>NC_042622.1:174826281-176229007 GCF_901001135.1 Rhinatrema bivittatum
CGAACTGTGTTGGTGAATATACGATAGGTAAGTCATTCATCACTTCACAATCATGAAGTCTTTGCAAGCACGAATCATTTTGCACACAACTTAGATTTTCTCACGTAGATTATTCACATTTTTTCTGACCTATCACGCTATATATAGATTACTTCCATCTCGCCTTTGCACTCAATAAGATTGGTGAATAGACATTTTTTTTACTATGTGTCACAACAGGTATTTCGCAATTGAGCACTTTTTAGTTTTGATATAGTGACAGCAATATATCATTTATACAAGGGGTCTGATTAAACAGATGAAAGTGTTGTAATGCGCTTTATTATATTTTTGTTCTCTGAATTGTTTTTTTATTTTTCATTTATTGCAGTTTGGAGTACAGTAGAACCAATTCATTCATTTTTTCATTCATTTCGTTTTCATTTTTCATTTTATTTTTTTTATTTATTTATTTTTATTTTTTTCCTTCATACAATTTGCCGTTTTGATATATGCTATGTGCTAGTGGGGTTAGGTCTCGTTTTTTTCAGTAATATTAATGGAATCGTTTTTTTCATTATTATTAATAGGAACCTTTGTTTTTCCTGTATTTTTAATGGGAACCTTTTTGCATTCATATCAATTCAATTACCCGTATTTTCCGGCGTATAAGACGACTTTTTAACCCAAGAAAATCTTCTCAAAAGTCGGGGGTCGTCTTATACGCCGGGCACATCAGCTCTCTGACCAGTTTCTCTCAATCACACACACATGCTCTCGATCAAATGCATTCTCGCACTTACACACAGGCAGGCTGCTTCTCTCTCTCTCTCTCTCTCTCTCTCTCTCTCTCTCTCTCTCTCTCTCACTTCCACCCCCACCCCCGAGCACAAATAGTAGCTGCATCACCTCCTCCTCCAGCCCCCGCAGGCCAAGAAAGAAGAAACCCATCGGCCGCGGGAGGCTCATGCTGCTCTCTCCTTTCCCGACTACCAGCTCCTTCGACTGCTCGGGGACCGATGCTGCTATCTTTTCATTCGGCACGGCTTTCTCCTTCCCGCGCACCGCACTGCCGTTGCCGCTGGGCTAAAAGCACGTTCAAGCCCAGCGGGAACGGCAGCGGTGCAAAAAAAAAAAAAAAAAGCTGTGGCATCCGCGGCTGTCCTTGTCTTCTTCCCGCCCCCCCCCCCTTTGAACCGGAACAGGAAGTGATGCGCGGGAAGAAAGAGCCATGCCGCGTGAAAAAATAGGAGCGGCGCAGCAGCATCGGCCCCCGAGCAGTCGAAGGAGCTGGTAATCGGGAAAGGAGACAGCAGCATGAGCCTCCTGCGGCCGATGGGTTTCTTCTTTCTTGGCCTGCGGGGGCTGGAGGAGGAAGCTGTTGCAGCTACTATTTGTGCTGGGGGGGGGAGTGGAAGTGAGAGAGAGAGAGAGAAGCAGCCAGCCTGTGTGTAAGTGAGAGAGAAGCAGCCAGCCTGTGTGTAAGTGAGAGAATGCATTTGATTGAGAGCATGTGTGTGATTGAGAGAAACTGGTCAGCGAGCTCATGTGTGTGAGAGACAATGAAAGTGACTGCTCAGAGAGATTACTGATGTGTATGTGAGTGTGAGAGAGAGAAAAAGCATGGAAGTGAGAAATCTGGGTATGTGAGAAAGCATGGGAGTAAGAAGCCTGATTATGTGAGAGAGCATGGGAGCAGGAGGACTGGCTGTGTGTGTGCGCGTGCATGAGAGAGAGACTGGTTGATAAGGTGACGGTGTGTGTGAGAGAAAGAGACTGCTGTGTGTGAATGTGAGAGAGAGAATGTGATTCAGGGAATGAGAAGCCTGTGCACGTGGAGAGTGAGCATGGAAATGAGAGAGAGACTGGTGTGTGTGTGAGACAGAGAAAGTGATTATGAGAGTGAGAAGCCCGTATATGTACGGTAAGCAGAACACGGGAGTGGGAAGCCTGTGTGTGTGTATGGCATGAGAGAAACTGTTCAGGAAGGTGTCTGGTGTGTGTGTCAAAGACTGTTTGGGAAATGATTGGTGCGTGAGAGACAGAAACTGGTCATGGGGGCATGACTGGTATGGTGTGTGTGTGAGACACATGGGCCCTAAGGAAGAGGAATAGGAGAGCTGCTGGAGGGGGTAAGGAAAGGTGGCTTTTTAAGTTTATTTTTCTTGATTGACTGCCATTTTAATTATTTAATATTATGTGATGTGTCTGCTTTTTTGAAATATTTTATTGGTGTTTGGAGAATGTTTAATAGTTTTTATGAGTTTTTAATTGTTGGATGTTATTCTGTTCATAGCTGTTTTGAAACATTTATTCTGCTTATTAGTATAGTTTTACAATTATTTATGTGTGGGGATCTATAGCTGCTTGCTAGTTCTGTTTTCCTAATAAGAGGTATATTGGTTTTTAGGGCCTGATATACGGTATTTGTAGTGTTGCCTTTTCATAGATAGGGTTGCTCTTGTTTGAGTGTAAAATTATTTTTTTTCTTAAAAATATGTATAAAAAAGGGGGGGGGTCGTCTTATACGCCCAGTCGTCTTATACACCGGAAAATACGGTAATTACATCATTTTGGTTTTTTGTGCTTAAATCCGCCTTCAAATGGCGGTTTTCTTGCTTTTGCAATAAGAGGAGATGAGCAGTGTTGGTACATAGACAATAAGTAATGTTTGGTGAATTTGCAACCACAGATCATTTCACAATTAATATGCAGGATTGTTCAATTTCTTTGTAGTGCACCCAAAAAATTTTATTTACATTTTTTAAAATAAATTCCTTATTTATACTTATTAATTTGTGATCACGTTCTTAATAGTATTGTTTGAGATTGCTGTTTTGGCATAATATATAAGTTTTTTTGTTTTAGACTTTTTGATTCAAGCACTAGTTTCTACACATGTAGAAATATATTATTCAAAACATATGAATAAAATTTGAAAAAGTTTTCTGTTTCAAATAACACAATATATATTTGTTCAGTTTTGACCCATTCAAAAAATATAATAAATTTTTCCCATCTTAAATACATGAATACAACTTGAGTAATAAATCAAGAGATTGATTGACACATGTTGTGATTGAATGTCATCGTTGTTTGATATCAATGACAGTTTCTTAAAGAAGGGGATTTTTACTTCATTAATGGATGTGGAGGGATGTCCTCCTTTTTACTATTATTGATACAACATATAGCTGACCTTTATCTCTTCATCATTTCAAATAGATGTATGTACACATTTGACTTTATCTGGACCATCATCTGAACACTGTTCTTTGACTAATAAGGTACTATCCTTTGATGCTGCAATTTATTTTAGTTGTGTTGATTTTATTGTCTCATTATTTTATTATTCTTTCATGCTTTTATTCCATTGTCACTGCAAGTTATTTATTTATTCATTATTTATTAGTTTTTATGTTTTCTGAAGATTTGATTTTTATATGTTTTTATGTTTGAGTTTTTAATTATTTATGTTTTTAATATTTACGTTTTTATAGGTATTTACGATTTATTAAACACTTTTATATGTTTGTTTGTAGCCCCTGAGGCAGCCACCATATGTGGCGAAACTCGGCCAGAGTCGGGCATTTGTACATGATTTTTTACGTCTCCTTGATTAAAGATTGAAAAAGACTCTCTTGTGGCATCCACCATTTTGTTATTTCCTTATAACTCCTCCCAGTTACACCCCTGAAATGCTACTAATTTAGCTGGATATGTGTTCAAATATTCATTTAGCTGGCTAACCTCTGAGTAGGCCGGCTAAATGCTTTTGAGTATGGCCTCATCATAGAAAGAACTTATTATTTTGTTAAAGTTGTGGAGTCTGTTACTAGATTATGTGGTCAAGGTGACTAGCATAGTGGGGTCTAAAAGAGGTTTGAACAAGAGCTTGGCGGAAGAGTCCATAAAACATTATTAACTAGGTAGACTAAAGAAAGCTATTGCTATCTCTGGGAGTGAGTGAATAGGAAAAGCTCTACCTTCTGGGATCTGCCAGGTACTTGTGACCTGGATTGGCCATTGTTGGAGAAAGGATGCGGGACTTGATGAACCTTGGTCAGACCCAGCATGACAATTTTTATATTCTTATGTTAGCTGTGGAGGTTGGGGCTGTTCCATGTCCTTTCATTGTAGTGAAGTCCCTAGAGCAAGAAGTAGTACACTTTTTTTTAAAGACTAGAAGATAATGTTTAAAAGTGTGTGTTGTCGTAGATTTGGCTAAAGAGCTCTGAATCTCTGTGGCTGTATACCATATTAATATAAGCCCTTTCTTCTACTTCCTAACCTTGTTCTTCCTGTGGTCGTGCCCTTTGTAGGATGCTATGCAGTATGCCTCAGAATCTAAGGACACGGAACTAGCGGAAGAACTGCTGCAATGGTTCCTGTTGGAAGAGAAGAGAGAGTGTTTTGCTGCTTGCCTCTTCACCTGTTATGACCTGCTCAGGCCAGATGTGGTCTTGGAAACTGCTTGGAGGCACAATATCATGGACTTTGCCATGCCCTATTTCATTCAGGTCATGAGGGAATACTTGTCGAAGGTATTATTTTTCAACATTGATATTCTGGACATTAAAGACTTAAAGCAGTACTTACTCATTAGGTCTTAAAATTGGGACTAGCCCGTAGTGAAGCAATCACTTGATTTTCTTTTGCATGTGTTTTTATTTCACTTACTAATGTGTGGATGCAAGAGGGGAAAAAACAGGTTAATTCTTCAGGTAGTACATTAGATCAAGATTTGATCAACTCTTCACTTTTTTATCTATTTTCTCCCTCGTTTCCCCTCTTCATCTTGGGATGCTTCGACTTCATGTTGCTGTTTTTTGGAGTGTGTGGAACTGAATTAGTCCCACTGCTATTTGTCTGTGCCCATGTAAGAGTTAATAATAGGCACCTAGCTGAAAAAGGAAACCTTGTTTGAGAAACACTTTCAAAGAGATTCACGTGCAGCTTTAAAAAATCATCATACTGTGGGTTGTAATTCAGAATTAGGATCACACTTCAACAGAAGATACATGTTGGTTAGTGTTCTGATATATTAGGTCAATATAGTATGTTTATAGGTGCAGAGGTGATTTTTACATAAGTTGATATTACTGTAGCTCATTGTGTTACTATTTAGACACTGTATGTAGCTTTTTCTTATGTAAATTGCCTTGAATGTATAGTCTGATTTATTAAATTATTTTTTCTAGCTTTTAAGTGAGAATCATAGTTTTACCAGAGAAACCAAGAAAAAGCCAATGTTCTATAGAAACAATAAGGATAGGTCTATACATCATGCATGTTAATCTTCAAGATGTGACTTTGTAGTTGCAAACCTTAAATACTATTTCTCCTAGGACAAGAAGAATGGTAGTCCTCACATGTGGGTGACATCAGATGGAGCCCTGCACAGAAAATTTTTCTCAAAGTTTCTGGAAATTTTGACTGGCACACTGAGCATGCCCAGTATGCCACTAACTGCACATCCACGCAGGGTCCCTCGTCAATCTTTTTTTTCCACAGTGTTTGCCTTTCAGTACTGGAGCTCTGCTCTTCTATCGTTTTTTCTTCAGTCTTTCGTTTTTGGCGGGTTTTTTTTCCTGCGCCAGGTCCCTCTTCCACTGGACAGAGTCCCTCCTGTGGCGCGATGGTTGAATTTTCCTCTTGTTGCAGTCTATTCCTGGTATGGTGGTCTTCAGTGGCCACCGGCCATTGACTGCTCTCCGTCCTTTTTTTTTTTTTTTTAAATAGTATCTTACAGTTTTCGACAATGCCCCCTGTGCCTGCGGACCATATCTATCACTGATCCACATGAGGTTTGTATCCTTGCCTTGGGGTGTCACACAATGTCTGGGGGTGCGCTCTTTGTGATCAGAATCCCCCCCCCACCCCACCAAGGGCTATCACGCCTGGCTGGATAAAATGGAAAAGCTTTTTGGGGCCAAAAACTCGGATCTATCTACTCCGGCATTGGGGGTGTCGACACTGGGAGACTGAGGGGAACCGCTAGATACACCATCCCTACCTATTCTGCCATTGCATCTTTCTTTCTCTTTTTCTTTCTCTTTTTCTCTTTCTCTCTCTTTTGCTTTCTCTTTTGCTTTCTCTCCCGGAGATAGGCCATTTCCGATGTCCACGCATTCTAAGACATCAGGATCTTTGCCTTCCTCTGTGCGGGGGAAGGACCAGACCAAGCATCGAGGGAAGCCCTGCAAGCATAGTCACCAGTCTCCATCTCTACATGGCACCGGGACGACCCTGTGGAGAGGAGTCCTCTACCTCTATCAGGCCTGGGAGTCCCAGGCGTTCCCCACTGGTGTCGGTGTTTGGCACTGGTGATGCCACCTCCTCGGTCCATTTTTTCTTCAGCGGGCTTTCAAGAGAAGTTAGCTCGCAAGGTTCAGCTAGCAGTGTCACGAGCCGTGCGGGGGTATTGAGCCGACATCGGCACTGGTTCCCATGCTGCTAGAGCCTGCGCAGTCTCTCCTGGCAACCCTGCTTGAGCGTCTAGACATCCTTTTCGGTGTACTTCTGAAGCAACCGGTGTCTATGGGGACCTTAGGTGCCCCAGCGGCTAACGATGCCCTCCTCTGGAGCGATTACCATCATTGGGACCTCTGAGGAGGAAGAATCTGTATGCCTGATGGCACCTGTGGGGTGCTGGTTCGGCCGTGATTCCCCGATCCTGGCCTCTGACATCGGGAGTCATGATACCGTCTATGCCCAAACCGAGAAGCTTGGGCAGGGACTCTCCACGTGGGCCCCCATATGATCCGTGGGGGGATGATACCTCCAAGTCCTCTTCAGATGACTCAGGTGCTCTTCTCTCAGAACAGTCTCCACCGGACGAGAAACGTCTTCAGGTGGGGACCTACCTTTCCTTTGTGGGCTTTGTCTGGGTGATGGCGGAGGCCATCCTGTTTCAGTTCCTCATTGAGGTTGCCCGGCACAAAATGCTGGAAGCCGTCCAGTTTGTGGATGCCCCAAAGGAAATAGTGGTGGTCCCAGTCCATGATATTTTCTAAGAACTGCTCCTCAGGATCTGGGAACACCCCTTGGGTCAGTTGGAAAGTGTATGCCACTTTGTGCAACAAGTTAGGGTTTGAGAGGCGCCACCTCCCACACCAATCAGTGGTAGTGGAATCTGCCCTCAAAAAAGCCAAGTGCCTGGAACCATGCCTCTGCCTCTCCAGGCTGGGAGCATAGAGCATTGGATGGTCTGGGTAGGAAGGTCTACCAGGGCATTATGCTCATAGCCCGCATTGCCTATCAACTGTATATGACCCAGTACAACCGGAACTTGTGGATGCAAGTCCAGGGTCTGTCAGAGCATCTGCCCCAACAGCAGCACAACAGGGTCTAGAGGCGGGTAAACACGGGGTGAGATCCATCTACGATGTTTTCGAGATGGTGGTTAGAATGGCTGTAACGGGCATTGGTGCCCGCAGAGTGGCCTGACTCCATGCCTCAGACCTTTGACTGAAAGTCCAGGAGAAGCTGGCAGATCTGCCCTGCATGGGGGGAAATCTCTTTGGAGATAGTCAGGGAAGCAGTGGCCCAGTTGAAGGACCACCATGAAAACCCTTCAGCATCTTTCAGCCAGTATTTCTGACCCGCTGTCCTCAGAAAATCCTCATGACAGAGCTCTAGAATTTCCTATCACCAGAGGAAATATTACCCTCCTGCCTCAAGGGCATGCATGCCAAGCGCGACCTCCCGGGGTCGTTCCAGGCAATGGAAGGCTCTCGGGACTTAGCCAGCCCCCCAGCAGAGCCCTGCTATGGGCGTGGGAAGCATGAACCAGACGACCATACCCTCGGCGCTCTGCCCTCCAGTTGGAGGCAGGCTGTCTTTTTGCGGACTACTGGCCCCGGGTTACCTCGGACCAGTGGATTCTCTACATCATTCACCAAGGGTACCAGTTAAACTTCAGGGATATTCCTGCGGACTCTCCCCCATGTCCATCATGGGCCTCATCCGCTCATCGAGAAATAATTTCGACAGAACTCTCTACCCTTATAACAGCCGGAGCGGTTGAGCCTGTTCCTCTGCGCCAGCGAGGACAGGCGTTCTATTCTTGATATTTCCTAATACTAAAGAGACCAGGGGGCCTCTGCCCTATTCTCAACCTAAGAGCTTTGAGCAAGTTTCTTCAAAGAGAAAAGTTCAAGATGGTCTCTTTGGGTACCCTGATCTCACTCATGCAAAGAGGAGATTGGCTGTGCTCCCTCGACTTAAAAAGATGCCTATGCCCACAGCGAGATCTTCCCTGGTCACAGGAAATATCTCTGGTTTGTTATGGGCAGGCAACACTTCCAGTACAGTGCATTGCCTTTTGGCCATGTGTCAGCCCCTCGTGTTTTCACCAAGTACCTGGCAGTTGTGGGGGGCGCACTTCTGCCATCAGGGGTGCAGGTGTTTCCCCTACATAGACAACTGGCTGGTCAAGAGCACGCCACTCAGCAGGGTGCGCTACATGCTCTCGATCTGACCATTGGGGTGCTACAGACTCTGATGTTTTTCATCAATTACCCTAAGTCCCATCTCATACCAACGTCCATGCCTGGGCTTCATCGGAACCAGACTGGACACTGGTCAAGGCAGGGTGTTGCTGCCCCATGACAGTGCACTTGCTCTGTCGTCCCTTGTGAAGTTGGTATGCCAGCGCTGGTAAGTTTCAGCTAATCTCCTGCTCATTCTTTTGGGGCACATAGCGGTATCTGTCCATGTTACCCCCTTGGCCTGTCTGCATACGCAGAGCGCAGTGGATGCTGCGGTCTCAGTGGATGCAGGCAACCCATGACCTCAATGCGCGTGTCTGCATTACACAGCCTGTCCTGGTGGGAGGACCTGTCCAATCTGGAGCAGGGATGTCCCGTTTCAAGTTTCTCCACCCCAAGTCTAACTAACCACCAATGCGTCCCCCCTGGGTTGGGGGGTGCATTGGTGGTTAGTTCGCAAGGCTCCAGAATATCAATGCCAGATCCACTTCCTGGAGCTTTGGGCGATCCACTACGTTTGGGCATTTTGGGATCGGTTGTCCCACAAAGCGGTCCTGATCCAGGTGGCAATGTGGTACATAAATAGGGGAGCACTGGCTCACTCCTCCTCTGTCAAGAGGCAGTGCAGATATGGACCTGGGCTCTCACAAGGCATGCTCTTACGAGCACTGTACCTAGCAGGGACAGAGAATGTGGTTGCGGACCACCTGAGCCGAGCGTTCAGACTGCACGAGTGGGCACTGGATCCAATGGTAGCGGACCAGATCTTCTGCCTGTGGGGAATCCCAGACATGGACCTCTTTGCCTCCCCTTGCAGCAGCCAAGTGAGCCACTTCTGCTTCCTGTTCAGGGCAGATGGATTACCAGCCTCTGATGCTTTTTCCCATCATTGGGGCAAGGGTCTTCTGTATGCATATCCTCCGCTTCCGCAAGTAATGAAGACACTCTCTTGAAGCTCCATCAGGACAAGGGGACCGTGACCCTGGTGGCTCCTTATTGGCCAAGACAGGTCTGGTTCCCGCTCCTGTGGGACCTGTCTATCAATGATCCAATCAATCTGGGGACCTCCCCTGATCTGATCACACAGGATCGGGGCAGGCTGCACCATCCAAACCTCAGGTCGATAGCTTTGATGCCCTGGATGTCAAGAGGCTAGTCCTGCAGTCCTTTGACCTCTGACGTGTCTCAGGTGCTGGTTGTTTCTAGGAACCCTTCCACCAGGAAATCTTACAGGCTGAAGTGGAGGAGGTTCTCCATTTGGTGCGAGGGTCATGGCTTGGATCTATTCGCATGTCCCACTCCAAAGTTGCTGGACTATCTGTGGCACCTCTCAGAGGCTGGGTTGAAAACCAATTTGGTCAGGGTCCACCTGAGTGCCATTAGCACTTACCCATCACAGTATTGCTGGTAGCCCATCTCGGTGCAGCCCATAGTGGGACAGTTTATGCGGGGCCTACTTCAACTGGCGGGCCCCCCCCCCCCCCCACAAAGCTTCTTGTTGTGTCCTGGGACCTCAATATGGTGTTGGTGCGGCTCATACGAGATTCTTTCGAGCTTTTGTGCTCTAAATTTCCTCACCTGGAAGGGTCTCTTCCTGGTGGCGGTCGCTTCGGTTCATGGGTTAGTGAGCTTCAGGCTTTGGTTACATATCCGCCCTACACGAAATCGTTTCATGATAGGGTGGTCTGTGTAGGCACCATAACTTCCTGCCTAAAGTGGTGACTGATTTTCATTTCAATCAACCATTCTGCCTATCTTCTTTCCGAGGCTTCATTCACACCAGGGTGAACAGGCTCTGCACCGTTTGGATTGCAAGAGGGTCTTAGCTTTCTACCTAGAACACACAGCAGGCCACACGCAGTCCACACAGCTCTTCATATCTTTCAATAAAAATAGATTGGGAGTTGTGGTGGGCAAGCAAACGTTATCCAACTGGATGGCAGATTGCATTTCCTTCTGCTCTGCACAGGCGAGCCTTCAGCTTGGAGCCCGTGTCAAGGCTCATTCTGTGAGAGCTATGGTGGCATCAGTAGCCCATGTGCGGACAGTTCCCATCGCCGAAATCTGCAGGGCTGCGACGAGGAGTTCCTTGCACATGTTCGCTGCCCACTACTGCTTGGACAAGGATGGTCGGCATGATAGTAGCTTTGGCCAATCAGTCCTTTGCATTCTCTTCCAGCCTTAAACCCAACGCTCCCTACCTAGGACCCAGGGTTAGAGTTCAGGCTGCCTCCCTCTATTACCAACAGCACCGAAGTTCTTGTGGCCATTGGCACGCAGTTAGGGGCTGTTGGTCATTGTATCTGGGAGCAGCCTATAGCTTGGTATTCACCCATGTGTGAAGACTACCATCCTGCTTGTCCTAGGAGAAAGCAAAGTTGCTTACCTGTAGCAGGTGTTCTCCTAGTACAACAGGATGTTAGTCCTCACAAAACCCACCCGCCACCCCTCGGAGTTGGGTTTCTCCTATGTTTATTTTATTTTTTCGTAATTCTGTTATGAGACTGAAGAGGGACTCCGTGTGGATAGTGGTATGCTGGGCATACTCAGTGTGCCAGTCAAAGTTTGACATAAGTTTTCCGTTCTGGGCTTCATCCCGGTCACCCATGTGTGAGGACAAACATCCTGCTGTCCTGGGAGAGCACCTGTTACAGGTAAGCAACTCTGCTTTTTTTTTGGGTTAATTTGCTTGTGACTATTTAATTTTAAATTGTGTAAACTAGTTGTCTCAAATTCTTATCCCCATTCTTTTGCTCTGCCAGTCTTCTAGCAATTGCAAACACATGCATCATTGCCTGCATTATATTAATTAATGAGGTGTTTGGACACACTGCTTGTGATGGATTTATGTATTCTTTTTTTTTTTGAGTGCCATACCCCTTTGAATCTCATTTGCCAGTTGGTGTGCTTTTATTCAACCCTCTATATGCAGCTGCTGCTTTTGGTTTAAAGTAAAGTACATTTCCAGTGCATAACAACTTGCTTTGCTGGAAGAAAACCTGTCCTGTAATAGGTGACAGCATATGATCATTTCCAGTGTTTATGCATGCATCTTCATTGACTTCTTTTGCTTAGGGTTTCTTGCTTTCATTTGGGCCACAATTTAAATATAGATTTAAATTGCCAAAAACTAAATGCTTCTGGTTAATTTAAATTTTTTGCAGTCTACAAAAAAATTAAATAGGGCCAAAAAGATGCAGCTTAGATCGTTACCACAATTTTCCTCCCATTTAAGAGTGGATCTTGAAACTGTTGCAATGTGTGGTGTAGGATGGATCTTGGAGTAACCCTGTCAGAAAGGGGGAATGTGTATGTAACATTTACTCATGAGGTAAAACACACAATAATGAGTCATTAGGTGGGCCCGTGCTACTTCGGCACTGTCATTTTCTCATGAAATTTCTTATAAATTGTCCTGCACTGTAAGTGTGCTAATGTGTTACATTTGTATGTATTGCTCACTACTGCTGGAGTTGGACCAAATCCTTGCTTGTTCCTTACTGAGACCTAGAGCACAACTTTGGTCCTTGTTTTTAAAGCATCTTAAATCCAGCCTGGGGATGTCACTGAGATGGAACTAAAGTTCCAAAGAATTTAAGCATGCCCCACATCCTCATTGCCTTTTCTCTGGGGATACTGCAACACAGTCCAATCCAGATGCCTTGCCATTGTGCTTTTCTCTGAATGGAAGTTACAGCTGCCACTCGGAGAAGGTATCTGAAAGGAAGTGGAGAACTGCAGTATTAGTCATTTTGGTTTTTCATTTACAAATGGCTTTTTCTAAGTCCTGGCTTGATGTCCCAATGGCAGTGTACTCTGTTTCCTGGACCTGTCTCCTGTTCTTTAGGGTAGCAGTTGATGCTGCAGAGGTAGTGCTGAAAGCCACTGCTCAAGAATGCCACCTACTGGCTGTCTTAAGAGCACGCCTACTGGGTTCTGGAGGGAATGAAGACCTGTCGCAGCAATGACTGTGCATAGGCTTGAGAAGGAACGTAAAGGCTGGGTAAACCCGGGTTAGTTGTGAGTGATGCTGGAGAAACTTCAGCTGGCAGCTGAAAGTAGCAGGATAACTGTTCTAGTCAAAGCCACAAAGCTTTTTATTTTAGTCTATATACACCTTGCATGATTTTATTTGGCTGATAAAAAGATAGGCCAGCTTTGTTCATTCTGGTGAAAGTTTCTTTAATCTATGTGCATCTTGGTCTTAATACATGGACCATTACCAGAATTTTAATTTAAAATGAAAGGCTTGCTCTAATTTTAAATGACTTTGGAAGCTTATACATCTGGGTGCCCTTTTATTTCTTTATATTCTCTCAGCTTGTATATTTCCAATTAATTATTTCTTCCCTCTTTTTTGTTGCTGATTCTACCTTTTTATGCTGGATATGGAATTTAATTTTCTAAGCTGCACCCTCTGAATTCCTTTGCAGGTTGATGCAATAAAGGAAAAGGTGAAAGTTGATTCTTGTTTTCCATCTTTAAGTCTGGAGGACTAAGTCTAAGGAATCTGCATGAATTTTTTTCCTTCCTACCTTTCCACTACTATTGCTGCTGCTGCTTTTCTTCCCCAACCAAATCTCACTGAAAGCCTCTGCTAGTCCTTTAAAACATAGCTACTTGATAGTTAGATCTGTAGGATGTTCTAGAAACACTTGCTACTAATCGGCTAATCTAGTTTGAGGAAGGGCAGAAGGCTGATCAGGTGGTGAGTCACAGTCTGTGTGAGCATGTCTCTGAGCCATATCTGAAGGATTTTCAGGAATTATCTTCTGAAGTTTATAATAAATTTTAATAGGTCAGTTCTAAGAAACTTGCCCTTTATATGATTGCAGCAATGATTATCCTGAAAAGTAGCCATTTTACTGCCACAGAACTTAATAGTAATAATTTAAATGTACATATGTCTTTTATCCTGGCAAGATCCTAGTGTGAATTAGTTAATGCAATAAAGAATGGGAATTATAGAAAACCTGGCAGTACAAACCTATGAAAACTTCCAAAGGGATGAAAGAGCTATGAGTGCTGTTGCACAATTAAGTGACTCAATTGAGACATGGGGAAGTAAGGTGAAGTGCCCAGGGTCTGTTAAAATGGAAATTAATATTCTAGGTGTTCTCTTGACTTGTAGCCAGCTTGTCTGCTTATCTACTTAAACTTCAGATGCTGTATTCATAATATAAATCCTTGAGATATGGAAAAGGCCTTTTTTGGCCGTGCATTTAAGGACTGTAATCCACCTTCTGACCTCTCTTGATTCTTACTAACGCGTTTTGCCGATTCTGGACAGAATAGACACTAGCTGCTCCAGGAGATGCTGCTTGCGTTGCTTCAGGTTTCCAGTTCTGATGGTGGAAGTGTTATCCCTCTGTAATTTTCAGCTGAAGCTGGACATTCTTTGTTACCCTTGTAACATACAGCTGATGGGTTGTATGGCACTGGTACTGTCATTTAAAGCAAACACTTTATTTTTTTTGATCAAGGGAGAGGAGCTTGTATAGATATAAAAAAAAAATACATAATTTGCTTTCTTGATCTAATTGAAGAGGGCAATCAGAGCAACTGAGAAGAGGGAGTACAAGTGTACAAGAATTTCTCATGGATTTTAAGAATTTGTGTGCCTGGACAGCTACAATAAAATACATCATCAGTCTTTAGCCATTAAGTTGAGGCCATTCTTTAAACGTTTGCACTCAACCACAATACTACTGAGGCTGAATGGTTTGCTTAGTTTCATCATGCTCCTAATCCATCTTTCCTACATTTCTGAATCTGGCACCAAGGATATTGATGCAGATAACATTGTTGGACTGCCTCCAGCATAATATAAAGAGCGAAGAAAGGTTAAGGAGCTGGATTTGCAAAATATGGTTTGGAAAAGGCAAACATTTAAAAAAAATATATATATATCTATATATGTTTGAAAGTGGCCTAGATAGGTAATTCCTTGGCTTGGGTTTAAAAAAAAAAAAAAAAAAAGTCGTCCTGTGAGTGCACACAATGTGCTTGGTCACCATCAGAACATTAAAGCCAACCTGACTACATGCAAGGTCTTCAGCAGCTAGGCAGGCAGGCAGTAAGAAGGCGTGTGTGTGAAAAAAAGAGGTAATTGAACTGCAGTGTTTGCCTTGTTAAACTCTGAGCATGTGTTACCGATCATTGCAACAACATCGCACTATTCCTGAAGCTATAAAAAGCATTGCTGTGGGCTGCGTCTTTTTCTGTATTCTTTCTTTTTATATTTTGGGAGCCTGAATGGCGATGACCATCTTCAGATTTCACTTCTTGCTTCAGTACTTTTGCCTTTTTTTTTTCATGCACACATAACACCAAAGTTAACATTAAACGCATGTTTTCCTTTTCCTCTGCAGCTTATTGCAGTCTCTGTGGAAAAGCCTTTTAAAGCAGTTTAACTACTTTTACTAATCCTGTTTAGCAGGCAATGTGTAGGGAACTGAACCTGGTGGCTTTATTACTTTTTGATGCACCCAAAAGGATTTAGGGGACAAAGTGGGGCGTTTCATTGTCTCTTGCTGTTTTTCAACTTTATTTTAAACAAATTATACTGACCAGATTGAGGGAAAGCTTGTTTGGTTGCCTCAGGTTTGAGTGGGTTAGATAAAAGGGAAGTGAGATTTATACTATTAAAGGGAATTTTGTTCTGTCCTCTACTTAAGGCTATTACAAATGTGTGGGAATTCTAAACCATCTTTTCATCTTTTGCTTAACTATTGCCACCTGCTAATGTCTCACTTCCTGAGCTGTGTCTCAATCTGTGCTTCAGCTTTCTCTTTCCCTTTTTATATTTCTTACAGCAGGCTAAAGGCTGAAATCCACAGGGTGGATGTGGTTGCCTATAAAACTTAGGGCTTCTGAGCTGGCATATTACTCCTCCATAGTCCAGACTGAATTTTGATGTTGGAAGTTTTAAAATGAGCGCATTTGTGTTCAGATTGTTCAAAGGTCTCATAGCTTGTTCCTGCAAGATTGAAATTATTCATGTAGCTGCAGTAAAACACGAGCCTGATAGCAAGTACAAAACGGATTTGACCACATGTTTGGGAAGTTTTTATCACGGTTTAGAAAATTCAGCCCATAACTTGGAGGCCACAGGTGATGATGAGAAATGTGGGCTCTTGTATGCTTAACCAGGAGCCAGGATTGGGGGGTGGAAGAGGGGGAAACATCTTCAGAGATTTTTTACTGCTTTGGTCTTGTGTGTTGTAGGAACAGCTATAGGATAACCCTATCTGAGGATAATGCCTGTTAGCATGTTAAATTTGCTTTGGTATATGATAAATAGAAGTCCTGTTTAGGATATTGATCAGATTACTTTTGGCTGTATACATATTTTATACCATTTAAAATGTTTATTTAGGGTTGGAACTACACAGGTTGAAATTAAAAAATAAAATAAATATATATATCCTTTAGTAATGCAGAATAGTATAACAGGAGTATGATTGAAGAAGATGCAGGCATTACATAAAAATCACCAGAGAATTGGCATCTACGGTAACTTAAGCAGTAAAATAGACTATTGCAAACTTTTGGTGTGGCATTGGGTTTAGATTTCTGTTCCTTCAGAACATATTACAGTAGCAAGATGGGATCAGTTTGCTGTATTGATGTAGTGCATTTGTCCTGGAGAAGACTGAAATTTATGTAGGTGGTGATAACTGACAAAAGACCATCGATTGTCTGCTTGGAAACCTCATGTACTACCATTCCTTTTAGGTGGCCCTTTAAAAGGTATCATTACCTACAGAGTCCTGAATTGATGTAAGAATTCATTATTTTTTGTTTGTAATCTTGTTTGGAACCTTTGTAACATGCAGAAACTATTTTAGTGTTAAAATTCCTTTAGCTTTTAGTAGTAACACATCTGCAAAGTAGTTTGTATACGCTGGCAGTAACTTGCATCTCTTCATTTGGGGGTATTGTGGGGCTTTTTTTTTTTTTGGCATTTCAAGAATGTGAAAATGTCACAGCCCACTGCATCTCAAGAATGCGTGTACACAGATTAAGTAAATTGGAGCTTTTCTTAAGTGGTCCTGTTTCTGTAGTTATTTCCTTAACCAGTTTGAATTAAGGCTTTTCCACTTCTGCCACTAGTGTAAACCTTTTATGGGAGCTGATATTGATTTTTGTTTGTTTGTTTCTAGGTGGATAAATTGGATGCTTCTGAGTCCCTGAGGAAAGAGGAGGAACAGGCTACGGAAACACAGCCTATTGTTTATGGTACATTTCTTTCTTGTCATTGGCTGCTTCTGATATAGGGTACCCCTATTATCTTGGTAGGAAGAATAATAATTTTTTTTAAGGTTTTTTTTCTATATCTAACCTATTGTTTTGGGGTGGGGGGTTCTTTTTTAACCGTTTATACTACATGGTAGGAAGTTGGGAAATGATTTAATTTTTGTATCTGCTTGAATCTCATTTTTGCTTTCGCTTTTTCTGTGGTGCAGCAGCAAAGTTTCCAAACTGAACCAATGGCTAAATTGGTTACAAATGCTGATTATTCCTGTTTTATTAACAGTTGGTGTCCCTTTTAAATTGTGTAAACACAATTTTGAGCCATGTATACTTTTGTGGTTGCCTTATGTAACTTTGAAAAGTTACACTGAACACAGATGTTTTCCTTTTTGTAATTACATTTTTATTAACCATGATAATGATACAACACACAGGTAGACCAGCAGATCATTAAACCAAGTATGTAAAACATTCTTGAGTATTTTCCATTTAATTCCCCCCCACCCTCTAGTCTGTCAGATCAGTAGGTAGTAGCTGAAGTATATAAGTTGAAAGTTGCATCTGGTGAAGTAAACTCTGTCCTTGAAAGCTCTTGCTTCAAAAAATGAGTCTCTAAGGTGCCCACCTGCCTTGTCATTTTTGCTACACCACATTAACATGGCTATCCCTCTGAATAAATGAGTTGAAATAGATCACTTTTGTTGATTGTACCATCTCAGAAAGGGTTCCCAGACATGTATATGATGCACTCTTTTTGTGAATTGCAGATAGATGGCTCATATAATAAGATGTTTTCTTTTAACATACCGGCTCATGGTTTCATGACTGTATTTAACAATTTGATAAAACTAAGTGTGGATTTTGCTTTACATTTTGATTGTAGCCCACTAAGGCTGCTTTTGTAAGATCAGACTAAGTATCCCTAAATAAAGGCAATTCCTAACTAAAACAGATATTTTAAGGTCCAGTTCACTCTCCTGAACATCCATTGCATGGAGGGCATTTACATGTTGGAAAGTGCAGAACTGGTTGATATGCTGATGCCTACCTCCAAAGTTTGAAGCTAGCCTTCAGTATGCTTATTTTACTATCTTGTGTAGAGGAGTAGCCTAGTGGTTAGAGCAGCAGGTTACAACCCAGGGAAACCAGGATTCAAATCCTGCTGTCGCTACTTGTGACCTTGGGCAAGTCAGGTACAAAATTAGACTGTAAGTCCTGTGGGGGTAGGGTAAATACCTATAGTACCTGAATGTAATCCACTTTGATGTACACTTTGAAGTGCTGAAAGGCAGAATATAAAAATCTAAATAAATAAAATGTTAGTGATGTCTGAAACAAACCTGAGCTGCTCTTAGATTATATAGACTATTTTCTGATTAATTTTCAGTATCTAATTGGAAAAGGGAGCATAGCTCATCTTTCATGCAGTCCCCACTCCCACATAGATGAGCATCTTCCTAGTTTCCACTACTGGTTGATCTTTCATACAATATTACATTAATAGTATCCTTGAAATTTTATAATGGAAAATAACCATTCCTCTTTTTTTTTTTTTTTTTTTTTAGGCCAACCACAGTTGATGTTGACAGCAGGGCCCAGTGTGCCAGTTCCCCCACAGGCACCTTTTGGCTATGGTTATGCTGCCCCTCCCTATGGGCAACCGCAACCTGGATTTGGATACAGCATGTAATGTGGAGAGAGCAGAGATTCCTTGCTGGCAGATTCTTACTGAAACTTGTCCCACCCCGCTTCGTAACAGGGAAATGCAGCAACCATTTCTGCTTTGTGTTCTTGTACCCTTTGTTTCATGAAGGACAACTTTTTTTTCTACTACAAAATTTGGATCACATCCCCCTCTTTTTTTTCTTTTGTTTTTTTCACATTCCATGTTAAATGGTTTATTTTTAAAGGGGAATAGTTTGTTTTGTTTAAGTGGGCTCCCTCCAGGACTGCTTCTTAACATATAAAACAGTCTGTTGTGAAGAATCTGATTTGCACTCTGTAGTGTTAAGAAACTCTAATATTGATGCTCTTAAATTCCGTATGTGAGCAGCTTATGTGCAGTCTGTCCCAATGCATTCAAGTCTCATTGTATATTCAGGAAAAGAAAAAAAGCTAAAGCAAAAATGTTTCTATTTCCACATGCAAAAAAAAACTGCCGACGACACAAACAGAGAACACTAATCTGCATATCTTTATACTGTTTGCATCGTGTGGCTCTTCAGATTAAAAAAAAATGTATTTTAAACACATACAGCTTGCCTGATTGAAGATGAATTTCAAACTTACACAGTCTGAGCAGGTTCTCCAGTTACGCAAACAGAATGCTAGTACGTTTTGCTCACTCCACACTTGACAGATGACCTTATGTTGTGCTGTACCCTGTGCTTTTTTGTGGGACCATTTCCATCCAGGAACAAAGAAAGCACCATGATTCCAGTCTGTATTTACTAACCCTGTCCCTTGAGGTTTGTGTATGTTGGATATTGTGGTGTTTTTAGGTCACTGTTTTGAGTGTACAGAAGAACATTGAAACACAAAATTGCTGTTCAGTTTTGTTTGTGCAATTTGAAATTACTCAAATTTAAAATAAAATTACCAGACTGTGGATATACACAATACAGTAGTTGGTGTTAATGTACTTTTCTTGTGACATTTGACAAAATATAGGCTGACTAGGCTAAACTATTACACTTAAAATGTTTGTGTTCGTATTAGGGAATAAGAGTAATGGGAAGTTGAAAGCACTAGAAACTGGACAATGGATAAATTATGGTACCTTTTGAGTTAATTTTGTTGATACTGCATGGAACAATCTTGCAATGCTTAGGAACGCGTAAGTGTCACACATCTGCTCAGAAAATTGTGAAAACTGAAACTGGTTCCATTCTCTACAATATTTGAAGATCAATGAAGACAATAAGTACAGTGTTATCCTGAAGCAAGATGATAAATGCAGAATGTTGCTGTGGACTTCTGTTACTAGGGCATTCCTTTTAAACTGGGGGAGGGAAGGGGGGTGTTTAGAATGCTCAGCCAGTTAGCTTAATGCCTGCCTTGCCTATAATTAAAGGAAATATTTTAGCATAAATTGCCTTTAAATCCTAACTTCAAATGAAAATTGATTCTTTTAATGGTAAAACTGACATTTTAAAGTTTCAATATAGTAAATCTACAACAGTATAGATTCATGAAAACATCTACTACAGCCTTAAAAAGGATGTCTGACGTTGAAATTTTGAAAATACAGAGAGAGTCCAGTTTTTGGAATATCATTTTAGAAACTTTGAGAAAGCACCAGTACCTTTTCAAGTCCTATTTGTCAGTCTGTGGTGCAAAATTTCAAAAGTTAACTTCATTAAATAATAAACATGGGTAGTGGTTCACAGTTTTCTAGTTCCTAAGTCCCACTTTTGGCAGTGATGGTAAACAAGTCTTCATGATGGACCCTTCTCTATTGCACTGAAGGTGACTGGGTGTACAAATTCCTTACTACTAGTTTTTTTGCAAATTATTAAACATTTCTATTTAAGAACAAAGGAATACTATCTAAGGGAAGAGAGATTTAAAAATGATTTACAAGTAATTACATAAACCTAAGTTCTCCTAAGACAAGCAGGATCGGAGTCCTCACACATGGGTGACATCAGATGGAGCCCCGCACAGAAAACTTTTGTCAAGTTTCTAGAAACTTTGAGTGGCACACTGAACATGCCCAGCATGCCACTATCCACGTGGAGTCCCTCTTCAGTCTCTCTTCTGCGGAGCTATCATCTTACGAATGTGGAGCTTGTGCTGTTTTGTTGAAAAACTTCCATGTTTGAGTCCCTCAACATCGTCCTGGCCCTAGTTAGTCGGTGTCGTGGTGAGTTTTGTGTTTTTCATGGTTGATCCCCGATGGTGTTCCTCAGTGACCGCCGACCATTAACAGTTTAGTTGTTTTTTTCATATGGTGGCGTTGGGCTTTCGCTGCTGCCCTCGGATGATGTCCATCACCGACACCCTCAAGGTCTGTTTGTGCCTGGAGGAATTGCATGATGTCAGGGGGTGCCCCCTCTGTGCCCAGATGACCCCCTAAGGGTTGCCTCACGCGCCTAGACAAGATGGAGAAGCTGTTTGGCCCCAGGAAGTCTGGTCCTTCGACCTCCGTGTTGGGGTCGTCTATGCCCTCGGGGAAGGAGACCATGCTGTCTTCTCCACCTCCAGGTCGAATTGAGTGCTGGTGACCAGCCTACATCGTTCCTCTTTCCAGGTCTAGATTTAGTCTCCCTCTGTGCTGGGGAAAGACCGGGCCGAGCACCATGGGAAGGCAAAGAAGCACCATCACCTGTCTCCGTCTTCGCACGAGACCAAGCTTGGGAAGGCACCGGTGATGGCCAAGATGTCCCCGAAGCGGCCCTGGGCTGAGGAAGCTTTGCCCTCCATCAAGGCCGAGGGCCCAAGGCAGTCCCCACCAATACCAGTGCTGGACATCTGTCTCCCTCAGGGCTCTGAGGTAGACCAGATACGGCCTCCTCCTCCAGCTGTCCTCTCTTCAGCGTTCGAGGAGTTAGGCAGAGTTCAGTTGGTGGTCAGCAGAGTCCTACAAGGCATCAAGCCGCTTGTCCCATTGAGACTGCGACAGATGCCGGAGCCATCTACGCTGATACCATTGCTGGAGCATTTGGATATGCTCCTCAGTGCCCTGTCAAGGCAACCACTGCTGGTGCCCCAGGTGCCCTCAATGCCCTGGGGGGGGCACAGATGCTGCCTCAGACGGGGACCATTCCCATCACAGATTCTTTGGATGAGGGGGGTACTGTCGGGTCCGGTGGCACCTCTTCCGAGGCTGATTCCACAGCAGCATTGCCCAAGCCCCCCCTACCAGGGCTATCAAAGTCCGTGGAGCCTCCAGTGCCATTGGTGCTTTCAGGCTACTGATGACCTGCGCCAAAAGCGTAGTGAGGGATCCCCGGTCGGTGTCCCCAGGTGATCTCAGTAAGGAGGGTATCCCATACAATCCATGGGGAAGTGATGCCTCTGAATCATCTCCAGAGGAGGAGACAGCTCAGAGGGTAGATCCTCAGTCAGGAGAAGAGGCATAAATCCCCTCCCAAGGATTTGACTGTTGCAGGCCATGGTGAAATTCATCCCCTTCCAGCTCCTGACTGAGGTGGACTCCAGGCACAAGATGCTGAAGTCCTCAAGTTTGTGGAATCACCTAAGGAGGGTGGTGGCTGTCCCATTCCATGATACTTTCAAGGAATCTTGTCAATCTCTGGGAGCACCCCATCTCTGTATCTCCTGTGAATAGGAAGTGCGATGCGGTGTATCTCGTTCAGCCTACCATGGGGTTTGAACGCCACCAGCTACCTCACCAGTCTGTGGTGGTGGAGTACACCCTACAGAAGGCAGAGTTTTCACAACCATGCCTCTGCTCCCCTGGGCTGAGAACACCAGGCTCTGGATGTTCTGGGGAGAAAAGTCTTTCAGGGTACCATGTTGGCAAGCCCACATTGCCTGTTACCAGTTGTGAATGAGCCAGTATTCCAGGAACCTCTTGGAAGCAGGTTCAAGATCTGGTTGAGCACCTACCTCACCAACTGCAGGATGACTTCTCAAAAGTGGTCTAACAAGGCTTGCATGACAAGCATGAGGTCCAGTCTGCATATGATTTTGAGATGTTGGTGAGAGTGGCTGCAGTGGGTATTGGAGCCCGCAGCAGGGCTGCTCCGAGCCTCTGACCTCCATCCAGATGTTCAGGAGCGCTTTCTGGACTTGCCCTGTACCGGCGAGAATCTCTTCAGGTACATGATTAAGAAGGCAATAGCACAGCTGAAGGATCATCATGAGACCCTCCAGCATCTTTCAGCCAGCAACTCGGACCTGCTGTCCTCAGGCAAGAAGCCTTCAAGGCAGAGGCCAAGGGGCCTCTTTTTTTTTTTTTTTTTTTTTTTTTTTTTACCAGCCACACGTACTACCCGCCAGTGACCAGAGCGAGATCTCAGCGGGCTGGCCCCAGGGCTCGCCCAAGGCAACAAAGAGCCCCTAGGACTGTTGGTGCCCCAGCAAAGCCCCGCCATGAAGTTTTGACTGGCTGAGAGGGAGTATAAACCAGCCAGATCAGAAGTCAGCTGCAGTTCTTTGCAGACTGTTGGCAGTCTGTCACCTCAGACCGGTGGGTCCTATCCATCATTCTTCGCAGGTACAAGTTGAACTATTGGGGATTCCCTCCGGACTCTCCCCTGTACCCCTTTTAGGGCCCTTCAGTAAATCAGGAGGTACTCTTGACAGAGCTCACCGCCCTCATAATGGCCAGGGCTGTCAAGCCCGTCCCGCAGCAGCAACGAGGGAGCAGGTTCTACTCCAGGTATTTCCTGATTCCAAAGAATGGGGATTCTGGCAGATTCTGGACCTGAGCCCTGAACAGCAAGTGGGAAAAGTTCATAATGGTCTCACTGGGTGCCATGATTCCACTTCTGCAAAGGGGGGGGGGGGGGGGGAGACTGGCTTTGCTCCCTCGATCTAAGATGCCTACACCCACATCGATTTCCTGAGTACACAGGAAATATCTTTGCTTTGTGGTGGGCTAGAAGCACTTCCAGTACAGTGTGCTGCCTTTCGGCCTGGCGTCGGCACCCTGCATCTTCAAAGTGTCTGGCTGTGGGTGGGGCCCACCTGTGACGGCTATGAGTGCAAGATTTTCCCTACCAGGCCAACTGGCTTATCAAGAGTGCCACCCAGGAGGGAGCACTGAAGTCCTTGCACTACACCATTTGGGTATTGGAGACCTTGGTGTTTCTGGTTAACTACCCAAAGTTGTAGCTCGTCCCGTCTCCTCAGCTGGGCTTTATTGGTGCCAGGTTTGACACAGCTCAAGCCAGGGCGTTTCTGCCCTGAGATCGAGCACTCACTGTAGTGTTCCAGGCACGAGTGATCTGTCACCAGGTTTCGGCATACCATATGCTCCACCTGTTTGGACACATGGCTGCAACCGTCCATGTCACTTCTTTCGTGCATCTTCGCATACACAGGGCTCAGTGGACCCTGCAGGTCCAGTGGCACCAAGCCTTTCAGGACCTTTGGGTATGCATCCATATTACTCCACCATGCTGGGACTCCTTGTGGGAGAACCTGTCCAATTTGGTGACAGGGGTGTGCCCTTCCAGGCTTCCCCTGCTCAAATTGTGTTCACCATGGATGCTTCCAACCTGGGTTAGGGTGCCGATGTAGAAGGTCTCTGCACCCAGGGTTAATGGTCCGTGCAGGAAGTGAGGTGTCAGATCAACTTCCTGGAACTCTGCAATCTGGTACGCTATTTGGGCGTTTCAAGATTGGCCAACAAGACGGTTCTCATCCAGACTGACAATCAGGTGGTGATGTGGTACCTCAGTGAACAGGGAGGCACGAGATCATTCATCCTCTGGCAGGAGGCAGTTAAGATCTGGTCTTGGGCTCTGTCCCTGGGCATGCTGCTATCAGCCATGAGCCTGTCGGGGACAGAGAATGTGGTGGCAGACTGCCTTAGTTGTTCCTTCCATCCCCCTCGAGTGATCCCTGAACCAGGAGGTTGTGGATTAGATCTTCCATCTCTAGGGTACCCTGGCCCTATTTGCTTCCCCCTGCAACTGGAAGGTAGATCAGTTCTGCATCCTGCAGAGAGAACGGCAAACTAGCATCTGATGCCTTTGCCCGACATTGGAGCACGGGCCTCTTCTATGTGTATCCTCAGCTTCCGCTAGTGTCAAACATTCTTCTGAAGTGCCAACAGCACCAGGGAACCATGATCCTCATCGCTCTGTATTGACCGTGGCAGATCTGGTTTTCCCCTTCTGCAGGATCTCTCCCTCTGGGAGCCAATCAGTCTGGGGACCTCCCCAGACCTCATCATGCAGGATCAGGGCAGACTATGCCATCCCAACCTCTGAGCCTTGCCCCTAATGGCTAGGATGTTGAGAGGGTGATTTTGCAGCCCCTAGACCTTCTCGGATGATATGTCTTGGGTTCTGGTGGAATCCAGGAAGCCTTCCACTAGGAAGTCTTATGGCCTGAAGTAGATGAGGTTTTACGTTTGGTGTGAGTGCCATGGCTTGGATCTGTTTGCTTGCTCTACACCAAAACTACTTTATTACCTCCTGCACCTCTCGGAAGCTGGCCTAAAGACCAACTCATCTGGGTCTATATCACTGCTATTTGAGCCTACCACCAAGGGGTGGATGATTTGCCAATCTCTGTGCAGCCCATAGACCCCCCCCCTGCTGTGTCCTGGGACCTCATTGTGGTCTCGTCCCAGCTTATGACTGGTCCCTTTGAGCATTTGTGCTCCTGTAATCTTAAGTACCTGACCTGGAAGTCATCATCTTGGTGGCAGTCACATAGGTGTGCAGGGTCAGCAAACTTCAGGCCTTGGTGTAGTATCCACCTTATATACAGTTCTTCCACAAGTGGGTGGTCCTCTGCACACACCCTAAATTCCTGCCCAAGGTGGTGATGGATTTTCATCTAAACTAGTCAAATGTCCTACCCACCTTTTTTCCAAAGCTTCACTTGCACCAGGGCGAAAGGCTCTGCACACTTTGGATTTTAAGAGAGCCTTAGCCTTCTATCTGGAGTGGACAGTAGGCCATAGACAGTCCATGCAACTCTTCATCTCTTGATAGGAACAGATTGGGAGTTGCGGTTGCTAAGCAGACTCTATCCAACTGGCTAGTGGATTGCATCTCCTCCTGCTACACTTAGGTGGGACTGCAGCTTGGGGGCTATGTCAAGGCTCATTCTGTCAGAGCCATGGCAGCTTCGGTGGCCCACTTGTGCATGGTTCCTATGGCTGAGATCTGCAAGGCTGCCACATGGGGTTCCATCCACATCTTTTGCCTTGCACTACTGTCTGGACAGGAACAGCTAACATGACAGCAATTTCGGCCAGTCTGTCCTCTGGAATCTTTCAGATGTGAAATCCAACTCTTCCTGCTTCAGCACCTTTTTGGGGGGGTTCAGGCTCTGGCCCTGTGTTACCAACAGCACCTCATTTGTTGTGCCCATTGGCACCTGTTTCAGGAACAGCTACGGATTCACCTGTGTGTGAGGACTACCATCCTTGTCCTAGGAGAAAAAGTTGCTTACCTGTAATAGTTCTCCTAAAGATAGCAGGATGTTAGTCCTCATGAAACCCACCTGCCATCCCACTGAGTTGGGTTTTCTCCTAGTTTTATTTTTTTTGTAATTCTATGTTAGAGACTGAAGAAGGGACCCTGTGTGGATAGTGCCATGCTGGGCATGCTCAACGTACCAGTCTAAGTTTTCTGTGCCCGGCTCCATCTGATGTCACCCATATGATGACTAACATCTTGCTGTCCTAGGAGAATACCTATTACAGGTAAGCAACTCTTTCTCAGACCAAAGTTGTTTTTGTATGTTTAGACTTTTAAACTTGATTTAATCCTGCATAATTTACAAAACTGAATCTGCACCATTTTAATGTGCCATCAACATTAACCATACAGTTTTTATGAAATGCTTAACTTTTTTTTGGGACACCTTTTCCATTGTCTCAACCATCTTATTACATGCCCAAAACATGTAATTGCCTGGGTAATTGCCAGGTTCTTGTGGCCTGGTTTGGCCTCTGTTGGAAACAGGATGCTGGGCTTGATGGACCCTTGGTCTGACCCAGCATGGCAATTTCTTATGTTCTTACGTGCTAAGCAAAAATGATAAACAGCAAGCAGTATTTTCTACTTGAAAATATGGGGTATGATTATGGATTTCTAAGAATTAATAGGATTGTGTCAATTGTGGCCTTTCCTTTGACAAGCATAAACATCTAGGACGGGAAGATTATATTGACTGACTTCAGCCACATATCAGGCATAAAGGTTTTATGGTTTACTTCTTAAAAAGAAATATTCTTCTCACAGTACAAGCAGGATGGTAGTCCTCACATATGGGTGACATCACAGGATGGAGCCCAATCACGGAACACTTTTGTCAAAGTTTCTAGAACTTTGACTGGCATCTACTGGGCATGCCCAGCAATGCACCAACCCTGCATCCAGCAGGGGTCCCCCTTCAGTCTCTTTTTTTTTCCGTGCAGCAGTAGCCATGCAGCTTAAGGAGCTCTCTAGATTCCTGACAGGAGTTTTCCTTATGGAACTTCTTTAAAAATTTTCAAAAAAATTCTAGCCCATAGGGGTCCCCCTATCGTTATCTGTACTCTGCAGTCGAAAGGTAAGGCTTTACCCTAGTTTGTGGTCAATTCCCGTTGAGTTTTTCCTTCGGGGTCTACTGGCCATCAAATGCACCGCGACTACATTTTTGTCGAGGCCATGGCGTCGGGTTTTCGTCTGTGCCCTGATTGTTCTCTGACAATGTCAATCACAGACCCGCATAGTTTGTGTATTGTGCTTGAGGTCAGACCATGATACCCTAACTTAACTACTAAGAATATGGAAATTCAGTATAAAGTAAAATAATTGTATGGTTACCCATGAACCATATTAATGGACAAGATCCATGTCACCTATCATTTAATTTTATTAGTAAAACATGTAACCCGAAATGTTATTGGCACTTTGTTAGATTTTTACCCAATCTTGAATTTATGTGCCTCCCTGTAAACCGTTGTGATGGTGCATGACTAAATGACGGTATAGAAAAGTTTTTTTAAGTAAATAAAAACTTGCACCAAATGACACAGAAGGGCCGTAAAGCCCAATTAGAGAAGATGGAGTTTTTTTCATTCAAAACTCCCGACTCCATCGACTGCTTCGATTTCGTCTGAGCTGGGGCCATCGACCTCTTGCCAGCAGCGAGACACCGGTGCTGCCCGACCAGCATAGACTACTCCAAAGGTGTTGACTTCTTCCTCATTGCCTCAGGAGAAGGACAGAGGAGAACATTGTGAAAAGCGTCAACACTGGCATCTGAAGGCTCAGGCCACCGATCCAGGCAAGCCCTCTGTATCAGCAGAGCCACTGACAAAGAAATCCCATCCAGAGAAGGCCCCATCCTCCTCTGCGACCGGATCACTGAGGCGTTCCCTATCTTCATTGGTGCAGGGAGCAGCGACTCCACTTTCACCAGTGGACCCTCCGGCTATGCCAGTGCTGCCGCCTCCGATGCTGGGGTTCCAGGCTTCTGTGAGGAATTGGATTGGATGCCCATCGGTAAAGCACCGCAGGGCTTCCAGCCTCCATCGATGCCAATACAGGTCCCCGCGCCGGTCATTGATCCAATTCCCATGGTGTTCGCACCGCTATTGGGTAGACTGGATACATTACTCTGTGCCCTTCCACCTCTGGAACAGAGGACACCGGTATGACCCCTTCCTTCGCCAATACCTGTGTCATCAGAAGATAAAGAAACACAGATACCCATACCGCCGTCTGGAATTCTGCCACAGACTCATCCATCGATGTCGCCGGTTCCGTCAGTGCCACCTCTGATGCCATAGATGTCTAGGCCTGGCCCTTCGGTATTAATGCCATTTCTCCCCTCTGAAGATCCTCAGGGAGCTGGTGATCAACCTTATGATCCTTGAACTGATGATTCTTCCCAGGATACAAATGATCTGCCTTTAGAGTGTTCTCATCCAGAGGATCTGTCCTTTATGAACTTCATTAAAGAAATGTCTGAGACAATTCCTTTTCAGCTTCAGACAGAAGAAGATTCAAGGCACAAGATGCTGGAAGTAGTCCAGTTTCTTGATGCTCCTAAGGAAATCATGTCCATTCCTATTCATGAAATCCTAATTGATCTGCTAAAGAGAAATTGAGAGCATCCAGGTTCAGTACCACCTGTCAACTGTAAGACAGATGTCACCTATCTTGTGCAGTCAGCTCCTAGGTTTCAAAGATCACAACCAGATCATTACTCTGTGGTTGTGGAATCAGCCCAGAAAAAGGCATGATGTTCCAAACCTCATTCCTCCATACCTCCAGGAAAGGAACAGAAATCCCTAGCTGCTTTTGGCAGACCGGTCTTTCATGGCTCAATGCTTATGTCTTGCATTGCTTCCTACCAGTTATACATGCCCAGTACAACAGAAAACTTTTTAAGAAAATACAGGATTTCTCTGAATCTTTACCTGGCCAATTCCAGGATGAGCTTAATGCTCTAGCTTAAAAAGGCCTGGATATGGGCAAGCATGAGGTCCATGCTGCGTACAATATATTTGACACTACCTCTAGGGTATCTGCAGCGGGGATTAGTGCAAGAAGGTGGGCCTGGTTGAAATCCTCCGATCTCAGACCAGAGGTACAGGACTGGTTGGCTGACCCTGCCCTGTGCTGGTGATAGTCTCCTGGATTTTGTCTCCAAAGAGATTATGGTGCAGCTAAAGGACCACCATGGAACCCTGTGTCAACTTTCTTTAGTGCCTGATTTCTCGTC
The DNA here is from genome assembly GCF_901001135.1 of Rhinatrema bivittatum. Lineage (NCBI taxonomy): Eukaryota > Metazoa > Chordata > Amphibia > Gymnophiona > Rhinatrematidae > Rhinatrema > Rhinatrema bivittatum. The sequence continues at coordinate 174,855,378 of NC_042622.1, forward strand.
CACCTCGGAGGATATTCAGGCAAGACTCTAAATGGCTGGCCTACAAACCAAGAAGGTGGTATCCTCTGGCTTCCTGAGGTCGCCCTGCCAAGCCTTATCTAAAAGGTCAGTCCAGGCAGTCCTGACCTCAAAAGATCCAACCTGTTCCTCAGCCAGGACCAGCGTCGGGGGTTTGACTCCTCCCTAGAGAGCATATGCCAGCCTCCTCTTCCATCTGTACCAGTTGGTGGTCGATTGTGCCACTTCACCAACATTTGGCACACAATCACCACCGATCAGTGGGTACTTGTGGTAGTTATGCAGGGTTACCATCTCAACTTCCTGACTGACCAGTGCACTCCCCACCTCGGCTGAAGTGGGGATTGTCCGACCACTCTCTTCTGGAACAGATTTCAACCCTCCTCCAGTCCTGGGCAATAGAACCAGTGCCCCTCTCCCAACAGGGGCAGGGGTTCTATTGCCGCTATTTCCTCATCCCAAAAAAGTCAGGTGGCGTTCATCCAATTCAGGACTTTCGCGCCCTAAACAAGTATCTATAAAGAGAAAAGTTCAAGATGGTAATCTTGGGGTCTCTACTTACTCTTCTACAAAAAGGAGATTGGCTGTGCTCTCTAGATCTCCAGGACCCATACACACACACACACACACACACATCTCAATTATTCCATCTCATCGCAAATTCCTGCGATTCCTAGTCGGCCCTTGTCACTTCCAGTACTGTGTACTACCATTCAGCTTAGCGTCCGCTCCACGAGTATTCACCAAGTGCCTTGTGGTAGTCGCAGCCTTCCGCAGGAGTCAGGGTGTCCATGTCTACCCTTATCTTGATGATTGGTTGGTTGATAAGGGCTCAGACTCAACCAGCCACATTGGTGTCCTTGCGTCTCACTCTCCATGCCCTGATCTCCCTAGGCTTTCTAATAAACTATCCCAAATCCAAGATAGTTCCATCCCAAACCCTATCTTTTATAGGGGCGACCTAAACACTATACAGGTGAAAGCCTTCCTCCCTCAGGATCAGGCTTTCACCCTGGTCCCTCTAGCCCATCATTTACAGACTCTAGTATCCTCAACTGCTTGTCACTTCCTCATACTGCTGGGTCACATGATGTCCACGGTGCATGTCACTCCGATGGCCCACCTTGCCATGACAGTCATGCAGTGGACCCTAAAATCCCAGTGGGTTCAAGCTTGTCAACCAATGTCCAGCGTTGTGCCCGTTACCACACAGCTCCGACTGTCGCTGGCCTGGTGGATATAACACTCCAATCTACTTCAAGGCTTTCCATTTCAGGTTATAGAATCTCAAATTACCTTGACAAGATGCCTCCAACCTAGGGTGGGGTGCTCATGTCGGTGACCTACAGACTTAGGGAACCTGGTCTCCAGAGGAAGCCAATCATCAGATGAATTTCCTAGAGCTTCAGGAGATCAGATAATCCCTCCAGGTTTTTCAGTATTGCCTTTCAAACAAGGCCATCCTGATTCAAACCGACAATCAAGTGATGTGGTACATCAACAAGCAAGGGGGAACGGGCTCCTACCTCCTGTGTCAGGAAGCTGCACAGATATGGGCGTGGGCCCTTTTCCACTCGATGTACCTCACAGCCACCTACTTGCCAGGTATGGGCAACATGGTGGTGGACAAGTTGAGCCACACATTTCTTCCGCACGAGTGGTCTCTCAACCCCACGGTAGCGGACACAATATTCCAACGTTGGAGTTACCCTCACATAGACCTCTTTGCATCAGTCCACAACCGCAAAGTAGAAAACTTCTGCTCTCTAATTTGGAGCCACCACTTGCAACCGAGGGATGCTTTCGCCCTCTCGTGGGCCAGCTATCTCCTCTATGCATACCCTCCACTTCCACTCATATTGAAGACTCTCGTGAAGTTAGAGGGACAAGGGTGTAATGATTCTGATAGCCCCTCACTGGCCACGGCAGGTGTGGTTCCCAATACTCCAGGACCTATCAGTACGCTGGCACATTCCTCTGCAGAAGGATCCGCTTCTGATAACTCAGAACAATGGATACCTGTGCCACCCCAACCTCCAGGCCCTATCTCTGACTGGATGTTGAAAGGTTAATACTCCAACCTCTTAACCTTTCAGAGGCGGTGTCCCGAGTCCTGGTAGCTTCACGAAAGCCTTGCACAAGAAGGTCTTATCGTTCTAAATGGAAGAGGTTTACAGTCTGGTGTACTTCCATGTCCTTAGACCCCTTCACTTGTTCCACTGTGAAGTTTCTGGACTATCTCTGGCACCTGTCTGAGTCAGGCCTGAAAACTTCCTCCATCAGGGTGCATTTCAGCGTGGTAGCCGCGTTTCATAAGGGCGTGGGGGATGTTCCTATTTCAACACAACCCTTAGTAACACGCTTCATGAGAGGTTTGCTTCACCTAAAACCTCCACTGTGCCCTCCGGCCCCTGCCTGGGACCTTAACGCGGTTTTGGGGTGGCTCATGAAACCTCTGTTTGAGCCTCTCCACTCTTGTGATCTCCGCTATCTCACCTGGAAAGTAGTTTTTCTTCTCGCTAACACCTCCGCTCGAAGAGTTAGTGAGTTGCAGGCTTTAGTTACCTACCCGCCTTACACTAAAATTCTGCATGACAGGGTAGTGCTCTGCACTCACCCTAAATTATTACCAAAGGTACTATCAGAATTTCATATCAATCAATCCATTATCCTACCTTTTTTCCCAGGCCCCATTCAAACCCAGAACAGGTTCTGCATTCCTTGGACTGCAAAGGTGCCCTAGCTGCCTATCTAGACCACACATTGACCCAAAGGAAATCCACTCAATTGTTTTTCTTTCGACACCATCAAATTGGGAGATCCTGTGGGAAAGCAGACCCTCTCCTCCTGCTTAGCGGACTGCATTTCTTTTTGCTACCAGCAAGCAGGCATTCTGCTGCAAGACCATGAAAAAGCACACTATCAGGGCTATGGTGACATCAGTAGCGCACCTTCGTTCGGTGCCGCTTGCTGACATTTGTAAGGCTGCTACCCGGAGTTCTCTCCATACCTTCGCAGCCCATTACTACTTAGATAAGGCTGGCAGGCAAGATTACATCCTTGGCCAGTCTATTCTACGCAACTTGTTTTCAGTTTAACTTCCCAACATCCTTCCACCGACCCGTTCAGGATGCCCTCCTAACCAAATTTCCACCCCTGTTGTTGTGCCTGTTGCACATCTTTGCGTGCATTGCTCGGGCATCCTCAGCTCGGTACTCACCCATATGTGAGGACTAACATCCTACTGTCCTGTGAGAACACCTGTTACAGATAAGCAACTCCGCTTTCTCTGTAACAGGTGTTCTCACCGGACAGTAGGATGTTAGTCCTCACAAAACCCGCCCGCCACCCCACGGAGTTGGGTTCGCTTATGTTTCCTTATTTTATTTTTCGCACGTACTTTTTATCCCAGGACAAGCAGGATGATAGTCCTCACATATGGGTGACATCATCAGATGGAGCCCTGGTACAGAAAACTTGTCGAGTTTCTAGAAACTTTTGGCTGGCACTGTGGGCACACTGAGCATGCCCAGCATGCCATGATATTCTCAGCCACAGGGGTCTCCCTTCAGTCTCTTTTTTTTCTGCCTTGCTGTAGAAAAGCACATCAGGAGCTCTGGAAAACCAATTCCCTCACATTTATCAGGGAAGAAAACTTTCCAGTCACATTCTCATTCACAATTTCACCATAATTGGGTCTCCTTTTCACATAGTCTCGGTGAGTACATTTTTCAAATACTTTTTGATCTATTCCGGTCACTTCAGCGTCTATTCCCGCCGGTCGTTGACCGTTATCAGGCCAAAAATTATCATGGCCTCTGGTTTCAAAAAGTGTCCAGATTGCAACCGGACTATGTCTATCACTGACCCACATTGTTTGTGTTCTTTGCCTTGGCATCAGGCCATGAAGTCCGAGCCTGCTCAACTTGTGCCCAAATGACACCAACGGGCAGATGAGCTCGGCTAGATAAGATGGAAGAATTATTTAAAAAGATTCCATCGTCGACATCTTCACAAAGGATAACTCCTCCTTCAGCATCTATGCATCGAGAGGAAAAACGACCCGATGACTGTCTGGCACCTCGATAGCATCATCTTCGGCATCGAGAAGCCATCGTGAAAAAAAGCGGCATAGACATCAGTCTATCGATCCAACCGATGAACAGACAGACATCGGGTTCCAGACCCATCGGATCGATGCCAAAGAAGGTCCGTGTACTGGAGCCAACTCCACTGGCTGTACACGTGGAACCGAGGCACTCTCCACCGGGCTCGGTGTTGAAGGAAGTGCCACCACCACTTATCGTGGAAGTACCTATAACGCCAGCAGTACCTTCCCCGGTAGCAGTGGATACTACCCCAATTTCAAGGGAAGAAGTGACTACTTTAGTCCAACAGGCGGTCGTCGAGGCTCTACGGAATCTGCAACCACCGGCATCGATCCCGCCAGTGGCACCGCATCAGTCCTTTTTTCAGCCTTTGCTGAACAGGCTCGATGCCTTAATAGAGGCTTTCCCTATGGCACCGACAGAACAGGTTCCATCGAGGAAACCATCGATGCCACCGATGACTCCAGCCATTCCGGCCCACAGATCATCGGAGGAGGACAGGGGAGACTCCAATTCAGCCCCAGGTCCATCGGGGCTACATCGACATTGATATCCAAAGAAACCTTCAATGCCTCCCAGTCATCCATCGATGCCAATACATCCGGGCCCCTCAAGGGATACAAGGCACTGATTTCCATCGAGGCCCTCATTGCCAAAAAACATACCAACAAAGGCTATGTTTAAGTCAAAGCACCATCTACCTTCAGATGATCCTGATTCTCCTTATCATCCAGGATACACCCCTTGGAAAGATGTTGATTCGGACAAAGAGAGGAAATGGTATCAGAACCCTCTCCACCAGAAGAGAGAAAAAAATCCCCGCCTGAAGATCTGTCATTTTCTAACTTTATTAAAGAAATGGCAGAAACAATTCCATTTCAGTTAATCACAGAGGAAGACACCAGACATAAGGCATTAGAAGTTCTACAATTTGTAGCTGCACCTAAAGAAATTATGGCCAGTCCAATCCATGACATCCTTTTGGAATTGCAGCAGAGAATGTGGGAACACCCCTGCTCCGTTCCTGCAGTAAATAAAAGAACAGCCGGCACTTATATAGCGCAACATGCTTCAGGGTATCAAAAACCCCAACTACCCCACCACTCTGTAGTTGTAGAATCAGCTCAAAAGAAAGCCAGAAAAACTAAGACTCATTCTTCTGTCCCACCAGGAAAGGATCAACGCTTCCTGGATACATTAGGCAAAAAAAGGTCTATCAAGGTTCCATGCTGGTAGCACGTATCGCAGCATACCAGCTGTATGACACAATACCAGAGGAACTTTGTGGAAACAGGTTCAAGGTATTGTAGATAACCTTCCACAATAACATCAACAACCTTTAAGGATGTTGGTGGACAAAGGACTAGAATCAGGAAAGTACGAAGTAAGAGCGGCATACGACATATTTGAGACTTCAACCCCTCTCTCTGCCTCTGCAATCAATGCATGAAGATGGGCTTGGCTTAAAACCTCAGATCTCAGACAGAAGTCCAAGAATGGCAGATCTCCCTTGCGATGGAGAAAATCTTTTTGGTGAGAAAATTCAAGCCATGGTGTCTCAATTAAAAGACCCACAGCTCAAAAACAGTGGTTCAACTGGTCAATCCCGATTAAATGCAATTCTCTAGCCAACTATAGATGTAGGCCCCTTACTCTAAGGGTCTGTATTTAGCCACAGACTCTGATATGGTATAGGGTCACCTTGCTTTTTATTACAACTCCTTTTTTTATTTTTCTGTTCATTTACTAAAATCCTTGTCTCTGTCTCTAACGTATCACTAGAGCACTTAGTTCTTAATCCCCGCCTTTGGTGCAATACTGCAAGATACGAGAGGAAAGTTAATACTCATCCAGTCATGATTCTAATCCCGACACGATCGTGTTTCGGACAGCGTCCTGCCTCAGGGGATTTCCTTCAGTATCCGCATTCCAATCGCTCAAGAACACCCTCCATAGTTCAGTGCTGTAACATGTTCAACTTCTTTGATTCTTGGCTCCCGTGTTCTTTTTCATCCTGCGCGAGCTCACCTGAGACGCGCACGCTCCTAACATGGCGTCCAGCAGAGAGGTTCCTTTAAACTCCGAAACCGGAAGTTACATCATCAGGAGAAGTCTCCTTTCACGTCTGATTATATATCCCTTTACATATGTTCAATATTAAACTAATTCACTGAGTAATACTCCTCGAGTTTCACTCTACCGCACTTCTCCTTTCTTGGCCACACACAGTCTATTATCGCGTTATAACCATCTATAATCGAATCAATCCACTCACATAATCTGCCATTCAAACCATAGTCTTCCATCACGTCGTCTTCTCCAAATGACTTGACCACGTCACACTCCATACGGTCGCATAGTCTTCCATTGCGTCCTCATTTTAGTGTATACCAAACACCAGGTCCTCCATCATGTCATCTTCTACAATTTATGCGCACATAATCTTATTTATTTATTTATTTAGAAACTTTTATATACCGGTATTTGTGGGGACATCATACCGGTTCACATAGTAACTGAAAGATTGGAAAATACATTGCAACAGGGGAATGTAACTGGGCGGGGGAAGAACAGAAAGGCAGTAGGAAGGATAGGAGAACAAGAAGGTAATAACCAAAACAGTTTACAATGAAAGTCTCCTTAATAAGGAGGTTACCTGAAAGGGGACTGCGAGGGGGAGTGGAAGGAGTTATTCTGTGTAAGCATGGTTGAACAGGAGAGTTTTTAATTTCTTTTTGAATTTAAATGCACAGGGTTCAAGTCGCATGTGGACAGGTAGTGTATTCCAGAGAACGGGCCCGGCAATAGAGATGGCACGGTCTCGGGTGGAGGAGAGATGTGCCTGTTTCAAGGATTGAACGTGTAGGGTGCCTTTGTTGGTAGATCTGGTGGCTCGGGTGGACAGGGGGGCAGTGAAAGGGAGGTCGAGCCAGTTGGAGTTGTGGGTGTAAATGGACTTGTGAATTATGGTCAGAGTTTTGTAGTGTATACGGGACATTATGGGGAGCCAATGTAAATCCTTGAGGATGGGGGTAATATGGTCATGTTTGCGTGTGTTTGTAATGAGTCTTGCAGTAGCATTTTGCAGAAGTTGAAGGGGTTTGATAGAAGACAATGGGAGCCCTAAGAGGAGGGCATTACAGTAATCTAGTTTGGAGGTGAGGGTAGCTTGGATCACTGTGCGGAGGTCATGGGCGTAGAGCAGGGGTCTGAGTTTCTTTAGTACATTTAGTACATTTAGTACATTTAGCGCTCTTATTATCCAGCTATGCCAAAAATATATCCGCATAATCATCTGTGTCATCTTCTACAATCCACGAACACTTGATTTATCCCTCATACGCGCACATAATCTTCCAACCGCGCTCTTGTTATCCCGCTATGTCAAAAATATCTCCGCATATTCATCCATCGTGTCTTCTACAATCCACGAACACTCAATATACATCAGGATTTTTCAGTTTCTTATCCCCCACAATCCAATGGTCCTTAAATTAAAGAATACTTATTAAGGCGCAATTGAATGTCTCCCCCTCGTGGGCCAACTTGTTCTATAATCACCACTGCAGATCTGTAAAAGAATGACGTAAATGAACGCAATGTTGTATTAATGGGGCTGTAAGTTTCTCAGTTTTTATACAGCTCCGATGTTCAATCAGTCTTGTTCTGATCTTACGCTTGGTCCGACCTACATATAACAGATTACACGGGCACTGTATAACATAAATCACCCGTTCCGAGTCACAATTTGAAGACCCATTCAATCTTATGACCCTATCGGAATCCGGCACCTGCCACTGTTCACCTGTCACAGCAAGGGCACACATGAACAAAGGCCACATATCTGGTGGCCCCCCGTTGTTGGGGGCATCAATGTGGAGACTAAAGTAGATTTCAGTTTCATGTCCCTGATATTCTGGCCCCTAAAAAACGCGAACCTAGGCCCTGTTTGGAATACCGAATGCAGGGCAAGAACCTGCCAATGGGACAGACTACTGCGCTGACTTGTCTGGAGTACTGTAAAGTACTTGTTGAATTCTGAGAGAACGGGCGTTGTTGATACTGTAACAACAGGGCCCTATTGGCATATAAAGCCCTCTTGTACGCTTTTTTGATAGCCGCTCTAGGATAGCCTCTTTGGGCAAATCTCACTGACAGATCCGATGCTTGTACTCTAAACTCTTCTGTTGTTGAGCAGATTCGCCGCAACCTCAAAAATTGCGAGATGGGTAGAACATTCTTTAATCTCATGGGATGAAAACTTGAATATTTTAAGTAATTATTCCAATCTGTCTTTTTCCTATAAAGCGTCGTTTTGATGGTACTCCCGTCTCGCTGGATCAGAATGTCCAAAAAAGCAATAGATCGTTGATCAAACTGCGCTGTGAATTGTAAGTGCCTATTCAAAGTATTTAACCATATCAAAAATTGCTTTAAATTTTCCAATGATGAGACCCAGATAAAAAATATCTATATACCGCTTATACAACATTATGTATTGGAACCAGTGTGAAGTGTACATTTTTTCCTCGAAATCTGCCACATAAAGGTTAGCAATATCGGGGGCGACTGTTGCCCCCATTGCTACCCCCTTTACTTGAAGTTTTTAAACAGTACTAATTCTAATAAGGAAAGTAAAAAGCCCGAGGGGACTGAATGCGGCCGTGGGCGGGCCTGAAAAATCTTCTGCAACAACTCAAAAGCCTCACGTTGGGGGATGTTAGTGTATAGTGAGGTTACATCAAGGGTAACCAACCAATAGTCTTCTGGTAGATTTGGTATATCATCAAGGAGACGCAGCATGTGGGATGTATCCTGTAAGAAAGATGGTACCTCTTTAACGTATGGTTTCAAAAAGAAGTCCAAAAACACTGATAGTGGTTCTGGTACCGAACCTTTACTCAACACAATGGGGCGTCCTGGTGGGGTATTCAGATTTTTATGAATTTTGGGCAGGGTATACAACACCGGAACAACCGGCTGTTTAACCCTCAAAGCCCGGGCTTCTCTCTATGTAATGAACCCTTCCTGCATCCCTCTCTCTACCAATTCCTCGATAGTGTTCTGTAGGTCCAGCGTTGGATCAACGGTCAATACCTGATAATAATCCTGTTGGTTTAATTGGCGATGAATTTCCAATAGATAATCCTCTGCTTCCTGTATCACAATCGCCCCGCCTTTGTCCGCGGGTTTCACTATCACATTCGGGTTAGCAGAAAGATGCTTTATGGCACAGTATTGGTTATATGACCAATCAGACGCATTGTGGCTTGACATGAAATCATGTTCTTCCAGTGAAACCAAGTCTCTCAGGACCAGTTGTATAAATATGTCGATCGCAGGATCTATAGGGCCAGGGGGCATCCACGTAGAACATGGAGTAGTGATGGAATTATCGCTTCTTTCCATTTTAGAATCTTTAAAGAACAGCTTCAATTGTAGCCTTCTAAAGAAGTGATGTAGATCAATACGTGTTTGAAATGAGTTATATTTACAAAAGGGAACATATGATAGTCCCTTCTCTAACTCCTTCAGGGTCACTTCTGATAACTCCACCTTAGATATATTCACCACCCCTGGCAAACCTCTTTCCTGCTCCCGCCTTAAAAATTCTGCTGGTTGCGGTATTGGGCTTGTGGTGTTGGTCCTTGCCAATTCGAGGACCGCGACCCTCTGCGTCCTCTGTATGGTTTGGGTTGTTTTCCTCTTTGTTTGCACCTAAAAAAGCTGAGGAAGAAGAAGATGACAATGTGTGATTCAATTAAAAGACCACCATGAGACACTCCGTCAGCTTTCCAAGCTACCAGCGGATCAACCATCCTCTCTCAGGCGACCAACTCACAGAGATACGAGGCGACCTTTTTACAGACCTAGGAGGTATTATCCACCTGCCTCTTCAGGATGTCAATACCGACCCCCACAGAGAGGATGCCCTCGCCAAACCAAGCAGCAGAAGACCCAACCACCACCTCAAACTGGTCCAGCAGCGAGTTTTTGAACCATGCCATGAGAACAGAAGTGTCTCTCTCTTCTGCTAAACCCTATACCCTCCCTATCAGTTGGAGGACGATTTCATTATTTTCAACACCAACGGAGTCGTATCACAACAGACCAATGGGTATTAGCCATACTAAATCGGGGTTATCGATTGAAATTCAAAACAATGCCCCCACATTCACCTCCCACTCCACTCTGGACTCACATGATAAATCACATCTCAGTTAGCAGTGGAACTCTCTTCTTTGCTGACTGCCAGGGCCATCGAACCAGTTCCCCTGTCTCAGCAAGGGAAAGGGTTCTACTCCCACATTCCAAAGAAAACAGGAGGCCTTCGTCCTATCTTGGACCTCTGCAATCTCAACAAATTTCTTTACAAAGAGAAATTTCGAATGGTATCCCTGGGATCCATCATCCCATTGCTTCAAAAGGGAGATTGGCTCTGTTCTCTGGACCTTCAAGATGCTTACGCTCACATACCAATTCCAAACAACACCGCAAATACCTATGCTTTGTAGTGGGAAAAAAACATTACCAGTATAGAGTCCTCCCATTCAGCCTGGCCTCTGCACCTAGAGTATTCACAAAATGTCTAGCAGTGATGGCCGCACACTTAAGAAAAAACTATATTCACGTTTTTCCATATCTCGACGATTGGTTCATCAGAAGTCCATCCAAGCAGGGAGTTCTCTCTGCTTTACAAACCACAATAAACTTATTACACCTCCTGGGTTTTCTCATCAACTATCAAAAATCTCACATCGAACCATCTCAGCTCCTCACATTCATCGGAGCACAATGGAGAAAGCTTCCCTTCCATGCAACCGTGCAGACAATCTAATTCGACTGGCAAACATCATGATTCATCATCAGTTTGCATCTGCTCATCAAGTTCTGATACTTCTAGGACACATGGCCTCCACAGTACATGTAACTCCTTTCGCAAAGTTGGCCATGAGACAAACTCAATGGACTTTGAAATCTCAATGGCTCCAAGCCATTGTCACACACAATTCAAATCACCCACCAGCTTCGCCAATCACTTCACTGGTGGACAAATCAGACAGCATTGACTGCTGGTCTCCCATTCCAACCAACAAATCCGCAAGTCATCCTGACTACAGATGCCTCCAACCTGGGATGGGGAGCTCACGTCAGCCTTCAAACACAAGGGACATGGACTCCGCTCAAGAAAAAGTGTCAAACTTCTTGGAACTTCGAGCGATACGATATGCCCTTTATGCCTTCAAAGACTGCCTCTCAAACAAGACTGTGCTGATTCAAACAGACAACACAGTGGCAATGTGGTACATAAACAAGCAAGGAGGCACCGGCTCGTACCTCCTATGCCAAGAAGCAGTACAGATCTAGGTTTGGGCTCTCGAGCACTCCATACAACTCCGAGCCAGTTATTTGCCGGGCATCAAAAACATTCTAGTCAACTATCTCAGTCGACATTTCAATCCCCACGAATGGTCGCTGGATCCAAGTGTAGCGAGCAAAATGTTTCAACGTTGGGGTTGCCCAACTATAGACCTCTTTGCATTCAAACTGAACCACAAAGTGGAAAGATTTTGCTCCCTCCACGGACGTCGGCAACCAGTCCCCAGGGACGCATTTACTCGCCCCGGGAACATAGGTCTTCTGTATGCGTATCCTCCAATTCCACTCATAGCGAAAACCTCTCGTGAAGCTACAACAGGACACAGGGACAATGATCCTCATAGCCCTGTATTGGCCATGTCAAGTGTGGTTCCCCATACTCCTCGACCTCTCAACCAATCAGACTGGGCACAGAGCCCACTCTCATAACCCAGAATCGGGGCAAGTTGCGTCATCCCAACCTGACAACTCTTTCCCTGACAGCTTGGATGTTGAAAGCTTAGTTCTGCAACCACTTAATCTTTCAACTCAAGTCTCTCAAGTTCTAGTAGCTTCATGAAAGCCTTCGACATGTAAATCTTACTACTTTAAGTGGACCAGATTTACAAAATGGTGTACTCAAGTGTATAGAACCCTATTCCTGGCCCACTTCTTCTTTAATGGATTACCTATGCCACCTGTTGGATTCCGGTCTCCAGACATACTCTGTCAGGGTACACTTAAGTGCCATAGTGGCTTACCACAAGGGTTTAGGCGATGCGCCCATAACGGCACAACCACTAGTAAGTAGGTTCATGAAAGGCTTACTTCACCTTAAACCTCTCATTAAACCACCGGTCACTGAATGGGACCTCAATTTGGTATTAACAAGACTCATGCGTTCACCGTTTGAGCCTCTACACTCTTGCGAAGAGAAATTCCTTACGTGGAAAGTACTTTTCCTAGTAGCCATTACGTCGGCTAGGAGAGTCAGTGAGTTACAAGCTCTCGTCACATACTCGCCTTACACACGATTCCTGCATGACAGAGTAGTCTTTTGCACTCACCCAAAATTCCTACCATAAGTGGTAACAGACTTTCATATCAATCAATCGTCTTACCTACTTTCTTTCCAAGACCACACTCTCATCCGGGTGAGAGAGTGTTACACACTTTAGACTGTAAACGTGCACTAGCTTTTTACCTTGACCGCACAGCAGCCCATAGAAAATCCAACCAACTCTGTTTCTTTTGACAAAAATAAACCAGGAGTTGCGGTAGAAAACAGACTATCTAACTGGTTAGCAGACTGTATAGAATTCTGTTACGAAAAAGCAAATATTCCTCTCCAGGGGTGAGTAAAAGCACACTCGGTAAGGGCTATGTCTACATCGGTAGCACACTATTGTTCAGTGCCCATTCTTGACATATGTAAAGCTGCAACATGGAGTTCCCTTCACACATTTGCAGCTCATTATTGTTTGGACAAAGAAGGACGATAAGATTCAGCCTTTGGACAATCTGTCTTAAAGAACTTGTTTCCAGTTTAATCCCAACTCCTTCCATATACATCCTACGGTGATTTCAGGCTGCCTCAATTTTTTCCAGCAGTACAATTGTTGTTGTGCTTGTTGCACTACTTGTATGCTGTTGGTATAACATACGAATGATGCAGCCTGTAGCTTGCTAATCACCCATATGTGAGGACTATGATCCTGCTTGTCCTGGGATAAAGCAAAATTGCTTACCTTGTAATAGGTGTTATCCCAGGACAGCAGGATGTTGTCCTTACAGAACCCACCCGCCTCCCCGCAGAGTTGGGTCCGATACGTTTTGTTTTATTTTTTTAGCTCACGCAAATTGCTACAAATGAGACTGAAGGGAGACCCCTGTGGCTGAGAATATCATGGCATGCTGGGCATGCTCAGTGTGCCCACAGTGCCAGCCAAAAGTTTCTAGAAACTATTGACACAAGTTTTCCGTACCAGGGCTCCATCTGATGACGTCACCCACATGTGAGGACTACATCCTGCTGTCCTAGGATAACACCTATTACAAGGTAAGCAATTTTGCTTTACTATAAGATGAGACTGAAGGGGGACCCCTGCTGCATGCAGGGTTGGTGTATTGCTGGGCATGCCCAGTAGATGCCAGTCAAAGTTCTATGATTGGGCTCCATCCTGATGATGTCACCCATATGTGAAGACTAACATCCTGCTGTCCTGTGAGATCACCTGTTACAGGTAAGCACCTCCGCTATATTCAGGCATAGATGTTAACTAAATGTTAGAAATAGACCAGTTAAAATAAAATTGATACATAATGTGGGGTTTTTTTGTGTGCTGTTTCTCTTATGTTCAGTCTACAATAAAATTAGTAACCTCTTTAAGGTAAGTGTTTGTCTTGTGTTTTCATAAACTCCACCTCAAGAATGAAGTCACAAAAGTGCTGCCACAAATGAAAGCTTCTTGTAGTTTATCTTAGGTACTGAAAGGTACCAGTAATGCAAGCGCAGTGTCCCTTAAGTGTAGAATGCCATACATAGATGGTCATTATTTAAAATCAGCAATTTACTGAAAGGGCTTTAATGTAGGTCCAAGTTTCACTTGTTTACAATGACATTAAGGCCTGCATTCTGCAATAAGCCAATAGATAAGATATGCAAGTTTAAATGTACCACCTCCCAATTAACTAAGGCTTTTAAATCTATTGAAAAAAGTCCAAACATGGTAACTACTGTGCAATCACTACCAGCTTTTCCTATATATGAGCTGAACTTGCTGGTGGCTGGGTCTCTTGAATTTAACTTTAACACATTAAATGTTTACAAAGCTTGCCAGCAAAAACAGCTGCTAAACCTTTTTAAGTGGTTCGTAAATAGGAATTGCAGCCATTTAATATTTTAAAAGTTTATCAAACTGCTTAAGGGGGTTTTTGTGTTTTTATTCAAGCTATACCACTGTTCATTTAATCTAAATTTTATAGAATGATAGGCTGTGAACTGGAAACCAGTTTTACTGCTGCCTTAATTTTTCCTCCTGACCCCTAATAATCAGGCACTTATAGATGCTAATGCAATAGCCAGGACCATTCAACAAAAAGATGGGGAGGGAACTTTTAAGGTGAACATAAGCTTGTACAAAAACAGAAAACGATTGTGACTTGGCTTTATGGAGTGATGCCCAGTTTATCAGCTAAGTACATGCTGTCAAAGGTAGGTCTAGAATTAGCTAATTAAAAGGACAGAAGCAAGGAAGAAAATCTATCCTTCCACAGTTCTGGGTGACTGGTCACTTTGCAAATCCCAAGTCCAACCTAGACAGCATCCCCCTTATTGCTACAAATGATTTGACATACTTTTTATAACAAATACATTGACTAGTACTATTTCCTACTATTTAATATATTAATTTAGTGCTATAGGTGCATAAGGACATTTTCATTGCTTTGGCTTTTTGCACATTTGACCTAATGTAGGGGTGACCAATTTGGTCCTTGAGTCACCAATAAGCTAGGATAGCCAGGTGGGGTGGCCTAGTGCTTTGAATAAGACTTGGAACCTGCTTCTGCTATTCCTAAAAATGTAAGGGTCTGACCTTCATACCCACACTGTTAAATCTCTGAAGTCTGTGTCAAGTAATCTGTTGTAAACATGCTGGTTTAAGATATACTGAAATGCCAAAATAGGTATTACATTTTTAAATTAAATGTCAAGTCGCAGTTCGAGATTTAATACAGCTTTTTATTTCTAGAGCACACCTCAGTACAGTCTTAAATGTCCAGTTACTATATCCACGAGCTTAGCCGGTCCTGGTCCTATACCTAACACTGTTCTAGAGCCAGGTGCAATTTGAGTACGACCAGCATCCTGAATTAAACTGACAGTTAATCCGACTTCTTTTGCATGGCTAAGTAACTGAATTAAAGTTTCTTCGTCTGGAGCTTTGACCACCACTTTTGGCTGCCCACAATATTCCCACTGCTTAAGCAGTTCAGGGTTTCTTTTAAGAACTTGCTTGTAGGCAGAAACAGCAGCATGGGAGCACTGTGCAGCCACTTTACCCTTCCCCATCTTCAAATCATTGCGGACGATTAGGACCATTTTGAACTCCCCGCCTTCTCCCATGATGTTTGTTTCAGTCCCAGTCTCATTTCCAACTGCAACTGTCATCTTTAGAGTAGGTCTACCGAAGCGTCCACGTAGACCCCAGCCCAGGCAAAGGCCACACGCCACTCCTGCTACCACACTTAAAGCAGCAGGATTAGAAAAGTAATCCATAATATATCTGCAGTTTATCTAAAATATAAAAAAGAGAAAATCTTATAAAACAGCAATACTTTAAGGTTAATAATAAGGCCTATCCTGGTCATTAGCTTACTGCCCACTACTTTCAAAGCTTGGCCATAGAGTTCATGCCTAATGTTTAATACATTGACAGAAGGCTCTCGTATAGAAAGATGGTTTTGCCACTGTTTGGCTCATTTCTATTTTTCTAGTGCAGATGACAAGGTTGACCCACACTGTCCTTTATGTCTATTCATAGATGTGGTCTTAAGGTAAAGACATTTCCTTGACAGTTCTTAAACCCCTCCTCCCTGGGAAACTAGCACCTATTTAACAAGGTGATCTGGGAAACTATAGATGTGAGTGTTAGCACTAAGCAAAAACAGGAGAAGCCATTGGCTTAATAGGGGAAGAGTCAACATGGTTTTAGCAAAGGGAAGTTTTGTGTTACCAGTTTGATTTTTTTTTTTTTTTTTTTGAAGGTGAAGCAAACTCCTCCATTTCCTAGTGTGTAACCAGATGGACTCAGGACCAGTGGCTATTGTGCTCTCCTGATAGCAGATGGGAGAGGGAGTCAGATTTCAAAGCTGAGGTCACCCTACGTATACCCGTGCAGCATGCTTAGCTCTTCACTATTTCTCCGTCTCCCATAGCAGATGCAGACACTATCCAAAAGAGAATAGTGTAACATTTACAACTAAGAAGAAAGAGAATTTTCCTGCTAAGAAGAGCCCCGCTTCTCCTGCAGTGAAACTTTACGGTCCCTCCCACAGTCGAGGCTTTTCTTGAGGTGACTTCGATATCCCTCAGAGGTGAATCTTGGTTCGAATACCGATTCCCGGCATGGACTTAGCCCCCAGAGTGGCTGAAAGGCAGAGTGCGCATATTTGAGCGCAGCAGTGAAGGTATTCCCCTCTCCCCCAGCAGCTGGAGACCGCCCGACGCATGACTCGGTAAGCACCGAGACCAGGTAAGGTAGAAACCTTTACTTCTAAGTCTCCGGTCTCCAAGGCTCGAACAGCCGTACAGACCTTCCTCAGAGGTTTAAAATCAGGCTAGGCCCCGATCTGGTGTGAGGGTCCACACACAAGACCTCCCAGGGGTTCGCCCTCTTGCTGCCGGGTCGTCTGTGCCATTCCCCCCCTCGCCATCTGTACACGCAGATCAGGCCAAAAGCCTGAGGCGCCTAACTTGAGCGTGTCCGTAGGGATACACGCTTAACTGCGCGCACATAACTGCCACGTGCACAAAGCCCACCGCCTGCACGCACAACTTCTGCGCTCTCGACACATACAACTAAACGCATCCGCGCGCATAACTCTCGCACGGACACAAACAAAATACTGGCCACTATTCCATCTATTTTATCATTCCCAAGAAAGAAGGAACATTCCAGCCCATCCTAGACCTAAAAGCCGTCAACAGTTACCTGAAGCTACCACACTTCCGCATGGAAACCCTACGCTCTGTTATATTGGCGGTACAAGTGGGAGAATTCTTAACCTCCCTGGACCTATCTGAAGCCTACCTTCACATCCCAGTCCATCAGGACCACCAGCGCTTCCTGCGCTTTGCGATACTGGGCAATCATTACCAATTTTGAGCGCTACCCTTCGGACTAGCTACGCTCCTAGAACCTTCACCAAAATTATGGTGGTAGTAGCGGCAGCACTGAGGAAAGAAGGAGTCCTGGTACTGATCCAGGGCAAAGTCTCCGGAGGAGAGTCGCCACGTGACCACCAGAGTCAAGAACCTACTACAAGAGCTCGGATGGGTCGTGAACACAGCCAAGAGCTGCCTACAGCCCTCCCAATCACTAAAATAGCTGGGAGTCCAGTTCCCACCCCGTAGGGAGTAGCTTTTGTACATCCCATTGTTCCTGAGTCCATCTGGCTACATGCTAGAAAATGGAGAAATTACTTACCTGATGATTTTGTTTTCCTTACTGTAGACAGATGGACTCAGCATCCCGCCCATGGCTGCTCCAGAAATAGAAAACCTCGGATATCAAATCTCAAGCCTGTACGGGTAAGCCATGGCCTACCTTTATTTTAAGACACCCGCAGTTACCTAGGTGTCTGTGTTTGTTTCAGTGTACCGGCGGTCTCCAGTGCCAAAAAGTTCTTGTATATATAATCAGCTGAACCAGTTCAAGGTTAATAAAGTATACTCAAGTGTAATCAAGTATTAAGCAACATCTATCCACACTGGCTTTTCGAATAGAATACTGAAGAGCTAAGCACGCTGCACGGGTATATGTAGGCTGACATCAGCTTTGAAATCTGACTCAGTCTCCCATCTGCTACCAGGAGAACACAATATCCATTGGTCCTGAGTCCATCTGTCTACACTAAGGAAAATGAAATTATCAGGTAAGTAGTTTCTCCATTACCTGGGGGGGGGGGGGGGAATTCTGCACAGTGCAGATTTTCTGGTTTTCACATATTTTGGTTGAAGAGCCCATCCTCCTAAGCAGACAAGGCTTGTGAGCCTGTATGAGGAAGTGGGCATGTATGTGAGTGTGTGCAAGAGGAAGCCTGTATGAGGGGCGGGGGGGGTGGTGGAAGGGGCTGAGCAGGGAGGGGAGAGAGTGGAGAAGTTGTGGCCTGAGAGGACACAGTTCTGGGACTAGGGAGAGAAGGGGAAAGGATACTATGTACTTCTAGGCAAATTCTACTGAAACTATTAAAATGCATTTGAGTAACTTTTGTATTACCTTTTAAAATACTCAGACTAATATATATTTTGACTAATATACAGCATGCACAATTTTATGTTTTGGGGTACAGAATTCCCCCAGCAGTAAAAGTCAATGAGGTAGGAGGCAGTGGTAGTGTGGATTGGTAACTGCTTAAAAAGCCATAAACAGAAGATAGGCCTCTGGCCAATTTTTTAAATGGAAAAAGATTGAAGTAGGTTAGGGATTGGTACTGAGACCTGTGCTATTTAACATTCATAACTGATCTAGAAAAAGGAATGAGTAGTAAAATGAGTTTGCAGATAAGAAAACTATTCAGTTGTTAAAACAGCAGTACCTTGTGAAACTTAAGCAACTGAATGGCAGATGAAACTTCAGATGGCAAAATAGTGGTAGGCTATGTATTGGGAGCACCACCCCCACATCGGACCTTGGGAGTCCTTGTTCATCATACAATTGGCCAAAGCTAAATTTTAGGATAATCTGCACAGGCATGGAGAATAAAACAAAATACATTGCCTCCCTTGAGCCATGATGTAACTGCACCTTGCGTGTTAAATCCTGCTAGCCTAGTCACCTTGAGCACATCCTCTGGCAACAGATTCTACAGAGTGTGTGTGTGCGCAGCAAGTAAAAAAGTGTTTGTTTTGAATCTATTGGTTGTTAGTTTCATGGACTGTCTCCTTGTTTTCAACTTGCTACAACTTCCCTTCCCACCGGCCCATATAAACTTGCAGAACCAATCCAAAGCATGTAATATAACCTAAACAATTTAACAACCAATCTATATTTATAATGATTAAGATAACTATGTTAACAAGCATATGAACTTTTGAACGCTTAACATTGAAACTTTGTAAACCGTTGTGATGGTGAAACTGAACGGTGTATATACAACTCGATAAGTCATTTATTTACAAGTTACTCTACTTATGATCTTCTATCCTGTCCCTCCAGCTGTCTCTCTTCCAAGTTAATGAGCCTTAGCCTCATCCTAGGAGAGATGTTCCATTCCCTTATGTCACCACCCTCTGCCCCTTTTTTTGTTCTGTCTTTCTTGAAGGGGGAGGGGACAAGAAATGTACACAGTCCTTTGGAAAAGTCCATAACATTATTAGGCAGATAGACATTTTCTTTTTTCTATGCTGTTTATCAATAGAGGTGATTTACAAATTTCACATACATAAAGTTTTAAAAATAAACCATACTACAATACAAAATAGTCTAAAACACACAACATGAATAAGCAATGACCTTCCCCTCTAACTGCTCAACTCTTCACCCCTGTGTCTAACTTTAGATATCATAAGCTTCCTTAAAAAGCCAGGTTTTTAGCATTTTAATAGCTTATACTCATTAGCTGCTCCTCTGGCACTAAATTCCAGACTACTGGTCCTGCCACTGTAATTGCTCATGCACGCACCATGTTCAAGCTAGCTTCCTTTACGGACTCTGTCACTAAAAGATTATCATTACCTTTGTGGAATGTATCACTAGAATGTGGATCTCAACCATCCATTTTCCAGTTTATAGAGTACCTTATGTATTATTACTAACACTTTAAAACAGATTCTAAGAGATACTGGCACCTAAAGAAGAACATAAGAACTTGCCATGCTGGGTCAGACCAAGGGTCCATCAAGCCCAGCATCCTCTTTCCAACAGAGGCCAAACCAGGCCAAAAGAACCTGGCAATGACCCAAACACTAAGAAGATCCCATACTACTGATGCAATTAATAACAGTGGTTATTCTCTAAGTAAACTTGATTAATAGCCGTTAATGGACTTCTCCAAGAACTTATCTAAACCTTTTTTGAACCCAGCTACACTAACTACATCCTCTGGCAACAAATTCCAGAGCTTTATTGTGCATTGAGTGAAAAAGAATTTTCTCAGATTAGTCTTAAATGTGCTACTTGCTAACTTCATTGAATGCCCCCTAGTCCTTCTATTATTCGAAAGTGTAAATAACCGATTCACATCTACTCGTTCAAGACCTCTCATGATCTTAAAGACCTCTATCATATTCCCCCTCAGCTTCTCTTCTCCAAGCTGAACATCCCCAACCTCTTCAGCCTTTCCTCATAGGGGAGCTGTTCCATTCCCTGTATCATTTTGGTTGCCCTTCTCTGTACCTTAAGTACAGGAATGATAGGTTCATACCTCCACACAGTACTCTGGCTGTGGAATTTTAATTGTACTAATTTAATTTTTATTAACCCTAGGAGTTACAATAGTCATTTAGTACCATCATTTTCATAATTAACCAAAAATCAAACCCCAAATATGGCTTTAATTGATGCAATATACACAACTTGAAATACCCAATTTTCCCCAGCTTATACACAAGATCTTTCACAGCTAATTCATAATCCAACTGGACTCCCAAGTTATGTACAACTGACGATGGTGCAAGATCCATTCCTGCAAATAATATCTTCAACACTGGCATCCGCTACCCACTTTTGCCAACAATATAATTTTGGTTTTACTGGTGTTCAATGCTAACAGATTGCGTTAACCATATTTTTATTGTTGACAAATGTCAATGTCTCCAATGCTTCCTTCAGGGAATCCTTAATTGGAAACAAACTGAATATCATTTGCGAACATCTGATCGTCTACCCCCACTTTTCACAGTACCTGGCATAATGGTGCAATATAAATATTAAATAGGGTAGCCAAGAGGGAATATCCCTGTGGAGCCCCCATTTTAATATCAAACCATTTAGAAGTTCCCATACCAGAGATTACCTGAAAGCTTCTTTTTGAAAGAAATGAGGAAAACCAGTCTCACAAGCCCAGATACCCCGAATTCAGACAGATGAAGTAGCAGTACAGTATGATCAATTATCCAATGCTGTCAATATATTGAGCAACACCAATACAAGCCTTTGACCCTGCTCAAAACCCCTCTAATATGTATCTGACGGAGATAATAGTAGAAATTCAGTGTTCTCTCCTAAACCCATCCCGATTGGGGTTCAAGAGGGAGTTTTCTTCTAGATACCTATCCAACTGTCTATACACTACTTTCTCAATAACCTTTGCCAAAAAGGTCAATGAGGATATGGGATGATAATTCATTAAATTTGCTGGATCTAAGTCCCCCCCCCCCCCGCCAGGGGGCACACTACTGCCCTCTTCTGTTGATCAGGGACCATGGCCATTGTCAATGAAATAATCACCAACCTTTTAATACATGGTGAAATTATTTCACTAATCACCTTTAGGGAATTAACTTAAATTGGATTCAACTGGCACTATGCTGGCTTAATTTTTTTTTATAGTCTTGTACCTCTGTCAAAAACATTCCATTGGGGGGCCGCTACTGAGCAGCACGGCAAGATGGCCACATAATCCAACTGCTGCCTTCCACTCTCTCTATTAGAGGCATTTTACTGCGAAAAAACTGATACCTTTGTTTCACAAATATTGGCAGAAGCCGTAGGAAGCGTTCAGGATGTCCACGCGCAAAAGAACTACCGACTTAAAGCAATTCTCTTTCAGTAAAATTGCAAAAGAACTCCTGCTTGACGACGACACTCAGGCCG
The DNA here is from genome assembly GCF_901001135.1 of Rhinatrema bivittatum. NCBI lineage: Eukaryota > Metazoa > Chordata > Amphibia > Gymnophiona > Rhinatrematidae > Rhinatrema > Rhinatrema bivittatum. The sequence goes on from NC_042622.1 coordinate 174,877,402, forward strand.
CAAAGCATCGGGGAGACATTGAAGTGCTAGCGGAATCCGGCTCCATGTCTGACCATACTGTTGACCAGATTACAGGAGCGCTCCATCCGGATATTCCAACTCGCACAGAAATTAGAAATTGGTTCATTGAGTTAAGAACTGACCTTAAAACTCACAAAGCGGAGCTGATAGCGAGCATAGCAGAAATGAAAGATGATTTAAACTCCATGGGGCATTGCGTGAACGAACTGGATGCACGGGCAGATAACCAAAGCCCCATATTAGATTCGCTCAATACCCAGCCTACACACCAAACGTCGGACCTTTAGACTATGGCAGATAAATTTGAGGACCTCAAGAATCGGTCGCGCCATTCAAATCTTCGCATTAGAGGCATACCAGAAACGGAGCAGTATAAAGACTGCATGCTGACAGCAACAGCCATTTGTAAAGATCTTATCTCTACTTGCTGGTCCCCTTCTGATAAACCCCTATCAGCACCAGTGATCGAGTTAGAACGGGCCCACTGTGCCCTAGGGCCTCGGCGGGACAAACTGTGCGATGTTATTATCAAATTCCTCGATTTTAAATTGAAGGAGGAAATAATCAACTTAGCGTGAACCAATCCTTGCTGGAAATGGCAGGATTTGGATACTGCTGTCTATAATGATCTGGCGCCTACAACCCTGCAAAAGCGCTATCAACTTGGGAGGTCACCACAGCCTTGTGGAATGCAGAAATTCGCTATCGATGGGCTTTCCCGTTTGCCTTGCTTTTTCAGCACAAAGGTATTACCTAAAGGATTAAATCATTGGAGGAAGCAGCGCATTCTTTTCATGAGGCGGGCATTCCTATTACCTTAGTTGTTAACTCTGCACCAACCGTGACCAAATCTACCGACGCAACTCCAAGATGGCGGCGACCGGGCTCGGACGACTACGCAGACAACAGTCAAACAGAGACCTCCACCGTGGATAAGGGCTGAAACTGCCAAGCTATGTAACCAGCGGTATATTCTGCCTGAGATATATTCGAGCAACCACAGAATGCGCCTTATTTCCATACTTTTGGGTTTCTTAGCTGTCTTAACTGCTCATATCAGAGGCCACTCTGTGTTCCAACAGCCCTGTTGCCTGAAGCTTGCTGCCTCTTATATGCCCTATATTTTCTTCTTCTTCTTCATACCGGAGCGAGGGGGAGAGGACAGCCTTTGGCCCGCACCGTTGTTCACCATGTACCCCCAGGGCCTTGATTCGCATAGCGCTGAGGGCGAATCCTTTAAGGTTCGGTATCTGGTCGTGATGGAGTCACTTTTATACACACTGTGCAGAGATAACTGCCTAACTCGATTTTTCTTAGATGCTCTCTACACAACTGAGTCACTTTATTTCTTTGTTTGCTCTGCTAGACAGTGTATTCCAGTGGACTTTACATACTGGGGCATTTTCTCTCTATTATAGTTATGGTTAAAATCATCTCATTTAATGTTAAAGGTTTAAATTCATATCAAAAGCATTTCCTTTTTCACAGAGAACATATGCATCAAAAGGCTGACATAGGTTACATCTAAGAGACACACTTAAAACGCAGGTATGATCATCTGCTGGCTTCTGAAGCTTATCCACATGTATATTTGGCAGCTAGCAGCAGAAGCCACAAATACACAGGTACCGGGATTTTAATAGCAGCCCAATTGTTATTCGAATTCCTTTTTCAGTTTGCTGATCCAGCTGGATGGTTTTTATTACTCAAAAGTCGGATTGGTACTCAGGTCTATACCTTAGTTTCCATCTATGCCCCCAACCAGGATCAAGGCCCATTTCTGAAGGAGGTACGTGTTAAACGCTGCTCCTCCAAGGGGAGGAGCTAGCAATTTATAATACTCTGTAGGCGGAGCTAATGGTCTAATGGGTTGGCTCCTACAGAGTGGCGGTCTGTGGAATACCGCTCCTAGTGGAATTGGTGAATCCCTGGGCTGATGGCAGATGACAGCGCCCCAGCAGGGGATCCCGAGAGGAACCACTGACTAGGCTGGAGTATAGACACCACACCGCTAGATCTTTATTAGACTTGAAGTTGAACCACTGGTGTGGCAGTAGTAAGTTGACGTGTCCAACAGGCTGAAGTCCTGATACTGGAATTAATCTCTGGGTTGCTGAGCTGTAGAGAGAGACTAGAAGTAGTGAGTAGACAGGGTATACGGGATTCAAGATGGTACACTCACAACAGTAGATGTCTGCAATGGTCTCTATGCCACAGCGAGACTTCAGTACAGACAGGAACAGGAGCCATAGGTGAACACTGATTCCTATAAACAGTCTGTAATCAGAACTCACAATAGCTGTTTATAAAATGGCTTTTTAGAGTAGAAGACAGTCTGTAAAGGATTCTAGGAACATGGGCCCTCGTGGAGCGAGTACCGGTTCCTATCTGCAATCTTGCCAATGTAACTCACAATCTCCGTACCTGATATAACGTCTTGGACGGAAGGGAGTCTTCAGAGCTATAGAAATGTAGGCAGAGTACAGATTCCTATCTACAATAGAACTCACTGTGTTCATGTCCGCGATTACTTCCAAGCAATGAGGAGTCTTCTGAGTATTCAGGGACGTAGGCCCTCGTGGAGTGAGTACCGGATCCCGACGGCAATCTAAAATCAAGAAGAGAGAGCGGAGCCCCCATGGAGCGGGTACTCCTGGTAAGTACATAAAGCAGAGTAGCTGGGTGAATCGTAAACAAGAAGTAAGATTCAAATCCTTGCTAACTTGTTAGAGGTTAGCACACAAACAAAGACTTTTTAAAGTGAAAATGGATGACGTCACTACGGGAGGATGCCCCTGAGGTTCTTGCCCTTGCTAATACAGTATGAAGCCTTTTACTCACCCATGCAGAAGGTTCAATAGTTATAGGAGGTGACTTTAATGTTACTTTGCAACCAGAATTGGATAATTCTAAACTACACTCCCCCACCCCATGTAAACTTAGGATGCAACTGAAAGGTATTCTGACAGATTGGAATTTGATATATGGAGGAACCGGTTGCCCAAGTCTCGCTCTTATACTTTCTATTCCACGCCCCATGACAGCTATTCCCGCATTGATTACTTTCTTGTTGATAAGCAATTGGGTAATTGTATTTGTCGGGTAGACATTGATGTTATAACATGGTCCGATCACGCCCCCGTCAGTATAGAGGTTGATATGAGCGACGGGGACTTGGGCAACCGATGCACAATTTGTCCAAGACCTAGAATCGCAGTAGCAGGAATATTTTGTGCTTAACAAAATACCCACCACTACACCTAGCATACTGTGGGAATGTTCGAAGGCAGTTGCTAGAGGACTCCTCATTTCGAGAGCGAGCACCTGCAAACGTCTTCGGCATCAAACTAGGCTGGATCTATTAACTAAAATTAAGGATTTCTCCCAACAGCACATGAGAACTCAGTCTTCCCGCTGTTACCAGAAATTGCTAACCCTGAAATCAGAATTATATAAATTAGATAACTCACAACTCCTATACGCATTAGAAACCACTAGACAAGCATATTATGAAGGCGGGGATAGAGCAGGACGCCTTCTGGCAAGGCAGCTGAAAGCTAGAGTTTCACAAAATACTATCCCTAAAATTAAGAACTCAAAGGGTGAAATATTGACAGCTTCCTCGGACAGCCGTGAAGCATTTTCTAGCTTTTAATCGAATGCTTTACAGCACTGAGACCGCTTACGGCAGTCCGATATAGTCAACTACTTACAGGATATTAAGCTACCGAGCCTCTCTCCTGAACAGCAACAAAGCCTGGAAGCCCCTATAAGGGCAGGTGAGGTATTATCAGTAATTAAAACCCTTAAGCCAGGCAAGGCCCCTGGCCTGGACGCCTTTTCTGGCGCCTACTATAAAAAAAAAATGCGCTCATACCGTAGCTGAACAGTTGGCTCATTTTTTCAATAGCCTTCGGGAGAACGGGAGCATAGGACCACAAGCTAATGTAGCAGGTATCACAGTATTGGCCAAACCGGGGAGGGACCCTACACAATGTGGCTCTTATAGGCCAATTTCCCTCATAAATGTGGATCTTAAATTACTAGCCAGGATTTTGGCCCTAAGGCTCAATAAATTTCTCCCACAATTAGTCCATACTGACCAAGTCAGCTTCGTACCACATCGCATGGCTGCAGATAATATTCGTAAAGTTATTGATTTAATGTGGTGGGTTCGCAAGGAAAGGGATCCAGCAGTGCTGCTTTCTATCGACGCAGAGAAAGTGTTTGACTTGGTCCATTAGCCTTTTCTATTCCTCTCCTTGCAAAAAATGGTGTTTGGGCCCCACTTTCTTCAATGGATACAGAAGCTTTATGATAAGCCTAAAGCCAGGGTAAAAGTTAACAATGGTTATGGCCAGACTTGATATCGGCAGAGGTACTAGGCAGGGCTGTCCCTTTTCCCCCTTATTATTTGCCCTTTACCTAAAGCCCCTCACGACAAGAATCCGGAACTCATGGGATATTAAGGGGGTCACCTTCGGAGATGCTCAGTACAAACTCTCGCTATTTGCAGATGATGTATTGTTAATATTAACAGATCCCATCCACTCCTTGACAGGGGTAATGCGGGAATTGAATAGGTTCAGTGTAGTATCAGGCTTGAAGGTTAACCTGGAGAAATCTGAATTGCTCAACATCAATTTGAGCCAGGCTGAAGTGCAGGCAATTAAGGGGCAATTCCTATTTTGATGAGCGAAATCGTACATCAAGTATTTGGGTGTCTTGATTTCAGCACAGCTTCCTGATCTATACCGCCTTAATTATCAGCCTTTAGTTGATAAAATCACCAAGGACATGAGTAAGTGGAATAGTGGTGCTTTTTCCTGGCTAGGTAGAATTGCCATAGTTAAAATGACTGTTCTTCCCAAGTTTTTATATTTGTTTTCCTCCTTATCTGTCTATATACCCTCACCAATCCTACGCAGCTGGCAGAAGAAGGTTTTCGATTTTATATGGTGAAGACATCCCCCTCGGCTATCGCGAAATATTTTGTATTTACCTAAATTGCAGGGGGGACCTGGGAGTACCTGGTATTATGTGGTATACTAACGCGTCACAATTGAGAGCCTTATGAGATATTAATCGGCATCGAACCCCCAAACAGTGGGTGCAAATTGAACAAGCTATTGTAGGCCCTATGGCGCTAGCCGCCATGCCTTGGCAGCCACACAATACCTGGCAGCCCGTTAAGAGTATCCCTTGATCCCTGGAAATCACATTACGTATATGGGGGCAAAGTCAAAAACGGCTAGTGGGAGATTATAAGTACTTCTATCAGACGTCCCTTTTTTCTAATGTACAATTTCCTATTGGGTACCAAACTCAACAACTGAAGCACTGGCGGGAGTAAGGGATCACCATTATAGGACAACTTTTGTCCCAGGGCGAAATTATTTGTAGGGAACAAGTGGCTATTAATTTCAACCACCCAGATTTTTTGGCTTACGCTCAGGTTGTCCATTTTATACGCTCTATACAGAGATCTAATTCCCTCCGTCCAGATTGATCACTGCCGCAGTCATATTTCTCAAATAGCGACTTGCTTAGAGGCTCCATCTCAAAACTATACCAATTGTTTTTTACACGGGGGTTAGAAGGCTGTGCATTTATAACTCACTGGGAAACTGATTTGCATACCCAGCTGGGAGCGCGCACCTGAGACATCTTACGTACTGCCCGGCTGTGCTCTATCAGCCAAATTGCAGGAAAACTATTACAAACTGGTTTATAGATGGTACCTCACCCCCGACAAACTCCATCGGTTTTATGCTCATGTTGATGCTTGCTGGCGTAAATGTGGAGCTCGAGGTACTTACTTACATATATGGTGGGAATGTACCCGGATCACACCTTTTTGGGGAGCAATTTTTGCCTGGCTTAGTGAACCTTTTGGATGTAAACATACCATTCTCTGCTACAACTGTGTTACTAAACGTATTCCCGGACACTATAACTAAACATCAGCAGCGTTTGTGTGCCCAGCTGTTCATTGCTGCCCGTAGGCTAGTGGTACTTCGCTGGAAGTCAGAACAAATACCCAAACTGACAGAGGTCAAGGAAAAATTACACTTATTACCGGTTAGCCTTTTCGACGGCCACTAAATATAATAGGGTATCTTCCTTTATGAAAACCTGGAAACCATTTTCGGATTACATAGCTCACTTGTGATATATTACGGACCCCACTTGTGTACGCTGTCTTTATCATTATTCTAGTTGAGAGCGCAGGAATAATTATTTTTGATTAGGTATGTATGACTCTTGTTTTATAATTATGTTGTATTGCAATCGAGTAGAGGGCATTATGATGTCTTTTTTATACTAGCTGATAAGTGTTTTTGTCTTTTTAATTTTAGTTTTTATCAGACTGCATAAAGTTGTTTTAATTGCACAGGACTCAGTCATGAGGGAGGACGGAGGTAGGGGGGATTTGGGACAGGGGGGGTTACATGCTTAGTTTGTACTTTAAGCTTACCTATGTTATGATTGTTCAAACGTTTTCAAACTTTAATAAAAATCTAAATTGAAAAAAAAATTCCATTGATGCTATTATTGGCTGGCTAACTGTACATTAACAGAAGTTGGAAATTTGGCACAAAATACCTTAACTTTTCTTTAGGAAAGCTTTGGCAAACATAGTTGGAGCCAGTTCAATGTTTGCCTGCATTCAATCACCTCCCTCCAACCAAGCTGCTGTTAGATACTTGACTGTGGCAAACAAATTGGCTATTAAATTTTACATCAGATTTTTTCCAAAAAGAATGCTTTTTTAGCCCTTTCAATAGCACCTCCATATTTTTCCAGTCATAGCCTAACACATTCCAAATTCCCTCTTTTTTGTTCTTTCTCCACTTCCTTTCTAAATGATGGGAGCTTTTGTTTGTCCTCGCAAAGCACATGGGAATACCACTGTTTCTTCTTATACGAATGCTTTTTTATCAAGTGCTGCCAAACTAGCGTTTAATTCATCCACCAACACAATCATCTCACCCCACTCCTCAAAAGCGACAGTGGATGGAGAAAAGATCCTGCTCGAACATCCATTATCCTATAGCTATTGCTATTCCTGGGAGAATAGAATAATAAACTTTCATCCATATGTCCCATTTCCTTCTATTTAAATACTTTACTTGATTAATGTAAAAGCTGTGGTCGTGCACACCTGCTTTTCTTCTCTTGGAGCAAATACAAGGAAGGTTCCACACTACTTGGAACAGTATTTTTCCACCTGGTGATTTTAGATTTTAAGCTGTAGCTGTCTGGCTATATTGCTAAGGTAAAGAAACAATGCTAGTACACATACCTCTCTCTTTCAGAGAAATCACTCATATCAATCCCTTTCTTACCCCCAGCCCCCATTGTCACAGATCCATGATACCAAATGCACAGGTTCAATTAGCCCAAATAGAGAAGTTGGTGTTGCTGTTCACCGTTTTGTTAGTTCAGCCTCTGCCTCTCTTGCCCAACTATGTGAAGCTAGGGTCTAGATTAATCAAAATATTGCATGTGATAAGAGGGCATGTTTTATGGTAATAGCCTATTTATCGTAACCTATGTTGATGGACTCTACATGGGTAACATCAAGCTAGGTTGAGAGAGCATTGTGTGTTTCCTCACGCGGAAGGACATCAAATCTTCACAAGAGTGCACGTACTGTTCTGTTCTTACATCTCACTCTGCATGTCAAAGTGGCCCCTAAACCCTACACTACTACCTAAACCTCACCTCAAGTTACTAGATGGGCCTCCTATAGTACCATAAATAGATAACTACTACAAGGGCCTTATATAGATAGTGAGCCAACCTCTCTCTTTCCACTCACATCTCAGGCCCTTCCCCCAATCCTCCCCCAGCCTAAAAATGCCCATAATGCAAATTGCAAAAATTGAACAGCTTAAAGCCAGTGAAAAAGGGGGGTAGTTATTTTCAGTGTTGAAATGTGTGAATATCATGCCCACTTTTACAAAATTCCTGCTCCAATACCTCCCCTTTTAAAAAATTAGCATCGCACCATGTGTTATGGTGTTTTCGCATGCAAAAAAGTCTTAACACAAGTGGAAAATGACCTATTAAGTTATCCAGACTAAATTCTGGATAAAGTAATGTGGCTGCTTTTAGTCCGCCTGCATGCATGAAGTCTGACATGGTAAACTATTTCTGCCAAAATAGAACATCAAAATCAGCATAAGACTTATGGAAGACACCTAATACTTAAACTATTACTACAGCTAATTAAACAAAAAACAGTTGAAAGTGGTTGTAATCTATAAAGACATTAAACTAGGACCAATAGATAATTACTAATTTACATCATTTTTCTATACTTTTTGTATTTTTGTTGTTGCAAATTTTCATTTACAATTTGATCATGCTCCTTCTAAAGCCCTAAAACTTCAAGAACATTTTCCAAGGAGGATGTGGTTAAAAGGAAAATGCCAGCAATGTTTATGAACATTTTCTATAAGTGGCTAGCAGATAAAGACCAAATGGCCCCTTCAGTCCTCTGCCCACAAGATTGATCTACTTTGGGGTAGATGTTATGTGACATATGGGAATTTATATGTATATAAAGCCACTCCCTGAAGACCATAGTTAGATGCTTTCTTATAAGTCTGGTTAAAGTATAATATGAGTCTTAAGTTTGCAAATAGGTTTTCATTGGTGGCAACTTTAGCTCATAATAGACTATAACTCAAAGACCCCTTCAAGAGCCCAGGCTAAAGCTAGGGACTACAGAATGAACACTTAGGTATTGAACCTGATTTGAAAATGCTGTAAATTCGGAAGGTGTGAAATTCAGTTGTATAGTAAAAGTAAGGTAAAGAAATATCTAAAGGGTGGGAATTCCAAAGAAAAGAGGAAGGATAGTAGGGATAATATCAAATATCTGAAGTATTGATGCAAAGAAAGCAACTTTTTTTTAATGAAAGGAATTATAGAACTAAGGGTTATGATATGAAGCTAAAATCAGGAATGTCTACAAGTATTTTTCAAAGGAAAGGGTGGTGGATACCTAGAATACCCACGGAGTTGAAGGAGCTAGAAAAAAAAAAAAAAGACCAAATTTAGACGTATAGGATAAACAGGATCCTTAGCAAACAAGATGGTAATGAAGCTCTGGGCTAGCTTGGATGGCGTCAGCAGAGTTACAGTTTTAAGAGCTCAATGATATAGATGAATTGTGTTTCTATAAAGGCATGAGGTACATGTACAGAGCCATGATTACAACTTAAACAGCAGTGGTACTGCGTCGAGAAGCTGGCGTGAAGGGCTTTTTTTTTTTTTTTTTAATAGTCTCACTAATCTTTGATATCTTGGTAAAAAAAAAAACCCAACAAAACAAAACACCCCCCCCCCAATGATGTGGGTAGAGTTGTGAACTGCATTTGTAAAAAGCAAGATTGCAAGGCTGGAAATTGCCTGCCAGCAAATTGGAGACCATCATTCTAAAAGGTTTTGGGCATGATTGGGACAGATATGGGGGAGAAAGTTTGATAGATCAGGGAAGAACATGGAGAGGGCACTTGTTTTTTTCCAAGAGGACCACAGTGATGAAATAACGTTAATCTGCATATTCGGAAGCACCAAACCCAGACTTGTTTGTGTTTCCCGAGACCGGCAGTAGCTCACCCTCGCCATAGAAACTTGCACGCGCACTGCTGCCAGCTTCGGAAGAGAGAGAGGAAGTAAAGAACGCAGAGGCTCTAGTATAATATGGAAACTTTCCCAGTCAAGGAGCCTCAGGTCACAAACCGACCTTCTCGCTGTACAGGGACGTCTCAAGGAACCATAGAAAACTTGCAGCCTTGCTTTGTTTCTTCTTCGCTCTGACAAACAGGACCATACCCGGGCCACGTTCCTATATTCCACTAGCTTCCGTCCCTTTCTGATGATGTCAGTAAACACCCCCTGCCCCCCCACCCCACCCCCCGCGCCTTAGCCCTGCACGCTCATTTTTATTTGGGAATCGTTATCTGTTAATTACTTCCCCTCTTGGTAACATTCGCCAGCAACTTAGATAATTAATTAAAAAAAACAACAACAAAAAAAAAAACCGAAGGCAAAAAACAGAAAGCAGAGTTGATGACGTTTTATCTGCCGCACGAGAGACGCAAAGTAGATAAAGTTAAAAGAAGGCGCAATGCGAGGAGGCGGGGCAGCTGTCAACGCGAGCGGAAGTGTGGTGACGTACTTCCTGCCGTTGGGGTGACGGAGTGTATGTTTGCGTGTAGGCTGAGAGGAGCCGCAGGGTGGCGGAGAGCTGGCGGGGTGAGTGTTGGGGGTCGGTTTTCGCGTGACGAAGTTTATTAGCAGACATGAGACAGCTGGGGTCTGTGCACCGAGAGCTGGTGGGAGCGTTTTCGCTTGGCTGTTGAAAGGTCCTAAACCTTACGCCTGAAAGATACCAGCTTCTTTGGGTTGTGCCGGTGACACTGATGGAAAGACAAATAAGACATGGGGGAGGGACTCTTCCTCCCATGTGTGCCCACTGGCTGCAGTGGTGGGGAAGGGGCTCGGGGGCCGACAGCCCGTATCTATTATTTTCTGCATCACATTGAGGGAAGGGAATCATTGCCGTTTCCATCTCAAGTCCTGAAAGTCATTAAACGTCCGTCATGCTTGATTCCGTACTTGTGATCTGAAGTTAGGAACAGTGACAGAAATAATGTGATAGCAGAGGTCCGTGACGTCCGTCACCCTTTCTCGGTCATTCACTGCTCTAGTGGAGGGAGAACAAGAGTCTGTCACCCTTTTCCCGTCATTTACTGCATAGGCGGAGGGAATTTTTTTTTTTTTACCAGAGGTAGGTCTTGTCAAACGGATCTGAACATAAGACTTGCCGTGCTGAATCCATAAGGCCCGGTATCCTGTTTCCAACAGAGGCCAATTCGGCTCGCTAGTACCTGGCAGGATCCCAATAGTAGATGGGTTCCATGCCGCTAAGTAGTGGCTGTTCCCTAAGTTTGCCTGGTTAATAATAGTTTATGGATTTCTCCTCCATGAACTTGTCTAAACCTCATTTTAAACCTAGCTATACTAACTGCCTTTACCACATCCTCCAACAATGAATCCACAGTTTGTGTTCAGTGAAAAAGAATTTTCTGAAGTGTCCTTTAATGTTTTATTTATTTGAAAAATAATGGGTTCACACTTACTCATTCTATTCATGACTTTATAGACATACCCTCCCTGAGCTGTCTCTTCTCCAAGCTGAACAAATCTAACCTGATTAACCTCCCCTCACAGGGAAGCTGTTCCATCCCCTTTATCATTTTGGTTGCCCTTCTGTGTACTTTTTCCAGTTCACCTATATCTTTTTTGGAATGCAATGAATAAAATTGCACACACTACTCTAGGTACAGTCTCACCATGGAGTGATACAGAGGCATTATAACATTCTCTGTTCTATTCTCCATTCCTTTTCTAATATTCTGTTTGCTTTTTTTTTACCGCTGCTGCATACTGAGCCAAAGATTTCGAAGTATCATCCACAGTGACATCTTTTCCTGGATTGTAACCCGTAATTTCTTTGATTGGGTGACCAGAGAGTTGGATCAGAGGAGAGTGCTAGATGATGTGTTCATGGATTTCAGCAAGGCCTTTGGCATGGTTCCATTTAGATGACTTTTGTAAGCACCCTTTGTATGGGCCCCCAAAGTGATTGATTGGGTTAGAAACTAAGTAGAAGCAATAAGTGGTGAATAGAGTCCACTCCAAGGAGGGGGCATTACTTATAGTGTGGCAGAGATTGGTCCTTACTGTTTTTTTTTTTTTTTTTGTTTTTTTACATTTTCATAAGTGATGAGGGAGAATTTTGGAAAAGCTTTTCTTTTGTGGATGATGCCAAAACCCGCAACAGGATAGACATTCAGGAAGGTGCAGAAAACAGGAGGGATCTAGCAAATGGTCTAGAGTCTAGCAACTAAGATTTAATGTTAAAAATGCAGGGTCATGCATTTGGATGCAAAAACCCAAGGCAACTGCTAAGTATTTGGGTGGTGGGGCAGGGGGGGAGTGTGACACGTTAAGCATGAAAGAAGAGCGGTGTCTTGGGGTGATTGTATCTGATGATCTTAAGGAGACCAAACAGGTGAATAAGAAACAAAAGACATCAGAAAGATGCTTGGGGCATAGGTTGGCAGAAGAAAGGAGGTGATATTGCTCCTGTATAAATCCCTGGTGAAACCTCATTTGCAATATTATGTACAGTTCTTTAAACCAGTGGTCCCCCAACCCTGTCCTGGGGGCCCACCAGCCAGGTGGGTTTTCAGGATATTCACAATGAATATGCATGAGAGAACATTTGCATACACTGCCTCTATAGCATGCAAATGTTCTCTCATGCATATTCATTGTGAGTATCCTGAAAACCCGACTGGCTGGTGGGCCCCCAGGACAGGGTTGGAGACCACTGATTTAAACCACACCTTTTAATAGGATATAAAACAGTCTATCCATAGGTTAGCTACAATGAGTAGTGGTGTTTGCTTTAAAGTATATGGGGATAGACTTAAATATTGAAATGTGTATACTCTAGAGAAAAGGCAGAATAGGGGAGACATGATGGAGATTTTTTAAAATACTTCCAAGGTATTGATGCACAGGAGGTGGGCCTCTTTCAAGAAAGGAGTCTGGAGTGAGGTCCTAGGATGAAGGTGAAAGGAGGTAGACTTGGGAGTAATTGCAGGAAATATCTTCACAGATGGGGTAGTGGATGTATGGAACAGCAGTGGAGATAACAGTATCTGGATTCAAGAAAGCATGGGGTAAACACAGAGGTTCTCTGAAAGAGTGATAGGGATAGTAAAGGTGAGTAGTTGATGTGGATAGGCAGATTAGATAGGCAGTATGAACTTTTACTGCTATCACTTTTTCTCTGTTTCTGTTGCGTGTCTGTGAAGGCAAGGCTGCTTTGCTGGCTTGTGGGCCGAGGTTGTATGTGACCTAGTCTCCTCTCTACCTCATTCTGTATGGTTATTCACCTAAGCATCATCTGTGTGTGAGTTATTTTTGTGTTTTGTTTTGTTTTTTTTTTTGGGTGGGAGCATATTTGGATTTTATTGAGAAGTGGGGAGGTTGGGAGGAAATTTGGTGGATAGATTACATGTCTGCAAGTAATCTTTAGATTTTTTTTAGGTAGGTGAAGGTTTTGGGATGTGGTACTGTGTACTTTGTGTGAAAGTTTTTGAATACTGTTGTGTGCTTTTATTTGTATCATGCTTCAAGAGCTATTTGGTAGTATAATGTGAAACAAAAATACATTTATTGTTAGTATACAATCAATATCTCAACTTATTACTTACCTGCACAATGTTCTCCTCTGTATAGCCTGTTCTAAAAACCAATGATCTCAGTGGTGTTCTAAATATTATTTATTTTTTATTTTTATTTCGAGATCTTGTATACTGTCGTTCCTAGTGAAAATCACTAGTTCACCAAGGTTCATGTTATTAACATTCATAAGTATTAGAGAACACTGAGTACATCAATAACGTACACCATTATTAGTTATTGGGCAATGGGTAGAGTATTCGGGTGGTAGCTTGGGAGGGTATTAGGGAGAGAGAAGGGGGTGTAAGGGTGAAAATGGGAAGAGTTAGGGTGAGAAAGTAATCATTCAATCAGTTGGTGTTGAGTTGTATGCATTTTGGAACAGCCATGTTTTCAGGTCTTGTTTGAATTTCTTCTTGTCAGTTGTGGTTCTTAGTTCTTCCGGCATGGTGTTCCAAAGTTCAGGACCTGCTATAGATATTCCCCTTTCTCTTGTTTGCGACAGGTGGGAGGTTTGTAATCTAGGGATTGAGAAGGAGATGTTTATTTTGTGATCCATTGGGGTTTTGTTTAAGTGGTATTCCAAGCAGATCATTATTTAGGTTAATGATATTGAATATGATTATTAATGGTTTATATTGGATTCTAGATTGAATTGGTAGCCGATGTAGTGCTTTCAATGTATGAGTAATGTGATCGCATTTCCTGGCTCTTGATAAGTCTTGTGGCTGCATTTTGCAGAAGTTGTAGTGGTTTTATGTGACAAGCAGGGAGACCAAGGAGCAGGGAGTTGCAATAGTCAAGGTTCGAAAATATTAGTGTTTGTAGAATAGTTTTGAAGTCTGTAGTAGTTAGTAAAGGTTTCAGCGGCTTAGTATCCGCAGCTTGCTATAGCTGGATTTTTATCAATTTACTGATATGCCCTTTCATTGATATGTTTTCATTCATTTGTACTGCTAGGTCTCTCACCTGCAACAATCAACATATAATGGATAGGACTGTTCTTACACCACTCGAAACTTGTTACTTTCGCCTGACTCTGGCACTGATGAGTTGCATCAGGGATTTATGATTGATATTGTTCAAGGGTACACTGTAGGATTTATTTATTCTGTTGAAGTGCCTCCATTCATCGCATTCCTTTTCATGGCATGAAGAATGGTATTATAAGACTGTTGTATGAGTGAGATGGCATTAGATTTCAGCACCTTTACTGAAAGTGTGTGGTGACTTCTGGAAGAGGTTGATGCTTTTCTAATTATTTTTTAGTAGAGAAGCATGATATGGTGCTGTTCCTGTGGTTCTGGTATGAGCAGATAACTTTAGTATGCTTTTTGGCAGCTTCACCGATCAGCTGTGAATGGATAATGTACTTGCAATATCTTTGGATGAGGAAAACTTAAATTCTAGGAGTGCAGTACTAGGAACTATCAAAATCTCTCACTGATATCTGATGGTAGTTGTGTATTCAAAGTATTTATGTGGTTTAGTTTTGATATGAAAGTGATCTTAAATATTGAGATAATAGACAAATTATATTATGTCAATTGAAAAAAATACAATAAAAATAATAAACATGTTGCTGTTAGGGCATGAGAGCATCAACCATGTTTAAATTTATTTATTTATTTTTAATTCTTATATACCGAAATTCCTGTATGAAATACAAATCAACCTGGTTTACATGGAACGGCTAATCGCCCGGGGTTTAAATAACCGCCCAAGGCTTTTACATAAAACTGTTAAATTTACATATAACGATTAAAAACAGTAAGTCTCAGTTTAACAATTAAACAGGAAATTGCCTGGGGCATTAAGTGTATACCTAACGGCTTTACATAAAATTAAACAGTAACTCGCCACTGGTTAAAATGAAGATGAAAATTGAACAGGGTAGTGGAGGGGGAGCAAAAAGGAGAGTAATAGCTGAAAGCAACGAGGGAATGAGTACCAAGAAGGAAGTTCGAAATTGAAAGGGAGGTGTAGAAGGGAGGGACGGAAAGAGTGGGAGAGATCCGGTTGGATAGTTGATAAGGAGGACTAATGTGGAAGGGAGGAGATCAGAGTTAGCTACAGAGGAGGGAGGACCTAGGGGGGAGAGAAAGAGGGGGGAGAGTAGGAAGGACAGCAAAGGGAGAAGTACCGCCTATAAAGAGAATCAGCATAGTGAGCTTAAGGAGATAGCACTTAAATTAAGGTATCAGATCATGCCATCTTAGTAGCATTAAGTATCTGGGAAAGCTTGGCTGAAGAGCCAGGTTTTTAGCTTTTTTTTTTTTTTAAACTCCGGTAGGCTGGGTTCAAGTCATAGGTCTGGAGGGAGCGCGTTCCATTGGTGAGGTCCTGCAGTGGATAGTGCTCTCTTCTTTAGTGAAGTTTTTGCTGGTGTGGCATACAGTGTGCCTTTGTATGTGCTTCTGATGGGTCTTGATGATGTATGCGGTTGAAGTTGTGTCCTTAACGAGATGGGCGAGATATTGTGAATCGCTTTGTGAATAATAGTGAGAACTTTGAAAAGGATCCTGTATTTGATGGGTAATCAGTGTAGATTACGGAGGATGGGGGTGATATGTTCTCTTTTATTGGCATTTGTGAGGATTCTGGCAGCGGCATTCTGGACCATCTGTAAGGGTTTGATGGTATTGGCGGGGAGTCCGAGTAGGATAGAGTTGCAATAGTCGAGTTTTCAGGCCGATACAGTAAGGAGCGGTAGGAAGAGCTGCATTAGTGCCGGGCGCACCCGCGGTTCCCGCACGCACAGTCCGGCTCACCTACCACTCGATACTGTATTTAAATTGCTTCCAAATGCAAGCAGCGTTCAAGAAGCATCCGTGAAGCGTTAGGCCCGCGCAACCCATTTTACTGTATAGAGCGCTATACAGTATCCTGGGTGCGCTGGCCTAACGCTTCACGGACACGCTGGTATCTGTCATTTCAAATGTCATTTCAAATGACAGGTACCAGGAAGTGGACGGTTCTCCTACGCTCGAGATTGCCAGTCCTCTCTTCCCTCCTCCCGAAGCAAGGCGCAAAAAGCAGCCTTGCTTCGGGAGGAGGGGAGAGAGGACTGGCAGTGTAAAGCAACAACTTACTTTTTTCGCAGCCCTCCTCCGGAGACGGACCGCGGCTCCCCTGCCTCCCGGAGGCGAAGATGGATGCCTGCATGGGCGAAAGCGGCCCCTGTGCGTGCAATTGGGCCGCTCAAGACGGGACGTCACATGTCGTGACGCCAAACGTCGTGATGTCACGCCTTGAGCGGCCCAATTGCAATCCCGAGCGTAGGAGAACCGTCCACTTCGTTGCTACTTTTTTTTTTTTTTTTCGCTTTTTTAGATTTTTTCCGCTTTCGTTGCTTCGGGAGGAGGGGGGAGAGGACTGGGGCTGCCCCGGAGACCAGCACCCATTGACGCGGCCAGGGCAGGTGAGCGGGGGCTGGGGGAAAGTTTGCCGCCTACCCTTACCCCTGCCTCTAACGCAGGGGTAAGGGTAGGCGGTAAGTTAGCAGGTTAAACGCGCGGCAAAACGGCAGGGTAAAAAAGCGATAGTTGGGGTGCGCGTTACCGTATGGGAGGGAATAGCTAATTCGATCATTTACATCTAATATACATGCCATGGGCGGAAGGGGTTACCCGGTGATTTAAAGAGGCAGTAAGAATCGGTTAAAGGGGATTGTATATCGCAGGAAGGGCTAACGCAGCCGGAAAGTGAGTAGAAAGCGGGTTAGGAGTGGGGTAACCGCGGCCGCACTTTACTGTATTGACCTGTTTGTTAGGATGATGGATTGTAAAACTAGACGAAAGTCGTTGAGGTGAAGGAGAGGTTTTAGCTTTTTGAGGACTTGTAATTTGTAAAAGCAGTCCTTGGTGGTGGTGTTCATGAATTTTTTTAAGTTTAGTTGTTTGTCCAGCCATGCTCCTAGATCCCTGACGTTCGGGGCGAGCTCGATGTTTAAGCTAGTGGATTGTGCAGAGCTTGATGGGTTGATAAGAGAGTCGTGGGAAATAAGTAACTTCTCTGTTTTGTTGGCATTCAGCACTAAGTTGAGGCTGGAAAGTAGGTGTTTGGCTGAAGGTGGGTTCCAGTGGGTGATGGTTTTTTGAAGTGACTCTGTAATTGGGATGTCTGTATGTCATCCGCATAGAGGTAATGAGTGAGCTTGAGGTTTGAGAGTAGTTGGCAGAGTGGGAGGAGGTAGATATTGAAGAGAGTGGGTGATAGTGAGGAGCCTTGAGGGACTCCCTGGTCTGACAGGACAGGCTGAGATTCCTTATTTATCCTAACTTTGTAGAACCTGTTGCACAAGAATGACTTAAACCAGCTAAGTGCTGAACCTTTGATGCCTATGTTTGCTAGCTGGTCTATGAGTATTGTGTGATTTACCGTGTCAAAGGCTGATGATAAATCTAAAAGCGGAGGTGGGTTCGAAGAACTCAAGGCTGAAATTCTGTTGAGGCTGGGTTGTGGGGAGGGGTGTTGGTGTGAGGCTGTGGGTTGTAAGAGAGCGGGTTAGGTTGGAGATTTTTGTCTTGAAATAATTGGCAAGTTCGTTGGCTTTGAGTGCTTGGTGGTCTGGAATGGAAGGAGGAGATGGTTTGATAAGTGATGAGACGTAAGAAAAGAGAGCCTTTGAGTCAAAAATGAAATTGTGGATTCTTTTTGCATAAAAGTCTTTCTTGGTTTTATGGATGGCATTCTTGTAGGTGTTGAGAATGGTTTTGTAGGTAACATGTAATGCAGAGGAGGGGTTTTCCCTCCAGCTTTGCTCTTCTTATTTCTTAGTTTTCCTGTATAATAGATTCCTGTATAATAAATTTCCTGTTTAATAAGGGCACTTCTTAAGGACAGACATGTCTGAAAGCTCCACCAGTATCTCTTGTATGTACTATTAAAATAAAACAAATACTTGTAGTTTATTAAATGTTGAATCTTAGTTGACCTTCACAGTTTGAATCTACTGTATGTCAGTGAGATTAGGGTACATGGAATTTTTACTGTCTGAGAGGATATATGCATACTCTGCTTTTCTAGTTTCTGCTCTGAAACTTCACTGTATACAAAACAGAGGAAATATCAGGCCTCTTTATGCATAGACAGGCATCCATCCCCCAAGTTCTTATCAGAATTTTATCTTTGGATGATTTCGCATTACTGTAAGGTAACTTTGCCGTCGTCTTCCATGGGTAAATAGCTACTCTGAGGAAAAAGCGTTTTTATTTTTTATTTTTAAATTTTTCCTGTAAACAATATAAGTTGAAAACTGAAATTGGGTTAGGACAGATACTAAAGTTATTTACTGTGATTTTTGGTCGATTAATTCATTTGTACAAAAAAGGTGTGGTGATTTGCTATTTATCAGGGAAGTATGTGTATACTGGGGGGTCAGAAGGAAGTGCATAATCTGGATATTTCCTAGTGTGTAGCAGATGGACTCAGGACCAAAGGGTATAGTGTACTCCTGATAGCAGTTGGAGACGGATCAGATTTCAGTCTGACGACAGCCCTAGTACATATACCCCTGCAGGAAGTGCAGCTCTTCAGTATTTTCCGTCTCCATAGCAGTTAGGGACTCTATGCACGCTCATAAGAACATAAGAAAATGCCATACTGGGTCAGACCAAGGGTCCATCAAGCCGAGCATCCTGTTTCCAACAGTGGCCAATCCAGGCCATAAGAACCTGGCAAGTACCCAAAAACTAAGTCTATTCCATGTTACCATTGCTAATGGCAGTGGCTATTCTCGAAGTGAACTTAATAGCAGGTAATGGACTTCTCCTCCAAGAACTTATCCAATCCTTTTTTAAACACAGCTATACTAACTGCACTAACCACATCCTCTGGCAACAAATTCCAGAGTTTAATTGTGAGTTGAGTGAAGAAGAACTTTCTCCGATTAGTTTTAAATGTGCCCCATGCTAACTTCATGGAGTGCCCCTTAGTCTTTCTACTATCCGAAAGAGTAAATAACAGATTCACATCTACCCGTTCTAGACCTCTCATAATTTTAAACATCTCTATCATTTCCCCCTCAGCTGTCTCTTCTCCAAGCTGAAAAGTCCTAACCTCTTTAGTCTTTCCTCATAGGGGAGCTGTTCCATTCCCCTTATCATTTTGGTAGCCCTTCTCTGTACCTTCTCCATCGCAATTATATCTTTTTTGAGATGCGGCGACCAGAATTGTACACAGTATTCAAGGTGCGGTCTCGCCATGGAGCGATACAGAGGCATTATGACATTTTCCGTTTTATTCACCATTCCCTTCCTAATAATTCCCAACATTCTGTTTGCTTTTTTGACTGCCGCAGCACACTGAACTGACGATTTCAATGTGTTATCCAGCGTTAGAGTAATTTTACCAAACAAAACCAAAATAAGAAGAAATCTTACCTTTACAGACGAGCCCCGCTCTCCTGCGGTGACACCCATTGGGTCCCTCCCCCAGTTGAGAATTCCCGAGGTGATTTCTGCGATCCCTCAGAGGTAAGCCTCAGTCCAGCAGCCGACCCTCGGCAGGGACCTAGCCCCCAACATCAGGTGAGGCTGAGAGGCAGCAGGTGCAACTTCGAGCACGGCGGTGAAGGTATTTTCCCTCTCCCTCCACAGCCGGAGACCGCCCAGAGCAAGACCGAGAAGCACCGAGACAAGGTAAGGTAGAAATCTATTTAAAAGTCTCCAGTCTCCGAAGCTCGAGGAGTCGCACAGGTCGCCAGCCGGGACCAGTGCCACCGGGTTGATCTGCCCTAGCAGATCTGTTCGCTGCCCTGTCCACTGTCCCAATCTGTGCGCACAAATACCTTGTGCGCAAAACATGCGCCCAAGTACCGTGCAAACAAGTGACTTGCATAGCCACGTGCTTACTGTGCCGGGCGCATAACTTCGATCTGTGCGCACAGCAGCGGGCACATCTTCCTGAGCGCATAACTGTATTTTACGTGCACAAGCCATGGCACCACCGGAAAAGAAACTCAAGGCTCAGGGCCTTTGTCTAGCATGCCACTTTAGAGCTGCACAGCATGAGGTCACGGCCCTGTATATAAAGTGCGAGGAGAGGCCCTAGGGGATCCAGCCCATGGCCCACCCCAGCCGGTGCTGGGTTCCAGCCTCTCGAACAATACACTGGACCTAGCATCTCCCAGCGGGACCCTCCCTCAAACGGGGCTCCCCAGGGACACGGCGCCTCTGAATTTAGACCCAGCATCTTATCTCCTGGGTGGAATTCTTCAAAGGTCTGCATCCCTTCGTCCACATGCAACTGGAGCCTCCGATAATACTAATAATAATTCTACCACCCAGAAGTCCCACCTTCGGGGACACAGACAACTCAGATGAGGATTCAGAACCCCTGGAGGAAGGGGAACTCCCTCTGGGGACAGAGCCCCACTGAACCATGAGACGCTTCTTCACCAAGGAATAGCTTCCAGACCTGGTCACACACAGCTTGAAGGAGCTTACTATCCCGGGCACAAATGCCTCGGGGGAACCTAAGGCATATCCCCTACTAGAGGGACTCTGTCAGACCTCCCGTTATTTCCCATTATTACAAGCCGTCCAGCAGCTAATTGACCTGGAATGGGATGCCTCGGAGACTACGTTCAAAGGGGGGGGGGCGTGCTCTGGCAGCCATGTACCCTCTGGACCCAGCTGCCAAAGATCTCCTGGCGTGTCCGAAAGTGGATGCCATGGTCTGCGTGGTTTCGAAGCGCACTATTATCCCAGTGGAGGGAGGAGCAGCATTCAAGGATGCTCAAGACAGACATCTGGAATCCATCCCCAAACAGTCCTTTGACATCTCTACTATGTCCCTACAGATCGCGGCCTGCTGTGCCTTGGTGACATGAGCCTGCTTATCACAGACCAGGAACAACACTCCTGGGGAAGCCCTGGAACCAGCAGTATCATTCCTCACGGATGCCGCTTCAGACCTGGTGCGCACCGCAGCTAGAGGAGTGTCATCAGCCGTGGCTGCCAGAAGACAACTCTGGCACCAAAGCTGGTCGGCCAACGCATCTTCCAAAACGAGACTCACAAGGATGCCCTTCAAGGGAACCCTCCTGTTCGGAAGCGAACTAGAGAAACTAGCCAACAAATGGGGCGAATCCCCACTACCGCGGCTACCGGAGGACAGGAATAAGAGAAACCAGCGACCCTTCCCCTAAACTTCCAGGGGCAGAGGATCACAGCGCTTCAACCCATATAGAAGCACATATCAAGCGGGCAGGCCAGGGCCAGTCCTTTCGGAACAAGCACAACAAAAGAGGAGCCAGCTCGGGCCCAGGCCCTAGCCGCACTGCACAATGAAATATACACACAGGCTCTTAATCATACATACATACACATGATTTCTCTCACACACAAAGGATCTCAATCATACACACATACTCTTTCTCACACACAGGTTTTCAATCACAAACTTACACATACAGGTTCCCAATGGTAAACTTACATTCATGCTCTCTCTCTCACAGGCAGGCTCTCAATCACAGACATACTCTCTTTCACAAATGCAGGCTCTCAATCATTCACATACATGCAATCTCTCACTCACACACATGCAGGATCTCAAACACACATGCTTGCTCGCTCATTCACTCTCTCTCCCCCACCCCCACCCTGGGAACTCGCGGCAGCAGCAGCCTCCTCCCAACACTAACCACCTTCATTTTCAGCCCTCGCGGAGGAGGAGTCCCATCGGCCGCGGTTGAAGCTCTTCATTTTCCTCCGAGCCGCGCTGCAGTCTTCTTTTCGTTGGACCGACGCAGACCACACTAGCATGGCCTCTTCTTGCCGCGCACGCACCCGATGCTCTCCACTTCCTCTTCCTGGCCACGGGGGGGAGGGGGCGGGAAGAAGAGACCACACTAGCGTGGTCTCTTCGTCCCGCGCACGCACCCGATGCTCACCACTTCCTCTTCCGGGCCGCGGGGGGGGGGGGGGGGGGGCGGGAAGAAGAGAGCACGCCGGTGCCGCCGACTCCAGCTATTCTGCCGTGTTCCACCCGGGCTGACAGCATTTTAAGCCCGGGCGGAGGAGGACCGGGGAGCAGCTGGGTTAGCGGGGGACTGGAAAGTGTGGCGACACTTGTCTGCGAGCCAGATGCAGCCCTCAAAAGAGCCATATCTGGCTCGCGAGCCATGGGTCCTGACCCCTGGTCTACACTAAGGAAAACGAAATTATCAGGTAAGTAATTTCTCCATTTATTTAGAGGACAATCTCCATATGCAGTGTCCTATCTCTAGAGTAGTAAGATCAACCTGTTGATGGCTTAGGTTAAGTTTAAAAAAAAAAACAAACAAAAACAAACAAATCTCAAACTGTTCTTATAATAATTATAATTCATGCCTATGCCCATGTGACATTGCACCTGGACTATTGTAATACCCTCTCAGGTCTATCCTGTAAAGTGCGGCCGCGTTTACCCTGCTCCTAAGCCGCTTTTTACTCCGTTTTCGGCCGCGTTAGCCCTTCCTGCGATCCCGAATCCCCTTTAACCTACTCCTACCGCGTCCTAAATTCCCCGGGCAACCCCTTCCGCCCGCGGCATGTATATTGCATGCAAACGAGCGAATTAGCTCGATATTGCATGCAAACGAGCGAATTAGCTATTCCCTAGCATCCCGTAACCCGCGCCCCGACTATCACTATCTTTCTGCGCCGTTTTGTCGTGCGTTTAACCTGCAAACTTACCGCCTACCCTGACCCAGGCGGTAGAGGCATGGGTAAGGGTAGGTGGAAAGCTTTCCCCCAGCCCCCACTCACCTGCCCCGGCCGCGATCATGGGTGCCGGTCTCTGTGGCAGCCCCAGTCCTCTCCCCTGCTCCCGAAGCCAAAAAAAAAAGCGGAAAAAAACGTTGCAGCCCCCCTCCGATGTCCGGACTGGGGCTGCCACGGAGCTGCAACGGCGAAGCACAACGGGGAAGCAAAAAAAAAACCAAAAGCAATTTTTTTTTTTTTTTTTTCCAAAAGCGACAATTTTGTTTTTTTTTCCAAAAGCGACTTACTTTTGGGATCTGTCAAGATCCCAAAAGTAAGTCGCTTTTGGACGCCTGCACAACTTACTTTTCTGAAGCCATCAGCAGGAACACGATCTTAGCTCCTACGAAGACAAAGATGGCCACCTGCACGGGGGGAAGCGTACAATTGGCCGCTGAAGACGTGACGTCACGACGTTTGGCGTCACGGGATGTGACGCCACGTCTTGAGCGGCCAATTGTACGCTTCCCCCGTGCAGGCGGCCATCTTTGTCTTGAGGAGCAAAGAGGAGCTAAGATCGTGTTCTTGCTGATGGCTTCAGAAAAGTAAGTTGTGCAGGCGTCCAAAAGCGACTTACTTTTGGGATCTTGACAGATCCCAAAAGTAAGTCGCTTTTGGAAAAAAAAACCAAAATTGCTTTTGGTTTTTTTTTTGCTTCGCCGTTGTGCTTCGCCATTGCAGCTCCGTGGCAGCCCCAGTCCGGACATCGGAGGGGGGCTGCAACGTTTTTTTCGCTTTTTTTTTTTTTGGCTTCGGGAGCAGGGGAGAGGACTGGGGCTGCCACGGAGACCGGCACCCATGATCGCGGCCGGGGCTTTTTTCGTTTTATTTTTTTTTTTGCTTCGCCGATCTCAGTGTCTATTCTACCCTCCTCCCGGAGCAAGGCTGCTTTTCGCGCCCTGCTCCGGGAGGAGGGGAGAACAGACACTGACATCGGCGAAGCAACTTCCTGGTATCTGTCATTTCAAATGACATTTGAAATGACAGATACCAGCGTGGCGTGAAGCCTTAGGCCCGCGCACCCAGGATACTGTATAGGCGCTGTATCCAGTAAAATGGGTTGCGCGGGCCTAACGCTTCACGGGCACTTATTAGCCGCGGCATGCATTTGCATGAAATTAGAGTTCAGGATCGAGCGGTAGGTGAGCTGCACTGTGCGGGCGGTAACCGCGGGTGCCGTAGGCACTAACGCAGCTCTTCCTACCGCTCGGTACTGGATAGGCCTGTCTGTGAGATGGTTTTTTAAGGCTGTGAGACTATTGCAGTTAGTCCAGAACATGGCTGCCCCACTGCATGTTGGTTGGTTGTAGACCTAGAGATTTCCTGTTGTGAGTAGTGCCAAATTTAAAGCTTTGCTTGATCTTTAAGACTCTAAGGGGGTTAGCCCCTAGTTATTCAACAGACCTGTTTCAGTTATTTTCTGGCCCATTCCCTGAGCCCTTAAGTTGGGAATTTGCTAATAGTTCTATCATTTAAAAGGTTTAAGTTAGCTGTAGCTCATAATTGGGCTTCCTGCTATTCTACACTAACTCTTTGGGACAGCCTTCCAAGTGAACTTAGACTGACCAAGGAGGAGTTGTCTTAAGCCACCTATGGTTTCTTAATCAGGCATTTAGGATTGTTTGCCTGAGATTTACTGACTATGGTGTTGCCCTGGCTTACCGGGCTATCCAGATCTAAGATAGATAGGTAAGCCATAAGCATTTTGCTTTATTCATGCAGCCTTTTGAAATTTTTTATATTTAGTGAGGATATATCTCACATATGGCGAATTAGTATCCTTTGCCTTATTTTCCATTTTTATTCTTCTTTTATTTTGATACTTTGATTATTCTGAGTGGTAATAGTATCATACCTACACTTCTGCCATAATGTAACTATAACCCAGGAAGCCTATATATGCTATGTATAAACGTCTAATATTTATTTTTTATTTTATTAAATTATCAAAACCATAAATTGGGTGTACTGTGGATTGGTGATTACTTTAAGTTCTGCCAGCTGTTGACTGTGTATTGTCAGATTGTATTTTATAATGGTGATGTTTTATTAAAAGTATTTTCTGTTCAAGTAAACATAATCTTCCCTGAAGTTAAATTTAGTATTCTAAAGCTGTGAAATAATTCCTCAATATTTTACATTGGACATGATAGAGGAGAAGAAAAAATAGACAAATGTGAAGGGGTCAGACCAATTTTGTAGTCTTCTTTTTTCTTTTTCCCGCTTTCATTGTTTCTATATCTATCAAAATTCAGTTAACCGTGACACAAATGTAGGAGCTTCTGAAGAAATACTAGGTATTATTTAGTGCAAAACCTTACCTGGACATTTGATCATAATCAATGTTAGTCAATAAGCATTCATTACCATCTGTGAGAGCCTCTTGTGCAAGACATCAAAGTACAGTTGTAGTAAACAATCTGAAATTATGTCTGTTTTCTGGAATAAGTGTATTTGATGCAAGTGTGAGAATAAGATTTGGTGACCAGAGGAGCTTTGGCTAAACAGGGTTCTGTATAAAAGCATTCAGTCTTCTTATTGTATGGCTCCCAGGATTTCTCATAACTGCTGAATCTTCGCACAAGCGTATGCATAATCTACAACTCATTGGACTGTGTCTTATGGTTCCAGACATCACTGTACATTGTTGCAATGGCTGGGGTCCTCTGGAGCCTGCTGTTTAATTCTTGGCTACTTCCCCCCCCCCCCCAGTTTTGCCTAACTCATTGGCATTCCTTTTCTGAAGGAGTCTTTCTAAATACTGATAACTGAAGTCATTATGATGTATCCATAAGACATGGTGTAAAATCCAAATAATATATCCAAACATGTAAGACAAAAAACACTTCTGGTATATGTGAGTAGTGTTGTGGAAGCTCTGCTACCCCTTCAGCCCCTGCACAATTCAGGGCTGCCTCCAGAACAGTATAATTATTGCTGCTTTGTAAATGTTGAATAAACTGATACATAAGTAGGGAAGTTTGATTTGTCATGGTGAATTAGAACCACTACATTCTGATTGTTGATGCTTGTGCTAACTCTACTAAATGATACCTACTGCTGCAATGAAATACTCTATATAGTTGTAAATGGAGTTGCTAACAAGGTCTGCTGACTAACATGAGATTGTATGTGTGCCTTGAATTTCATTAGGTTACTGACTTTATTTTTAAGCAGCATCTAAGAACTCTAGGGTCTGGGAGCGCTCCAGATTGCTCTGGCCAATAAACAGATTGGATATGAAGGTTGTCAGACTGGCACTTCAAGCTGTACTGCCAAAGATAAAGGGAAAGGCAGTGCCATGGTGGTAGCATGCGTCAACAAATAAGGGGATAGATACTTGCTTCACTGTAATGGCAGAGGAAGAAAATATGGTATTCAGTTGAACAGAGAAGAACTCTCCTAGTTGACAGCTTCCCACGTTTCAGGAAAGAATCATGCAAGACTTTCTCAGCAGGAAAAGGCTAGACCCAGGAAAGTAGGAGCTTAACCAGGAGGCTTTCCAAGTGATAGTGGAACAATGGGGACTACTACCCGTGGACTTAATGGTGATTCGAGCTAAGGTGGGCAGGTTATTCAGTTAGTGAAAAGAGGCAGGATTCAGCAGGATAAATGACTTAATCTGACTTTGGCCAAAGGGTAGGCTTCTGTATGTATTCCCACCATGATCTCTGATAAGGCAAGGTGATAGAGGATAAAAGATCACCCCTCAGAGGTGCTATGGTAGCCCCAGATTGGCCAAGGAGCATGTGGTATGCAGGTCTAGTAAGGCTCTTAGTGGGGATATCCTGCAGCTCCCCAGAAATCAGGGGTCATTTTGGCAGGGTTCAATACCGACGGAAGACCCATCTCTGGTTCTGTCTTACTGCCTGGCCCTTGAAAGGGCACATCTGTGAAGCATAGGGTACTTCCAGGCGGTAGTGGCAACCATGCTCAAAGCTCATAAGCATGCCACCTTTGTTGGCCTAGAGTTTGGAGTCTATTCAAAGCTTACTGCAAGGAGAATAGAATTTCTCCAATGAAGACAGACAGACATCTCATGAATCCTAGACTTCTTGCAGAAGGGTTTTCACAAAGGCCTAGTACTCAGTTCATTGAGGGTGCAGGTGGTGGCCATATGCTGCTACAGAGGCCGCATTAAGGGTGCCCATATAGCTGCACAGCCAGATGTGATACACTTTTTTTTTCTTTTTTTTTTAAAGGGGTGAAGTGCATTGACCACCCTTCAGACCAATTGTTCTTCAGTTGGATCTTAACCTGGGCCTTAGAGCATTAATAGGGGGCACCCTTTAAACCATTGAAGCAACAGTCCATTAAGGATTTGTCATTAAAGCCTACCTGTCTGATAGTGATATGTCCTGCCAGACGCATTTTGGAGTTGTAGGCTCTCTCATGCATGGAACTCTGCTTAGTAATTTCGCCTCATTCATTCACCTTCAAACCAATGCCCTCATTCCTTCTGAAGGTAGTCTCCCCATTCCACCTGAATCAGGCAGTGTCCCTGTCAACATTCAGAAGGGAGGAATGTAAAGGGAAGGACAACATCCTTCACCTACTGTTCACGCATCATGTGATATTAAGATACCTAAAGGTGATGAACCTTTTCAGGAAATCAGATAAGTTATTCATGCCATTTAGAGGACCGCAAAAAGGAGAAGTAGCCTCCCAAGGCCAAAATAGCAAGATGGATCAAAGAAGCCATCTCTTCGGCATATGTACTTCAAGAAACATGACAACAAAAAATGCCATATGGCTCATCTAATTTATCTAGCCCTTAAAATTCCCATCATTCCCTTGGAGATCCCCTATATTTATCCCATTCTTTCTTGAATTCAGATACCATTTTTGTCGCCACCATTTCCACTGGGACGCCATTCCATTCATTCACTACCCTCTCTGTAAAGAAATATTTCCAACGATCACTCTTGGGTCTATCCCCTTTCACCCTCATCCCATGACTCCTTATTCTAGAGCCTCCCTTCCATTGAAAGAGGCTCGCCTGCTTTGCATGGAAATTGCAGAAGACAAGTGCAAACGGTGCTCCATGCACATTCCACGAGAGTGCAGGCATCTTCCTGGGCAGAACCATTGTCTGTCTCCCCAGGGGAAATCTGCAGGGCTATCACATGGTCATCCCTGCACTCATTTTCAAAACACTAGAGGCTGGAAGTACAGGCAAAGGAAGAAATGGCCTTTGGGTCCAGTGTCATTAAGGCAGCCTTGTTTTCATTCTGCCCAGCTCTTTGTATCTCCCAAGTGTAATGGACTAGCCTAGTAGGAGGAAAAGGAAGGTAAAATTGTTCTTACCTGATTATTTTCTTTCCTTGAGTCCAGCTAGAACAATTCAGGCCCCACCCATGGAGTAGCCTGGCTCTCTTTCATTCTCTCTTCCTCCTTTCTCTCTTCTTTGCCCTCTCCTGAGGGGAATATCTCAAAGGATGAAAACAAAATTAGGTATAGATACAGATACGTAAAGAAAGAAAGGGATAAGAATGGGTTCCTTGTCGTATTGCTTTGACAGAAGGCTACTGGCAAGGGCCTATGCCAGCTCCCTCTTATAGTTGAGAATGAGGTACCCTCTCTCTCTGACTGCTGAAGAGCAGGCAAATTCCAAAGGTAATGTACTGGTCTAGCAGGATTCAAGAAAAGAAAATTATTGGATAAGAGCAATTTTACCTTATGTAGTAAATGCAGAATTATCTTAATTGCCACACTTTTTTTTGGTGAGAGCTTTATGAATGCCAATGAAGTATTGTAATATACTGTACAAATTATGTGGGCAAAATAACCACTCTTCAGTTTTGCAACCTTTCATATCTTGTCATGTCCAAGAAAAATAGAAAGTGATATTAATAGCAGTGTTTTGTATAAAATGAAGATATTGGGTAGGCAAACATAGATTTGAAGCGAGGCTAGTACTGGTGTCTTACAATTTCTACCAATCTGTGTGTTAACGGGAATGTCACAGCATTTGTGTGTGTGTGTGTGGGGGGGGGGGGGGGGGGGTGGGGGTTTGAAAGATGTTTTTGGCTTGGAAGATATTGAAGCTCTTGATTCAGGGCTGGGAATTCCTTCCTCTCTGCTGAAACACTGAGCTGGTGTTCTGTTTCATTTTTCACACGTGATCCTGTTTGAATGCACGGTTTTGTTCCTTTGCTGTGTTGACGTGCAGGGTGCAAGAGAGGCACCGAATGCTGCACGTGCTGTGCTGCTTGGTGATGGTGCTGACTGCACGGGTCTGGACTGGGGAATATTGCAGGAGGGAATAAAGCCACTAAAGGATGGTGTTTTTCAAAGCCTTGCTGATTAGATGAAGTCGACCATGATATCTCGATAACAGACAGCACAACAGTCCATTTGCTTTTCGGAAATGCGTTAAATAGCAGTTGAAGAAACCTTATGATTTTGACCCTTGGATTTTAGTTGCCTGCAGACACCTCAAAACTTTTAAGTTTACATCACCGCTTTTCAGCTCTGATTCTGTCCCCACACACGTCTGGTTTTCAAGTAAATGATAAGGAGTATGCATATGCTATATTTGGATGTAATTTACCCAAGAACCATGCTCATTTACATATATTTACCATGTGGACTGGAGTTGCAGACCACTGGTTTAAGCTGACGAACATTTTATAGACGGCTGTAATTTAGAATAATATATTTGGTTTTATGTGCGTTATAGATAATGTTAAATCTGTCTCAGAATCGCACAGAATGTGGCATTCATCGCAGCCAATTCTTAAAACCATCCTGCTGCTAATTCTTCCAGCGTTTGCATGCATTGGACTTTGACTTTAAGTTTCTTGGAACAGTAACACGAGAGAATGAAGTCTGTTTTGCCTCTTGCACAGGCAATCAGCTGTTCGGGAGACTGCCTGTTGCAGCACCTTCTACTTTATGGTCTAGTACAGTAATTGCACAATTTTGTTTCCTAGAGTTTAGAAGAGTTTGTAGAGAACCAGGATTTCATCTGAAAAGATGCGGGTATGGGTTAGTAACCAAGCGCTGCAGAAAATGACCTGTTTAGGTTGTGTTCCAGGATGACCTTATTTTGAAGTTGGATGAGAGGCGGCAGAACATTTGTTTAGATTTAAGGATATTTTTTCTTGGCACTAGTGATGTCTAGATTGCGAATATAATGTCTGAGAGGAATCTGATACCATGGATGGGGGGGGGGGGGGGGCTCAGTAAGGCACGCGTTTGCTGTCCTCTAGTGCTGTGATCCCATTTCAGAGGGCTTGGAAGGTGAGACATTGTAAATGTTT
The DNA here is from genome assembly GCF_901001135.1 of Rhinatrema bivittatum. Lineage (NCBI taxonomy): Eukaryota > Metazoa > Chordata > Amphibia > Gymnophiona > Rhinatrematidae > Rhinatrema > Rhinatrema bivittatum. The sequence goes on from NC_042622.1 coordinate 174,907,709, forward strand.
GGAGCGAGTCCTTGCCATTCGTGCAGCAGATAATGAGAGAAGACTTGGCATTCAGAATTGCTGTAGCTTTTTGTTTCCTGCATCGGCCAAGCCAATCTGTGAAACATTATTTTAGAGGTCCTTAGGAGCAGAACTGTGCTTTTTTTTTTTAAAAAGGTGATAGTAGTGCTGCTTCTCCCTCTACCAGACACAGCGTTGGCCCTCTGTATACAGTCAGCTCTTTTCTCCATAAAGGTTAATTAGTTAAAATATAAGACAGCTGTGTAGTATGGAAAAGAACATAATGCAGGAGAGGATACTGCTTGTGTTTTCAGGGCTGGAGGTTTATGCCCAAAAAGCAAGTTTCTCTATGAAATTTCAAATATTCTGATTTTAGCAAGTTTGCTAATGTTTTTACTTGGGTTTTTTTTTTTTTTAAAGGTTTTGTGTATTTGTTAATCAAGATGACATTTCATTCAGTTTCAACTTTGTGCAATTTTCCTAAAGTGGAAATATTCTGTTTAAATCTCTGTGCACTATAATTTGTATGTTTTACAATTATGTAGGGAAGAATGCTTGCAGGGTAGTTCTTGAGTCTGTGCCATATTTGCAAAGCATATAGTAAGCAAAGCCCCTTCTTTCAGTTTTTCATTCATACTAAGTTAACTTATTTTATTTCTTACTTTTTCATGCGCTCATCTTCAGATCTTCATAATATATTGATCTATGAAATGGCAGAGAATGGAACAGATTGTGAGCAGAGACGCCTAGCGATGACCAAGGAACAGCACAATGGAAGCTTTACAGGTAAGCTAGAAATGAAACGGAACAGGTCTAGGGCTTCATCACTTTAGGGGCAAATATCAGCATCATCAGACTTATTTCTGACAAAAATATCAAAGTTCATGGAGCGGAAGGTAATAACCCTGCTCACATCTCCTTTTATAAGAAGTGGCTCTCTAGATTTGCTGGCAAAGTGTTTATAGTTTGAGTAGAACCTGAAATTTGCAGGTAGTAATCCAAGGTTTGAGGAAAATACTCCCTGGAATTAGTGAATGAAGCAGATGGTGATGGTTCCCGGCAGCATCAGTATTGCAGAAAATAAAACTGAAATATCAGAAAAATTGTGCAGTTTTGTGGAAATCTTGGTTAATAATAGAAAGAAAATGCCAGAAATAATGGGGAATCCACAGTTAATTGTCATGAAAGATTGCTGCTGTGGGCCTGGCGTACGACACACTTATCCCATAGCAGAGAAATCCTTTCGTACATGTGGCCCTGTGTTAAGGACGAGCTGTGCCTCTCTGGCCTCTTATGCTTTGTAATATTTCAGACACACATCCTTGCTGCATGACATACAGAATAAACTTTTGCTATTCGTAGCCCTACTGTCCTGTGTTATGATGCAATAACGAATTAACTTGTTTTTGCACTCATAATTAGTAGCTAAGCTTTCTTCACAAGGTGTCTGTGTTCTTTCCTGTAGGGTGTCGCCTTTCTAAAGTTCCCTAGTGGAGCTAAAGCTGAATACTCCTGTTTACGAAAAGGTTGATCGTGTGATGTGGTTAATTTGTGTGCTTTTTTTTCCTGTTTATGCTCTGCATTCTTAACCTCTTTGCTTAGTAGCGTCATCAGCTGGTTTGCATATAACGTGTGTGCTGAATGGGTGTTTATGTAACAGGTTGCACTTCTACTGACTTATTCAAGGCTTCCCAATTTTCAGCCTGTCGGAGCACTCACTTGGCTGAACTTTCCAGCACCACTTGTTCTTTTATTTAAACTAAATTGTTGCAAAGTGAATTGGATTGTAATAGCTACAGAATTTAAAGCCACTAAAGACATTATGGTACAAATTGGTTGCATTTTTTAGTATCTGATTCTTGTGTTTTCTGGTATTTGCAGTTAGATTATTTTCACAACATGAGAAACAAGATTACAGATCCCAGGTTTTTGCTCTTTTGTTAATGAAGCAAGCCACCTCATCCCTAGTATAAGAATATAAGACTTGCCATACTGGGTCAGACCAAGGGTCCATCAAGCCCAGCATCCTGTTTCCAACAGTGGCCAATCTTGGTCACAAGTAACTGGCAAGATCCCAAGGTGTAGAGATTCCATGTTGCTTATTCCAGGGATAAGCAGTGGATTTCTGCAATTCCCCGTTAATAATGGCTAATTGACTTTTTCTCCAGGAACTTGTCCAAACCTTTTTTTTTTTTTTTTTTTTAACGCAGCTATGCTAATAGCTTTTATCACATCCTCGATGAATTCCAGAGCTTAATTATGTATTTAGTGTAAAAAAAACCCCCAAAAAACCCCCCCAAAACATGTTTTCTTATTAGTTTTAAATGTATTACCCAGAAACTTCGTGTGTCCCCTGATCTTTGTACTTTTTGAAACAAGAGAGGCAGTAATTTGAAGCAATATTGCCACCATTGCCGCATTCTTCATAAGACATGGTCATGATCCTGGCCCATTAGTGAAACCTCTTTCGAACTACTATTTGGGATCTTTATACCACTAGTCTCTTGTGTCCAAATACCAGATAAACAGAACAATAAGTGACAACAGAGAACCACGAAGTGACAGATAATGAAAAGCATGTTATTGTCTTACATACGATGTACAAACTAAGTTTCCATGGAGCTGAAAGCAATGCTCAGGAAAGCTTTCTCATGGATACCAGATCTGCATGTGGTCCCTCTGTTAGCCAGTTCTGGGACACCATGACCACCTTGTGATGTACCTCTGTGTCTTATCAATTAATTAGTCCATCAGATCATTGCTTCTTTGTTGTCCTACACTGTGACTTGGCCTGTGGATCTTGGGTACATCAGAGTGTGGTGTCTGGGCTACAGGGAGTGAAGGAGATTTGACTAACTTTATAGCAGTAACCTCGGCCTGCAGAAGAGATGTTAAGTGAGCCAGAGCTGCTCCAAGTAAGCCATCCTGGGGAGGGGAGAGGGAAAAATCAGACGGAAGTTACTGTTCGTAATAGCTTACTTCACCCCTCGCCAAAAAAAAAAAAATTCTAGATCTAAAACTAGTTACATTGTTTGTAATAGGTCAGATACTATCTATACAGGTTTGGGTTTTTTTTTTTTTTAATTTGTTCTTTCTCTTTTGGAATGAGAATCTAAACTCCTGGAGCAGGCTCAGGTATTTCATAATACATCTTGCACCCTCTGTGTTTGTTCAGTTAATGCGGCTGGGTAAACAGACACAGGGAGGTAAAGGGCAGTGGTCATAAGAATCAAATGACAGATCTGGGATTAGAACCCATGATGTCAGCCGCCTTGCTGCTGCTCTTGTGCCGTTTCCACTAAGGCGAATGGATGTGCCTAATAAAGTTTTCCTTTTGTTTTCCCTTTGCAGATCCCTCTCTGCTGAGTGAAAGGAAGAGGTGGGAGAGAGAAGAGAGGCAGAGTATTGTTCTCTGGAGACAACCATTCATTACCTTACAGTATTTTTTCCTGGAAACCTTAATAAACTTGAAGGAATGGACCATAAAGTAAAGATCTTTTCCCTCCATTGCATTCCTAGGCTCTCCGTACAAAGCACATGTTATGATTTTTAATATTGCCTAATCCATTTCTGGTAGATCTTCACTGTTCATGAAACCAGGCAGAAAAAAAATACTATTTCATGTCTAATACCAGTTTGCTGTGACAGATAACAAGAAGGCCACTACATTTTGGTTGTATTGCTTTGAATTTTAGAAGAAAAGCCCTTGCATCAAAGCCATAAAATGTCCATCTGGTGGTGTAACTTTGGCTCATGTGTGGTAATAGCCTGGTAAATGTTTGCTCAGCCCACTAGTTAAAAATCTCCTTTTTGCAGCATCACTGTGATAAGGTAGAAAAGTCCAGCTGTCTTCTCACCTCTTATGACACCAACAGACTGTCATGAGAGGGAAGAATGTAATGCATATGGACACCCAAGGCACTTTGAGCAACACATGCATTTCAACTGCTATTTTGATTGGGACACAGATCAAATATACAGTAATTTTAGAAGCCAGAGTAGTTATTTTTTTTTCTTTATTCATGGGGAGGGGGGGGGGGGGGGGGGGAGTCCAGTTTAGGATCTGTGCTAGGCAAGTAAGTGAAACCTCAGGTTCTTGTTAATGCACTTGGAAACCATAAAGTCATACTCGGCAAATCTTTATCAGGGCAGGGTTCAGGATATGTGGAGCTCTTACTAATGCTGCTGCCACTTCTGAAAGGACTCGCCGCGTTCTTTATCAGAACATAACGTACGTGTAGCTTCTCTCTTTAGAAACAGTTTGCAAGCTGTGAAATAACTTGCAGCCTACAAGGATAGACTGTCATTTTTTCAACTGGTTTAGTTTTCACCCACTGAGCGTGATTAATAGAGGCTGTAAATAGGATCTGAGAATTTGCCATGACCCATCAAGTCTAGGATGCATACAAGCTCAGAGCGATTCACCTCCTCTGTCCCAGGATAGAAAACATTGGTGATCCAGTATATGGGGGAGAGAGCCTTTGTGCAGTGACGGAAATATCCTAATTTGATTAACTATGTATAGTAACTTTGTTCTAAGCTGTTTCCTACAGTAGTGGAAATAGGACTGAGAATGCATTTTGAGGAATCTGGGTTTACATTTCGTATCCTCTGTTTTCATTCTGTGTATTGCATGGACAGCGTTTAACAGTTCAGAAAAGTATGGCATCCCTTTAGCTGCCAGTTTGTTACTGTAGCAGAGCTTATTTGACCCATAGGGCTGACTGATAGATAGAAAAACAAACAAATCGTGACCTGAGCTGTGGACCACTTTCTTCAGTTATAGCTTTTACTAGCGGAGCGTTCCAAGACCTCGTTTGTCGCAGTATGGGCAGAGGAACTGTCTTTTACCAAACTGGCCTTGAGGACATTAGCCAGGCCTGCTTTTTGCACAGAGTATTCATGCATATTTTTTATCTATGAAAAGATTAAGAATTGGCATTTTTTCAGTTGTCCTGGAAAGCAGACCTGTTTGGGGGGAAAACTTGTTTTTAGAGGAATAGTAGCCCTGCTCTCAGAGCTTTGGGTTTTATTAGAAATTTCCAAACGTGAATACTTGGTGATATTTGGCTTATGTGCTCCCACTAACATGCACTTTACTGCTGGGGCCAGTTCAGACTGCCAGAGGATGTCTGACTTGCTGCTGGGTAAGTGTTTATGATTAAAAAGTGTAAGTTAGCTTGATAGTAAGACCCGGGTTGCTGCAAATAGCCCCCAGAAATCTGTTTACACAAACTCTCCCCTTCCAAAATGTTGGGCCCTGGATACTTTGTTCTAGGCGCAGGCCTACCCCTTCTGAAAATGGAAGCCAGTTTTGATCCACTTTATCACTGAGCAGTTGATTTTAAATTCCTTTTGGATTGATTTGTAATCTATTTAAAAAAAAATGATATTGCTGACAGAAAATTGTTCCTTCTCCTTCCTCTGGGAGAGTGAGTATCACAGAAACCATTTTTACCTCCATAAAGGACAAGCAAATTTCCTGCTTTACGCAGTGGTTTGCAGTTAATGATCAGAAACCTTCAGTATCTGGGTTGCTGCATACCCACAGGAAGCTAACTTTCACAGCCGTGCCTTTTACTGTTGTAAGCAGGCTGCGTTTCTGAACAGCATCTTAGCTAGGCTTGTAAAATATTGCTGCAATTGGATATCCTTTTGATACCCAGACATTTTTGAATGCTGTGAATATGGAGTGCAGCAAAGTATTTGAGGGTGTGTTTGGGTTTTTTTTTTGTGTTTTGTGGTAGAATTATGACTTGGGAATGCGCCCTACCTGATCAGTTTTTGTTTAACCCTTTAAAGCACACTGCAGAGCCAGATTAGGCAGTACTGGTTTTATTGTGTGTGGGGAAGGGAGACAAATGGACTCCTGGAAGTCGGTTGCACTGGGATGTAGACTGAAGCAGAGGTTCTGTTTTCTCTAATGTCGACACGCCGGAATAACTCTGCGTTGCTTTGAAGCTGCAGTATTAAGGCACACGTAACGCTGCATTTATAAAGCAAATGTTTCGCTTCTGCTTTGGGAAGGTTCGTATCCAGGAGGCAGTGCTAATTTAAACTTGTGTGAAAAGAAAACCTGGGACTGGGGCAATGCAAACTGGTTCTGTTACTGAACCAGCTAATGAACAGTTGAATTTTCAGCTGCTTTCTCCTAACTCTCCTCCCCCTCTACCCCCCAAAAGGGAGCCCACTTATGAGCCAGTGACTGAGAGGAAGGTGACCTGGAACAGAGAGGCTGGCAGACTGATCATTTTTATGCAGGGGCAGCTCTATAATGAGGCAGGATGAGGTAGCAAAGTTTTGGGAATGGCATTGATTGATCTCTTCACACCCCCCCCCCCCCCCTGCAGCAATGCATCACTGTGTCTTTTAAATTCTCATGCCAGCGGGGTTCCTCCACCCTGCCAGCAGGAAGACCTGCGGTGGTGCAGAAGAATGACGCTGGTGGGGTTTCCTCTCCCCTCCAGCAAGAAGACCCACATGGCTGCTCCTAATGGAGATTTGCCAGTAAGAGAGAGAGAGAGAGAAAAAGGGGTGGGGGGATTGACTCAAAAAGGAGGGAAAGGTGTGAGTTACAAGGGAGGGAAGGAGAGGGATTGAGAGGGAAAAGGTGAGTGGGACGGTAAGTGATTAATGATAAATGGAAGAAAAGAGGAGGGGGTGAGTCAAAAACGAAGAAAGGGAAGGGGAGTGTGTAAGAGGTAAAGGGAGTGAGTGGCTAAGAGAATGGAGAGGGGGAGAGTGCGCGTGTCTGACAGAGAGAGAACTTATGTGTGTGTGTGAGAAGAGTTTGTGTCCCCTTCCCCACCCCCTCCCCCTCCCTCCCTCCCAATCCACAACAATCTCGGTGTGACTGGAAATCAGCCGTTCCCAGATATGGAGAGTGGGAATTCTATCATGTATACTTTGATTATTGGGTGGTATTGCTGTTTTTGAAATGTTATTGTTTTTTGGGAAATTAAAAAAAAATGTATCCGATAATCTGTGTTATCTCTTATGAGATTCTTTTTATTGGTATGGTTTACTGTTGTTGATGTTTTCTCTTTCTTGATTTTGTTTTATGAGGAATGCTTGTTTCTGTTTTTCCATTGTTGTACTTCATACAGGGTCTGACTTGTGATTTCCAGCTCAGTTTTTGTCCACGCGTTTGTGTTTGTTTATACTTTTATGGTCTGTATAGTTTGTATTTGAGGGTGGATGTTCTGCATGTGTGACTAAGGTGAGGTATTCTGCTGGCATGTGGTTTCTGTGTAGGGATCTATAGTAGCCTGGCTTAATCTGTTTCCTAAGAGGTGGTATACTGGTATTTTAGGGCCTGGTGTAATAATTGCAGCGCGGCCTCTTCTTAGGTAGCATTGTTACTGTTTGAGTGCTGGCACTTAGTTCTGATTTGGAATGGAACACTTACTATATTGTAATTCGGTTTACTCGACTTTCTGAAGGTCAAGGCCAAACCCAACATGCTTTACTATAGGCCTAATACCATATGGTTCGGGAGTCTTTATTTTGCAGGGTTTTCTGGTTGGCACCACAGCAGTGCATATAAATATAATATATATGTTGTGTGGTTGGGGTTGTTTTTTTATCTTGAAAAGGTACATTTTGAATGTCCCGTTTCATGTAAATTTTCCCTTTCTGGGTTAGGGAAGTGATTAATATGAAATTGTAAAATAAATGCATTATTTTTATTAGTGTTTGAGGGGGGGGGGTCAGGAGTTGGGGCAGGACTGTAGGGTTCGCCTTGGCACCTAATGCCCTTGCACTGGCCTGAGGGAGTACACTGCACACAGACTCCCACCATTCACTCATCTCTTACAACTCTGGGGTATTTGCTAGGGAAAGGTGGGAGGCAGGTGGTAAAGGGTTCCTAGGAGTTTGGCAGAATTGATGACTTCCTAAGCATTTTATCACTGTCATGGGTGCCACAATCTTAAATCCGGCCCTGTCCTGGCAGCCCCTGAGAAGAGAGCGAGAGGCTGCTCCTGAAGTCTTTGCATTGGCTGCCTGTGTCTGTATAAATTCAATTAAAACTCTAAATTTGATTTTTTTGCAGTTTGGCAGAAATTGGCCCTAAATATTTAAAAGATAAAATTAAACAGCACCATTCCCTTAGCTCATTAATGTCTCATCAGTAAATTTTATTAGACATCCCATGAGGTTCTCTTCTCTAAAAATCCAGACTAGGTCTCGCTCCCCCCAGATCTGGCGTAGGTAATTGGCTATGCTGCTGGGCCCAGTAAATTTGTTTCGCAGTGGGGTCCTTAATTAAAGCAGTCTTGTATGGTCTTCAAGGTCTGATTAATAGTGGAGGCTTGGTGGGAGGTCCCGTTTAGGCTTTATCAGATAAGTGTGGCTTTCTTTGATTTTATTCTTTTCCAATCTTTGTATTTTAGTTAGCTTAGGAGGGGTTTGAATTGAAGTCATGGTCATTTGTGAATTTTATAGGTACAAGTGTTATTGCTTGAAGGTAACTTTCCATTTTATTTTTTAGAATTTTGGGTATTTTTGGACTGAATTAAATGCTGCTCATTTTACTGGGTTAGAGCCATTGATTTTGGAAAGCGGAATAGAAATCTCCATATTAAATTCAAATTATCTGCATGTAAGAATACAGTGACTCATTCTTGGTGATTTAAGACCATTTGTTGGATGCTCCAGATTATAACCACCTTTCTATAAAGACCAGAAGTTGGCAAATTTTAATTTTTTCTGGAATGCCATCATTTCAAAGATAGATGACTTGGAAATGTTTTAATCTAAGTAGAATTTTTTTATTAGCCTACTGGTATTTTAAGAGAGAATTTTCTTTTTCCCTCCTCATAGTGTTCTGTTGAAACAATTCCATGTTAGTGAGTTTCTACGTTTGTTCCTTTGTGACTTGTCTATTTTTGGAATACATGAGACTCTATTTTTTTTTCTTCCTAAGATTATGGCATCGTCGTAGGATCGTGGTGTCTCTTTTGCTGCTGCTTGCAGTGCTTACAGCTGCGTATTATATTGAAGGTGCACATCAACAGGTATGGAATGAATCATTCTCCCTCCGTTTCAAAGCCTCAAGTATTCAACAGTGTCACAAAGGCCATCAAAGTAACCTTCCTAACAAATAAGGAATGTGCCTTTATTGTGTTTCCTTACTTTATGTCTGCAAATTGTTTGTGCACGTAAAAGTTGATTTTATGCATGCAAGACTTTCATGCATGTTTTATGTGTGCAAATAACAAAACAAAATAACTGCAACAACAAAAAAAAAAAAGATTGCAATGAAGCCAAAGCTCCTGTTTAAAATGTTTCCTGTGTAAAAACACCTACGAGGGTCTTCTTTCAGCATAACGGATTTTGGGCCAGATGTACTTGCCCATTTTTCTGCCTTTGGAGGAAAACTGCATGTGAGAGGTGTTTAGACTGCTGGAATTATGGCCTGGGGTACATAGAGAGCACAATTCCGGGTAGTTAAACAGCTGACTAGAACTTCTGGAGTGAAAACTGCTCTCTTCCCAGGAGGGTTTCATTAGGCAGATTGGATTTTCTTTTTTCTTTTTTTTTTTAAGCTGTTCAAAAAAAATATCCATTCCAGGGCAGAGAAGTTAGAGGGGATTTGATGTTTTCAAACACGCAATAGCAGGTGCAAGATCCATGAGTACTTTTGTACCCACCTACTGTAGCTGACTTTAAAAGGGAAACTCTGCAGGTCCTTGTGAACCTTGTGCCTGCTTGGGTTACTCAGAATTACCTCTGTAGAAGGCAATAATTAAACCGTGTGGGTAGGAAGCAAGCTGGCACTGCGGGGATTCTTTATCCCATGTACTTTGCAGGTGCAGAGTACACAGAGTAAAGTACGCATGGGGACTTCACACTGTGGGGGTTTGTTTACAATTTTCGGAAGGTGTTTTTCTGTGAGTAAACACCCATTTACCCAAGGAAAACCTTCTGAATTGCCCCCATAATATCCAGTATTTTGTGCTACTCCTAACTTAGAACGAGACACTGCACTTTCTCTGACCTTGTCATAATGATTTTATTTTTCAGTATGTGCAGTACATGGAAAGAAAGTTTTTATGGTGTGCCTACTGGGTAGGCTTAGGAATTCTGTCCTCTGTTGGACTCGGGACGGGCCTTCATACCTTTCTGTTGTATTTGGTAAGTGCAGCATTATCCACTAGAACTAAAGTCATTTTCACTGATTACATGTTATACTTGTGACTGAAAATAATAAGTGCTGGAGTATTATCGATGTTTGACATGGAGGAAAGCACGACATACTTCTACATGTCCACAGCAAAATCAATTCAGAATGAATGAAGATAGTGCCTAATTTATGCGTACAGTCTGCAGAAAATGTGTGTTTTTGGACTCGCTTGGCAGGTAAAACCAGGCTTCTGAATTCCTTGCCCTGTTTAACGCAGCTTCAGAAAACAAATGATGCATGCAAGCTCTTATACAACACAAGTGTCTGAGATATGCCCTGAAATGCTTATGATGTTCAACCCTGTGAAAATAATAAGTTTAAGGGCACAGTAAGACATTTCTTTAGCAGTATAGAAACCTAGCTAGGACCATGTGGCCCATCCACATGCCCTGTCCAAGCTAAAGCTAAACAGAGGCATGGACTCCCACACGTTGATTTGAGTTTGTTGGCATGAAGGCATCCAAAAATGGAAGGAAATCCACAAACTCTGCTTTCTATAAAATGCTGCCGAATGAGTGCTTCCACCGAGTACTTGGAAATTTTGATACAATGCAGCAAGATTCATGCTAAAAATGTCTCCATTTTTAAGAACAGAAAAAAGTGTGTGTTTATAAAATGCAGGCGATTGTTATATATGTCATACCTGGAGGAACAAGTACCTCATGCATAGCAAAACAAAAACCTTCCTCCCCCACAGTGATATGAAAGCTCAGTCAATTTCTTCAGACCTTCATACTAGGCTAACTGCCTTTATTCGCTTTTTAAATAATCGTTGCGCTGTGTCTACCTATTACTATGTACTAAAGAATATTTTTTTTACAGCAAATGTTTCTTGCATATAAAAATCATGATTTTGCTTTAAAGATTTTCTTTAGTACAAAGTAATTAATGGACATGGACCAATGATTATTTAAAAAGCGAATGAAGGCGGTTAGCCTAGCATGAAGATCTTAAAAAAAAAATGACTGAGCTTTAATATCACTGTGGGGGAGGATTTTTTTTTTTATATATAAAATTTAATCAAAATAAGATTTTCCATTTTGTCAGACCAAAGGTCCATCAAGATCAGTATCCTGTTTCCAATCCACGTCACAAGTATCCCAAAAGGCTGATAAATTCCATGCTCGTATCCCAGGGATAAGCAGTGGATTTCCCCAAGTCCACCTTAATAATGGTTTATGGACTGTTCTTCCAGGAGTTTGTCCAAACCTTCTTTTTTAAACCCAGCTACGTGAACAGCTTTTACTATATCCTTTGGCAATGAATTCCAGCTTTTAATTATGCATGGAGTAAAAACGTTTTCTCATGTCTTAAATATATTACCTCATGACTTCATTGCATGTCCCTTAGTCTTTGTACTTTTTGGAAGAATAAGCAGCCAATTTGCAAATACCCATTCCACTCTGCTCATTCCCTGTATGTACCCGGATCTGGTTTTATAGAGCTTTACCATATCTCCTCATAGCTGTCTCTTCTTCAAACTGAATAGTCCTAACCTCTTTAGTCTTTCCTCATACAGAAATTGTTCCATCCCCTTTATCATTTTGGTTGCCCTTCTCTGCACTTTCTAATTCTGCTATATCTTTTTTGAGATGTGAATTGTGCGTAATACTCGAGGTGTGGTTGCACCATGGACATTATGATATTTTTCTTTTTTTATTCTCCATTCCTTTCTAATAATTTCTAGCATTCTATTTGCTTTTGTGGTCGCTGCCGCACAGTGAGCAGAGGATTTCAACATATTATCCACGATGATGCCTTGGTCCTTTTCCTGGAAGGGGACTCCCAATGTGGATCCTTGCATTGTGTAGTTTATAATTTGGGTTACTCTTTCCTAAGTGCCTCACTTTGCACTTGTCCACATTTAAATTTCATTTGCATGCCAAGTCTCACAAAGTCTTTTGGTAATTTTTCACAATCGTTTGTGGTTTAGCAACTTTGAATAATTTTGTATCCTCAGCAAGTTTGATCACCTTACTTGTTTTTTCCATCTCTGTCATTTTATAAATATATTAAAAAGCAGTGGTCCGAGTAGAGATCCCTGGGGCATTCCATTATTCACCTTTCTCCATTGAGAAGACTGACCATTTAGCCCTACTCTAGGTAGATCATTTCACACGTCTGCCTTGCTTATTTCCTCAAGATTTTAGTTTTTTTTGTTTTTTTTTAAAGAATTGCTAACTTCTCGCTAGGATGGAACATTCTTAATTCTCTACAAACAATGCTATTCTTCCACTCTTTCCCTGTTTAAACCTTGTTTCCTGCATTGCTCTGGTGGTAGAATAAGACAATTTGCCAGTTCTCCTCTTGAAAGCTTTCCTGAGTTAGCCTTGTTATTACGGTATTCGGTACAGCTGATGAGTTTGCATGGGATGGCGTCCTGGTGTGCAGAAGAGTTGAGCAGGTTTATGTGACAGCTGAATTACTCTTTTAGAAGACTTGGGGTTATTTTCTTTGTCTGCAACATATTTTATGATTGTTAATAGTTTATCTTCAGGATAGCTTAATGATGCAACAGGACTGACACAGTTCTTCAGGGAGTAAGGGATTTCTTGTTTCTTCCACCCAAGCAGTTAGTGTAAGGGCTGAATGAGTTGACTTGCAAAGGAAGGATTTTTTCTTTTTTTTGCTAGACGTGTCCAAAGAACCTCTAATGAAGTGTGTAACTAGCTGACTTGGTAACTTGATAGGAGTGTGCTGGAGACCTTAATCTAAAGATCTGGTTTTACACTGTTGTCTGAAGCATGCTTGTTTGCCCCAACATTGCCTGGAGCACTTTGGTTATGGAAGGACTACTGTTCAGTGTAAAACATTCTCCAGCTCTCGCATGTTTTTATTAATGTGCCGGAATGCTGTTTGGTTTAGTACATGTCTGTTAAGTCTTCTTTTTGTGGATGTAACCATTCAGATCCGAGAGGAAGTAAATGATTCTCACATTATCAGAAAGAAAAGTACTAAACTTGAATGGATGAGTATTCATCCTTTGTGTACAGGTGCCGAGATCTCTGACGCTTAACTGCTAGTTCCAGCATATGTCAAGAACTCGCTGCTTCCGTGTCAAACCATCGGGGTCATGCATGTCTCTCCCACTGTAAGGTCAAAGTGCAGAGGACCACATGTGCCACCTCAGCTGCTGATACAGAGATACCTTGTGTTTTGCATTTCATTGACAAAAGTAGGAGGTGGGAAAGGCTAGGGCAAGGGAAGCTGTTCTGCAGCTCTGGGTTTAATTTGATCTGCATTAATCCCCTGTTACTAAGTGCAGTAAGGTAGGAAATGAAAATAATCTCTCTATCCAATTTCAGGTTTGAGCAACTCAAAGGACTGAGTCTACTAAAAGCCTTAAGAGAACTTTGTTGTAGTGCAGAGGAAGCAGAGCTGAAGCACTTGGCAGGGAAACTGACTGCTTTTCAGTTTCACAGAAAATGAGCTGCTGCTATTGTGAGCAAACATAGCAGCATAGTATGTAGACTGAAAAAAAATGACAGAAAATCATTGCTGCATCTCTTAGCCATGTTCTGTGTTTTTAGTGTTTAGGAACAACAGGTTTTGTGGTCCTGCTTCACAAGAGTGGTAGCAGAAAGGAGGCTGGAAACTGCAGGCTGGTTAGCCTCACCTCAGAGGTAGAAAAATTAATGGAGACTCTACTGAAAAAAAAAAAATAGTGAATTATCTGCAATCCAGTAAGTTGCTGGATCCAAGGCAGCATGGATTCACCAGAGGAAAGTCCTGTCAGTCAAATCTGATTTTTTTTTTTTTCTTTTATTGGGTGACTAGAGAATTGGATTGAGGAAGAGTGCTGAATGTGATTTATTTAAGCAAAGCTTTTGATACGGTCCTGCATAGGAGGCTTAGGAATAAAATGAGAAGCTTGGGAGTTGGTGCCAAGGCGGTGGAGTGGATTACAAACAGGTTAAGTGACAGGAGACAGAAGGTAATGGTAAATGGAGCCTGCTCTGAAGAGAAAACCATGTTAAGTGGAGTGCCACAAGGATAGGTATCGGAATGGGCTCTGTTCAATATCTTTGTGAGCAACATTGCAGAAGGGATAGAAAGTAAAATTTGTCTATTTGTGGATAATACTGCAACAGAGTGGACACGCCTGAAAGAATAGAGAGAATGAAAAATGATTTAAGAAAGCTTGAAGAGTGGTTGAAAATTTTGCAGCTGGGATTCAGTGCCAAGAAGTGCAGAGTCATGCATTTGGGCTGCCGAAATCCAAAAGAGCGATATGTGTTGGGGGTGAAAGACTGATGTACATGGACCAGAAGAGAGGGGTCTTGGAATGATAGTGTCTGGCAATCGGATGGCAGCAGAGCAATGCGACAAGGCGATAGCTAAAGCCAGAAGAATGCTGGGCTGCATAGAGAGAGGAATATCTAGTAAGAAAAGGAAAGTGATAATCCCCTTGTACAGGTCCTTGGTGAGGCCTCACCTGGAGTACTGTGTTCAGTTCTGGAGCCCATATCTCAAAAGGAATAGTGACGGGATGGAGGCGGTCCAGAGAAGGGCGACCAAAATGGTTTGGGGTCAGTATGGAAGACTTATGAAGAGAGGCTGAAGGATCTGAATATGTATTCCCTGGAAGAGAGGAGGTGCAGGGGAGACATGATACAGATCTTCAGATACCTGAAAAGTTTCACTAATGCACGAACTTTGAACCTTTTCCATTAGAAGGAAATCAGTAGAACTAGGGGTTATGAAATGAAACTCCATGAAGGAACAACTCAGGAAATATTTCTTCACGGAGAGGGTGGCAGAATCCTGGAATGCCCTTCTGGAGGAAGTGGTGAAGACAAAAGCAGTCAATTTCACCTTCCATTCCCTCCTCCCTCACATCCGGAGGCATATTCAACTGCCCCTGCCCCTTCCCTCCCCATGTCTTAGAACAGTAGGAAATCTGTGAGCAGGCTTGCCTCGTGCTGCTGCTTCCTCCTGTGCCAGCTTCCCTCTGCAGTTGGAACTATGCGGAGCCAACAAGTCTGACAAGACTGCAGGGTCCTGTGCAGTTTCTGTTGCAGACGAGGGCCAGCAGAGGGGAAAGCAGGAGCACCTGCAGATAAGCATTACTTCCTAGTGTGTAGCAGATGGACTCAGGACCAATGGGTATAGTGTGCTCCTGATAGCAGTTGGAGATGGAGTCAGATTTCAATCTGTCGTCAGCCCTAGTACATATACCCCTGCAGGAAGCTCTGCTCTTCAGTATTTTCCGTCTCCATAGTAGTTCGGGACTCTATACATGCTTGCACAGCGTTGGAGTATTCAAACCAAAGAAAATTCCAAACAAGAAGAAAACTTACCTCTACAGACGAGCCCCGCTCTCCTGCGGTGATACCTACGGGTCCCTCCCCCAGTCGAGAATTCCTGAGGTGATTTCCGAGATCCCTCAGAGGTATGCCTCGGTCCGGCAGCCGGTTCCCGGCGTGGACTTAGCCCCCGGCAATGGGAGAGGCTGAGAGGCAGCGGGTACAACACCGAGCGCAGCGGTGAAGATACTTTCCCTCTCCCCCCGCAGCCGGAGACCGCCCGAAATGAAACCCGGGAAACGCCGAGACAAGGTAAGGTAGAAAACTTTCTAAAAGTCTCCAGTCTCAGAGGTTCGGAAAGCCACACAGATCGTCAGTCGGGGTCTATGTTATCGGGTTAATCAGCCCCGTCCAGGCTAGACTCCGATCCGATATGAGGGTCCTCCCACGTGGAGACTGCTCACGTGGTCACAGACGCCATTTCCCATCGATCGCCATTCTGTCTGCCTAACCGAGCCGTGCACACAGAGACGAGCCGGGCGCACAACGTACTTGTGTCCGAGGCCCGAGCCGCTCTTTTCGCGGACACATGGGGGTGGTGGGGGGGGTGTTCGTGCTTCTCCCACCCCTTTTTTTAAACCCTGGGGCACCTGTAATGATCCTTCCGCAGGTTCACCTACGGAAACCTTGTTACGACTTTTACTTCCTCTAGATAGTCAAGTTTGATCGTCTTCTCTGCGCTCTGCCAGGGCCATCGCCGACCCCGGCGGGGCCGATCCAAGGACCTCACTAAACCATCCAATCGGTAGTAGCTTTTGTATGATTTTGATTTGCTGTACATCGTTTTGGTCAGTCATGTACTGGATGAACGGTCTATAAAAATTTGGAAATAAAGAATTCAAAGGAGTGTGGGATAAACACTAGATCCCTAAAGGGACACACCTGACGGATGGTTCTCACATGTATGACACACTGAACATGTGACAGTCATGGGGCTAAATGTAAACATACACTCTGCATCCTCAGGAACCCCCTTGACCCCCAACAATGGGTGCAAATCAGAACTAAGGCACTACCCATACAACTCACCACACAAAGATATTCTGGTTCTGATTATATCTCTGTAAAAGCAAAACTCCCTCTACTACCAGGCACAATAGCCCTCCATATGAAAAGACAGTAATTTACCATCAATGCATGTCCTATTGAGAAAACACAACAAATAAGAATGATACAAATGTGTACATGCTAATAAAATATCTCTCCCTGGTCACACACACAGAACTGACCTTCACCAAGTACAGAAAGACCACAAATTATAAATATGGAGATAGAAACTGGAATGGAAACCCAAAAAAGCCACTTTGCATGCAATGCAAACCTGGAGACATAGAGAAATATAGCACCTAACATAGTCCCAGGATCTGCAATAATGCACACAAACTAATCCACACAAAGTTACACCTGTATTATGGAACACACTCAAACAGTAACAACCCTACCTATGAAAAGGCCACACAACAACTATTAAACCAGGCCCTAAACAGTAATACACTTCCTATTAGGAAAACAGAATAAGCCAAACTGCTAGAGATCCACACACACAAATAATTGTAAAACTATCCTAATAAATGTTACAAAACAGCAGATGAATAGAATAACATCCAACAATTGAAAACTCATAAAAATTATTAAAAACTGTCCAAATATCAAAATATTTCAAAACAGCAGACATCATATAATACCCAATAATTAAAATGGCAGTCAACCAATAAATATTAAAAAGCCACCTGTACTTAACCTCTCCAGCAACTCTCCTTCTCCTTTTCCTTGCAGGCCAGTAGCACTCACCAGAAGCAGCAGTGGCTGCTGAGCTCTATCCTCATGGTCCTCTTCCTTAGGGCCCACAATCAGTCACAGATGCCAGTCACCTCCCTGACCAGTCTCTCATTCTACGACACCCGCACAAAGCCGCCATTCGCGCACACAAGCAAGTTTCCTCTCTCACGTGGAGCCTCTTCTCATTGTTTGGCCCACTAAGCCTGACCCCCGCTCTTCAGCCGCTGCCGACTTGGCCTCTGGTGGCGGACACAGCGTCCCTCCGCAACCAACTGCATCGGCCCACTGGAGGATGACCAATTCCCCAATAGGCTAGTCTGCCCCTCGGGAGAAGAGAAGCACAACTGGGGCAGTGGGACACCGGGAGCCGCGACACACCTGCTGGTGCTTTGCGACATACTGGTGTGTCGCGACACACTGGTTGAGAATCGCTGGGCTAGAAGATGGAAAAGAAACAAAAGTGGGCATGGGGGTAACTTGCTGGTGTGTCGTTACTACACTTAACCAATGAACCTTGATACCTTTGAACTCCAACATTGCTTTCTGCTTCAACGGCAAGGGGAAAAGGGGAGTTGGATTCAGATAACAACCCACGAGGGCCCTGACATTTATGGTCAGGGGAACTGATAAGCAAAGGGGTAACCTGCATGGAGCAGCAATTATTACCTGTAAATGAAAGCAAGGGACTTTTACCCTTAACCAATAAGCCTTGATGCTTTTGACACAACTACAACATCATTCCCTGCTTTGACAGCGGTAGGGGGTGGGGTGGGGTGGGGGAAGAGGAATTGGATTCAGATGACAATGAACACGGGCCCTGACTTTTACAGTCTGGGGTACTGATATGCAGACATAAGTGAAAAATGACAGGATTGCTTCTAAGGCCAAGTCAATAAGCAAAACACATCAGCACACTGTCTGAATTTTCAGGAAGGCTGGTCACCCAGTAAAAATATTGCTTGTAGTAAATTTTTACAGGTTTTCATAAGGCTTGAGAATAACTGCATTGGGGGGGGGGGGGGCAGTTGCTACTATAAGAAGCTAGCTGGGTAGACTGGATGGACCATTTGGTCCTTTTCTGCTGTCATTACTATTTTACTATGTTGGTTAAGACACAAGAATTGGAAAATGAATGAGGAAAAACCAGGTTGCTGAATTATGTGGTTTTTAGGTTTATTTTCCCCCATGCCACACCTACCCCCAATGAGTTCCAATCAGAGCATACCTTCCACGAGCTTTTCCATATCTGAGTGCCTCTTTCTTTATCTGTAATAGGCATTTCTGAATTGCCTAAGTGCCGAGGCTCTACATAAGAGATGCCATACTGGGTCAGACCCAAGGGTCCATCAAGCCCAGTATCCCGGGTCAACAGTGGCCAATCCAAGTCACAAGTACCCAAACATTAAATAGATCCCAAGCTACTATTCCTTAATGTTTAATAGCAGTTTGTGGACTTCTCTAGGAACTTATCCAAATCTTTTTTTAAACCCAGTTACACTAACTGCTGTAACCACATCCTCTGGCAATGAATTCCAGAGCTTAACTATATGTTGAGTGAAAAAGAATTTTCTCTAGTTTGTTTTAAATGAGCTATTTTCTAACTTCATGGAGTGCCCCCTGGTCCTTCTATTATCTGAGAGAGTAAATAACAGATTTACATTAACCTGTTCCAAGTTCTTTCATGATTTTGTAGACTTTTATCATATCCCCCCCTCAGTCGTCTTCTCCAAACTGAACAGCCCTAACTTCTTTAGCCTTTCCTCATAGGGCAGCCATTCCATGCCCCTTATTATTTTGGTTGCCCTTCTCTGCATTTTCTACGATGCAACTATATATTTTTTTTAGATGCAGCGACCAGAATTGTACACAGTATTCAAGATGCAGTCTCACTATGGAGCAATACAGAGACATTATGACATCCACCATTATATTTGCCATTCCCTTCCTAATAATTCCTATTCCCTGTACGTACCCGGCTCAGTCCAGACCGCGGGTTGAGCCTCCTGTCCAGCAGGTGGAGACAGACCAAAACTGTGAGGGTATCCTATATCAGGACAGAGCCTACCCTACACCCCTTCAGTATTCATCTGTCTCCAGTAGGTGCAGGCAGTTGAACCTACGGTTTCCCTTCTTCTTCTTCCCTTAGTTTCCCTGAGGGGATTTTCTTTACTTTTGGTCTGGATCAAGAAAGTATTAAATTCTTGTTTAAAAAAAAAAAAAGAGGACTTGGAAAGTTTTCTCCCTTTTTTTCCTCACAGAGACAGTTCGGTCTCTTCACACTGATGTGAGCCTGTGGGGGGGGGGGCCTTGCCCATCCTAGACTCCTTTTTCCCGGTGACCATCTGGGGTAATACTGGTGGTCCAGTCCCTCCCCTATTATCTAACTGTCCACTGTAAAACAGTACCCTCTCAGGGAGTGTTTTTCCCCTGGCTTAGCTGAGCAGTTAAAAAAAAAAAAAAAAAAAGGTACAAGCAGGGCTGTATTTGTTACTTTTTAAGAACTGTGGACAGCTCCGGCAGTGTGCAGAGTTCAGTGCTGCCTCCGCTGACCAACTTCAACCCTGCACAGCTCAGCTGTTTTTACTTTTTTAGCGATTTTTTTTTTTCTTTTCTTAAGCGCTGATGCCCCGTTCCAGCGCCTGTAAAGCATGTGGAGAGTCTACCACATGTTTTTCCCATGGAGGCCTCTGTTCAGGGTGCCTACCAGGTGGGGAGGGTCCCTCATCAGTCCCCTCACCCTCAGCGACCTGGGGGCAAGTTCCCCACCGCGTGGCCAGGCCGTTCCCGGCCCAGAAAACCACAGGAACGGCGGCCATCTTGTAAGCAGGCTCAAGTGCAGAATCGGATGTGCAGGAGGAAGGTGAGCCTTTTATTTTTTAGTTTCTCCTCCGGATTTGAGCCCCCCCCCCCCCCCCGGGAAGTCTAACTCTTGTTTCTCCACGGAGTTTGTGCTTCTTATGCACAAGTCCTATTTAGCCAGCTTACAGCAGGAGGAAGATCCATCCCTGGACACCCCCCCCCCCCACCAAAAAACCCACGAGTTTCTCCTCCGCAACCTCCAAAGGCGCCGGCGGGTCAGGGCTCAGGGTGGTCCCGGGGGTCCTGCCGCCGCCAGTCCCAATTCCAGATCCACATGTTGACCTGCTGCTTCCTAACCCCCCCCTCAAGGGGGACAATCCTCAGGTGCTATGCTTATTTCAAAAGGAGGAACTAGAACCACTCATTCCCTTTATTTTGCAGGAACTGGGAATTGAGTTGCCCCCGGCAGATACGGTTACAGCCCCAGTGCTTGCCAACATGGGACCCGGTCCTGGCAGGACTTAGGGCTCTTCCATGTACTTTTCCTTTTCACCCTATGCATAAGCTGATGCTCCTTAGGGAATGGGAGTCCCCTGAGGTGGGACTCCGAGTGGGGAGGGCTATGGACAAGCTCTACCCCCTTCCTGAGGACTACTTGAATCTACTTAAGATGCCCAAGGTAGATTCCTTTGTCAGGCGGTTACCAAACAAACCACCATCCCGGTGGTTGGGGCTACAGCTCCTAAAGGATGTCCAGGACCTCAAGTTGGAATTTTATCTCAAATGCATATTTGAGGTCCTGTCCTTGGGAGTTTGGGCGACAAACTGCGGCAGTCTCATGCAGCGGACAAGCTTCAGGTGGGTTCAATAATTACTCAGCACCCAAGACCTCTTGTCTGCAGAGGCAAGGAGCGGATCGCTTGGAGGGAGCGATTGCGTATGGGGCAGACACCCTGTACGATCTTCTGCGAGTGCAAGCTAAGGCAGTGGTCTTCGCGGTCTTGGCCAGATGCCTCCTCTGGCTGAGAAATTGGTCTGCGGACGCCTCTTCCAAAGCGCAGTTGGGAACCCTTCCCTTCAAGGGCCAGTTGCTTTTTGGTGAGGACCTAGAGCAACTTATCAAATCCCTGGGAGAAAATAAGGTTCATAAGTTACCGGAGGACCACCCGAAACAGTCTAAGTCCTTCTTACTCCCTCGCACTAGATTTAAGGGGCAACACCGTTTTTTCACCAGGGCAAGGGGCTTGTTCCCGAGGGGTAATGCTTCCCAATCTCAATCCTGGTCTCATTCCTTTCGGGGACATCGGCCCTTCAGGGATAGTAGCCAGCAACACTCGGTCACCAAGTCCTCCTCTCAATGAGATGGGGCCGGCTCATTCCTCCGTTTTGAGACTTAGGTGGACGACTGTCCCAGTTTCTCGAGGAATGGGCCATCATAACAACGGATCAGTGGGTCCTAGAGATGATAGAAAAAGGCTACGTGTTAGAATTTGCTCGAGACCTACCGGATCTTCACCTGATCTCCCCCTGCGGAAGTCAAAAGAGGCCTGCAGTCGAACAAACCCTGCGCAGGCTGCTGGATCTGGGGGCCATAGTTCCAGTCCCAGTGGAAGAACAAAGGTCCGGCCAATATTCCATCTACTTCGTCGTGCCCAAAAAGGAGGGCTCCTTTCGTCCAATTTTGGATCTCGAGCGCGTCAACCGGGCTCTCAAGGTTCCCCATTTTCGGATGGAAACCTTGAGGGCGGTGATAGCTGCAGTTTGATCCGGAGAATTCTTGGCCTTGCTCGATCCGATGAAGGCCTCCCGATTCGCTGCGATCACCAGCGGTATCTTCGGTTCAAGATACTGGGCCAACATTTTCAGTTTCGAGCACTCCCCTTCGGTCTTGCCATGGCGCCGCGCACCTTCACTAAGGTAATGGTGGTAGTGGCTGCCACCCTGCATAGAGACGGAGTCCTAGTCCATCCTTACCTGGACGATTGGCTCATCCAGGCCAAATCAAAGCTGCTTTGCCAGCTGGTGGTCAGCAAGGTCCTGTCGTGTCTGACCTCTCTGGGGTGGGTCATCAACTTTCCCAAGAGCAAGCTTCAACCCTCCCAGACATTGGAATTCCTGGGGGCGCGATTCGACATTCGAGTAGGCAGGGTGTTTCTTCTGGAGGACCGATCGCTCAAACTCAGGGGCCAAGTGCGCAATTTTCTCTCTCTTGCCCTGCTAACGGCCTGGGATTATCTCCAGGTTCTGGGGTCCATGGCCTCCACTATCGATCTGGTCCCCTGGGCTTTTGCACATATGCGTCCGTTACAGAAAGCCTTGCTATCCTGCTGGAAACCGGTATCGGAACAGTTTCAGATGCCCCTGCCACTCTCAGAGTCTACTGTCGCAGAACTGCAGTGGTGGCTATCACCTGCCCATCTTCAGAAGGGGATGTCCCTTCTCACACTGCAGTGGATCATGGTAACAACGGATGCCAGCCTCTCCGGCTGGGGAGCTGTATGCCAGACCCAGTCTGCTCAGGAGTATTGGTCTCCGACCCAATCTCGCTGAAACATCATTCGACTGGAAGCTCGAACAGTCCGACTGGCTCTCAAGGCCTTCCTTCCCCTACTCCTCCACAAGGCGGTGCAAGTCCTGTCTGATAATTCCACCACTGTAGCCCTAAATCAATCGACAAGGGGGCACCAGGAGTCGCCTAGTCGCTCTGGAAGCCAGCAGGCTCTTCGCATGGGTGGAACTTCACCTAGAGCGCTTAGCGGCGTCCCATATTGTGGGGAAGGAGAACGTTCAAGCGGATTTCCTCAGTCACCAGAGGTTAGACCCAGGCGAGTGGGAATTGTCAGGTGCAGCGATGAACCTGATCATCCATAGGTGGATCTGATGGCCACCATGACCAATGCAAAAGCTCCTCTGTTCTTCAGCTGCAGACGGGAACATTGCGCAGAAGGGGTGGACGCCCTGGTCCTTCCCTGGCCCCACGACATTCTACTGTACGTGTTCCCTCCCTGGCCGTTAGTGGGCAAAGTACTCCGAAGAATTGAGCTTCATTGCGGGCCTGTCATTCTAGTGGCTCTGGAATGGCCTCGCAGACTGTGGTTTGCGGACCTCGTGAATCTAGCCACGGATGGTCCCCTACGCCTCGCTCATCTTTCCCATCTTCTTCAGCAGGGTCCTGTATTTTTCGATCAGGCGGATCACTTCTGTCTAGCGGCCTGGCTTTTGAACGGCGGAGATTGAGAAAGAAGGGACATAAGGAAGAAGTTATATCCACTCTATTGCGGGCCAGGAAGCAGACTACCTCACTTGCTTATGTCAGAGTATGGAAGGTTTTTGAAAATGTGTGTGTCACCTCTGGTATCTCTGCTCGTAAGGATCCGGTTTCCTAGGTCCTTTCTTTTCTCCAGAACGGTCTTGCCAAGGGGTTGTTGTTCAGTTCCTTGCGAGTGCAAGTCTCCGCTCTCGGTACTGTCTTAGGTACCATTGAAGGTTACTCTGTGGCGGCTCATCCAGATGTCGTCCATTTTCTCAAGGGAGCCAAGCACTTGAATCTCTGCTCTGGGTTACTTGTCCCTCACGGAGTCTTAACTTGGTTCCCCGGGTTCTCTGCGAAGCTCCTTTTGAACCTTTGAGGAGGGTTACGCTTAAGGATTTAACTCTCAAAACCGTCTTTTTGGTGTCCATTTATTCAGCCAGAAGAATCTCAGAGCTCCAAGCGTTGTCGTGCGCAGAGAGCCTTTCCTACGTTTCTTGGATTCAGGGGTATCCCTTAAAACGGTACCTCTTTCTTGCCAAAGGTTGTGTCTTCTTTTCATGTCAATCAGTCCATGGAACTTCTGGTTTTTTCTTCGTCAGAAGTAGCAAATACAGCTGGGGGTGATCTGCAGCGCCTCGATGTGAAACGGGTCTTGCTGCGTAACCTTCAGGTTACAAATGAGTTCCGGATCTCTGACCACTTGTTTGTTCTGTGGAGTGGGCCAAATAAAGGTAATAAGGCTTCCAAGGCCACTATAGTGCGTTGGCTAAAGGAGGCCATTGTGTCGGCTTACATCTGTAAGGGTTGGCCCGTGCCAGAAGGCTTAAAAGCTCATTCCTTACGGTCTCATGCTACTTCTCGGTTTCTCTGCAGGAAATATATAGGGCAGCTACTTGGAAATCCCTGCATACTTTTGCTCATTACCGTCTGGATGTACAGGCTCCAGTTTTTGGCTCCTTCGGGCGGCAGGTTCTTCGAGCGGGACTGTCTCTGTCCCACCCTGTTTAGGGAAGCTTTGGTACATCCCACGGTCTGGACTGATCTGGGTACATACAGGGAAAGGAAAATTGGTTCTTACCTGCTAATTTTTGTTACTGTAGTACCACGGATCAGTCCAGAAACCCGCCCGTACTAGATCTGATACGTCCGCTCGAATGTTCTGTCTTTTTCTACAGGTTTTTTCAATTATCTTATTTGTTTTCTACTATTACTAAAGGCACCGGAAGCATCTACCAGATGAAAATAAAATTGTTCACTTGTTCAATTTGTTAGTTTTTTCTTATTGCTTGCTTGATCTTTGGGAAGTTATATCTGCTTTGAAAGTACTTTTATATTGAAGGGGTGTAGGGTAGGCTCGGCTCTGTCCTGATATAGGATACCCTCACAGTTTTGGTCTGTCTCCACCTGCTGGACAGGAGGCTCAATCCACGGTCTGGACTGATCCGTGGTTCTACAGGAACAAAAATTAGCAGGTAACAACCAATTTTCCTATATTCCCCTAGATTCATCAAAAAGTGTTACTAACGCATTGATAATGCCCGTGATAAGGAAAAGGGGCGTGCTTATGGAAATGTGTTACCACCTTGCTTCGGTATTATCGCACAGTGCGGTAAACTTACTGCACCGTGCAGTAATCCCTATTTTTCACATCCTGCGCTGAGAGAGATTTAAGCACAAATAGACTTCACTTTTACTATTTTCCTGCAATTCCATGGTTCAACCCAATATACACAAAGCAGGAGTTGGAGAACGCTTGATATTGATCATTTAGGATAAATTGATCAAATCTCTTGCCAAAACTTGTGTATGTTAGCGCACTTCCATAAATTATGCAATATATCAGCATGCTTGATGCTTCTCTTATCCCAGGTCTAAATGCTCTACAGGAGTTAAAAATAAATAAATAAATAAATCATCCTATGTATAAACTGCAGCTCACAGCAGAACCCACTCAGCCCTCTTCAATATCTAGGCTGTACACATAAAACCTATCCTCCTTCAGAGTCTCTAGTAATTTCCTCTCTCCATATATTTGCTAGATAGTGTAATACTGAATAAGATTTTATTTATTTATTTAATAACTTTTATATACCGACGAACGTTGGGAACATCTCGTTGGTTTACATAGAACAGAACTTAGCAACAGGCTTTACAATTATTGCATAATTACATAAGGAACATTAAGAACATACAAATAACAGATTAGATTATACAAGTAGAAATTAGCAAAGTGGGATACGTGAAAGAGGTTATCTAAACGGGGGGGGGGGGCGGGGGAGATTCTGATATATAGGAGGGTATCCACAATTAAAGGAGGTATATATACACGTGATTGGGAACAAATTTTTATATACAATATGTTGTCCTGATAAAATTCACTTTATGGGAGGAAAGGGAGATGAGAAAGTTTTAAGTAGAGAGAGGGGGTAGAAAGGGGGTGGAAATTAGGTGGGGGGGAGAGGGAAGGGGAGAGGTTAGGAGTTGGAGGGGGTGGGGTGAGAGTGGTTGTGTGAATATTAGGTGTGGGAGTATTTGAAGAACCAGGTTTGGAGAACCAGGTCTTCAGTGGGGGGTGAGAGTGAATGTGTGAATATTAGGTGTAAGAGTGTTTGAAGAACCAGGTCTTCAGGTTTTGCCTGAATATTTTTGGGCAAGTTTCTTGGCGGAGGGAGGTGGGTAGCTTATTCCAAAGAAGCGGGCCTGCTAGGGATAGGGCCCTTTCGTTTGTGGTGCGGAGTTTAGTAAGCTTAGGTGAGGGGGTGTGTAGTGTAGCTAGATATTGTTTTCTAGTAGGTCTATTGCTGTTGTGAAATGAGAAGTGTTCTTTGTACCAGTGCATGTTCTGGTTGTGAAGAGATTTGTGTATTAGGGTGAGGGCTTTGAAGGCAATTCTAGATGCTACGGGTAACCAATGTAGATGTATGGGTGTGCAGTTTGTAGAAGCAGTCTTTGAAGGTATTATTGATGAATTTCTTGCAGTTAAGGTGACAGTCAATGGATACGCCGAGGCTCCGAACATGGGTGGGAAAGGTGAGGTCAGTGGTAGGAACATTGTTGAGTTTGAGAGGGGGGGTCATAAGGAGGGTGGGGGTGATGTTGGGGGGTGATATGAGGATAAGTTCCGTTTTAGTAGCGTTGAGGGCGAGAAAGTTGTTGGATAAGAGGCTGCTAATTTCAGAGAGGGCGGATTTCCAAATTTCCATCGCTTTGTGTATTGAGTCTTTAATAGGAATAAGTATCTGCACATCATCGGCATATATGAAGTGCGGAAGGTTAAGTTTAGCAAGGAGATGGCAGAGGGGGAGGAGATATATATTGAAAAGCGTAGAAGATAGAGATGAGCCTTGGGGTACTCCTTGAGCGAGGTTGTGTGGCTTGGAGGTGGAGTTTCCCATTTGTACACTAAATTGTCTATCAGCCAGGTATGAGTGGAACCATTGTAGGGCCAGGCCTGAGATGCCAATGCTGCTGAGACGTTCTAATAGGATTTGATGTTTAATGGTGTCGAATGCAGCGGAGATGTCTAGGAGAATGAGGATGTGTGAGAGACCTTTGTCAAGACCTTTCAAAATTTGGTCGGAGAGTGAAATGAGTAAGGTCTCTGTGCTATGGTGTTTGCGAAAGCCAAACTGTGAGGGGGAAAGGATGTTGTTTTCATCCAAGTAGTCTGATAGCTGTTTGTTTATAGCTTTCTCAAGGACTTTTGTGATTAGAGGCAGGTTGGAGATAGGTTGGAAATTGGTGAGATCAGAGGGGTCTAGGGAGGGCTTTTTCAGTATGGGTTTAACAATGGCATGTTTAAGGTTTTTTGGGATACTGCCAAGTTCAATGGACTTGTTTATGATGTTAAGATGTGATGGAGTGAACAAATTTATATAATGAAGTTAAAGAATAGTCACCTGCTTTATACAGATGCATCAGTCTCTGAAAAGCGCCCAATGTATAATTTTCTATACCCAGCTCGAAATTTGCTTGAATGAAACTTTTTTTGAACTGCAAATAAAATACATACTCCTGCTTATTAAGTCCCTGCTAGATATTCAAAGGCAAGTACTCTGATTTAGAGATCCACAAAATCATAAATGGTCCGATAGACTGCATCCAGGTGCCCCAAGGAAAATAAGATTACCAACCCAAGGAAGATAAAAAGCAATGCCATCTAAGACTAACCACTATCTTAGAACTTTCCATTCATTCTGCATAGATTTCCCTCACAATGGGCCAGCCAAATGACGAGGCAAAGGTCTGAAACATAGAAATGACGGCAGAAGAAGACCAAACGGCCCATCCAGTCTGCCCAGCAAGCTGTCTGGTTTCCACATGCATAATATATTTACATCCAATGGGTGTAACACATTCTTTTTCCAGTTGTAAATCAGGCTGGCTGCATTATATATAGTTTAAAATGTGGAAAGCCCAAGTCTCCTTCGGGACTGATAATTTTGTGACCTTCATTCTCATTTTTCCTCTTCCAGATGCATGTAGAGCAAATAGTGTTCAACAAATGACAGTTTTTACTCCTTAGCCGCAAAGGCAACGTTTGCAGTACATGAAGCAATTTAGGAACCAGAATCATCTTAAGAAGGGCAATTCTACCAGTCAAGGAGATAGGATAGTGCATCCAGCGTTGCCCTTTACTTTTGAAATCCTGAATCAAGGGAGGTATATTCAAACTGTTAGGAACCTTATGAATCTTCACTCCTAGGTATTTAATATAATCCCCTGCCCACCTCCATGGAAAACTGTCCCGTTCCCTTTTCAAGATCCCAGAATGTCCAGTGCCTCTGATTTATACAAATTTAACTTAAAACCAGAGAATTGCCCATAGACCTTGAAAGTATTTATAAGTCTTGGGAAATGTGTTTTTCCATGTGATTAAAATGTCATTGGCAAAATGAAGAGCCTTCAGTACAGGAATCTCGTGGGTTATTCCAGATGACTTTAATAGCAGGTCTAACTAATGCACTCAAAGCTTCAGAGATAAAATGAATAGTAATAAGGCAATGGACACCCTTGCCTGTGTAATTAAAATGGAGTGAACATGGCAACATTTGCCCAAATCCTAGCACCCAGATAAGTAGAAAGTAACTTAATATTGTAGTATTTACTCTTCGAAACCAAACCTACGCAAAGTTTCATCTAGGAAAGTCCATGAGACCCTATCAAATATTTTCTGTGCATCGAATCCCATAAGTATGGGGGTCAACAAATCGATTACGCTTACTCTCCTCCAGTAATACCAACAGTCTACATATGTGTGTACTGAAATTTTGACCATGATCAAAGCCACCTTGATTATGTGATACTAAAAGCAGTAGAATGGTATTCAACTGAGTAGCTAGAAATTTTTTTGCAAAAATATTTATTTAAATTTAATAAAGAAATGGGGCAATAAAAAGCTGGTACGAACAAATCAAGTCCAGACTTTAAGAATGGCCACTATTGTGGTTCTTCCAATGTTTCTGACATTAGCCATTTTTTTTTTTTTAGTCATGCTTTCAAATCAATCTCTAAGAATCTTCACAATTTAGGACTTAAGAGGTTTATAAAAATGTGAGGTAAGGTCATCCAGACCAGGGGATTTAAAATTTTGCAGTTCCCCAATAGCAGCAGAGGTTTCTGTTCTGTTAACAATTCCAGCTGCTGTGGGGTTAGCTGGGGTAATTCATAGTAGAGGGAATAGCAGCCATCATTTCTGGCTCATTTTTATCTGCTCTGTATAGAGATGTGTAAAAAATCTCTAATGGCCTTTTTAATATTCAAAAGTTGGTATTTAGCCAGATAACTTGTGAATTATCTGGCTAGATGCCTTTGACTATTGGCCTCATTGTAACATTGTAAATATTGGCAGATAAAAGCAAGTTTGCTTACCGTAAACGGTGTTTCCGTAGATAGCAGGATGAATTAGCCATGCTGTCATGGGATCTGTCAATCAGGCCGGGGAAGGCGGAGCTTGTCAAAGTAGAGATTAGATTTTTGCTCTCTGCGGCTGCACATATGTTCCCGTGCAGGAAAGTAACAGATTTTCCTCAGTCTGTAATTAAGCTGTAGTATATTTGAAGAGACATTAAGCAAACTTGCTTTTTCCCGTTGATAGCAGGGCTGAATTAGCCATGCTGTCATGGGAGTCCTAAGCTCCCAATCATGTTGTTTATGATATATGTTTGTACATGATCATTTACAGTGTGGCAGTCACCGTGAACAAGAGGATAGAGATTGCAGGATTGCGTGCCCTATCTTCTCATCAGTGGCTGCTTGTTGATCAAGGTAGTAGTGCGATGTGAAGGTATGCAGCGACGACCATGTCGCTGCCTTACAGATGTCTATGGGTTGTACATTTCTAAGATGTGCCAACGAGGCTGCCACTGCTCTGACCTGGTGAGCTTTAGGAACAGAATGCAGTTGCAGATTCTGTTTGTCGTAGCAGAAGTTGATGCATTGTGTGATCCAGCTGGAGATGGTGTTTTCGGGTCGAAAAAGACAAATAGTTGAGAAACCCGTGAGTCTGATTTTTGTTCTTTCCTTGTAGTATGCTAACGCCCTTTTACAGTCCAGCGTATGCAGTAATTTTTCCCTATCATTAGAGTGAGGTTTAGGGAAAAATATAGGTAGTTCTATGGATTGATTGAGACTACCTTTGGCAGGAAGGATGGATGAGTTCGAAGAGCCACTTTCTGGTGATAAAACTGTAAATATGGAG
The DNA here is from genome assembly GCF_901001135.1 of Rhinatrema bivittatum. Classification (NCBI taxonomy): domain Eukaryota; kingdom Metazoa; phylum Chordata; class Amphibia; order Gymnophiona; family Rhinatrematidae; genus Rhinatrema; species Rhinatrema bivittatum. The sequence continues at coordinate 174,937,732 of NC_042622.1, forward strand.
AATAGTGGACCAAGGCTTGTAATTCACTAACTCTTCGTGCTGATGTTACTGCAATCAGGAAGACCACCTTCCATGTAAGGTATTTAATGTGTGCCGAGTCCATGGGTTCAAACAGGAAAAGCATGAGCTGTTCAAGAACTATATTAAGGTTCCACGGCACTGGAGGTTTAGAAATCGGAGGGGGAAGGTGAGTTAACCCCTTAATGAAACGAGATAGTAAGGGGCGATTGGATATAGGAATATTGTTAACTGGTCTATGATATGCCCCTATGGCACTGAGATGAACTCTAATGGATGATGTCGCAAGACCAGCTGCGTATAGTATATGAAGATAATCCATGAGTAGCTCAGGTGAGCAGTCCAATGGTGGTACGCCCTTGGAAGTGCACCAAGTAGTGTAGCGTTTCCATTTATAGCTATAATTTTTTCTTGTTGAGAGTTTCCTGGATTCTAACAGGATGAATTGTGCAGAAGTGGAAACTCCTTGTTCTGTTAAAAGGAGCCTTTCAGTCTCCACGCTGTCAAGTGTAGAGTTGAGTGTAGTGGGTGTAGGAGCGTCCCTTGATCTTGGCAGAGAAGATCTTGGCGATTTGGTAACCAAATGGGGTCTGTTATGGATAGTCGGAGAAGGAAACTGTACCACGGTTGCCTCAGCCAGGCCGGGACTATGAGTATCAGTTGAGCCTTGTCTGCAATGCACTTTTGAATTGTCCTTGTTATGAGTGGTATGGGAGGAAAGGCGTACATATGAGGCCTGTCGTCCAAGGGGTGAGGAAGGCGTCCTGAGCGATCCTGACTTGGCTTGGTCGTATTGAGCAAAATTTGGGAACTTGAGCGTTGATCTCTGTTGCAAAGAGATCTATCGTCGGCATCCCCCATTGAATGAAGATGGCTTGGGCTACCTCCGAATTGAGTGCCCATTCGTGAGGATGAAAGATGCGACTTAGCCTGTCTGCTCTTGTGTTTGCCACTTCCGGTAGGTAAGTTTCTTGCAGATGTATGCAATTTCGGTGAGCATGTTCGAAGATTTTCAGAGTCTCCTTGCAAAGGGACCATGGACAGGACCCTCCTTGTTTGTTGATGTAAAACATCGCCACTTGATTGTCCGTGTAGATCATGACCCTGCGACCTTTCAGATGGTCCTGAAACACTTGTGCATTTCGAATTGCTCTGAGTTCCAATAAATTTATCTGCAGGGTCTGCTCGGAGATTGTCCATAACACTTGCGTTTCGTAAATCTCAAGATGTGCTCCCCATCCCTTGCGAGACACATCTGTGGTTAAGACCTGCGTTGTGAGGAGGGGAACTGAATAATGCCTCTTTGGACAGGGTGGAGTCTAGGAGCCACCAATTTACGTCCTGTCTCATCTCGGCGGTCAATGATAACTTCAGGGTCAACTGTTGTGAGTGTTGTTTCCATTGACGCTTTAGTCCCCATTGCAGGCGTCTCATGTGTAGCCTGGTGTTGGGAACCGTGAAAATAGCCGCTGCCATGTGGTCTAGGACTATTAAAACTTGTCTCGCCGAAGGTCTCTGGGTATGGTTCAATACTTGGAGCAGATGGTGCAATTGTGTTATTCTCTCGGTTGGGAGGTATGCCCTGTTGCGAGTGGTGTCTAGCCATGCACCTATAAATTGCAATGTTTGTGTTGGCTGAAGATGTGATTTCTGGAAATTGATCACTAGTCCCAACCCCTGCAGGCACTGTATTACTGTTTGGAGGTGGGTGATCAAGTCGTCCGGATTCGAGGCGATTATCAGCCAATCGTCCAGATATGGAAAAATGGTTATACCCTGTTGTCTGAGATGAGCCGCCACCACCACAACCATACATTTGGTGAAAACACTGGGTGCAGCCGATAGTCCGAAGGGAAGGACCTTGTACTGGTAGTGGTGATGCTTGTAGCGGAAGCACAGATATCGCCACGAGGATGGATGGATTGGAATGTGTGTATAAGCGTCCTTCAGGTCTATCGAGCACATCCAATCATTGGGTTGGATCAGTGGTAGAATGGATTTCAAGAATACCATCTTGAATTTTTCTTTGATCAGGAATTTGTTCAATTCTCGAAGGTCCAGTATGGGTTGCAGTCCACCCGATTTCTTGGGAATGAGGAAGTATGGGGAATAAAACCCCGAGTTGTGCACTTTCAGGAAAATAATTTTTATCGCTTGATGCTGGCAAAGCAAGGCGATCTCCTCCGCAAGATGTGGTTGCGTTTTCTGAGGTAACTGAATTGTAAAGTGGGGTAAGATGGGTTTTGCTGCAAATTGTAGTTGGTAACCATGTCTCACAATTTCTAAGACCCATTGATCTGATGTTATTCGTTCCCAAGCTGTTATGCATGCCCGGATTCTTCCTGGCGGTGCTTGCTGTTGTGATGGTGGCTGAGGGACTAAAAAGACTGCGTTGTCTTTACTGGGGCGGTAGGTTGTTGACCTGGCTGTCTTTGGTTTCGTGGTCTACCTCATCGTTGATGCGATGGTTGTTGCTGAGTCTGTGGACGTTGGTACGGTTGGTATGATTGGTAATTAGGTAGTCTGCTGTATGACCTGTAGGGTCTGCGAGAGTATGATTGTCAACGAGTCGAGCTAAAATAACGGCAGGTCGATGAGAATTGCGAGGGTGTTAAGGACTGAACTGCCATTGCCGCCTCCTTTAACATTGTCACTGTGTCCTGGAAGCATTGACCAAAGAGATTCTCTCCCGTGCACAGAAGGTTGGCCAGTTTTTTTGTGTAGATCTTCTCTAATGGCACTTGATCTAAGCCATGCCAATCTGTGGGCTGCAATTGCCGTAGCAGATACCCTGGAAGATGTCTCGAATCCCTCGTAATACCGCTCATAGAAGGTGTCTTGTACACTCTTCCATATCCTGGAGAGAGGGGCTGGTAATTGGTCTCCAGTTGAAGTGAGTATACCTCTGGTAGTCTGAACGCATTCGTACATATATTGCACCATATAAAATTGATGGTGCAAAATATGAGCGTTCAGCATCGCATTTTGATAGATGAATTTGGAAGGAAAATCTAATGACCGGTGGTTTTTTCCCTGTGGGTAAGAGGTATGCGTCTTTGTCTTTTTGGATCTTTGCATCGCTGACTCAACGATTACTGAGGCATGGGGCAACTGGGGCATCGTGTAATGTGATGTCTTCCGCATTCTGAACTTTGTCTGTTTTCCTTGATACCGCTGGAAGAGAAAACGGGGTTTCCCATAATTTTAGTAAAACAGTATGTAAGACTTCTTGTGGCAGAAGACGTGGGTTCCCCTGGAGCATTGAAAATTTTTAATAGACCTCTTTCTGAATGTCCAGATGTAATATTGTGCCCATTTCTTTTTCTACGAATTTTGGGTACGTTAGGTCTTCAGGCGGGGAGTACGGCACTTGAGGTTGATCAGATGGATATCCTGTTGACGAGGATGGGGAAGCTTGTGGAGAATCTATTTGAAACGAAGTTCCAAGATTTTGAATGGGAGAAGGTGGACTATCTTCCAGAGGAGGTGATGCAAGTTCCCTTGATGGTTCCCTGTACTCTGGGGAACTCGGAAGGTTTGTAGGCATTTTGAAGGAGGATTGGAGAATCTCATAAAAACCTGCCAACGATTGAGACAGTTGTAAAAATGCTTCTTTTGTTTGTGACTGCATTGCTCCGCGTGTATCGGCTTTGAGTGCTTTGGCGCCGTAGCATCCTGCACTCTGCTCGGTTCTGACGCCGTTTGTTCCGGCGCTGTGCTTACTTTCGACATACGTGGCACCTTATCTTTCGTGTTCTTTGTTTTTGGCTTTTGCACCGAAGTCGATTTTAGGGTTTTATGTTTCAAAGACGGCACCGGTTGTATATTCGAGGCCGAGGCCTTGGCTGGTTTGACTGGGTCAGGTCCCTGAACCAATATAGGCAGAGGACGTCGGGGTTCCTCCTTACCTCTAGGCCTACAGGGAGTTGGATCCCATGATGCCGCTCTCTTCAGAATTGGGGTCGGACTGAAGGCAGGCCCCGGGGATGAATGAGCTTCTGACGGTAGTGATAAGTCTTTAAGTTCTCTGTTTGTACGCCCGCTATTTTCTAGCTCTGGGTGACATTTTCGCACAAAATTCACAATCTGCCTGGCTATGTGACGGACTGAGGCACCGGTAGCACAAAGTGTGTCCATCTGTGACAGACATCACACTGCACTGCTGCGTGCATGTTATAAAATTCCGGAGTCGGCACGCGCAAGTGGGTGCACACTTGTGCACCTTGCGCATGCCAAGCCCTAAGGGGAGCCCCGATGGCTTTCCCTGTTCCCTCCGCCGCCCCTCCAGCCCTACCTAAACCCCCATCCTGACCTTTGTTGCAGAAGTTACGCCTGCCTCCGGACAGGCATAACTTGCGTACACCGGCCGCCGGCACTCCATTCCCAGCACGGCTGCAATGAGAGAGGCCCCCCCTTCCCGCCCCTTTTTCGAAGACCCGGGACATACGCGCGTCCCGGGGCTTGCGTGCGCCTATGCAAGATAGGCTAGGCACGCGCGCGCAGGTAAAGCTTTTCGGGGGTTACGTGCGTAACCCTTTGAAAATCTGCCCCATTGTGAGGAATGTCACGACCACCCTCTGTGATGAGCACAGTTAGAAACAGAATGGATCACTTGAAACTGAAATGTGTCCCACACCACCAAGGGTGCAGTAAGGGAGGCGAGAGCCGGCATCCTCACCCTGACTCCTCAGTAGTGGCTTACATGGGGAGTTTCTCTCTCTTATAACCGGGAAGTAAGTGCGTTTTTTGCTAACCTCGTTAATAATGATGGCATGTTGAGATTTTGCATATTTAAAATCGGTTTATTAAAATTATAAAGTGAGCTCTCTGGGCGACAATCCCTTCCCCTCCTTCCAAACGTCTTTAGGCAGAGTAAAACCAGGTCACAGCAAGATCTGTTGAGAATGACAGACTGTTCACCTGGCTGATGCATCACACCTTCAGTTGCTGGTCAAGGGCTACATGATTTGGTCTCTCATGAAAGGGTTATGGTGTCTCGATAAAACACCGCCTGAAGTGTTTGCATGTTAGAAGTATTTTTTTTTTACATTTTTTTTCCTCCCTAAAGATTTCTGATGCTACCTTGGCGCTTTACTTGTCCTTACAAAATTGGCGCGATATCAGAAAGTAGCCTCGTCAACCGCTCAGATTCCATGTTAATCCAGTAGCTTCCAAAGTCATTTTGTTAACTCATCAGGGGTGCAGAGAATGAAAAGGATTTCTCTGTAGGTTCTGATACCTTTTTACTGAGCAGCATAAAAATTATCCAGAGACAATGCCAATGAGCACAAGCTTTTCAGACCATCAAATGTGTCCACCATGTTTGAGGACCCCTGATGGCAATCTAAACACGGAGCTGATTTATTAAGCCATTTTGATTGTATGTTCGGGTGCCCTGCCATTGGCCATTAGAAACCTGATTGATTCCCTTCCAGTTACTGCCTGAGCGCTAATGTTCTGCAGATCAAGCATGCTAAGATCTGTAATTCCAGCAGGTGGCAGCAGAGTCGGTGAAATCTATTGCTAAGACTTGTTATAGCACTTCTGCCCCAGGTATAGGCAGCAGCAACAATTGGAAGAGTGAGAGATGGTAATGCTACCTGCTCTTGTATTTATTTATTTAACTTTATTTTCTGGCAGTGGCATTGTAAAGTATGTTTTCCAGATGTTCTCTTTGACCTCATCCCCCCTTGCTTTATGAATGGTGCTAGGTTCAAGTTCCATTGCTTCAGTTTTACCTTTTGATAAGTATCATCCACAGTAAGTTCTGTTGTTCACTGTACACTTTAGAATATTTTAGCAATTTATTTTTACAGCTTGCCTTTTTAGTTTTACCTTTCTCTTTGTTCTTAAACATTCGTTTTTTAAGTAAGAGATTTAATCCTCTTGCTTTGGCAGTGGTCATAAGGTAATTGTCTCCCCATTGGGGTTAGGGAGCAGAGTGTTAGTGCCTCCCTCCCCCTTCCCCCATATTGTACATGTTCTCCTTCTGAGCCAAAAGGTCAAGATGGGAGCGTCCTTGGTTCATAACTCAGATCGCATGCATGGATCTCGGCCAGATGCTGAGAAGCGGTGGTGCTTAAACATTCATTGTCTGTTACTGGTGCAACAACAAAGGGGAAAGTCTGTCTGTCTGTTATTTACTTCCTTCTCTGTAATTTGATAACGGACAATGCAGTTCAGGATTAGATTGAGCTATAACAGATGACTTCCCTGTTTCTAGTTATTGGAGGAAGCCCAGTGGTGCAGTATAGGTGCGGTGCTTTCACAAGTTTGAAATGTATTATTAAACCAGTTTAATTAGCCTCGGGTGAGAGGTAATTGAGCTTGCTGCACTTGGGAAATGATCCTTTATTGGTGTACTTTAGTGCAGCTAACAGGTCTAGAAGTAGAATTGTATCCAGCCTTGTCCAATTTCTCTGGCTGCTTCTGATTGCATTGTAGTTCCAGCAGGTTGGGGGGACCTGTAATTAAAGACCTTGTTAACAATTTTAAAAACTGTATCATCCGCTGAGAACAAGGAGGCAATTTTCAAAGAGTTTCCCCTGTCCTTCTTTGAAAATTGCCCCTGATCCTCAGGGGGGGGAGGGGACGTACACAAGCTGACCCCATAGCACAGGGGTAAGGGGCGATGCTGAGGCAGACCTGAAAAGAGAGAGCCCCGTGCCTTTCTTGTCAGCACCGGCCGCTGTGGATTTTTTTAAAGGGAAATTCTGCAAGGAGTTTCCCTTTAAAAATGAGCTTGCAGGCACAAAATAGCTATGGGCTTGCAATTGTTCTCTGTGCAGTGTGCCTTCAGATGACTGCTCATAGGCAGCTCCCACATTTCTGTGTTTTTAAAAGTAGTTCATGTGGAACATGCCGGACTGACAGCACTAGAAATTGAAACCCAGAAGAGTTACAGCCTGGCCAGTTACAGTATAAAGTTTTCCGTGGGTCGTCTCTATAGATGAAAGGGCTGACCGGCTTCACTGCCCTTCGATCCTTGAAGAGATGTCTGTTTAATGTGGGGATTTTAATTTAACATTGGCACTTGTCAGGAAGTAAACGCAAACCACAAAAGCCACCAAATGGCTAGTGACCTTGGTAAGGAAAAACCAGTGAGCAAAGAGTGAAAGTTCGGTCCCGGGGTGCCATCACCTACCTAATACTCAAATGAATTTCTGAACCTGCTTGGGTACATTAATAGTGTGCTGCAAAATTCCCCCGTGCCTGTGGAGTATCACAATGAGCTTGAGAGAGAGTAGAATGATACATGAGAGAATCACGTTCTCTGGAGACAGGCAGATTCACACAGTCGCACAAGTGCCTCTCGTGACTGCACTTTATCACCAGACAGACAGTTCCAGAACTCTTAGGAAAGACAAAAGCCTATTGACCATTTTGTCAAGTCAAAAGTTGGCTGGGATAGTTTCCATTTAAGACATGCAAAACACCATCTGGGGTCAGTACAACCCCCCCTCCCCTTCCCCTACTTTGTAAAAACGTCTAAAAATAGAATCTCGTGACTCGCTGATCTCGGTGGAGTAAACCTAGCGCGGGGTCAGGAATAAGTAGGAGTCCGTGTTTACCAGCACGCTGCTACTCTGCCCAAATCGGAGCTACTGATGGGACGTTTGCATGCAGACAAAAAGTATGAGTCACTGGATAATGAGAACAAGGCAGACTGAAAAGAATTTATCATAACTGTCCGTTGTAGACGGATGATGGCTTAGAGTGACCTGCTTTCTACTACAAAAGGAGGAGGAATGAATTCTCCGGGATCATCTGATGTGTTTCCTGTCTTTTTTTTTCTTTTGACGCTGAATAGAGCAATTGTATAGGACAAGGAGATGTGGACGCTAGTTGAAGCTGTGAATGAAATGCTTCTTACAGTGGCATTTCTCTATTTTTGGGTAGAAGATAAGGGGGTGAGAGATTACAGCAGTTTGGGTGATTAAATGTGCCTCAAAAGTACACATGCAAATCCATGAATGAAGACCTGCTGCTGATTATTTGATCTTTTATTTATTGTCATGGAAGCTTTCAAAAGGGGAACAGGAAACTCTGACACAACTCCTGGCAAGGCTTTTGCATATATTGTCACTATAAGCTAACGGAAAACCCCATAGGGAGGCTCACTTTTTAAGCTGCTTTGCACTTAATACAGTGGTTTAACTAATGAAATGGCTGGCTATAAAGCTGCCCGGCTGCTGTGCGTAAATGTACTGGGATGGAGGTGGTACTTGGGCACGTGCTTTTTTGGAAAATTTTGTTTTCAGGTTCCGCTCGCAGTGTGTGGGTAGTTTTGCTGGGGAAAATTTCAGAGCTAACATACGTGTGCGGGTTTGGTGTGAAAATTGGTGTAATTTGGGTGCATATTTGCTGGCTGATACAAACTCAATAAACTTGCTGTGGTTTCAAGTTCCAGAACATCCCATCCTAAGAAGGACAAATTGAGGTCTGGTTTGTGCCCTTAATACATAAATGACGCTGAATTGTTTTGGGGGTTTTTTTTGGGGGGGGGGGGGTTTTCTGTTGTGTTCTGGGAGGATCCTGTAGCTGATTTTGTTTTATTTGCTTTTTGTTGGAGGCGCAATAAAATTTAATTTGAAAAAAAAAAAAGAAGACACTGAATTAAGAAAGGTGCTCCTTCGGTTGTTAGCATAACACCATGGAGGTAAGGTTAATAACACTTAGAGTGGAGCTGAGGGTTTCTCCTGTGCAGGGAGAGAGCGCCCACAGGTGTAAGGAAGAAGATAATGCAAACCACCAAGTGCCTCACCTAGCAGAGGAGGGATCTTTTCTATGTTGTGGCTAATGAAAGAGCCCTTGAGATCTTCAAAGCTCACATACGTGACACTTCAGTCAATTTAATAAGAGGTATTAGCTTTACCAGACTGTGCTTTCTGTAACATGAGATGGAAGAATACGTCTAAAATTGGGGAACATCTGCAGCAGTTAACATGACAGTTTAAATAAAGGGTTTTCTTTTTTCTTTTAAAATCTTTATGAACTGGTAAACTTTCGCCATAGATCCATGTATGGTTACCCTGGATTAAAAGTATGGGTTTCTTTTTTTCTTACTTCAGCCTGGCAGGATCGGCCTGCTCCGTTTGGGCTATCAGCTTAGTCAGAACCAGCCTTTGTTGGACTACAGTGCTATGAGCCTTTGTTTGTAATTTCTGGGGTGTTCCCCCCCCCCCCCCCCCTGCCCCCAGCTCAGTTTAAACCATTGCAGAGAGAGTCGTTGGCCAGTGCCACTCATCATGGCTCCTTCTGGAACTTGGCTAACGTAAACCCTGTGTCTAGCCACTGGGTGTTGCTGTTGCAGGATAACGCCCTGTGTAGCATCCCCAGTCCCAGCTCGCCCTGGGAAGAGAAAATCTGACCCTGAAACTGAATCCAGGTCCTTCTGCTCAGAAGTGGTCAACCCTGCCACTGAGCCACCAGTGTTTCCTCTCTATAACTTGATCTAGCTGTAGCCCTTGGTAAAATAGTCTGGTTAATGCAGATGTATTATATATATTATATCTGAAAGTCATTATTTTGCTGTTTGTCAGAGAAATTGTTCTTCTATACCTAAGTACATTTTCCACTAATACATTATAAAATACTGTAAGCTTTTAATTGAAAACATTTAATGTTGAGCAAGAGAGCTGCTAAACTATATATTGGCTGTTACAGAAGGCTTACCTTTACAGTTTACTCTCTGGAATTAGCAAATCCATTTAATACAGAAACCTAGAAAATGACAGTAAAGACCATCCTGTCTGCTGATTCACATCTCCTACTCGGCTTTATTGACTTTTTCTCTCTCTCAGGGATCCACTGTGCTTGTCCCATGTTTTCATGAATTCAGATACTGTCCTCATCTTCACTGCATCCACCACCCTCTCTGTAAAGAAATATTTCCTAAGATATAACCCCTGAATCTATTCCCTTTCACCCTCATCCCACGACCCATTTTTCTAGAGCCTCCTTTCTCCTGTGCATTTATTCATTGAAGGTATTTAAATGTCACTATCTTATCTCCCTTTCCCTTAGGGCAGTGGTCCCCAACCTTTTTTGCGCCAGGGACCGGTTCAAGCAAGACCATTTTTCCATGGCCTGGCAGGGCAGGGTGAGGGTGGGGCAGGGGTGGGGCTTTGGTTATATGGGGGTGAGGTTATGGATGGGGTTGGATTTTAGTACATACTTATTTAATTATGACATTTATAAATCCTGCACCTCCAGTTCTGTAACTCTGTGCATCCACTGAAATTCCCCCAAACAATGGAGCTTGGATGTTTCCCTTACAGCTCATAATACTAAAAGATATTTTCAAATTCTGGTGTCACCTCACAGTAATAGCAGCACAAACACCTTCCACTGCCAGACACATTGTGAACTAACACAAAACCCCACAAAAAAAAAGACACTCAAAATCTATACTGCAATCCCATTGTAACATAACAGTAATAACACCAAGGACTCAAACAACAATAACCCTACCTGTGAAAAAGCCAGGGTAAATATTACACTGGGTCCTAGGATAACAATACACCACCTACTGAGGAAACAAAACAAACCCGATTGCTATAGATCCCTATACAGACACTACATGCTAGCAGAATCTCTCATCATGGTCACACTCACAGAGCAGAGACAGACCCTCACCAAATACAGGATACAAAATAAAGGAGCACAAATTAGAAAAAACTGAAATGGAAACCCCAAGAAGCCAGACTCTGTATTAACAATGGAAAAACAGAACCACCATTCCTCATAAAACAAATAAAATCAAGAAACATAAAGCATCAGTTATAATAGTAAAACCATACTAATAAAAGAATACTTTAAAACTACTTATAAACAGAATTTCTATTAATTAAAATCATATACATTTTTTACAATTTCCAAAACAGCACATATATCAAATAATACCCAATAATTAAAACTAATAAGGATTTTAAAAAGCCCCTGCTGTCCATACAGGGGAGCGCTTGATTTCCAGTCACCCTGATATTGTCGAGGATTAGGAGGTTATCCTCTCTCTCTCACACATACACTCACATGTCCATTCTCTCTCACACATACACTGTCACATACTTACACATTCATGCTCTTATACTCAACTATAACCTCTCGCTCTCACAGACAGTAAGATACTCTCTCCCCCTCCACACACACCCCTCCCACACACACACACTTTTACTCCCCTGGATTTTCTCTCACTCTCACTGGCTCCCTCAGAGCCTCTCTCATTCCTCTGCTGCCACTGTCACTGCTGCCGCGTGGCTATTGGGGAGGTGCTGATTGCTGCTACTGGCACTGAAGCCCATTCTGCTGCTTCCTCTGTGCAGGCCCCATGGACTTCCACTTCCTCCATGCTGATCTCGTACATTGTGAGATCCGCATAGAGAAAGTGCTACTCTTGCACATTCCCAAAGATTACAATTGCCAATCACTAAAAAGTAATTTTTTTTTTTTTTTTTTTTTTACATCTGCTGTCTGATCTTAGTTTTCTAATCTGTTGGTCACAGGCTTTGTTTTCCCACCTTCCCTTTCTTATTTTTTTGCCAATTCCTTTTATATTGCCTTTTTTCTATTACTTTTCTCTCCATCTGTCTTCTTCCCTCAAACACAGGGTCAGGTTCTCATTCTCACATGCTTTCTTTCTCTCTCACTCTCTCACTCTCTCACTCACTCACACACACACACACACACTCTCACTGTCACATGCTCTCTCTCATACAATCATTCATACACACAGTCTCTCACTGGCACATGCTGTCTGACTCTCACACACACAGGCCCTCTCTCACTCCCACATGCTGTCTTGCTGAAGCACATGCTCTCACTGTTCACATGCTGTCTCTCATACAATCATTCATACACACAGTCTCTCACTGTCACATGCTCTCTCAGACACACAGAGGCTCTCACTGTCACATGCTCTCTCACACACACACAGAGGCTCTCACATGCTGACTCTGCAAACATTCAGGTCCTCACTCCCACACACAGTCTCTCAATTCATCTCATATGCGCGCACATACACACTCTACAAACCCTCAACCTTTCTCTCACCTCTGGGCCTCCTCTTCACGGGCCGCTGCAGGATGGGCTCTGCAGCGGCCCTGATCTTCTCGGGCCACGCTGCTCCTCTTCTGCACACGGCTGATGCTCCTCCTCCTTCCTGCCCTTGCGGCTCTGGCAACATTTTTCTTCCGGGGTCGCGTGGGCAGAAAGGAGGAGGTGCACCTGCACGTTTAGACACGACTGTTTTCTTCGGGCCGTGTTGACATGAGCTCCACCATGGCCCTGCTGATCTTCTGGCTTTTCAGGTCGTGCCTCCTCCCTTTTGGGGTTGGAGGAGGCGGGTCTCCAGCCTCGCCCCGCCTCCCCGCAGCAGCGGCAGCAAATGAACGGTAGCCGGGAAGAGCGGCGCCATGGACCGGCAACAAACCCCCAACGTCCCGGTCCGCGGACCGGTGATTGGGGACCCCTGCCTTAGGGTAGTATACATGTTTAGATCTTTAAGTCTGTTCCCATAAGCTTTATTATGAAAACCGCTGCCCTCTGGATCGAATCTTAGGTCTCCAGAATTGTGCACAATACTCTAAATGAGGTCACACTAGATACTTAATACAGAGGCAATATCGCCTCCTTTTTTTCTGCTGGTTATTCCTCTCCCTATGCACCCAAGCATCCACCTGCTCTTGTTTTGTGCAAAGAAGAAGTTCACTCCTTAACTGTACTGCTCCTTTGGCATTTTCAACTCAAATGCATGACCCTACATTTTTTTTTTTAGCCTTAATCTAAAACTCTGTGTACCCTAGTTTCAAAAGGCAGCATTGTACAAAAGTATGCATAGAAACCTGCGTCCAAAAGAGTGCAAACTCTTTTCAATGCCTTGTGCATTTCTTTACTGAGAGAATAAGTACCTGGAGTTGCCTGCCAGTGATTCAGATTCAGGCATGCATGGATCAGACACAGAAGGGAAGTGGGAGAAGGTTGGGTTTGTTGTAGCAAAAGTAATGACAAGAGTAATCTTGGTGGAGGAAAGATGCTTATCTGCTGACTGCAATCAAATGGCATAAGTAGGGGCCAAAGAAATGTTTATGTTGGTATTTTAAATCTGCTGCAAGTTGGAAGCACTGATGTTATAATTGCATTGCCCTTCTAGTTGGTGGCCAGGACAGAGCAAGATGATGAGAGAGACAGAGGGCCATTTTCTATAATTTCCTTAGATCAGTAAAGGTTGTCCTTGTGTTTTTTTTGTGCTAAATTGTAATGATCCTGCTGAGAGCAGGCATCATGACTTGATGTATGTTAGTTATTTTTTAGTTTTTACTATATTACTTGGTTTTTATGTTTATTGTAGTGGTATTTGTGATGCTGATTTGTTGGTTTAATGATTATCTATGTTCTAGTGTAACCTGTCTAGTATTTGTGCAGAGGCGTGCTATATATATATTTAAGTAAATAAATTAATCTCTTGCTTTTACAGAACGGTTTTCAAATTAAAAACTGCACAAATGGCAACTTCCAGGTGTTTGTTTTTTTTGTTGTTTTTTTTTACCCCTAATTTTGTACACCTGCATCTTGCTACTCGTGTGCAGGTTTACCACAGCTCAATGGCTTTACGCCGGTATCGAAAAATGGAAAACTGTAAAACAGTGGGCCCGATATTGAAAGCACGTTCAGCGTCCAATAGCCGAATAAGTCACTTATCCAGCTATCTCTTAGCCGTAGAGTGTTGCTCCTCAGCTGGATAACTTATCCTGTTAAGTAGTGTTAAGTCGGGTAAGTTATACCTGCCAAAGAATAGATTTAACTTAGCCGGGTATTACTTATCTGGCTAAGTGGTGGCTTGACCTTGGATATTCAACAGCATAGCCATGCTGCTGAATATCCCTTGTAACTTAGACAGATATGACTTATCTGGCTAAGCTACTTAACCGGCCAGCACTCAACATCTGGCCCAGTAATTTCTGGAAACTGAACTGTAATGCCTTCTGGCTACAATATCAAATTAAGTTAGACGTAAACTTGTTTGAAAACACTTGCCACAAGCACAGAATGCAGGAAGGGGTGCAGAGCCCTGAAAGGTTTTGTGTCTGAGCATTATTCACAACCGCTTTCCTGTCTTAATCGCCACTGGCCTTTCCTTCAGGTATTTTACTGATTTCCTCCAGTTGTCTGAAAGTATTTTCAGTAAATTAAAATATCCTGGATTCAATTCCTGTAAGCATAGGGTCAAGAAGAAAATGTGTAACTGATGCCAAAACTCCAAACCCACTGATTAACTAATAATGGTGACTTTTTTTATTATTTTGAAGCTGAAAGATTCAACTTTTATAGGGGCCTTCTTGGATGTCAGAGGATTAGCATCATTCAGAGACCCAAGGATAAAAACTTGAGGGCAGGCCTGATTGCTCGATGGCATCGAGCAATCAGGCCTGCCCTCAAGTTTGATCTCTAAGTCAAGTTTTTGGCTTCCCGGGTTGGCTGGATCTGGAGATGCCACGGAGGCACCATTAGTACCCTCTAGGGGCAAGGGTGACACCTACTGGCCAGATTTGGGGGGGGCCCATGGTTGCTGGGTTTCAGGAGAAGCTCTGATGCCTGGCTCTTAGCCCAGGGCTATTGCTGCAATGACCAAACTAGGTATGTTGGGGGGGAAGGGATATAAAATAAGGAAAAAATGTCCTCAGTTTGTTGTGATTGAAGGCTCGTAATGTCAGGATCCAGACCCTGGTTCCAATTTGAGCTGGAAGTCCAAAGGAGGAGGAGAAAACTGCCAGGTCAAATATTGCAGGGCAGCTTGTGGCATCACCTCCTTTGATAAAGGAGAATTAAAAGGTATGCCATCCTGGTTAGGCCTGGTGCTTCACAGATTTTATTTTTTAATCAAAGTGCAAGGCACCAAGTGATAGACTCCCCTGAGTTTAATTGGGAATGCCATGTTTTTATTTAGCCCTCAAACAAGTAAGGATGCCTTAGTTCCAGAAACCACTGAGGATGAATGGATTCCCTTTTTTGTAATGTAGAACTTACTGTATTGGGACTAGCCATGCCTTCATTACAGTAGTTTTTCTAGTGGTTTTGTTAATAGCTAGCAGAGTAGCCTGTGATTGGTTACTTTGAGTTTGGAAGTATTTAAATCATTAGTTGAAGATCTAATGTAACTTTTACACTCCTGTATTTCGATTTCTAATGCTTCATCAATATAGTCCAGTAGCTAGGCTTTATGAAGGTAGCCACTCTTGTGACAATGGTACTTTGGGGTTTTCCATAGAGGGTATAGGGAAGAATAGCTGTCACTGATGCACCTTCTTGAAATCTGTTCATTATTATTGGGCCACAGACTATGGCTTTTTCTGGCCCTCGTGCACAGAGTCTGGCCAGCAGGTCTTGCTTTTTGATCAGTGGCTTGGACTCTTTCTTCGTAGGGGCTGTGAAAGCTGCCTTTGCAGCGTTTCCCCCCAGACCTGGCTGCCCAGAGGTTTCAAACTCCAGTTTTCTGCATGGCAATGTACAGCACTGCCACTGCTGATTTTGTTGAATGGTTGTTAAGTTCAGAACTTGTTGTGAAGTAATAAGTACTTTAATCTTTTTTGGGGGGGGTGTTGTAAAGATGAACTGTTAAAAAAAAAAAAAAAAAAAAAGTAGATAGCATATCCTGTGGGTTGCCCTGCCTTAACTGCTTTTCAAAGGTATAATAACTGCAAAGATAAGTATGGAATGAGTCAGACGCTCGTGGGAAGACTAGCTGGCGATCCACAGCGAGAGAGAGATTCTTCATTGTGCCCCTTGGCTTAATCATATATGGAGTAACAGATGTTCCCAATGGTTAGGGATGACTCAAAAGCATTTTTTTTTTCTGCATGTACCTTTCAGAGCAATGGTTAAACACTTTCACACCCAAGGCGGAAGGCTTTAAAGTACTGATAAAGCCAGCTCTTTAGTCTTAATCAAATTGTGCTAGTTTTTTCCAATTAACCTTTAATATCATTGGTATTAAGATTTACTTCTAATTCTGTACTACTTTACTCTTCAGTCCAATGAAGCTGTATTCATAAAGCATTTTAAAGTTGATACCTGTGTTAAGAATGGCTCTCTTGTATTAGCTGCATAGCCCCGTTTAAAACTATATTTTATCAGTGATAACATAATCCAGTTTATTGTAACAGGAGGGAGAAAAAAGGCAAGATCCGAAATTTACACTTATAGAAGTATGTTTTTTATGAAATATAATAGCTAAAAACTATGCATTAACAGCAATGTTAAAACCCCCAAATCCTTTCACGTCTAGTATATAGAGTCCCCAGGAGAGGTATTCATATAAATCTTTCCCTCCCAGCAATCCCAAAGCTTCTCAGTCTTAATAGCCATTTCAACTTAATTGACTCCAATGCCAATCAAACTGAAAGGTCCTCTGGTGGTTGTGTAGCATTTTTAATGTAGTGCACCCCGAACACAGAAAATAACATTTTCAACAAAGTAGATAGTGTTCCCACGGCCATTCTGTGATGTGCTGAGCAGAAGATCAGAAGGTTTCCATGCGCTGCACTATTGGCCATGTTGAAATGCTTCAGAATTTGAAAATGATAGGGTTCTGCCAAAATGTTTGCAAGGTAAAACATACAGGGAACAGTACTGTGACTTGTATGTACAGTACTGTGACTATGTACTTAAAGCAGGTTACCTTTCAGATTTACTCTGGGCAGTAAAACAGCCTTTTGCACCTGATGTACTAAAATACATACATATCAAGGCTGCATTAAGGCAAGTGCTGCCATGTTATGCTGCTAGTGCACATACAGGCCGATACAATACAGTGGAGCGCACTGTTAGCCCGCGATTGGCCGCGTGTTTTCGACGTGCTATTCTTGCCCCTTATAGAGTAAGGGGTAATAGCGCGTCAAAACGCATGGCCAACACCCCCCCCCCCCCGAAACTAATAATGCCCGCAACATGCAAATGCATGTTGATGGCCCTATTAGTTATTCCCGCGCCATACAGAAAGTAACGCCTGCCAGCTCAGGGAAAATGTACAGAAAAGCAGAAAAAACTGCTTTTCTGTACTCCCTCTGACTTAATATCCTAGCGATTATTAAGTCGGAGGCCCCAAAATTTAAAAAAAATTAAAAAAAAAAATAAATCTGCCCGCGCGTCGGAAGACGGACGCTCAATTATGCCAACATCAGTCTTCCAATCCCGTGTCTGTCAGTGGGTTTGAGAACCGACACCGGCAAAATTGAGCGTCAGCTGTCAAACCCGCTGACAGCTGCCGCTCCTGTCAAAAGGAGGCGCTAGGGACGCGCTAGTGTCCCTAGCGCCTCTTTTTACCGCGAGCCCTCATTTAAATACTGGATCGCGCGCCCAGAAGAGTGGCCTGGGCAAGCATTGGGATAGTGGGCACTCGCCTCGGAGCGCCGGCTCTCCCGCCGATTTTACTGTATCAGCCTGATAGAGAGTATCCCCCGCCCAACAGCAGGAGAGCTTCATACCAACTTGCCAATGCGCTCTTCGTAGCTTCATGTTTTGACCTGTGTGGTAAAAGCACGAAGCTACAAAGAGTCAGAAATCCGACAGAAGGCAGGTATGAAGCTCCCCTCCTACAGGGCGGGGGGGGGGGGGAGCAGTTTTTGGAGGGGAGAGGGATCTGGAAGGGGAGAGCGAGCGTGAGAAGGGTCTGGAAGGAGTCATTGAGAATGGGAGGGGGATGAAGTGAAGTTGAATACCTGGGAGTCAAGCTCAAGTCCTCCACATGGCAGTGTGCAGCATTTTCCACTGAGTCAATGGGCTAGCCCCATAGGATAGATTTTAACGCATGCAATAAAAGTGTTTACAGCATATGGTAAAAATCCCATGCTTTAGTATTTAAACTCCAAAGAGTTATGTAGCATTTCTACAAGATCATACAATAAACAAGTGACCTTTGTAAGATTAAGCAATTAAATACTAGACATGTTTAGAATTCTAAATGTTCTGGCATTCCAGCCGAAATATTAGCTTCAGGTCTAATCCAACCAACTAAGACATTACATCAGTTATTTGGACAAAGAGTCTCCACAATTTCCACCTTGTCTTGTCTTTGGTAGGTAGATATGGCTATTCGGTGGATGATTAAACCCTTGAATTCCCCTGTCTTTCTGAACAAAAAGCAGACTTGTATAAAGTCATCCTGATGATCAGTCCCTGTCTGATTTATTTCATGAATTGCCCAAATATTTCTAGCGAATCACATTCCAGTCAAACCGCAGGCTCCTGTTGGTCCTCGGTCAGAAAGTGTGGCAAACAAATAGTTCACATGTGACTCAGCTGGTGACTCGCCATCCCTAATGCATTTGCCCCTGCTTGCCCTGCTTCAGAAAACAGGACAAGAATTGACTCAGACTAGTGATGGGGATAGCAGTACTACTTAACTCTGCAGATATTTCTAGACACTTACATAATAACATAGCATTGATGGCAGAAAAGAACCAAATGGTCCATCCATTCTGCCCAGCAAGCTTCTTTCAGTAATATCCACCATGCTGTGTAGGTCACCCCAGGTTTCTCTTAAGGGTAGTCCATGCAGCTCCCCCCAGTCCTTATGATAAGGGTAGAAATATTTACATTCAAAAACCAAGCAACTATTAAACCCATAAAAAAATTACTGCTAGCAACACTTTTACTGGGTGAGATGCCTTCCAGGCAATTCCGGCAATGCTGACTTGCTTTCCTTTGGACTTGGCCGTAGAAACAGTCCTGTGCTTTTTCCCTTAAGTCTGCATATCAGTACCTCCAGACTGTAAAAGTCAGGGCCTGTGTTGGTTGCCATCTGAATCCAGTCCCCCCACCACCGTCAAAGCGGAAAGTGATGTTGCAGTTGCATCAAAAGTATAAAATAAAAATAAAGATGAAAATCAAAACAATGGAAATCTCTGTAATATTTTTAAGCCATGTAGAAATCTACAACATTGGCCTAATGTAATATATGTAGGACCACCAATTTAATCAACCCACATAATATACGTAGGCTAAGCTGAAAAAGGGTCCACTTAGATGTATTTTTGTAAAATTTTTTTAGTCTGATGCATATAAAAACTCCAAATGCTTGAACCATCAACACTGCTCCAGTCCTTGTGAAAACCAATAATGGTGAGCAAAATGTCAACATCTAAATGCAAGAAAACACTGTCTTCTGAGTGTGAAGGACTGGAGCAGTGTTGATAGTTCAAGCATTTGGAGTTTTTATATGCATCTGACTAAAAAAATTTACAAAAATACATCTAAGTGGACCCTTTTTCAGCTTAGCCTACATATATTATGTGGGTTGATTGAAGTGGTGGTCCTGGGGGGGGGGGGGGGGGGGTAACCCATGATAGCGGCGTGAACAGTCACGTATTCCCATTGTTCTCCACTTACTGGCTTTTTGTTAAAGTTTCTTCAATGCTTCACAAAAGGAAGGGGAAAGTGAGGGTGTAGCCTTCTGAACCCTCACTTCCCCTGACCAATAGACCATCCCTGAATATGCCGTTTCCATCACTGACGTGCGGGCTTTGAGCCCCGTTGGTGAGACAAAGAGAGGAGCTCTGTTCTCACCTGAGAAGTGTCCCTCAGCCTGCCCGATACACACTCTCCACCACTTATGGTGTCTCAGACGAAGGTCGATACAGCGGGGGTGCGTGCTGATGACCTCACAGCTGCACCCTGCATGGAGGGCACTGTCTGCTTTTCGCCCAGAGAGGGGTTGATCTCCACGCCATCATGGCTTCGGCAAACTTTAGCAGAAGAAAACAGCATCTCCCCCCCCCCCCGGACTCAACTCCTTTTGAGGGCTGAAGTTGTCCTAGTAGGTGAGCAGACTTCTTCTGGGATCCCCCCTTTGATTTCCAGACCGGTGGTGGTCACTCTTGATACCCTCTGGGATTTGATAGCAGGACTATGTCAGACATTTAGAGTCCATTCTCAACAAGTCAAGGCAGTTTCCTTGAAGTTGGACAAGGTTGCCTTAGACCACCAGACATATTGCAGGAGCATTCAGTGACTTTGCAATCCCCAGAGAGAGCTCTGGAAGGCATAAAGACTGTAAATGCTACTATAATTCGAGAGCGTCATTTCCTTCCCAGGAGGATGGAAAATCTGGCCAAGCGTTTGAATTTTAGACTTTTACATTTTCCCAAAGTTATGGGTGAACTGCCTCATTTAACACTTAGGCATTCTTTTTTGGAAGTCCTGAAGATTCCTGAGGAGAAGATACCTCCTATTGACTAATTGCTGTTCTTACCCTTTAAGTCTAGTACTAGTTTAGAAGTTCAGCCTCGATTAAATGCTGATTCTGTGAATTTAACTTCTTATTTGGAGAATCCTAATAGTGAGGTGATTGAAAGGTCTACATTGCTGCTTTCTTTCTACCATGAGCAGGATGTTTCTTTTGTAATGAACTCCTATTTCTTGAATTTCAATGTTGCTTTTTTGGGAGGCTTGGTCAGAATTTACCCTGACTTAGCCAGATTGACGTAAGGGCTTTCTTTCTATGCGCTCTGAAGTATTAGCTTTAGGAGCGACTTTTCTTTTAAGGTATCCTTCTGTGTTAAGCAAGGTGCTAATACCTTTGTTTTCTTTGATCACGACCAGTTGAAAGAATTCTTGCGCTCTAGAACAGTCAATTCTGCTATCAACCCAGACTCTTCATAAGGCTATATTTTGGTTTATTATTGTAGGTGATAAGATCCACGCTGTCTATAACTTATACTGAGGTTTCTTTCTTTTTCTCCTTGATTTCTGATTTCCCCCCCTATTTTGATGTTTATTAGTGGGGGAGAAAGATCTCCTTTATATACAAATGCGTTTATATTTTTTAGCTTATTTTTTTATGTGTCTCCATGTTTCTGTGTAAGATATGTCCTTTGTATAATTGAAAATTCAATAAATATAAAGTAACAAAATAAAAAAGTAGTGGCCGTCCTACATACATTTCATTAGGCCAGTGTTCTAGAGGTCTATATGGTTTAAAGAAATGACCGAGATTTTCATCTTACTTATGGATTCTCTTGGAGTATGTTGTTACATATTGGGCTTTTTGTTTGAGATTGAGATCAACAAGAGCCCTCTGACATGGTAACTTGTTTGGTGCCTGTGCATCATGAGTGTCCCAGCCTGTGGGGCTGGCAGCGAGACGTCCGTATGGGCTCTTCTGTATCATAGAGCTTTTAGAGTTGCTCGGAGCTAGAACTTACATTTTGAGAGTCATTTAGAATATTTATTATTTGTATTTATAAACTACCTAAACATTTGACTGTGGCCCATCAAGATTCTGCTTCTTGATGAATTGGATCTGAGTGAGAACAGGTTGTGTGTGAGAGACTATGCATAAAGAATTTTATTAAAAATGTTTACCTTTCTGCAAAGTATTCTCTGCCAGGAGCACAAATTTCACAAAAACTATCTGACTCTAATATAGTTAAACGGGTTGGTGACTGTGAGCCATTTTCAACATACCCATACTATTTTCTCAGCCAAATGCATCACCTTGTTTGAGATACAGAGCAAAAGTATGGTGCAAGTAGGCGTTGGCAGATATAGTCCGGCTCCTGAAAATATGCATAGGCGTGTAGATTTTTGTTCATATGAGCTCAAGCAAAAGCAGATGTGGGAAAAAGAACTACATCCCGTCTGCCAAACCATGGTATGATGTCAGGTTGACTTTATTTTGGACAGCTGCTAGATGATGTAGAATAAAGAGGCACAATCTTAAATGATTAACACAGACTCTGAGAGCTGGTCACTTCATCATCATTGTAAACAAACACACTTGTATTTTATTTCTTATTACAGTAAAAATGTGGTTTTGTGGGTCCCATTATTTTTAACTTTGTATTCCCATTATAACATGGAATGCAGTTTGGTCCTAGAGCATGCCGACATGGTCATTGTTAATCTTCAGGTGGTTTGATGAAGCTTTGCAGCTGTTTTCTGAAATGTGTTTCAAGACATGTTTTTGTTTCCATCATTTGCCCTTGGTTGAATGATTTTCAGTAATTATTTGTACTTTTCTCTGTCATGTTTTTGCCTGTGGTACAGCTGGGATAATTGGCTGTTTGTCCTAAGGACCATAAGGACTTTAACTGGAAAGGCTGGTGATATAATGAACAGTTAGTATGTGAATTTGTTTACTGCTGTTGAGCTCCAGTTTTGTAACGTCTTTAAAAGGATTCCCAAATGAGTGAGGCTTTAGACCAAGAACTGTGCAGTCTACAAGTTTCCAGTACGGTACAGGGTCTTACCCATCTGCTTCATGTTATACCTGTTCTGTGTCTGAGGTTTTTACCAATAAACATTCATTTTAAAACACTTTTTAATGAATGATGGCAGACAAAAGACCAAAATGACCCATCTAATGTGCCCAGTTGAGATTTGTACACTTGAGGTAGAGGTGCAAATAAATTATCCATATGCAGCCCAATCCGAACACCCTCTCCTCCATGTCTTCTAACCCATCTCACAGCTTTTCATATCACTGCCCTCTACGCCAGTTCTAAGCATGTTCAGGATACTGCCATAGTGATGCTTTCCACTGTCTCTGCTAGCAAGGCCATCTTACAAGAGCAATGCATAAACCAATGTCAGGCTCCTGTCTAAATCTTATTACTAAGCTTTGTAACAATCCCCCACAACCACCCAACTTAGTAATACATTTACAGCCTCCCCATGCTCATTTTATTCATGTTCCCTCCACACAGGTTACCTTAATCTTCATGTGAGCTCGAGGTGTTGTACCACTGCTATTGAGGGTCATAGTTACCACTCTATGCAGGGTACCCCAGTGCTTGCTTGGAGGCCCAATACAAGCCCTACCACTAATAGATAAAGTGTTTATTGAATAAACACCGGAAAATCTTCACCGTCCCTAATACTTGCACACATCTCCTCTCCTCAGTTTTTTCTGCCTGTTCTGTGCTGATGACTTCTCTGCTGCATGACTCCCATCCTCCTTCCACCGGCTCCACTGTGCAGCTGGTCCAGTGGTGAGCATCGGAGCTGGTGGTAAGATGGCAGAAGGAGCAAGGATCTGGGACCGAGTTGATGACCAGCTGGTGGCAAGAGTGGTAGGGCTGGAGTTAAGTGGGGGAAGACCTTTTTAGATGGGGTCCATATGCTGCTTACTTGGAGGAATGTGAATATTTTGATAGGGCAGTATGTTTGGGTTGTGGGAATATATGTATTTGATTCAAGTGGAAGAGGTATCCAGCAATAGTACCTGTGCTGTGAAAACAGAAGAACACAGATTATTTTTTTTATCCTCAAAAGAACCCCTAATTAGCTGAAAAAAAACACCAACATTTACAAGTTATAAATAACTAAAATAGAAGCTCTAGATAAGTTATACTGATAGGCATAGCTTGGACCCTTATCCAGTTATGAGAGTTCCATTCTTTATATGATACTTCACATTTCCATACCTTTCTGAAGATGTGGGATGATTAGTTGAGGAATTATAGCATTCTTTGGTCAACTGGTATCTCTAGTAGATGGAAGAAGAACTCGTGCTGTACACAACAATTATGACAGTTTTTTAAAGATTTTGTAGACCTATGAAACCAGTCCATTAAAATTCCTCATAGGTTCCTAATTGTTCAGATTATTCTGCTAAGTTGTTGACTCGGGCCACCTCCTGAACCAGCTTGCTGGAGAATCACTTACAAAACGGAAATGAGCTAGCTTTTCTTATTTGTGGACTCTGCCATTCTTAGTTTAGCTTTCTTTTTCCAAAAGGACAATATCGTAGACATCCTTCTAAGACGATAACATCTAATGACCAGACTTTCCACTTTCTCTAAGATTATATGCTATAAGTGATTTTTTTTTTCTGACCATCATTATAGGATTGCATATAAAATGTTCTATAACTTTACTGTGCATGTATTTTTTTCATCATTTTTTTCTGTTGCATGTTTTTCAGCTGAAAATGAGCCTTTTTTTAAAAATTCCCATAGTAACTTTTTGTGATGCATTTTATGGTGACCTTGGCCATACCCTTCATGAGTTGTTTGTTTTTCTCTATTTTATATCTTCCTCCCAACTTACTTAACCCAGTAATTGAGGTGTTAGTCCTTGGCTAGGGGGCCACACACCCAGGGCTCCTTCTGGAACCCTGCAGTCATAGGCCTCAAGTCCATTCACTATTGTATGATGACTGGGGCTGCCTTTCCACTCCCTCAGGGGCTGTGACTGTACCTCTGTAGCATCCCTACCAAAGTCCTCCGTTTATCCACGAAGAGGCACAGAAGAAACACAGTTCAAGCTATTTCCAGTGTCTATTGCCTCTGGGGGTGATAGAGTAATTAAAGTTTTTGCTTATGCAGTATTTGGCCTCCTTTAATATTGCCAAAAAGAGCCTGTCATTACCAAATTGTGTGTTGCCACATGAGCCACTTGTTGACTCTTAGATGGTAATGCTATTGGTCACTACCAGCTTGTCCCAGATTTGACTTGCTGACCCATGGCTGAAAGCCTCTGCAATCTTGTGCTGCTTCCCTTGATCCATCTGGTCCTCTCTCATGCTGACATAGTACTGTTTTTTTTTTTTTTTATCGACAAAAACTAATAGCAAAGGAAAATGTATTAGTACTGGATTACTTTATGCTGATCCCACCGTCTATAGCATGAAGAACCATTGCTTTACCTATTACATCACCAAATTGTATGAAACCAAACTCTGTGTATTATCCTTTTTACCAGCCTTTTTTTTTTTTTCTTATTGTTCGATGCATTGTCTCAAGAGCTCAGATACTATTGCGGATTGATGTTGAAACATCATGCTTTCTGCCGTTGTTGCCATTCCTCTCAAGGATTTGTTAATCATTTCTAAAACATTGTACTAAATGTACCAAAAAGTGTCAGATATGACTAGTAAACACATCCAGCTGAAATTAGTATCATTGGCTCGGTAATGCAGTTCAGAAATGAGCAGTCTGGAAACAACCTTGACTGTGCTTAAGCAGAGCATTTTTTTGTTCTCTGCAACAATTTAGTACCGCATGCATCGTGTCATCGTCTTTTTTCATCAAAGACAGACCATCTAAATATTAGCAAAAAGAGCCCAAATCAAAACCCTCCTGGAGGCTCTCAAATCCTTTAATCTTTTAGACCACAGATTCTTTCCTAATATTGTAGAGATAACTCTGGCTATCTTTTTACGGCGGCCTTCCAGCCCCACTGATCTTGTAGACCATGAGTCACAGAAGAAAGAAATGCAAGGGAATCATCACCAGAAGTCTCCCATAAGGGAAGAAGAAAAATATGCCCACCCTGTAATTAATAGCAGAAACTAAACCCAGGGAAAATGCTTGCTGTGTTTGTTCCATTGATGCTCTGCTTTCAAGGGGGTAACCAAACTAATTTTCCAAAGTGATTTTGAATTTATTGTGCTGGCTTAATGTGTGATTGGATCACCAAGGTATTTCTGTTCCCTCAAAAAGAATTATTTTTTGCAAGCCTGTTGGTTTGCAGCAGTATCTTGCAGCGTGGTGTAGGAGGTTGCTCAGAGTCCTGTGACTTGCTCAGCAGGCCCAGGCAGTGGGTGTCGTCGTGCCTATTCAGATCCTTCAAACTTGACCAGGCTGTAGTCCAGTAGGGTGAACGGCTGCACAAATCTGAGAATGGATATGCTCGTAGACATAACATACCTTGTCCTTGATCTGAGGTGAAGGAGAAACAGAGCTGAACCCTGGAGAGTGTAAATAAGAACATTTTTAGCATGGAACATAAGGAAATCCTTTTTTTTTTTTCTTTTCTTTTCTCAAAAGCTTATATTGACTGAAATATCTAACTTGTAGAATGGCTCCTCTTTAAATTACATCTAAAAACATCTTAAGTATAGCTAGATATGCTTATTGTTTTTTCTCTGTCATTTATATACCGTATCCCCTCACCTCAGACGGCACGGCTGTGCAGCTCAGGAGTTCTCACTAGCTCAAGGGCTGGAGGGTAGTGTCTGGGATTAGCTTCCAGCACGTCTGTGTACTTCGCAGTTTTAGACTGATTACTCACCTGTTTCCCACATTTGCTCTCACAGTGAATTACATGTTCAAGTAGAGTTGGTAGATCGCTGCCCTGCAGGATTTAAAACCTAAACTATATCTGAGGCAC
Organism: Rhinatrema bivittatum; assembly: GCF_901001135.1. Classification (NCBI taxonomy): domain Eukaryota; kingdom Metazoa; phylum Chordata; class Amphibia; order Gymnophiona; family Rhinatrematidae; genus Rhinatrema; species Rhinatrema bivittatum. The sequence continues at coordinate 174,963,859 of NC_042622.1, forward strand.
TGGGGGCTGAAGAGACTTGCCCAAGGTCACAAGGAGCAGCAGTGGTAAAAGCAGGATATGAAGCCTGTTTCTCAGCCCCACTGCTCTAACCACTAGGCGGCTCCTCTGTTCCAAGGGTGATTGTTGGCAGAGGGTATGCTAACATTACACTAGAAAGGGGGCACCCCTGAACTTATACAGCTACGCCTTACCTAAAAGTAATTTATTTGGAAGAAATGTATTGATTAAAATTGGCAAGAGAACACAATGGTTGGAAATATTAGCTGACGCTTCATCAGTCTGATCCTCTGGTCTTTTAAAAAATTTTTATTGTGTGTGATTGTGATATTTGGCATTTCTTGGATCAGCAGAATATCAATCTATGTTGCTGCTAATATACATTTATTTATTTATCGTTTTTCTCTTTTTCACCCCTCCTTATCACTTCTGAATGCTTTTTGCCTCTGGAGCCCCCAGGTCCTGCTATCCCCAGTGGACAGCAGACCAAAATATGGGTCTGCTGTACCACGCTGCCTCGTTTTATGTCCTGAACCTCAAAGGATTGGCCACAAGTAATACATTTTATTTAAGGAGTTGGCAGACATTTTCTTGTGTGTTGTCTGTTACCGTGACAGTTGTGGTTATAGTGCAGATCTGACATGGTACCATACTGAGTTATTATAACTGCATTTAGTTTGGATTATTGCAAAGCTTGGTGACAAGACATGGTGGGTTGCCTGGGTGCTGGATGAAGTATGGGACTTGGAAGAAGAAAAGGCTTAGAAGGGAGACGGTGAAGGCCAGCAGTGTAACAGAATTTACATTTTCTTGGGGTAGATAAAGAGCGCACAGTCGTGGGGATTGGGTAAAAGACACGGAAAGAAAAGAGCTGATGTAGATTAAGATTAGGAATGGAAATGCTCATCTATCCAGAGAGAGAGACAAGTGGGCAGGCTGGTTGGGGCCATTGATCCTTATTTGCTGTCATCTGCTAACAGAGTTTAGTTGTGTGGTTTTTATCATAACTCGTTTAAATTCAGTTTCACAGAATGTAGAATCTATAACTGTAAATCTCCTGCACTCTAAAGAGTGTAGCAACATCTTCCCTAATCGGAGGGGAATTCTTCAGAAAACAATCAAGGACTCATTTTTCCATGCAGCTCTTTCTGCCTGATTTTGAATTGGATTCTGGCCTTTCAGGTGTTGAGAGATGATGATGATTATTTTTTTACATCCTCTGCCTCAGAGTTAGCTCACATGCCAGTACAGGAATCTGGTGCATTTGAAGCTGCAGAAACTGCTGACGACTGGATATGTGAGGGCTTTGTTGACCGCTTCCCCCAATTCTAACAAGAACTGTCCAAGAAGGTGTACAACAAAAAGCATGTATAAATCACCTAAAACAAAACGACTCCTTATCCAAGCCTGCATTTGTCATCTTTCTCTCTTGCACTCCACCGGGGATGACCAGTGATTTCATGGAAAAGTTCTCCATCCCTTTAGCAAGCACAGTGCAGGCTTACTGAATGGAATCTCCTTTACATCTTTCCTCTTTCTCTTTGTGAATCTCCTCACAGCCCTCTTTTGTGGATCACGCCTCTCGCTTGAGCTTTCTGGTTTGTTTGTGAGGTTGACCAGCTGAGGCCACCTAACGTGATCTTGCTAAATGTCCTCCACTGTATAAAACCTGACTCCAGTCTGCTGGCATATAACAGTACAATCTCCGTAGGCAGGTCTGCAGCTTGCCGTGCACTGGGCTACTCCTCCATGGACTCAGGGCTCAAATCCCGCTGTCGCTCCTTGTGACCTTGGGCAAGTCACTTTACCCTCCACTCCCTCTGGTACAAAATTAGATTGTAAGCCCTGTGGGGGTAGGGAAATACCTATAGTATCCGAATGTGATTCACTTTGATGTACACTTTTGAAGTGCCAAATATAAGAATATAAAATAAAAAGTATTGTTCCATTGTGATTTTGCTGAATTCTGTAGGCCGTGTGTTCTGACTGTGTAATCACTTATCCAGTAATAACATGCGCCTGTGTCATGTCCTGCAGGGTCCGCACATAGCCTCCGTGACGCTTGCTGCTTATGAGTGTAACTCTGTAAATTTCCCCCAACCTCCATACCCGGATGCCATCATTTGTCCAGATGAAGAAGGGGTGGAAGGAAGCATTTCTTTATGGACCATCATCTCAAAAGTCCGACTGGAGGCCTGTATGTGGGTAAGATACAGCTAATCTTGAGTAACATTCCAAAGAAATTCTTGCCTGCGCAGGGTTAATTTAACTTTTTTTTTTTTTTTTTTTTTTTACATGTACTGGGGAAAATAATCACTGCCCACATTGAAGCCAATACAGTAGATACTTTTTACATATTTTATTTATACTTTTCAAGTTTGCACTAATAATAAAAGCAAAATTGTATGCGTAGCTTTTGCTTTGATTATTGCTGCAAGTCCAAAGTACCTGCAGAATTTTCTCCTGCATTTTGTTCATGCAAAAAGGAAAATGAACACACACAGATTGGAAAATGCGGTCTGTATGCAATATCCCTCTCCTGATCTGATCACGCTCTCGCAGGCCTCCTGCCGATGCAGGTGAAAGGGTCCCTATCTGTACTCTTACCCACATCATGCATAGGCAGCTTTCAAACAGCTGATTTAGGTGGGTAAAAAAAGCATTTTACCCACGAGACCTGGCTTTCAAAATTACCTTGGCCATATGCAAAAAACCCAAACTGCATTAAATATGAAGAGCTGAATTTTGTGTGTTTGGTCAAAAACTTCTGAAATGTATACACGACTTACTAGAAGAAATTTGTTTGTAGGAGTTCCATAGGTTTAAGAATGAATACAAAATGTGTTAGAATTTTAATGATTTTTCCAATAAGGTAGTTTTTCAAAACAGCTTGCCCAAATGCAGATTCCATGCATAATTTGCACTCTCAGCCTTTGTGCAAAGTTTCAAAGGGAAAGTCCACACATACTTCCACTTAGAAAATTGCCCTCAGGTACAACTGGCCCATGGACTCTGCACCTCTTTTTTTTTTTTTTTTTTGCAGAATTAATTTTGTCTGAGAAATAGTACACATACATTGTGGAAATGCAGTGTTAGGTTTTGTTTTTTTCTTGTACACCAATTAGGTTGTGTTTTGCTCTCCCTGAGGGACAGGAGTATGGAATCTTTCGGGTATGGGAAAATAAAGGATTGTGAAAGCTGGAAAAGTGTGGGAAGATCAAAAGAGTGAAATTCCAAGATTTATTTTATTTATTTAAAAACTTTTCTATACCATCGCTGGTTTACAAATAGGCACATAACCTACATTTACTTACCTTAGTCTATCGTATATTCTAACAGGTGCCAATAAAGTTCGGTTACAATTTCATAAATAAAATCATTATTTGAGTAATGTTGGTCAAGTCCAAGTATATTATTGAGTTACTATCTCTTTGAGATATTACTTCTTAAATGTAGGATTGAGTAAATTCATTCTCATCTGCATTACCCTGTACTTTCATTCTCTACCCTCCACACTCTTTAGTGAAGATCTGATAGAAAAGTATGCTACATCTAAAACTGATTATTATACATACACTCAGTTGGCTCACTCTTAAGTCAAATTGATTGAGGGGGAAATCCATTCTTTGAGCATTACTGTGCGAAGGCAGATATAACAGGAGTTATTTCAAAATAATACTCCAAATTGAATCAAGCTCCTGAGGCCAAACCAGAATCTACGAAAGCCTGGAAGTTGGATTTAGCTGTAAATTGGGATGAAGAATTATGGGAGTTGTTTTATATCGGTGGGAGGCAGTTCCATCTCTTCAGCAATGGTTGAGAATAATTATAAACTACTATATAGATGGTATATGACCCCACAGAGACTTCAGAAAATTTCTTCTAACTTTAGTAATCTTTGCTGAAGGAGCTATGGGTCTACAAGTGATTTTTTTTTTTCCATAGCTGGTGGTCATGTCCAGTTATACAACAATTTTGGACAATATTCTGTAAATTTCTGGATGATATGTTGGAGGAGAAGATCCCTAAAGATCCCGATTTTGCTTTTGTTTAACATGCCTATTGATGGACTGCTGCCTATGAAGAAAAGACTAGTTTATCAGCATTCAGACATTAATCCACAGCCAGTGGGTTATGCACCTCTACATGGAGTTGGAGCAAAGCTGCCGTCATGGTATATAAACCAACCTGCCAGTATTCTCCATCTCCAGCAGATGGTGAACATGCATTTCCCTACTGGGGATTGCTTGTTTTTTGTTTTTAAAAAAAAAAAAGGGGGGGGGGGTGGGGAAAGGAGATCGATCACGCACCGTTTCTCCTGAGATGATACCTTATGGTCCCTCACTCAGCTGAGTGCCTCTGTCTAGTAGCCAAATTTCCGGCATGGACTTAGCTGCCAGGGGAGAATCAGCTGAGAGGCTAGCAGGAACAGGAAGCAGAGCGTGGCAATTTTGGGCATTAGCCCTCTTCCCCTTGCACCCAGAGACCAACTCTGTACTCGGCCAGGATGGGCTGAGCTCAAGTAAGGGGATGTAAAAAATAAAAATACCTACATACATAAGTGAAAAGGATTCCTCTCCCTCTCTTCTGGTCTGGTCTCTGAGCCTCGGCATGTCGATCAGATGTTCGTTCTCACCTCTATAAGGGGCTTGGAGTTGCAGCAGTTTTAGCAGGTTGAGCAGCCTTTTGGCTAGGCCCCGCTGTCAGGCCTTTCTGAGTTGCCACAGGGTAGGCCGTGGCGGTGTTCGTGCACCTCGTTCTGTGCAAGTCTGTCGTGAAACAGTGACTGAAGTTGGTTCATGCCTGCACGTCCAAGTTGGGCGGCCATCTGGACTACACAGATTGAATGTCCAAATTTTGGGCGTCTGTAGTTCGTGTTCCTCAGATCCTAGCACCTAAGCTCATCATAAAAGAAGTATGCGCTTATGGGGTGTCCTGTCTTAAATATAGGCATGAACTCACACAAAATTAACTATATAAGGCTTCCAATCCTCCTCATATAAATCTATCAATCACAACATATCCCAAACAGGGAGGAATTATCTTAAACCGGTATTATCTCAAAAAATTAATTTTTGGGAAATTGTATCAGAATAAATGTGCACTCACAGTCACCTGGCTCTTGCCCACATAGGGCTGCAACCAGTATCGTGTATATCGCACACACAGTCACCTCATTTACTCTTTCCCAACAAATGAAGATTTTTTTCGTTTTGTTTTTTTTTTAAACCCATCACGTGACCCACTCTTTAAAACCAATTTCTCAATATTTGTCTGAACTGGTACCCAACACCTAAGTGCTCCTGATTTCTTTCGCCCAATTTTTCAATATATTTATCGCATCAAATCCATTATATTCAATAGCACTACTAAGTCCTTATCTTTTTGCCATTTTCTCCGCTACTCAGTAGGCTCGCTGTTTCACAGTGCCATTGCTATATACACACTCCCGTGCCTCCCGACATCGGCAATGTTTCGGCAGTAACACCTGCCTTCTTCAGGGGATTTCTCCTATATGTGCAACACAGTTATTCTCACTCATATCAGTAAATATCCAAACATTTTTTAAATTTAATGGCTCAAACAATGCAACTTACTTTCAGTATTCGGCCGCACCCGGCTCCTCTCACCGGCACTAATTCAAAGATGGCACCTCACGCTCAATCCCTCCCCCTCCACACACTAATGCTTTTAAACCAATCAGACTCCCAGATTCTCCTCCAATCTGCTTTCAGGAAAACACTGACCAATCCACTTCTCTATTAAGTCCCTCCGGCTGAACCGTACCCAATTTAAATATCCATTTTTGTTCCTTCTGTAACAACTTAAGATCAACATTGCCTCCCCACTGATCTTCTTTAACCACTTCCAATACTCTACATCTCAGGTCCTCAAAACCATGACCCTTCTCCGTACAATGTTGTACCAATGGGGCTTTCCTGAAGATGTACTTCTGCCCATTCCAACAGCTGGACTATTTCCTGCGACACTTACTAGCTATTGGTGCCTTCCTAGCTATTGATGTAAGCCACTGTCGTCAGATACTGTGACATTACTCTGAGCACTTGACTCTGCCAGCCGTCAACTAACTGCAAGCATGCCAACTGTACGCACATGCTTCCAGATGATTGATGCTCCAGAGAGACTTCTCTGCAATCCAGCACCCCTGCACCATCAAATCGATAGTGAGCCTCCCAACCCTGGAGGCTCGCATCAATCATGAGTATCAGTCAGTCCTGTGTTTATAGGGAAATGTCCTTCCTTAGATGATCTGCTTCAGGAAAGTTATGCCTCCCATATTGCGGGAAAGACAATGTAATAGCCAGTTTTTCAGCAAACAGTCTACTGAAAAATCTCTTAGTTGGATGAAGCGTTCCAGCTCATCAAGGGCTGCTGGGGTCCCCCGTTTATAGACTTGTTGGCAACATCGCTCAATGCGAAGTTTCCTCCCCCTCTTCAGTCGAAGGGAATATCTGAAGTCCTTTGACATCTCGAGCAGAAGTGGCTGGAAGACAAACTTTGGTATGTCTCTTCCCCTGCCCATGTTGGGCAGAATGATTGGAAGATCAAAGGACACATGGGACTGGTGCTTCTGGTGGTCCAGATTGACCCAGGAGGCTGTGGTATGCAGCTTTGTGGAGGCTCCTGGCGGACTCTCTGTTTCGGTTACCGGTCCACAGGGACCTGTTCGTCGTGTAAGTCCTCTCGATTTTGTCTTTGGTGTGGTCTTCGAAAGTGCTTGGTTGCTGAAGTGTGGAAACTTACTGCTGTGTGTTCCACTTTATTTCAAGCACAAAAGGTCTTCCCCTCTTTAGATTACATTCGGGTTTGGAAAGTACTGAGGCTTGGTGTGAGGAAAAAGGTGTGTTCTCTCAATCGGGTAAGATCTCACTCATTTTGGAATTCTCTCAGGATGGGTCCCTTAAGGGTGAGGCCATTAAATTCTTGAAGGTGCAGGTGATAGCTCTTGCCTGTTTTCAAGGGTCAGGTGAATGGTGGACTCTTGTCAGCCCATCCAGATGTGGCCCAGTTTTGTAGAGGGTGAGGCGGCTTCATCCCTTGCAGTTGCAGGTTCCCTCATGGAGCTTTAATCTGGCTTGAGAATTTTGGCAAATTCCACTTTTCGGGTTCGGTGTAGCCTCTCCTTGAGGTTTAAAGTCTTGAAGCAGTGTTTCGAGTGGTGAATTGTTCCATGTGTTGGGTCTGAGCTCTTTTTGCCGGAAACCATTCCTGAGGATGTCTCTGGGGGCAGTCCATCTCAGACTGTTCTTTATTTATTTAGATTTTTTATACTCTGCTTTTTGCACTTTTTTCAGCACTTGAAAACAGATTACATTCAGGTACTGTCCTTTTATGCCGAAAGGGACCTAGGATTTTCATTTGAATCGATCAGTTTCCCTGCCAGTGGTGGACAAAGAGGGAGATGTGGATGAATATAGTCTGTTGTGGACCTTGGAAGTCCAGAGGCATCTGAGGTTATTAAAACCTCGAAAGGTTGACTGCCTATTTGTTCTCCATGGTGGAGGTAAACAGGATGAATCTGTGTAGCGGGCAACATTAGCCCGTTACGATAAGGAGGTTATCACGGCCGCATATGTGGATGCTGAATAGCCGTTGCCTAAACAGGTTAGGGCTCATTCCACCAGAGCTCAGACAGTATCATGGATGGAGCTTTGACTGGAGTCTACCGTCGAGATTTACCAAACTGTGGCGTGCTCCTCCTCACACATTTCTTCCAGGTTTTACCACCTGTGTCCTCCCGGGCCTGTGCAGGCCCGGGAGGACACAGCCTCTATGCATGCGATGTTGCTTGGACTGTGGGCAGCCTCCTGCCCTGTTTGGTAGTAGCTTAGGTTTATCAACTGGTTGTGGATTAACCTGACTGAATGCTGAGAAATTTCTACTTACCTGATAATTTCCTTTTCTCTGGTAAAGATGGATTAATACACCTTCTTGCCCTTGGCTGCTTTTTTATGGTTCTGTTGTCCTGAGTGGCTGCGTTCCGGGGATAACTGTTATGTATCGGTTTTAGTTCCTAGATTAGTGATGTTACACTCTCTTTCTCACAGGACAAGCAGGATGGTAGTCCTCACATATGGGTGACATCACAGGATGGAGCCCAATCACGGAAAACTTCTGTCAAGTTTCCACTACTTTGACTGGCCCCTACTGAGCATGCCCAGCATGGCACAAACCCTGCAGCCAGCAGGGGCCCCCCCCTTCAGTCTTCTTTTTTCCGTGCAGCAGTAGCCTCGCAGTAAAGGAGCTCTGCAGAGATTCCTGACAGCAATTTTCCTCACGGAATTACTAAAAGTGTATTTGCACCACAGGGGTCCCTCCTCTAACTTTTTTCAAGCCGCGGTACTCCGGTAAAATTTTTCCCATTTCCATCGATTGCCGTCTAGTTTGGCCCTCGCGGCCTACTAGCCGTCGACCATACCGCGGCTCAATTTTTTCTATGGCCATGGTGTCGGGGTTCCGTCGGTGCCCGGACTGTACTCTCACCATGTCTATCACAGACCCTCATAAAGTCTGTGTAATGTGTCTTGGACGAGAGCACGATGTCCTAACCTGCACCAAATGTACCTTGGAGAAGAGACGACTGAGGGGGGATATGATAGAGGTGTTTAAAATCATGAGAGGTCTAGAACGGGTAGATGTGAATCGGTTATTTACTCTTTCGGATAGTAGAAGGACTAGGGGACACTCCATGAAGTTAGCATGGGGCACATTTAAAACTAATCAGAGAAAGTTCTTTTTTACTCAACGCACGATTAAACTCTGGAATTTGTTGCCAGAGAATGTGGTTCGTGCAGTTAGTATAGCTGTGTTTAAAAAAGGATTGGATAAGTTCTTGGAGGAGAAGTCCATTACCTGCTATTAAGTTCACTTAGAGAATAGCCACTGCCATTAGCAATGGTTACATGGAATAGACTTAGTTTTTGGGTACTTGCCAGGTTCTTATGGCCTGGATTGGCCACTGTTGGAAACAGGATGCTGGGCTTGATGGACCCTTGGTCTGACCCAGTATGGCATTTTCTTATGTTCTTATGTTCTTAATGACACCAAAAGGTTGCAAGGCCAGAATGGAGAAGATGGAACTTCTCTTCCGTGCTCAAACCCCAACTCCGTCCATTGCATCGACGTCATCTGAACCGGCACATCAACTTTGCGCCAGTATCAACCACCGGCCGGTGACCGTTCGGCATCGATGACATCTCAGCCTTTGACACCTTCTACTCCCCCTCAGGACCGAGGGGATCGCAGAAAGAAACATTGACATCGTAAGCCTCGGACCATGGCGGGTGGAGCTGGTGAATTTGGTGTGTTCTATGTTAATGTTGCTAGGTATGTTTTAAGTTCCTGAAAACTTTATGGACTGGTTCTTTAGGAATGTCGTATAACACGCCGAAGTTGTATCAGTTACTTGAATAAAATATTAATTACAAAAGAGAGAAAATGCAGTGTGTGTGTGTGCGCGCTCTTTCCTAATCCCAGATGCATCCCCTGGGAGTGTCTCCCCTTAACCAGGCTAACATCATGCACCTTGTGGTAACCCGCATGGGGGGGGTTGCATTTTCATTTAGACCTTCTACCCAGAGAAAAGGCTTTCCTTGTCCTCAGGGAGGGCTAAAGTCATGCAGACGTCAGCCAGCATTTTTAGAGTGCCCTTAGGGCGTAATTTCTTTTGGAAATGCTGGAGCAATGGGCCCGGTATGCACTCAGAATTATACTTCCTTTTCGGAGGACATAACTCGAGCAAGTTAACGTCCGCGCGCACTTTTGTGAAGGTTGCAGCTCCACCCAGGGACGCCTCTTTGCAGCTCGTGTAAACAGCACATTCTTATGCGCGTTGAAAGCCTCGGCTGATTTTAGAACATCCACTTACGTATATAAAACTGTGCGCACAAATGGCTTTGAAAACCAACCCCATCCTGTGTTTGTAATAAATTCGAAAGAGGTTTGCAAGATGGTAAAGAGCTTATGTCTCAGATCTATTTATATAACACTTATGCATTAGCTGCGCAATCACTGCTGTCCTGTCTGATATTTTTTTTTTCTCCCCCCCCCCTCTCCATGGTGGTTGTTGAATCAGTTACAATGTGACACTTTAGATTAGCAAGAGAATATAATTCCAACACCCCAAATTGCCTTTGTTAGGTAAACAAATATGGTATATTGTATTTATCTTTAGTTATCAGTATGAGTAAAGTATAACAAAATGGGCAGGAGGACCCTGTCATCTCTTCTTCAAAATGATGGTTTAGCATTGCAATCTTTTTTTTTTTTTTTTTATTATTTTATTTTTAAGCGGCTAATTTTAAAAAGTATCAACTTTACAAGTGTAATAACACATTCCATTATGTGCCGCCTGAACTCCCGCCCTGGGGTGGGTAGCGAGGCACCTCCAGTCATGCTGTACTGTCTGCGTTACTATGCACAGATATAGAATGTAATCACTGAGTTTTAATGCACAGAGGCATTGCATGCACATGTGCTTTCTGAGGAGCAGGAAAAACTTAGCAAGTATATGAAGTTGTCTGTATTTGTGTAATGCCCAAAACAAACGATCAGCGTTGTTGGTTTGCTTTTCAGTTACTGCACTAGATATCCCTAATGTGTGGATCTCTTGCTCTCTCTCATATTTTAATAGGTGTCTGCTGGGTAGCAGTCACTGGTTTAGGCACAGTGTGTGTCTGGCTCCAAGCTGTGACGTCTGTACAGTATGTGGTGAAAGCAGAGTGCTTTCCTAGGGAGTGTCTGCCTATTGTGCCTGATTGCTTCTTGTTAATCCATTTGAATTTAATCCCAGTTCCTGCTTCCTCAGCCTCTGTTTATCCATCTGCCCAGTATTTGGGTTTTATTCAAGGTGCAATACCCACAAGTAGCTGAGGGTTTACCGATTTGGTGTTCAGAGAAAACGAATGTGTTCTGCTTTGAAATGGAATTGACCTGAGTTCCTTTGGCTCCTGCGCTCCAGGGTACAGAATTTGAAGAACCCACGGTTCATATTATGACGCATCTATCCAAATGGCCTCTTATGAACTACTGTGCTGAGAGAGATGCTACACCATAATGGTCTGAAACCAGAATTAATAGCTTCAGTAAAGATGCTGGATGGAGATTGTGAAGGTTGTAGCTAGACACAAGGCTTCGGTAGTGAAGACAGAAGAGGTTATATTTTAACAAGTGACACTAGCAATCTGAAAAGAGCATTTCTTTTAAATTTTGGTCTGGCAGTTTCCTCCTGGTTCTCTGATTCAGATGCAGCTGTAAACCCAGACGTTGAGCAAAGGACCACGTGAGCCTTCCATCACAGTTTCCCAGGGGAGAGGTGGGTTGGATCCCCAGCCGTTGTAGCGACAGTCTTCAGCCAGGGGCCACAAACCATGGCTCCCTGCACAGCCTGGCTAACGTGGACAGTAGGTCTGGCTACTCTGTTGTCATTGAGTAATAGCTGAGTCTCCCTCCTCCTCACAATCTGTGAATGCTGCCTCCACATTATCCCTTGGCCAAGCTAGTCCAAGGAGCAGAGTTCTGGCCTGGAAGCTGAGCCCTGCACAGCGCTACCACTGAACCATCCTGAGATTATTTCTAATAGTTGAATTTAATAGCTTCTGTTTTGGTTGGAAATTGTTTATCTATTATTGATCACATTCTGTCATCATGAGTTCTTACAGGGGACCTGATCAAATTAATGAACATTGGTTAGAGATTAATGTGGTTAACTCTGCGTACTTGTCCAAGTAATTTTCAGTTATGTTATGGGTGGCTCTTATTTACTTTAGCTTATCTGTCATTGCAGCTCTGATGACATTCTCAAATGTTATTCCAGTAGCCCTGGTAGATAAAGATCCATTTCCTGGCAGTTTAAGCCCTGGCAGGAAAGGTTTTACTTTGGGGCCGTTAACTCACCCAGGCATTTACAGATTTGGGAGTGTGCAATGCAGCAAATATCACGTTTACTACAATGGTGATTTTTCCAGATGGATAATGGACTTAGTTGGGAAGAAGTGAAGGGAAAACCAGAGATCTGCTGGGATCCATGGCATTGCAGCAGGAAGCAAATCAGGCAGAAGAGATGATTATGTGGTCTCATGTTCTGTGTTTCTATGACTGCTGAAGTAAGGAGTATTTAGTTCCTAGGCCAACGAGAATACGAGCATGGACGAATGGAGCGTCTTGGGGAACAAGTTTTGATTCAAAACTGAAAGGAGGGTATTGGAGGAATTTTGGAGTGGAGGCGTGGCCTAGTGGTTAGAACAGCAGGAAGAGAACCAGGGAAGGCCTGGGTTCAAATCCCCGCTGCTGCTCCTTGTGACCTTGTTACCCTCCATTGCCTCGAGTACAAACTTAAGTCTGTGAGCCCTCTGGGGACAGGGCAAAACCCACAGCACGTGAATGGAATGTGCCTTTTGCTAACTGTGAAAAGGGGGGATGACCATGTTTACATTTTCAGAATGGAGGAGAACGAATGGTAAAACCAAAGTCCTCTTTCTCTCTTTCTTTGTGCTCTCATTCTCTGCAGGGAGCTGGCACTGCTATTGGAGAGCTTCCGCCGTACTTTATGGCCAGGGCAGCCAGGCTTTCTGGTGCCGAACCCGACGATGAAGAGTATGAGGAGTTTGAAGAGATGCTGGAACATGCAGAAGCCGCACAAGTAAGATCAGGTTTATTCTCTGCAGTCTCCTTTCATACTGTTTTCCAAATATACAAGCAAAAAAGGGGAGCTTTCTGCTGTTTTGTCGTAAATGCGCAGTCATTTTTTAATGGAGACTAAATATTATTGCACTTGCATTCTCTTCTCTTAAGATTTTACTGATCAAGGGTCGGTTTATTGATCTTTTCCTTGGTGAATATCTGAGAGGTATAAATCGGGCACAAGAAACCCATCATTTTTTCAGAAGAAAACATTTTGTAAAACAAGAAGTCACAGTACGAGGAGCTGAGAGTAGATTCCAGCGCAACATCAGAAAATGTCTTCCTGGAAAGGATGGATCTAAGGAATGGCTTCCAGTGGGAGGTTATGGAGACAAAAATGGTTACAGAATTCAAGAAAACATGAGGTGGAGGTGAGAGCAGGTGCTGGACGGGGTCTCTGCCATTCCTCTTGGAGCAAGGTAGGGGCGGGGGGTAGACTTGCATGGGTCTAATGGTTCTTGTCTGTCATATTTTACGACAGTCGTAGGAACAGGGTTGGAAGTGTGCAAACAATTCACCCTTCGTTCCTTCTAGGAGGGCATAGGCAGGGGGGGCAGAGGTGATGAGGATAAAACAAAGAACAGAGAAAGGAAGCACAACCTAGTGATGCTGCAAGTCATGGGGTGGCTGAGTTGCTACCAGCAGATTTCAGTTCTGCATAAACCAGTGGGGTCAGTGCCAGCAGATAAGTGGAGGCTGGGTGCTGTCCAGCAAAAAGTAACAGGATCTAGGAGGCTGGGTGTGTTGGGCAACAGCTAGCTGTTTAGATTATTACAAAGTTTAGAGGTAAGACATGGGTAGGGGTGGGCCAGAGTGTTGGATTAAGTATGGCATCCTAATGCTTATTTAACCAGTGAGGAAGTAAATAAATACAGGGCACCATATCCTGCAGCTGGGATAGATCCTTACAGTGCGGACTGCATGGGGCCACTTGTTCCTTTTCAACTGTCATCTGCTGCCTTACGATGTTAATACTTGTGTGATTTGTGTAAAATAGTCTAGCACCAAACTGTTTTGAATTTCTTGAAAAACATTTCTGATTTATCAAAAATTATGCAAATATTACAAGTGAACATTTTATGAACTTACACAGATATTCATGGGCAAGATAAATTTCAAAGCCGTTTAGCTGGGTAGTTTGGCCTGGCTGAGAATTGCTGCCCTCTGCCCAGCTTTCACAGCACATGTATTGGGAGAGGGCCTATTAGGCAAATAGTGTACATGGGGCATCTTTTTCCAGCCATTGACCGGCAGCAGTGTTTTCCAAACCACTTATCTGGCTAACTTTGCTGGGATATTCAGCGATGAGCCCGCATCACTGAAAATACCCAGCTATCTTGAGGTCGGCTAGATAAGTTTGTGGCTATCTTTAGGGCTTTTCTTTGGCAGACCTGAACTTATCCAGCTATGTTAGTGCATAAATGCTGATTTGGCTCTGCCCTGGAAGATTCGCAAGCTAGCCAGATAGCTTAATCGGATGAAGTTATTTGTCTATCTGGGGCTGGTCAGCATGCAGGATTTTTAAATCCTGCCGTATGTCCAGCTAAGTACGAACTTAGCAAGACAAATGACGCTGAATATGGACCTCCTTTCAAAATTAGCTGCAATACCTGAAACTCGAAAATACCTGCCGACTTTGCAGCTAGGTAGGCTATTCAGAATTGTCATTGTGTGACTATAGCACTGCCATGTTCTGTTCACCCCGACTTTTCATATGAATTATGTTTTTTATAGTCTTGTTTCTGAAGAAGAAGCCAGGGGATTCTTATGAACTGTTACAGCCCCACTATGTAGAACATCTGTTTAGACTGATTCCCATTTTGTATTTTGGTCAATATTTTGTACCCTTTTTTTTTTTTTTTTTTTTAAATAAAGAGAGTTTAACTCCTGTGGTCGATAACAGACCTGTAATAGAAGAAGCGAATGTTATAGTAGATAGACCACAAAGTTCATGTCAATGTATTATAGACTCTGCTAGAGTGGATCAAAGTGCGATGCTGGATCCCGGCAGGGAAGGCGCTGCAAGGTTGCCTGTTTCCTCCTGTTACCTTAAGGAACGGGTGAGTGAGGGGCTCCGGATGGGGGCAAAGGAAGTGACTCGGCGATCGCAGTTGGTGTGGGTGTGAAGGACTGAACTTACCGGGGATCATGAAGGAAAGAGGGCTAGATTGATGTGGGCACAGGACAGAGTAAACTGAGGATGCGGATAGGGAAGGGGGAGGGAGGGAGTGAACTAGGGATTGCAAGGGGAGGGAGCAACAGAATGGAGTGAACTTGGGGGGGAGGAAGGGACAGAGTGCACTGGGGGTTGTGGGTGGGGGAGTAGCGCTATAGAAATGTTAAGTAATAGGAGTAGTACTATCACTTGGATGTGTCCAGGTTCCCTGGCCCTTCTCAGGTGATCATGTAGTCTTCTTTGCAAGTAAAACCATTGTATCTTATTTACCCAGGTGCCAGTGGCTAGAGCTCTACCCTTAATTTTGTTTCCTACATGGTCATGCCCTTGAAACTGGCCCGTAAGTCACAGAAAATAAAAGGAAATCTCAGATAGCTACTTAATGTGTGTCTCTTTAAATGTGGCTTAAACGAATGAAGGTTTTCAGTCCAACAGGAGACCTGATAGATAGTAGAGAAGTCCAGAAATAAAAAGCTTAATTTCTTGCCCTCCCACCTGGCATCATGATATCATATTCTTTGATTTCTTGTGGCTCTTGAATCTTATTGCAACAGGGAATATTGACCTTGATTTACATCACTGTTCAGTAGAGAGGCGGGTGGAGTTGCATTGTTGGAACCTATGGATAATCTTAGGTCAACAAAGACAGAGGAAGGTGCATTCAGAAACTCAGCATGGCAACTTTTTTTTTTAAATTTCTAAGTACAGTAATAACTAGAAGGCCTAAATGAAACACAAGTGCTCACATAGCTGGTCTATAAGGTTGTGATAGAATTAATTAGCAGATGAGTCTGTCTGGCAGGCTGCAAGTTAAGTAATAGTGAAGCCATAGTGGAAATGCGGAGGCTTACATAGCTGGGTCTGTCTGGCAGGCTATGCAGGGGATCTGAAGGTTCCCTATTAATGGTAGATATTTAGATCATACTGTGTTAATAGAATCATAGCAGCTGGGTCTATGTGGCAGGATGCAAGTTCTGTAATGAATACATTTCTAGTAAAAATACAGGTGTTCGTCTAGTCAGGTCTGTCTGGCAGGACATGCACACCTCAGGCGACCAGGTTAGTGCAGTATATCTGGTGCCGGGATGTCATCCAGAAAGGCCACAGGGACCTGAGAGGCTGGATGTTTGTGTAAGAGTTGCACTAGTGATGATGGCTACTTGTATTATTGTGAGACCTGTGGTTGGATATGGGAGGGGTGCTGAATTAAAGAGGGAATCTTGCATGCTTAGCTACCTGGAAGGATGGAGGGGGGAAAGAAAGAAATACACTGGACAAAGACAACAAAATGGTCTTGGATAAGGAGTGATATCCTTCAGGGATTCATGCACTGATTGGCAGCTGGAATAATCCTTGGCAATCTGGTCGGGAATAACTGGGCAGCCTGGATAGATCTGTCATCGTCTGCTATATTACCATGTTTGTTTTGGCCCAACATCTTCCTTCCTTTTGGACTTCCATCTCAATCAGAACTGTTATGCTTAGTGGCCCATGGGCTACTCCCGCAGACGGTTGGGCTCGTCCTACCTGCTTCCAACGTGCTGCCTGAACTCCATGGCAGGCTGCTGCCAGCTCCTCACATGGCCCGACATTGCCGGCCCCAGTTTGACACATCTCTCCCTAGGTGCGGGCGTGAGCCCACCCGACCTCCGTAATTTAAATGGCCAGTTGGCGGGAAGGGGCCCCACGGTGCGGGAAGATGTCACTAGTCATTCCTTATAAAAGGTACAGGAGCGAATGAACCCATCGCCTCAACAACTGATTCCTCCTACTCCTGCATTAGTTTTGCTCCAGTGTCTTTTTTTTTTTTTTTTTTTTTTTTCAGTATCAATCTTGTCTTCAGTTCTCCTTGCCTGCCTGTGCTTCTCCTTGCCCAACCTACTCTGTATCTGTCCCTTCTTCCCTTTTGGATGGATACCTGTTTTGATCTCTTCTTGATCTTGGATATGCTTGACTGCTGCCTGCCGCCTGCCGCTCACTGCTTGCCACTGGATACGCCTGACTGCCCCCAGCTCCTGACCATTGCTCGGACATTGGATTCATCTGACCTCCGTCTGCTTTGACCCAGTTACTTTACGACGACCACCTCTTCCATCAGCAGAGGCCTCCACCTAAAACCTACTGACCCCAGCACCCAAAGGCTTAACTGGAGGGGAACGAGGGCTGATATAGGAGAAGCTCCAGCTGGGCTTCCGCTTAATCCAGCTCTGCTTGCTCCTCCATGCAGGTTGCACCAATCCTGCCTTGGCCCAAGTGTCCATTAATGCAACAAGAACTGGCTTTAACTTGGGCAGTGTGTCTATAAGCTGCCTTGTTCGACTCTTCCATCTGGCCAAGCTATTGTAGTAACCATCCTCTAACTGAGAAGGGCAGATCACTTTTCTCTCAAATCACGACTGCATTTTTTTTTTTTAACTTTATTTTCGGTTTTAAACCACATACAGAATGCACACGGTACTGACCGTAAACCCTCTGGGGATAGGGCAATAGCTATAGTATTTGAATGTAATTCTCTTTGAAGTGCTGGAAAAAGCAGAATAGAAATTGAATAAATATAGATCAAGACTGCAGTGTTTATTATTCTAATAGATGTACAAGAATATATCATGTACTCTGATCTTGAAAATATTTTATGAATTTAGGAAATCAGAGAACCAGACATAATTTTGAATGAGAATAAAAAAAGGTAATTACACTGTGAAACAAAACATAATAAAACAGATCTCATGGATGACAGACAGGTCTATTAACTGGAGATCATGTGACAGTCGTAAAACCAGCATGTCTGTCTCCTAATATAGTTAGAGGGCAAGACTGCTATCTGATAACCTCTGTCACTCAAGTATTGGGATTTTGACGGGTTTATTATATGATTGGCCATGATTTAACATTTTATTGATTCTTTTTATGCTTTTCATGCTGTTCTGTTTACTGTTTTAGTTGATATTTTTGTACAATGTTTTGAGTTTCCTGGGAAGATAGTTAAAATAAATCCTGGAGAATGCAGGTGCTATGCCATACTCAGGAAAGGGGACTTATACAGGGGAAACATTTACCATCTGAAGTTCACATCCCTTCTTTCCCTAGCTGTTCCTTGTATTTAGAGGGCAGTCATACTATTATATTTATTTATTTTAAGCATTTTATATACCGAGATACGTTGGGAACATCATCTCGGTTTACAGATAACTAAAAATAGCAAGAAGCTTCACAGGGAACAATTAATATAGTATATAAACAAGACACCCTTATATAAAGGTGTCAACATTAAACAAGGTAACGGGATCAACATTAAACAAGGTAACGGGGAGGGTAACAGAGGGGGAAATATTTACAGGTAATTACAAGCAATTTACAAGAAATTTACAGGGGGAAGAGAGGAGGCGAAGGGAGCTACGGAGGATTAGGTGTATGTGTGTGTGTGAAGAGCCAAGTCTTTACATTTTGTTTAAACCTTTTTGGGCAAGGCTTGAGGCAAAGGTTAGGGGGGCATCTTGTTCCATAGGGAGGGGCCAGCTAAAGAGAGTGCACGTTCTTTGGTAGACTTAAGCTTTGCACTTTTGGGAGAGGGAGTATGTAGTGTGGCACAGCGTTGTGCTCTGACAGGTCTGTTAGAGGCATGGAATCATAGATGTTCTTTGAACCAGGGCATGTCTAGGTTGTGGATGGTTTTGTGCATGATGGTTAGGGATTTGTATATGATTCGTGCGTTGATAGGCAACCAGTGTAGGTGTTTGAGGACTGGGGTGATGTGATCCCCTTGGTGGTCATCAGTGAGGATACATGCTGCCGAGTTTTGGAGTATCTGCAGTGGTCGTAGGGCGTATTTAGGGAGGCCAAGGAGTATGGCATTACAATAATCAAGCTTGGAGAGGATAGTGGCTTGGAGGACAGTACGGAAATCGGAGAAGTGAAGTAGAGGTTTCAGGTTTTTTTTGGGTGTGGAGCTTAAAGAAACCATCTTTAAGGGTGGAATTGATGAATTTTGTAAGATTGTGGTGGCTATCAAGAATAACGCCAAGGCTGCGAACGTGAGGGGTGAATGAGGCTGTGGGGTAGGAGGGGGTCAGAGAGTGGCTGGGGCAGTTGGGTGTGGGTGAGATGTTTAGGAGCTCTGTCTTGGCTGTGTTGAGAGCGAGGAAGTTATCAGCGAGTAGGGAGTTGATGGTTGTGAGAGCCACATCCCATGTTTTCAGTGCCTCTGGAAGAGAATTGGTAATAGGTATGAGAACCTGTACATCATCCGCATATATGTAGTGCAGAAGGCCAAGGTTGGATAGGAGCTTGCAAAGGAGAAGGAGGTAAATGTTGAAGAGGGTGGAGGAAAGTGAGGAGCCTTGGGGAACCCCTTGTAATAAGTTGATAAGTTTAGATTCACAGTGTCCACTTTTTACTCGGTATTGTCTGTTGTTGCGGTATGATTGAATCCAGCAAAGTGCAACACTGGATATTCCAATTTCTCGAAGGCACTCAATCAAGATATTGTGGTTGACAGTGTCGAATGCAGAGGAAATGTCCAAGAGGGCTAGTAAATAAGATTGTCCAGGGCCCTCAGGATATGGTCAGATAGGGAGATGAGGAGGGTTTCAGTACTGTTCTTATTAAAAAATAATAATAATAATAATAATAATGATGGTGAAGAGAAGCAGTGAGGTTTTTCCATTGTAGCTGTTTCCCCTGTTCTAGGTAGAGCATATATTTCTGGGTTTTTTTCCTGTTTCCACACCTTTTAGTAGTAACGTTCTAGTTGCAGACATTTTGAATACAAGTGTACTTTTAACCAGATGTTAAGCAGATTTAAAACAAATTTCGGAAAGTGTTTTTTCAGTCAGTGCTCACTTAAGCTGTGTAATTTTGTTGCAAGAGCATGTGGTCAAAGTTAATAGCATAGTTGAGTTTAAAAAAAAAATGGTTTGGACAAGTTTCTGGAGGACAGACCCAAAACACTTATTAGGTAGGCAATCGTGGGGATCCCCACTTCCTATTTCTGAGAATGAGCAACAGGGAAGGGATCTTCTGGGTACTTCCAAGTGATGTGGATGAGCCACTGTCAGACATGATATTGGGTTCGATAAACTATTAGTCTGACCCAGTATGGCACAGAAACGTGACGGCAGAAAAAGACCATATGGCCTATGTAGTCTGCTCATCCACACCAGCCAATTCCGCTTTACGATCCCTACCCGCTCCTCCATGTTTATCCTGTTCGTTCTTGAATTCATGCCACAACCAGCATGGCACTTACGTAACCAGCCAGTAAATACTGGTGGTTGCACAATGGCTGGGACTCCCTCCCAGGACTGTATCCCCAGACCTGGCTGGCTTGACGAGCAGACACCAAACCTGCGCAGCAGCACATGATAATGTTAATGTTAATGTTCATTGGTTGATTGTTATTGTTCAATGTTCTATGTAAAAAACCCCGGTCTAACCTCCCAGACCAGGGCAACCTTTTTGTTACATGTAAACCGGATTGATTTGTATTGCATACAGGAATTCCGGTATATAAAAATTAAAAATAAATAAAAATAAATAAATGACACTTCTCTTGAGACCTCAGGCCAGCCTCAGCATTTCAGCTTTGTAGGATAAATATTCCTGCTTTAAGTTTAACACTTGACTAGAGCAGTGGTTATTGTGCCTGCATTCATTTGTCTTCACAGTAATTTACCTGGAGCCAATATAGAAGCAAGGAATAAGTGAAAGAGCTTACCAGCTGAGAATAAATATCTATGGAGAGGGGTTCCCAACTGAGTGCTGTGGAAAATCCCATAGATGGGACTTACACGGGAGGCCTCTTGGCCTGGCCTTTATACACTTCTGTCTCTTCCAATTTAAAAGCTTTAAAGAAAAATTTGTAATCCTAAAGAACCAATGCAGTTAGCTTACTTCCTTATTTTATTATCTGATCGTGCGCGCACAGATAAACAGGTCACCAACAGCAACCCAAAATGAGAGCTCTGAGTGGCGCATCAGCAATTCACGACTTATAAATGATCTTAAGACACCGATGATAAATACTGGACAAATAAAGGGTCAGTACAGCATTCGCTACATGAATATTTGACATTATATCAATATTCATGGAATTCAAAGAACTTACACTTAATTTGCATAACTAAGACCTATGCATAAGCTTACATTTTTTCCTACAAAATTACAGTTAGCTTTTTGGAGCAAACATCTCTACATGTGGTTAAGTTTGGCTACTAAAGATTATATAAATATATATTTTCTAGCATGTGGTAGTTATATCATTTTCAGTACCTCTGCCTTCAGCTGTTTCTAGCCAGGCCTAAAAGTGCAGTCTCACTCCTTATGATGGCAGTTAGCATAACCTAACTAAGGATTTCGAGCTGGAAATCCTGAAATTTACCAAAGTGCAGCAATAAGAGTTAGTGAAAAATTTACCAGACCTGCTGCATCGTCTGCAAATGCCAAAATTGTGGCTCTTCAGGTGGAATGGAAATGGTGACTAACAGTGCCGATTGCATCCTCTGATTAAGTTGTACTTCTTTCAACAGCCTTGACTGCACAGCGTGTAACATAGGACACCCATTTGTCCACCCATACATACCTCCTCTTCAAGCTTTTGGTGTCCATGGGAAGCAGCCATGAATGCAGCTTCCTATGGGCTTGAGTAAATCGAGCATCAGTTTGCTAGTTACGTTTTTCTCCCTTATTGCATTGTACAGTCCCTACTATGGGTATCTCACCATGGAAAGAGAGCCCTGTTATACCCAGGTGTAAGCACTGTAATTTTAAATGCATTGCATAGGCAATCAGTGAAAAGAACTGTAATTTCTGCCTTTATCTAACTGCAGTAGTAATTGTTACTTGCTGCCGAAGAAAGTGATTGGAACAGCAGGAACCTGGGCCAGTTGAATCCTGATCAGAGGAAGAACGTGCTCTGTTTGTGACGTCTGTTTGGAAAGAATCGTCTAAATAAAATAAGATTCCCACTCCCGTTGCGCTTGACGGCTCCGAGCTTCAGCCCTGAAATTGGCTCTGTGTCAACTAGGAATTTTTAGGGATAGAAAATAGATTTTTCTTCCTTCATTTCAGTAAATGAATGCTGAATGTAGGATTACTTTTCTTTGCCACTGCGCACAGCTTTGATGTTTGAGGGATGAGACCATTTTTTTCAGTAGCTTCTGAGGATTCTTGTGATTTTTTTTTTTTTTATTTTAATTTTTTTTTATAAACATTTCTTCTAGTCAGTGTCAGCCAGAGAAGAAATATAAAAGTAAGCTATTTAAAAAAAAAAAAAAAAAAGGAAAAAATGGATTTGAATTTATGGATGTGGAATGGATCAAACTGGTATCCTTTCACCGAAAATAAATGCTTGTGATTTTTTTTTAATTGTTTTCAGATTGAATAATGCTTTGTGTCAGAAGCATGTTTTCCATTCTAAATTCCAACTTATCCATTGGGGTTTTCCAGAGACCCGTTTAAAAAAAAAAAAAAAAAAGTATAATTTTTAACTGTAAATTTTAGAAATTGTTTTTGCTTATATTTAATTCTAACATTTAGGTATCAAACAAACTTAAAAGAACAGTGAAATAGCCTATGCCGTGTCGCTCTTTTAATTGCGCAAGTAGTGGGCCACATCTTTATAATGAGGTGGGGGTGGGGTTTTTTGGTTGTTTTTTTAGGGGTGGGGTGACTGTCTATTATTTTGCAGTTTTCTCACCGTAAGAACAGTAGTTATGCTGTAGTGTTATTCTTACAGATGTTATCAGGGATGATTGCATTCTCAAAAATGAGCCTGCACACCCCTCCCCATTCTCATTGATGTGCAAACATACAGGCCGCAGGTGGAGTTGTAGATATTTTTAACATTGAATAGCATTATTAGATTAACATATAGACCATTGTTAGATGACCTGAAGTTCTGGCTGAAGGTTCAGTAAAGCAGCCCCTGCCTTGGGTCGGTTAAAAACAATTTTTGTGCTTTACCCTCCTTGTAAAGATAGAAATGAGTCAGGCTGCACCAGAAATGTGCTTCATTACTGATTTGATGGAGAGGACAGCATTTTTTTTTTTATCGGCCTAGGTCAAATGAATCACGGTTTCTATAGTTTTCCTTAACATTTTATATTTATTTATATTCTGCTTTTAAGCACTTCAGATTGGATTACATTTAGATATTGTAGGCATTTCCCTGTCCCCAGTGAACTTATAATTTAAGGCTGTAATTTTCAAACTGGGGCACGCGTGTGCACGTTCTTCAGACCGCACCCAGGGCTCGTGGCTGTTTTATAATTTGCGTGCGTATATGCACGCCTGGCTGCACGCACCACGTGCGCCAAATTTTAAGTAGGCACACCCAAATGCCACTACTACCGCATAAATTGGGGGATTATGAAAGGGGCATGTGCCGACGGCGTTTCCCGTTTTACCAGTTCGTATCCAGTTAAGAGACAGGTCTTCCCCAGCTATCCCCCACCCTTGAAACCCCACCGTTCTGCCTATTTATCTTTATTTTATCACTTACATGGCATTCATAGCAGAAATAGTTATGTGGCAGGGGGCCTCGGTGTGTAAATATTTACGTGCACATCTCCGCTTCATGCCCCGCCCTTTTTTTTAAAACTTCTGAGATGTGCGCACTGCAGCATTTACATGTGTATCCGGGTGGCTTTTAAAATCCACTTGGCATGCGTGAGCCCAACATATTCATGCATCCCCTAATTAATGCGTGTGTCGGACTTTTAAAATTTACATTTAAGTTTGTACCTGAGGCAGTGGAGGGTAAAGTTTCTTGCCCAAGGTCACAAGGAGCAGCAGTGGGATTTTTACCCTGGTTTCCCTGATTTGTAGCCCAGTGCTCTAACCACTAGGCAGCTACTACAGATGTCGTATTTTATTTTCAGTCAAACACTAGGCAATGTGTTTGCATAATTAATTTGACTTGTGTTGTTATAGAACTTCACAATTGAGAGTTTGAGATTTCTTAGCTTATTTCTGCTCCTAAAAAGGTAGCTCAGCTTACTGTGAGCGAGCAATTCATGGAAAAGTGGTATATAACTAGAAGGAGGTTAATAATTAAAGTAAAACCAGGTTTTAGTCCCACCCCTCCCTTTTACTGTGTGACCTTGAACAAATCACATAACCTCCCTGTTCTCAAAACCTGTACAGCAAACCTTTCCATAAAGAAACGGTGGCATCATGTGACTTTTATTATATCCACCACTAGGTACATTGATTGCACTAAATCCAATTGAAAATCCTTTGCAGTAAACGTTGGCTGTAACACAAATGCATCTGTGTTAGGAAGACAAAAATGTGAAATATATGCTCAACTGAATTAGTAATTAATCTGATCTAAAACAAAATTTTTGGAGAGCTGTAGTCGGCAGATGAGTCCTTCAGAGTAGAATTATTGCAGAAGGAATACAGCATCGCCTCTGTGCTGTGCGCTTTCCAGACAGCCCAGAAAAAGAGAGGAAATATAGATTCTGTAGTTGCATCTGTTTCTGTCAGCACTTGCTGTTTATATTCCCATTAACATGTGTTCCGTTTTTGGAGGCATGCAGGCCTCTGGAAAGGGTTAATCCCTCCTCTACCAGCCTGAAATAAAGCCGGATTGATGGAAATGATGGAGTACTATCCGGCACAGAGGGTGTCAGTTTCTGTCAGGACCTGTTTTTGACTTCTCGGAGCCCTCATTGGTTGTGGTTTGTCTGGCCCGTCACATGACTTCTCTGAAAATTCCCCCCTCCCCTGCATTTCCAGTAAACTGTTTGAACAGGAGTGACTCAGAGTGAAACCAGCTTCCCTGTAACCACAGGGCTTGTTAAAGAATTTGTCAACGTGGACTCTAGAGGGCTTGTGTTTAACTGAGCTGAAACGGCTGTGGTTTGCATTGCGTCAGGGCTTCCATGGAACAACTTCCTGTAATGAGACGGGCTTTCTTGTCTGCAACGAGTTAAACTGTTGAACTTTGATATGCTGCGCGTTAGCTGCACATGACTTGCAAGCCCGTCTAACCTTTCTTAGAGACATTGTAAGTGCAGGATCATTTTTCTGTGCCTGCCTTCGGAGAGACAGCAGCAGCATGTACCCTGTGTATACGCATCGCCACACAATGGGCTGTGCTCCTTAGGAAAATCAGAGACATTTAGTGGAGGACTCGGTGTAATTATGTAGCAGAGCCTCCATTGTATTACTTTGGAAAGAGGAACATCTGTACTGAGTAATTGTATTCCAGAGGTAAAATGGGAGGGGGGGGGGGGGGGAGAAGATTTATTTCAAAAAAGCAGTTCTCAAGGAAAACCCCCCTTCACTAAAAGATTCCTGTCTAGGGTCAGCTGGGAGCTCAGTGTCGGTGCTGCACACTGCTGTGCCGAAGGGATCTGCTTTTGATTGCCAGGTCAGGTCTTTCGCTGTCTGGGTTGACTAAGGATGCTGCTGAGGCAGCGTTCACAGCCCCTGGGCGGGGATGGAGTCGTGCAACAGCGACATCCAGTGGTTGGATTTACATCCCATGATTGCAGGCTTCCAGAAGGAGCCCTGGTGCGTGGCCTGCGGCTGGGGTTGGCTGTGATGACTGGGCTTGGGTGTATTAGGAGGGGGGGGGGGGGGTATAGAACAAGGGGGAAATCACCAGGTAATTGCAAATGAAGCCTCCATGGCACTGTAGCCCAGTAAAACCTGGCTCCATATGTGCCAGATACTCGACGAAGCAGGAGGGAAATGCTGGACAGAGAATATTTACTGTTCAGGATTTGTATGCGGAACCGTTCAAAGCAGGGGCAAAACAGGATGACTGCCCTGGGGGAAGCTCGGGCTTCAGTGCTTTTGGCCCCCCAGTCTTGCCATGTCCCAATCTGTTGTTTTGGCTGGTGCTGGATGTGAGTCGGAGAACGGGCAGCACAGCAGTGAGACACCCCATTCCCCCCCCCCCCCCCCCCCCCCCAGGGTTAGCTCTGGCTGTGCGTAGTGTAATGTGACATGGGAAAGGACAGCGGGTTCTTTTACTTCTGCAGCTGTGATCAGAACTTTGTCACTTTCGTTTCCCTCACCTCCCAACAAGGCTTCTTTCCCTCCCTCCCGTCCTCTGTCTTCCCACCTCCCATACTAACCAAGCAGCACATGAAAGATAGGCATCCTAGACCAAACACTGACAAATGGGTGGCCCCCAGCAGACTGGTCTGTGCATTGTGCATTCCTGATGTTTGATGCAGCTGCTTGTTGCTACATGTGCATTTCAGTTTATTTTAACCTCTTTCATCCTGGTCCAGAGTAAAATACTGAACAATCTGTCATCAGATGAAGACAAATCTGTTTTCTGGTTTGTGAAACTTTCGGCCTAAAACAAGTTGGCAGATATTAAAATGACTCCATTTCCGTCTGTGGTGAGGAGTGTGCCAGAAATGTTGGCGCTTGAATTATGGATACTATAGCTGGTTTCTTTCGTTTTTAAAACATGGATGAAAATGTTTCTTTAACATATGGTGGTGTGCTTGCAATGGTAGCCCACTTAGGTACATGGAAATAAAGATCAGTAAAAGTTATAGCTGATACCTTTTTTTATTGGACTAATTTAACACACTTGTGCTGAGCTTTTCACAGTTACGCTTCCTTCATCAGGCCATTTTGTACTAGCCCAATAAACAGGCCGATACAGTAAAAACGCGCGCGATTCTGTATTTAAATGAGGCCCAGCAGTAAAAACAGGCAAAAGGAGCAGCAGCTGTCAGCGGGTTTGACAGCCGATGCTCAATTTTGCCGGGGCCGCTTCTGGAGCCCGCTGACAGCCACGGGCTCGGAAACCGGACGCTGGCAAAATTGAGCGTCCGGTTTTTGACCCAACAGCTGCGGGCCGACTTCAAATTTAAAAAAATTTTTTTTTTACTCTTCAGGACCTCCGACTTAATATTGCCATGATATTAAGTGGGAGGGTGCACCGAAAAGCAGTTTTTACTGTGCACATTTTGTTTTCTGAATCGCACGGGAATACCTAATAGGGCCATCAACATGCATTTGCATGTTGCAGGTGCCATTAGATTCGGGGGATTGGACGCGCGTTTTTGTTACCCCTTACTGAATAAGGGGTAACGCTAGCTCGTCAAACGCGCATCCAGTGGGCCCGAAAGGGAGTACAACTTTTAAAAGGTGGTCACAAATTTAAGTTCAATAAAGAGATCGCCTGCATCTTGTTTATTGACTTTTTATTTTCTTTAAAATGCAGAAAAAAACAAGGTGAGAGAGAGGGTGAGAACATGTTTTAATGTAAAGCAGAGCATGAAGGGTTAAAAAGCTGAAGCCATTGACAGTAGAAGCTGTGAGCAATAAATAGCTTGGCTATTGGCACTAGTATATAGTATTATGTCTGCTTTGTTCTATTCATTTGCACACCTGTTTACAGATATGAAAAAATAACCATCTGGAAGCATTGAGTTACCTTTGTTAAACGAATTTGGAGATGTTTTTCAGGTTCCTCTTTCAAACACCTTTTTATGAAAAGCTCTAAATCCCTTGTTCACCACAGTTTTTCTGTTCACTCTCTGTGCATGGTCTGCATTTTATTAATAGGGACATAGACAGAGTAAATAATGCACCCAAAGGCATGCGTTCATTTGACCGCTGTCCCAGCTATATTTGAGTCCTAGCATAATGTTCTTGAGTCCAAATTGTGCACCTAGTAAAGAGCAGGTTTGCAAGAAGCAGCACTCTGCCAGCTCCGTTAGCGGGGAGTGCTTTTGTGTTTAATAACTTACTGTACGAGCTGCTTCCATCAGCAGAGCTACAGACCACGTTCAAGCTTTGCGGATAACCAGTAGGCTTTGCTTTAGCACGGAATGCAACGGAGCCCAATACCATGAAGTCCTTGGATAGGATAATAGGGAATAACTGCTGTTCCTTATTTTAAAGCTGCAGGACTGGCAAAAAAAAGAGCTTTCCAGAGGGATTTTTGTTCAGCCACCAGCTGAACTAAGATCTACTTTTTTTTTGTTCAGTTTTTATTTACCTCCCGATGTGATTTTAGTTAAGGAACTTTTTGAAAACGCAGTTATTTCTCATTGTACGCAAAATGGTACATTACTGGTCTCAATTAGAATGCGCACCCTGTGTAAAGCATGAAAATGGCATGGGCAGTTAAACAGTGGATTTGGGGAAGGAGAATCAGAATGAGGGCTTTGTCTGAAATAACTGCACTCTTGTAATTAAAAAAAAAAAAAATATATATATATATATAAAGGAATTTAAAGATGTGATCATAGGAAAGGAGACCTAGACATAAGAGCCAAAAAGGAAGAAGCAGAGGCAAAAAATTAGCGCGCTCATCTTTTGAGCCGTCTAGCTAGTACTGTAGCTTTAATGGCAAGAACATGCTAAAGCTGCTGATCTCAGATAGGGTTGGGTTGCTGATATGAGTGATGTTCAACAAGTGGAGACATTCCAAGGCAGATGGTGACTAGGCAGCTGGGCAAAAAGGCAGGAAGATAGCACCGACTTGAGTGGGGCTGCGCTGAGGAACAAACCCGGCAGAAAAGTAGAAATGCAAGCGGACAGAGCAAGAGTGTGAAAATGGCATGCCTGGGAAAAGAGGCAGCAGGAGGCATGCTGCCAGGACTAGCCAGAGTCGGCAACATGCATGCCAGAGCGGCAGCAAGGATTCCTGAAGCACAGGCAGTGTCGACTGCTGC
The DNA here is from genome assembly GCF_901001135.1 of Rhinatrema bivittatum. Classification (NCBI taxonomy): domain Eukaryota; kingdom Metazoa; phylum Chordata; class Amphibia; order Gymnophiona; family Rhinatrematidae; genus Rhinatrema; species Rhinatrema bivittatum. Next base: position 174,992,389 of record NC_042622.1, read on the forward strand.
CGTGAAGAGCAAGCACCAAGCCAGATTTGAACAAAAGCTGTGGGACCTTGAGCAGGCAGAGATGAAGAGGATCAGAAGGACCTGGACTGGTCAAGTTTGTCAGGGTTCCGTTTAGGTTGCATAATGAATGACCAGCAGGAGAGAGATGCGAATATTGTGCCTTTCCGAAGATTTAATGCATATGTGTGTTTCTTCACATGAAATACTGTCTAGCAAAAGTTTTTTAATAACTTAACATTGATTTTGGGATAGAATACAGCTGAAAGAAATGACTGCTGATTACTTGTATTGTAAAGCACTCTGAGCATTGCATGGAAGGGCATTTTTAAAATGTGAAATTGTAAATAAAGGAATTCCCAGCACCCATAGTCTGAATGTCTCATTTTAAGAAGACTACGACATGTAAAATCTGTACAAAATATCAGTCATCCCTGCAGACCTGCACCCTGGATAGGAGAAAAAGTCCTTGCCTATTTCAGTGAGCGAAATCAATGAAGAAAAACATATGTCATCGGCTATGCAATAGGTTGTTGGGTTTTGGGTTTTTTTTCTGTTATGGTTATGCAGCATTTCAGTTTTATCAACACCACCAGCAAGTTTGTTTTGTAGGCTTCTTATACCATTTACAGTAGCTAAAGAAAGTATTTTAGTGATCTAGAGTTCTTCCAGGAAAATGTATTTTAATGTTGATAAATTTGGTCTGTAGACTTTAAGGATAAAATAACCATAAGTACTCATCCAAAAGTCCTTCCAACCTTGATAGCAAGCTTCACATTTAAATGACACATCTGTCCTACTTCAATTCAGCCATGAAAAACCTTTATTTCACAAGCTAGTTTTTTAGTTCTTTGTATAATGAGCTTTTTATTAGTTTGTTCTTTTGAGGGCTAGGTTCTTACATATTTTGTGGCTTTTAAAACTTTTCAAGTGACGCTCCTTGAAATGATTATAGAGATCACAGTAAATCTCATGCAGACATAGCCCTGGCCAGCCCCGTGTCTGTTCTTGGTCCTGAGGTTTACAAGGCAGTTGCTTTACAGTTCACATCTTCCTCCTTCAAAAGCATTGCTGCCTTGTCATTGCTTCTCTTAGGGCTAATAGGGTTTGGCTATGTGACAGAGTTGATTTCCTGTTTTGGTGTCCAGCTCTTTTCCTCCATCCCACATCCTTAAATCCTTCTTTGTACATATTATTCCCAAGCTTATTTTTCTGTGAGCAGGTGTGGATTTAACTCCTGCAATGATGGGCCATTGTTCTCCGCTTTGGTATTATTCAGGTCCCTGCGTTCTCACTGTTTATCTTTGGTAAGCCATGAATCATTGGGAATGGAAGAATGGCAGCTTTGTCTTGGGCCAGCCACTCAGTTTCTGTCACTTGAGCTTGCTTTCGGCAGCGGACTTTAGTGTGAGTCACTTTCTCTTATGACCATGTGTTATGGGACTCCAGATGAATGAAGACTCCTGTCTGGAAGAGTCTTGGTACATCCTGGGGCTTGGTGATGCATAAGGGCCCAGGGTTAATGATCATCTGCTGTTTTGGTTCCCCTCCTTACTGACTCATGAGTAGCATGAACAGGTTTCACACTGGAGTAGACTTCCTGTCCCCACCTCATTGCCAGCTGAGGACCCATTTCCAACTGATGCATTGATTAGGCAGTTGGTGTGTATATTTGTTTAAAAAGGAAGAACTGGGGTGAAGAAATTATAACCTCAGACACATTTTAATCCTGCGCAAAGTTTTTCATACTTTCCTTAGTGGATTCTCTAATGGCTTTTGATTCCGTTTATTGGACCATTGTAAGAGTGAACATAAGAAATGTTAAGAACATAAGAAATGTTATGCCGAGTCAGACCAAGGGTCCATCGAGCCCGGTGTCCTGTTTGACAATGAGTAAGCCAGATCTTTAGGACAGTGCTTTTCAACTCAGTCCTCAGGACATTCCTAGCCAGTCAGGTTTTCAGGATAGCCACAGTGAATATGCATGAGAGAGATCTGCATACAACGGAGGCAGTACATGCAAATCCAAGCATATTCACTGTGGCTATCCTGAAAACCTGACTGGCTAGTGTGCCCTGAGGACTGAGTTGAGAAGCGCTGCTCTAGGAAGTACCCAGCCAATCCCAAACAGTAGGATCCATTTCTTGTTGCCCACGCCCAGGGATATGCAGCGATGTAGTTTAATTTATTTGATGGATAGCTTTTCTTACATTAAAATAAAGGCAATGTACATTACAAAATAATCAGCAAATAGAAATAACACAAGCAAATTAATTAAAACAAAAGCAATAGTCGAATAAAATAAGGAAAGAAAAAGCTGAAAAATAATACAATAACGCTAACTAGACAATAAAGGAAACTAATTAGAATAATCTAAAGCCTACGTTCAGTAGTAATTTCTACAGCTTAAAAGCTTGACAAAAAAAAAATGATTTTAGACTTTGCCTAAATTTGCCGTAGTCTCTTTCAAACAAAGTGTGAGGGGGAGAGAGTTCCCAAAAGTTGGGACTAGATAAGAAAATGCCATCTCTCTGTTTCTTTCCTCGGTTATTGCTCTGAAAGTAGGGATTCCTGCTGCAGAGAACGGCCAGGGATATAGGGGCTTAAATGGTTAGCAAGATAAGGAAGGAGCACCAAAGCAAAGGGCTTTTAAAAACGAGGCAACCAATTTGAAATTGTATTTGAAGCGAGACAGGAAGTCCGTGGAGTTTTTGTAAAAGAGGGCAGACCTGGTTGTGCTTTGTTCCCAAATTATAAGTATTTTGTACTTGTTATAATCGTTTAATAAAGTGCGATGGAAGACAGTGATACGATTGATGATAAATGAGTAAACCAGTGAGCTAAGATCAGTGGTGCTAAGAAAAGATCTTAAACGCCGGATCAAGCTGAGATAAAAATAGGCATTCTGAACAATTTCCTCACGTTTACCTGGCTAACAATGGTTTCTGAACTTTTCTTTCCGGAACTTGCCCAAATCCCTTTTAAATTCAGCTGTGCTGTTTGATTTGGCCACAGCCCCCAGCAACACATTTCACACCTTAATTTGAGCCTTGAGTGAAAAAAAAATACCTTCTCCAGTTTTTTTGGAATCTGCTGCTTGTTAGCACAAGGATTTGGTTTCATGAAATGTTCCCATCTGAAAGACTAAATAACCATTCCTGATTTACCTGTTCCATCCCACTCATGGTTTTATACATTTCTATCATATCTCTCTCCTCCAAGTTGAATAGCCCTAGCCTCTTTAGCCTTTCTTTATAGGGAGCCGTTCCAGCCCCTTGATCAGTTTTGTTGCCTTTTTCTGTACCACAGTACTTAAGTTAGGATTTTATCTTACAGCTGTACAGAGGTATTGCTGATTTATTTAGATCTAGCTCAAGGCGAGTTACATGCAGGCACTGAGGACATTTCTCTGTCCCCAGAGGGTTCACAATCTAAGTTTTGTACCTGAGGCAGTGACTTACCGAAGGTCACAAAAAAACTCTGGCTCACAGCCTGCTGCTCTAACCTCCAATCCATTATGATAGCCTTGGGTTTTGTCCTTTCCTTTCCAAATAATTGCTATCATTCTCCTTGCTGTTCTAACTGCCACAGCACACTGAGCTGAGGATTTCAATGCATTGTTCACAATGCTCTATGATCCTTTTCCTGGGTGGTGACTCCTAATACAGAAACCAGCTTTGTCTACCTGTAGTTAGGATTATTTTTCTTTGCATCACTTTGCACTTGTCCAGATTAAATTTCTGCCATTTAGGTGCCCAGTTTTGTCGTCTGCTAAGGTCCTTCTGCAGTTCCTCATAGTCTGCTTGTGTGTTAACTCTTTTGAATAATAATGAGGTCCATATTCAAAAGTCATTTAGATGGGTAACACAATAGTTGTCTATTTTCCATAATTTCTATTCCTTACTTCCCAAAAGATCACGACGGATCACAATATTACATACACAGTCGTGATAAAAACCACTAAAACATAAAATTGTACATAATAAAACAAAATTGTATATAATAAAAAGCTTTCTAAATAAAATGATTCATAATAAAACAATTCAAACTCATGACACAGTGAAATAAGACTGTAAAAACTAAGGACTATCTATCTGGCTATATTCAGCTCTTATCAAAAGTCTAGTTACCTGGTTAGACTTTAGCCAGATAAGACGGGCGTTCTGGCAACAAGCGGAGTTAGCTGCATAAATTAACCGGCAAACTCCGATATTTGGAGTTAGCTGGTTACCTTCTGTGGCTAACTCTGGTCAAGCCATAGATGACCAGCTAACTTTAATTTAATTTAACAATTTCTTTGTTTAAATGTTCAGTGTATGAGACAAAGGAAACTTATTTCCTGCATTTTCTGTTTTAATGTAAACCGGTATGATTTGTATCTGATACAAGAATGTCAGTATATAAAAGTTAAAAATAAATAAAAAATAAATTTAGCGACTCAACCGCAGTTATATATAACCGGCTAACCAGCACATCTGCATATTAACTGAATAAGGACCCCAGTATTTTGATTTATATTTCGCCTTTCATGACACTTCAAAGGGGATTACATTCCGATACTATAGGTATCTTCCTATGCCCAGGGGGCTTACAATCTAAGGGGGTCATCTATTAAGCATTTTTCCCGTAGACACAGAGTGGGAGAAAACCTTTAGTAACGGTTGTACCTGAGGTAGTGGAAGGTGAAATGACTTGCCAAAGGTCACAAGGAGTGTCAGCAGGATTCACACTCTGGCTTCCCTGTTTTGTTTTGTTTTTTGTGTCGTGTGCACATTTGATCACCTTGCTCATTGCTCCCTTTTCCCAGATCATTAATAAATGAAACAGTACCAGTCCCAGTACAGATCTTGAGGCACTTAGTCCTAACTAGTTACCTATCTATATCAAGACTTCTCCCCCCCGTCCCTTGACTTTTTAGTTTCATGAGCTGAAGTAAATGAGTTTTAGACCATCTACCGTAGATCCCTCCTTCAGATGTGGTCCTGCTACAACTTCTTTGGGTTCTTTCTCTGTCTGGCATGAAAGAATCTAGTTTGCTCCAGTACCAAGCTCTGTATTTTCCTGAATGGCTCGTCAGCACTTTGTGTTATGACCAATCCCTATATTGTTACCAATTACTACTATCTAAAGTAGCTGAAGTATCTGTTAGGCATCTTTTCTTTGTAAATTAGAAATGTTTTTGGTTTTGTTTTCCTAGAGAAATATTTCATGAGTCTTTACATTGAAGCAGTCCCCATACCTGGAAAGCTTTTTAGCCTCTTCCTATGTCACCCCAACTGTAAACCACTCTTGGAGATGATTTGTGATGAAATTCAGGTTCTTTCCAGGAAGTCCTGTTTTCTGACCAGCCAGTGCATTGTATTTCAGCTGTTTGCACAGATTTTTATGCATCCAAAATCTCTGCATAATAGTGTGCCCTATTCAAATACAACCATGTATCAAACAAGCCTACACCCATGTAGTGTCAATCCAAAGCTCAGTTACACCTCGCTTCATCTGTCTGCTGCACTCAATAAAAGGAAAGCTGAAAACGATAGTTTGCATAGTTAAGCTAACGAGACATATATTCAAAATCTCTACAATTATGGACTTTCTAAAATCTTGGGGTGTGCATCCTTCATTTTGTAGGGAGTACTCTGTTTCTTTTGTGAAATGCACTCCTAGTAATGTAATAGTCTTCTGGTAATTTCAGCCATTTTTAAAAGTAGCATCCTACAAATCAGATCATTTTATTGCTCTGAGCTAACTGTCCCTTCTGTACTGAGAGCTTGATAAGTGGAATTCATAGCCTGACCACAAATTAGATGTATGTTTGATTCCACTGCACTGTTCTAGACATGCAGACAAAATGAATTATTGTCCATGTCATACTTAAAATACCTTAGATGCTTACATAAATAAGAACACAGTTCAAGTTGACAACCATAGAACTTTTAAAATATTTGGCATCCGCATTTGGGGTGTTTGCAGTTCCCAAAAAGATTTTATCAGACATTTTTGTGTTTTATATACTGTGAATGAAGTTTAAAAATGTTCATGGACCAGTCGGCAAGGGATTGTCTGTCTAATGCCCAATATGTCTTTCAGTACAACGTGTAACATCACGTCTGTTCTCTTCGAGTAGATTCTGCATTTTAAATGCAATCAAACATTTTTACAGGGGTAAAGGTGTGTTTACCTGCCAGGGTTTGAAGATTGCACCCACCCCAGCGTGAGTGGGGCGGACAGGGATCGCACTTTTAGCCATGCCAAAAGGGGGGGGGGGGGGTGGCTCCGAGGGTAGGGTTGGGGTTGGGCCCAGGAAAATAAACACGGGGACTTCAGTTTGCTCTGCTTCAGCTGTGAGTGCAAAGCGTGCAGGTACCTTGTACCTGTGATGTGAGTACTCCTCTGGATTTACAGAGGGGGAAACTCCCTTTTGAATGTTAGTTTGCAGGTTTATACCCGCAGGTGGTGTTGGGTTTGGATTTAATTACTTCCCTTCCATATCATGTGCGGTATTGCTAGTAGATTTCCTGTTTTCATGGAGAGCACCTGCAAACAAGGAAATATTTTAGGGAAAATAAAACTGCAACAAGAGACTCTGCAGACATCAATTGGGCACCAATTGTAAAGGCCCAGGAGAGGCAAAAATGCAGCAAAGGGACCAAGGGTCTGTATTGGTTCAGTACAAGAAATGTAGAATTTTAAATGAGACGTCGAAGAAGAAGAAACACAATCGGCCAAATTTTAAAACTGCCACGCACATAAAAACCGGGGAGGTTGTGTGTGTGGTTGGGCCTTGCGCGCATTTTCAAAGTGGCCCGGCCACGTGCCAGGCCCAGAGAAAGGGGCGGTCCGGGAAGCGAGGGAGGGGAGGGCCGGCCGTCGTCCGCAAGTTGGTACTGCTCCTGAAGAGCAGCAAGAGGTAAAATAAAAAATCTGGGGTTAGATAGGATAGGGAGGAGAGGGGAAGGTCAGTTAGGTGGGTTGAAAAGCGCACGCACTTTATAAAATCTACCCCAATGTTTTTTGGGTTTTTTTTTTTTAATTGTTGGTGATAATAGAGATCCTCATTAATTAGGGTTTGAATATTGTATGTGCACACACATTGGGTTTGAAATGTGTGAGGGGCAGGGCTAATCAGTAATGTTTCTCCCCTAGCCTTGATGATTGGTGCTAAATGCTCCCACATTTCAAAGGTGCACCCCCTCTCACATCCTCTGTGGCAGTAATTTTAAGACTGTCCACATGAGTGCTGAGTCTGCGCGTGCTTTCACTTTGAAAATTGCCCCAGGAAACCCTACCCGCACACTTTTGATACCTGCTAATTAATGCGGGTACTTCTCAGAGCAAAACCTATTTGCTCATTTTTGAAAATGCAGACGTCTGCTTACAGTTGCAGACTCCATTCCCAGGAGCACCTCGCTGCAGAGAGGCTGTACGCACGTACTTTCACATCTATATAGGGCAGGCAATATTCCAAAAGCCCATGTCTGCAGGAGAAGCATCATTTTACCCACGGAAATGTCTGTAGCTTGTGACCTTGGGCAAGTCACTTTGCCCTCCATTGCCCCAGGTACAAACTTAGAATGTGAGCTCTCTGGGGATAGAGAAATACATTCAGGTACTGTAGGTAACTTGACGTCAGCAACCAATGAAAAGGCATGAGCTAAGTCCAAAACAAATAAAATGTTGAATGAAACCAGGTAGGCGGTTTGTCCCATGAATAAAGTGTGGGAACACATTATAGACTGTTTTATGACATTCAAAAGTGTGAAGTCCTGAGGATATAAATAGGAGCAAGACAGTCATGGGAATGGCACAGGATGATGTACAGATGTAACTCATGATTGATTTGTACCCAAGTCAGTCCAATTTGTGTGATTAAAAAAAAGAAAAGAATTAAAGTTGAAGCCACAGGCAGAACTCCCCTGCCTGTTCGGATGGAAAGCCTCTTCTGCTTTTCAGTTCCTTAATGCTACTTCCATTATTTCCCTGACAGACTCATTTTTCTACCAGCACAGATGTGCCTGGCACAGTTCAAATAAAAGACAGTTGAGGACAAATCGTATCACTGTCCATAAAATCAGTTGCGAGTAAAAGCCGTGGAGAAAAACAGCCCCGACATCGTGTCCGGTCTTCCCTGGTCTTAGGCCATTCCCTTCCTTCCCATATTTCTCTTATGAACAATGTGCTAGACTTCTTCCTTTCATGTGAGTTATCTGATGAATAATGCACCATTGTAACCTTTCTCTGCCCTGATTCCCGCAGTAACAGGGATCAGGTTCCCAGATTGAAAAAGCTAACTTTGGGAGGTAATGAGATAAAATAAAAAAGTGATGTTCTTGCAACAGAATGAATCATAGTAGCAACAGCAGAGGAAAGGAAGAAAGGATGATGATAATTTGTAAGTAGCTCAGTTTTCCGTGTACCTTATTTCTGTAGTCTGCACACGAAAGAGTTAATTTTAATTGTAATTGCAGGTTGTATGTGTGATTAGAAACGGAGCGCCCTGGCAGGGTGAAGCGTTAGTTCAGTTTCTGGCATTGTGAAATTAAGAACCATGCAGCCAGAGAAGCGAAACTAGGAAAAGGGACTTCTTGTTTGCATTTGTTTGTAGAAAAAAAAAATACAAAATGGAGATTTGAGGGAGTAATCCAGTTTGATGGAGAGATTTTTGTGTTTTTTTTGTTTCCATTAAAACATAAATGTTCTTAAATTATTTCAAGCACAGTAACTCCAGCTTATGCATTGGCAATCACGATGCACTGGAAGTTCTAATGTGTTTAAATTAAAGCCATCCCTAATAAATTGCTTTTTGATTTGATGTTGCAGACTGCCTGCAGAGCTGGAAAATATTGTCAACATCAGTAGATACAGTAATTTTAAGAGTTTAAACTTTATTTTTGTAGATTATACTAATCCTAAAAGTAAAAATGAAAAAAATCTGAGGGCTGTAAGTGAAATAACATGTGAACGGAGAAATATAGGAGGAATAGTCAGAGGGTCCTGCCACTGGCATTTAAAAGGGTTAAAAAGACTTGGCCAAGGGGCATCTAAGATTAGAAAAAGAAGAAAAAAACCCTTCATTTAAAAATGAAAATTTGAACAAAATAGAACCAAGAAAATATATCAAAGTTTTCTGTTTGTACCATGGATTTTGGAAACCAGATAGCACAAGAAAACTGAAAACACAAAATAATACCTTCCTTAGAGAGGGAAAGATTAGTTTTTGAGACTTAGAAGGAAGAAAAGATTATAGATGCCATAATAAACCCTTTTAACTATATTTTCTGAAACTAATTTACATGTAAGTTTTATTGTGAAGCTACTTATCTAATCAGAGAATTCACATGGCATTAACTTTTTCTTCCATTGAAGCCATCATTTTAAAATGGTTTTATTTTTTCAGTGTGGTCTTAAAATAGCGTTAATGTGTAAAACTGCCTAGAAAATCTCAATGTCTTCACAAAATCTTTTAAAATACTTTCGATTGTATATTGAGTGTTTTGACATTAATTCCTCCTTATACCTGTTCAGGTATTCCTTTAAAATGGAGTTCAATAGGGAACACACAGGAATTCAGAACTAAATATATTACCTACAGAAAAGTGCAAAAAGCAGAATATAAAAATCTAAATAAAATAAAAATAAATCATGAAATTTAGAAAATATTTTTCTGTTGCAAGGAATAGATCCTAAATAACACGGACAGTAACTTTTCACTGCATTTTGCTAATTGAAATCTTGAAGCTGGGCTGATTACAGGTTTTATAATGTTTTCACAGGCAAGTACAGAAATAATATGAACCAGTCATGAAGCTTCATTTTTATTTTTAAACTTTAAATTGTCCCCTTTTTATCTTTATTTTTTTTTTTTAATCTTTTTTTATGGTTGCAAACTAATAGCCAATATTTGTGCTTGGCAACTGTTATTGAACTTTCAAATTTTACCTCTTAATGTCCATATTTCAATTTGAAAAAAATGTATTTAAATTCCAGTTTTGAGGTAGCTGCAGTTTAGTTAAAATGTTAATTTCTGCTTTGCTCCATGCTCCAATGTCCTTCCTGCAAACATTTGATGGGGCTGACTTTTTTCTGGGCTACAAACGGGATTTGTAAAGCTTTAGAAAAGGCTTTCTTAAATCTCTATCTGATAAGATACTTGATCTGTATCCCGCCCTTTTTAACCTTTAACTGATTTCTTGAGATTGTGCATAGGGCCTGCCTGACAACCTTTGGGCACAAATAGAGCAAGTAAAATCCTATAAGTCCGTTTGCTTGCACTGTTTTGAAAGGTTGTTTTTGTTTTTTGTTTTGTCCAGAAATTTGGTTTTCTGCAACTTTTGAAAAGGAGAAAAAAAAAATTCCAGCAAAGACCACTGCAGAATTTTGTCCCATTCTTAAATGTAGTACTTTTGGTTGAAAGTCTCCCAGGATTTCTTGTAGAAGAGTTTCCTTGCACGGCTGTGCCATTAACAAATTGTGTTAGCAAACTGGCTTGCAGGCTTTCCCCCCTCCCCTAAAATGTAAATCTGGTCCAGCTTGTGGCACTGCATGAGCAAACAGAAATCAGTTTGTGCAAAGAAAGCATCCTGGTGTATCCTTCTAATCTGCTCATTCCCATTTTAATGTCAGCAAGGTCCTTTAATTGCTGTGTTTGCTATAATTGTATTTGTTCACTTTTCTACTGCATACCTAGCTGGTATGTGTAGGCACCAGTTGAACTTTTTCCTCAAATTCTCATCTAACTTACAATTAGCTTATTTTCATAAAAGCAAAAATATTTAAACAATATAGAATGCTAAGTGAAGAAAGCACTAAATTTTTTTTTTTTTTGGGTAAGGCAGTAATGTAAATATTTTCAAAACACACTGTTTTTTCAGAATTCTACTAATTATATTACCTTTCCTTTAAAATAAAATTGTACTCCATTATAGCTTGTTTTTATTCAAGAGGATCTCTGGCTTCAGATCAGGGTCGTTTTTTCGGTATAGATGTATAGTGAGAGATTGGGTTATTCAGCTATTACCTATCGCTTGCCATTTACTTGTGGGGTTGACAGTTGAAAAAAGGAATGAAACAATCTCCTAGTGACTGAAGCTTCTCTGGTTGGCAACATAATTGTATTTATTTTGCTGTAGATGGGTACTTTTAATTTTGCTATTAAAGGAAAGCTATAAATACAGAAAACAAAATATATTTTGCAAGCCCTAAAAATGTTTATATAGTTTTCAGGTCATTTTTTTGCTGATACTGATAGAGTCTAATATTGTAAGAGTTGTAGTTACGGACTGTGTCTGTAAAATTCCTGTGTTCTGCTGCTGTCCTCTGGCTGTTTCTATACTTAAAGTGGGGTTACAAGCCCTGAAAATGATCTAAAACCAAATCCTTTGAAATGAAGGCACAAAATGGAGGAAATGCTTTCGTATGAGGGATAGGCATATAATTTGCATATAGGTCATTAGTTAAACGACTTGTATATTATGTGTACGAAAAAATGGTTTTATTCTTTCAAGGCACTTTGGGATCCAGTGTGAAAGAAAGTAAGCTACCATAAATGATACCCAAGTCTCTCCTAGACAAATTAAAAAGCCATTCCTGGTGATATTTTATGAAGTACACGCCTGTCCCAGAGAGCACTACTATAACTTATCCGCTTTGGGATCTATGTGCAAAGGGTAGAGAGCCTAATAGTATTTAAGTCCAGTTCAATTACCATTAAGAAGAGCTGAAGGATATAAAAACATCTCGGCCTTCAGTAAATTTCCTCCTCTCTTGAAACACTTATGGTGGACCTTTTTTGAGAGAAGATGGGAGGTGAGGCAAAGTGGCTGTTTACTAATTAGCACATCTAATAAGAGTGAAAATAATTTGCAGAAGTTTAACCATTGCAATAGGAGCTAAATGTGTCAGCGTTTAGCAATATACTGTCAACTGGAAATATGTCACATGATTTTAATTGACTTATTTATTGGGTTTGATTTATATTCAAACCCCAGACTTATATTCAGAGTGGATTTCATTCAGGTACAGGAGGTTTTTAAATGACCTCAGATAATTTTTCCGAGTCTTTATTCTTTCTAGATATCGGAATTTATCTAATTAAAGTTGGGATACATTTTAACACGTTTTTTTTTCCTATTATAATTTTGTTAGTGCAAAAATCTGTCATTTAACTTATAGACACTGAATAATGTACTTAACACAGACCTTGGAAAAAAGAGGAAAAATAAATCATAGGTTGAAATCCTCTTTCAAAACGTTGTCATCTTAGAGCAAACATTAGTTTGACATCTTTCTCAGAATTAGGGAATTTAGTCCAGTAGTAAAGGAACAAGTCAAATTTTAATATTTTTTGGATATATTGTGTAACAAATTCTTCTTAAATGTATGGTAAATAAAGTAGCTATTTCTGAAAAACTGTCCTTACTTCAACTTATAAAACAATTAATATTTATATATTTAGGACTACAGTGGTGCACTTTGAATTTACAATGACAGACTTACAGTTTGCAAATGTGCACAGAAAAGCTGCTAAATGACCTGTGTTAATGCAAATGCTTTCTGGCAAAGTACAAAATATTACATTAAACTATTTATAAATTCCAAATAGAATAATGCATTTGGTGTTGTAGATATTGAATAGATTTCTGCAGTTTTGCTTGTTACCATTTTTGTTTCAGTAAGTTTTGAATAAGGATAAAATGAGTAAAGTTCTTGCTTGAAAAAGTGAGATTTTTTTTATGTAGACTTGTAAAAATACAGTTGTCAGTCTTTTTTTTTTTTTTTTTGTAAGGTATGATAAGGCAGAGGCAGGCAGAGCAGCGGAGTCTCAGTGTGGGGATAAGACTATGGTGCAGGGAAGAGGGCTTTAGTTTTGTTAAGAACCGGCAACATTTTGGGGAATAGGGAGCCTATTCCGAAAGGATGAGCTCCACCTTAACCAGGGTGAATCCAGGCTGCTGGTGCTAATCTTTAAAAAGGGGAAAGCCTACAGTCGCTGGGAAGGGAGGTATCTTCCAAGGCTAGTAAAGAAACAGGGGAGTCAGGGCATCCTGATAGAGGTTCCCATAAAAGCAAAAGTAGCCCACATGCCTAAGGATTGAGTTAAAAGATTCCAAATTATCTCTAAGTGCTAGAAAAGTTGAAATGATGGTATGCTAATGCCAGAAGTCTAAAAAGTAAGATGGGAGCGTTAGAGTGTATAGCACTGAATGGAGAGGTAGACATAATTGGCAACTCGGAGATCGGACGGGAGGAGGATAACCAATGGGATAGTGTTATACCAGGATATAAACTATATCGCAGTGAGAAAGTAGATCAGTTTGGTTGGGGTGTGGAATATTGTTAGGATGGCATAAGAGTCCAACAGGAGAAAGATCCTGCAGGAGACTAAATGCACGGTAGAATCTTTATGGGTGGAAATTCCATGTGTGATGGGGAAGAGTATGACTGTGGGGTATGCTACCGGCTGCCTGGCCAAAATGATCAGGTGAACGATGATGGCCCAGATGGTTTACAACTCAGGGTTCTGAAAGAACTAAAAAATGAAATTGTATGTCTATTAAAAATCTGTAACTTATCATTAAAATTATGTATTGTATCTGAAGATTGGAGGGGGCCAATGTAATGCCGTCTTTAAAAAGGGTTCTGGGGTGATGGGGAAAATCTATAGATCCAAGAGTCAGACTTCAGTGCCAGGAAAAATCGTGGAAACAATTCTAAAGAACAAAATCACAGAACATATAGAAAGACCTGGTTTAATGGGTCACAGCCAGCTTGGATTTACACCAGGGAAGACTTGCCTCTCAAATCTGCTGCATTTTTCAAGGGGTTATTAAACATGTGAATTATAATGAGCCAGTGAATATATACTGTATTTGGATTTTCAGAAGGCATTTGACAAAGTCCCCCATGAGAAACTCCTGAGAAAATTAAAAAGTCATGGGATAGGAGGCGATGACCTATTGTGGCTTGCAAACTGGTTAAAAGATAGGCATGGTCAGTTTTCTCAGTGCAGAGAGGTAAATAGTGAAAAACTTCAGGGATCTGTAATGTGCCTGGTGCTTTTTATGTTTAAATCTGTTTATTAAAGATTTTAAAGATAATATACACCCATGGCCCGGTAGCTATATTTCTGAATCCACCAGGCAGGTACAGTGAATATACAGTAGGGGACTGGGGCTTTTTAATATATTTTTAAACAATCTGGAAAAGGGGAAAACGAGTTAGGTGATCAAATTTGCAGATGACACAGAATTACTCCAAGTACTCTGTCTGTTCAATAAATATTTAAATGATTAAAAAAAAAAAAAAATATGGCCGCAGTATTTTCCTCGTTTGGGGTTCCCGGCTGTGAGAGCCCAGCTTGAAATTACCTCCAATACTTGCTGACCTATCTCTGGGCAGACTGAGGACGCCGCGACGTGGAGGAGGAGCCGGGTAGGCAAATAAAATCTAGCCTACGCCGGCGGGACACTGCCGCAGTATTTTCCTCGTTTGGGGTTCCCGGCTGTGAGAGCCCAGCTTGAAATTACCTCCAATACTTGCTGACCAATCTCTGGGCAGACTGAGGACGCCGCGACGTGGAGGAGGAGCCGGGTAGGCAAATAAAATCTAGCCTACGCCGGCGCGATGGTTAAGCCGCGCGCAGGTCAAGGGGCGCGCGACTTCGCCCGGCTTAGCCCGGTTTGGAGCCAGAAAATTTTCCAGTTGATGCGGCCGGCTTGAGAACACAGGTGAACAAACAGTGAGTAAACTTGCTGCTAAGTGGAAGCAGATTAAAATCTTCTGTGATTTAGAGACTAATTCTCTGAATTGCTATGCCTCATACCAAGAGGAAAGCAAGGATGAGAGATTCTACCTCTTCAATAAATGCTAGTAATATGCTTCAGTCTACAATCACAGACTGTTTTCACATCAACCCCACTATTACACCCGGTAGGGCCGCTAGTAGTCCAACCAAGGAGCAGGTCGAGGATAACGTGGCATTTGAGACATCATTAACCCCGGGTGCCCCGGAGAAGCCGGCTCCTCCATCTGCAGAATTTGAGGCGGACTTGAATTTTTCTTTACAAGATTCTCTCTTTCAGGGAGATACTGATAAGAGACCTATAGTTGTGGGGGATATAGAAGATCATATCCCAAAAGAATTTAAAGAAACTTCATCAATTAGTGCAGAAGAAAAGGGAGGACCATTGCAACAGAAAAGAGGAAGTGTTGCTCATTTATGTACAGATAGTAATGAGAATGTTACTGTTATTGTTCCAAAAAAATATTCAATAGATGAATTGGGATCTATGATGCTTAAAATGCAAATTTCGATAAATAAATTGGCAAACACAGTTCAGGAAGCTTTTAAACAAAATAATCAAATTCAGGAAAAAGTAGATCAAATAGAGGAAAGTGTTAATAAAATGGATAAACAACTAGGGGATGTTCAAAAAATTCAGTTTAATTTAATTAAGTCTGAAGAAGAACATGAAAGTAAAATAGAGATATTAGAGAATCAGATGAAGAAGTGTAATTTAAGAGTATTGAACTTCCCAAAAAGTCACTTAATAACACCTTTGGCTTTATTTTATAGTTATCTGAAGAATATCCTGAAGTATTCTGAAGAAAATTTACCCAAATTAAGTAAATTATATTACATACCACAAACAGAGGGTGAGAATAAGGAAAAGAATGGTGAGACTCCTGAGGAATTAAACTTAACTGATTTTCTTGAAAAATCTTTTGAGTCTAGAATTAATACCACAGCTATACTGCTTGTCCAATTTATATCACAATCAGATAGGGATACTGTGTTAAAAATGCACTTTAAGCAACAGAAGTCCATTTTTTATGGGCAGTCTATTAGGATATTCCCAGACATAGCTCGTCTAACACAGCTGAGACGAAAAAAGTTTATAGAGATGCGATCCGAGGTACTGTCTAGGGGGGCACAGTTTCAACTGAGATATCCCTGTAGGTGTCTAATAAGACACCAAAATAACAGATATATCTTTACTTTCCCCGAACAACTACGAACATATTTGGACACACACTCTTAAGAATCTGTGCAATAGGGGGTAGGAATTATATAAGGGATTGATAGCATCAAGTGTTTGTTGTACAATTATTTTCCTTTGTGAGCTCCAATTTTTCTTGTAAGTTTGAACCCTGTTGTTATCACGTCTTGTTCCTTATTAGATTTCTTTTAATGATAAATAAGGTAATTTGATTATTATAATTTGTTATTCCTAATAAGAATGTACTATCTTATTTTCTGTTTAAATAATGTGAAATTTCAATAAAAATTAAATTTAAAAAAAAATAAAATATTCCAAGTTATTAAATCACAGGTGGATTGTAAGAAATTGCAGGAGGACCTTGCTAGACTGAGAGACTGGGCATGCAAATGACAAATGAAATTTAATGTGGACAAGTGCAAAGTGATGCACACAGGATAAAGTAATCCATACTGTAGCTACATGCTGCAAGTTTCCATATTAAGAATTACCACCCAGGAAAAGGATCTGGGCGTCGTCATGGACAATGCTTCAAATTCCTCAGCTCAGTGTGTTGCAGCGGTCAAAAAAGCAAACGGTGTTAGGAATTATTAGGAAAGGAATGGTGAATAAAACAGAGAATGTCATAATACCTCTGTATCACTCCATGGTGAGACCGCACCTAGAATACTGTGTATGGTTCTGATTGCTGCATCTCAAAAAAGATATAGTTGAACTCGAAAAGGTACAAAATGACCAAAATTATAAAGGAGATGGAACAGCTCCCCTATGAGGAAAGGCTAAAGAGTTCAGGACTTTTCAGCTTGAAGAGACAGCTGAGAGGGAATATAATAGAAGTCTATAAAATCATGAGTGAAATAGAACTGTTAAATGTAAATCCAGTTTTATATTCTTTCCAAAAATACAAATAGGGCACACTCGATGAAGTTAGTAAGTAGCACATTTAAAACAAATCTGAGAACGTTAGGGGTATATTTTAAAAGGTTGCACGCACATGGATGCCCGATTTTTATAACATGTGTGCACGTGTTATAAAATTGGGGGTCGGCATGCGAAAGGGGGTGCACATTAGTGCAACTTGCGCACGCTGAGGCCCGCGGCCTTCCCCCGTTCCCTACCCCCTAATCTATCCTTCCTACCCCTTCCCCTAACCTTCCTGCCCCCTAGCCCTATCCTAACCCCCCCCCCCCCTTGTCTCACCCTTTGAGCCTGCCGGCAGCCTGCCAGCACACAATCCTCCGACACAGTGGCAAATGGCTGTTGTGCCAGGGGCCTCTAGCCCCGCCCCTGCCTTGCCCCTTTCTCTAAGCCCCAGGACTTACACGTGTGGCCGGGCCTTTTAAAATAGGCCCGGCGTGCGTAGAGCTTTTAAAATCCGGCCCTTAGTTTTCATTCAACACACAATTAAGCTCTCAAATTCATTACCAAATGATGAGGTAAAGGCAGTTAGCGTATCTGGGTTTAAAAAAATGTTTAGACAAGTTTCTGGAAGAGAAATCCATAAACTGTTATTAAGCAAGTAGACTTGGGGAAAGCCTCTACTTATCCCTGGGTATTAGCAGCATGGAATCTATCTACCTTTTGGAATCTTCCAGGAACTTGTGACCTGGATTGGCCACTGTTGGAAACAGGATACTGGGCTTACTGGACCCTCAGTCTTTCCCAGTATGGCAATTCCAATGTTCTTATGCATCAGTTATTAGTCTGGGATGTTGAAATTAAGAACTCGATGCAAACATACAACTGACAAAGCCTCTGACTTTCAAGATGTAGACAAAACAATTCAATATTGCAATTATAAGAACAATAACCAGTTCATATTTTGTTATATATATTTTAAAGTCATTTTACCGTCACCAGTCTACCAATTTCAGCAGCGTTGATACTTATCCTTGTTTAAAAGCAAAATCTTAGCAATAGGAGGTCTACCAAAAGAAAATACACAGAATATTAACCCAAAGTTGAACAGGCCTATGTATATGTGATAGTGCTATAGAAACAGTGAACAGTAATAGGAAAAGAGAAAATGATTTGTAGGGAACGTTTAGAATTAATTTCAGAAATATTCTAAGAGTTTCATTGATTCGTTGAATTTATATTCTTGTTTTCAGGACTTTCTCTTAAAGATAACACACTTTCTGCTGTGTCTTGTCTTAAGTTGCTGTAAGTGCAACTAATCCCCTTTCTTTTTCAATCCAGGACTATGCCTCCCGAGCTAAGCTGGCCGTACAGAACCTGGTGCAGAAGGTTGGATTTTTTGGGATTTTGGCCTGTGCTTCTGTAAGTTCACAATTTAACAAAATGAATATGCACCCTGACGTACTGCGTTGCTAGATTTGATTCTGTGCTTTCTTTCTTTCTGGGAACATGTAGACAGTAGTTGAAGCACTGGCATTGTACCATTTTAAAAAGGGTTTTTCAGAGTTTTGGGGGTTTTTTTGTTTTTAAAACCCAAATTAAATCACATACCCTCCTCCCACCCCAAAAAGACAGTTTTTAAATGTAAAGGTTATATATTGTCATCTTTTACGAACCATAAATTATATTCCATCTATGCAGAGTTTATCTTATGAAGGACATCATAGGGAAGAACTGACAGCTGGAATCTGTTCCATAGGCTGCTCAATACTGAGGCTTTAAAATGAACCTCTTTCACTAGCTGAATGCTCTTATAAGAGGTTTTATTTCAAGTTAAAGAAACACAATTGGGCTTTTCAAAAAGTTTCTCCTAAGAAGAATGTTTGTAAAACAAGAGTTCCCTTGCGTGGAATGTATTCCTCTCGTCTGTCTACAGTGAACTGGGCATCTGTGCTATGCTGTGTCTGGTTATTCATAATTGTTCATGTTTTATCACTGCACTGCTTCTCAAAAGGGAAAAACAACTTGCCACTTGGATGGTTAAAATCCATCTTTTTATTTGAAAAAAAAAATTCTTACCAGAAACCTTTTTCCTTTTACAAACTAGTACTGTAAACGTTACTTTGTGCATTGAATTTGTACATGGATTGGAGTGTGCTGTAGAGACTGAGCTATCACAATGTAACTTAATACAGAGTATCTAATGCAAGAAATGCTTGATGTAGCCCTTCTTGGGTCATGAAAGTGTTTTAGGTATATCTTAGGAACATTAATGTTACCTAAGTACACTAAAGGGTGTGATACATACAGAAAACATTCCAAGTATGAATGATAACCAACATTAGACATGATAAATCTAAACAGCATGTAGCTGTGAAATGTAAATGTCATTTTTTTTTTTAAACAAATTAAGTCGTCTTTCGCCTTTGGCTATCATTACCTCCAGAAAGTAGAATTGTGTAACTGAAGCCAAAGCTGAGACCTGGCTCTAAGTGTTCATCCTTTATGCTAATGGCTTCTCAAATGTGACTAGCAGCTTCATTTTCTCTGAAAAGAAATTGTCATGGTTTTGAAGCTGAGTTTATTGCTGAAGTCTCTCTCCCACCCAACGGTTGTATATCAGTCTGTAGCTGGTTGGGGGAACAGTGAGTACATGGATGGTTATTTCAGGAGCAAAGATGTGGTGGTACATAACCTGACACAGCAGTCTAGTAAACAGAGTACTGGGCTTTTTTATTTGTGAGTCAGTGGATTTCAAAACTCATCAGAATTCCAGTCATCCAGGGTGCACTGAGATAGTGCTGTCAGCTATTTCCATTTCCTCGTTTCAGTCCTTTCCATATGAGCCTTCATCATCATTGTGATGTTGTCTTTACCAGGCACCTTTCATCCAAACAGGATCTCAACATGCTGCAGAAAAATGTCAGTAGTTACCTGGGCCCAAAGCTTATCTTAAAACAATTTGCTTCCCTAATGATGTTCTGTCTAACCAACTGCTTTGTTCTTTTTTTTTTTTTTACATACTTGACTCAGTAGCTGTCTGATAGAAATGTCTTTGTGTAATTGCCAAAGATCATTTGCAGATTTATTTATTTTATCACACCTTTCATCTGGTCAGGTGCTCCAGTAGCAAATTATCTAACTAGATAAATGAAGCTTGACCGACGTGCCCGCAAATGCGCAGTAGAGAGCAGCTCTACTGCGCATGTGCGGGCGAGCACGTCAGTCTTAGGCAGCGTCAAAAAAACCCAAAAAACATGGCGGCAGCGGTGGTAGCAGCGGCAGCGGGCGGTAGCGGCGGTAGCGGGCGGTGGCGGCAGCGGGGGCGGGCGGCGGCGGCGGTAGCGGGCGGCAGCGGAGGCGGTAGCGGCGGGCGGCGGTAGCGGGCGGCGGTGGCGGGCGGCGGCGGTAGCGGCAGCGGCCAGTAGCGAGGGAGGGAGGAGAGAGAGAGAGGGAGGGAGGGAGGGACGGACTAAGTGGGAGGGACGAAGAGAGAGAGTGGGAGGGAGTGACTGAGTGAGAGGGAGTGACTGAGTGAGGGGGAGGGATTGAGTGAGGGGGAGGGAGTGAAGGGGAGGGACTGAGTGAGGGGGAGTGAGCGGGACTGAGGGAGAGGGAGGGAGTGAGTGGGACTGAGGGAGAGGGAGGGAGGGAGTGGGACTGAGGGAGAGTGAGTGGGACTGAGTGTGAGTGAGAGGGAGAGAGGGGGAGGGAGTGAGTGAGACTGAGTGGGAGGGAGGGACTGAGTGAGAGGAGAGGGAGGCTGGGGAGGAGTGGGTGAGTGGGTGGGAGGGAGGTAGGGGAGAGAGAATGAGGGAGGTAGGGGAGAGAGAATGAGGGGGAGGTGAGAGACAGAGGGATGTAGCCCGTTTTAACGGGCTTAACGGCTTGTATTTGTATAAATGGACACAGCATGTTCTGACATGTTGCCATTCATCGTAATACATCCTTTAATAGTCTGGCTCTCAGGTGATTCATTAAGTAACCCATTCTAACTTGCTGTCTTTTTCATAGGTGGAAAATAGGATTAAATTAATTCTTCTGGCAGTCTGGTTCATATATAAACCCTAGAAATAAAACTCTGGATTGTCCAGAAACCAGACAATTGCAAAACTTGTATTTTATAGCTTTTTAAGAACGGAATTGACTCTTTAGTTCATACTGAATTTATAAAGGAAAAATCTTAATTTTCATTTTTAAAAACTTATTCAGTATTCTTTCTATTTTTAATTTTCTCTTTATTTTTTTTAAATGTACATACATTTTAATAAGGCAATCAAGTAATGCAGCAAAAGAATTCACTATTCCAAAAAAAAATTCTAAATACAAAAAGAAAAAATATATCTGCAATACTAATGCATATAATCTAGGGGGAGAAAAAGGAAAAAAAGTGTCTATGCAAATATACATATGTAATATATATAAACATCTATTCACTTATACAAATAAATATAAGAAAGAGCAGCAGAAAATTACAATCTTATTAGTCAACTCCTCAGATAATACTAAGTTGGATTTTCATTCAGAACAGTTTTATCACTCAGAAATGTCTCCAGTATTCTAATTGTAAGATAGTTTGCATCAGGAAAGAATGCATATTTTCTTGTTTAGATGAAGACCATGCACATCATAAAGCTAATGCTTAAATACTATAAAAATAAGGGATGACATGAAAATGTTTGATATTTATTTTAAATATTATGTTACAAATACAGGAAGAAGACTTACAGGGAAAGAAACTGATTGAATTGCTGTGCTGGTTAACTTTCTCATATATGTATACAGTGGGCCCTTGAGTTACGAACCGCTTGACTTACGAACAACTTGGGTTACGACCAAGTTGTCCAGTTTTGAGTTACGACCAGATTTCGAGTTACGACCCAAATGCCGCTCGTGCCGCATGTGTGTTGTTTTTTTGGTTTTTTTCACTGATTGCTTCCCTTGTTACTGCCAGTCGCATTTTTTTGGTCTTGGTAGGTGGGATGTCTACAATGATTGTCAACTTTTAAATAAATAAATAAACTTGAATTGTTGTTTCTGGTAGGCTAGGCACATTTATAACTTTTTGGTGAGTACACTAGGAAATTATTGGTGTTTCTGGTTAGCGTCATAGGTAAGGAGGATCCGTCCCAGTATGCACCTATGCTGAGCTACGCAGATACGATACTCGAGGCTCACAAGGAGTATCAAGGTTGGTGCTGGCTTAACTACGACGAGCAGTTTAGAGATAAAATGGAGGGAAATAGGAGCTTGTCATGGGGAACACAGGACGTGGGACTCTGGTTACGGCAGATGACCAGTAAGGTACTAGATATAGGAGGACCACACACAGCGGGAAAGATGGGCAATGGGACGGCAACGCCGGGGAGTAATGCAGGGGGCGAAGGCGGGAATAGCCAAGGCATGGGGGGAAGGCGGAAATGGGAAAGTGTGTTGGAGGTTTAACAAGGCGGGATGTACCTTCCACGAATGTAAATTTAAGCACATATGTTCCCTCTGCGCAGCACCACACCCGGCGAGCAAATGCAATAGGAAGGGTCAATGGCCGGCCGGGAGTGTCGGCGGAGGAGGAAAGCAATGAGTTTTCGGAGAAGGCGTTTTCACCAGTAAAATTGGCAATTATGGAAGAATGGCTGGCAGCATACCCCAGGCGGGAGGAGGCTGCCAGGCTTAGGGAGGGTTTTCGTGACGGCTTTAAGATACCGTTCCAGGGACGCATCAGGAGCGCAAGCTTAGAAAATGCCGCTTCGGCAGGGAAGCATGCGGATATCGTCCAGTTGAAAGTTATGAAAGAAATTGAGATGGGACGAATGGCGGGTCCATTCATGGACCCGCCTTTCCGGGAGATGATTTTCTCGCCTTTGGCGGTGGTCCCTAAGAAAGAGCAAGGGGAATTTCAGTTAATCCAGAATCTGTCATATCCCCCAGGCGATTCGGTTAATGATCACCTGCCGGAGGCTGCCTGTAAGGTGCAGTATGCATCTTTCGATGCAGCCATTGCATTGGTAAGGCAATGCGGGCAAGGGGCGCTAATGGCCAAGGCAGACATAAAGTCCGCGTTTCGGCTGTTGCCCGTTCATCCCGATAGCTTCCCACTCCTGGGTTTCCACTTTAACGGTAGATATTATTTCGACAAATGTATGCCGATGGGGTGTTCCGTATCTTGTGCGTATTTCGAAATGTTCAGCACATTCCTACATTGGGCACTACAAAGGCGGGCAGGGAACAACAATGTGGTCCATTACTTGGACGACTTTTTGTTCGTGGGACCGGACAATAGGAACACTTGTGCACAGTTATTAGCAACATTTCAGGACATGGCCCGGGATTTCGGGGTCCCTTTGGCACAAGAAAAAACGGAGGGTCCAGCGACCACTTTGTCATTCTTGGGCATAGAGATAGATACGCAGGCTATGACGTCAAGATTACCAATGGAGAAAGTGCGCAAGCTACGGAACATGCTACGACAGACATTGGCATCAAGAAAGATCACCCTGACCAACATGCAATCCATAATCGGAAGTCTAAATTTTGCGACCCGAGTCATACCAATGGGGAGGGCTTTTCTGAGACGGTTAGCAGACGCGACGAAGGGATTAAGGCGCCCGCACCACCATATCAGAATAACACAACCCATCAGGGCTGAAATTGCAACGTGGCTTCGTTTTCTAGACAGTTTTAATGGTGTATCAATGTGGCAGGAGGAGCCGGTTTCAAATCAGGACTTAGGTATATTCACGGACGCGTCCGGAGGTTGGGGCTTCGGGGCGTACTGGCAGGGCGCTTGGTGCGCAGCCCCATGGCCGCAGGGATGGAGGGACGGGGGTTTGGTAAAAAACATAACTTTCCTGGAGCTCTTCCCCATACTAGTAGCAATCACGGTGTGGGCGCACAAATTGCAAAATAAACGTATAGTTTTCTGGTGCGATAACATGGCAGTAGTGACGGTTCTCAACAGACAGACAGCCCATTGCGCACGCGTGGCGGAGTTGCTTAGGGAGGTGGTGTTGCAGAGCTTGCATTTGAATCTCACATTAAGGGCAAGGCACGTACCCGGCGTCCGGAATCAGGTGGCCGATGCGTTATCAAGGGCTAAGTGGGATCTTTTCGCCAACAGGTGCCGGAGGCAGAGGCGGAGGGAGTCCCAATACCGGACACCTATGGCAAATTGGAGCAAGGTCGGGCAGGGATTGCTTAGGGCGTCGGTGGCCCCGGCGACCTGGAGAGCGTACTGCAGGGGTTACGCTAGGGTGCAGGAGTTTCTGCAAGGGCGAGGTGGCACGGTAGGGGTAGTGAGGGCGGAACAAGTGGTGCAATTCATAGCATGGGCAAAGGAGTCAGGGTGGTCCAGAGGGGCCACAATAAACCATTTGGCGGGTTTCGCCTTCTTTACAAAGGCACAGGGCTTAGGGGACCCGCTCAGTTTCTTCATAGTGAAAAAGTTATTGACAGGCTGGGCGAGGGAGGGTGGCATGGCAGGGGGATAAAAGGAGACCCATAACGCACGAGGTGTTGGTAAAAATGTGGCACGCGGTTCAGCAGGTGTGCAACGAGCCATTGGAGGCAGCATTGTTTAGGGCGGCCTTCTGTACGGCGTTCTTCGCCGCCTTAAGGGTTAGCGAGCTGGTAGCACCATCCAAGAAGGATGCTGGTAATAACGGCCTATTATATAGTAACGTACAGGTACATGAACGGTTTATCAGGCTTCGGATACACAAATCCAAGACCGATCAGAAGGCGCGAGGGGTGGATATACAACTGGTAAAGGCGGGGATACAGGTAACCTGTCCGGTAAGGAACATAACAAACTATGTGCGTGCCAGGCCCAAAGGGGGGGACCACTTTTTGGTCCATGGGGACGGTGTGCCGCTGACCAAGTATCAGTTTACAACGGTGTTACGCATGGTATTGGAACGCATAGGTTTGGATCCAAGGGAATATGGAACTCATTCGTTCCGGATCGGGGGTGGCGACTAGCGCAGCGCAAGCAGGGTTGCCGATTGAAACCATTCGGAAAATTGGGCGATGGCAATCCGCAATAGTTAAGAGATACGTGAGGCCAGATTCCGTGGAATCAGTGAACTAATTCTGTTAATTTCACCCGCAGATACATGGAGACAGTTGAAGGTAGCATGGATAGTGGGACACTCCTTCGTGAGATGGGCAGCCAAGCGGGCGCAGGAAAGGACATATGGCATACATTTGGGCCTGGCCCCGAAAGGGGTCAGGCTAAAATGGATGGGGAGGTCAGGAATGAAGTGGGCCCAGCTGTTGACAGAGCTGCATCGCAACTTGGGAATGTGGCGTCAACCAGACGCGATAGTCATCCACCTAGGGGGAAACGATATGGGGGCACATACAGCCAAGCAATTAATTGACATGATAAAAGGGGATTTAGCAGCGATCAAAGAAATGGCACCGGGAGCTATCCTCATCTGGTCGGACATCATACCAAGGATAAAATGGCAGGGCAGCAAGCTATGGGGAAGGGGCAGAAAGAAAATTAATAGACAGGTAGGGTTATGGGCTCAGCGAAACGGTATACATCAGATTAGGCACGAATGGGCGGACGAGCCATGCGCAGGCTTATATCGGGCAGATCAGATACACTTGTCCGACATTGGCTACGATATTCTTAATAACGGCATACAGGAAGCGTTAGAGCGGGTTTTGGTACGATAGGGTGAGGTTGGGTGGGCCGCAGCAATGGGGGGGGCCCGGGACAAGTTGGCACTGTCCCGGGCTGGTGGCGGGGGTACCCGAGCCGGAAGGTGGAGGGGGACTTCGAGGACAGGTCGGGGCGGACCGGAAGTCCTCGGGAAAGAAAAGGGGCGTGTGTTGGGCGTGGGCAGCCCGGAGGAATAGCCCCCTGGCTATGGAACGGCGGGGGGCCAAAGATGGTGGCGGACTGGCTTAACACGGCGGACGCCTGTTTGGAAGCCCGGATGACGGATCGGTGAACACTGATGGCTCGGGTGCCGGAAATTATAATATGTTAATTGTGTTAATGAAATTAATAAATGCTGCGGCCTTGTTTTCACCAAAACGGAGTTTGTGTAATATATTGGTTGTCCGGTAAAACGGACGGGGGAGGCGGGGGGACAGACACGGAAGTGCAAGCTGCCCATGTTAGTCGGGGCCGAGTCGCGGCATGCGGGGAGGGCCCCCCCTTTAACATGGCGCTTGCCGAGGGGAGGGCCCCCCCCCGACTGTCTTCTTTCCCCCCGTTCCCGATGGCGCTTACCTGCAGGGACCGGGGGCCCGCGCGGAGGCGCGGGGGCGGCACGGGACGGGGCGGACGAGCGCGGCGCAGCAAGGCCGCCGCATCGGCTGGCCTGGGGACGGAGGAGGAGCGTGATGACGCGCACGGCACGGCGAGGCCGCCGCGTCATCACGCTGGTGACGTCAGCCTCGCGGATATCGCGAGGCTGAGGCCCCCTTTAAGCGGCAGCGAGCGCTGAGCCCGGTCTTTTGCCGGGACAGCGCTCGCAATCTTCCCCACCCACCCACCCAGACTAGCAGGAGGGAAGGGACCACAGTAGGCGCAAGGTAGAGGTTAAAAATGTGGTATATGTTTGACATTAGTCGCAGCAGTGGCGGGGGTACCCGAGCCGGAAGGTGGAGGGGGACTTCGAGGACAGGTCGGGGCGGACCGGAAGTCCTCGGGAAAGAAAAGGGGCGTGTGTTGGGCGTGGGCAGCCCGGAGGAATGGCCCCCTGGCTATGGAACGGCGGGGGGCCAAAGATGGTGGCGGACTGGCTTAACACGGCGGACGCCTGTTTGGAAGCCCGGATGACGGATCGGTGAACACTGATGGCTCGGGTGCCGGAAATTATAATATGTTAATTGTGTTAATGAAATTAATAAATGCTGCGGCCTTGTTTTCACCAAAACGGAGTTTGTGTAATATATTGGTTGTCCGGTAAAACGGACGGGGGAGGCGGGGGGACAGACACGGAAGTGCAAGCTGCCCATGTTATTAGACATTCAATCATTTTTTATTATAGAAATGGTTAGGTACGGGGTGCTTTTGGGAGGTTTGGAACGCATTATGGGTATTTCCATTATTTCCTATGGAAAAAATTAGTCTTGACTTACAACCAACTTGAGTTACAACCAGCCCTCTGGAACGAATTGAATTCGTAAGTCAGGGGTCCACTGTATATATATTTTTACTATAAGATAGAGTATATACAATGGCTTGCAGAAATATCCCCCCCCCCCCCCCCCAAAAAAAAAGTCAGCAGATCAGTGTGGATTACAAATGACAATTACATAGAAGTTTATCCAGATGAAAGATATTGCCCTAACAATTGACTTTGGCCTCTACCTGTTAATCATTAAAGGTCAGCTTTTCTGAGTCCCTCTAATTTACGTTGTGTCATTTGCTAACCGGTCTTGGCTTAACCTATTACATCTATGC
Organism: Rhinatrema bivittatum; assembly: GCF_901001135.1. Classification (NCBI taxonomy): domain Eukaryota; kingdom Metazoa; phylum Chordata; class Amphibia; order Gymnophiona; family Rhinatrematidae; genus Rhinatrema; species Rhinatrema bivittatum. Next base: position 175,019,662 of record NC_042622.1, read on the forward strand.
GGATGATATTCAGCTGTTATTTCCTATAGAAAACAATATTGAGTACACTTTCAGGATAGTTGAAATGTATTTAAAAATTATTTGCCAACTTCTTGTGCAAATGAAGCTGATTTTAAACCTAGATAAATCTGTTTTTATGTTTTTAGATAGGAAAAACGTCAATTTAGAAAAGAAAGTCATCACCCTTGATAATAAAGCATGTTTTAAGTTAGTGGATATAACTAGGAATTTAGGACTTTCTATAGATTATGAATTAAATTTTAAAGCTCACATATCCAAAAAAGTAAAAGAAGGATTTGGTAAACTGATGTTGTTGAAACGTCTGAAACCTTTCATATAATAATTTTAAATACGTTTTACTGGTGATGTTATTTGCAGGACTTGATTATTGCAACTCCACTATGCTAGGCCTTCCAAAAACAACTATTCGGCCCCTGCAGGTACTTCAAAACGTTGCAGCGAGGATCCTAACGAATATAAGAGAAAAGGATCATATTACTCCAGTCCTGAGGTCTTTACATTGGCTGCCAGTTGAATATAGAATCAAGCATAAAACACTATGTATGTTTACAAGATTGTATACGGTGACAAAACAGACTAGTTGACCTCAATTATTAAACTACATGTACCTCAGCGAGACCTATGGTCAGCTAATAAAGGGCTGCTCTCAGTACCCACTGTTAGATCTGCTCATCTTAGTGAAGTCAGAGACCGGGCTATTTCAATCGCAGGGCAAAAACTCTGGAACAGTCTGCCACAAGAGCTTAGAGTACAAGACAATCTGAAGAGATTCAAAAAGGATTTAAAAACATGGTACTTTCAACAAGCATATAGAACCAATTCCAAAGAGGGTAACTGAGAAACAGGAGAACTGTAAAAGAGGGGAACATTCTTATTTTTATTCTTTTTACCTGCACTTATACTTTTACTCTGTTTTAATAAGTAGACATTTTTAGTTAGATGGTTTTTTATATTGAATTTTATTGTATTTTTTGCTCTATTTTTTTCTAACTTTTATGATGATTTTTTGATTTTATGTAAACCATAGAGATAGAAACATGTGTTCTGTGCAACGGTATATAAAAATTGCATAAATAAATAAAAATAATTTCCAGTACCATTGGTCAGACTGTGAATCAGAAAGAAAACTTTGAAAATGAAGACCAAAGAGCATTCTAAGAAAATTAAAGATGGTTATAGGCATGCACAAGATAGGAAAAGGCTACAAAATAATATCCAAGTGCTTGGATATCCCAGTGAGCACTGTTGGATCAATTGTCAAGAAATGGAAGATGTATCATACCACCCTAACACTGCCTAGACAAGGTCATCCCTCAAAACTCAGCATCAGAGCAACAAAGGAGACTTGTGAGGGAAGCCACAGAGAGGCCAATAATCACTTTGAAAGAGCTACAGAGTTCAGTGGCTGAGGCTGGAGTGGAGGTGCACCAGTCAGCCATATCCAAGAGCTCTGCATACAACTGCCTGCATGGGAGGATGGCTAGAAAGAAGCCATTACAGAAAAAAAACCTATCCAAACACATCTGGCGTTTGCCAGAAAGTATCAAAGTGACCCAGCTAAAATGTGGGATAAGGTTTTGTGGTATGATGAGACAAAAATGGAGTTTTTGGAAAAAATTCAAAAGTCTATGTGTGGCCATTCCTCAGCAAACACCATCCCAACAGTAAAGTAAGGGGGTGGCAGCATCATGCTGTGGGGATTCTTTTCCTCAGCGGGGTCTGGGCATCTTGTTAAAATTGAAGGATGGAGGGTGGTACAACATATAGGGAGTTACAAGACAACCTGCTTCAGTCTGCTAAAAAAAACTAAAACTTGGGAGAAAGTTCACCTTTCAGTAGGACAATGAGCCCAAGCACAAGGCCAAAGCAACACAGGAGAGGTTGAACAACAAAAAGGTGAATGTTTTACAATGGCCAAGTCTCTGTCCAGATCTCAATCCAATCGAGAATCTGTGGCCCTATTTGAAAATTGCAGTCCATAAGCGTCGTCCAACCAACCTGAACAACTTGGAGCAAATCTGTCGGTAAGAATGGGCAAAAATCACTCCCAAACAGTGTGCAAAGCTGGTAGAAACTTACTCCAACAGACTTTAAAGCTGTTATTGCAGGAAATGGTGGTTCTACCTAGTTTGAAGGAGTAGAATACAATGCAAGCAGCATTTTTCGGCTTTTAATTTTATTTTACAAAAAATGCAAAGAAATAATGAATTGTGACTTTGATAATTTATTTTAAGAACATACTAGTTTATAATAAACATACTGTGTGGAACAATCTGTGTGTCATTTGTAATCCACACAGCTTCTGACTTTTTAGGGGGTTGAATACTTTCTTGAGAAAGTATTCAACCCCCTAAGCCTATGTAATTGTTTTGTTTTTTTTTAATTTGTCAGCAGTATACTTTAGCACTTAAGTGGCCAATACTGTATATGTAGGATCAGTTTTTGGAATCTGAAGTTTGCAATTATAATATAAAACTGTTGTTCATATAGTAATACCAAAGTTCTTTCTAATATTTTTGCAGTAGTTTGCTTGCCTTTTTCTAATGAGCAGTGAAATTGTTTTCTTTACAAGCATGATTTAAAGGTCATTTTTCAAATTATTCATCTGCCGCTTTTGTCCTTCACAGATTCCAAATCCTCTTTTTGATCTGGCGGGAATAACATGTGGACATTTTCTGGTTCCTTTTTGGACTTTCTTTGGAGCAACTCTCATCGGGAAAGCAATAGTTAAGATGCACATCCAGGCATGTATGCTTTCAGAACTTCAGCCTTTGTGCAAAACACTCCCCAGATGTGTAGTACAGTGCAACTCAACCAGCCTTAAACTCCTCTCTACAGATTTATTGTCTTTGAAATTTGTTTGGACGGTAGGCTGGGGGGGGGGGGGGGAGAAACCCCTAAAACAATTATTTTGTTTAGAACACAGTGTGAATGAGGTGTGTATGTTGGTTTGAATACAGTGAAAATATTGCGAACACAGAATTTATGAAATAAAGATATTTAATCAATATGATGAGGTATCTGTATTGATAAATTAGTGAGCAGAACAGTAACATCCTCTTGTGATTTTTGAAAAATATAGAACACAGGGGAACCAAACTAGCTACAGCCTCATAAGTTTACCGCCTACACCACTCAAGAAATTATTGGTTAACCAAATTACACACCTAGGGTTCTCACCAGATGGAAAAAATGTCATAGTCGTAAAGAACGCTCCTTCTTTGGTAATGTATTAGTCGTTTTTACAGAGCGTACGGTAAAAATGGTCTTTGCCTACCTGGGCATATGCAAGATTAGAATGTTCCAAATCCTGTCTCTTGGGCTCCAGGCAGGGAGCATGCGTGCATCCTTAAGCAAAGACCTTGCTAATTCTGAGTAATATTGCTATTCTGAGGCCAGGCGTCGGCTTACGACATGCCATTTTCCAAAGTGTGTTGTGCTGCTTGTGTTCACTGAAGGTACATTATGATGAACCAGGAGATGTTCTTCACTTTTTGGGGGTCGAGCTTTCAGTTTGCTGCCTCTGAATGGCTATTTCAGTGGCTTCGGTAGTTTGCAGCTGTAATAGCCAGCTTTCAGAGTGCAGTGAGGCAGTAAATGGCATAGCTTCTTAGTTACTTCAACAGTAACATCGCCCAGCATCTCACCATAGATGAGACATTCTCAAATACTTTCCCTACCTTTCATACACACACTTTTGTCTGCCTGGCTCTTGTAACCCCAGCAAAAGTGTTTGTTGTGGTTACACAGTTTGTAATTAATATATTTGAAACAGTTTTTATGGGAGGCGTTGCAAATCCTCAAATCAGGGTTCATTATTTTTAGAGCAGAAAGATATTTTTGTTTGTAAGTGTATGAAACACTGTGACCAGATTCATGAAGGGAGTTTTCCTGTTCTGTGTTGATAGGAGACATCCTTTGTCAATTGGGCTACTATTATGTTCAGAGCCTATGTCATTGTTTTGTTTTTTTTAATTTGTCAGCAGTATACTTTAGCACTTAAGTGGCCAATACTATAGCGCACACACTTTTTAATAGTTTGTCTACTTTAAAGAGAAATATGGGTGCGTACACTGAACATGTGGTAACAGACCCAAAAGTGGATGAATTAGCCCAGGTTTGATACTTGTGAACAGTAGTGTTACTCATCAAGGCTTCAACTTTGGCTGCTGGAAAAAAAAAAATCCATCTAAAGTGGAGAGTTCAGCTCATGTTTACTTAGAAACATAGAAACTTGACGGCAGAAAAAGATTGTATGGCCTATTTAGTCTGCTCATCATCGCAATCAGTTCGGCTTTAAAATTCCCATCACTCCCTTAGAGATCCCCTGTGTTTATCCTATGCTCTCTTGAATTCAGATACTGTTTTTTTTGTCTTTACCACCTCCACTGGGAGGCCGTTCCATGCATCCAGCATCCTCTCTATAAAAAAATATTTCTTAAGATTACTTCTGAGTCTACCCCCTTTCACCCTGATCCCCTGACCCCTCGTTCTAGAGCATCCTTTCCATTGAACGAGGCTCACATCCGGTGCATGGAAACCCTTAGGGTGTACATTTTTATATCTTTAAAGTCTGTCCCCATATGCTTTAGAATGAAGCCCACTGGTCATTTTAGTAGCCACCCTCTGAACTGTCTTTAACTGGTTTATGTCCTTTTGTAAGTGTGGTCTCCAGAATTGTACACAGTTATTACAAATGAGGTCTCACAAGGGACCTATACAATGGTAATGTCACTTCCCTTTTTTGATGACTCCTCTTCCTATGCAGCCAAGCTTCTTTCTGGCTTTTTCCATCGTTTCATCCACCTGCTTAGCCACTTTAAGATCATCAGTTATAATCGCCCTCCGATCCCCTCTTCTTTTGTGCTTAGAAGAATTTCACCCATGGCGCTCCCATGGCTTTTTGTACAAGTCAACATTTTTTAGCATTAAATCTTAGCTGCCTGAACCTAGACCATTCCTTGATCTTTCGTCTGTCTTCCCGTTGCAGATTTTGGCCTCTTCAGACACTCCTGCAATGTTGCTCACAAAAATGTTGGAAAGAGGCACCCTGCTAGTAATGCCCCCCTTCTAGAAGTGAATGCCATTTGCCACCATCCGGTCAGTTTTCTGTAGGGGCCCATACCAAAGGTGCTCAATTTATTTATAAGTCACCTGTATGGAACTGTGTCAAAGGCCTTACTGAAATCAAGTGCAGTACATCTAATGCTCTCCCCTGATTCAACTCTCTGGTCACTCCATCTGAATCACCTGACAAGACCTACCCTCCTGTAAAATCATGCTGCCTCTGGTCTTGCAATCCATTGGATTCAAGAAACTGCACTGTCCTCTGGTTTAGCAACAATTTCCTTAACTTGCTCACTACATAGGTTAGACTAACAAGCTTGTAGCTCCCAGTTTCCTCCTTAATTTCCACTTTTATGAATAGGAATCACATCTGCTGGTCTCCAGTCCTATAGAACTATTCCCGATTCTAAAGAAGCATTGAAAAGGTCAGCCAGTAGAGCAGAGCTACAGTGTGCCTATGGCCAATATAGCCCCGGCCATAAGCGCAACTATCAAAGGGCATCATAGTGCAGCCACTGCAGAAGGAGCACTGTTCCGTGTTAGAGAATGCCTGGCTCCCTTTCACCACTCTCAGGCCAGTGGTGCTTCAGGAACAGGAGCAGTGCGGCCCTGCTGGAAGAAGCAGCATGGCCGGCGGGGCCTTGAGAGGAGGAGCAGTATGCAGCGAGGTTCACAAGAAGAAGCAGCATGGCAGGCAGGGCCTTGGGAGAAGAAGCAGGGCAACTTGCACCACTGAAAGGAGAGCAGGGTTGGCGTCCACTGCCCAAAGGAGTCACCTGTTGGCCAGGGGAGGGGGGGGGGGGTGAAGGAGGAGGAGGCATATGCTGCTGCTACCTTTGCTTGTAGAGAAGGGGAAAAGTGACAGATGGATTGTGAGTGTGTAACTAACAAATCTCCCATGCTAATCCAAAACAATTTCAGGGTGACTGGAATTCCCCAAGTATGGAAAGTTGGGAATTTCTTTAATGGGTTTTTAATAATCAGATGATGATCTTTTAATCAGCTCTTTTGAGATACCGTATTTTTCGCTCCATAAGAAGCACTTTTTTCCCCCCAAAAGTGTGGGGGGGGGGAAATGTATGTGCGTCTTATGGAGCGAATATAAAAAAAAAAATAAAAAAACCTAAAAATCTAACCCCCCCCCCCACCTTCCTGACTCCCCCAAGACCTGCCAAATTAATTTACTACAACCACCCACCCTTCTGACCCCCCCAAGACCTGCCAAAAGTCCCTGGTGGTCCAGCCGGGGTCCTGGAGCGATCTCCTGGGCTAGGGTCGTCGGCTGCCATAATCAAAATGGCTTCGAGGGCCCTTTGCCCTTACTATGTCACTGGGGCTGACCAATGGCCGCGGTAGCCCCTGTGACATGGTAAGGGCAAAGGGCAGTCTGTTGCCAGTAATCAAAATGACTTTGACGGCCCTTTGCCCTTACTATGTCACTGGGGCCGACCAATGGCCGCGGTAGCCCCTGTGACATAGTAAGGGCAAAGGGCCGTCGGCGCCATTTTGATTACTGGCAACCGACTGCCCTTTGCCCTTACTATGTCACAGGGGCTACCGCGGCCATTGGTCGGCCCCAGTGACATAGTAAGGGCAAAGGGCCATTTTGATTACTGGCAGCCGATGGCCCAAGCCCAGGAGATCACGCCTGGACCACCAGGGACTTTTGGCAGGCCTTGAGGGGGGTCAGGAGGGTGGGGGGTTGTTAATTTAAAGGGTTGGGATGGGTTTGTTTGTTTTTTTTGGGGGGGGGGGGTTCCCAGAGAAAAAAGTTTTCTGATCCGGGGAGTGGACAAAATGGCCCTCCCCAGACCCAAAAACAAAATGGGGAGAAAAAAAAAGTTATGCACTCCCCTAATTTGCTCCATAAGATGCACAGACGCCCGGGGACAGAGCCGGTTTAGCACAAAAAAAATTTTTTTTTTAAATTTTCCCCCTCTGAATCCTAGGTGCATCTTATGGTCAGGTGCGTCTTATGGAGTGAAAAATACAGTATTTATTTATTTTTTTTTGGTATGGTTTTACTATTGTTAATGGCTTATATTTTGTGATTGTACGGTTTGATGTTTTATGAAGACTGGCAATATTTCTGTTTTCCATTGTTCACTGCATACAGAATATGGTTTGTTGTGATTTCCAGTTCAGTTTGTCTGTACATTTCTATTTATATTTTATGGTCTCTCTATTCTATATTTTCTGTATATGTCTGTGTTCTGTATGTGTGATTGAAGTGAGAGATTCTGCTAATGTGTAGTTTCTGTGTAAGGATTTCTAGCAGCTTGGACTTAGATTCATCATTTTACTTTAAATTTTGCATGAATAGTGCCTGCGATTTAAAAAAAAAAAAAAAAAAAAAGGGGGTGTGGTTAGGGTAATCTTTGAGATACTGCAACGCATGCTATTTTACCGCATCGCATAGGTATTTTATTGCGACGAGCATTGCAAATATCACGGGTGTGATAAATTTATTTCCACATTTTAAGAGAAAGAGAGACTCTTTATAAGGCTCTCATATAAGTAAACTATACCACTGTAAGAGGGTCAACTAGTAACTCGGGGTGAGGTTTTGGTGGTGGTCTAGGGTTTGGGGGCAGTTTTACATGCACAGTCGGAGGTACGAGCAGCACAGTACACATCAGTGAAGATTTGATGTGATTTGGAGTGAGGAAAGGTACACAAAGATGAGATTTGTACAATGTGCTCTTGATCTAGCTTGATAGCACCTTCACTGATGTGTACTGTGCCGTTCATACCTCTGACTATGCGTGTAAAACTGCCCCCAAAACCTCACCTTGAGTTACTAGTTGACCCTCTTAGAGTGGTGTATAAAATGTTGACTAATATGTATGCCTCCCTAGAGGCTCTCACTTTCTCTCCACTTCCCCTCTTTTCCTCTTCCCCTATTCCCCTATTCCCTTCTTCCTCTCTTCCCCTCTCCCACCCAAAATGGGGTTTGCAATATTTAGCGCAAATCCCGGCTTGCTCAAATCGCACAGCATAACACCAGGAGTAAAGGTGTAGTTATTTCCAGCACAATAATGTGCATTACGCTATTGCACGCAATGTTAAACACGCCTCATTTTCATAAACTCCGCCAAACTCCTCCCTTTTGACTTAATTTTTCGAATTTGAATATGCATCTGCATTATTTATCGCATGTATTATGATGTTATCATGGGCATTAGGGCCCTAACACCCGCAATAAGGCCCTAATGTGATTTGATGAATGACCCCCTTGGTTTGTTCTGTTTTCCTAATACGGTAGGAAGGTGTTTTGGTGCCTGGTGTCACACTTTTGGGACCAAGGTCACACTTATGTCTACTTTTAGGTTATAATAGTAATGGTGGTGTTTTTTGTTTTGATTTTTTTACAACATTTAACAAAGTCTTCTAGCTCAGTGTATCCCCACTTTTTCAAGCTCAAGGCACACCTATATTAACACCATGGAGCAAGCAGTGCAGGTATGAAAAGGACTTGTATGGCCAAAAGAAGATCTAGGGAAACACAGAGAGCCTCGCCAATCTCCCACATTTTAAAACAAAGGGAGAGAGGGGACAGGAAGACACATTAACCTGACACAGTAGACCAGCTCCTATATACAAGTGCAGGAGAAAGGAGATATGGGCATGGTATGGACAGCCAGCTCGGTTAGTTACCTCAGCTGCCAGATGTGGCTGAAAGAGCTCCACTGCTGCTGCTTCCAACACTCAGCACTCAATGTTTTCTCTCCCCATCTCACGCAACCTGGTGATAGGTCAGAGGCTGGAAAGATTCTCTAAGAAAGAGGCACTGTGTGCAACATGTATGCTGCACAAAGCGCGGCCCAGATATCTGTGGCCTGCATGCCTCCTGGTAATTCCCACACTCTGAAGCTCATGCAGTAGCTAGGAAAGAGAGGCATGCTTGACTCTGCGTGTTCTCAGAAAGGAGCTTCTGCACATTTAAGAGACCCTGCTAGTGACCCTTTCCTTGTAAGGTGCTGAGTATCAGGTAGTGGAGACTTTTCCATGCACAGCTGATCATGTATGACGGCACACTGGTTGAGAAATACTGTTCTAGTTTGTATGTTGTACACAGGGTGAAGGCGCACCTCTTGAATTTCACCATAGGTGTCAAACTGCCTTTGCTGTGGCTCTGCAGTGGAGCTGCAAGAACGCCTATGTTCCCTTAATACCCTTGGCTGTATCCCATCCAGCCCCCCATCGCTTTTTGTACTTTAAGTTTAATTAGCTCCTCATGAACACACTTTTCTGAAAACTGATTGAGGTTTACCTCACTTCCAATCTTTTCTATGTTTTATGTGGTCTTGTTCCAGGCCCTTCCACAGTGAACATGGAATTTAAAATATTTAAGCAATTTTGCTTTTTTTCTTAGCAGCCTCTACATATTCCTCCTCTGAATCTCACGATGCCACTTTTGCACTTCCTCCTATCTCTAACATGTCTTTTAAAAAAAAAAAAAAGTCTTGTCCCCCTCCCTTTCATTTCTTACTGTATTTGCTTTCTTTTCTTCCATTTTAATGTTTGCATTCCTGACTACTTTTCCAGATATTGTCACCTGTCTCTTTCTGTGATCTCTTGTAGTTGATGAATGCTAACCTTTTTTTTTTCCCTTACCTTTTCAGCTACTTTTTATAATAAACCACAGTGGCCTCTTTTTTTTTTTTTTCTCTCTCTCTTTATTTACTTTCCTAAAAAAAAAGTTAGCTGGCCTTATTATTTCTCCTTTTAATTTTGCCCACTGCTCTTCTACTTTCCCTATATTTTCTCATTCAGCTAATGATGCCTTGAGGGACTCCCCCATTTTAACAAAGCTAGTTTTCATGAAGTCTAGGACCCTCGCCTTTGAATTGAACCTTCATCCACACATTAGTACTGACCTACACCACCCGGTGATCACTGGATCCCAGATGATTGTCCCCTACACCATCAGAAACGGTCTCCCCCCTGGTAAATAGCAGGTCGAATATCGCCCCCTCCTGTGTGGCTTCCTTTACCGGTTAACAGAACAGTTCACCCTGCAGAGGATACAGGGTCTCCCTGCTTCTAGAAGATGCTGCAGCCCGGATGTCCCAGTCAGGGTCCAACAGATTGAAATTCCCTAGCAATTGAGCAACCCTTTTCATAGCCTGGATCTGAATTGACTGAACAGCATTTGAGTTGCCACTATTATTTATTTATTTAATTTTCTATACCGACATTCGATCTGAGATCACATTGGTTTACATTCAGGTATTGTAGGTATTAAGGAGTTTCCTTGAGAAATTTAAATATCAATTGGTGAAAAGGTTTGTAGGCATCTACATTATAAAAGAGAATGAACATAGACTGTAAATGTAATGTCTTGTGGACGGTACCTCTTCTCGTTAGAGTGTTACCTCTAAGATGTGATCATGAGATGAGCAAATTTAACTTGTGTGATTGTCATATTGTACTACTGGTGCTATTGGATTTCCCAAAACTCTAATACTAGTTTGCTTATTTAGATTATAGAATTTGACTATAAATCCTTCCCATTTTAAATGCAATGAAACTTTCTCAGACAGATGATGAAATGCTAAGAGAAATCAGGGAAGCAAACCAATTTGGCAGTGCAATAATAATGGGAGATTTCAATTACCACATAGTACAAGAAGTGCAGGTAAATTGACAATCCTGACAAAGGACTCAAAACGGACTTCCAAAAGTGAAATGGGTTTTTATTAATTCATTAGGCAGCTCCACTGATTTAAATCACAAGTAGCTTTACGGTGTCCCCCGACACGGTCCCGTGTTTCGCCTAGGGCTGCATCGGGAGGGCTCGCCAGCAGGAATTCACATATGAAATACTGAAATTAAATCAATCACAAGTCAGGATGCTATATAGGACTTACAACCGAAAAAGAAATACAAACAGGTTTAAACACCACTCTTACCTGACAGCTGATGTGCTTGGTTTTGACAGGGAGCGCGCTTACTCTGAACGCTGTCAGGTATTTAAAGAATGGCAATGGCGCCAAGGCTACAGGTGAACCAATGACGTGGGTATGATAGCCACGTTCATTGGTTCCCGTTCCTGTAGCTCGCCATAGCAGCATTGTGTGCGACCAAGCTTAACTGTGAGAGATCTAAGTAAATAGGAACCATTCTATCTCCCGATTAAGTCCCTTCGGAGTGACTGAGTCTAAAGTGAAAATCCACCTCTGTTCAATGCGGCCGAGCTGTTCAGCATAACAGCCACCGCGAGCAGGTCGTGGAAACACCTCAATGACACTGAATTTAAGGTCTGAGAGATTGTGACATTTTTTTACCCAATGGTCTACCAATGGTTCATTTTCTCTGGAGTGCCTGATGTTCGAGCAATGCTCTATAATATGTGTTTTGACCATTCTTGTGGTTTTTCCAACATATACTAATGGGCACGGGCAGGTGATCACATAAATGACCCCAGAGGTGGTACAGTCTGAGTATGAACGGAGATAAAAAACTCTTTTGGAGACCGGGTGGGTAAAAGAAGTGGCGGATGCTGTATAGGAGCACACCGTGCAATGGCCACAGGGATGGTGTCCCAGTATGTTAGATGGATTCTGTCGCTGTACAAGATCCGCGTGTACAAGTTTGTCTCGCAGATTCTTGCCTCTACGATAACCCAACACCCCATTACGCCAGTGTTCTATACGGTTCCTAAGCTTCATAAGGACCCTCAACACCCCCCTGGACGTCCCATTGTGGCTGGCATCGGCTCTCTATTGGAACCCCTGTCCCAATTTGTGGACCTTTTTTTAAGGCCATTTGTACCTCGAATCCGTTCATATATTAGGGACTCGGCACATTTCATTACTCTTTTACACTCTATTCAGTTCCCAACTGAACCGTTCCTTCTAGTCACTCTAGATATTATTTCCCTGTATACTAATATTCCCCAACCCGCTGCTCTTAGAGTCATTGAAACAGTTTTAAATACTCGTACGGATCCTCAGAGAGTGCCCACTTCATTGTTAGTCACGTTGGCAACTTTAGCTCTCACACAAAATTACTTCAGATTTCATGACACTTTTTATTTACAGGTGAAAGGCACGGCGATGGGGGCCACCATGGCCCCCAGTCTTGCCTGCCTTTTTGTGGCAGAGTTCGAAGACTGGTTCGTATATACTTCAGAGGGCTTTCAACATATTGTAACCTGGTTACGATACATAGATGATGTTTTTCTGGTTTGGCGAGGTACTGAGATACAATTGTTCATGTTTATGGACTGGCTTAACTCTCGTGATTCTAATTTACAATTTAATTTTTGCTGGCACCAATCTCAGATTGCTTTTTTAGACATCACGGTTTCAGTCCATAATGATCAATTCCAGACCACAATTCATCGTAAAGACACAGATAGAAACACGTTATTAGCTTTCCAGAGCTGCCATCCGAGTACCCTAAGAAGTAACATCCCAACGGGGCAATTCTTTAGACTGCGCAGGCTGTGTACCACTCGAAAAGAATTTATAGATCAAGCTGAAATCATGTCAGCACGTTTTCTATCTCGAGGGTATCCCAGGCGGGTGGTAAGACAAGCCATGAAACGTGCATTATTCACTAACCGAGATCTGCTGTTTCTTCCTGCCTCCCGTTCTGACACCCCGGTCATTAACTGCATCCTGCCCTTCTCTACCTTAAGCAGACAAATTACCACCATGATTCGCAGACACTGGCGTGCACTGTCCATGGAGATGGTGTTTCCTGGTCCCCTACGGTTTACATATCGTAGAGGCAAGAATCTGCGAGACAAACTTGTACACGCGGATCTTGTACAGCGACAGAATCCATCTAACATACTGGGACACCATCCCTGTGGCCATTGCACGGTGTGCTCCTATACAGCATCCGCCACTTCTTTTACCCACCCGGTCTCCAAAAGAGTTTTTTATCTCCGTTCATACTCAGACTGTACCACCTCTGGGGTCATTTATGTGATCACCTGCCCGTGCCCATTAGTATATGTTGGAAAAACCACAAGAATGGTCAAAACACGTATTATAGAGCATTGCTCGAACATCAGGCACTCCAGAGAAAATGAACCATTGGTAGACCATTGGGTAAAAAAATGTCACAATCTCTCAGACCTTAAATTCAGTGTCATTGAGGTGTTTCCACGACCTGCTCGCGGTGGCTGTTATGCTGAACAGCTCGGCCGCATTGAACAGAGGTGGATTTTCACTTTAGACTCAGTCACTCCGAAGGGACTTAATCGGGAGATAGAATGGTTCCTATTTACTTAGATCTCTCACAGTTAAGCTTGGTCGCACACAATGCTGCTATGGCGAGCTACAGGAACGGGAACCAATGAACGTGGCTATCATACCCACGTCATTGGTTCACCTGTAGCCTTGGCGCCATTGCCATTCTTTAAATACCTGACAGCGTTCAGAGTAAGCGCGCTCCCTGTCAAAACCAAGCACATCAGCTGTCAGGTAAGAGTGGTGTTTAAACCTGTTTGTATTTCTTTTTCGGTTGTAAGTCCTATATAGCATCCTGACTTGTGATTGATTTAATTTCAGTATTTCATATGTGAATTCCTGCTGGCGAGCCCTCCCGATGCAGCCCTAGGCGAAACACGGGACCGTGTCGGGGGACGCCGTAAAGCTACTTGCGATTTAAATCAGTGGAGCTGCCTAATGAATTAATAAAAACCCATTTCACTTTTGGAAGTCCGTTTTGAGTCCTTTGTCAGGATTGTCAATTTACCTGCACTTCTTGTACTATGTGATATTGCCTCAAAGTGCAGTTTGCTCTAGCATGTACTTTTGGTCCTAGATTTCAATTACCCCAATATTGACTGGGTAAATGTAACATCAGGACTTGCTAGAGACATAAAGTTCCTGGATGTAATAAATGACTGCTTCATGGAGCAATTGGTTCAGGAACCAACAAGAGAGGGAAATATTTTAGATTTAATTCTTAGTGGAACGCAGGATTTGGTGAGAGAGGTAATGGTGGTGGGGCCACTTGGCAACAGTGATCATAACATGATCAAATTTAAACTAATAACTGGAAGGGGGACAATAAGTAAATCTGCAGCTCTAACACTAAACTTTCAAAAGGGAAACTTTGATAAAATGAGGAAAATAGTTAGAAAAAAACTGAAAGGTGCAACTGCAAAGGTTAAGTGTTCAACAGGTATGGACATTGTTTAAAAATACAGTCCTAGAGGCGCAGTCCATATGTATTCCACACATTAAGAAAGGTGGAAAGAAGCCAAACGATTACAGTCATGGTTAAAAGGTGAGGTGAAAGAGGCTATTTTAGCCAAAAAAAAATCCTTCAAAAATTGGAAGAAGGATCCATCTGAAGAAAATAGGATAAAACATAAGCATTGTCAAGTTAAGTGTAAAACATTGATAAGACAGGCGAAGAGAGAATTTGAAATGAAGTTGGCCATAGAGGCAAAAACTCATAATAAAAACTTTTTAAAATATATTTAAAGCAAGAAACTTGTGAGGGAGTCAGTTGGACCATTAGATGACCGAGGGGTTAAAGGGGCTCTTAGGGAAGATAAGGCCATTGCAGAAAGATTAAATGAATTATTTGCTTCCGTGTTTACTAATGCGGATGTTGGGGAGATACCAGTTCTGGAGATGGTTTTCAGGGGTGATGAGTCAGACGAACTGAATGAAATCACTGTGAACCTGGAAGATGTAGTAGGCCAGATTGACAAACTAAAGAGTAGCAAATCACCTGGACCGGATAGTATGCATCCTAGGGTACTGAAGGAACTCAAATGAAATTTCTGATCTATTAGTTAAAATTTGTAACCTATCATTAAAATCATCCATTGTACCTGAAGACTGCAGGGTGGCCAATGTAACCCCAATATTTAAAAAAGGCTCCAGGGGCGATCCGGCTTCAGTGCCGGGAAAAATAGTGGAAACTATTCTCACCATCAAAATCGTAGAGCATATAGAAAGACATGGTTTAATGGAACCCAGTCAACATGGATTTACCCAAGGGAAGTCTTGCCTAACAAATCTGCTTCATGTTTTTTGAAGGGGTTAATAAACATGTGGATAAAGGTGAACCAGTAGATGTAGTGTATTTGGATTTTCATAAGGCGTTTGACAAAGTTCCTCATGAGAGGCTTCTACGAAAACTAAAAAGTCATGGGATAGGAGGCGATGTCCTTTCGTGGATTACAAACTGGTTAAAATACAGGAAACAGAGAGTAGGATTAAATGGTCAATTTTCTCAGTGGAAAAGGGTAAACAATGGAGTGCCTCAGGGATCTGTAATTGGACCGGTGCTTTTTAATATATAAATGATCTGGAAAAGAATACGACGGGTGAGGTTATCAAATTAGCGGATGACACAAAATTATTCAGAGTAGTTAAATCACAATCGGACTGTGATATATTAAGGAGGATCTTACAAAACTGGAATATTGGGCAACCAAATGGCAGATTAAATTTAATGTGGACAAGTGCAAGGTGTTGCATATAGGGAAAAATAACCCTTGCTGTAGTTACACGATGTTAGGTTCCATATTAGGAGCTACCACCCAGGAAAAAGATCTAGGCATCATAGTGGATAATACTTTAAAATCGTCAGCTCAGTGTGCTGCAGCAATCAAAAAAGCAAACAGAATGTTAGGAATTATTAGGAAGGGAATGGTTAATAAAACGGAAAATGTCATAATGCCTCTATATCGCTCCCTGGTGAGACCGCACCTTGAATACTGTGTACAATTCTGGTCGCCGCATCTCAAAAAAGATATAGTTGCGATGGAGAAGGTACAGAGAAGGGCAACCAAAATGATAAAGGGGATGGAACAGTTCCCCTATGAGGAAAGGCTGAAGAGGTTAGGACTGTTCAGCTTGGAGAAGAGACGGCTGAGGGGGGATATGATAGAGGTCTTTAAGATCATGAGAGGTCTTGAACAAGTAGATGTGACTCGGTTATTTACACTTTCGAATAATAGAAGGACTAGTGGGCATTCCATGAAGTTAGCAAGTAGCACATTTAAGACTAATCGGAGAAAATTCGTTTTCACTCAACGCACAATAAAGCTCTGGAATTTGTTGCCAGAGGATGTGGTTAGTGCAGTTAGTGTAGCTGGGTTCAAAAACAGTTTGGATAAGTTCTTGGAGGAGAAGTCCATTAATGGCTATTAATCAAGTTTACTTAGGGAATAGCCACTGCTATTAATTGCATCAGTAGCATGGGATCTTCTTAGTGTTTGGGTAATTGCCAGGTTCTTGTGGCTTGGTTTGGCCTCTGTTGGAAACAGGATGCTGGGCTTGATGGACCCTTGGTCTGACCCAGCATGGCAATTTCTTATGTTCTTATGCTGCTTTGAGTGGTTCAAGTACTGGTTTTAATGATAAGGAAAAGAAGGGTACCAGTAAGCAAACAAAAATCACTATAGTGCCTCATCTTTCCTACAGAAAAAGTTCACTTTTTTTCACATCTGGCTTGGTACAAAATGGTTTATAACGGTGACCTCTAACTCAAGTATTTCCTAGCTGTTAAGGGCCCAAAAAGGAATTTTTCCAGTTGGTTAGTGCGTGCCAGGAAATGCCTTTATTTAATACTTTCTGCTGTTGATAGTTTATACTGTAAACAAAATATTTTCTTTTATTTTAACAATGAAAACTGCTGGCTGCTTCTGAAATTGCCTAGTAGTGGAGTAGTAGTCACCTCACTCTGTGCTGGAAACCAGCCTCAATTTACACTCATTGTCTTTGCTTCCCTTTTGATGAAATATCCCTTTTAAGCGATGTTTTCCTGTTTTCTACAGAAACTGTTTGTTATCATCACGTTCAGCAAGCACATAGTGGAGCAGATTGTGTCCCTAATCGGGTGAGTAACTGGTTTGGGAGAGGCAAAACCTCATTTCCCTGTTGACGAAGCATGCGGAACAGGATGACTTGCTTGCTCTGGGATTTTTGTTTTCACTGGTTTGGGCTCTTTACCTCAAGTAACGGAATAACATTGACTTGAGACTTCAGCTTGTTGGTTTACAGTGCTGATGAAAATACCATAGAATAAGTTTACTTCAGAGTAACACGATGTCATACGGTAGCTCCCAACAGAAACAAGCTAGACTAGCCATGCCAGTAATTCTCCCCGCTGTTTGAATGGAAAGCATTGCATGTTTTGTCTTCTACTTCTAATCAGTTTGGAGAGTGGAGTAAGAGGGCATGGGTCACCAGCATCACAATTGCTCACAGTGGGCAGCGTCTATCAAATATGAAGAATCCTGCATTCACACTCCATATCTTGCCAGCTTTATATATACTGTAAAGATATGCCCTTCAGCCACTAGAAAATGTATGACTCAGTGCATGGATGAGACAAAGGTGCAGGGAAGAGGGTTTTAGATTCCTTAGGAACTGGGAAACATTTTGGGGAAGGGAAGCCTATTATGAAAGATGAGAGATGTACCTTAACCAAGGTGGAATCAGGCAGCTGTCGCTAACATTTAAAAAGGAGAGAGAGCACCTTATAAACTAGTTCATGGAGGAAAATTGACAGTTGCTGAAGAATGCATGATTCGGGTATGATGTCTCTTAAAGATGCTCTGAAGTTCCTGTTTTGATAGTATCCCGATAGAAATTGTAGTACGGGCTGAAGCAGCTCAGATGAATTTAAATACAGAGTAGACAAATATAAATTATTCCAAATTACTTGTATCAACTGCTAATAATCGGATTGTCTGTAGAAATAAAAAGCAGTCTTTTAACTGTCTGAATGTAAATGCCAGAAGTCTAAAAAAAATATGATGAGAGAGTTTAAAGGGATATAGACATAATAGGTATCTTAGAGACCTGATGGTAAGAGAATAACCAATGGGACACTGCTGTTCCAGTATACAAACTGTATGGAAGTGACTGGGCAGACCAAATTGGAGGATAGCATAGAATCGCAGAGGATAAAAGTTCTTCAGGAAATAAACTGCACTCTGAAATCTTTAGGGATAAAAATTCCGTGTGTGATGGGGAAGATTATAGCAGTCGGGATACACTACCATCTGCCTGAACAGGACAAAAAAAGCAAAAAAACCTGAGAGATGCTAAAATTGGCAGTACAGTTATAATGGGAGATTTACATTAATGATTGAATAAATGTCTCATCAAGACATGCTAGGGAGGTAAAGTTTCTAGATGTCATTAATCATTGCTTTATGGAGCAGTTAGTCCTGGAGCCAATAAGAAGGGGAAACTGCTTTAGATCTAGTTCTCAGTGGAACATAAAACCTGATAGAAGGAATAAAGGCAGTGGAGCTGCTTGGCAGTAGTGATCCTAATGCAGTCAATTTGAAAATAGGGAAAAACATAAGCAGTGGAAGGTTTGGTGTAAAACAGTAACATGGGCCAAGAAAATTTGAGAAGAAACTTGCCATAGACACTAAAACTAATATTAAATTTTTTCAAGTATATCAAAAGCAAGACGCTTGTGAAGGAGTCAGTTGGACCACTAGATGAACTTGGGGAGGAAGGGGCAGGGTTTCCAACTGCTTGGTTTTGGATTGGACAGCCAGGTTTTCAGAAGTGCTGTACAGTGCCCGGTTAGAAGTACTGACCGGACACTGAAAATCTGTATTTTGAGGGAGGCTCCTCTTCTTTCACACAGCTTCCTGGTTACAAGAAAAGACAGAGCTGAGCTGTGCTCCCTGCCCGCTTGTCTCCTCTCCTGTGGTGTGATTGGATGGGGGGTGGCATGGGGAGAGGAGGCGGGACATAGCACAGGCCTCAGTTCCCAGTGGCTCCACAGATCTCTGCAGCAATCACCCTCTGGGTCCCTCCCTCACTTAGTGCTGGGCCAAGACTCGAGAGAGGGGCTGCAGCCAGCCAGCCAAGGGATACAGGAACAGAGGAGGGGAAGTTGGAGAAAGAAACAGTTACATGGTGAGGAAAGGGGGACACAGAGAAAAGGGGAGGGAAAGGAAGATAGACACATGGGGAGCAAGGGAACAGGAGGGCATATTGAGAGACAGATGGCACAAGGGAGACAGATATAAAGGCTGGGAAGGTTTTAAGGAAAGGGAGAGTGGAACTACCTGTGTCTGAGAAAGGAGGCTGTGTTTGGGAGTGTGCATGTGCGTATGAGAGAGGGAGGTTGTGCATTTGGGAGTGTGCATGTGCGTATGAGAGAGGGAGGTTGTGCATTTGGGAGTGTGCATGTGCGTATGAGAGAGGAGGTTGTGCGTTTGGGCATCTGCATGTGCGTATGAGAGAAGAGGTTGTGCGCTTCTGAGTGTGCATGTGCGTATGAGAGAGGAGGTGCATTTGGGAGGGTGGGTGTGTGTGTGTATGTGGGGTGTGTATAAGAGGAGGCTGTGTGTTTATGGGGAAGTATGGAGGTGGGTGTATATTTGGCTTTAGTTGTGATAGAGAGCAAAACTGCATGAGAGAGGATGCGGTTGATGTCTTTATGAGGATAGTTGAAATAAAATTTATAAAACAAAGTATATTGAGGGGGGTGCTTGGAAGCCAAGTAATGAGTGGATTGACAACTGACAGTAGCTATAACCTCCCTCTCCCAAAGCATAAAGTTTAGTCGGGTGTCCATGTAAACATTTGCCACCCTAGGAAGGGGGTGAGGACAGGTCACTGCAACAAATTCCACAACTTGATTGTGTGCTAAGTTTTGAAAAATAATTTATTTTTTTTTTTACTTTTTTTCTTTTTTTTTTCTGAGGCGGATGTTGGGGGAGATACCCACACCTGTAACTGTCTTTTGAAGGTGATGATTCAGGGGAGCTGAAGCAAATCGCTGTGAAACTGGAAGATGTGTAATAAAGCAACTTGACAAACTAAAGATTAACAAATCACTAGGTCCAGATGTTCATCCCAAAGTTTTAAAAGAACTAAAATATGAAAATGAGCCTCTTACAAGCAATCTGAAACATATAATTAAAATTAGCCACTGTGCGTGAAGACTGGAAAGTAACCAGTTTAATGCCACTTTTTTTTATAATGGGCTCCAGTAGACAACAGTAGGAGCTATTCTTGAGTACAGAATTATTGGACATCTAGACATGGCTTAATGGAGAAGAGCCAACCCAGATTCAGCAAAGGGAAGTCTTGCCTTACCAAGCTATTAAAACTCCTTTGAAAGTGTAACCAGATGAGCCAATCAATGCAGTGTATCTGTATTTTTAGAAGGCATTTAACAAAGTCTCTCATGAGAGGCTGCTCATGAAATTTAAAAAGTCACTGGATAGGAGGTGATGGCCTGTAGTGGACTGGTAACTACCTGAAATATAGGAAATGGGCTGTGACTCAATGTTCAGTTTTTCCCAGTGAAGAGAAGTGGATATTTATTTTTATTTTATTTAACATTTTTTATATACCGAGGTTCTAGAGACAAAATCACTAAGCACTTCGGTTTACAGACAACTATTGAAATGACTAACGTGAGTCTTACAGAGAACAGGAAATAAGAACTGGGATATAAAAACAATTAAACTCAAAATGACATAGAATCCTTAAGTAACAGAGTTAGTAAAGATTGGTAGTCAAACATGTAACAGGCGATTAAATGTGACTAGAGTATTATGAGAATAAATCTATGGTGGTTTGGTAGTGAAAAAACATGATAATTTGTATCAGGTGTGTAGGAAGGATGAAGTCCGAATTAGGCGTAGGCTAGGGTGACGAGCCAAGTCTTGAGTCTTTTTTTGAAAGTAATTGGACAATGTTCAAGTCTAAGTTCTGAAGGGAGAGAGTTCCAATGATTCGGGCCGACTGTGGAGAAGGCTCTTTTATTTGACAATGATTTGAATGGAGGTGTTTTTAGAGAGCCTTTTTGGGCAGCTCTCAACGGGCGGGAAGATGAATATAATTGTAAAGGGAACCTGAGGTCAAGAGGGGAGGATTTGTGGAGTGCCCCAGCAGTCTGTATTGGGACCAATGCTTTTTAAACGTTTACATAAATAATCTGGAAAAGGGCACTGTGAGTGAGGTGGTCAGATTTGGAGATGACACCCAATTATTCAAAGTGAAGTCACAAGCACATTTGTGAGGGACTGCAGAAGGAACTTGCCAGACTGGGGAGCTGAGCATCTAAATGGTAGATGAAACGTTATGTGGGCAAGTGCAAAGTGATGTGCACAGGAAAAATAATCCAAGCTAGAGGTATGCAATGCTGGGTCCCGTATTAGGAGTCGCCACTGAGGGGAAAGTTTTCTTAGAGTTATTGTGGTCAATGCGTTAAAATCCTCGGCTCAGTGTGTGGCGGCAGGCAGACAGGAGTTATTCAGAAAGGAATGAAAAATAGGATGTAACTATGCCTCGATCAATCTGTGGTGCTTGAAAAGATTTAGAGAGGCAATGAAAATGATAAAGCGGGATGCAGTGGCTCCATTGTGAATAAAGGCTAAACAGGTTAGGCAGAAGAGATGACGGAGAAGAGATACGATAGATTTTATATTAATGTGAGCGAGGTAGAACAGGCAAAGAGGGGACAGTTCTTTTTCATTTCGGATAGCACTAGGATTAGGGGACACGCCATGAAACTAGCAGGAAGAAGATTTAAATCAAATTAGAAAAGGGCTGGGGTTTCTTGCCAGATGTGGTCAAGGGGTTTAAACGGGGGTTTGGACAAGTTCGTAGAGGAAATGTCAAACAATTTACTAGCCAGGTAGACTTGGGAAAGCCACTGCTTATCCCTGGGAGTAAGTAACAAGAAATGGATGTGACGGGTACTCCCTAGAGATCCAGACTGGCCATGCCTGAGACAGAATGCTGGCCTTTTTGGTCTGACCCAACATGGCATATCTTCTGTTCTTGTGCAACTGAGCTGAGACTTTCCGCAGGGCAACCAGTGTTCTGGCATTCTTCTAATGCTTGTGAGTTGTGTTTATTGAATCTGTATGGTCCAAGACCAGTAATGCAACATCTCCAACTTCCCCGTCAGTGCGCTCAAAGTGCATTTCTACATTGCTGTATGGTTTCCTGCCATCTGTTTCACCTGTCTGCATAGGAACTGATTTAGATCTTCAGATGTTAGATTTTGTGATGATTAGAGTCCCATCAGTGTTAACATTGCTTAATAAAGTAGCAACAAGACTTGTATTATGGAATACAGTTGGCAAATGAGACAAACATGGCTGGGGCAGTGTTGGAGAGAGCTTCTGAAATACACTCTGCAGTCCTGATCCCTAGTCCTCAGCTTAGAGTGAGAGACATTAGTGCTTCCCCTTATGTGCAGTTCTGAAAGGAATAGTGCATTTTTTTAAATTAAGTTATTCTTTCCTTAGCCTGCTTTCCGAAGGGACAGAAGGCGAGGTTGCTGCTGTATGTGTGTGCCTAATACGTTTGTGTTTGATATCCCATCCACATCAAATTTTCAGCCCATGTCAGGGGGGAACACAAGGACTCCGTCAAGGGTGAATGTCGTTGCAGATCCACGTGTACCTGTGCACCGTGGCTCATCAGTAGGCTCATCTAGTTCTGGGTGGAACATCATCTTGCATTCAGTAGATTGTGTTTTCTAGGGCCTACTTCTTATTGACTTCAGCCCACACCAGAGATGCAGTTCTCGTTTTCTTGTCCATTCTGCACATTTATTAAGTGATGTAGAAAAATGTTTCCTTTCTTTCTAAGAGTAAAGGAAGAGAATTTTTGGTAGTC
Source organism: Rhinatrema bivittatum (assembly GCF_901001135.1). Lineage (NCBI taxonomy): Eukaryota > Metazoa > Chordata > Amphibia > Gymnophiona > Rhinatrematidae > Rhinatrema > Rhinatrema bivittatum. The sequence continues at coordinate 175,042,350 of NC_042622.1, forward strand.
TTTCTTCGTGAATCACTTTGTAAATATTTGGGGGGGGGGGGGCGGGAAGTGACTGCATACTTGATTATGGAAAGCTCAAATACCAGCAGCCTCCAACTGAGAGCCGTTTTTGGCAGTTATCTTTGTGTGACATGAGGAATAAAGCTGGCTACCTCAGGAGTTTGCATTAGGGAATTCCCAATTGAAGTTCCAGCAGTGAGATGAGCAGTAGGACCCCCTCCCCCATGGGAGTATGTTGCTGGGTGGTACAGTGATACAGAGCATGAAGAGGTTCTCATGAAGAGACAAGTTAACAATTGTCGTCACTGCTGTAGCATTTCAGCACAGATGTGCTCTGAGAGAGGCTTGGGCTCATGGTGGAGGGATTTAATAAAGGCGAGCCTGCCACTGGCCCTGCTTATCCATACCTAGTACTACTGAGACTTAAAATACTAAAGGCAGCATCTGCTTCATCTGTGTAGCAAGGGGATGTCCTGATCTAGCTGATGTGAAAGGCATGTGACCTCTCCTCCACCCTGGCTTGCGGTGCATTTCCCACACCATTCTATCTTTCATTTCCTAGATAAACCTTAGGTCTGTTCAGAGCTGGCTCTCTAGCAGAGGTTTAGGGATTTGCAGTGCTGGCTGAATAGCTTATTAGGCCTGAGGTGTGAGGCGAGTGCTTCAGAACGGGGGGGGGGGGGGGGGGGTTTACATTTTCTCTGTAGTTTAGCACCTTTGCAGATAGTCTGTGCATCAGTTGAAATTTTAGCATGCTTGAAGAAGACTGAAGTAAGATTTGTTTTTTTAAATTAAGTTGGATGATATCATGGGTTAACAATGTTCTCAAGAGACAGAGAGAAGTCGGAATGTTCCGGTTTCCTTGAGTTTTCCCAAGCACTGTCTGCAGGATTACTTCATCCGTTCCTCCCTCGCTTTTTCTCTCTTTATTATTGCTTCTTTCTTACAGCATATAAAACATTTTAAACATGTCTTTTATGTAGGAGTGGATTTTTATAGGCTTTATTTGAAAAATGGCTCCAACCTTTTTTCTTTTCATTTTTTTTTAAGCTTAATCTTTATTGACCAAAATACATTTTTCCACTGTTTCAAATTAGACTATGCATTACCATAGTTCTGTTGTATAACATGGCGCTTATTTTGGATATGAGCAGAGTTGTAGAGACAAACGTGAGCAAACTCTGTTCACTAACTCGTCTGACTCCCGCCTCACCGTAGCACTAATCTTTTAATTATAATCATTTTGTTGCCTGAACGCAAGACACGTACCTCTTGCGCGCAATTTTTAATTTGCACTTTCTTTGCTATTTCTTCGGTGGTTTAGACTAAAAGAGAAGGTGGGGAGTTGTAAGTACATTATAATGAAATCCCTAAATCCTTACTGTGAGGTTTGATATCTGGAATGACAGAGAGCACCAGAGATGGTGAGAGAATGCTCTGAACAGCTTCTGCAGGAATTTAAAGCAAACCAAAAGCAGGTCTTGTACAGTTGGAGCTGGACTTTAGGTGCCTTTCATTACATACATTTTTTAATCTAATAGTATGTTTTCTGGGTTTTTTAAATTAAGGTTGCTGCTTGGGAAAATGCACCAGAACTTTTTTTCTTGTGCTGACTTTTTGCATTTTCCAGTAGCGTGATCAGGTATAAAAGATGAAACTCAGATTTGATCCCGATACTCTCTGCCTGCACTTTGACCTACCTGCCAGAAAATACTGGATCCGCCAGGAAAGGTCTGGCTGCTTTGGCTCTGGTCACATGTTCAGGCTTGTTGTATTACTTCCAGAGTATTGAAAGTAAAATGATTGACTTTCTGAGTGTACACTGCTTTTCTCCTGCCCTGCCCAGTTGCTGATTGAGCCTTTAGTGTTACTGAATGGCGTGGAAGGTTCTTCCTAGAGCCGCAGAACCAGCTTTGCAGCGTACAGAAGGACATTATCCCCTTAGTGGCAGAGAACAGGAGCGAAACATGTAGGTCGGCCATCGTGCAATGGCATTCTTTTTCCTCTCCTTTTTCTTTTTCTTGAGATTTAATCCTGCTTCTCACCAATGCCAGCTGAAACAGTGCGACATCTGATCTCGCCAGAGATCCACTCCGTGAGCCGGCCCTGCTTTCTGAAGACTCTTCCCCTGTCTGCATGCTGATGACAGTGTAGTCTTCAATGATGCGAATAGAATATGAGAATCTGAAAGGGGAATTTCATTTGTAACTTCTGGTTTTGTATAGTATTCGTCGCCTTCTGACCTCAGTACGTGGGGGTCAGACAGGTAAAGGGCATGCACTGGTGCAGCATGACAGTATCTTCTCTGCAAAGTGTAAAAACTGCTTTCATAATCCCTTGCAAATTCCATCTTTCTCCTTCCGGTCTTGCCTCCTGCTTACAGATGCAAATTCTAAATGAGCAATTCAGGCTGCGTTGTTTTTCCCTGAAAATTTGCTAAAATTCTCACTTTCTTAATTTCTCCCATATATGAGCAAAGACTTGGGGTTTCTCTGTTAGTCCGCTGGACTATGTGGAATTCAGGGTTGTAGGCGAGACGAGCTTAATCCATCTGGGATGAGCTTTTCAGAGTGAAGAAGAGGGGAGAACTTGAAAGCTAATCACACTTGTAGGCGAGACCTTGTTATTGGACTAACTTATGACAAATACTTTTCACGAAAACATTTGTCAGATCATGACTGTCCAGATTTCAAGGTTTTGCGTTAAATACTGCAGCAAATGTTTGTTTTTTCTTTTTTTTGTGAAAAGGTGAGCCATCCCAAATCTTTGCAAAATTTGCAAACCAAACTACATTTACCATATCTCTGGGAAAAGGGTGTCTTCTTGTTCAAATTTGCAGCAGAGCTCTTCAGATAGTTCATGCAGAGAAAAGAATATTTGTTCCCCCATTGTCTGAATAAATTGTGCAGTAAGGCATTTCGGGAAAAACATAAAGCCTTGATATTTTTATGATATTCTGCTGTTTTACCACTGCATGATAAATGTTATATCTTATGTTTTTAATATTTTGATCTGCTCTACGAAGATCTTATTTGGATTGACAGACAATGAATGCTGTGAAGTAAATCTGCGGCTCAGTGTGCCTATTTGCAAGTAAGAATGGTTAGGCAACAGCCGATTTGGATGATTTTGCTTTCTGGACAGTGTTTTAAGTCTTGGGGCGTTAATTACTGTAATACTTTATTGGTAGAGATGCCAGTTGCTGTGATCAAGAAACTCTAACTTATTCAAAATAGTGCGGCTAGGTTAATTGGCAGAAAATTGAAATGAGTGCTGCTGCATTGTTACTGGTGACGGAGAGAATAAAGTTTAAATTACTAACGATGCTTTTTCGCTGTTTGCAGAGTACTTGTAAGATAAGCTGGAACGGGATATTCTAGGTCAGGCCTTGCAGTCTTTGCCGGGTTTCCAGTTGTCATCTTCAGTGGGAGATGAGTTTTGGTTGCAGCATTTTAGTAGCGGAGCTTCATAACTATGAAATATATTACCAACTGCGGTGTGGTCTGAACCAAAGTATCAAAAGTTCTGGAAACGCGTTCAGGCTTTCGTGTTCCCTCGGGCTTGAGTGGGTGGGGTTGCAGGGGTAAAGGTTTGGCAGTGAAGAGGGGGATTTTTATATTTTTTATGGATGGTTTTTATTGTAAACCGCTCTGGTTAGTTTTGCTTATGGTACGGTATATACATTTTTAAATAAAATAAATGTAGAATATTCAAAATATAGAACTTCAGCTCACCCTTGCTCATAGACTGGTGTGAATTCTTTACTGTATTTGACTAACACTATACTTTGCATTTCTTCTATATTTACAGCATCTGCAATAAACTCTTGTACCCCTAGTTAACAAACTCAAGTACCATGTGTAATGGTAATCATCAGTTTTGTTCTCGGATCTGTAGAGATTTTCAGTTTGCGTCACTGGAAGGTAAATTTTCCCATGGACACACAGCGTCTCCATTCTGGCAATCCCCACGTTGATATATGTTCCATATGTAGAGTATGGTAGTATCTTCTGAATAACAAGTGAGCTATACTCAGATGTTGGTCGCATGTTAAGTGATTATTTTCTCACAAATTTGTGATCCACAAACTTGATTTGTTCCATTCTTATTCATTTCCTTCTACATTTTTAATAGAAATATTTATATATTTTTCTACTAGTAAAAAAGTGCTCATACTCTAAATGTCCTATGGTATTCTCCCCATGATCATGTGACTTTGATTCTGTTGCTCGGCACTGGGGCTGCTACAAAAGTGGTGGTTCTTAGGTCTGATTCAGACCTTTTGGTGTAGTGCATATTCTTCACACACTTCTGATTATATAGACCTTAGTGCGCAATTGCTATGCTTCAGGCCAAAATGCTTACATCTGGTATAACGATTTTAAAGGGTCACACTTGCCCTAAGGCATCCTGTCGTTATACATTACATGTAAAACACTTCTCTGAGAAACTAGAGTCCATGTAAAGTTTTTTTTTTTGTTTGTTTGTTTTTTTTGTGTTTGTTTTTTTTATATCATCAATTGTTTGGCATTAAAATTGGGGAAATATTTGTAGGTTGTGACACCTTTTTCTATTGGTCCTTTGAAAGGTGTAATAATCTCCTAAGACTCCAATTTCTCCGTTGACAGGCAGGCATGGATTAGCCATAACACGTGAATGATGTCATCCAGTGGCACGGATACCGAGCTCAGTGAAGAGTTTGAGCATGCATGAGCGTTCCCATACACATATGCTATGCTGAGCTCCTCAGACTTTCTTCACCTGAGGTACTGCATGGACATGTCCCAGTCTCTCTTTAAAATGTTTGGTTTTGGTCTTGGTGACTTTGCTACTACCTCAGCAGCCCTTCAAATAGAACTTTTAAGTTCTACAAAAGAAAGAATATGGAAAAGGCCAAGAAGCCCTTAGCCAGTATCCTCAAGGCCTGCATCTGGGGACAGGGGAGGCTGGATGACCATCATGGATAAGTGTGGTCTATTGATGCGCGGGCACAGGCCATAACTCCTCCAACTGCTACTGCTGTGGTCGGATGACCCCTAGGGTGTAATGGTGATACACCTAGAAGATGGAGGCTTTAAGGAAGACACCAGCGCATGTAAACTCCATGCCCTGGTGCAAAGCTGGGAAGCAGAGATACTCCTAGTCCAGGAGCGACGCATCATCAGACACTTGGCCAAACATAAACAGGAATCTTCCCCCTGTTATTCTTGTAAGCACAGGAAGGATCCTTTTGACCACCACCCGGCACTGATTCCCTGATCCATCTCAGGTGCCGATGGAGGTGCCAAGAAGAGCGTCTAAATGGCACGAGTGGTCAGCCGTCCGCCGGTTAGGAAACAGATGTGAGTTGACTACCTTGCTAAAGCATAAGCCCTGGAAGAGACTTAGGGGGGCACTCCTGCACATATGCCTATGTCAACAACCCTTGTTCTAAGCGGATAACATTTTGAATACATAACATAATAATAAATTCACATTTAAAGCTGATTCATCCTGCTATGTAGGAAGAACCCTGTTCACAGGTAAGCAAACTTGATTTTCTCCAAGACCTAAACAGCTACTAGAATTGCACTACATATGTGGTGAGATTTTTCCCACATGGTTTTCATAGATTTGAATTGGACCATGAGGTCCTTAGCAGCAGGTCAGCAGCTGGACAAGGGATGCCTTCAGCACCCCTGCCCCCTTCCCTTTTGGGCTTACATGCTCGCAGACTGATTCAGACGGGGGTTGTTCTTCTTGCCCACCCCTGCCTGACTGTGCAGGAGAGGGGTAGGAATTCTCTGCTTGAGCAGAATGGTTTTCTTTTTCATTTCAAACTTAAAATATGATTTCACAGTTTTAGAGCATGTATTTGCTCCTACATGGAGCCCCTTTTGTCTCAGGAAAGGCAGTGGGGACTTGAAGAAGCTTGCATAATGGAAACCGTTAAAAACCTGGCTGTCTGCTCCTAAAGACAGTGCTATGAAGACTGACATGTTAGGAGCCCCCCACCTCACATATGGCTCCCACAGGAAAAATTGCCTTGCAATTTCTTCTGCTTTTTATTGATTTTATATTCCACCCTTTGGCACTTCGGAGTGGAGGTATTTCCCCATCCCCAGAGGGCGATGTGACCTGCCCAATACCAGTGCAATCTTACATTCGCTGTACTAGCAGTTTTTAACAAACTGTTGTTGGAACTGCAGCCAGCCCAGATGTGTCAAAAATAGATTTTTTTTTAATAATTCTTTTTGAGCTTTACTTGCTTGTTTTTCTTTCCAAGGCAAAGGATGGGCCAGGAGAGATGCTGCAAGATATCATTATGTCACGTAATTTTCCTGGCTATCTTACTCTTCGCTGAGATGATCTCGTGCCCTGTAGAATGCATGGTCTGCAAGTTTGCTACCCTCATTGACGTTTCCTGGCAAATATCTGTGTAGGAGAGGGCTGGTCTTCCACCTACACAGCCAGTCCTTCTGGTGTCCTGTGCATTCATTGTGCAATGTGTGGGCTGGAGTCCTCATACAATACACAGTGTGCAGGTGTCGCTGGTACAGCATTGCCAAATCTGGTGTCTCCTTTTGCTAACCTACGATATAAATAAAACACACGCGCTCTCATTCTGAGGGTTGTTTTTTTTTTTTATTTAGATGCTGTACAGGAAACAGTAACTTAATGTATTTCGAATATTTCCTGGAAATCCGATCTTTCTGAAGAGTAGTAACCTACATGAAGGTTAAAGCAGTAGTTGCTACCAAAACTCTTTTAGTAATTCAATCAGTAATTAAAATAAACACAGTCATTCAGATTCTCTTTGTCTCACTGGTTTGTTTAACAACTGAGGCAGCACAAGGGTTTGTGGTTTGTGAAAGCTTCTCCTGAGCCATTCCCACCACTGGAGATCCATGTAAATCTGAGCACTGCTTATCCTCTGACTTCTGGGTTGGTATTTCCCTGATGCTCCAGCAGAAACAGCTGAAGACGCGATTTCTTTTGCACCTAGGGCAGATGACCAGAATAATATATACACATCTCTTTTTCTAAGAACGTTGAAAAGCATAAAGCCATATACATTTGGAGAAAGTAGTAAAGAGACTCAGGAATAAGACAAGCAGAAGCATTAAAACCAAGACTCCAGTAAATATTTTGATTCAAATTTTGTTATGCGGGAACTACCACCTAACAGCCTTTTTGATTCACCATCCATGACACAGTGGAGAAGCAAAAAAACCTTTTGATTGAAATAATTTCAATGAGGAAGCAATAAACTTGCTGTTCCCACTATGGTCCCAGCTCTGTGGGTTGTTTTTTTTAATTAAAAATTTATATACCACCTGTAAATTGTGTTAACTAAGTGAGAATACAAAAAAAACATAGTGGAAATAAAATAAAAATAAATCACACATACATGGGATACAATAAAACTCAAAATTAGAATAAAATTAAATTTAAAAAATTAAAAACAAATGTAATCTAATACAATTACAGATAAAATAAAACTAAAATTCAATCAATCAATACTAAAAATTACTGTAATAAACCGACAACACGGGCAGGTTAAATTGGTTAGACCTGCATGGTACCCCAGGTATGTGCAGAATGCTGTCTTATAACACTAGACCTTTCAGAAGCTATACAAACCTTGTGTGAATATGGAAACAGATCAGTGTGAGGTTTTGTTTTCTGGCAGGGTGGAGAGCAATGTTTTGTTGCAGGAAATACATTGTTTGAAGATTTTAAGGAGCCTTGGCTTAAGATCTTTGCAACAAACTTTTTCCATAGAGAACTGTCTTCCCCCCCCCCCCCCCCCCCTATTTTGATTGCTTCTTAAACGTGGCTGTATGAAGGTAAAAATATTTTATAGAATTTTAAGAAAATAAAGAAGTAATAGGGAAGAAAATCAGCTGCCTGTTTAAACAAAAAATGGTTCCTCCCTTTAGCTTTGATTTTTATTTCATTCCTAAAGAGAGGTTATTGTTTAACATTTCTGAAAAATCTTGCCTCATAACCATGAGGCAAGATCATCATGAATCTATAGAAAATGGAACATAGCTGCACAGATCTTTATTTATATTCCACCTTACAGGCAGGTATTGCAGCATGTTTGCAACTTATTAAATAAAATGTATTGGTATAAAAAAAAAAAGTGACTATAAATAAGACTAAAATATAGGAAATGAGATGCATGAAACAGACCATTTTGCAATGCAGCAATAATAGAATTGTTTGGATATTAGCAATGATTTGGAATTGAGTAGAACTATTTCCCAAGTGATATTTCAGAAGGGTCAGTAGGAAAGGTTTGTCCTTTCTTGCAGGGTGGACACTTCAGATGATGAAGCAAAGTGAGAAGTGATCTGGGAAGGCAATCAGGTGAATACTTACTGTATTCCTTGATGCAAAAAAAGCATAGAGACCACCATTTGGTGCACAGAAATCCAATAGGACCAGTACCTGAAGGGGGGGACACTATTGTGCACCAAACAGGAGAGGGATTTCCAGGCAATCAGGTACTTTGGTCTCTGCAGTCTTCCAATTTCTAAGGTATTGTTGGGATGGAAGTGCATGAGCATTGGAACTGTCACTTTGCACCATCTTTTTCAAACTGCAAAAAAAATAAAGCCCAAAATATTCCAAATCAAAGTTGTTGAGCTAGAAATTTACAAAGCATTGAACAGGTCCTTTTTACATTATTTTAGTTTACCTCTGCAGATTTGAAATACAGCATCTTGTATGAGAGGCTTAAAGTTCCGCAAAAGGAAGGAAAAAACAAAAACATGTTTAAAAATTGCCCAAACTTTGAAAGAGCAAACTTGCCCAGAAAATACTCTAGCAATTTTGCAAAAGGCCTAAGTGTGATCCTGAGTTGGATGATAGCTTATTTGTTTCAGCAGTTATTTTAATGGCACTAATGAACAAAATTAAGTCATTGTTTCTTGGTCCAGCAGTTTTCTCAATCGGATCTGGCTGCTTCCGGGCTGCGGTGCTGTGAGCCCTCACTCAGTACCATCTAGGATATTTCCCCCTGTTTTTATCACCTTCCCTAGCCCAGCCATTGCACCGTGATGCTCCTTCACCAGGAGCTAGAGTCCTGAACACGTGCACTCTAGTTTTGGCCAGTAGGTGTCGCAATTGAGCAATGCCTGGGGATGCCCTCCTTCTCTCCACAACATCCACAGCCACGGTCAGCTTGAAGTAAAAGCTGGGGCCAAGTATCAAACTTGGGTCTTGTATGCAGCATTGGTGCTCGAGTTCTGGGCAGAAACATCAAGTTGTTGCTGCTGTCTGTAAACCTTTTCTGTTTATTCTCGCACCTGATGTGAGACAAACTCATTTTTTGCCAATGGTGCAAAAAATCCTAATCATCTATGCTGGCATTGAATTTAGGAGGCAGTTTTCAAAGGTATTTATGTGGTAAAGCATAACTGATGCCCTTGAAAACTGCTCGAGCTCTATGTGCATAAATTTACACACATCCGGGGGCGGGATCAGAATTTAATTTTCAAAAACCATGGGGCAGATTTTAAAACCTGTGCGCGGGTGCAGATTTGTTCGTGCAACCCAGCGAGAACAAATCTACACCCGATTTCGCGCATGTTATAAAATCCAGGGTTGGCACGCGCAAGGGGGTGCACAATTGTGCAAGTTGCGCGAGCTGCGCAGCCTGCCTCCATTCCCTCCACCCCCCTGCACCTTCCCCTCCCTTCCCCTACCTAACCCGCCCCCCAGCCCTACCTAGAAACCCCCTCTCCTTTGTTGAAGAAGTTACGACTGCCGGCCAACGGCCAACCCGCGATCCCAGGCCACGCCCTGCCCCTTTTTGCAAGCCCAGGAACATACGCGCATCCCGGGACTTGTGCGCGCCGCCAGGCCTATGCAAGATAGGCTCGGCGCATGCAGGGGGAGGTTTTCGGGGGTTGCGCGCGTATCTTACACGGGCAATCCTTTGAAAATGTACCCCTATGTGTGCAAATCCTCAAGAAAAGACCCGCGCCTCCTATTTGTGCGCACACTTTCCCCAATTCAGTTTTCAAAGGCTGAAAGTTCCTTTTCAAAATTGGCATAAAATGTGCAGGTAAGAACTACCTACGGACTTTACTTACCCACATGTTATGCAAATTGCTCCCATAAAATCCCAGATGGGAAGAGCCACCGTCAGACTAAAAAAAAGAGATTAGAGCGGATTGATCATGCTTTGGCTTCACTGCAGGGATTGCGCCAACTTTAATCCCCTACCCCAATAATAGGAATAAGAAAAATACCAGAGCAAAACTGGAACCATTTTCTTTTCAGTGCAGTAAAACTGGAAGAAACTGTGCTAAACCTCATTGTCTCTTAACCTGCCAAGGTCCAGCATGGGCATCAGTTCATTGCTAAAGCATTTTCAGATTGTGATTTGGATGGGGGGAGAAGCCTCGGTGATTGGCTGTTGCTTAGCACTCAGCAGAACGCTGTCATGCGTGTTAATGGTCTCCCAGATGGATTTATCATGCTTTTGAAATTAGTGTGATTTAGATTCTAAACTAAACTTTTATATGCTGGTTTTTAATGCTCAACGTCTGTGTGGAACTGCTGAATTTGGCCTCGCCTTCACTTTCCTGTTGTTAGGGGCCTAACTCAGGGCTTAGAACGTGAAAATCCCATTGCCTGGTTGACTGCAGTACCCGTACCATTAAGTGCCAAGAAAAAATGTGTACAAAACAAGGCTACCTTGGCAGTCTGTAATTTTATTGCATTATTTAAAGCCTTTAAAATAATTGTCTAAAACCTTTTTTAAATATCTAGGGTGTAATATAGGTCACCTCCAGTACTAACGACCGAATGGGTCAAAGGCCCAAGGCAAACCAAAGCTTGTACTGAGAGGAAAGGCCCTTCCTAATGGTAATCTGAAATGACGGTAAATATTGCACACAAGCTGCCTATCAGAAGGTAGCACTGAGTCACCATTTGCCTCTTGTGATTTCTAGAAGAATTTTGAATGCCTAGGATTAGACACATTCTGTATAGTTTAGGTCTGACCTGAGCCTGGATCTTTAATTAGTAAACAGGGTGCGAGTATGTGTGGCGGGTGCTTTTTTTAAAATTTGACTTTGCTCAGTGGCATGTTCACCAGTTTCACGAGGAACGCTCCTGCAGCTAACATTAATATTCTGTTTTGAAGTGTTTAAATGACATGGTTTGAAGCCAGTGAGAAAGGGGGTCATACATGAATTCCCAGAAAACTAGAGAGAGGTTGCTCACAGGCGAGCAGACAGCTTAAATTAACACCAATCATTGACTTAATTGGGGATAGAATGGTGATCATTATTTTGTTCTTGTACTTTTTTTGTGGTTTCTAGCTTTTGGCTTTAAAGTTTCAGTAAAATACAGTTTGTCAACCCCAGACCAGGAATAATCTTCAATCATACAAAACCTAAAAGCCCTGCTAGAGGGCCAAGTAGAAATGGATCCATCTCTTCTTGTGTTTTATTTTGTTCTTGAGGGTTTTGGGTTTTTTTTGGAACTATTTGAAAAATCCTGAATTTCACAGATTTCTTGACTCGAAGACTGTAAAGCGCATAATGTCTGCTTCTTAATAACTGCTATTGTAGTTGTACTGCTAAGGAAGAAGTCTCATTAAGGACCATAAAATAAGTTTGGAGTCTATATCTTTATTGTCCCTTGGAATAGTATATGGTGTGTTACACCATTATGAAGGTACAGTATTTCTGTAATAGGATGTCAGGATAATACCGTATGCTAATAGCTTATTTTCCAGATGATTTTTGAAGGTCTGAAGCATAGATCACCTTAAGCTTATGGGCTTCAGGTCCTAGGCAGTGGCTCTCAAACCATTCCAAAGAAAGCCTCCGACGTCAGCAGAGGTTCTTTGTTACAGTGGCAACCATCTCACTTTAATATGAAGTATGCAACCTTTTAAAATAAACGCAGGAAATGAACCAATACATAATGGATAGAGGGGCTAGCAGCTGAGAAGAGCAGGGATGTTGCCACTCACTCTCTGTGCCTTGGCATGGATAACTGACAACTCGGTACTGACTGCACTCTTATTTTTCCCTTGGCATGGATCAGTTAAGACAGAGCTTTTACACTAAAGGCTTTCCCATATTGTGGCTAGGGTAGAACGCTGCTCAGAGGATTATTTATCAGATAGGAATAGTGTTTATGAAGCCACTTTACTGAACTGGCAGTAGAGAGATTTAAAAGGATTTTCTGGAATGTAAGATCTGGCCCTGACCTCATACATTTGAGAGTATATCTTATGTTAATAGAAACAGGACTGCAAGAAAAACAAATCTGCCCATCCACACAAACTATTCAGCTCTACAATCACTACCTCTCCCTCAGAGATCCTCTGCTTTCTTGAATTCAGATACTGTCTTTGTCTCCACCACATCCACTGGGAGGCTGTTCCACACATCTACCACCCTCTCTGTAAAGAAATATTTCCTTAGTGTACCCCCTTTCATCTTCATCCCAGAACCCATTTTCTGTGCATGGAAACCCTTGGAAGTATTTCAGTGAGTCTATCATATCTCCCCTATCCTGCCTTTCCTCTAGGAGTGTACATGTTTAGATCTTTGTCTGTCTTCAAGGATAAGCAGGATGGGTAATCCTCACACATGGGTGACATCAGATGCCCAGCATGCCAGCATCCACGTGGGGTCCCTCTTCAGTCTCTCTTTCTGCAAAGCTGAAGCCTTGCAGCTGTGGAGCTTGTGCTTTTTTTGCTGTGGAAAACATTTTTCTTCTTTCCCGAGTCCCGTTGGGTCCCTCTGTGTGTTTTTGGGTCTTTTCTCATGGTATTGGAAAGTTTTTTGTGGTACTCTGTGATCAGTTAAAGACGGTGTTGCCTTCCGGTGGTCGCCAGGCATCGACCGCTCGCCGCATTCTTTTTTTTCCATGGCGTCATCCGGCTTCCGCCACTGCCCCCAATTCCCCCAGACTTTGTCCATCACAGACACCCACGAAGTCTGTATTCTGTGCCTGGAGGCATTGCATGAGATCTGTGGCTGTGACCTTTGTGCCCAGCTGACCCCCACAAGGGTCATCTGGCACACCTGGACAAAATGGAGAAAATGTTTGGCGCTAAGAAATCGGAACCATCGACATCAGCGTCCGGGACTTCAGCACCACAGGGTAAGGGAGTCTCGGCCACAACCCCCTGTGTCCCCTCCACTACCGAGCCCTGGTCCAGAAGTATGGGCAGGGGACCGAGCGAGGTTGATATCCTCGCGTTCCAGATCAGGTTCCTCACCATCTCTCTCTGTTCTGGGGAGGGAACGGGGTGAACATCGGGAAACGTCCAGGAAGCACCAACACCAGTCTTCCTCCTTGAAGACGTCAGACCATGGGAAGGCACTGTCGTCCGTGCCACCCCTGAAGCTGTCCTGTGCGGAAGATGTTATACCCTCTGGACATCCCGAGGAATCTCGGCAGTCCCCACCGATACCAGTGGAGAGTTTGGTTCCCCCCCACTGTTCCGGGGGCAATCCAATTCCACTGCCACCATCTCCTCAAGCCGCCCTGTCCTCTGCAGCCTTTGAGGAGGAGTTGGAGAGACGCATGCAGCTGGTGGTCAGCCGGGCCCTGCAAGGCATGAGCCTCTGGTTCCACTGGGACTGCCACCGCTGTAGGAGCTGACTCCATTGGTGCTTGCACCTCTGTTGGAGCGGCTAGACCTACTGCTCGGAGTCTTACCTACGCAGCCAGCCCCGATGCCCTTGAGTCCATTCAATATGAAAGAGTGCATCACCACCGCTGCCTCCACCAGTTCCCGTTCTGGTGAGTGATTCCTCAGACAAGGAAGGTCCATCGGAGTCGATGGCGCCCAGATGCGCACGACAGGCACTAGCCCTACCAGGGTCTTCGGGCCCAGTGCCCTTCGGGCCATCGATACCCCCAGTGCTCCCAATGCCTATGGATCCGTCACTGCCGATGCACCCCCAGATTCCACCGGTGCTGACTTCGGTCCCACCGATGCTCCCGAGGTCTCCAGGGTCTCAGCTTAAGACCCCGGTGGGGGCTCCACCTCGCATATCTCCAGGCATTCAGAGTGAGAAGGAAGCCCCATACAATTCTTGGGAGAGAGAGGCATCAGTTTGCTCCATAGAAGAATCTGAGGACTTACCTTCTGAACCCTCTCCACCAGAGGAGAGGCATAAGGCCCCACCAGAGGATCTGACTCTTTCTGGCTTTGTAAAGGCCATGGTGGAGTCTGTACCTTTCCAGCTCTTAACAGAGCAGGATTTTAGTCATAAAATGTTAGAGGTCCTGCAATTTGTTGATGCTCCTAAAGACGTGGTGGCTGTGCCAGGTCATGACATTTTTAAGGAGCGAGTCGTCTGGCTCTGGGAACATCCCATCTCCATCCCACCAGTGAACCAGAAGACAGACGCAGTATATCCAGACCAGCCCACCACAGGTTTTGAATACCGGTAACTTCCACACCAGTCGATAGTGGTGGAATTGGCCTTGAAGAAGGCAAAGAGGCTCCGTACTCATGCTTTGGCCCCCCTCCCCCCCGGGTCGTGAGCACAGAGCTCTGGACACTCTTGGATGGCGGGTATTCCAGGGCTCAATGTTAGCAGCTAGGATTTCTTGCTATCAACTTTATATTGGCCAATACTCCAGAAACCTCTGGAAACAAGTCCAAGATTTGGTGGAACACCTCCCACAACAATTTCAGGATGAGTTGCAGAAGGTAGTTCAACAGGGCCTGGAATGTGATAAGCATGAAATCCAATCTGCATGTGATGTGTTTGAAACCACAAGGAGGGTGGCGGCAGCCGGCATTGGAGCTCGTTGTGTGGCCTAGCTGCACGCTTCTGACCTCTGCCCCAAAGTACAGTATCGTCTGCCAGGTATTCCCTGTACAGGGGAGAACCTCTTTGGGGACAAACTTAGAGGCGGTAGCACAGCTGAAGGATTATCACGAAACCCTTCAGCAATAGTCGGCCAGCATCTCGGACATCCAGCCCTCAGGCAAGAAGCCTCCCAGGCAATATACAAGATGCCCATTTTACTGGCCATGAAAGTATTATGTGCTGGCATTCAGAGCAAGACCCCAGCAGGCGCCAGCTAGATCAAGGACCCAGCAGCAATGTGCCCCCCAACCAGCCCCTGCCCCACCTCAGAACACCGCCATGGGGTTTTAACTGGTGGCGAGAGGGTTTGAGCAGGTAAACCCTACCCCAGAACACTGACCCCCCCAGTGGGGGGCCGCCTGCAGTTCTTCACCGACCAATGGATTTAAGTCACTTCAGTCCAATGGGTCCAATCTACCGTGAGGCAGAGGTACAGGTTGCATTTCCAACGGACTCCTCCACGTCTCCTCTGTCCTCGGTGGAGATGTACAGAGAACCAGTAGATATTCCGAGTAGAGCTCTCTGCCCTCTTAATGGCTCGAGTGGTCGAACCAGTACCGCCAGGCCAGTAGAGTGATTGGTTCTACTCCAGGTATTTCCTGATTCCCAAGAAAACTGGTGGCCTTCGCTTCATACTAGATCTGAGGGCATTAAACCGGTTTCTTGTCCGAGAAAAATTCAAGATGGTCTCGTTGGAAACCATGATCCCTCTTCTCAGAGGTAGGGACTGGCTGTGCTTCCTCGATCTCAGACATATACACCCATATCCCCATTTCTCCCGCAGATTGGAGCTATCTTCGATTCATGGTAGAAGAGGACCACTACCAGGGTGCTGCCTTTTGGCCTGGCATCGGCACCCTGCGTCTTCACAAAATGCCTGGCAGTGGTGGGGGCTTATCTAAGGAGGCAAGAGGTACATGTTTTCTCTTACCTCGACGATTAGCTTATCAAGAGCGATTCCAGGCAGGGGGGCATTGCGTTCCCTACATTTCACCATACATGCTCTGGGGGGCCTGGGATTTCTAATCAACTACCCGAAATCCAATCTCTAGCTGTCACTAAAATTGGACTTCATCTGAGCCAGGTTCAGTACTGTCCAGAGGAAGGCCGCCTTTCCCTGGGACCGAGTGATAACCCTCACTTCTCACTTTCGGGGCACATGGCAGTGATGGATCATGTCACACCGTTCACTTGGCTACATATGCGCAGGGCGCAATGGATGTTGCGCTCACAGTGGCGCCAAGACACTTAGGATCTTTGGACTCGCATCCTAGTCACCACTCCACTTCGGCAATCCCTCGTGTGGTGGGAAACCCTATCCAACCTGGAGAAGGGGATGCCTTTTTGGGTCCCTCAGCCCCAGATCTTCCTCACCACAGATGCATCTCACACAGGTTGGGGAGCCCATGTTGTAGGCCTCAGCACCTAGGACCATTGGTCCATGCAGGAGCAGTATTTCCAGATAAACTTCCTGGAGCTACGGGTGATCCATTACGCCCTGGGGGCATTCTGGGAGTACTTGATCAACAAAGTAGTTCTGGTTCAAACTGACAATCAAATGGCGATGTGGTATTTGAACAAACAAGGGGGGACAGGATCGTACCTCCTCTGCAAAGAGACAGTGCGGATTTGGTCCTGGGCTCTTGCAAGAGGCATCTTCCTCAGAGCTGTGTACCTACCGGGAACAGACAACATCTGGCAGACTCGTTGATTTGGACCTTCTGACCCCACTAATGGTCCCTGAAACAAGAGGTTGAGGACCACATCTTCTGCCTGTGGGGGATTCCGGACATAGACCTGTTCGCTTCCCCAGAGAACAAGAAAGTGAATTGATTCTGCTCTCTGGACCGAGCAGGCAGGGGGATCGATGTCAGAAGTCTTTTTGCGGCACTGGAGCACTGGTCTTCTGTATGCTTATCCTCCCCTGCCATTGGTCTTAAAGGCACTTCAAAAGCTCCAACAGGACCGAGGCACCATGATCCTGATTGCACCCTTTTGGCCATGCCAGATTTGGTTCCCGCTTCTGCCTCACACCTTACGATCCGGCTGGGGACTGCTCCAGACCTGATCATGCAGGACCAGAGCAAGCTACGCCACCCCAATCTCCAACCCTTGTCCCTCATGACATGGATGTTGACCGGGTGACTGTGCAGACCCTGGGCCTTTTGGATGGTGTGTCTCGGGTTCTCTTGGAGTCCAGGAAGCCTTCCATGAGGAGATCTTACAATCTCAATTGGAAGAGGTTCTCTGTTTGGTGTGAAGAGCACGGTTTAGACAGATTCTCATGTTCCACACCAAAGCTTTTAGACTACCTGTTGAATCTCTCCGAGACTGGCTTGAAAACCACTTCAGTGAGTTCACCTCAGTGCCATCAGAGCATATCAACAGGGGATGGATGGCGCTTCCATTTTCACCCATCCACTTGTAGGGCATTTCATGCGAGGCTTGTTGCAACTTAAGCCTCCAACATAGCCCCCAGCGGTCTCTTGGGACCTCAGTGTGGTCTTGACTCATCTCATGAGAGCTCCGTTTGAGCCCCTGGGATCTTGCAATCTGAAGTACCTATCCTGGTAGGTCATCTTCTTAGTGGCTATCACCTCAGTGCACAGGGTCAGTGAGCTTCAGGTTTTGGTGTCATATCCATCTTATACAAAGTTTTTTGTCATAAAGTGATCTTGCATACGCACCCAAAGTTCCTCTGAAAGGTGGTCATGGAACTCCAACTCAATCAATCCATCCATCGTATTACCTACTTTTTTTTCCAAGACCGCATGCTCACCAGGGTAATGTGCCCTGCACACTGTAGATTGTAAAAGGGCCCTGGCCTTTTATCTGGAACGAACAGCACACCGCCAGTACACTCAACTCTTTGTCTCCTTCGACAGAAACAGGTTAGGAGTCGCAGTGTCCAAACAGACCTTATCCCATTGGCTAGCAGACTGTATTTCTTTCTGCTATGCTCAAGCGGAACTAAACTTGACATGGCCATTCGGTTCAGACCATGTCAGTTTCGGTGGCTCACTTGCGTGCGGTGCCCATTCATGAGAAATGCAGGGTGGCGACCTGAAGCTCACTTCACACATTTGCCCCTCATTGTCTAGACAAAGATGGACGACGTGACAGTCATTTCGGCCAGTCAGTCCTCCATAGTCTATTTCAGCCATGAAAGCCCAACTTTTCCTGTCTTGTGCCCTTTCTTTGGGTGCAGATTTGCTCCACTTGTTCTAGCAGCTCTAGTTGTGCACATTTGCACCTGTTAAATGCTACCTATGTTGGGAGCAGCCTGTAGTTACATATTCACCTATGTGTGATTACTACCATCCTGCTTGTCCTTGGAGAAAGCAGAGTTGCTTACCTGTAACAGGTGTGTTCTCCAAGGACAGCAGGATGTTAGTCCTCATGAAACCTGCCCGCCACTCCGTGGAGTTTGGTTTCTTTCGGTTTTATTTTTTTGCAAATTCTGTATTATAAGACTGAAGAGGGACCCCGCATGGATGGTGGCATGCTCAATGTATCTGTCAAAGTTTCGGAGCAGGGCTCCATCTGATGATGTCACCCATGTGTGAGGATTGACATCCTGCTGTCCTTGGAGAAAACCTGTTACAGGTAAGCAACTCTGCTATCCCCATGTGCTTTAGAGCGAAAACCATTTTAGTAGTCACTCTCTGGACAGACTCCAACCGGTTGATATCCTTTTAAAGGTGTGATCTCCAGAATTGTATATGGTATTCCAAATGAAGTCTCACCAAGGATTTATACAAGGGCAATATTGCTCATTTTTTTCTGCTGACTGTTCCTTCCTTATGCACCCAAGCATTTTTCTGGCTTTTGCTGTCACCTTATCCACCTGTTTGGCCACCTTGAAATCATCAGATGTGATCACCACCAGATCCCGCTCCTGTTCCGTGCTTAGAAGAATTTCACCCCCTGTACTGTACTGCTCCCTTGGGTTTCAGCATCCTGCATGCATGACACTGCATTTGTTAGCACTAAAGTTTAGTTGCCGTAATCTAGACCATTGGTATTCACACTGTCCTTGAGGGCCACTAACAGGTCAGGTTTTCAGGAGATCCCTAATGCATAGCACGGGAGAGATTTACATACAATAGAGTCAAATGCATGCAAATCTCTCTCACTATGCATTGGGGATCTCCTGAAATCCTGACCTATTGGCAGTCCTCACGGGCTGAGAGTGAATGCTACTGTTCTAAACCATTGCTCAAGCTTCACTAGATCCCTCCTCGTTTTCCACACCTTCTAAGTGTCTGTCCTGCTGGAGATTTTCATATCTCCAAAAAGACAAAACCTTTTCTGATAGTCCTTCCACAGTGTTGCCAGTGGACATCTTTGGGATTATCTATCTGACTTTGTCTGCAAGCTTCCTGTTTCTGCATTGAAGGCAAGGAATTTCTGAGGTCTTCATGTAGAAAGATATCTTCATTAGGACTGATAATCACCTGAACTGAGATGGATAATGTTCATAAATACAGAAATGCATTTGCATTGTAATTAAAATTAAATTGTATTTAATGGCTATTTAAGGTAAAATATAGAAAGAAGTGCAGAGAACACCATTAAATTGCTTATGGGACCTGCAGACAGAAGTTCTGTTTGCATCAGTTTAACTATTCAGAGGAAAATC
Organism: Rhinatrema bivittatum; assembly: GCF_901001135.1. Lineage (NCBI taxonomy): Eukaryota > Metazoa > Chordata > Amphibia > Gymnophiona > Rhinatrematidae > Rhinatrema > Rhinatrema bivittatum. Next base: position 175,061,841 of record NC_042622.1, read on the forward strand.
TGTTTAGTACCTGCATCGTCTGAGTACCAAGCCAAACCTGGTCTCGTCTCTTGAACAGCTGTGGAAGAGGAAGAGCTGTTAATAGGATCTTTTTGAAGCCACTAAAATGTGCACTATTTTCAAAGCCAATTACTCAGGTAAATAGTTTGGCTGTAAAATGCCCTCCCCTCCCAGGCTAAAATAGCATGTGGGCATGCACAGCTGGGGCATGTTTAGTTTTGGGAGTGAAATGGCACATTTGCTATCCTCGTCCTGGCTGCCTGTGTAAAATACACCTGCACTTTTAGCATGCATACACCGTGGCTACTAACTTTCCAAAAAGAGAAACCATGTGTGTGTACCTGTGAACATTAGTCACAATGTGTAAGGTCTAACAATGCCCAGGTACCTCACAAATAATGTGGGCTATTCAAAAGGGCTTCCTTAGACAGCTACAGTACGAGATTGAACCTAACCTTCCCCTATCATTGCTCCTTTAAAGTGTAAATCAAGAGAAGAGGTGAAGCTTTGGCTATAAAAAGGCGCACAGGTGTTACATGAAATCCAAGATGTTCTGGGTAAAGATCAGTAACTGAATTATAGCAGAAGGAAACACACTTCAAAGAATTTCAGTTAGAATTATGTCTCTTCCTAAACAAAGCTACCTTTTATTTTTTGTGCTGTTCAGAAATAAACACTACTCCTAGGATGTGGGTATCCAGCCACATATCCGTCACTGTTGGTGCAGAAGTCAGTGGTCCAGACTTATCAATTTCAAACACAGAATTATATTGAAAAGTTAAATGCGCTTTACCTTTTGGGTGGTTTTTTTTTAAGCAGTTTTACATACAGCATTCCCAGCATTACAAGACTAAGAATCTTTGCTTTAAATCAGATTATAAAAGACTCCAGAAAGACATGGTTGTGAGGCACCCAAACATTTCTCAGATTTGTGTGTGAAGTATTTATTTATTTGATTTACACAAGCAGTCATATTAGTCCTAAAAAAAAAAAAAAAAATCTGGAGTGTTTGTAAATTGTAATAGGATTTAAATGACTCAACACAGTGGAGGAAGGGAGACGCTGTGCCTACCCCCAGAGTAGTATGTTCTATGTTTCTGTTAAATACAGGGGATTTCTAAGGAAGGGATGGGAATTATAATGATAAATTAATTAGAAGGATGGGTCATACAGTCTCTTTCTGCCATCATGTTTGTATGTTTCTAGTATCATGGGGGGGAATGAGTTCTGCTGACTGGGTCCAATGGTGGTGGCGGCTCTGCTTCTCTGGTTTTCATCTTCGTAGGACTGGCTGTTCAGGCCCGGTTGGCGTCCCCACCATGGTGCCTCCAAGCTGAGACGCACAACATTCTGTTAGCACTTCCAGGTTTGCTTCAGCAAAGCATGCTGAGCCGGGCAAGCTTGGTGTGCCTCTGGCTGCTCCAGAAACCTGCAGGTGGGAGTGGTGAGTGCACTACCCCCAACTTGGTTTTGTGCAGCCTGATTGGCCACAAGAAGTGCAGGCTCTGGAAGGGGTTGAACTGCATGGAGTTAAAAGAGGGAGCCATGCAGGGTGTTGACCAGTTCTTCCTGCCTGTCCCACCCACCTTCCCATATGTAATGATGCTTAGGACACGTGTGCTTGGGTTAGTATAGATAGATGTATTTAGTCTGCTTAAGGTTATAATTTAAGTACTGTGTGAGACTCTAGCCAATCGTTCTATGTATTTGCTTTGTATGATTGGCTGCAACATAAGGGGTGCGGAGATACCCTCTCCTGCCAGTCTCTGGTTTAATTAGTGGAGGGGTAGGGTAAAAACTACCTGGATCAAGGAGTTCTGGGCATGGCTAGGGTCAGTCTGCGGGCTGGGCTGGCCCCAGTACATGACATCGGATTGGTGGCCCCTCAGTAAGGTCATATGATGGCCTGGAGAACTAGCTACCTTGCTTGCATTGGGCAGGCTGCTCGGTAAAATCCAGACATTACTTCATCCTGGACTGGATAATGACCTTGCTTTATAGCAGGTTGGTTGGTCCAGAGGCTGTTTTCCTGATGACCCCAAGATGGGATGGGGGTGTTGGATTGGGTTATGCTAACTATGTATATTAGGAGGTTTAGATACGTATTCTAGATTCTTGTAATGTTATGACTAATAAAGCTGGTGGTATTTATATGTCACTCCTCAGTGTTGGGTGTCCTCATTGTGGGTGTGTTCACATGAAGAATGGGAGAAGCCCCTCCCCACTATTCTGACTTGGTCATGATTGCCCTGATTAGTTATAGCACATGAACAACAAAAACCAATGTCATGCCGTAATACTCGGCCTTATTCACTCTTCTCTTGGTGGTGTTCAATACATTTTAAAACCCTAAGAATTTTTGACTGATTTTTTTTTATGATGATTTCTTGAATAAACATACAGAAACATGATGGCAGAAAAAGAACATAAGGCCCATCCGTCCAAGTAATTTAGCATTATAATCACCATCACTTCTTTAGACACCCCCTGTATTTATCCCATGCATTCCTGAATTCAGAATCTGTTTTTGTCTCCACCTCTTCTACTAGGAGGCTGTTCCACAAATCCACCACCCTCTCTGTAAAGACATATTTCCCAAGATTACTCCTGAGTCTGCCCCCTTTCACCCTCTCCTCATGACCCCTCATTCTAGAGCCTCCTTTCCATAGAAAAAGGCTCACCTCCTGTGCATGGAAACCTTTGAGATATTTGAATGTCTCTATCAGATCTCCCCTATGTCGCCTTTCCTCCAGGGTGTACATGTTTAGATCTTTAAGTTTATCCCCATATGCTTTACAATGAAGACCACTGACCATTTTAGTAGCCTCCCTCTGGTCTGACTCCATCCTCTTTATATCCTTTTGAAGGTGCAAAATTGTACACAGAATTCCAAGCAAGGTCTCACCAGGGATCTATACAGGGGCAATATCACTTCCTTTTTTTCTGCTGACCATTCCTCTCCCTATGCAGCCAAGAATCTTTCTGGTTTTTACCGTGACTTTATCCATCTGTTTGGCCACCTTAAGATCACTTCTAATATTACTAGTAACACTCTCCTCAGAGAAAACTCCATTTACCACTACCCTTTGTCACCTCCCACTCAACCAGATTCTAACCCAGTCAGTCAGTCTAGTTTCCATACTAATGCACTCTATTTATTTATTCAGTCTTCCGCATGGAACTGTGTGAAAGGCCTTGCTGAAATCTAAGTACACTATGTCTAGTGCTCTCCCGTGACCCAATTCTCTCATCACTCAATCAAAGAAGTTGATCAAATTCATCTGATCAAATTTACCTCTGGTAAAACCATGGTGCCTTGGATCTTGCAATCCACTGAATTCCAAAAATTACACTATCTTCTGTTTTAGCAGCATTTCCATTAGTTTGATCACCACAGAGGTCAGACTAACCGGTCTGTAGTTCCCAGGCGCCTCCTACTTTTATGAATAGGGACCACATCCACCCTTTTCCAGTCCTCCTGAACTACTCCAAACTCTAAAGAAGCATTGAAAAGGTCAACCAGTGGAGCTGCCAGGACATCTCTAAGTTCCCTTAGATCATCAGATACCATTACCCCCAGATCCCACTCTTCTTTTGTGCTTAGAAGAATTTTGCCTCCAATACTGCACCTTTCCTTTGCGTTTTTGCATCCTAAATACATTACTCAGCATTTTTTAGCTTTTAAATCTTTAAAGCAGTGAATGTATCCCAGCCGGCCGCGTCGCTTTATCTCCTTTAAGTTTTTAAATAGCTCTTCACCAACATACTGTTCTGAAAATTGATTGAGGTTCTAATATTATTTGTTTGTTTTATGTGGTCCTGTTCCAGGCCCTTCCACAGTGAACACCAAACAGAAATGTTTAAGTAATTTTGCTTTTTTTCCATCAGCCTCTCTATATTCCTCCCCTTCACCTTTGAGTCTCACAATACCATTTTTGCACTTCCTTCTATCCCTAACGCATCTAAAAAATCTCGTCACCCCCGTTTTTACCATATTTGCTGTTTTTTCTTTTATTTGAATTTTTGCATTCCTAACTACTTCCCAACGTCCCTTAATTTTTCCAGCCATTGCCCCTGTCTTCCTCTTTCTGCAATCTCTTGTAGTTTATGAATGCTAACCTTGTCTCCCTTTCATTTTCAACCACTTCTTTAGAAAATCATAACGGCCTCTCTTTCCTTTATTTACTTTCCTAAAAAAAAGTTTTCGTTTTGCCCACTGCCCTTCAACTTCCCCATCCAGCTAACGACTCCTTGAGGTAGTCCCCCATTTTGAGAAAGTTAGTTTTCCTGAAGTCTAGGACCCTCGCCTTAGAATGAACCTTCATCTCTTGCGTCCTAATAGTGAACCACACTATCCGGTGGTACCTGGTTCCCAGATGATCACTACAACATCAGAAATACCGTCCCCGTTGGTAAGCACTAGGTCTGATATTGCCACCTCTTCTTTCTCCCCAGCTGGGAGAACATTTGTTTGGCTTACTCCATATTTCTAATGAAGAACTGAGGACATTTAACCATATCCTGCAAAGGAAGATATGCATAGTGGTGATTATAGGCTTTGAGGGGATTTGCGTAAATTACACCAATTAGAAATAATGGAGGAAGAATTTGTCATGAGGTCAAAACCAAGAACCGAATGTAATAAGACATGTTAAACTTCCATACACTTTTTCTTTTCTTGTGTTAAAAAAGCTAACTCCTGATGCAGTTAGCTAAAGGTATGCTAATGCATTGGGAGTTACAAAAAGAAAAAGTGTGCTAAACCAAAAAAATGCACAGAAATATGGCCTTGAAATCCAGGTTCAGTTTCATAGACCAGCACTATTCCATCAGGAGTTACATTTCCAGTGTGAAGAAAACCTGAGTTAAGCCTGTGCACCGCTCAGCACTATAGAGTATTAGCTGGTACCTTGGTTTAACAGGAGATTTGCATGAAGGACTGCCGACTTGTGTGCACAGTTTTACTTGCATTTGTCTTCATGCTTTTTTTGTGCACAAAACTTGATAAATCAGAAGTAAAGTTGTGGACACATCTACCTACAGATTAGATAAAAGTAAAGCCTTTAACATATCAGCCAATAGCGAAACACAATTTGTATTCATTTCTGACAGATTTCTTGTGTAAGGTTATAGCATTTGAAAACATGAAAGATGAAATATCTAACTTCAGAATTACCTTCTGCTTAAAGCTATAATTGTTCTGTATGCAGAACAGAGGGAAGCTGCCCAGTAAACCAGTTCTAATAGAAATATATTCTAACCATAGCATGGAATGTGCTTTTCAGATTTAGTTTTGCTGGGCAAACCATTTCTTGCATTAGAATAGCTAACATGCTTTATTTTAATGTCTTCCTAACTTTGCAAAGGTAAAATGGTAGAGAAATATAAAAGTGGTGACTAAGTCTACCTCCCAGATGCCCATTGTACCAGGCGGAGGGTGGCTGCGATGTGAACCTGACTTCATGTCACTGCAATAGGTTGTAGTTGAGTCAGGCAGCCTCCTGGTCTGACTCATTATGGATAGTGTTTTAATAATGGTGGAAGCGTAAGGAAATGGCTGGTTAAATATTGTGAGAATCTTTATCTGAGCAGGAAGTGACAACTCATCGAAATGCTAAGGGCACTGCTTAGATCACTGCCTAGAGCATAATTAACTATGTAAAGTACAGACTGCATTAAATAAGTGTACATTTCTGATTATAGATGAAGCTGATTACAGATGAATCAAATAGATACATATGCTTTGCCAGCTGATTTTTTTTTAATTTGGTTATGAATACTTTGACATTATAAAAACACCTTGAGATATTTACCTTCCATTTCTCATTTGCAAATTGTGTGCTTTATGACCTAATCATAGAAAGAATACACGAAAACTATACCTACCCTTTGATTACTTTGACTTTGTTACAGTTGTAGCATATGTGTGTGTGTGTATAGATATAAAATATATACCTACTTCATTTATATACATTTTAAAAAGCATTTATATATTTAAAATTGGGTTAAACGTGTGTAAATGCACTTTACCCATGTAAGTGGGCTTTGAAAATTGTTACAATAGACACCATTGAATTGTCCATAGAATTTATCCGTGTAAGTACACGTTATACAGGTAAATAGTGTTTGAAAATTGCTACAATAGTAGTTCTATTTACATGTGTTCATGCTTTTGAAAATTACCCCAGTTATGTATGTATTCATATAGATATGTACATAAACACCCATGTATAATATATTCTGTATAACAATAGACAAGCATTTTCTTGCATGAGAAATATCCTTATTTGTGTGTGTGTGTATATAGATTATACATCAGAGTAGACTCTTCTTGTAGCAAAACATTTTTGATCATAAACAGGGGATGTGGACAAAAAATATTCATTTGTTTTTAGCTTTTATTTTTTTCAGTAAACTTCATTAATTGGAAACGTTTATGTGTAAATACCATTTTAAAATGCATGAACAACCAAAATGTGTGAAAATGAATGTGCATCCCTAGTTACAAGCACTTTCTTATTCAAGAAATCGACTATATTTTGGGGTTTAGACACCCATGCAAACGAGATGCAGTGATTCCTCCAGTAAGAAAATGCTTGTGACCATGACAAATGTCGTTCTGAGTGGAATGGGAAGACCATGGTGAAATCTTAGCAACCCATTTAATCCTTAGCAGTCTGTCTGTATGAAAGGCTGTATGGTGTGGTTTTTGTTGTGTTAGAAATATTTTCTTTACATTCTAACACTGAATTAGGATTTGAATATTTGAGCAAAATTATTTTAAAGAAACAAAAAGTTTTTAAGACCCAAACTATTCTTTAAATCCTCTGCCAGCATAGCTGAAAGGTGAGGTGAAAGAGGTAGTTAAAGGCAAAAGGGCATCATTAAGAAAATGGGCAAGAGCATAAGCACTGGCAAATTAGATGTAAAAGATTTAATAAGGCAAGCCAAGAGAGAATTTGAATAGAGGCAAAACTCAATAATAAAATCTTTAAGCACATTTGAAGCAGGAAGCCTGCTAGGGAGGACCAAAAGGTAAAAAAGGTGCTCAGGGAGGATAAGGTCATAGCAGAAAACCTAAATGAATTCTTTGCTTTCGGTCTTTTCTGAAGAGGATGTTGGGAAGATACCCACACCAGAAACATTCTTTGACGGTGATGATTCAGAGGAACTGAAGTAAATCGCTGTGAAACTGGAAGATGTAAAAGAGCAAATGGTCACATTAAAGAGTCACCAGGTGACTGAGAGAGGCGGAGGGTGGAAAAAATAAATAGGGTGCTTATTTACCCTCCGTTAGTACTAAAATTAGGGGTCATGCCACAAAACTACTAGGTAGCAGATTGAAAACAGATCTGAAAGAGTTTTTGTTTTTTTTTTTTGTTTAAATTCTGTGCTCAATCAGGCTGTAGAATTTGTTGCTGGAGGATGTGATCAGGCCATCTAGCATAGAGGGATTTAAACTGGATCTGGACAAGTTCCTGGATGAAAAGTCCATAAACAATAATTAACCACTGTTTATCTCTGGGAGCGAGCACAAGGAACTGGATCTACTCTTGGGATCTGCTGGGTAGTTTTGATGAGGACTGGCCACTGTCGGAGACAGGATGCTGGGCCCGATGGATCTTGGTCTGACTCAGCAGGGCGCATCTTATGTTCTTTTTATAACAGAGATGTCTCAGGCAATGAGATCACTGTGTACCAATGATCCCAAGGTATGAATAATCCCCCTCCAAGTTTTCCAGTTAGTAATGTGATGTGTTGCAATCATTCTTCTGTTGTAATTACAGAGTTATTAATCTGTCTATTTTGTGTCATATGTTCCATCTAAATAGAAGTTGGTTTATGAAAATGCAGTTTTGCATGGAAAGCTGAATATCTCTTAAAAAAAAAAAAAACCAAAAAAAAAAAACCCTTTCTTTTTAAAAATCTTAAAACCCCAGAGCTCCAGGTTAGCATCTGTGGATTTTAGGTATAAACTCTCATGGAACTATCAGAAGCAAAAAAGAAAAAAAAGTGAGCAATTAAAATAAGTGGATACATTTTCCTTGAATTCTGAATGTTTGAGGACACAGAATTACTGTATAATTTCATTATACAGATTTACTTGGATTTATATCCCACCTTTTTAAATATGTAAATTCAGTTAAAGCTGCTTACATAAGCATATTAGAAAAATGTATTTACAATCAGGTCATTTGTGACCTCACATTTCAAGTAACCTATTTAAATAAGAGCAAAACTTTTTTTTTAAATTTATTTATTTAGATTTTTATATTCCGCTTTGTGCACTTTTTGAAGACTTGCATTTATTGATAGCAAATGCAGTAATTTATATTCCATGAGTTTCTTGCTTTGCAGAACAGATTGTAATGTGAATGGGACTGCCACGCCCCAGTAAAGCATTATCCACCAGATGTGCCGTCGTTCTGCGTCTTGTAGGCTATAATAGTGAGCTTCAGCCATAGGCTGCAAGGTACTTGAGACGTAGACAATCCCCTGCACCAACTCGTGTACCACCTGTCCCTCGGCACAGAATTTGAAGATGCTGCTGACAGATCTAAAATCCAACCGTAGCGGAGCTGTGATTTTTCTTCATAAACTGATTGTACAGTTCAGAATGTTATTCCCTTACCTAGCAAATCAGGCTTGAGTTTAAAAATTATAATCAGTATTGGGGATGCCCAAGATAACAGTATGTGTGAGTATGTATTTATTTAGTAATATCACAGTAAACATTTCCCTGTATAATATTTGCTAAGATAATTAAACTAGTTATATCTTATAAAGCCCATTCATATCATGTATATAGATAGATTATAGATATATAATTAGTTTAACTAAACATAGCAAATAATATTATACAGGTTAGCATCTGAGGATTTTAGGTAGAAACAGTTCCCTGTATAATAATATTATACAGGGAAATGTTTCCTGTGATATTACTAAGGGAAGCCTAAGGAATTCTTACAACTCTTCTTTTCCTATGAATTAAAAGCAGTTTTAGGGAATGATTATACAATTAAGGTACATTTCTTAAAGAGAACAAATGCAGAGCAAAAAAATACTGTCTTTTGTTGTTTTTACCTTGCTTGAGATTTATTTAGAAAAGTGTTAAATATATATTTAAGAATTGTCAGTAGGTCTTAAGGTCAAACTTCTACGGCATTTATTTGAAGGGTTGCCAGTTTGAATGGCTCCAGGACAATAGTAACTTTTTGGGGTTTTGGTGACACATTAAGTGGCTGGAAAACGTGGCTTCAAAATGTATAGTAAATACCATGAACAGAAGACCCCCAAAATGATTTGAATGCCTTCTCCCTTGGCCAACAAGCGTTTTCTACCATAAAAAGAACAGGATTGACACTCTCCATCCCGTGAATTTTCCCACCTACATTGTAAAGCGAGTTTGCTAGGTTGGCTGTTCTGTAATTTTCTCATTATTGAGCATTAAGCAGTGTATATTCCAGCTGATAATTCTGCCTAGATTGGGAGCTTCACAATTCATCCTGAAAAAGTCTTCTTTGCTGCTTAAGTCTTAAGATGTCTGGGAAGTATTAATATGCATGAAAATCACTTTTCCTTATGATGCAAGTAATAGCAAAATATAAATAGCAAGGTGCGAAATGCTTGTTGCGTGGAATGCCATTAGTAATCTTTAGGGAAGAAAGATGTTACCTGTCAGAGGTTTTCTTTAGCTCTTGCTTCTTACTTGCCCGTGGAATAGAATAAGAGTCATGACTACTTCAGCCCCGAGACGGCGAGTCATCTGGGAGGGCTCAGACCACGAGTCCTTCAGGCAATCGCTCACCACCAGAAGTTTTTGAACAAATACAGCTTGTTTGTAAAAGCTGACTATATATTTATTTTTTTTTAAACGGACGCAGTAGCAGAAAATGTAAAGGTGATTCCATGGCATTATATGGAGAACTGTCTTTTCTTCTTTGCAGCATGGATGGGCAAACGAATGTCTGCTGGGGGAGGATTTCAGATTTAATAGTATCTGGTTTCCAGAAATGTGGCTGATTTATAAAAAGAACAAATTAAAGATTGGAGAGCAATTTATGAGCACTTTTTTTTTTTAATTAAATCAATAAGTTTAAGAGGGAAAACAATCCCTTTTTCAGTTCTGAGCTAGATCCATAATGTTTCTGTGAAAACATTATTTTGTTTTCTAGCTTTTATATACCTCTTCTGAAAATGTGGTTGCTGTAGGCTGAATGGGAGATAATGTGTGCTCGAAGTGAATACATAAGCAATTACTTTTTTTTAAGAGGAGAAAAGTGCTAAAAAAAACAAACCTGATGTGTGTTAGTAATATTAGCATGGAAGCGTTAAGGGAAGAGGATTCAGAAAGCACTGGAACTCATTGCCTACCTGCTTTATATTGAAGGGAAAGAAAATTCAGGAAAGGAGCAAGACAACAAAAGTAAAATGAATTGTATTGTTGGGAGGGGGAAGTTTCTCTGAATCTGCCTTGAGAAGAGAGATTTTAATATGGGAGAGGGCCAGACCCCTCTATATAAAGTAACTTTTTCAGGGTGGCATGTGCAGGCAATGCTTGGCTCGGGGGTTGCTTTGCCTCCCTCTTAGAGCAGCAAAATCCTTATAGAACAGGTCTGGGGGGAACAGGGGCTGCTCGAGCATTGTACTTGCCCCTAAGGTTACCATTCAAACTGCCCCACCCCCTCCCTGTCCAGCTAGTGCTGATGGCCCCTCAGATCCTGTGGGTGACTGAGTCATTCTGCAGCAAGGTGTTTGGTCCCCTGTGCAAATCATCTACCAGTAAGCCATGGAGTAATTGCAAACAAGGTTCAGACTTCCTCCTTTGTTCCCTTTGTTAATCACTGACTTCTGACTGCTGGGAGGTGCCTACAGAATTTGCTAATGCATTCTTTTTGGGCAAGGATGACGCACAGATTGTCCTAATAAGGACTTGTAGGGTGGGTTTTTTGTTTTTTTTTAAATTTAAAAAAAAAAGGGGGGCGAGTCCTAAGAAGGGCGGGCAGCTCCTTTTTAAACTGGAGATGACACAAGCACAAGTCATTTCCTTATTAATCGGCTGAAACCAGTTCTTACAGGAACTGCTGCTGATAAATGTGGGGCTTGGGAGAAGTCATTCATTTGGTTTTCTGCTGTGTCTGAGTGCACAGCGCCAGCCAAGCTTTCTCCAGCACTTTGAGGCACTAGCCTGAAGATTTTCGTTTTCTTTTAACACCGATACAGCTCCCTGATTATTCCAGACAACTTTGCTGCTAAATATTGGACTTTGCTGCTCCTGCTTTTGAGGGGGGAATGTGATCCTTATCTTTTTTTTTTTTTTTCTTTTTTTTTTGCATAATCATTTTATTTTTATCTTGTTCTTCCTAGCCCCTGCTGTATTGTGTGAGGACTTCCTCTTGTCCCACCCTGGGATATTTTCACCCCTGACTTTCATTCTAATCTTGTTTGGTTTTCTCTTTTTCACTTTCTCTTTTTCACTGGATGGTAAGTAAAAAAAAAACCTATTAATTTCTCATTTGTTTCCTCCTTCATCACTTCCTGGTTGTTGTCTTGGAGCAGTGCTGTGCCCAGCATAGGTCCCTCTCTTCAGAAGCCTTTCCAAGAATACCTGGAGGCACAACGGAAGAAGCTTCATCACAAAAGTGACAGTGGAGAGCTACAGGTAAGAGCCTCTGCACCACCGCCTTTCCTACCCAGATCCCTTCCTCTCTCACTGCTAGCTCTCATCCTATTTGCATGACTAATCCTCATTTCTCATTAGCTTTAGAATGAAATGCCAAGGCTGTCAAAAGGTTTTTCTACTTCCCAAAACATCAGAAATCTTGCAATTTGCTTCCCTTGGCCCTTATTCACGGCATCTTTTTATATAAACTGAAACCATTTCTACATTGGCAGATTTTAAAAATGAACGATGCTTTGTTACATAAATCTCATAATATTAATGGTTTTGTCTACTACATGAAGTACCTGTAAATGAAACAGAAATGTGCTAGCATTTTTTTCATTGTTAGCCTTTTAAATTCTATATCAGTTTCTCGTTTAATCTATTGTATAAAAAGTTAAGTAATTCAAAATTACTCTATATGATCCATAGTTTTTGGCATTTATATGTATTTAGAGACTGACAAACCAGTAGGTCTCTGATGTATGCAACTAACTTGTGCTCCCAGAAAACATTTCCTAAGCCTTATAGCTCTTTGTTCTGGTAGAGGCATTATAAAACAAAAGAAATGAGGAGGAAGTAGTGTGACTAAAAGGGATCAAATGGGATGAAGAAACTAAGTGAGAAGCTTGTACCCTGAGCAGCCCTGTGCTGCCATCCTTAGACCATTCAAGACAAGGAAGCATGACAGGCAGACAAAAGTAGAAAGACTGGCCCAGAAGCACTTGAGTTGCTGGAACAGTGCAGTTGACGTGCCTGCTTCTCTGATAAGGAAGTGCATCAGGATTAGTTTATTCCGGAACATGGTGACTCAACAAACAGAAAGTGGGGATGAGCAGTGGATGACTTCGCTGGCTTGCTCATAAGTCACATTACCTGTTAATCAGGGTGAGGGGAGGAGCAAGCAGACCAGCAGTGACTCTACTCCCACCCACCCTATCAATCTTAAAATCCTGAGTCAATAGGGAGAACCGGAAACAAAATAGCTGGGAACCACTACAGCTATTACAAACAGTTCTGTTCCCCATCTCTTGCCCCAGATTTTCTGGCAGTTTCCCCTGCTCCTTTTGGGCTTCTAGCTCAATCAGAATTAGACTGGAATCTGGTTGCATTAGCCTTTGTTGGCAACTACCTGGGGATTTTGTTTTCCCCGTGTTATATTACCTCTCCCACCAGTCATCGCAGGGCTAGTCCCCCCGGCTGGGGGCCTTCCTTCCAGAATCCTGCAATCATGGGCCCTAACTCCAGTATCTCAGATGGGACAACTCTGATCCCTCCGTAAGGCAGCTTAGTGCATTGCTTATTAGGCTAGCGCACTCCACCTTACCCCACATTTTCCCTTGAATTGCCCATAGCTGATTACCTTCCAGTTCTGCTTTGCTATCCTCCCACTCTGTCATGCGTAAAACCTTTTTCTGGATTAAGTGCAGATATTCAGACGTCTGTTACTGTTTTTCATTTTCACTTTAATTTTTGCTGCCCTAAACACTGAACAGAAAGATACTAATTAAGTATATATATATAAAATATAAATAAACGAGAGATAATAAGCAAAGTACTCATGCCATGATGTCCTGAAAGCCTGATGACTCTTTGGCGTGCACCCTGGACTAATTGGGTTTTTTACTTTTGTTCTTTGTTTCTGCAGAGTGAAAACTGGCTGTCCTGGGTATTTGAGAAGGTGGTGATTGTCATGGTGTGCTATTTCATCCTGTCAATCATCAACTCTATGGCACAAAGCTATGCCAAACGAATCCAACAAAGGAAGTTCTCTGCAGAGAAAACGAAATGAGGAAAGGGGAGCAAACGCATAGAAATGGAAAACAAGAATTGGCATAAAACAAAAGTGCAGGCAAAAAGTTTTGGGAGGGGGATGAGGTTTTGTTTTATTAGTTTTGACCATGATTCGGGTATTGGTGGTTCGTTTTGGTTGACAGAAACAAGGACATAATGTATTCAGGTACTGTACACTCTCTCTTACTCTAGTCCGAGATCTAGTTCTTGAGTTGTGTGTAACATTTCGAGGTAACATGTTTAGATAAAACACATTTTCCATTTAGGCTCGTTCTAAATTGGGCCCTTTTCATGCACAATGCCACAGCCAGCTTTCTTGACTTATTTCTTAAATGGCAAGACACAGTGCCATCTGCAAAGAAGGTCCTGTCCTTGCTCACCGTGTCCAGAGTCCTGGTGCTGTATATAAGGTAATAGATTGGTAACAGTCTTGCATGTGTATTGTGTTAATATTTAATGGTCCACGCCCAGGCCACCTTGGGGAAACGTTGCCCACCACCCATTTGAACTTCATGAACACTTACATTGACAAATGGTTACTCTGTCTAACACAACTCTACTGACAGCTTTTTTTATTCTGTATATTTAGAATTGAATTCCAGATCAAAACTTTATAAAGTCGTCTTTGGTCATTCCAGAATTTTGTGTGTCAGTCTGTTGAGCTGTTTCGCCTGTCTCTGCCAGTTGTGCTTAATGCTGGGTTTTAAATTTCCAGGTGGCTTCCCGCTTTGTTTCTGATAAGGAAGTCTGTATGGACTTATTGCATATTTAGTCACCTTCCCTTCAGAAGGCCAATTCTGAGCCCTTTGTTTTTTATTTCTCAAGAATTTGAGTTCAGCCGAAGGAAGCCGGGAGCCTGAAAGGGCACGCGTTAGAATACGCTTTGAAGAGGCTGTTGGCTTACCCAAGAATTTTGAATTGATTTAAATCATCACTGTGCTTGGGGATTGCAGAACACAGCTCCCTAACTTATTGCATAGAGATGGAAGATGGAGGGGGAAATGATCCAATCCAAAGTACGGGGATGTAGGTCACCAAGCATTATCCAAATTTATAGAAACAATTAAGAATGCAAGTTATTCTAAATTACCTAAATAATGTAAAATTAACCAGTTCCTGGCATGAGGTGCAAGTATGTGCTGGTCTCCCATGCAGTGCGCCTTCCTTCCTAGGATAAATCAAAACTATATTGTGACGATCACATTTTTTTTTTAACATATACATGATTATATTGGGAATAGCACTCCTTATTTAAATGAAAGGTATGGTATAACTGCAATTTCTTCTTCATATTAATGTCATTCTATTTGGGTATTGAGCACAGATCCAGCTACAGACTATCTCCTTAGAATACATGTGTATGAGTGTCTGCCTAGACTAGCTACTTATCCACCGTCCTGACATCTCCATGGCTCTACCATCCTGTCGGATAGCTTATCAGACTGATGTTGACTGTTGGATCTCATGGCAACAACAGTCGGTAGGCTGTCTGACATTTTGGTGTCTTTCATCTGACCTGCTTTGTCTGCTCATTCATCTCAAGTTGTGTTACCATCATACATCAATCAGGAAGTTTAATACTTTACATCCAACTGCAGCTCCATCAGGTGCCTCAAATGTTTTATTGTCTTAATGTTGTGATTTGCAACTTTGCATGCCTACAGAGATTAAAGAACAGAAATAGCAATAAAACTGGAAGTTCCCCATTTAGAAAATATTCTTGTGAGTTCCCTTGGGCGCCTAAGTGTAGCAGTGTCTACACGTTGGGGGTCCAAGATGATAGCAGTCATTGAAGGAGGAGGTATATGGGACATTGCCTGTTGCCTTGAGTACTTTGGGAGTTCTCCATAGAATCTTGTGCTTAGCAATGACAAAATGCATCTACTTTATTTCCAGTGACTGAGCACATTCTATTAGAGATTGTACAAAATAGCCTACATCATTTAAAATGGTGACAAAACCTGGCATTGAGATCAGAAATCTCGCATGTCAGTGAGCAGTTTTGTCCTTCTACATGAATGAATTTGCATTAGATTTAAGATTCCAGTTGCAGTAGCATTCCAGGAGTGTTACTGAATGTTTTAAAGGATTATTGGCTTTTTTTTTTCCCCCAAAGGATATTTTCCAAGGGTTTCAGCTATTCAGTTGTGCACTCTGTCCTATGGAACTTTTAAACACTCATGCAGTTCCTTCTGGTTGGAACAAAATTGTCAGCCCAAACACGTGTGTTATTGTACATAAGATTTCTTAAAGATGGACGGGAACTGTGGGTTTTATGCCTGCTCCCTTTGAATTGTAAATATTGTGCGTGCAGTATTTGTGCCTTATTAGGCACCAAGTCTCTCTTATGCCAGCCATGACTTCTGTAATTCCACTGTTCTTTTTTTGGCCTAGCAGTTTTTGTGCTCCTCTGGGCTGTGGCATCAGGGGGGTTTCATTTGCAACTCCCCAGGGCTCCTTCCCTCCCCTCCCCCTCTGAATGTACTTAACCCGGTCATTGCAGTGACAGTTTGTGGCCTGGTACCTTAAATCCAGCATGTAGGTGTCACCATTGTGCACTGACTAGGACTGCTTGCCCCTGACCCAGGAGCTGTGAACACTGCCTCCATAGCATCCCCAGCCCTGATCCCTCCTCGTGGCAGTGCAGAGCACTTCCACTGGCCCAGGCCAGGATTTTCTTCTTTTTTTTTGTATGTATGTGTTTTGCCTTCTGCTGCTTCATAAGTTTTATTGAGTGGTTGACTTCACTTCAGCTTTTTTTTTTATTAGTCAAGAATGTTACCGTGTACAGCCAAAAGAAAAATGTCTGCCTGAGCAAACGTGAAACCTAGAATTGGGAAGTACTTTTTCCATTTAGTTGAACTGTAATTCCAACTGCCTTTTAATATTTGCAAACTGAAATGAACCCTGTGACAAGCACTCTCACATCAAAACTTTGGCAAATGATTTTCAAGTTATTCATGCAAAGTGAAAAAGATCTTGAACTGTGAAATAGGAGAGATGAGTGGTTTAAAGGTTTTGGTATTTTTCCCAACTCAATAAAAGCTGTATCTTAAGGAGAAGGTGTTTTCTCTTGTTTCACTAATAACTCGGTCCCTGATTCTTTCCTCTTGGACATAAACAATGTGCTGGTCCATCTCCCTGTATAGGTGGGCTCGAGTGGTGTTTTCCATTGACTGCAGAACCATTTTTGCATGCCGGCTGACCAGACAGTGCATTGAGTCCCTTGGTTTGCTGCTGTTTCATTACTTTCTATAGTGGGTTCTCTATAAATTGTCCAGGTTTCAGACACATGAGAACAACACTTATTAGTTTGAGAATCTTTCCTTCTTTCAAAAACACCCATGATTAGAACATTTTCCCCTAATGTTTGACATCCACAGTTTCCCCATAGGTGATGTAAAAGAAGTAACAGCACACAAAGTCATGAAAAACATCACAACTTTGTGTTTTCACAGACATTAGGAGAAATCAGTGTATGAAATGCAAGTGCCAGTGATTGCAGGTTTACACCACTGCTTGTTGGGTGAAACCTCTCTACACTATGAAATACCCTAAAGCTGTCCTCATTATTTACATATCCTGGAAAAGTAGGTGTAACAGTTGCCTCCTTATTGAACCCAAAAAGAAACAGGAATTCTCATTAAGTAACTTAGTGCTAAGAATGGCTGTTTCCTGCAAAACAAAACAGTGCTTTGATGTATGCAAGTGAGCGACACTCAGGCTAACATCTGGTCACAACACATAGAGAGGGTGTAACTCATGAAGGTGTTTTCAAAAGAACAGGACTTTTTGAACTTAAAGGAAGTCCTTTTCAGAAGGATTTATGTGCATTTTTTTTGAAAACTTCCACTTGTGTAACTCCTTTGAAAATTCACACCACAATGCTCTGAATTTTCAATAGGTGTCGCACGTAAATGGACTTTTGAAAATTGCTATATGTGCTCCTTTTCCACAATTCCTTTGAAAATTAACTCCATAGTATCCTTTAGCAGCGAGTTGGTTGTGAGTTATGTGACAGAAGTAGCTACTTATTGTTGTAACCTGGCAAACAGTTTATACTAGATTCACTTAATCGATCATGCTGCAGCCACTGATCACATTTTATGTATCAGTATTGTGTAGTAAAAGTATTGTTTGTGGTCTTCACGGTGATACTTGCAACAGTCGGATCTTCCTTCCAGGCTCTCTTTCCATGCCATGTCTGCCCACACTCCCACCTCTGACTTGTGCAGCCAAGCCTCCTCGCTCCTTCCTTTGCTGTGCCTCACAGATGTTAAGTTTATAACTTTTTGTTCGTTGGATATTTAAATAAATGAAATAATCCATCAGCATCCATATATAATTGTCCACTGGCAACACAACTTAACAGGGCATGGACAGAATGCAAGGACGGGTATTACTTGGTTTAACTGTGCAGGCTGATTAAACAAGGCATTCACTGCCAAGAAATGTTACCCCTTACAGCTCATAAATGAATTTTAGATATTTCTCTTAGACAGGGTGGTGGTGACCTATAGCAGAAGTGGTTAACTCTGGTCCTCAAGAGCCACAAACAGGCCTGGTTTATGGGATATCCACAATGAATATGCGTGAAATAGATTTGTATTCACTGTCTCCATTGTGTGCAAATTGATCTCATGCACATTCATTATGGATATCCTGAAAACCAAACTTATTTTGGGCTCTTGAGGATTGGAGTTGACCTATAGGATGGGCATCTCCTGGTCATGACTTGGCACATTCTGCAGCTGGTGTGGATACTGCCAAGGAATACCCTTCATTAGTGTGATCGTCTGTAAATAAAATATAGATGCCCTAGATGGTTAGTGCAGTTAGTATAGCTGTGTTTAAAAAAGGATTGGATAAGTTCTTGGAGAAGTCCATTACCTGCTATTAAGTTCACTTAGAGAATAGCCACTGCCATTAGCAATGGTAACATGGAATAGACTTAGTTTTTGGGTACTTGCCAGGTTCTTATGGCCTGGATTGGCCACTGTTGGAAACAGGATGCTGGGCTTGATGGACCCTTGGTCTGACCCAGTATGGCATTTTCTTATGTTCTTAATTTGACAGCTCTAGTGATCATTTATTGGCTGGTATTTGATTTTGTTTTTTTAATATTAGTCACAGTGGGCTAAAAACACACAAACAATTTTGTGGAATTCTAGTGAAGTGATAGTAAAATCAACATTGAGGTAGTAGGACTAGAAGTGCTCACAGGGCATATTTAAAAGCAAGCTGCCTTTTAGAGAAACTGCAATAATGTGCCTGGTGGAGGTCAATCTTATAACTGCACTCAAAATCTTATTTAAAAAAAAAAAAAATCTTATGTAAAACTTTGTGATGCCTCACTTCTTTATAAGCAGATTGAAACCACCTTTTTTTTTTATTTTACCACAGTGTGTGTGACATGGATTCCAAAGAGAACAACACGCACAGGAATGAAAAGTAATGTTGGCTTATGCTAAAGTCGGGCATGTCATCAATGATGTCACTTATGCACAAAATGGCACTGTGTTGTTGGATGAATTGCATATATTATTGTTGCATAAAATCTTAGATAGAAAGCAAATTTGATTGGAAAACTTTTGCTGCCTTCCCAAACCAACATGAGTGCAGTCTGTGTTATCAGTTCTCCTCTAAGAATCCAATGACAAAATTGATGTTCTGTGCCAGTTGCTTTTAGATGTGTCTTCTAGATGCTGTTCTTTCATCCAGATCCAGCTTTCCTTTCACTGTCAGGTTTGCTAACTGCTATCTCTTTACAAACTAAGCTGCCAGAGCTGCTGGTAAGGGGCTGTCACCTGTATACAGTATTTGTACAGCTATACAGTTGTGATATCTACTGTAAACATACCCTCCTTTATAAGGATTCCGCTAATGTCCTGTGGAAATTATAGTCTTGATACATTAATTGTGAAAATAGGGTGTGCATAAAATAGCTTTTATAATGTTTGTACCTAAAAGATCCAAACAGCTTTGCAAAGTGTTCTGCAGTTGATTGTATGTTAGGTTAGCATTCATAAACTACAAGAAATTGCAGAAAGATCTAGTAATATCCCAGATGCAGAAAAGGCATTCGCCAGAGTGCCATGGCCTTTCATATTTTCTGTATTGGAGAAATAGAATGGTCCTCGGGCGAAACCTGTTGCTAGTTTTACCCATACAACGTGGGACACAACAGGGCTGCCCTTCTTGCTATTATTATCTGATATGGTAATCAACCCCTTGATCAGCTTTTAAGCAAATGGCAACGATACAATGGTTTGATTGGTGAGACATTGCATAAAATATCCTTATGTGCAGATGTCTTCATCTTTGTGTCTAGCCCCTGGCCTTCTTGATTTAATAAAAGAATTTGGAAATATCTGTTTATAAAATCAATAAATCTTACATTTTTCCCCCTTGCCCCAAAAACTTCTACCCTTGCCTTCAAAGATTTAAGTTACAGGAACATAAGTTCCGATACCCTTCTAGAAAAGAAATCACTAGAAGATTCTGGGATCTTTTTTTATTGTCATGTTTCATTCAGGTGCAAGACCTGTTGAGAAATAGCAAACTAGCATGAACCTTATCACAAGTTTTGCAAGGGGTTAACAAAAATTGAGCATTGTGGCTGCCTGTATGTATATATTCTAAAAAAAAAAAAAAAAAAAAAGATTTGAACTTGTGAAAAGAAGTCTCCGTTGCATGGTCAGGAAAAATTTGCTATCCTCAAAATGCATGTGTCCCGTCCGTCCGTCCGTCCCGTCCCCCCCCATTGCTTATCTATTTTTCAGCATGCACCATGTTTAGTGCCAGGGAAGGTTTTCAGAGAACTCTATGGCCTAATCTCTAATTTAATTTGGGTTGGTAAAAAGGCCTGCATCAAGATGAGCACATTGTGGCTTCCTAAGTCTAAGGGTGGAATGGCTTTACCAACTTGCCAATGTTATTATTGGGCAGCACGGCTGGTAGCCTATGAGAAACTGGCTGGATCTCACCCACTCTTTTGGGTGGTTAAAAATTGAAAAAAAAAAAATTTACAGAGGAAAGAGAGATTGCACATTTGATTCATTTTCTTCATCATATCTGCAAGTAAGGAGGATATGCAGAAGTAGTCCTCTGATAACTCATACTTTGCAAGTATGGAGACAAGTATGCAAGTGCTTGGGCGTATATGGGGAAGAAATGGCTCAATTTTCCTTAATTTATTATAATCCTTCAATTTGTGTATTTCTTTGACTTAGAGGACCTGGAGCATAAAGGTTTAGTATTTGTAGGTCAACTTGGTGTGGCAGAGAATATGATTCCATTTGAAAACCTTGTTCCTCAATATAAAATCTTGGTCTACTCATTACATATATCAAGCTTTTGAAAGCTATTTTGCTGGAAAGCAGGAAGAGTATATGGAGCTGTAGACAGATGAACCAAGTGGAACTCGCACTGGTTAGGAAAGACCCTAGAGAGCATAAGAGTTATAAATCAAGGTCTTCTTGAATCTAACGCTGAAGACTTTAGGTTGCAAGCTTTGATATTAAAGTGGAATGCAGAACTTTATATTGACCTTGTTGAAGATGATTGGAGCGTGTGATGGGAGGAGGGTCAACATATTTCAATTTGTTGCTTGATCAGGCTTTTGCACTGAACATATAGAAGTCCATTGTTCTATCTTAACTTGCAGCATAGTTGTGATCTTTCACATGTGGTGGACCTGCTCAGTTGTCCAAGATTTTTGGTCAGAAGTGTTCTTGGAGATTTGTAAAATAATTGGTTTTGAGTTTGCTTTATCCCCTGAGCTTGCACTCCTGGGTCATCGGGGTGATCTTTCAATAACTAACAAGATGAGAAATCTTGTCTCCTAAATGTTGGCTGCAAGGTTTACCATTGCTCAGTTTTGGAAAGGTGCATCTGCTTATGATAATTGGAGTTCCCTGTATGTAGCAGGATCAGTCCAGACTGCTGGGTTGTGTCTCCCTTCCAGCAGATGGAGTCAGAGAAAAAAACTGAAAGGCACCCCCCTCTTACACTGGTGTGTGCCACCTGCGATCCTTCAGGAATAAAATGGTATTTAGGGAAAGCAAGGGGATTTTTTTATCAAGAAGAGAGCACATGGTTAGTAATTTTATTGTATTTCCATTGCACAGGGATATTTAGCTCTGTGTATATAACATATCCATATGATAATTATTACATATCAAGCTATTATGCTGTCCTGTTTTATTTTGCTGCCTGACATACATTTGATTATGTACCATGAGATCCGTCCTGTTAAGAAATAAAAAGTATTAAAAACATTGCAGAAAGAGGAAGACAGGCACCACTACCTTGAAAAGTTAAAAAAAACTGGGAAAGTAATCGGGAATGCAAAGATACAAATGGGAGAAAAAATGGCAAATATAGTAAAATGGGGGATGACTTTTTTTATAGGTTTGTTATTGATTGGAAGAAGTGTAAAACGTGGGATGGTGAGACTCCGAGGTGAAGAGAAGGAATTAGGTAGAGGCTGCAAGGAAAAAGTGGAGTTCCTTAACAAACATTTCTGTTTGGTGTTCATTGTCGAAGGGCTAGGAGGGACCACATAAAACAAGCATAAATAGGACTGGAAGTGAGGTAAACCTCAAACAATTTTCAGAAAAGTCTGACCTAGGTGGTGGGCAAATTAATAGAATTGATGCTAAAATAGAGGATAGTGCAATTTGTGGAATCCAATGGATTATGTGATGTGAGGCCACATGGTTTTTGTATGGGCTCTAACGTGGAAGTGACTGCTTGGGCTAGAAACTGAGTGGGAGGTGACAGGATAGAGGTAAATGGAATTTGCTCCGAGGAGAGGGGCATTACTAGCGCTGTGCTACAAAGATCAGTCGTTGGATTGGGTCTTTAACATTTTTGTAAGCATCACTGTGGAAGGATTGTCAGGAAAGACTTATCTTTTTGCAAATACCACAATCTGCAACAGGATAGACAACCTGAGTAATCTAGTGAAGCTTGAGGAATGATCTATAATCTAGCAGCTAAGATTTAATACTAAAAGATGCAGCAGCATCCATTTGGACTTCAAAATAGAGAGAGCAGCACAGTATCATTGCCTCAGGTACAAACTTAGAGATGACTTTTGAAAGCCTTTCGTGTGCCAAAGCTGGGAGGTGTGCACACAAGTGGAGCTGGCGTGCGCTGCGTAGATTTTTAAAAGGCACCCATGTACACACATCTGCTGCATGCCTGTCAAAAGTTCAGAAAAAGGTCCCGGGCATGGTGTTGGGGGAAGGCCAAGAGAAGCGTATGTAAATATTTATGCACTCGGGCACGTGCCGGGGTCCCCTGCCACATAACTATGCTACTGCTAAGGATGGCATGTAAGTACAAAAACTGAAGTAGGGTAGTCCGTTTTAAGGGTTGGGGCTAATAAATTAGGAGGGGTGGGAAGTGCTATCCCTAAACTGGGAATGGCATCGGCGCATTTCTCTTATAAAATTCCCCCCCTTAGGTGGTACATGCAGCATTTGCTTGCACATCCATTTAAAATTTTGTACATGTTTTCAGCCTATTTTATATCAAGTGCACATAAACATGCATATGTTATAAAATGGCCGCGTCTCTGGAAAATGTGTGTACATGTGCGCCCGCACTGCTGTTTCAAAGTTGCTGTCCCTGATTGTAAGCCTTTAGGGATAGGAAAATACCTACAGTAAGCTGCTTTGAAATGCTGAAAAGCAGAATATAAATCAATTTTAAAAAAATAGTATAGGGAGGGAAATTCTACGCATGACAGGAGAGTGGGATCTTGAGGGGGTCATGTCATGATCTTAAGGTTGCCAAACCAATGGATGACTGTAAAAGCCAGTAAGATACTTGCTGCATAGGGAGAGGAATAGGCAGCAAAATGTCAGTGCTATTGTCCCTGTATAAAGGTGCGACCTCATGTGGAATACTGTGCACAGTTTGGGGACCGCACCATCAAGAGTATAAACTGGTTGGAATTGGTCCAGGGCATGGCTACTAAAATGGTCACTGGTCTTTTATTGTAAAGCATATGGGGACAGATTCAAAAATCTAAAGAAGGACAGTATCTGAATTAAACCCAACACAGAGGGTCTCTGAGGAAGTGAAGTTGAATAGCTGGTGTGGATGGGCTGACTAGACAGGCCCTATGGTCTTTTTCTGTTGTCCTGTTTTCATTCAGATGCAAAAGCCCTTGAGAAATAGCACACTAGCTTGAGCCTTATCACAGATTTTGCAAGGGGTTAAGAGAAATTGAGCACTGTGGCTGCTTGTATGTGGTCTCCTGCCAGTTTTTCTGTACACGTTGGACCTGTTTTGGTGGGTGTAGAGATGCTAAACAGTGGTTAGGCTATTTAACATCCTGTGAGAACAGTAACACGTGACCATGGGTATTGAAAGTCTGAGTCATAAAAAGCACAGCAGTAGTTTAGAATGCAGACCCTAGAGCCTGCTCAAGAAAGGCATGATATGTAATGCTAAGGGCAGTTCTAGGGTGGGTAAGCTCAGGCTTTCCGCTCTTGATTGAAAGGTGTGTCTTCTGTCCTGCCTTGTATTTCTCTTTATGCTCTGCTCTGTTGTCTTACAGTCTCTGGAATTAATAAAGCAGCCTTGAGGACAGCTAGTCCTTGAAAAGTAAGCATAGTTTCCAAGCCACATCATTGCACGTTATTTCTGTATATGTGTGTAGCTCTTTAAGTCTATCCCCATACGCTCTATGACTGTTTTAATAGCTACCTACTGGCCAGACTCCATCTGGTTTGAATTCTTTTGAAGATGTAGTCTCCCTCCTATATGCACTGTCAGCCAGTTGGGGTGTAAGATTACTTAGTCTTATTTTATTCTGATCAACACGCTCACTAATATAATCAAAGCATGGTGCTATGTGGATAGGATTCTTTCTGCACCATACATGTCGATGACAAACTGCCTTGGTTTGGTCTGATTCTGTCTGTCTGTAAAATGACAAAGGCTGTGTAAATTTGAAGATGAAAATGTGATTTAAGAAGCAGTCATCCCAAATTGTTATAGTTGATATCTGAATAAGTGAATGGTTGTCCCACTAGGACTAATACAACCAGCTGTAAATATTTACAAAACATTTCACATGTGACTCTGTGATCATAAACAGAAGCCTTGACAAACAGCCAACTAAACCAAAAACCAGAGCCCTCTTTGTTTTAGTGACTGAGCATTAGAAGGAAAGATTGCTTTGTTTAAAAATACTGTGATATTCTCTTGCAAACAATAACCTGACAGTGGTTAGTGGGATGAGATAGATGGGGGTTTCCATTAGCTGATGCCAAAACACAATCACAATGGTTGGCATAAATTCTTCCTAGATCTCTGTGCACCCTGTGTTACTTGAAAGTTTCAGTTTGCTAAATAATCAAGGTGGTGGATTTCCTTACTACAGCTTGTAGCGCTTGCTGGTATGTGTGAGGGGTATTAACATTTCCTTAAGACCATTCCTCTGTTGGCTTTAGCTGTTCCCACCTGATGAGGTTTACCAAAAAGTATCATCATGAAGCCCCTTGCTGTACCTTAGGACTTTGAGATATCTGCCAGCTACATCTATGAAATATTTTCTTTACAAGCATTAGTGGGGCATGGCAATTGAAAAAGTGTGATCCAATGTACTGAATTTAATACCTTTTCAATCCTGCTGCATCATTGATGTTGGAATTAAATCATTGGGTGTTCGCACATATGCCGCCTCTGCAGAAGGCTCTTCTCTCCCGCTGGAATCCGTTAGTGGAAGAGTTTCATCTTCCTCTTCCGTTAGAGGGGAAAGCTGGGGTCAGTCTTCCAAGATGGCTTACTCGCACCAATCTTGAGTGAGGTGCAGAATTGGAGGTTCCAAATTGGGTAATAGTCACTACCAATTCAAGCCTCTCTGGCTGGAGGGCAATGTGGCAAGATCAGTTGGCACAGGGCCGGTGGTCAAAATAGGAGGCCTATGATCTATCAATCGGTTAGAGACAAGAGCAGTGCATTTTGTGTTGCTTGCCTGTCTGCCAAGATTATACAGCCATCGAGTATGGATCCTATCGGTCAATGCAATGATGGTGGCCTACATCAACCGTCAAGGTGGAATCAAGAATCAGGCAGTGGCTCGAGATGCTCAGATGTTGATTCTCGGGGCAAAGCAGCACTTGGAGCAGATGGCAGTATCTCACATCGCCAGAGTGAACAAAGTTCAGGCGGATTTTCTCAGTTGGAGAAAGATGCCAGGGAATGGGAGATGTCGAGGGCAGCAATGTATCTCATTCATAGAAGATGGGGGGGGGGGGGGTATCCCACCCAAAGAGAACCCCAAAGCATTGTGGTTTTACAGTCTCTGAACAGAAGGAATATGAATTCTGATGTAGCCATGGACTTGAGGGATTCTCCTGTCTTCCCTCCATGGCCTCTGGTAGACAAGGGAGTACAGTGGATAGAGAAAAATCCAGGCAATGTGATCCTGGTAGCTCCAGTATGACCATATTGCCCATACTTCCTAGATCTGATCAACATGGACATAGGCAGGCCAC
Organism: Rhinatrema bivittatum; assembly: GCF_901001135.1. Lineage (NCBI taxonomy): Eukaryota > Metazoa > Chordata > Amphibia > Gymnophiona > Rhinatrematidae > Rhinatrema > Rhinatrema bivittatum. The sequence goes on from NC_042622.1 coordinate 175,087,815, forward strand.
TGAGTTTCAGACATCAGTCGACTGTTTTCCACCAGGGCCCAATATTTTCGGGTCAGGCTCACTTCTGTTTCATGGCTTTGCTTCTAGAGGAGATGACTGAGATGGAAGGGATATTCTGAAGGGGTTATTTCTACCTTATTGCAGGCTAGGTGCACTTCTGCATCCTTGACGTATGTGTGAATTTGGAGGATCTTAGAGTGCTGTTCAGGCTATGGTGTTGTGTATTTTGGCTTTTCTACAGAAAGGTTCTGGTCAAGGGCCTAGCCTTTAATTCTTTGAACCCAGGTAGCGACATTGGGTTGTGTCTGGGGTAAGGTGCAAGGGTATCCTCTGCCCGCACATCCAGATGTTACATGGTTCCTTTATGCAGCTAAGCAATTGCATCCTGAGGTGCAGAACATTTGTCCCGCTTGGAATCTGAATCTAGTCCTTAGAGGATTGTATGAAGCTTTGTTTGGACAACTCAAGAGAGCTCTGTTTGAACTACTAAAGAGAGTGACAGTTAAGGACTTGACTCTTACAGTGGTTTTCTTGGTGCCTATTTGTTCAGTCAGGAGCATTTTAGAGCTACCAGCTCTATCATGTCGAGATCCCTTCCTACAGATGTTGGATTTGGGGGTATCTTCTATGCATGGTGCCTTCTTTTCTGCCTGAGGTAGTCTCAACCTTCCATCTTAGATAGGCAGTAGAGCTGCTAGCTTTTCTGGCTTTGGATTCCTTTATGCTTCATGTGTGGGAGCTTAGGGTCTTAGATGGGAGTCACCTCAATAATGCATATCTAAAGGTCATTTATGATTGCTATACATCGGATCACCTCTTTGAACTATGGAGGGGGGCCGAAGAAGGGAAGTAAGGATACTACGGCTACAATTGTACGTAGCTGAAGGAAGCAACTGAGTCAACTTACATTTCTAAAAGGGAACCCACTTGACACGTTTTCTGGCAACTTCCTTCACAACAGATGTCTCTGTATGCTGGGCGGCTACTATGAAGTTATTGCACACTTTGCTAGGCATTATGGCTTGGATGTCAGGACTCTGGCTGCCATGGGCATTTGTAAGTGTTCTATGAGCAGAACTGTCCAGGTTCCACCTGGTTAAGGCTGGACTGTTCTGAGTACATACAAGGAAAAAAAAATGGGTTCTTACCTGCTAATGTTCATTCCTGTAGTACCACAGATCAGTGCAGAGACCCCTTCTATTTAGTGGGGGGGGGGGGGGAAGTGTTCACTGCTCCTACTGTTGCTTTGTATATAGTAGGGAGTTGAACGTTTTCAATGTGGATCGCTTAAGTTAAATGTGGGAAATGTTTTCAATTGTCTTTTTGGGCAACTTCACCTTTTTCTAGCTCGTTGGAGGGGAGGGAGTTTGCTTAGAAGTTTGTTTAGAAAATTATGGTTGTTGCTGTCAACTTGGCTTGGATATAGGTCAATAGTGAGGGACTGTAGGTGCCATACTGCGTTATGGATGGTGTTAGTGCAACTTTGTCTCCCTGCCAGCAGATGAAGACAAAGCCCAGGAGTGTGGGTTGATCTGTGGTACTACAGGAACAAAAATTAGCCTGCAAAAGGCATTGGTTCTTACCTGCTATCAGTGTTCTTTCTACTCATTTCTTCCCTTGCAGGAGTATAATAGTTCTAAAGTTGATTAGGTTCCTGGTTACAAAAGGTGTGGTACATGCAAATTATGACTAAAATCCATTTGTACACATGGTGTATGCATCTAGAATGTAAATGTGGGAAAGTTTTGCAAACCTCAAACACAACTTCTAATTTAAACAGTTCTCTATATTTTTTTTAACAATTTGCAGCTGTTCAATTCCTTTCTAAACCTCTCCACTCAAACCCTGTTGCAGTTGTTTATGCATTAGGTGTGGCAAGCTGATACCTGTATGAGCCTTAGATGTGGATAAAAAGTGTAGTAGCTGATTTACTTGGATTTATTATGGTGGGCAGGGCTAAGAAATAGCCCTCAATTTCATACCTTAATCTTAACCTCCATTATAAATAAAAAAAAACCAAAAAAACAGAGGCTGGCCAAGTATGGGTGGGGGGTACCACCAGAGGGAATATCTTATTCTGCAATAGACACAGCCAATTGTTGGATTTAGGGCTCCTGCTTCCATGATTCTGGAAGGAGCGCTGGAGCACAGCCCTCAGCCACAGAGCAGCGTGACATAAGTTGGGAAGTGGTATAAAATAGGTGAGAGAGGCCCAGAGTGTTGCAAATGAGGGTTCATGGTAGCAGATTGCAGCAGTGGGGCTACATGACCTACAGGTCCAAAGGAGCAGCTGGAAAAAAACAACATACTTAATTCAGTAGGTGCTCATAATAAAATCATCAGAGAAAGCTTAAGACAAACATGTTAACTGATTATCCACTACGGGGTAGGATGTGCACAAATTATAAAATCAGATGCCTCAGTTCCCTCCTAATCCACTCCAATTAAGGAACAATGGGGAGGGAACTTCCCTACTCCCCTACCTCTACTTACTCCCTCTTCCCTACCCCTTACACCTAACCTACTTTTCCCTAAATTTTTCATCTTATTCGTTACTGCTCCAGAGCAGAAGCAAGCTGGCCTGCACTTCCCTGCAACAGTGGCTAATGGCCGCTGACCCAGCCAGCCTCCACCCAGACCATGCCTCCCGGCCCTTGTGCACGTACGGGGGTTTATGCGTGTGACCAGGCCGGTTAAAAAATGGGCCCTGTGCACATAAGCCCTAGCCACGCACATAAGCCTTTGAAAATTTGGGCTTATAGGTTCTATTCTGTACCAGTCAGAGCTGTGTAAAACATTTATCAAACCCAAATTTCCCCTGAACTAAGTTGAAGATCTGCTTTGCCGGGTAGAATATTTCAAGATATTTTGTCACTGATTTGACTCAAGCATTTGAGGACTAGTGTGCTGTCAGCTTCACTGTACAAAGGTCACCAGTGTGTTATAAATCTGAACCTGCTCTTAAATTCTGTTCCAGACTTCTTATTGTGTAATGGAAAAGCAACAACAATGAAGGATGGAGACAAAATGGTTTATGATCTGCTGTAACTCTTTTCTCACAGTTGTTATAAATATGAATGTGTTATTAGAGTCATAGAATGCAGTGTCTGGGAAATGCCCCTACCTAGTGAATAGCAAATATTGCAGCTCTAAGCTTCTGTTCTCTACATTGGTAAGCAAGGTTACGTGCCACTGGGCTAACACATTTCTGAACGAAGGCAGCGTTACATTGATGCCCACGTGTTGGAAATAGCAAGGTTTACACCATTTGCAGTGGCCTTTCTGTAATAAGGTAAGGTTACGCACGGCTAATGTGGACTGGGTACATACCAAAACTCTTTCTTAGTGCCATCTGCTTTTTGATAAAAGAATGCAGAATATTTTGTTTGTTTTGCCCCCCCATCATCCTGTACAATAAAAATATTGTAAATGCTGTTGCTAAAATCTCCTGGCTCTCGCCAACTCCCCATTTGCAGGGCAGCTTATTAATATTCCTGCTGCCCTCACAGGGCATATAACCACATGCACTTTTCCCCCTTCAAATTTTGCTCAAATTCTCAAGGGGAAGGTGCACACTTACTTTCACTTTGAAATGTTCCAGGCCTACACTGTGCACACACACGTGCATCTGCTGCAAAAGTGCACACCCAGATCTGAAAAGGGCAGGCCCTCTATGTGTGTACTTTTCTGCACCCAGGGACAGCCTTTGCAGGTTCTCCTGCTGTTCCTGTTTAATCTGTGTGTTCAAGCACCCAGGCCCTGTTCTGTACCCTGATTTCAATGTACTTAGAGCTGGTGCCATGCTGTGAAATAAAGGCCTGCACCTACTTTAGCTCTTCCTGAGAACATCTCAGGAACAAAGGGCTACTTGGCCTTTGAAGAACCTTACTCTAGCTGCTTCCGTAAATAAGGCTCTGCTTGCCTGCCTAAGGCAGCAGCTGACTCACCCTCACTTTGGGCTTTTTCTTAGCTTTTCTGCTTTCCTCAAATATATGTAAATCGCTTTAGCACTGTTATAAGTAGCACTTTAAGTACCATAACTAAAAACAAAGAAAATGTTTTTTTAATTTTACCTGTCCCTAGGAGCACTGCTTTTTAAACTCTTCTCTAGTAAGGTCATGCATGCTACATGTAAGTGGCTTGATATAGAGCTCTAGGTGTGAAAGTGGCCAAGGGGGAGGAGTTCCCCAAGACACCATGCTGTCACCTTAATGAAGGAAAAGGGACAGTTCAGGGCTTTGTTCTAACTGCTGCTCAAATTCTTTGTTACAAAACTGAGTAACTACTGCTTTAAGTTAACTTGTTGACTGTGTTCCTTTGTTGGGTATAAGTTCAGCTGAAGTCATATGACTAAAATTGCACAACTGGCAATAATTCCCGCTTGCATAAAGAGCCAGTGCGATAGAAAACTGAGTAAGCAGTAAGGAGGTTGCCTTACCACCAAAAAAACAGTAGATGGAGCTACCTGAACTCAGTTTCTAGTACCTTGAAAGGTTTGGATCTTCCTGAGCTTGGTGTGTGTGTGCATCTTGTTTTTCTTTTTAATTTAATACAGGCCTTATATTCTGTAATTGCAAGAGGTAACCCCCCCTGGGCACAGTACAAAAGAGTTTATACAGATTTACAGAACTACAAATCATAGATGTATTACAAGATCGATGACCAAACCATGCTGTGTAGAGTTAACCTAACTCTTCTCTACCTTCCGTGCTGGCACCCTTCCTCATGGTAACTTTTCTTAATGAATGCTAGATGAGTAAGCCCTGTACTTCGTTGCAGTTAGGATGTAGCTGACCCAGTAGGAAGTGATTTGACTAATTTATTTGTGGCTGTTCCTCATTTTTGTATTAGAGGGGACTTCCTCAGGCGTAGGATAGCTTCTGTGTATGGTGATAACCTAGAGCTTGCACAAGAAAACAGGAAGAAAAACTGCTCTGCATAATACATAGAGCTGAAATGTCATCTTTAAAAAAGGACAGCTGCAATAAAGGGGAAAGCATGCAAAGGCACAGCCCTAGCTAATGTAAATACAGCTCTCTCGCTGTTATTGCAAAATTCTAAATAGCTGTATCCCTCCTTTCACTCAAAGAAAAAATAAAGGATACAGACTGAAATTTAATTTGTTTTAGACTGCTGGTATTTTATATGATGATTTGTTTGATATTATGGGATGTACTTGTCCTATTTGTTAATATTTTATGATTAATATTGTACATCACTTGGGCCATAGTGTAAGAATGGAGGCAGGGCAACGGTGTGGGGTTAGTGGCAGAAGACTTATGCAGAGAGGCTAAATCTATATACCCTGGAAGCAAGGAGGTGCAGGGGAGATATGATACAAACTTCAAACCTTTTTGGTGGAAAGGAAACAGTAGCACTAGGGCTGATACAATGAAACTCAGGGGGGCTCAGAAGCAAGGTCAGGAAATATTTCTTCACAGAGAGAGTGGTGGATGCCTGGAATTCCACGGCGGGGGTGGTGGACACAAAAACAATCAAAGAAGGCATAGGATAACTAGTGTGGATCCCTAAACACTAGAGGATGGAAATGAAGAAAAGAGTGCATGGGGTAACTTGCTGCTGTGAGGGTTACTACCCTTAATCAATAAGCCTTCATACTCTTACTGCAACGGCCTGGGAATGGGGGAATTGGATTCAAACAGCAACCCACAAGGGCCCTGAATTTTACAGTCCAGGAAACTGATAGACAACTCCAAAATGGCTCTTCCCTTGGATGGTGGGGGGAGAGGAATTAGATTCAGATAACAACCCACACAGGCCCTGACTTTTACATTATATGGCAGTAATGGCGCACTCCAGTCCTCAAGTGCCACAAACAGGCCAGGTTTAAGATATCCACAATGAATGTGCATGAGAGAGATTTGCATACAATGCCTCCACAGTATGCAACTCTATCATGCATATTCATTTTGGATATCCTTAAAACTGGGCCCATTTGTAGCACTCGAGGACTGGAGTTCACACTCACTGGTCTATGCCAGTGGTCCCCAACCCTGTCCTGGGGCCCACCAGCCAGTCGGGTTTTCAGGATACCCCCACTGAATATGCATGAGAGAAAATTTGCATGCAACCGTGCATGCAAATTTTCTCTCATGCATATTCAGTGGGGGTATCCTGAAAACCCGACTGGCTGGTGGGCCCCAGGACAGGGTTGGGGATCACTGGACTATGGTATACACACACAGACCTAAAGGAACAAGCACGGTCTGAATTTTCAAGGCAGCTTCTTGCCCCATAAAAATGTTTTTTTTTTTTAATGAATTTAAGGCTTGGGGCTAACTGTACAGAGCAGCAGTTACTACTCTTACGAGAAACGTGAAGGTAACCTGCACGGAGCAGCACTTACTACCCTAAGATGCTTGCTGGGCAGACTGGATGGACCATGTGGTCTTTTTCTGCCATCATTACTGTGTTACTAGGTATATAAGCAATTTATACATTTTAATAAAGAAAGAGAGACAAAATATTATTCAGTAACTGAAGGACTCCAAGGAGAATCATGGGAGGTGGTAAAATATCTTTTCAGCTGGGTAAGAGGTGGTGGTAGAGGCCTTTAACCCCTTCTCCTAAGATTAAATGGCCAAGATTTGCTTGGACAGCACACTTTTTGCAGAGTTTATATTTTTAGTATTTAACACCCTCAACCATGCCACCACATTTCAGAAAAATGGAATTAACTCCTTTACAAACTAAGGGCCTGAGTTGCTAAGGCTTTTCTTCTTCTCTCTCTCTCATCCATGCTTGGTGAGAGACAGAGAGTGGGAGGAGAAGCATACACCCAGACACAAACAAAATATGCTCCATCTCTCACACATACACGCTTGGGGAGAGACAGACATAAGATTCCTCTCACCCCCGCACGCGCTTCCTCTCTCTCATCCCTGTCCCCACACACAGGCACCCTTTCACACGTACGAGCCCACACCAACCCACTGGCACTTACTCTCACAGGGCCAGTCTCTCCCTTTTTCGGTGCTGGCAGCAACACTGGCCCAGTTCTGCCACTGGCCTCTGCCATGGCAGCTCCTTGCTTTTCCTGGCAGGGTTTTCCCCACCACTGCCAGATCACCCTGCTGGAGGGAATAGCACCCCTCCCCCTTGATGCCACCCTGGGCAGACTGCCCCCCCACCAGCACACCTCTGCCTATAGCTCCCTTTCTGTGCATGCTGGCTGTTTTGGAAGTGCATGCACGCTATGAGGGTATTAAGGCCACCAATCAGCTTCATGGTTAGGGTAATTACTCAGCCTAGAAAATGTTGGCATCATTTCTATGGTCTTTTTATCAATTTTGACTCCTTAAAACTGTTGAAAGTTTATAGAGAGTGGTAATTAATCAGATGACATTAAAACTCTGCCAAGTTGAAGTAAATCTGGTAAGGATCAGTGACTAAATCCAGAAGTTATGGTTATCTTCTAATCACTGGTATCTGATTTCACTGCACTGGCTACCAGTACAATCCCAAATACATTATAAAGTAAACGATAATATTCAAAATCATTCATTCCAGTAACACTGGTATGACTGGCGTGATATTACAACCATACACACCTCAGTGAAAACTAAGATCTCATAATAAAGGACTATTGACTGTCCTACAATACGAAGAACACACCTAATACAAGTAAGAGGTTGTTTTCCATAGGGGGTTCAAAGCTTTGGAACTCTCTACCTGAGATATTACACTCGATACTAAATAGAAAGAGATTTAAATGTGGGCTGAAAACATGGCTATTCAAAAATGAACATAAGAAATGGCCATACTGGGTCAGATCAAGGGTCCATCAAGCCCAGCATCCTGTTTCCAACAGTGGCCAATCCAAGTCACAAGTACCTGGCAAGTACTCAAAAAGTAAGCCTATCCCATGTACTGTTGCTAGTAATAGCAGTGGCTATTTTCTAAGTCAACTTAATAGCAGGTAATGGACTTCTCCTCCAAGAACTTATCCAAATCTTTTTTTAAACCCAGCTACACTAACTGCACTAACCACAGCCCCTGGCAACAAATTCCAGAGTTTAATTGTGCATTGAGTGAAAAAGAACTCTCAGATTAGTTTTAAATGTGCTACATGCTAACTTCATGGAGTGCCCACTAGTCCTATTATCCGAAAAACATAAATAACCGATTCACACTTACCCCTCTAGACCTCTGATGATTTTAAACACACCTCTATCATATTCCCCCCTCAGCCATCTCTTCTCCAAGCTGAACAATCCTAACCTCTTTAGCCTTTCCTCATATGGGAGCTGTTCCATCCCCTTTATCATTTTGGTTGCCCTTCTCCATCACAACTATATCTTTGAAATGCGGCGACCAGAATTGTACACAGTATTCAAGGTGCGATCTCACCATGGAGCGACACAGAGGCATTATGACATTTTCTGTTTTATTCCCCATTCCCTTTCTAATAATTCCCAACATTGTTTGCGTTTTTGACTGCCACAGCACACTGAACAGACAATTTCAATGTGTTATACACTATGACACCTAGATCTCTTTCTTGGGTGGTAGCACCTAATATGGAATCTAACCGTGTGTAACTCTAGCAAGGGTTATTTTTCCCTATATGCATCACCTTGCACTTATCCACATTAAATTTCATCTTCCATTTAGATGCCAAATTTTCCAGTCTCACAAGGTCTTCCTGCAATTTATCACAATCCGCTTGCGATTTAACTACTCTGAATAATTTTGTATCATCTGCAAATTTGATTACGTCACTCATCTTATTCCTTTCCAGATCATTTATAAATATATTGAAAAGCACGGGTCAGAGTACAGATCCCTGAGACCCTCCACTGAGAAAATTGTCCATTTAATCCTACTCTCTGTTTCCTGTCTTTTAGCCAGTTTGTAATCCACGAAAGGACATCACCACCTATCCCATGACTTTTCACTTTTCCTAGAAGCCTCTCATGAGGAACCTTTTCAAATGTCTTCTGAAAATCTAAATACACTACATCTACCGGTTCACCTTTATCCACATGTTTATTAACCCCTTCAAAAAAGTGAAGTAGATTTATGAGACAAGACTTGCCTTGGGTAAAGCGATGCTGACTTTGTTCCATTAAACCATGTCTTTCTATATGTTCTGTGATTTTGATGTTTAGAACACTTTCCATTATTTTTCCTGGCACTGAAGTCAGGCTAACTGGTCTGTAGTGTCCCAGATTGGCCATGGAGCCCTTTTTAAATATTGGGGTTACATTAGCCATCCTCCAGTCTTCAGGTATAATGGATGATTTTAAACAATTCAGAATGTAGAGAGCTACAATAACAAGGACAAGAGATACTAACTGAAGCATGAAGAATAAATTCAATGAGAGAATGTAAGAATCTCAACACAACGTACTGACTAATATGTGAAATATGTGAAACTTGTTATTTTATTTGATGTCCTAGTTCTTTAGTTAATTTGTTTTGGAACATTTCATTTGATAGATGTTAATGCCTGTTAATGAATACTACCGCTGTAACCCATCATTATTTGCTGATTTATAGCTATGAATGTTACTTTTGTACACCATTCTGATCTATACATGGAATGAAGGTATATAAAATGTTTAAATATTCACATCCATCATTTATCCACCATAGGCTCCCTTCCAGCCTTCGGTTGGATGACTTCTTTGCATCCCTCCTTGGGACTGTAGTACAGACTCCCATCACTTTGCTCTAATTTTCTCATAGCCTCACCCAGAATGCTTTTTTAAGAAGTATAGTACCTGGGACTATCAGCTTTTTATGGCAGATGTAAATCTTGAGGTGCATGGGCCCAAGTAGGGGCAAGAGGCAGGCCCCATCCTCTTCTATTTGCTACAGGTTCTCACTCTCTGCCAAGGGATCACCACCCAAGGGATGTAGTGAAGACCAGAACTGTGAAGGACTTCAAAGGGGCGAGGGATAAACACTGTGGATCCATAAAGTCAAGAGGCCGCCAATGAAGAGTGGGGGACGCGCCAGAATGATGGCTACTGCCTGGAGACAATACCCTTATTCAATAAACGTACACATGCTTACTGTGACTCCAACATCACTCTAAGCTTCAACAGCAAGAGGAAATGTGGAAAAAAGGATTCACACTCACAAAGAGGGGAGTAGCTGGCTTGTTACGGCGGTTACTACCCCAAATCAAATAAGCCTGATACTTCACTTTCAATGCATATCCAGCATAGTTCTCTGCTTCAACGGCAGGGGAGAAGAAAAACTGATACTTCACACATCCAGCAGAGCTCTCTGCTTCAACGGCAGGGGAGAAGAAAAGAGGGTTCGCACTCACAAAGCGGGGAGTAGCTGGCTTGTTACGGCGGTTACTACCCCAAACCAAATGTGACTGATACTTCACTTTCGCTGCATATCCAGCATGGCTCTCTGCTTCAACAGCATGGGAGAAGACTGATACTTCACGCATATCCAGCATAGCTCTCTGCTTCAACGGCAGGGGAGAAAAAAAGAAAACTGATACTTCACGCATATCCAGCATAGCTCCCTGCTTCAACGGCAGGGGAGAAGAAAAACTGATACTTCACGCATATCCAGCATAGCTCTCTGCTTCAACGGCAGGGAAGCAGAAAAACTGATACTTCACGCATATCCAGCATAGCTCCCTGCTTCAACGGCAGGGGAGAAGAAAAACAACCAATAAAGGCTGTATAACATAGTCTGGGTAAAACAAATAAGCATGGGTGTAGCTTGCTTATTGCGGCGGCTACTACTCCTAACTAATCAAGCTAGATATTTCACTTGGATGCAGCTCCATCACTGCTCTCTTCATTAAAGGTGGGGGCGGAAGGGAAATAGAACCAAGAGCCAAGAGAAACAGATAAGTATGAGAGAAAAAATGTGTGAAGCTTGCTGGGCAGACTGGATGGGCCATTTGGTCTTCTTCTGCCGTCGTTTCTATGTTTCTATTTGATCTTATCCAAAGCAGGCTTATCCCCAACAGAATTTAAACAGAGCTGGGAGTTGCAGTCCTCTGAATGGGTTTGAGGCTTGTATACGACTGCAGCTTTGCTTTACAAGAGCTTAAGGTCTTCCATGGAACAGTCTGGTTTTAATGCTTAAGGTAGCACTAGTATATATCAACCTAATAAATTAAGCTTGACCGACGTGCTGCAAATGTGCAGTAGAGAGCAGCTCTACCGCGCATGTGAGGGCGAGCACGTCAGTCAAGCGGAGCATCAGCTGTTAAAAAACATGGCGGCGGTAAGGAGCACTATCGGCGGTGAGGAGCGGCGGTGGCGACAGCGAGGAGCAGCGGCGAACTCGGTGGTGAGGGAGGGAGGGGGGCGGCGGCGGCAGTGAGGAGCGGTAGCGAACTTGGTGGTGAGGGAGGGAGGGGGGCGGCAGCGAGGAGCGGCGAACTCTGGTGAGGGAGGGAGGGTGAGAGTTAGGGAGGGGGGGAGGAGGAGGGGAGAGAGGGGGAGGGGAGGAGAGGGGGGGGGAGGTGAGAGAGGCTGTGTTTGAAAATGGACTGAAAAAAAATGTAATGTAGCCCGTTTTAACGGGCTTAACGGCTTGTAATTAATATAAATGAAGCCCTGCATATCACACTTAACAGAAAATGTAAAGTGCAATTATCATATGCAGGACTTAATATTCTGCCTTTTCAAATACTTCAACACAGATTAGGTATTTTCCTTTCCCCCAGCAAATTTACAACCTAAGGGGTAGATTTTCAAACATGCATGTGTGCATCCATGTACATGCAATTCCCAGCATGTGCACGTTATAAAACTAATTGGCCACACATACTTCCATTCCAAATTTGAAAATCTGCGCATGCTGGGGGGGGGGCCCGAATTTTGCATTATGCACGGCGACACAATCAGGCCTCTCCCAGTCTGCTCCAATTACGGAGCGGACTGGGAGGGACCTTCCCTCCCCCCCCTGCCTAACCTTCCTTCCCTTTCCCCTCTCCACCCCGAACCCTAGAGCTAGCTTAAGCCTTTTTTTTTTTTGTAACTTACCAGCTCTGATAAGAAGTAAGCTATACGAGCTGCCTACGCGCACTTCCCCAGGACACAGCTAATGGCTGCTGTCCCGACATGCCTCCATCCCGCCTTGCTCCACCCAGACCACGCCCTCAGCCTGCCCCTTGTTCAGGGCTCAGCACTTGTGCGTGTATCAGCACTTAACACACATGGCCAGGCACTTTTGAGAATGCATGCAGGGTCCAGCCACACACAATGTTGAGATTACTACCTGATAATCTCCTTTTCCTTAGTGTAGACAGATGGACTCAGAACGAATGGGATAGTATCCGCGTGCTAGCAGTGGAGACGGATCTGACGTCAGCACGGGGGTATATATATCCCCACAGGAAGCATAGCAACTCAGTAATCTTCCTTGCAAAAGCTGTTATGGAAATGTGTACTGACGCTCAGTAAAAAGTGAAAACAGGATTCCCCTGACCGATTGATAGTAGCTGGAGACCGCCAGCATTCACAACCGGAAGGCGTTAACACCAGATAGAGTGTACGCTCTTATGGAACAGAAGACATGGCTTACCTGGAATCGGTGAAACCCATGTACACAGGCAGCTGGGCGGGATGCTGAGTCCATCTGTCTACACTAAGGAAAAGGAGATTATCAGGTAGTAATCTCAACATTTCCTGGCGTGTAGCCAGATGGACTCAGAACGAATGGGATGTACAAAAGCTTTACTCCCAGCCTGGGCGGGAGGCTGCCTGAGGACCATGTAGTACCGCCCTCGCAAATGCTGAGTCCTCCCTGGCCTGGATATCCAGACGGTAGAATCTGGAGAAGGTATGGAGGGAGGACCACGTCGCCGCTTTACAGATTTCTGCAGGCGACAGCATCCTGGATTCAGCCCAGGATGTCGCTTGTGCTCTGGTAGAATGAGCCTTGACTTGTAGCGGCGGAGACTTCCCAGCTTCTACGTAAGCTGCTCTGATAACTTCTTTAATCCAGTGGGCGATGGTGGGCCGCGAGGCCGCTTCACCTTGCTTCTTCCCGCTGTGCAGGACGAATAGATGGTCCGTCTTTCGTAAGTGTTGTGTCACTTCCAAATATCTGGGCAGCAATCTGCCAATGTCGAGATGGCGTAATAAACGCCCTTCTTCGGATTTCTTCAAACCCGCCGTGGTCAGCAGGGATATGGTTTGGTTAAGATGAAACTGTGAAACCACTTTCGGTAGAAAGGAGGGGACCGTCCGAAGATGGATAGCTTCCGGAGTGATTCTGAGAAATGGATCACGGCAGGACAGTGCTTGTAGCTCTGAAATGCGGCGGGCTGAACATACAGCCAGCAAGAACACCATCTTCAAGGTTAGAGAACGGAGAGATAGGCCCCGAAGGGGTCTGAAGGTGGACCCCGCGAGGAAATCCAAAACAAGGTTGAGGTTCCACAAAGGCACAGGCCACTTCAGTGGTGGACGAATATGCTTGACTCCTTGCAGGAAACGAGAAACATCTGGGTGCTTGGCGATGGTCTTGCCATCCCTCCTGGGACCATAGCAAGACAGCGCAGCCACCTGAACCTTGATGGAGCTGAGGGAGAGACCCTTCTGAAGTCCATCCTGCAGGAAATCCAACACAATAGGGATTGTGGTTGAATGGGGATTGGTGCCATGAGTGTCGCACCATGCTTCGAATACCCTCCAGATGCGAACGTAGGTGAGGGATGTGGAAAACCTGCGAGCTCGGAGGAGTGTATCAATCACGGGCTCCGAGTAACCTCTTGTCTTCAGTCTAGCCCTCTCAAGGGCCAGACCGTAAGAGAGAATTGAGCTGGATCCTCGTGGAGGATGGGACCTTGACGTAGAAGGTCCCGGAGAGGAGGCAGGGGAAGAGGCTCCCCTGCCAGTAGTCTTCTCATGTCTGCGTACCAGGGTCTTCTTGGCCAGTCTGGTGCCTCTAGAAGAACTAGGCCCCGGTGATTCTGAATCTTGTGGATAATGGCGCCCAGCAGAGGCCACGGAGGAAAGGCGTATAGCAGAGTCCCAGGAGGCCATGGCTGAACTAGGGCATCGATTCCGTGTGAGAACGGGTCGCGCTTGCGGCTGAAGTATCTGGGTACCTGAGCATTGGACTTGTCCGCCAGTAAATCCATGTCCGGAATCCCCCAGTGATCCACAATCATCTGGAAGGCTGTGGGTGACAGCTGCCACTCTCCCGGATTTAGGCTTTCTCTGCTGAGGAAGTCTGCTGTGGTAGTGTCCTTCCCGGCAATGTGTACGGCGGAGATGTCCTGCAGATTCGCCTCTGCCCAAGCCATCAGTGGGGCGATCTCCAGAGATACTTGTCTGCTTCTGGTTCCGCCCTGATGGTTGATGTATGCCACCGTAGTGGCGTTGTCGGACATCACTCTGACTGCTCTGTTCTTCAGCCTGTGAGCAAATCGAAGGCATGCCAATCGGACTGCCCGGGCCTCTAGACGGTTGATGTTCCACGCTGACTCTTGTTCCACCGCCCTTGTGCGGTGAGTTCTTCGCAGTATGCTCCCCAGCCGCTCAGGCTGGCATCTGTGGTGAGCAAAGTCCACATGGGTGAAGACATCTTCGACCCCCTGCTCATGTGGTTGGACTGCAACCACCACCGCAACTGGGTCCGCACTCTGGCTGGTAGATGCAGGTGCGTGGAATAGTTCCGTAGACGGGGGCTCCAGCGAGAGAGCAGGGAGTGTTGTAGAGGTCTCATATGGGCCCTCGCCCAAGGCACCACTTCCAGGGTGGATGCCATGAGACCAAGAACCTGCAGATAATCCCAGGCTACGGGCCGACTGGCTCCCATCAAATACTGGATACGCTGCTGAAGTTTCAACTTTCTCTTGGTAGTGAGACTGACTGTGTCCGCCCGGGTGTCGAACTGTACTCCCAGGTATTCCAGAGACTGGGAAGGCTGTAGGCAGCTCTTGCTGAGGTTGATCACCCAGCCCAAGCTTTCCAGAAGGGCGATTACTCTGTTGGTCGTCCGAAGGCTCTCCTCTCGAGATTTCGCCCGGATCAGCCAGTCGTCTAGGTAGGGATGGACCAGAATTCCTTCCCTCCTGAGTGCTGCTGCTACCACTACGACCACCTTGGTGAATGTCCGTGGTGACGTGGCCAACCCGAAGGGCAGAGCCCGGAATTGGAAGTGGCGTCCCAGAACCTTGAAGCGTAAGTAGCACTGATGATCCTGATGGATCGGGATATGCAGGTATGCCTCTGACAGGTCTAATGCCGTGAGGAATTCCCCTGGCTGTACTGCAGCCTTGACGGAGCGCAGAGTCTCCATGCGAAACCTCGGTACCTGCAAGTATCGATTGACTGACTTGAGGTCCAGCACAGACCGAAAGGTGCCCCCTTTCTTGGGTACCATGAAATAAATGGAATAGTGTCCAGAATTCACTTCCCAGGCAGGTACTGGGATGATGGCATTCAAGGACAGGAGCCTCGCCAGGGTAGCTTCCAATGCTGCCTTCTTGTGTGGGGGGACAGGAGGATTCCACAAACTTGTCCGGAGGGAGATGATGAAAGTCCAGATAATATCCCCCCCGGATAATGGCGAGGACCCACTGGTCCGACGTAATCTCGACCCATCTGGGGTAGAAGAGGGTTAACCTGCCCCCTATGGCTCCGTCCCCCAGATGAATCGGCGGATTCTCATTGTGAGGCGCGGCCGGGACCCGGGCCCGCTCCCTTCTTGCGCTGCTTGGTCCGAAATGACTGATTCCAGGCCTGAGGGCGCGGTGCCTGGTAGCGACCCCTGTAAGGAACAAAGCGCTGGGAACTCCTGCCCCTGGAGGGCCTTGGAAAGGCGCGGTGGCCCCTTCTGAACCTGTCTACCGGTAGTCTGAGCACTGGAGAGGCACCCCATGTACTGGCCAGTTTATCAAGGTCGCTGCCAAATAGGAAAGAGCCCTTAAAGGGCAATCTGGTGAGGCGTGTCTTGGAAGGCGCATCAGCTGACCATCTCCGGATCCAGAGCTGCCTCCTGGCAGCTACTGAGGATGAAATCCCCTTAGCTGTTGTCCATACCAGGTCAGATGCAGCATCCGTGAGGAAGGAAAGAGCTGACTCCATGTCTGCCGCTGGAGCGTTGTTTCTAACCTGTGACAAACAGGCACGCGTCACCACTGTGCAACAAGTTGCGATCCGCAAAGATAGAGCTGCCACCTCAAAGGTCTGTTTCAGAATGGCGTCCAGTCGCTGGTCATGAGGCTCCTTGAGGGTCGTCCCCCCTTCAACTGGAATGGTAGTGCGCTTGACCACAGCGCTAATCAAGGCGTCCACCTGAGGGCACGCCAGCAGGTCCTGAATAGCTGGTGCCAAGGGGTACATGCTCGTCAGAGCCCGGCCCCCTTTGAAAGAAGCCCCTGGTGCCGCCCATTCTAAATCTATCAGTTGTTGGGCCGCTTGTAAGAATGGAAAATGGCGGGCTGTAGGACGAAGACCTTCCAGCAGGGGGTTCTGCGCGGAGGGCACCGAAGCGCTGGGACCCGTAATATCCAATTCTGCCAGACACTGAGACACCAGGTCGGAGAGATCCTCTTCAGGGAAGAACCGCCTCATGGTTCTATATGGCTCAATCCCAGGGGGAAGGTCCCCCTCGTCCAGAAGTTCGGACTCGTCCGGTGAGACCTCCTGGTCTGACTGATCCGGACTGTCCAGTGGCGGGAGGTCCCGCTCGCGATAAGGGCGTGAGGGTCCAGGAACAGGATCCGCAGGAGCCACCACCGCAGCAGCCGCCGCAGTCGCAGCCACCGCAGGAACAGCAGGAACCACAGGGCCTGGACGGGAAGCCGTTTGCATCTGTACGAAGGCATGAATCCCCTTAAAGAGATCCACCCAGGAAATTGAAGCAGCCTCTAATCGCCGGGGTACAAGATCCCCCGGGATTCCTGATTGGTCGAGACTGCCCCCTAAATCCGGGGTAGCCCCTGGGGAACTGTCAACAAATCGTGGCTGAGACCGGTCCTGGCCTAAGGGTCCAACGGCCTCCTCACATTGGGCACATAGGGAGTTTGGCTCTTCACTGCGCGTGGCCCTCAGCTGGCATGCAGAGCAGAGGCCAAGGACTTTAATGCCTGAAGCAGGCGGCGCCGTCGCTGAAGACGCTGCTGCGTTCTGATCCATTGAAAAATATGCGCCGAATGCTTAATACAACAGGTGCGCAACAATAATAATATGCGGCAGCAATGGGCGCTTAAATACAACAGGCGCACAATAATAACAATATGCGGCAGCAATAGGCGCTTAATACAACAGGCGCACAATAATAATAATATGCGGCAGCAATAGGCGCAATATGTTCTCAGCAATAGGCGGCCAAGAAAACAGCCCAAATATATGCAATATGCACTCAGCAATATGCCGTAAGCAATACACGCACTATGGCTCAATAGGCTTTCAGTAATATGTAGTTAGTAATATATGCACAATAGCATTCAATAAGCGTTCAGCAATATGCAGTTAGCAATATACTCGCAATAGCATTCAATAAGCGTTCAGCAATATGCTGTTAGCAATATACTCGCAATAGCATTCAATAGGCTTTCAGCAATATGCGGTAGCAATATACTCGCAATAGCATTCAATAGGCTTTCAGCAATATGCGGTAGCAATATACGCTCAATAGCATTCAATAGGCTTTCAGCAATATGCGGTAGCAATATACGCTCAATAGCATTCAATAGGCTTTCAGCAATATGCGGTAGCAATATACGCTCAATAGCATTCAATAGGCTTTCAGCAATATGCGGATAGCAATATACGCTCAATAGCATTCAATATGCTCTCAGCAACAGGCGGTGTAGCAATACCTTTCAGTAACCGGCGGTTAGCAATACACGCTCAGTGGAAATGCTCACAACAATAAGGCCATATACGCACAAGGAGGAATAAACCTGCGCCGATTACCGGCGCCCTACCTGAACGAGGCCCTTAAAATGGCGCCCTCCTTGGCATGCCACGCCGCCGATCCTCTGTTCCTTCGGAGACCCTCAAAACGAGATGGGTTGGAACCCAGGCGGTCTCCGGCTGCGGGGAGAGAGCGGGCAACTACCTTCACCACCGCGTTTGAGGATATGCACCCGCTGCCTCGTCCACGCCGGGACCGAGGCGCCTCGTAAGCCTCACCCGAACCTCGCCCGGGGGCTGTGTCCCTGCTGCGATTCGGCCGGACCGAGGACTTCACCTCCGGGGAGATCACGGGAATCACCCCGGGCAGCTCAACTGGGGGAGTGACCTTCGGGTATCACCGCAGGAGCATGGGGCTCGATATTTTCACAGAAAGTAGAAAGTAGAATCTAGAATGATAAGAGAAAAATTAAAGTAGTCTTGGAAAGCACGCTCGACTAGCGTGCAGGCACTCCAAACTGCTTTGGAGACGGAAATTACTGAGTTGCTACGCTTCCTGTAGGGATATATATACCCCCCTGCTGACATCAGATCCGTCTCAAACTGCTAGCACGCGGATACTATCCCATTCGTTCTGAGTCCATCTGGCTACCCGCCAGGAAAGTGCTGATTTTTACATGCACGGCCATTTGAAAATTTGGCCTTAAATTTGTACCCGAGACAATGGAGGGTGAAGTGATTTGCCCAAGGTCACTTGCAGCAGTAGTATGATTTGACCTTGGAGAAGTCACTTCAACCTCCATTGTCTCAGATACAAACTTAGATTCAGGCCGATACAGTACAGTGCGCTCCGCTGGAGCGCACTGTTCACCTGCGATTGGACACACATTTGACGCGCTAGCTTTACCCCTTATTTAGTAAGGGGTAATAGCGTGTCGAAAACGTGCGTCCAACCCCCCCCCCCCCCCCCCCCGAACCTAATAGCACCCGCAACATGCAAATGTATGTTAATGGCCCTATTAGGTATTCCCGCGTGATTCAGTAAGTAAAATGTGCAGCCAAGCCGCACATTTTACTTTAAGAAATTAGTGCCTACCCAAAGGTAGGCGTTAATTTCTGCCGGCACTGGGGAAGTGCACAGAAAAGCAGTAACTGCTTTTCTGTGCACCCTCCAACTTAATATCATGGCGATATTAAGTTGGAGGTCCCGAAAGTTAAAAAAAATTTGAAATAGGCCCACAGCTTGAAAATCGGACACCCAATTTTGCCGGCGTAGGGTTTCCGAACCCGTGGCTGTCAGCGGGCTCGAGAACTGACGTCGGCAAAATTAAGCGTCGGCTGTCAAACCCGCTGACAGCTGCCGCTCCTGTCCGAAAAGAGGTGCTAGGGATGCGCTAGTGTCCCTAGCGCCTCTTTTTACCGCTGGCCCTAATTTAAATAAATTAAATTACTGTATTGCGTGCACAGGAGAGTGTCCTATGCATGCGCCGGTAGATTTTTACTGTATCGGTCCGATTGTGAGCTCGCTGGGGATGAGACATGCCCTGACTTCAATCTGCTTTGAAGTGCCTGAAAAGATGCAATATAGATCAGTTAAATGTTAGTGGTTAGAACAGTGGCTATAAACCAGGGTTCAAATTCCATTGCTGCTCCTTGTGACCTTAGGCAAGTCACTTCATCCTCCATTGCCTGGGGTACAACCTTAGATTGTGAGCCCTTTTGAACAGAGAAATACCTACAGTATCTGAATGTAATCTGCTTTAAAGTGCCTGAAAATGCAGACTATAAATCTAATTAATTAAGCAAGCCCTGCATATGACAATTAACAGAAAATGTAAAGTGCAGATCTCACACCCACCTTAAGAACTAAATCCAGACTATACCATGGAAGACCTTAAGTCAAGAGCTACATCTCTTTTTTGTAGACAAAAAGGAAATGGAACTGTGGAGTGAGGGTGCATGGAGGGAAGGAAGGGGGCAGGGCCAAGTGTAAATGTGAATTGGGTGAGAGGGCAGAGCAAGGGCTATGTGTGCTCACACACACACACACACATATATATATATATATGTGTGTGTGTGTGAATACAGTCTTCACAGTCCATTTCTGGAGGAAGCCACAACTGCTTTACATTGGTAACCCTGTTCTGCTTTAATAGGTCCTGGAAAATGGCAGAAAACCCATTCTGGGTCATTCTATCAGCAATTAAGCCCTGGGTAACATACCAAAAAAAAAAAAAGAGTTGATTTAACACCAGTTCAAAAGTTGGGAGCAGTAGTGCCTTAATGACTGGCACTGTTACAAAAAGGAGCTGAGTTTGAAACTTGTGTGCATCTCTTCTTTACTCTGCAGTGTGTTTCAGGAGCACATCCTCCCCTCTCCTCTTCCTTGCAGCACAGTAAGGCAGAAGTGGATTAGAGAGAGCAGATTGGCTGTCCTGTACTTTGTCTGCTCCGGTTCACTGCAGAGGGGAGGGGCTGAGCAGAAACCCCTGCTGCTCTCCCTCTTAAGTCTGAAAAGTAGAGACAGAATTATGTTCCCCCAGAAATTAATCCCTACTCATATGCAAATCAGTACCCCAGACTGTTAGGGGCAGGGTGCTGAATTGCAGACATTGGGGGAAAAGCACAGGGATCCAAAAGCAAAGCTCATCAAGCAGCACTGTCTGAATTATCTAGAAGGCTCCTCACCCTGTAAAAGTGGTGCTAGCGGTAATTTTATTATCCATTTGAGTGTGCTTGCTTTTGATTGTAAATATTATTACCCTAATCATTAGGCTTGGGTGTAATTGCAGGGGTGGCAGTTACTACCCTTAACAGAAACATGGGGGTGGCCTGCACAGGCGGCAGATATTACACCACGGGAAGCTTGCTGGGCAGACCAGATGGATCAGTTGGTCCTTTTCTGCTGTTATTACTGTGCTACTATAATGTTATCTGGTATATCAGATTTCTTAATTTTAACTCCTTGATGTCAGTTCCTACTGCCATTTCCCATTGAATCTTATGCTGTAAAGAAAACAGGTGTTGCTAACAGCTCTCCCCCAGTTATATACAGAGGCAGCAAGGACAATTGTCTTTAAAACATATTTTGCTGATCAGATGGGGCTCACTGTTGGATAGTTCAACTGCTTTTTATTGCATCATATGGAAGAAGCGGGGTTTTTTAATCATAGCAACAGCTGAAAAGAACTTGGAGAAAAAGCCAATATTAAATGTCTGCCACATGAGAGAAAACTAATAAAATCATGGAAAGTTGATGTAAAAATTAGAGTTCAGTATTTAACAAAATGCTAGCAGTAGGCTTAGTGCAGGTAAAGTTTGCCAACCTCAATCTAAATTTATAATTATTTTTTTTGGAGCCAGTCTCACTTCCCACCAATCTGCTTTTTGTCAAGATCCTTTACTGCCTGGTTTTGTAGGATAGAGAAAGTCCTCTCTCTTTTATTCTCATTAGATTCAATAATTTAGAAACCCTCTACTTCATCCCTGAATACAAAGAAACCAAGAGCCAAAAAAAAAGAAAATTATTCCTTACCTGCTAATTTTCGTTCCTGTAGTACCATGGATCAGTCCAGACAGTGGGTTATATCCCCCGACCAGCAGATGGAGTCAGAACAGAGTTTGAGAGTGTCAGCATATAGAGTAGTGCACCCTCTGCTGGAGCTCAGTATTACGCATAGCAAAGCCCAAAAGCAAAAAACACAACATTTTGGATCCAGAACCGTTCCCAAAGAGGAACAGAGAAAGATATAAGTAAACAAACGGTCAACGGGACCAGCAACAGTCAACTTGTGAGGAGCTGTGAACAGTAACAATAATCAGAGACAAACAGAATGAAAGATACCTGGAAGAATCCGAGCAGGACCTAATGAAACCCCTAGTGGCGGGCGTCTGGACTGATCCATGGTACTACAGGAACGAAAATTAGCAGGTAAGGAATAATTTTCTTTTCCCTGTACGTACCTGGATCAGTCCAGACAGTGGGATGTACCCAAGCTTCCCTAAACCGGGTGGGGTCCTGAGAGACCTGCTCGGAGAACTTGATCGCCAAAAGAACCCGTGTACTGAGGCGCCAGGTGTAGTCTGTAATGTCTGGAAAAAGTGTGCAACGACTTCCATGTCGCCGCACAGCAGATTTCCTGGGAGGAAACAGAGCGAGATTCCGCCCAGGACGCCGCTTGGGATCGCGTGGAATGAGCCGAGACGCTGCGAGGCAGCACCCGCCCCGCCGCAATGTAAGCGGATGAGATGGCGTCCTTTATCCAGCGAGCAATAGTCGTCTTGGATGCCTGAGAACCTCTCCTCGGTCCTGACCAGAGGACAAACAAATGATCGGATACCCGGAAGTCATTGGTAACCTCCAGGTAGCGGAGCAGTACACGCTTGACGTCCAGGAGCCGGAGAGACCGGGGTTCCTCTGGAGCAAACGCTGGAAGCTCCACCGTTTGATTGACGTGGAAGGCCGAGACCACCTTTGGTAGGAAGGATGGCACCGTACGAAGGGAAACCCGGAGTCGGAGAAACGCAGATAAGGCTCTCGGCAGGACAAGGCTTGAAGTTCTGAAATCCGGCGAGCAGAAGAGATGGCTACCAGGAAAACCGTCTTGAGGGTCAGGTCCTTGAGGGAGGACCCCCTCAGGGGTTCAAAAGGAGGGCCCGACAGTGTTCGCAGCACCAAGTTGAGGCTCCAAGAAGGGAAAGGATCCCTGACCGGTGGCCGCAGGTGTTTGGCACCCTTCAGAAAACGTGCGATATCCGGCTGAAGGGGTAGAGAGCAGTCCTTCTGTACCAAGACATTCAAGGCCGCCACCTGAACGCGGAGTGAATTATAGGCGAGACCCTTATCCAGACCATCCTGTAGGAAATGAAGGATCAGCGGGACAGTCACCTCCATGGTTTGGACTCCGCGGTCGGAACACCATGCTTCGAAGACCTTCCAAACTCGAACATAAGCGACGGAGGTTGAAGGCTTGCGGGAACGAAGCATCGTTGAGATCACCGTCTCCGGGTAGCCTCTGTGGCGGAGACGGCGCCGTTCAAAAGCCAGGCCGCAAGACAGAAGAGTTCTGCCTGCTCGAAAAATACCGGACCCTGGCGCAGAAGATGAGGAAGATGGAACAGGCGAAGTGGGCCGTCCACCGTCATCTGAAGTAGATCTGCGAACCATGGCCGACGGGGCCATTCCGGAGCGACGAGAATTACAGTCCCTCGATGATGTTCTAACCTGCGGAGAACCTTGCCGACCAGAGGCCAAGGAGGAAACACATAGAGCAGTTGATCCCACGGCCACGGAAGGGCGAGGGCATCCACCCCCTCCGCGCGCTCTCTTCTGCGGCTGAAGAAGCGTGGAGCCTTGGCATTGAGAAAGGTCGCTATTAGATCGAGGCATGGAGTCCCCCAACGACGGATGATGAGATGCATTGCCTCGTCGGAGAGAGCCCACTCGCCGGGGTCTAGCTGTTGACGACTCAGGAAGTCTGCTTGAACGTTGTTCACCCCGGTGATGTGAGAGGCCGCTATCCGGACGAGATTGCTCTCCGCCCACTCCATCAGGGGAGTAGACTCGAGGGAGACATGCTTGCTTCTTGTCCCCCCTTGCCGATTGATGTAGGCCACGGTGGTGGCGTTGTCCGAGAGGATCCTCACCTCCCTGTGTCGCACCAGGGGAAGAAAACGCTGGAGAGCGAAACGCACGGCTCTCGTTTCTAGGCGACTGATCGGCCACTTTGCCTCCTCTGGCGTCCAAGTCCCTTGAGTGGCGCTTCTTTCGCAGATGGCGCCCCATCCCGCGAGGCTGGCATCGGTGGTCACCACCACCCAATTGGGAACCTCGAGCGAGACTCCCAGAGCCAGATGCGAGGGGACAAGCCACCAATCCAGGCTTTTCCTGGCTAATGGTGGAAGCGGCAGGATCACCTGATACTCCTGGGAGACTGGTTTCCAGCGGGATAGTAGGGACGCCTGCAGTGGACGCAGGTGTGCAAACGCCCAGGGTACCATGTTGATGGTGGAGGCCATTACTCCCAGGAGCTGCAGATAATTCCAGGCGGTTGGTTCTTCCAGAGCCGAAAACCGAGACACGTGCTCTCTCAGGGCTTGTGCCTTGTCCTGGCGCAGGAACACCATCCCCCGCCGGGTATCGAAGCTCGCCCCTAAGAAATCCAGGTGTTGTGAGGGCACAAGGGAACTCTTTGGAAAGTTCACCACCCAGCCCAGAGAGCGTAGGAATTGTACTACTCTGGCCACTGAGGTCTGACCATGTGAGAAGGACTTCGCTCGAATCAGCCAGTCGTCTAGGTACGGATGTACTAGGATACCCTCCTTGCAGAGGGCTGCCGCCACCTCTACCATGATCTTTGTGAAGGTCCGAGGTGGGGTCGCCAAACCGAAGGGAAGCGCCTTGAACTGAAAGTGTTGACCGAGAATCTTGAAGTGAAGATACCGCCGGTGAGCCGGCAGGATGGGAATGTGCAAGTACGCTTCCGAGAGGTCCAGTGAAGCAAGGAATTCTCCCTTGTGCACTGCGGCAATCACTGATCGGAGAGTCTCCATGCGGAACCGGGTGATCCTGAGGGCCTTGTTTACCTCCTTCAAGTCCAGGAAGGGGTGAAAGGAACCGTCCTTTTTGGGAACGATGAAGTAAATGGAATAGTGGCCCAAGCCCACCTCGAAGGGGATGGGAACGATGGCCCCTATTTCCTGCAGTTGGTCTAGTGTTTGTTAAACCGCTATCCTCTTGAGATCCGAACCGCAGGGGGAGAAGATGAACCGGTCCCTCGGGGGGCGGACAAATTCCAAGGCGTAACCGTCTCTTATGGTGTCCAGCACCCACTGGTCCGTGGAGATAACTGCCCACTCCTCGTAGAAGTCCATGAGGCGGCCTCCGATCCGGGGAGGTGAGAAGTGGGCTCCTTTGGCATCATTGGGATGACTTTGTGGGCGGAATTCCCTGCCCTGGACCCTCTCTCGCGGGCCTCCGCCCACGAAAGGAACAAGACCAAGGCTGGGGTCTTGTCTGCTGTGTCCGGGAAGCGGACTGTCGGTAAGACCTATAACGTCGCTGTGCCCTGGCCCTGGTTCTACCGGAAGAAAATGATCTGAAGGAACGCTGTCTATCCTCCGGCAGCCGATGCACCGAATTTTCCCCCAGTGACTTGATGATCTGATCCAGGTCCTCTCCAAATAAGAACTTCCCCCGAAAGGGGAGGGAGCCAAGGCTCGACTTGGAGGAAGCATCCGCTGCCCAGTTGCGAAGCCACAAGAGCCGTCGGGCTGCTACAACCGAAACCATGGACCTCGCCATTACGCGAAAGAGATCATACAGGGCGTCCGCCCCGTATGCTATGGCAGATTCCAGCCGGTCCGCCTGGGCGGCCTCTTCGGGGGGCAATTCCTGAGAGGTGAGAAGCTGCTGTACCCAGAGTAAGCTGGCCCTTTGAGCGAGCGAACTGCACATCACGGCCCGCATACCCAGGGCGGAGACTTCGAAGACCCTCTTGAGGAAAGTCTCTAGTTTACGGTCCTGCGTATCCCGCAGGGCCGTTCCCCCCGTGACCGGGATGGTTGTCCTCTTGGACACTGCCGACACCGCTGAGTCCACCTTGGGAACCTTGATAAGATCCAAAAAATCCTCAGGGAGCGGGTATAGCTTTTCCATGGCGCGTGTGACCTTCAAGGACGCCTCGGGAGTGTCCCACTCCCTGGTGAGAAGCTGTAGGAAGGACTCATGAATAGGGAAAGCCCTTGCTCTAGGACGGAGGGCGGCAAGTACTGGATCTCCTTTGCGAGACGAGGTGGCGACGGCAGGAGCCACAGGGATCGGCGGATCTGGAGGTGGGTCGAGGTCCAGCTCCTGAATAATGTGGTGGATGAGTTCATCCAGCTCTTCTTTTTGAAAAATCCGTAGGGCTCGAGGGTCGTCCCCCTCCGTATGTCCATCCGGATGCGCCTCCGGGGGTTCCGGGGAGACGTCTCTCACCGGCGAAGCCGCCCCCGTGGTACGCCGGGGTGGCACGGGAGAGGGACCCGGCAGGGATCCAGGCGTAACGGACGAGGCGGTGAGACCAACAGCAAGTTTAGGAACCTTGGGGGGAGGGGCCCCCAGGGGATTAGGCGCCTGCGCTCCCATACCCTGCAAATAAGCCATGTGCATTGCCAGAATAAAGTCAGGTGAGAAAAACGGAGAGCTGATTGGAATCCCTGGGAGGGGACTGTCCTGGGAGCCCCGGTCGGGCAAACCCCCCGCCGGGGGCAAAGCCTGTTGAGAGCCAGTGCAACCAATCCTGTCTGCATCTGGGAGCGAGTCCGTCTCACACTGACCCCCTAAAATGGCCGCCGTTCCCACCAAAGGCGGCGTCGTGGTCAGCCCGCGCCACCCGGGCTGAGGAGGAGGCAGGTCCAAAATCGCACCGGAGGACTGCAGGGTGCCTTCCCCGTCGGGGAAGCACCGCTCACAAAGCCCCTCCCTCAGAAATTGAGTTCCCGGCTCACCGCAGGCCTCACACCTTGAGGACCGCGGAATGTCAGCACCGGGAAAAAGAAAAGCCTCGGGGGGGGGGGCCAAAGACGAGCTAGTGCCGCGGGGGGGCCTGGAAATGGCCCTAACAACCCGCCGAAGGGGTCCAGTAACTGCGGGGGGAAACCCCCGTTTTAGTTGAGCACACACCCACGGGCGGAGCTTGTGAACCGCGGGACCCCCAACGACGCGTGGAGCGGCCGGAACCACCGGCATCCATGGGGCACCACCAAAAAGAAGCAAACCTGTGGAGAAAGAAACTCAAAAAACTTCCACTTACCCCAACGGAAGAGGAAAGGAGTACAGAATAGAGAAGGCAAAGCCACAGACACACGCCTCCTCAAAAATTGAAAACTTTTTTTTTTTTTTTTTAAACTTTAAGGATCCAAAATGAAGAGAAACATAAGACAGGGAAATACTGTGGAGAAAAAGAAAGAAATAACTAAAAATGAAGAAACCCTGTCAATCTGGGGGAGCTAGTGGATCCCCCCACTCGCATCTGCTGGAGTCAGAAGAATACTGAGCTCCAGCAGAGGGTGCACTACTCTATATGCTGAAGCTCTCAAACTCTGTTCTGACTCCATCTGCTGGTCGGGGGATATAACCCACTGTCTGGACTGATCCAGGTACGTATAAGGAATAACCACCTAGGCTTACATTCAGCCTTTCCTGATAAATATTAGGACAAGGATAGCCAAGTCCATTCCTCAAAAGCCACAAACAGACCAGGTTTTCAGGATATCCACAATGAATATGCATGAAATAGATTTGCATACAATGGAGGCAGTGCATGCAAATCTCTCTCCTGCATATTCATTGTGGATACCCTGAAAAACTGACTGGCTGGGTATGGCCCAAGAACTAGGTTGAGAAGTACTACCCTAAGCTTCCTCCTCTTCTCCTCCTTTAGATGCAAAATGGGAAAGCCTCAGGCCCTTAGTGGCTCTCCCCTGCTCACCACTGTTTTCCCGCATTATCCCTGACCAAGATTCTTTTGTCTTCAACCACTAAAGATCTTGAGATCGAGGTTTTGTTTCTAGATCTGCAATATGGATGAGGGATGAAAGCGGTTGAACAGCTTAGACCCACTGATAATGGAATTTCACTGAATCTAACCCATAGCAGTTTTGGATCTATGAGGAAAAATGCATAGTAGAAAAAACCCCATGGCCCGACAATGAAGAATTGAGGGGCTGAGGTTATGGAAAAATGCGCTCAGGGACATGTAGGAATTTATTAGAATGTCTGCGCGGTTGCTGGACAGGAAGATCATTATGATTGTTGTGTCCAGAAGTGTTATATAAGGGATTTATGGCAATGACGGTAATCCCAGTTAGTAAATGTATAGTGAGCATGAAGAAGTGAGAGCTCCTTGCGTGGACTGACTGTGGTTATGCAGCTGTCTATGCAAGGAAAAACGTGGAAATTAGAGGTAACTTACTTACTGTGATATGGAAGCATGGTAACGAGAGATACCATTTTACCTGTGCCTTCTGAAGAAAGTTGGTATTTCTGAGGTCCAGAATGGGCGGAGAGTAACTACTTTCTGTTGAAAGAAAGAATAGAGTAATTAAAACTCCCCAACCCCGCCTCCTTCCCCACTCTGCGCTTTGTAGCGCCTGGGGGAGTGTACCGGAAACCTTGGTACAAGGTGGGATGGCTGCTCTGATATCCGGCTAGCTGGGAGACCAGGTGGTGTCCAACGGGAGGGGCTGATGTAATCTGGATATCATGTAACCTCCCACGGGAGCGTGAGCAGTAAAGTCTTACCCGCATTTCTGTGTGCTGTACAAGGAGACATCGAGGCCTGATGTCAGGCATCGAGGTGGACTTGCACTTGAGGCAGTATTTGCTAGATCTCGTGTTTAGCAGATCAGCGAATGCACCTGGAACCAGAAGTCAGAGCATTAATAAGTACAGAGCCTCGTTGCTGAAAAAAAAGGCGGGGGGAGGGGGGGGCCTGATGCAATCCCAGAGAAATGACATAGCGATATGTGACACTAATACGGTTCTTGGACAGGACATGACCTAGAACTTTTCGAACCATGTGGCTCGATGGGAATGCCGCAGAAGGGGGAACTTACCATCCGACGTGGATCGCTGAAGGACGAGCCGGTGAAGATTGCTGGCTCCGGGGATTTCAGGAGTAGCCTGTGGACGTAAACGTCTGTCTCTACTCTGATACCTGGTATGTGGCGCAAGTGTAGAGGAAAAAAACATTGTGCATATCTTCCAGACCTCAGGAAATTATATCATTAGAAATGGAGGTAATCCAATAACTATTATACCATATTTAGATCCATTTGAATTAAACTCTTTATTAACCATTTACAGTGGACCTATGTTAAGCATATTCATTAAAACACATCCCATACACACAACTCTTTTACTTCTCACACATTCATTCCATATTCCACATGCATGCTTTACCCCCACAATACCATACTCACATCCATACTATAACATACTCTGTATATCCATAAAACTAAGGCTTTAACATATTCGAATGTTAGGTGCAATACCTTAAACTTGTTGCCTTATGACCAATACATCGAATCAGTGTATTTTGCAAACAAACCTTCCCTTATTTTAAGTCCAATGTTATACAATGTCTTAGACAGATCTTTCAAACCCAGTCCAGTCTTTCTTTGATATAATCTTGAAAGCAGTCCGACGAGAGCCTCGTTTCCCCCCCTGTGCTCCAGGGCTTCTTCAGGGACTTCTCTTGCAAAGATGTTTATTTCAACATACTGATTCACGTATCCATAGGTCCTGCTGTACTCTATGAGATCATCAAACATATTTTTTTACTTGCATGCAAAATTTTACAATAAACTATTCAAAGGAGACCTTATCACATCTCCCATCAAACAACAATGCTGGAACCTTTATACCAAGATTTCAAGGACTCCCATTATATTATGCATAAATACAATAATTTAAATTATTTACCGTTTGTATGGATATACAGAGTATGTTATAGTATGGATGTGAGTATGGTATTGTGGGGATAAAGCATGCATGTGGAATATGGAATGAATGTGTGAGAAGTAAAAGAGTTGTGTGTATGGGATGTGTTTTAATGAATATGCTTCACATAGGTCCACTGTAAATGGTTAAAGAGTTTAATTCAAATGGATCTAAATATGGTATAGTAGTTATTGGATTACCTCCATTTTTAATGATATAATTTCCACAAGTATAGAGGAGACAGGCTGGGCATGGGTGGTGCTTATATTGTAATTAGCGGAGGGCCACAATCCCACACTGTTGACTATGGGGCACGCCTGGTAACAGAGGAGCCGATTAACGAGCTCGTGATCCCGATCCTCATCGCAGCGGCTCGATGTGTCGTGACGCCAGTGCAGAATTCTTCGGACCTCGATCCGGTGTTTCTGGAGCAGCAAGGACTGCTAAAACTGTGCGGAACAGTGCCGATGGCAGTGGTGATGTTGCTCGGCCCGAGCATTGTCCAGCATGGAGAAGGATAGCACCGATGTGCTGGATGGCGTCAGTGGCGGACGGTCACAGTGTTGGTGACGATGCATGCCATGGTGCTCGGCCCAGTCTTTCCCCAGCGCTGAGATGGAAGCCCTCGCTGTCTTGGATGGCGATTGATGACGGACTGTCAGCATGCCTGCTCTGCTCCTGGTACTATGTAGTATCATAGGCTAATATGGGGCTTTAATAAGAACCCAAAGCATGGAGCACTGTGTTCAGGCGAGGGCATTTCGTGGCGGTGCTATGTCGGTATTTACGGTGTCAATGGCGGCCGAAGTGGCCTCGAGGGTATCGTAAAAAATGTATATGAAAAAACGTCGACAACTCGGCCAGAGCAATGATGACAGTGACTGAGCACTGACTGCATCAGCTTAGGTATCTATGGGAACGATGTGGCATCGAATAGTCGAAAAAACATCGTTGGTATCGAAAAATGATGCCGGCATCGACGATTCGATGACCACATTGATAGGAACGTCGAAGACACAGATGGAACTGACGTGGGCGTCGAGGGCATCGATGTATGAAGGTGGGCAGCGACGGCATCGGTGGCATAGCCACGGGCATGGACGGTATCGATTGGGTTGACTCGGGCAGCAATGGCATGCATGGCATCCGTGCCAAGGACATGGCCATTGATGGAATGGACCCTGGCATCGATGGAATCGATCTGGCATTGATGCCCATCGATGGAAAGGACTTTAACATCGATGGAAAAGTCCTGGGCACCAATGGCATCCATAAAATAAAGGATGGCATCGATGAAATGACCCTGGCATCGATGGAAGTGCCCTGGGCAATGGTGGCATCGACCAGAGTATGGATGGCAACGATGAGACAAGGGTGTGCATCAATGGCATCCATCCGGGTAGTGATGGCACCAATGGAACCCAAGAAAAAATTCAGTGCCATGGATGAAAAACATGGACAGCACTGATAGAAACTATGGAAGGAGGATGGCATCAGGGTACCGTGGGAGGAGGGGTACCGATGGCATCTAGAATCTGGGGCGGTGTGAAGGGGTACCGACGGTAGCGATGGGGCAAAGACTGCGCGAGGGTACCGAGGAAATCGAAGGTCTTGAATCTACAGGGGCCCTGGCGGCAACGGAAACAGTGGAAGTCCCTGTCCCACTAGTGCTAATAACCAAGCAGAGTGTCACAGAGGGACACTTGCAGGCTATATGTAGCTAACTGAAAAAATAGGGAGAGGGAAGGCCGCAGTCGGTTGGCAGCCAGAAAGGTGACAGGAACCGACCGAAAAAATAGGGCATAGAATGTCGAATAAATGCACGCGGAGGGAGACCCGTGCAGGGAAAAGTGTTTTTGAAGTAAAAGTTTAAATCTTTCCGTGAGGAAAAAATGTTAAGATTTCTCAGAGAGCTCCTAACCGCTGTGCTTACTGGCAGAGTGGAAAATAGAAGACTGAAGGGAGACCCCTGTGGCTGAGAATATCATGACATGCTGGGCATGCTCATTGTGCCAGCCAAAAGTTTATAGAAACTTTTGACAGATGTTTTTCCGTACCAGGGCTCCATCTGATGATGTCACCCATATGTGAGGACTATCATTCTGCTTGTCCTGGGATAAAATGCCAGTCCTCAAAAAAAAAAAAAAAAAAAGGATCAGAATCACTTCCAGACTATTCCAGATATTCCCATGTCATGTGTCAAATGCAGCATTAACCTCAATGGACCACCACAATAACATAACTTCTTTACCCTTGACAAAATGTAACCAAATCTCATTCGCCATTGCCAAAAGAGATGTTTCAGTACTAAAGTTTTTATGAAATCCTGATTGCTTAGGAAGTACAGCACATTGACTTTATCAGTAAAATCACTAAGTTAAGTAAAACACAATTTTTCCATTACCTTCATCGAAAATGGAATATTAGAAACAGGAAGATAATTTTTAGGATCATTTACATCCAGACTTTTCTTTTAAGAATAGGACAAACAGATGATAGCTTTAAAGCACTTTTCAGTTTGCCAATACATCAACCTCATGATTTGCTACTGTTGCGTCCGGTCGCAGACGGCTGCGACCGCTCTGCCTTACCTCTTTTTCTTCCCTTTCACTCTCTTTGGGCAAGATGGCTGCCTCCTGTGCAGAGGGCCTCGGTGTTTCCAAACCAGCATGGGCATCCCTATCCGCCATGCTCACTCCCGTGGCCTCCTAGGGCGCGAGCGCGCACATCTCCTATGCTCAAATACACGTCATGGTGGGAACTGTTAAGCACCACGCCATTTTTTATGACACTTATGGCCAGGGAACCTCGGGGGCGGCCCCACCGCATGACGTCAGTACCTCCGAGTACATCTAGCCTCTGCCTCCGCTACCAACTTGAGTTAGCAAAGACTTCGCTTCGCTACTCTGACTGTTCTAAGCTGCACGCTTAGACACCGCTTTCACTCTAAGGGCCTTGCTCCTGTAAGAAGCTCTAGACACCCTCTCTTCCAACTTCCCTTCGGGGTTCCTCACTAAGACAACCGCTCCTCGGGGGGGGTCCTCTCTCTCTATTCTACATTTCAGGATATTAGACCATTGGGTACTCGCTCCTCGAGGGCCTATCTACCTTTATGTCCTGCACCATGGACCTTCGGTCCCACCATTCTACCATCAGGAAGATGTCTTCATTCTGTGAGTACCTCTACGATCCGGCGCTCCAACTCCACCCACCAGCCGCGGCGTTACCCGCACTGTGGGCTCCCGCCTATTGTGACCATCTGGGTGAGACTATACTTCTGAGCCTGTTGAACATACTGGCACTTCATGGATCAGTGCCTTACCTTCCTGCTTTCACCATCTATCTACAGCAGTACAATAAAGCCTCTATCCATTCTGTGTCTGCTATCTGTGTCAGCCTATCGCAGTGGTTCCCCACGGGGCTCCTCCCCGTGGGTGGAGTCATTTCCATTGCGACCAAGGGTCCACAATGCCACAAACACAACAGCTACATGCTATATTAATATTTGACAGCTTTTAAACTGATAAAGTTTTAGTCTTAAGTGATCAGAAAGTTTTAAAGTAAAATGTACTAAATTGCAACAACATATGAGGTAATGTGGCAATGTTAAGTATTGACCAAAACAACAGGTCTCTGCTAGTATGAAGCATACCTTAATACTGTCTAATTTTATGTATTTAAGATCGTATTATTGTAAACCATGTAGAATTTCAGATAAGTGGTATATAAACTTTTAAATAAATAAACCTGCCAAGAGACATAATAGTGTTAACCTCTGTCAAATGATTAGCAAGCTCAGGCTCTTCATCCTTAACCAGAAAGGAAGGCACTGGAACCAAAATTGAGTTAGAACTATTCATGGATGCCAAAACTTTTTCCATTCCTAAAATTACAACTGGATGAACACTTTCCAAATTGAGAGACCAGCCAAATTACTTAGCACCTTTGAGGAAACGAATGATATCAGGTTGAGCCACCACCGAATATCCATCAACACTGCCTAGGAGGGAGCAGAGGGCAGACACTTGGATCCACAGAGAGCTGAAAGACAAACCCTTAGATAGGCCCTTCTGAAAAAACAAACCTGGGGTATCTGAGCTTTATGAGTCGGTACGCCGGATTCCGCACAGACATTCTCAAAAATGTTCCATACCCGGACATTCGCCAGAGAGGTAAATGGCTTCCAGGACTGCAGCAGTGTGGAAATGACTTCCTCCTTATATCCCTTCTTTCTTAAATGCAGTTCAAAGCCAGGCCGCTAGATGGAAGCGGGCGGCCGTCTGCCAGACTCTCGCCAGGCTCCAGGATTTGGGAGCCATAGTCCCAGTGCCGGTGGAGGAACAAGACATCGGCCAGTATTACATCTACTTCGTTGTGCCAAAGGAGGGACAGTTCTTTCCATCCCATCTTGGATCTCAAGAGGGTCATTCGGGCCCTCAAGGTACCCCATTTCTGAATGGAAACCCTGAGAGCAGGGATAGATCTGTATTGGGACCCTTACTTTTCAATATATTTATAAATGATCTGGAAAGAAATACGATGAGTGAGGTAATCAAATTTGCAGATGACACAAAATTGTTCAGAGTAGTTAAATCACAAGCAGATTGTGATAAATTGCAGGAAGACCTTGTGAGAATGGAAAACTGGGCATCCAAATGGCAGATGAAATTTAATGTGGATAAGTGCAAGGTGACACATATAGGGAAAAATAACCGATGCTATAATTACACAATGTTGGGTTCCATATTAGGTGCTACCACCCAAGAAAGCGATCTAGGCGTCATAGTGGATAACACATTAAAATCGTCGGTTCAGTGTGCTGCGGCAGTCAAAAAAGCAAACAATGTTGGGAATTATTAGAAAGGGAATGGTGAATAAAACGGAAAATATCATAATGCCTCTGTATCGCTCCATGGTGAGACCGCACCTTGAATACTGTGTACAATTCTGGTCGCCGCATCTAAAAAAAGATATATAATTGCGATGGAGAAGGTACAGAGAAGGGCTACCAAAATGATAAGGGGAATGGAACAGCTCCCCTATGAGGAAAGACTAAAGAGGTTAGGACTTTTCAGCTTGGAGATGAGGCGGCTGAGGGGGGATATGATAGAGATGTTTAAAATCACGAGAGGTCTAGAAAGGGTATATGTGAATCTGTTATTTACACTTTCAGATAGTAGAAAGACTAGGGGGCACTCCATGAAATTAGCATGTGGCACATTTAAAACTAATCGGAGAAAGTTCTTTTTTACTCAACGCACAATTAAACTCTGGAATTTGTTGCCAGCGGATGTGGTTAGTGCAGTTAGTATAGCTGTGTTTAAAAAAGGATTGGATAAGTTCTTGGAGGAGAAGTCCATTACTTGCTATTAAGTTCACATAGAGAATAGCCACTGCCATTACCAATGGTAACATGGAATAGACTTAGTTTTTGGGTACTTGCCAGGTTCTTATGGCCTGGATTGGCCACTGTTGGAAACAGGATGCTGGGCTTGATGGACCCTTGGTCTGACCCAGTATGGCATTTTCTTATGTTCTTATGAGATTGGGGCATGATTGACAGGGAAGCGCCGTGCAGGAGAAAAAAAAAAAAAAACAGCTGAGACGTGCCTGGGAGAGGAGCGAGTGCAGGTGAATGAACCCTGCCTGTTCCCGTCTCTGCTACCAGAGAGAAAGTAGGCTGCCTTACAATCAAAATTCATAATGTCTTGTTACTTAGAGGGAGTGACTCGACCACCAGTAATCGCCCCAGTACACGGGTCACCGGGAAGGGAGCCTAGACTGAGGCACCTCAAGGGGCAAGCCCCTCTAGGCCCCCCAAGAGCGAGGAGACAGCGCTGTCCCCTGAATGACAGAGCTGAGATCAAAACAGTTTCAAACATTTTTTTTTTTTTTTTTTTTTTTAAAGTAAGCACAAAGAATAATAATACTTGCTTGAGCAATAGATAGAAAACAACCCCACAGGGTATAGATAAAGGAATTGAAGTAAGGGAACCACAAGGTGAGCTGCCTGCATCTGCTGGAGACAGACAAATACTGAAGGGCTGCAGGGTAGGTTCTGTCCTGATATAGGATACCCTTTCAGTTTTGGTCTGTCTCCATCTGCTGGACAGGAGGCTCAACCCACGGTCTGGACTGATCCGGGTACATACAGGGAAAGGGAGTTATATGGTCTCACATAGGGCAACCAGGATTAGACATGCTGCCGCAACGGATGTACACCCAAACAGTGTTCAGGACTATACCACTATGCAAAAATCCCTCTGTTCTGGGATCTATGTTACATACTGCACTATCTGAGTTTAAAAAAAAAAACAAAAAAAAAAAAAACAGACTACCACTGTACCATTAAGTTACAGAAAAATGTTTCACAGGACTAATCCAATATAAAACAAGCTTGCTAACATTAAAACAGTCATTGATGGACAGGACCCAGGCCCTAAGATGAGACATCATTTCAAGCAGAGAGGATTGTATAGTTACAAAGCTAGATGTCATCATCCTAAATCATGTACTTAATATCAAAAAAGAGAGCAGTTGTCCTGAAGGTTGTAGGTATATATTAAATAGCAGGGCAGAAACAGCAGAGCCCTGCACAGCACACCTAAGTGACTTGGGTTCCAGGTGGAGGAAAGGTCTTCAGTTTTAACCTGCTGAAATCTGTGATTGAGATGGAATGGAGCTTGAGAAGTGACAACCTTATTTTCATTCCTAAAATCATGTCATTTTGAAAGCTTGAAAAATATTTTATATACAGAGTGTGGCAAAAAATTAAGGCAAATCTAAAAAATGTTCAAACTTTTAAAAGAAAAAGCAGACAATCTGTGGAGGATGAATGGTCAGCGATTAAAAAGATCAGACCTGGGAGTAGGCAGAAGCAGGAAAAGGGAATAGAAGGAAGCAACAGCAAAGAGGCTGAAGAATAAAGGTTAATGGAATTGGAAGGCATGGAGGTGACAGGTAAATAGTGATGGCTTGCAGACAGAGGGCACCGCCTGGTGGCTAAACAAGTAATACCATGAACTGATTCAGTTCTAACCATGTGTGTCCCAGCCAGCGGTACCACAAGCCACACATATACCAAAGGGTTTCCCCAGTTTGTGTCTATGAGAAAACCTCAGAATCTAAATCAGTCTTTTGAGCAGGAAGGCTTGCTAGCCATTTCCTTACAGATCAAGGTGATATGCAGAGATCAAAGAAATTAGCCTGCAGCATTCATGATCTCCAAACATAACATAAGATGGATTTGTAAAACAACCGAGCACGATATAAAACGTTGCTGTTTATTCATGTCTGGGACTGTAAAATAAAGCCAGATCATGCAAACATGGAGTCTGCGCATGTATTTAGCAGAGGCTGATCATCAATATCTTCTAAAACGCAAACTAAAACTAGCAATGTGTGTTTAAATCTTGCTCAGTCTCTCTTGGCTGGGGTAGCTCAGCTGGTGGGAGTACAAGCATTTGATTTCTTCCTCGGCGGGATGAGTTCACGGAGGAAACGTACACAGCCTTATTTCTTCTCTCCATTACAGTACCTTTCCCACTGTTTAGTAGGTACACCTGCCCAGCAGACCTTGCAATGCCATCTGCCTGCACATAAGATACAGTGCTCATATGACACTGCCACCTTCTGGTCTTTGACTGTTTCAAGGCTGGAGCTTTTACATTTTAAAAGCAGGAGTGGGCAAAACTTTTGACTGGAGGGCCACAGCTGGCGGGCATGGTCCTTGGCTGCCAGCCTGCTGCCATGGTCCCTTCCAGCCCATGGGTCTTAGTTTGCCCACTTCTGTTTTAAAGTATAAAAAAGAGAGAGTTGACAAGAAGCTTCATACAAACACAATAAAGGTTTATATGATTTTGCTCAGTAAAATGCTCTTTAAACACTGTAAATTTAAAAGACTCTGAAGCACTACAGTAGGGAAGGAAGACAGCATTAGCACTGCACCAGCAGATTGCAGGCTCAGCTGTTTATGCCAACATGCACATGTCAAAGGTCAACTGTGGAAAAAGCATTGTAATGGCCAATAGAAACAAGGAAACTAACTATCTATTATTTCTGTAAGATGTACAAGTGCTACCTCTAATGAATGTCATTTGGATAAAAGATTTATCCACTTTCCCTCATGGTAAAGAGGTGAAAGCAAATGTTGCTTACCTGATGTAACAGGTGTTCTCACAGGACAGCAGGATGTTAGTCCTCACAAATGGGTGACATCGAGGATGGAGCCCACCACGGAAAACTTCTGTCAAAGTTTAAACAGAACTTTGACTGGCCCCTACTGGGCATGCCCAGCAAGGCACTGACCCTGCAGCCAGCAGGGGTCTCCCTTCAGTCTGATTTTCAAAGCTACAGGCAGTGCCTAGAAAGTAAAAACAAAACGAACCCAACACCGCGGGGTGGCGGGCGGGTTTCGTGAGGACTAACATCCTGCTGTCCTGTGAGAACACCTGTTACATCAGGTAAGCAACATTTGCTTTCTCACAGGACAAGCAGGATGGTTGTCCTCACAAATGGGTGAGTACCGAGCTGAGGATGTCCTGACTTGCACCAAATGCTCCCAACGACGTGCAACAGGCAGTACAAGTGGGGTGGAATTTGGGAAAGGGCATCCGCACCCTACCGGGAAGGTGGAAGGGTGTTGGTACATCAGGTTGGAAAAAGGTTACGCAAGACAGATTGGCCGAAGATGGAGTCCTGTCTTCCAGCTTTGTCCAAACAATAGTGGGCTGCAAAGGTATGGAGAGAACTCCAGGTTGCAGCCCTGCAGATGTCAGGAAGCGGCACCGATCGAAGGTGTGCCACTGACGTCGCCATGGCCCTCACAGAGTGTGCTTTGACACGGTCTTGGAAAGGAATGCCAGCCTGCTCATAGCAGAAAGAAATGCAGTCCGCCAACCAGGAGGAAAGAGCCTGCTTACCCACAGGTTGTCCTAACTTGTTAGGATGGAAAGAGACGAATAATTGAGTGCTCTTCCTGTGAGAAACTGTACGGTCTAGGTAAAAGGCTAGAGCTCGTTTACAGTCTAGGGTATGCAGGGTCTGTTCTCCAGAGTTGGAGTGGGGCCTGGGAAAAAAGATAGGTAGTATGATGGATTGATTGATATGAAACTCAGAAACTACCTTAGGTAAAAATTTAGGGTGAGTGCGGAGTACCGCCCGGTCCTGCAGGAGTTTAGTGTAAGGCGGATAGGTAACTAGGGCCTGTAATTCACTAACCCTGCGAGCTGAAGTGATAGCCAAAAGGAATAACACTTTCCATGTGAGATACTTTAACTCACAGGAGTGCAGAGGTTCGAAAGGAGGTTTCATTAGACGACCAAGAACCAGATTAAGGTCCCAGGATGGGGCCGGAGGCCGTAAGGGTGGCTTCAGATGGAGCAAGCCTTTAAGAAAACGTGTTACTAGGGGTTGTACTGAAATAGGGACACCCTGTACACCTTTATGGAAGGCGGCTACCGCACTGACATGCATCCTAATGGAAGAGGTTTTAAGACCTGATTCAGAGAGATGCCATAAATAGTCCAAGAATTTGGAAATTGGACAGGAAAGGGGATCAAGGGACTGAGAAGTGCACCATGATGTGTACCTTTTCCATTTGTATGAGTAAGACTTTCTTGTGGAAGGCTTTCGTGAAGCTATCAGGACTCGAGAAACGGAATCTGAAAGGTTGAAAGGCTGAAGGACTAACCTTTCAACATCCATGCCGTCAGGGACAAGGCTTGGAGGTTGGGATGGAGGAGGCATCCGTCGTTTTGAGTGAGCAGATGCGGGTCCTTTCCCAGAGGAATGTGCCTGCGGATGGAGAGATCCTGGAGTATTGGAAACCATACTTGGCGTGGCCAGTAAGGTGCTATCAGGATCATGGTTCCTCCGTCCTGGCGTAGCTTCACGAGAGTCTTTGACACAAGAGGAAGTGGGGGGAATGCGTAGAGCAGACCGGTTGTCCACTTGAGGGAGAATGCATCCCTCGGCCGAGAGTTCTGGCTCCGAATGAGAGAGCAGTAATCGTCCACTTTGTGGTTCTGAGGGGACGCAAAGAGGTCTATGCGGGGAGAACCCCACTTGTGAAACAGAGAGGTCGCTACCAGAGGATCGAGTGACCACTCGTGCGGTCGGAAGACACGGCTCAGCCGGTCTGCCAATACATTGTCTACTCCCGGCAGGTAAGTGGCCCTGAGGTACATAGAGTGGGAGAGGGCTTCCGCCCAGATCTGCGCAGCTTCCTGACACAGAAGGAAGGAGCCTGTGCCTCCCTGCTTGTTTATGTACCACATGGCCACTTGGTTGTCCGTCTGGATTAAGATTATCTGATGAAAGAGATGATCTTTGAAAGTGCGGAGCGCATAGCGGATTGCTCGAAGTTCCAGGAAATTGATCTGGTGTTCGGCTTCCTCGTTGGACCATAACCCTTGGGTTTGAAAATTGTCCACATGGGCCCCCCAACCGATGTGGGAAGCGTCGGTGGTTAGGATAACTTGCGGATCCGGTGGAAGAAAGGGTAAGCCCTGAAGGAGGTTGACCTGAGTCGTCCACCAGGTTAAGGATAGGCGCAGCGCTTGTGTGACTGTGATTATGGAGGACAGAGGCTGAAAAGCTTGAATCCATTGTTGTCGTAGAGTCCATTGTGTTACCCTCATGGCTAGTCTGGTCATTGGAGTGACTTGTACCGAGGATGCCATGTGTCCTAGGAGAACTAGGAATTGGCGAGCTGTGGCAGTGTCTTGAGACTGGAGCTGGTGAGCTAGGGACATGAGAGTTTGGACCCGTTGTAGCGGAAGGTAGGCCTTTGCCTGTAAGGTGTCCAAGTCTGCCCCAATGAAAGATAAGGTTTGAGATGGGACGAAGCAAGATTTCTCGTAATTGACAAGAAACCCTAAGGAAAGGAGTGTGTTGATTGTCAATTGTAGGGAGGACCGGGCAATCTGAGGGGTGGAGGCCCTGATCAGCCAGTCGTCCAGATAGGGGTATACGTGGACATCTTCCTTCCTGAGGAATGCTGCTACAACTACGAGGCATTTGGTGAAGACCCGTGGAGCAGATGCCAGACCGAAAGGCAGTACTCGGTATTGATAATGGTCGCGGCCTACGAGAAACCGCAGATATTTGCGATGGGATTGTGTTATCGCAATATGGGTATAAGCTTCCTTGAGGTCGAGGGAGCATAGCCAATCCCCTTTCTGCAGCAGAGGGAGTAACGTGCCCAGGGTTACCATCTTGAACTTTTCTTTTTGCAGATACTTGTTGAGGGCTCGAAGGTCTAAAATTGGACGTAGCCCTCCTGATTTCTTTGGAATTAGGAAGTATCTGGAATAGAATCCCTTGCCTCGTTGAGAGGGAGGAACGAGTTCTATAGCATTTGATTGCAGAAGAAGAGATACTTCCTGTTGTAATTGAGCCAAATGGCTGGATAGACTCCACGCTTGAAGCGGCGGGGAGTCTGCCGGAAGAGTTATGAAATTGAGGTGGTAACCCTGTGCGATAATCGCCAGCACCCACTGGTCTGAGGTAATCCGTATCCAATGCTGTAGAAAGTGGCACAGACGACCCCCTACAGGGATGTGGGGGAGTGGGATATGGCATGTGCTCCGAGTCGGGAAGTCAAAGGCCTGCCGCAGGCCCGGGGGGTGGGGCTACAGCAGGTCTTTGTTTCCGAGGTTGGCGTGGCTGAGGTCTGGTGGAGGATCGAGCCGGACGAGGCCTAGTCGACGGAGGGTAATAACGACGTGGCCGAAAGAATGACTTTTTGGAGTCCTTCTTAGGTGGTGGTTTGGAGGATACCTCAGATGGAACAGACGAAAGTTGTTTCAACGTCTCGTGGTGATCCTTCAATTCCGCCACAATTTGTTGAATCTGTTCTCCGAACAGATTATCCCCTAAGCAGGGTAAATCGGCTAGACGATCCTGAACCTCTGGGCGAAGGTTGGATGATTTTAACCAAGCCCAACGTCTGGCTGAGATGGCAGTAGCTGAGACTTTCGTGGAAGCATCGAAGATATCGTAGGCCGTTCGGATCTCGTGCTTCCCAGCTTCAAATCCTTTGTGAAGGAGGGCTTGAAGCTGTGGCTGGTATTGGTCCGGTAAGGTGTCAGCGTAGTCCTGCATTTGTTTAAGGATAGCTCTGTTGTACTGAGTCATATAAAGTTGGTATGAAGCTATACGAGATATCAACATAGCCCCATGATACACTTTCCTTCCCACACTATCAAGAAATTGGTTGTCCTTGATAGGGGGAGTGGAAGAGTGTGGCTTTAAACGCTTGGCTTTCTTTTGCGCAGACTCAACTACAACAGAGCGATGATCCAGTTGAGACTTCTGAAATCCTGGTGCTGACTGAACGAGGTAGGTTGAGTCAGCTTTTTTATTGACTGGTGACACAGATGAAGGTGATTCCCAGTTTTTCTTTAAAAAATCCAGAAATACTTGGTGAATGGGGATGGAAGCGATGATCTTGGGGGCATCCAGAAATTGGAGCAGCTCCATCATTTGGTGCCTGTCATCGGTCTCAGATTGCAGCTGAAAAGGCACAACTTCTGACATCTCCTTTACAAAATTTATAAAGGAGAGATCTTCAGGAGGAGATCGTTTTCTACTCTCTGTAGGAGATGGTGGGGATGGTAAATCTGTATCTGAAGATGAATCATCACCCCAGGTATCATAAGGATCATGTAAGGTTTGCTGTCCTGAAGGACCTGGTAGAGGATCCAAAGGCATCGATGGAACCGGTGCTGCAAGCGGAACAGTGAACGGCATCGAGGGCTTCGGGGCCACCGATGGAATCGGTGCCGATCTTGGAATCGATGGAGCCGAAGGATAAATCGGTGGAAAGGTATGTGAAGGCACCGATGGAACGACACCGGACGGAGGAATCCGGAACGGTGTTTCTCCTGTCGATGAATGTCCTTCCGGAGATGATGGTGTAGTCGGTGCTAATGAAATCACCGATGGAAGGGCGCGCATAAGTGCCTCCATACGATTTAGTATCGGTGCCAACGCTTCCACTATAGGCTCGGTGGTCGGTTCCATCCTCGGTGGCAGAGTCGGTGCTGAGGTCGGTGCCTGAGTCGGTGCCGGAATCGGTGCCGGAGGCGGTGCCGGTGGAGGCTGGAATCTTCGCATCGCATTCTCGATGGCCTCCTGGACCAGCCGGTCCAGTTCTGCCCGGAGACCAGGGGTAAGCATACCCGGCTCGACGGGAGAGGGAGGCTGAGGCAGGGCCGGAGGGACCACCGTAACCGGTGGGATCACGGCCCCCGCACCCCGGGAGGGTGAGGGTTTCCTCGGTGCCTGCGAACGAGACGTGGACGGTGCCAGGTCCGACCGAGGCTTTTTCTTCGGTGGCTCGGCCTGTTCAGAGGTCGATGGTTGCGGATCCTCGACGGGCCGAGACTTGTGCCGTCGATGGCGATGCTTATCCTTCCGATCTCCTCGGTCATCCGGGGAGGGGACAGGAGTCGACGGCCGAGAAGTCATCGATGGTGGACGGTCACCGGCGGGTTGGCGATGGTGGTGCAACTTCGACGGTGCCGGTTCCGATGACGTCGATGCTATCGATGGCGTTGGGGTGGGTGCATGGAAGAGGAGCCCCATCTTCTCCATCCTGGCCTTGCGACCCTTAGGTGTCATTAAGGCACATTTGGTGCAAGTCAGGACATCATGCTCACTACCCAAACATAAAACACAAACCCTATGGGGGTCAGTGATGGACATAGTCCGGGTACAATCCGGACATCGACGGAACCCCGTCGCCATGGCTTAAGGCCAAATTTAGGCGCGGGCTCAGTAAGTTCCCACAGGCCTCAAGGGCCAAAATCGACGGCCGCCGATTAAAAAAGGGAAAAAACTTACCGGTTTCCGCAAAAGTGACAAAAATTTGTCGAAGGGAGACCCCTGAGGGGCAAATTTTCTTCGGATAGAAAAATACCGAATTCCTGTCAGGAACGTGGTAAGAGAGCTCCTTTCACCGCGTGGCAACTGCT
The DNA here is from genome assembly GCF_901001135.1 of Rhinatrema bivittatum. NCBI lineage: Eukaryota > Metazoa > Chordata > Amphibia > Gymnophiona > Rhinatrematidae > Rhinatrema > Rhinatrema bivittatum. The sequence goes on from NC_042622.1 coordinate 175,131,101, forward strand.
GCGCGGAAAAAAGAAGACTGAAGGGAGACCCCTGCTGGCTGCAGGGTCAGTGCCTTGCTGGGCATGCCCAGTAGGGGCCAGTCAAAGTTCTGTTTAAACTTTGACAGAAGTTTTCCGTGGTGGGCTCCATCCTCGATGTCACCCATTTGTGAGGACAACCATCCTGCTTGTCCTGTGAGAAAAACTAATTACTGGGTGAAGTAGATGCAACATTAAATAGATTCAATTTTTAAGATTATTTTTGGCCCAATGGTTTTTTCCTGCACTTTTGAGCTTCCAGTTCAAATCAGAACCAGCCTCTTGGGATACCAATAATCATTTTTTTGATGTTTAGCCAGCTTTTATAAATAATGCTACAAGTCACTTTCAGCATCATTGGAATTCAGGTACAATAAGTCCCAGTCCCAAAGAGCTTAGTCTACATAGACACCTGAGGCAACAGGAGATAACGTGACTTGCTCAAGGTCACAAGGCGTGTCTGTGGGGGAAGATTTGAACTTGGGAGTCCCTGGTCCTCAGCTCATTGCCTACCGCTAGGCTATTCCTCTCTACAGTATCATGAAATTTTGTTCACAATAAGCAGGGGGTTCTTCCCTTTTCCCTTCTCCTCCACATCCAGCCCAGCCACAGCTTTCAGAACTTGCTAAGTGTAAACCTTGAGTAAAGCCACTGGATGTCGCCTCTTCCCCAGAGGCTTTAGTAATCAAACCAAATCCTCCATATAGTCCAATTTTTAAAAATATTAATTTGCTTTATAGTTCTTGCGTATGGTGCTTCTGATCAGTGTCATTAACATCAAAGAGCACGTCTTTTACTTTAAAAAGATTTATGGGTGGAGTAAAAATTCTCACTCATGCTTTTTCTGTAGGCTCCTGTAACCTAAAGTGCTAGCTCCTGTTCAGTAACAGACAAGCACTACCATCTTACTCTGACAATATGTACTATATAATCAGAGAAGGAACAGAGGAACAAATGCAAAGACTTTTCAATACAAAATGTACAGCTAACAGTAAAGGCTTTGACTGCATTCATAAAAAATATGGTTTAATATATAAATATCTCACATTACGCAGCACTTGATTTAAGAAATGTTTAGACATTCAGGTGCACTGCCATTCTCCTGTTTTCACACCACAGCTTTCTATGGAAACATTGTCACCAGATTTTAAGACGCTGAATAGTTTTCCAGACATGCACTCTCTCTCTTTTTTTTTTTTTTTTTTTTTTAAACACTTAGGAAGCAGGAACATCACTGGGTAAACAGCATCCCAGGTGGAGAGGTGGCACCCCCCTCCGATGACAGCATCAGCATGATGCACTGATGCCCCCTCCCCCCAGGAGAGTGACTGTCCCTTGCAACAGCCCTGCTGGGAAGTATGTGTGTGTGTGTGGGGGGGGGGGGGGGGGGTGGGAGTCCTTTCTGCACCCACTGAATGAAACATTTACTGTCTTTAACATCTCAGTTTCAAAACAATTTTCAGCAAAGTCCAATCATACTCTGGTTGATAAAGTATCTTTTGTTGGTGGTAGATGCTAGGGGTGCTAAGACAGGACCATCTATTTCAAGTCTTTAGCAGCAAACCTGCTGGCCCGGTGATACCATCTGATCATCAGGGATATGAATTCAGAGGCTAGAATAGGAGGAAATCACCTGCTCCACGGCTGTGAAACTGTTCAGAAAATCCTCCTCTTCTATTCCAAATTTTGTGTACTGGTGAACATAAGCTCTAAAGAGAAAAAAAAAAGATAAACCTTTAGTCAAGAGAAGAGCCAGAGCTGGAGAAATTACCTGAAATTTCGTTTTCCTTACTGTAGCCAGATGAACTCAGGACCAGTGGGTTATGCTCCCCTGCCAGCAAATGGAGACAAGGTTTCAAAACTGACATAACCTTAGCTACACTCCTGCAGTGACCTCAGCTCTTCAGTATTCTCTTCAAAAGCCATTACGGACATACTATTGAAAAACTTAATTATAAACAGATATATTTATTTATTTATTTAATTTTATATACCGGCAACCGTTTGCACATCGTGCCGGTTTACAAGTAACTTACAACAAAAGATATATAGGCATAGCCTTTACAGAGAACGGTATATAACAAACGCAGTAACAGAAAAATTAACTAAATAACTAGGGGAGGGATGGAGGGGGGTAGTCGAGACAAAAGAGGGGGCAGGGGGAGGGTGCAAACAGATACATAGGGATAAGATACCAAACGTTGAATCCCAGCAAGATTATAGATGCCCTGATCTAGGGATTGGGCGACGGCTTACCCATAACCTCTTGGAATTGATATCCATCTCATGGGCTATTCCCTGGCACCATTCTTGGGCAGCCATGGGTGGGATGCTGAGTCCATCTGTCTACACTAAGGAAAACAAAATTATCAGATAAGTAATTCCTCCCTCCATTTCCTAGCGTGTAGCCAGATGGACTCAGGACCAATAGGATGTACAAAAGCTACTTCCGATCGTGGTGGGAGGCTGCCCGTGGTCCGGTTAGCACTGCCCTTGCAAAAGCTGCACCTTCTCGGGCCTGAACGTCCAGGTGATAGAACCTGGAGAAGGTGTGCAAGGAGAACCACGTTGCCGCTTGGCAGATGTTGACCGGAGGCAGCAGTTTAACTTCCATCCAGGATATTGCCTGTTCCTCTGGAATGGAATGAGCTTTAAACCTGAAAGCGTAATGGTTTCCCTGTGTCTACATAAGCTCCAGTGACTACCGCCTTCATCCAGCGAGCTATGGTAGCCCTCGAAGTTGGTTCGCCCTGTCTCCTTCCAGCGTGAAGGACAAACAAGCGGTCCATCTTGCACACCCGGTTCTGAAAGTTCCAGGTACCACACCCAAAGCCTACTGATGTTTAAATGGCGAAGGAGGTGGTAGTCTTCTGTGTCCTTGTGCCTATCTAGGGACAGCAAAGAAATGGACTGATTCACATGAAACTTCAAGACTACCTTGGGCAAGAAGGATGGAACGGTACAAAGTTGTAACGCTCCTGGGGTCATCCGAAGGAATGGTTCCGAAATGACAGTGCCTGTAGTTCAGAGATGCGATGAGCCAAGCATATCGCTACCAGGAACACCGTTTTCAAGGTTAACGGGCGTAAGGACCAGATTGCGCAGTGGCCGAAAGGAAGGCTCTGCCAAACACTCCAATACTAGATTAAGATTACACAAAGGGAAACGGCCACTCTAGTGGTGGCGAGAGATGTTTTACCCCCTTTTAGAAAACAGGCCTTGTCTGGATGCGCTGACAGGCAGGTTCCGTTCACCTCGCTTCTGAAACAGAAGAGAAGCACTCCCTGGACCATCAAGGAGTTATGGGACAACCTTTTATTCAAGCTGTCCAGTAAAAATTCCAAATCCAGAGGGATTTTGGCTGTCCGAGGGGCAAAACCACATTCCTTGCACCAGGCCTCAAATACTCTCCAGACCCGCACATAGGCTAAAGATGTTGAGAACTTCCGTGCACGGAGCAAGGTGGCAATTATTGCCACTGAATATCCACGCTTCAAATGCGAGCCCTCTTAAAGTAAGATAAAATCGAGTTGGATCCTCGTGAAGGACCAGACCTTTTTTGAGCAGGTCCCTGTGCAGTGGGAGGCACAAGGAGGTGTCCACATGTCTGCATACCATGCGCATCTGGGCCAATCAGGAGCCACTAGAAGGACTAATTCCCTGCAGTGCTCGATCTTGAAAGTGAGCTCCCCAACCCCGGAGGCTCGCGTCTGTCGTGAGAACTAGCAGTTCAGTGGGGATAGGCTTACAGTCTTGCCCAGGTGAGCTTCCTGTATCCACCACTGGAGCCGAAATTATACTTCCATCGGTAAGTGGAGGCGAATTGAATAGTGTTGAGAGAGCGGGTTCCAACGTGACAGCAGGGAGAGTTGGAGTGGACGCGTTTGCGCCCTCGCCCACAGTACTACCTCCAGGGTTGACACTATCAAACCGAGGACCTGAAGATAGCTCTACACCTTGGGGTGTATTGCGTTCGTCAACCGATGCACTTGGGACATCAACTTCCTTATCCGCGGGGGCAGGAGAAAGACCTACTTCTGCTTGGTGTCGAACCGGACTCCCAGATATTCTAAGGACTGGGAGGGTTTGAGACTGCTTTTGTCCATGTTCTCAACCCAACCAAGCTCTGGAAGCAAGGATGTCACCCTGCTGGTCACCTGGAGACTCTCTTCTATTGACTTTGCCCGGATCAACCAGTCATCCAAGTATGGGTGCACCAGGATCCCTTCTTTCCTCAGTGCCACCACTACAACCACCATAATTTTGGAAAATGTTCTGGGGGCGGTGGCCAGGCCTAAGGGCAGCTCCCGGAACTGATAATAGCGGCTCAGCACCACAAAGCATAGGAAACGCTGATGATCTTGCCAGATTGGAATATGAAGGTAGGCCTCAGAAAGGTCCAGGGAGGAAAAAAACTCTCCCGGTTGTACAGCCATTATATCAGAATGCAGAATTTTCATGTGGAAATGAATTACTCGTAGATGTCAGTTGATGCTCTTGAGGTCCAGGATGGGGCAAAAGGAACTCTCCCCTTCTTGGGTACGATAAAATACCTCGAAAGAAAACATACTGAAATTATTAAAACCCCAATAACTCTAAGAAATAACCAGAAAATATAACTACCCGGAAAAGTAAGAAATCTGGGAGTAATAATGGATTCAGAAATCAATCTAAAGCAACACATATCTTTAAAAGTAAGGGAAGGATACGCAAAACTTATGATCCTTAAAAGATTGAAACCATTACTTACACCTGCCCACTTCAGAATAGTTTTACAAACACTTGTTTTTTCCAGCACTGATTACTGCAATGCACTCTTACTAAGACTCCCCAACACATCAATAAGACCACTCCAAATACTTCAAAATACTGCAGCCAGAATACTGACAGGAAAAAAAAGGAGGGACCATATAACTGAAACTTTAGCAGACTTACATTGGTTGCCAATCGAATACAGGATAAAATACAAGGTCTTATGCACCATACCCAAACTAATATATGATAAAGAAGCAGACTGGCTAAACACAGCCCTACGAGTCCATGTCCCACAAAGGAACCTTCGCTCAGCTAACAAAGCACTACTAACAGTTCCTTCAGTAAAATCAGCAAAACAAGGCCCTTTCTCTTACTTGGGTTAATCACTGGCAGGGCCCAATCTATGGAACACAATGCCCACTGAAATCAGATTACAGAGTGATATCAAATCTTTTAAGAAAACCTTAAAGACATGGCTCTTTAAACAAGCCTTTCCTATAGAAACGGGAGGGTAGAGAGGTAGAAAGAACGCAAGTACAGAGAAGCGCAGTTGAGAATAAACAACATTACAATATTAAAAAGGCATGATAATACAGTTATGAAGTAAACCAAAATAAAAAGTAACTCAATAATACACCTGGACTAGACCATCACTACTCAAACACTGATTTTATTAATGAATTTGTAACCATACTTAATTGGCACCTGTTAGAATGTACGATAACCTACCTATACCTACCTTATTTTGTGCCTATTTGTAAACCATTGCGATGGTACATAAATAAGCGATGGTACAGAAAAGTTTTTAAATAATAAATAAAAAAATAATAATAATGCCCTTTATTTTCCTGGGGCTTAGGTACTGGAATTATAGCCCTCAATTTGAGGAGCCTTATGAAGGCAGATTTCACTGCCAGCATCTTTTGCTGGGAGTGGCACGGAGACATAAACATGTGCCGAGTAGTGCTGCAAAACTCCAACGCGTATCTCATATGATATTCAGTACCCATTTGTCAGACGTGATGTCGACCCACCGCTGGTAGAAGAGGGATAGTCGACCCCCCTATCTCCTCATTCTGAGGATGGGTCAGCAAAACCTCATTGGGGAGTTCAGGCTGAACCTGAACCAGAACCAGTACTTCTCTTGGATTGTCGACTCCGAAAGGACCGAGAACTTCCTGAGGACCGAGACGTCTGAAATGTCAAGCTCCTCTAGGGCTGAAAGCATTGGGAGCCCCTGGACTGAACCCTCATAGACAAGGGGCGCTGTAACCTCTCTCTCTTTATCTTCTGGTAGCCGAGGCACTGGAGATTCACCCCACTTACTGGCCAGCTTTTCCAATTCGTTTCCAAATAGGAGTGATCCCTTAAAGGGCATCTTTGTGAGGTTTTCCTTAGAGGTCACGACTGCTGACCAATTTCACAGCCATAGCTGCCTTCTGGCCACTACCACTGAAGCCGCGCCTCTAGCCGAGGTACGGACAAGGTCAGAGCTCACGTCAGCTAAAAAGGCAGCGGCGGGCTCCATAGCCTCTCTGGAATGCGCCCCCCGAATTATCTGCCTCACTGGAGAGAAGCAGGCATGAGCAAGCCACCAGGGCACAAAAGGAAGCAATCTGTAATGTCATTGCTGTTGCGTCAAAGGTTTGTTTAAGGATGGATGCCATCCGCCTATCATGTGCATCCTTTAAGGCCGCTCCTCCCTCCACTGGGATAGTTCGCTTTGAAACAGTGGATCAGGACATCCACTTTAGGGCAATGCAGGTGTTCTCTTGCTGCCGGATCCAGTGGGTATAGAGTTTCCAATGCTCGAACAGCTTTAAAACTGGCTTCCGGGGCATCCCATTCCAGGTCGATCAACTCCAGGATGGCTTCCAGCATCAGAAAATAGCAAGAGGCTTTCCGTAGAGACACCAGGATGGGATTCTTCTTTGGCTCTTTCATAGGGTCTGTGACAGGAACTCCCAGAGTCTTCAGGATCTGGGAAACCAGAGGCAGCAATTCATCTCTATGGAAAAACCGTAACAATGTCCGATATGGCTCCAAGCCAGGAGGGATTTCCCCATCCTCCAAGGGATCTGGATCCTCTTATTCATCCATGGTGTCTGGGTCTCTGCCAGGGATACCCTTGGTGAGACTAGGCATGTCTCGAGGCCTGCCTTCCCAGCTGGGGTTCGGTCTGGACAGCGGCAGGAGAAACAGACTGCGCCTGTACAAAGGCTTGAATGCCCTGAAAAAATTCCACCAAAGAAAAGGCTATTGGGTCCGTGCCTAGCCCAGGAGGTACTGGGGTAGGTGCTGCTGAATTTCCTTCTCACATGGCAGACCCAGCCCCAGGATTACTCAGATCCAGGGTGCTACCGGTTAAGTTCGTGGCTGACCCATCCTCTGAATGGGAGGAGCTGGGCTTAGCAAAGTTCTGGGAGGCCAACTCTCCCTGGGCCTCCTCATGGTGCTGACATAGGTAAGAATCAAGGTCAGACTGAGTAGCCCTAATATGGCAGGCAGCACAAAGGGAATGGCACTTGTGCTTCTTTGCTGCTGGAGCCATTAGGAATGGTACCTGCATCCTCAGCCAGCTAGTGCTTGAAATTGTGTGCTCACAGATTTTGAATTCTGCACTTGAGGAATACGCGTACCGATGTGCCTAACGTTGGAGTGCATGTATGCCCGACGTTACATGCACAGCGCATGCGCAGAGCCGGCACGCACCATGCATACTGATGCGCTATAGTGGGCAATGGAGATGCACAAAACCGCGTGCAAGATGGCGCCGCCGCGGCCTACTATGCGGTGTGCCCACAGAGCCTGAAGCGGGGCCTAGCCCAACAGAGGGTTGCTCAACCCACTCGGAAGCCCACTTCCCCTTACCCCAACAGGATTGGTAATGTCGTCGGATACAGTACACCAAGCAAGGAGACCAGAGGAGGACTTACTGAAGCCCTTCCAACATCTCCTCTCTCTTTTCTTACCTGGGCTCAGCGCTTACCAGCTGAGTACAGAGACAGTCTCCGGCTGTGGGGGGAGAAGGCTTTGGCCATCACCACCACGTTCAGCTTCCTGTGCCCGCTGCCTTTCAGCTACTTCAGCAACGAAGTCCATGCCAGGTACCGGCTACCAGACCAAGGCACACCTCTGAGGGATCTTGGAAATCGCCTCAGGAATTCTCAACTGGGGAAGGAACCTTTAGGTATCACTGCAGGAGAGCGGGACTCAATCGTTCTCCAATTTAAAGGTAAAATTTCTTCTTCTAAAGAGTACAGCAATCCCAATAGGGAAAGCACATCCACATCTGCTAGGAGATGGAGAGATACTGAACAACTGAGGGCACTGCAGGAGTGTATCTAAGGTGACATCAGCTTTGAAACCTGATTCTGTCTCAATCTGCGAGCAGGAGAGCATATAACCCATTGGTCCTGTCCACTAGGAAAAAAGGAATTTATTTGCACATGTCAGAAAGATAACCTTTTATCTAGCAAAATTGTTGTAAATCAGGGGAACTCCAGAAAACATGTCCAAGTGACCCCAATGCAGTATGCGGATCATGGTCTGTTCACTTTAAGGGCACAGGCCCCATACAGAGGGGGGTGGGGGGGGGGGGGAATACAGGAATCACCAAAAAAAAAAGTAATAAATAAAATAGGACTTGGCCACTTCCATCATGGAAGCCCCATTATGGGACTCAAGGTGCTCTCCTGAGAAGCCTGAGCCAGACTCACAGTGTTTGTAAAGTGTACAGGATCCTGTTTACAGAAAAGCTGCCACCTTAAATCACACAATGCAAATTATTACTGTCAAATGCCAGAACAGGAAATATTAAGATAAGTCTTGTCAGATCTTGGTTTTAAGAAATGTGCAAAATATGACTATTTCTGCATTCGTTGTCTTCACTTACTTGGAGGCGAACATGTTCCAAGCTTTCCCCACGATGCTGTCCAGGGGCTTTAGCAGAAACTGGCTGTTACTAACCAAAGTGGCAGACTTCTCATATTTGTTAAAGGCTCTGGATGCTGTCCAAATACTGAAGGCATCAGCAGGAGTTAACCAAGACGTGTACAACACTGGATCTTTGAAAGCGCCTGCCGTGGGATAACAGTGTATACACTGTCAGTGTTACAATGAGATCCTTATGGTCCCAGACTAGTACAGAGTTATCACCATTGAAGCACAAATACAGCTTTTCAGAGAGGCTCAAGAGTTTCTCTCTCATCCTAAATCCACTGGACCTTCATACATATATATTTCATAAATATAATTTAGAATGCTGCTTCTAATAAAGAAGGGCAACCCAAATGATAAAGGGGATGGAACTGCTCCTCTATGAGGAAAGACTAAAGAGGTTAGGGCTGTTCAGCTTGGAGAATAGAAGGCTGGGGTTTTGGGGGGGGGGGGGGGGGGGGGGGATAGGATAGAGTCTTTAAAATCATGAGAGGTCTAGAACGGGTAAATGTCCAAAAGAGTAAATAACTGATTCACAATAGGACTACTATAGGGCACTCCATGAAGTTAGCATGGGGCACATTTAAAACCAATCGGAGAAAATTCTTTCACTCAACGCACAATTGAGCTCTGGAATTTGTTGCCAGAGGATGTGGTTAGTAGAGATGTGAATCGGAACCAGAATCGGTTCGGATTTCAGTTCCGATTCACATCTCTAGTGGTTAGAGCAGTTAGTGTAGCTGTGTTTAAAAAAAGGTTTGGATAAGTTCTTGGAGCAGAAGTCCATTACCTTGTATTAATCAAGATGATTTAGGAAATAGCCACTGCTATTACTGGCATCAGTAGCGTGGATTATACTTAGTTTTTGGGTACTTGCCAGGTACTTGTAGCCTGGATTGGCCACTGTTGGAAACAGTGGCCAATCCAGGGCTTGATGGACCCTTGGTCTGACCCAGTAGGCAAATTCTTATGTTCTTATGGATATTCCATGAAAGATGATAGGGTAATTGTTCTACTATATATATCCAGCCAAAGTCACCCAGCCAACTTTAGGATGATTTTTCCAACCAGACTTACCTGGTTAATGCGGAATATTGGTGCTAGCTAGATAAATTGCAACTGCCCCCCTCCCCCCCAAATTCCCCGTCCTGTCTCTATCCGGCTAAAATTTTAGCTGGGAAATGACTTACCAGGGTAAAATTTTGCAGTGAGGAGTGGGGAATTGAAATCTCAGGGTTTCTAAGGGTACCTCAAAAAATCACTCAGGCCGACCCTTTGCATATTTACCTCCGTGCTTATAGAACACTTTCCCAGTCTCTTGATAACAAACAAAAAAGCCAACCAAAGCAAAACTTATAAGCACATCATGCACAAGCTGCATAAAACAAAACAACATATAGAGCAGCACCATAAAAATAAAAACAATGCCATAAGAGTGACACAATGCAGTTTAAGCCCTGGAGAATAGTTGTCATTCTCCTGGTCCTTATTTCACTCTAGGAAAATGACAACTATTCTCCAGAGCTTAAAATGCAATCAAAGCATTTCATCCTGCTTCTCACTTTGCTTGTTAATACTTTTTTTGGGAGGAGGAACTAGATTTCTGCATGGTAAGGATGTAGCCACACGGGTGTCTGTGGCCTCCAAAGAATTAAATTAACGACTGTTCCATGGTCCCTTTTCCAGAAAAAGATTTTGTTTTGAACCTGGCAGTTCCCTCCAATTCAACTGGAAGCTGTGCTGGAATGCAGTGGGTGAAATAAGCCTTCATTCTGATATAGTATAACAGTTTCATTTTGGACATTGGGGAAGCGGTTATAAGTTAAATAAACTGAGGATGCTTTCCCCTGTTTTATATCCCCTCCCAACTCACTTAGACAAGTCATTGCAGAGATGGTCCTTAGCCAAGGGCCATGCACCTTTCGGAAATCTGCAATCGTGGGCCTTAATGCCAGTCACTGGGTGTCTCCACTCCCTCTTGCCCTGCCAACTGGGAGCTCAACTTCTGGGTTGGCCGGAAAACCAATTCTTCTGTTATGCTTCTGGGATTATCAGTTTATTGCCATACATTGCTATTCTCTGCCATGTTTATGGTTCCAATATCCTTTTCTGTTTTTTTCACTGGCTTTGTCGTAACACAGCCTCAAGGCAAAAAAAATGACAGACAATGACTATATTCCAATGAAACCGAAGACTCACAAGACAACAGAAATCCTCCATCCTGGAGGCTCCTCTTATTTGAACAGGAATTCATTTTGCTATAATGAAGGGTTCTTCCTCACCTACATCTGCAGTATGCACATCTTTTCCTCGGAGGACAACCAGGTTAGCGACAGAAGTGTTAAAACGCAGGTCCTTTGTTGGAGATACTTTCTCTGCTGCAGGGATCCATGAGGAGGGTGCTCGTACCTGCCAATCAATACCTAAACATACGCTAGAAACATTAATTACATGCAAGCAAAAAGGACAAGATAGCCATTTTACAGGTTATGAAAACTGTTCTCTTCTGTATTGTACAGAAGGATTGTTTTTTAAATAAATTATGATTCAATTTGCTTAAAATACTAGTGTCAGTTCTGTCGTATAAATATTGTATCATCATTTCCAGATATATCTAATATTATGTGGAGTGAAGTAAGAGCAAAATGTAGGGTTTATTGACCTTTTCTTCTATCACTATAACGCATTACTATGCAGCAATATAAAGCTTTCAGATAGCAGAGATAACAAGTCTTCAAATCATGGAATTTGAGCACAGAGAACACGATGCTCAATTATCTGACTGGCCAGCAAGTGAGAGCTTGTAGCTCTCAGGGACTTGGAATCACTGGCTGGCAGAGACCCCTGAATCTGACTGTCCTCAGGAACAGGCTGAACCAGTCCTAGTTTTACCCTATTGCACTTGTGGACCTGCAATCTTGCTGTTATTTCAGAAACTGAAATGCAACAGGGCATACCTAGCTGTGATGCCTCCTGTCCATCCAGCAACCTTTGTCCATGGTGCTTTACAAAAATGGGACCCAAATAAGTAGTTAATAAATGTATTTGGGATTCTTGTAAGGCCTGAAATCCAAGCAGGGCTTTAAAGTGATTGTCAGTCAACCATGAGATTACCAAAACACTACAGCAAAGTGACTCCCCCAAGATCACACACAAAGTCAGTGGCAAAATCCAAATTTCAGTCCTGAGCTCCTTACTCCTAGTACTAAGCTCCAACCCTGAGCTTGCACATCCATCCACAACAGAAACTTATAATAGCTCTAAAATGAAATTTCAACCTTTCGGAACTGATACTTTAAAATGCTGTTTTCCCAGCATCTATTTAGTTATAGTACATCCCATCCTCCCTAGCTGTGTAATCCTTCTAAGTGTGAATGTAATAAAGCATCACCAGGAAATCGTGGCCCCTGATCACAGAAGATACTGTCCCATGCTAAGAGTCTCACTACATGTTTTTTCTGCTTTACTTTTCACACATCCAAAATACTGTCATCAGTATTGTAACAGGCATGTTTAACAGTTCTTGGTTGGAGCCAGGTTGCTAGTAGCCATAAAGCCCATTACTGAAGCCTGTGCAGTTTCTGTCTCATTTGGGACTTATGAAAGATAAATCCTGTTATCAATTTCAAAATGTTCTGTTCTTTGGTATCAAGGCCCAAATAACATGCACATCAGACACAAGTTAATAGTGCAGTGAGAACAGAACTAGAATAATTGACACATTATCCCTTCCCTATCTCTAAATGAACTACATAGACTGTTGGCTGTGATTAGATTTTGCTTCAGTTCATATATATTTTACATGACTGCATGGAAATAATACCAAATTTGTACAAACAAGCAGGTAAAACATATGTCAGCTGAAAAACTACACAGTCCTTTTTGAAATTAAATCACTTTTACCCTTTAAATGTTTCTATTTCAAATAGTTGTGCTTATTAAATGGGAGTTTCCAGAAACACTTCTGGTTCTGTTCGAGCAGTCTGGAAGTACTGAGCAGTACTTGTTCTGGGAGTTAGGTGGAACTGTAGCATTTAGCTGAGCTTCAGCTTAGAAAAAAAAGTCTCCTGGGGATGCAACAGCCAGTCTTATATGAAGGCACTCCTTCTGTTTAAGCCGGCCAGAGCACATCCAAAGGAAAGAAACTGGTGTAGCTACCTTTTCCTGTGAATACGCGTCTCACCTTCTTCCATTTTGGCATTGGCAATAAGCATCTGTCTGAGATGTTTGAGGAGTCCAGGCCAAGTAAAGCTGCTGTATGCCAGAGAGTTTTCGGATAGCTGAGGAATGTTGCGAAGTCCCAGTATCTTGAACTCTACATGAGGAACTAGAGACTCCATTAAATCCCCTAGGAAGAAGAAAAAATATACTCTAAATTATTATTTCCTTCAAAAGGCAAGGTTCTCCCGAGAAACAGCTAATTTAGAGCTATTTACCTGGTGGCATGCTAAAAATACTAGTCTATAACCATCATACTCGCTGACCAGCTTTATGATGCTCTCCAAAAGGGAAAACATCAGGGATGAGGGAGTTAAAGAAAGTACTTAAGAGGAAAACTATTTGGGCTTTTAAAGGCCAGAACATGAAATGTGTAAGGAATAAAGATCATCATTCATGTTTAATACAGAAAATGAATTGGTTTTATTTTATACCCTTTTCTTTACAGAGACTGGTGGATACATGGCACAGCCCCCCCAATGGGGGCTAAACCAGTATCTGATTTCAAGAGAGCATGGGTTAAACATGGGGGATCTCTAAGGACACCGTAAGCTGCCCAGCTCGGCACTCCAATATGGGCGATATAGAAGAACTTGTAAGTAAATAAGTTATGAGGATTATGATGCTAAATTAACTGGATGGATGGGCAGACGAGATGAGCTATATGGTCTTTTTCTGCTGTAATGTTTCTATATTTAAAGGAGAAGGTCTAGGTGGGGGAAGCCCCAACTTGCAATTTTATTTAGAAAGCAATATTGGAAAAATGAAATTAGGGGAGTCTCTGTATGTGTGCTACCTATTCAATAAAGCCAGAACACAATCAAACCTTCGTTTATTTCATGAGAGCTTTTTCCCCCCTCTTTAAGACTTGCTTCATGTGAATAAATACAGTAAATAGTGAGTTAGGAACAAACGAGTATCCGCACTAACTCAAAAGAGGAGCCTGCTGCAGAGCTCTGTAAATGGTAAAGAAATTGTGAAATTTTAAACAGGTGACTGTTTTTCACATTCTAGGTGCTTGCTGTCAAAGGAGCTGAAGTCCTAGCTCAGGCTCCCGTTTCCCGGGTTTGGTCACCCCAGAGAAGGAGATCAGCTTATGATGCTACCTGCTGGCCAGTCTCAGAATAACACAGAGCTCAGGTCAGAGGGCTGCACTTCTCTCAGCAAAAGAAAATTACTTCTTACCTGCTAATTTTCGTTCCTGTAGTACTATGGATCAGTCCAGACGGTGGGTTATGTCCCCCGTCCAGCAGATGGAGTCAGAGCAAACTTCGGAGGGTGCTGGCATATAAGCTGGTGCACCCCTCCTGTATCCTCAGTATCGAGAATATCAAAGCCAAGGAAGAGTACTGGACAGACCAAGGCAGGTGGATCAAGCAAAACCCTGAACAATCAACCGTAAACCGTGAAAAAACTATGCAACGTGCAATAAGAACTGTCCAAACAGGGACAAACACAGACACACAGGTTCAGATCCCCGAAGGGAGAATAACCAGGAGAATAGGAAGACAGAAGAGACGAACGAGCAGGTTCCCTCCTAGATCTCAAGAGACGTCCAGGGAGGGCGTCTGGACTGATCCATAGTACTACAGGAACGAAAATTAGCAGGTAAGAAGTAATTTTCTTTTCCCTGTACGTACTAGGATCAGTCCAGACGGTGGGATGTACCAAAGCTTCCCTAAACCAGGTGGGTCCCCGGGAAGCCTGCTCGAAGGACCCTGTCCCCAAAGGAACCAGACTCAGATACCTGTACATGGAGCCGGTAATGTCTGGAGAACGTGTGGAGAGACTTCCAGGTCGCCGCACGACAAATTTCCTGCGCAGAGACGAGCTGGGACTCCGCACAGGAGGCAGCCTGGGCTCGGAGAGAGTGAGCCTTGAGACCCGGCGGGGGATCCTTTCCGGAACCGATGTACGCCGAAGTCACCGTCTCCTTGAGCCAGCGCGCAATCGTAGTCTTGGACGCTTGACTACCCTTTCTAGGCCCCGACCAGAGCACGAAAAGGTGATCGGAGACCCGGAACTCGTTAGTCACCTCCAAATAACGGAGAAGGGTGCGCTTCACATCCAGGCGGCGAAGCGACAGGGGAGCATCAGCCGGGAAGGCAGGCAGCTCCACTACCTGGTTCACGTGGAAGGAGGAAACCACCTTCGGCAGGAACGAAGGGACAGTCCGGATGTGAACCCCCGAGTCCGTGAACCGGAGGAAGGGTTCCCGACACGAAAGAGCCTGCAGCTCGGAGATACGCCGCGCCGAAGCGATGGCGACCAGGAAGACCGCCTTCAGAGTGATGTCCTTGAGAGTGGCCTGCCGCTGGGGCTCGAAGGGAGGGCCCCCTAGAGCCTGCAAGACCAGGTTGAGATTCCACGAAGGACAGAGAGGACGCACCGGCGGACGTAGGCGCTTAACTCCCCGGAGGAATCGCGAGATGTCCGGATGAGCCGACAGACCAGGCCGTCCCGCGGCACGAGCCAGCGACGCGAGAGCGGAGACCTGCACCCTCAGGGAATTATAGGAGAGGCCCTTCTCCAGCCCCTCCTGCAGGAACGCCAGCACTAGATGACGGGATACTGCAGTGGCGAGAGCCCCCCGCGCCGAGCACCAGACCTCAAAAACCTTCCATACCCGCACATAAGCGACCAATGTGGAGGTCTTCCGCGCCTGGAGGAGCGTATCTACCACGGGACCGGCGTAGCCTTTGCGCAAGAGGCCCCTCCTCTCATAAGCCACGCCGCAAGACAGAAGTGTTCCACCTGCTCCGAAAATACCGGGCCCTGGCGGAGCAGACGTGGCAGGTGCGAGAGACGAAGGGGCTCGCCCACCGCCAGACGAAGGAGATCCGCGAACCACGGGCGCCGCGGCCACTCCGGAGCCACTAGAATGACCCGCCCCTCGTGTTTTTCTATTCTCCTTAGCACCTTGCCCACGAGGGGCCAGGGGGGAAAAACGTAGAGCAACAGCCGAGGGGGCCAGGGAAGGGCCAGGGCGTCGACGCCCTCCGCGCCGCGCTCCCGCCGACGGCTGAAGAACCGAAAGGCTTTCGCGTTGACCGCTGACGCCATGAGATCCAACGCGGGCGTCCCCCAGCGTCTGACAATGAGAGCCATCGCCTCGTCGGAGAGGGACCACTCTCCCGGATCCAACACCTGACGACTCAGATAATCCACCTGGATGTTGTCCACCCCGGCGATGTGGGAGGCTTCCAGACGGTCCAGGAAACGTTCCGCCCAATCCATCAGACGCGCCGCTTCCAGCGCCACCAGTCTGCTCCTGGTGCCCCCTTGCCGGTTGATGTAGGCCACTGTCGTCGCATTGTCCGAGAGGACTCGGACCGCTCGTCCTCTGATCATGGGCAGGAACTGCACGAGAGCCAACCGGACCGCCCGGGTCTCCAGGCGGTTGATTGGCCAGGTCGTCTGTTCTTTCGACCACAGACCCTGCGCCGAGCTCCGGAGACACACTGCCCCCCAGCCGGACAAGCTGGCATCGGTGGTGACCACAATCCAGTCCGGCGTCTCCAGGGGGCATCCTTGGGATAGATTCCTGGGATCCAACCACCATCGCAAGCTGGCCCTGGCTGTCGGAGGGAGAGGAAGGATCGCCTGATAGTCCTGGGAGACCGGCTTCCATCTCGAGAGAAGGGACATTTGCAGGGGCCTCAAGTGTGCAAACGCCCAGGGGACCAGGCTGATTGCGAACGCCATAGAGCCGAGGACCTGCAGGTAGTCCCGCGCCGTGTGAACCTGGAGAGCAGAAAACCTGATGATCAGCTCCCGCAGGGCTTGCGCCTTGTCCGGCCGCAGGAAGACCTTGCCCTGTACCGTGTCGAAGCGCGCCCCCAGGAAATCCAACCGTTGGGACGGAAGGAGACTGCTCTTGTTGAAGTTCACCACCCAGCCAAGGGACTGTAGGAAGGACACAACTCTGTCGACAGCCGCCCGCCCTTGCGGCAAGGACTTCGCTCTGATGAGCCAGTCGTCCAAATAAGGGTGTACGAGAATGCCTTCCCTCCTCAGCGCTGCTGCCACCACTACCATAACCTTGGTAAAGGTCCTGGGCGCGGTCGCCAGACCGAAGAGCAGCGCCTGGAACTGAAAGTGCTGACCCAAGATCTTGAAACGAAGGTACCTCCAATGGTCCGGACGGATCGGGATGTGCAGATAAGCTTCCGTGAGATCGAGGGAGGCTAGGAACTCCCTCTGATGAACCGCCGCGATGACGGAGCGGAGCGTCTCCATACGAAACCTGGAGATCCGAAGCGTCTTGTTGACCTCCTTGAGATCCAGAATAGGGCGAAAGGATCCGTCCTTTTTGGGAACCACGAAGTAAATTGAATAATGTCCCGAGCCCACCTCTCCTGAGGGGACGGGCGCAATGGCTCCCAGGTCCAGGAGGCGGTCCAGCGTCTGCTGTATCCCCAGCCGCTTGTTGCTGGACCCGCAGGGAGAAAAGAGGAACCTGTCCCTGGGAGACCGGACAAATTCCAACGCGTAACCGTGCCTTAGGATGTCGAGGACCCAGCGGTCCGTGGTGATGTTGGCCCACTCCTCGTAAAACAGAGCGATGCGCCCCCCAATCCGGGGGTAGCGAGGAGAGGGCCAGCCTGGCATCATTGCGTTGACTTGCCGGGGGCTCCCTGAGCCGAGGAGTCCCTGGAGGGTCTGCGGCCACGAAAGGGCCGAGTCCACGACTGCGACCGGTTTGACGGGGTCCTCGGGCCTTGCTGTCTGGAACCCCTGTAGCGCCTCTGAGCGCGGTACCTGTTCCTAGGAGTCCCCGTGGACGGACGAAAGGACCGGCGACGGTCCTCCGGAAGCTTGTGGACCGAGTTCTCTCCCAGGGTCTTGATAATCTGATCTAAGTCCTCTCCAAAGAGGAACCTGCCCTTAAAAGGCAGGGCACCCAGGCTAGACTTGGAGGAAGCGTCCGCAGCCCAGTTCCGAAGCCACAGGAGGCGCCTGGCGGACACCGCCGACGCCATGGTCCTTGCCAGGACCCGCAGCAGGTCATGTAACGTGTCTGCTCCGTAAGCGATCACCGCCTCCAGCCGGTCAGCGTGAGCCGCCTCGTCCAGTGGCAACTGCTGGGAAGTGAGGAGCTGTTGGACCCATCGCAGACCGGCTCTCTGGGTAAGGGAACCGCATATGGCCGCGCGGACTCCCAGTGCCGAGACCTCGTAGATCTTCTTGAGGGCGACCTCCAGCTTCCTGTCCTGGATATCCCGTAGGGCAGTGCCTCCCGTGACCGGAATCGTGGTGCTTTTCGTGACGGCGGAAACCGCTGAGTCAACCTTGGGGACCTTCAGAAGATCCAGAAAATCGCTCGGGAGAGGATAGAGCTTATCCATGGCCCTGCTAACCCGAAGGGACGCCTCCGGGTTATTCCACTCCCTCACGAGGAGGTGTAGGAAGGAATCATGGATCTGAAACGTCCGTGCCATGGGACGGAGACCCGCTAAGACAGGATCACCCTTGGATGTAGCGGAGGCCACGGAAGGCGCTGGAGGCCCCGGGGGCTCGACTGGGGGGTCAAGGTCCAATTCCTGAAGCACGTGCGGAATGAGATCCGTCAATTCCTCCTTGCGGAAGATCCGCAGGACCCGTGGGTCGTCGCATTCCAGGTGTGCTGAGAGTGTCTCGTCGTCCGCCTGCGACGCCGGGTCGCCCCCCAGCCCCGGTAGGGGCGCGGGCGTAATCAGGGGGGCCCTGGAGCTGCCTCCCCCGGCCCCTGATCCTGCCACCGACGCACCTGCCAGTCTTGGGGCTTTAGCGGGAGGAGGAGTGGGAACCGAGCCCCCCTGTGGATTCAGGCTCTGTAGGTACGCTTGGTGCATGAGCACCACAAAATCCGCCGAGAAACCCGATGGGCCCGCTGATGGGGTGGGAAGGGGGTCCTTGGAAAGCCCGGAGGAGGAGGAGGAGGGAAGAGGCCCCGGATCCAGGCTCGTGGGCGCCAGAGGTAAAAAATCCCCCGAGGTTTCTTCTGCGTCAGAGCCCATGCTACTTTCCAGCTCCAAGATGGCCGCCGCTCCCGCCAACGACGGGGGCGGGCCCAGCCCCCGAGGCCCGCGGCGCTCGGCTCGCGGTGGAGAAGTGGGCAGGAGAGCGGTGCTAGTCTCCCCTCCAGGAAGGCACCTGCCGCAGAGACCGTCCCTCGATGCGGCTTGTCCCGGGCCGCCACAGGCTGAACAACGGACGCGCTGCATCGCGAACGTCCGGGGAGGGGGGGGCCAATGCACACGAGGCAGCAACGCCGAAGAACTCGCCGCGGGAGGAGCGGGGCGCCGAGCCCGAGCTCAACTCAAATCCGCCCCAACAGCCCCGGGGGCGGCAGGGGAATGAAACGTCCTTGCCGCCTGCGGTCCCGGGGAATGTGACGTCGCGGGACCGCGGGGAGAGGGCGAAAGACCGTGACTGGAGTGAGGGGAGAGGCTGGCCCCACCAGCATCCACCGTCGGAGAACGCCAAAGCGAGCTAGAAGGAAAAAAATACAAAACCCCCCCCCCAAAAACACTTACCCTGTGCCCCTCCGGGATAGGAAGCGAGACGGGGGGGGGAAGGAAGGAAGAGGCAGTCCAAATGGCAAGCCTGAACAGAAACAAACGTGGCGCCAGCCGAGCCGGCTCACCACCAGAACAAAACTTTTTTTTTTTTTTTTTTTTTCAAACTAATAAGATTTAATAACTTGATCCACCGGAAGATAGAATAATAAGAAAAAACAAGTGACAAGTCACTCAGTAGAGGGAACCATGAGTTCCCCTTCTCACATCTGCTGGAGTCAGAGAGATACTGAGGATACAGGAGGGGTGCACCAGCTTATATGCCAGCACCCTCCGAAGTTTGCTCTGACTCCATCTGCTGGACGGGGGACATAACCCACCGTCTGGACTGATCCTAGTACGTACAGGGAACTAGCTTTGGGGCACATCAATACATCCATCAATTTATTTCTTACTTATTTGGTTATTTAGAGGTTTGGGTTTTTTTTATTAAGTCACCTGAAAATCAGGCTCTAGATGGCATACAATACTAAATAAAGATCATGTAAACCCCCAAAAGCAGCATGAAATCTTACAATACATTAGATAAAAATCCAATCATTGAACACAGTACTTAAAAGCCATCAATAAATAATGTGTAAAATTTGGATCAATGATACTAATAATTTAAACACCTTGACCTAGTCAAAGGCACCACGGTGGAAACCAAATAAGATATATCGGATCATAAACTGCAGAAGAGATGGGCAAAGCATTAAACAATAAAAAACTGTCAAAGATTGTGTAAAAAAAAAAAAAAAAAATCTCCAGGAGGCTACAACAAAACTTGGTAACTTATCACAGCAAATCATGTAAACTAAAGCAATATTAAAAAGTTTTATATGGTTTCATAGTTGTATTCAAAGGGCAGACCAAACACAACAGGCTTGCTTGTCTCAACAGGTTTCATTTTTTTTTTAAACCTTAAAAAAGTTGTATTACAGTACTTATCAAAGCAGCTGAACCCCCCTCCCCCACCAAAGCAGCAATTTAAGATTCAAGAGTACAAGAAAGGGGAAACATACATTGTAAGTACATAAAAGAATAAATCATCCCGAGTGAGCAATAAGAGAAAAGAAAAAAGCAACATAGCAAAAGATTCCACCTTCCCGCCACAAAAAGGAAGACCCCTGGAGTCAAGCTTAACCATTACAAAACATCAGGGAATGCCAAACAAACCCACGATCCCAAAACAAAGACTAAACATTTTTTGATATTTGGAGTCTAAACATAAAAAAGCCTACCTGGCTTCTCTCAATTTCCAAGTCATATTTTCCATACTCAATGTCTCCATACCTTTCACACCCATCCCAATTTTGTAAGGGGGGGGACGCGACAAGATCTCCTCCAGCACCTAGCTGGTACACTTCTTGGCACTAGCAACAAGCTTTGCATTAAACAGCAGCCTCTCCTTTAAGGGAGTCCCTGGAAGCCCTCCCCTAATAGAAGCCCAGAAATAAGAAGTAGTTCTAGCCACATTTACAATTCTAGAAATTCTCTGCTGGAGATCTTTCCTGAAAATCTAGATCAAGAGATACTCCCACCACAAATGGAGAAATTGTGATTTGCCAGATTCTTTTGTTCAACATAAAGAAGAAAGAGTAGGATCCCATTTGCTCAATCTATATGGTATAATGTAGGTCCTCCATGAGAAATATCTCATCAGTCAGCTGACTTGCGGCACCTGTTATCCTCTGCTCTACTCTTCATTACCATGTCATCTCTCTTCTGCTTCTTTTGCAGACATGGCTGCCTGGACCTGACCACTCAGATCCTAACTGAGACAAGAGCACTAATAAGAAAAGGAAAAATAACTACCATATTTTTCGCTCCACAAGTTGCACTTTTCCCCCCCCCAAAAGTAGGGGGAAAATGACTGTGGTCCAGCAGGGGTACCGGGAGCGATCTCCTGCAAGATGGCGCTGGCCATCTATTGCTCCTACCATGTGACAGGGGCCGACCAATGGCACCGGTAGACCCTGTGACATAGTAAGGGCAAAGGGCCGTCGGCGCCATCTTGATTACTGGCAGCCGACGGCCCAAGTGCAGGAGATCGCTCCCGGTCCCCAGCTGGACCACCAGGGACTTTTGGCAAGTCTTGGGGGGGGGGGGGGGGTTGTTTGTAATTAATTAAATTTGAAGAGTTAGGGTGGGGTTTTGCTTTGTATTTTTTTTTCCATAAAAGAGAACGATAAAAGTTTTCTGATCCTGGGAGTGGACCGAAATGGCCCTCCTCAGACCCGAAAACGAAACGGGGACAAAACAAATAGCATGCACACCCCTAATTTGCTCCATAAGATGCACAGACGCCCGGGAACAGAACCGGTTTAGCACACCCTTTTTTTTTTTTTTTTTTTTAATTTTCCCCCTCTGAATCCTAGGTGCGTCTTATGGTCAGGTGCGTCTTATGGAGCGAAAAATACAGTAGATCCTTAACTTGATTACCAAGCTGTTATAGTGAAGACAACCATCTTTCCATGGTGCCATTACAGTAAATCATTTTCCACAAGACCAGTCAAGGGAATGCTGCAACAACATACTTAGCACAAATTGATGCCATCTCCAGTATATTTCTAAAAATAGTGGGCCGGATTTACACACGTAACTGGTCCTGCGTGCGCCAGGCCTATTTTCAAAAAGCCCAGCAACGCGTGTAAAGTTCCAGGACGTGTGTAAGTCCCGGGGCTTTACAAAAGGGGCGTGGCCAGAGGCCTCCGCACAGCCACTGGGCCGGGGATCACGTGCCAGCAGTCGGCCAGCGCGCACTTACTTCAGCCCCAGGGCTAAAGTTTTAAAACAAACAAAAAAAAAGAAATCAACAAAGGTAGGGGGGTAGGGAACGGGAGAAGCCAGCGTGGCTCGGAGCACCCCCTTGTGTGCACCGACCCCGGATTTTATAACATGCGCTCTCCTGTGCGAGCATGTTATAAAATCGGGCATACACGTGCGCACGCCAGGTAGCGTGCACACATGTAGGCCGCGTGTGCATGTTATAAAATCTACCCCAGTCCTTTCTAATGTGAAGTTCCCAAGTAAGTAATTAAGAGTGTTTTCACTGTCGGGTGCAAGTGTATTCTTGAATGCAAAATCTTAAGACAAGAACACTGAGAAATACCTATTGGGTTTCTGCTGTAACGAGTTGCACCTTCTGTGGAATATGTGGGCTGAAAAACGCTACCCAGCTGATGTGCAAGGACTTTATTAACATCTCGAAAGGAGATCTGCTTAATATTCATGAGCTGAGCACAGATCTTATGGATTATATCGTTTTCGTGAACCAGCAGGGCATCCGAGGATTGGTACAAATGGGAAAGAGTCAGAATCGAATTGTAATTCTGAACAATAACCTAGAAAAAGAAAGGATACAAGAAAAAATATATAGTTTGTTTGTGTGTGAGTTCTTAATCCAAGAAATTTCTGTTCCCACACAAGACGTGGTCATATGGCTGATGACAGCTGTTTATATGAGAAACTATGGAGGGAAAAAAAAAAAACCCAAGGCTGCCACTAGCTAAGCAGTGTTTGCTGAATTGTTTGGAACAGATTTTGGGCATTTTTAAGAAAAATGATTCTATAGTTGTATGAAGGTAAATGATTACAAATTTTTAATTACAGAAATAGTATGATAGGGATTCAGTGACTCAGCAAACAACTAAAACAGCAGGAAGCTCAGGCTACTTTTCATATGTATGTTCTAGATTTTGTTTATTTATTTAGTTCTTTTGTATACCGACATTCATGATACAAATCATATCATATCGGTTTACAAGGAACAGGGGGATTTAACATTAACTATAACATAACATTGACATTAACCACAACGAAGAGGCAAAAAGTTACCATTTATTTATTTTATTTATTTTTTATATACTGATGTTCTTGTATGAAATACAAATCACTCCGGTTTACATAAAACAGTGAAATGCCCAAAAAAGGGGAGGGGCTTTACATAGAACAATAGAACAAAGTACCAATTAAACAAAGTATAATATAGTATAAATACAAGAAACTTTTGAACTCAAAATCATAGTACAGTTAAAAAAATCATAATAGTACAACTCAGTGAGGTATCCCATAATTTGGGTTTATCATCGTGTCTAGGCAGCATTAAGTGTCTGGGAAGGCTTGGCGGAAAAGCCAGGTTTTTAGCTTTTTTTTGAACTCCTGATGACATGGTTCAAGTCTTAGATCTGGGGGGAGCATTCTGAAGATTATTGGTAGCCAATGTAGATCTCTAAAGATGGGTGTAATGTGCTCTCTTCTGTTGGTGTTTGTTAGGATTCTGGCGGCTGCGTTTTGGAGCATCTGAAGAGGTTTGGTGGAGGAAGTGGGGAGACCTAGTAGAATGGAATTGCAATAGTCTATTTTGGAGAATATGATGGCCTGGAGGACAGATCTGAAGATGTTTCAAAAACTTCTATGGGACCTGATTGCCTCTTTTGGCCGTGCTTGTGTCACTACCTCAGCTAAAGAAGATGCTGTTTCTACTCGTCTAGAATCTCATATTTCTGCTTGCCAAACTGATCAAAATCAGATTCAAGAAACGGTCTCCCTTATGGAACATGACATTTCTTCTATGAAATCTACTCAAGCTATGGTTATTAAAGAATGTGGTATTTTACAGAGGAGGGTAGAATTTGTGGAGAATAGGCTACGTTCTCTTAATTTGAGATTTTTGAATTTTCATAGGGTGGTGGGCGAACCTCCCGGAGTCACTTTACGGAGATACTTTCCTGAGATATTAAAGATCCCTCCAGAAACTGTGCCCACTTTGAATAAAGTTTATTCTCTGACCTTGAGGAACAGTTCAATGCAAGTGGAGTCTCTAGACTTATAACATTTCCTAGAATCTTCTAATTATGAAGTATGTGAAAAAGCTACTTTACTGGTATCTTTTTTCTCGGAGAGGGATCTCAGCCTGATCATGAAAAATCTCTTTAAAAATATTGCTGTTTTGTTTATGGGCTCTGGTGTCAGGATTTTTTCCTGATCTTTCTAGAGCCACTCAAGAGAAGAAAAGGCTTTTTGGCACTACACAAGGAAGTTCTGGCATTAGGACCAATTTATGCATTAAGATATCTTTGTAAATGCTATGTTAAATTTCATGATGATACGTTCATTTTCTTTGTTCCAGAACAATTGTGATTGTTTATTAATTGAAGGAAAATCTACTATGGCTTCAAGCCCCTTTGCAATGCCAGTTAATTATAAAGTCCAATTTGATTTTGCAGGAAAAAGCAGTTTCTAATATATGATATATTTTCTCTCTTGTAGCTCCTCAAATTACTTCCTTTATTTATTTATTTTTGTGGTCTCGTGATAATTCTTTTCCTCAAAAATTGTCTCTTTTGATTGATATTGCCTGTTTCTGTGCACAGGTTTTGGAAAATATATCAAATTTAATAAAGTTAAAAAAAAAACCTGTTCTATATAGGCACTGTATAATCAAAAACAAGAAATCTCACTTTCCTTCTACTTATCAGGTAATAAATAGATTTTACCTCTCCAGTTCCATATGGCCATATGACCTGATTGAGCAGGAAGGAATTGGGATAATTCTCTCGTAAACACTGCGTTACATAAGTCCCCATGCCAGATCCTGTGCCCCCTGCCAAGCTCATGGCGGTGAGAAAGCCACTTAAACGGTCACACTTCTCCACTTCCCTCTGCACCAAATCCATGATGGCTTCCTTATGTCTGGGTCCATGGACACAATAACTAGATCATAAATCATAAACAGAGAAATCAACAACTTAGGACAATGGAGCACAAAAGAGAATACACATTGTAACCATTAAAGTGATAATTAGCCACAGTCAAACTGAAATGGATACAGTAAAGGGTGCCCTGCTCTGAAAGCTCTGCCCTACCAAGTGAGAAGAGTGGGGGGCTTAAATACCGAGCATACAGAAGAGAGCCCCTGAAATATGCAGGACAAAAAAACTCATCTGCTTCCAGAAGATATAATACTGTACAATATTATATTATATTCAATAAGTGAAATCATCACTAAAAAGTGTACAGAAGAGCCCAATCCAAGTTGTTTAAACTTCAGTAGAACAGCTAACCATTGTAAATCTGCTCAGCTCCTGCATTTTCTATGTCAGAGAATCCTGCCTCCAATGGATATATTTCTGTCTCTGTATTTGAAGATTATATCACCAAAAAAATGTTGAGTAGATGGTGCATACCCATTTGCCCAGTTGTTTCCAGATCCTTGCTTTTGAGAAAATTGTGAATGATGGTCATATTTCCATCTGCCAGACCTTGCAGCCATTGATAAGGTTTGACTGATCACCTTCGGTTCCATGTCAACGAGCACTGCCCGGGCAACTGGCACTAAGGTGGGGAAAAAAAAAAAAGAATAAAAAAAAAGAGAAGTCTAGAAGCAAAGCTTGATATAGTCTACAGAGAAATAACTATAGAATGGACGGACCCCAAGTAATGACCCCCGGCCTCAGGGAGAGGAAGGTGCAGAACTCGCATCTCTAGCAAACATCAATCAAACTGCCCCCCCCAAAGAATGTTTGGCGTTTGGTTGCTTTCCTCCATTTGCAGCGAGGGTGCACAATGATCATGGCTTTCACACTTTTAGAGAGAGGGATGGGAAAATAACATGTTTAATATCTAAAACAGATCCAGGCACTGCATTGTGCAGCTGTCAACACAAAGACAAAACAATGACATAGCAGAGTCTTTATTACTATGTTTTTCACAACTAGACGTTTGGGACTGTGGCAGTCTTCCTTTCATATATTCAAAGGCACTGACTAGCCTTGATTGTAAGATCCTTGTGAATTTATGGCAGGGCTGCCAACTGTCAGTAAATTTAAATTTAAAAAAAAAAAAAAAAAAAAGTAATGAGCAATGGAGTCGTGGGTCCAGTTTCTTTGAGGCTGCAGTACTTGGGAGTCAGGGACCATGTCTTGGTGCATAAAGGGGAGGCTTCTCCACATAGTAAGTCCAGTAAAATGTGTGCCAGTCCATAAAGTAAATTTGCTTACTGTAAACAGTGTTTTCCGTAGATAGCAGCATGAATTAGCCATGCTATTTGGGTGACCTCACCAACAGCGCTCTTGCGGACATTCGCTTCTCTAAGTTAAAGTTTTGAACTACTGTGCCTGTGCTGCATTTCCCGCACAAAGCACGATACCTGTCTCTTCAATTACAGGTAGAGTTTTTAAAAAGATGCGCACGGGGAAAACTGGAGTTAAGTGCACGGCTGGGCCTCACGCGTGCATTTTTAGAAGGGGCCCTGCCACGCATGTAACTCCCATTACATGCAGAAGTGCCGGGCCGAAGGAAAGGGGCAGCCAGTACAGCGGCCATTTGCTGGGGAAGGCCGGGATGTGTCGCCATGTGAAATTTGCAAAACTGTAGCCCCCCCTTGCACACAGTAGGGTAGATTTTCAAACGTACACGCACTACCCGGCACGCGTACCTGTACGCCCTATTTTATAACATGAGCAAGCAATCGAGCGAGCGCATGTTATAAAATCGGGGGTCGGTGCGCGCAAGGGGGTGCACAATTGTGCACCCTGCATGAGCCGACACCCGCGGGCTTCCCCCGTTCCCTACCCCCTAGCCTGACCTTCCCACCCCTTCCCCTTGCCTTTCCGCCCCCTAACCAACCCCCCCCAAATTTTTATTTCACCTTTTGCGCCTGCCTGGAGGCAGGCACAGGTTGCGCACGCCGGCAGCCTGCCAGCACACAATCCTCCAACACAGTGGCAAATGGCCGCTGTGCCGGAGGCCTCTGGCCCCACCTCCGGTCCGCCCCTTTAGTAAAGCCCCGGGCTTTACGCGCATTGCCAGGCCTTTATAAAATAGACCCTGCGCAGAAGGCTTTTAAAATCTGGCCCACTGCCTGCATACAGATTGCAAAATCTATGCGCACTGTGCGCATGGCCCAACGATTTTATAACACGCACACACGTGGACGCGGCGCATGCACCTTTCAAAATATACCTGTTGGTGAGAAAGTTAAAAGACAGCAGTATGATAGAAAGAAGGGGGACAAGAGACATGTCCAGGAAGGAAGGAGGGTACGCATGGCCAATTCATCCTGCTATCTACGGAAAACACCGTTTAAGGTAAGCAAACTTGCTTCTATTCCATCGATAAGCAGGCTGAATTAGATATGCTATTTGGGAGTCCCAAGCCCAGAGGACAAAATTTTTTTAGTATGAGGTAGGCTGTCCAACCTGACGAGCAGTGACTCAACTGGCCAAGGGTACATGTGCTGAAGAGTAACAGAATTGAATAATTTGAGAGCCAGTTGGATATTGTCCTTTTGCAGACTGCTACACCCAATGAGTAAGGGTTGAAAGAGACAAATAGTTGTGAAGCTTGTCGATGAGGCAGAGTTTTTTGTTTATAGTAAGCTAAAGCTCTTTTACGGTCCAAGGTATGGAGCCGAGATTCTCTTCTGTTCCTGTGTGGTTTGGGAAAGAAGGTGATTAATGTGAAAAGTTGAAACCACTTTAGGTAGAAATTTAGGGTAAATTCTGAGAACTACCTTGTCGTGATAAAGTAGCAAGTAGGGAGAGAAGTGAACTAATGCCTGTAGCTTGCTCACTCTTTGGGCCGAGGTGATCACTGAAAAAAACCACCCTCCAAGTAAGATATTTCAAATGTACAGAATGTAGTGGTTCAAAAAGGGAGGCTTTGGTAGAATGTGAGGCTTCAGGCAGCCATTGCTCACAAAAGGTGAGCAATTCCTCACCTTGCATAGTCTCAGGGACACCTTTTGTAAACAATGGCTCCCTGAAGCCTTACATTTGTCCACGGCAGATTGGAAAATCCTTGTGGAAAGTGCACACTGGCTCGAACAGACCAAGTATCTCAACTATATGGATAAATCCAAGATTTTGAGGGCATTTCAGAAATCAACCGACTTTAAAATATGGCGCGTCTAAACTGCTGGTTTTCCCCGACTTCGTGGAGGTGTAATCTGCCAGGCGGGAATTTGCCATACTGCTCCCAACTATTTCAGCAAGGAGTGCAATTCACTCTTCAATTCCCTGCAGGTTTAAAGGTGTACCATAATGGGGACACGAAGCTATTTACCTCTGTAGCCAAAGCAAAGGCTTTTGTGGACACATTTAAGGACTAAGACTCGTTATGTCAGCTAATCCTCCTGCACTCAATCCCATCTGTGAGCAACGCCTGCTTATTTTGCATTTTGCCCATACCTTTTGGAGATGTCTTCACAGATATGCGCTGTTTCATGTTTTCTCTGCTAAACAGCTGCCGGTAGGGATGAGAGGGAACTGTATCCCCACAAGGGCATTGCTTGATATTTTTGATTGCTTTGTTCAGACTACCCGATCGCTATCTGGTGAGCCATTGCCTGCATTGTGGTCTGCAACTTATGAGGCGTCTGGTGTCTACCTTGTGGTTCCTGATCTGTGATTCACAGGCCCTACTTCTTTCGCAATACTGCATGGAATTCTTCCCAGTTCAATTATTGAAGTGATCCTGGGAGCCGTATGGAGAGTACACTACTAGTTCGGCACAGAGAGCAGAGTCACCTCGGCGTTGGATGTCTTGTGTGATATTCCACAAGGAATCAAGGTTCATGGGGCACTTGCGGGGTTTGGGAGGGGGTACTTTGGATGGATGGAGGGTTGTACGTCTGGCTGTATGAGTGTGTTCTTGTATGTGATATGTCTGTTGTTGGATGTGTCCAGAACGTCACTTATCCTACTAAGAGTAGTGTGCCGGGCATGACCATTTCAAGGCTTATATGTGATTCGAGCCCTTTTTTCTTTTCCTTTGTATTCCTGCTTCACTCATGGAGGAGAGCCTAG
Organism: Rhinatrema bivittatum; assembly: GCF_901001135.1. Lineage (NCBI taxonomy): Eukaryota > Metazoa > Chordata > Amphibia > Gymnophiona > Rhinatrematidae > Rhinatrema > Rhinatrema bivittatum. Next base: position 175,160,382 of record NC_042622.1, read on the forward strand.
GCTGGGAGGCTCTCCTCTAATACATTTTTTTTTATCACTGTCACTTGTATTATTGGGTTCAAGGATGGCTGAGGTTTTTATTATGCTCACTTAATGTGGACGGGCTCCACTCCTTGATTAAGCACAAAAAAAAACTTAACAGATCTCAAGAAGCGAGGAGCCTATATTGTGTTTTACAGGAAACCCATTTGAATGATGCTGAGCATACCAAATTGCATAGGGAACGGATGGGACAATGCTATTTTTCCTCCTACTCCTATGGCAACAAGGTGTCACCATTATTTTTCACAAATCCACTCCTTTCAAATTGGAAAACCAGCTCACCGATACAGAGGGGAGATTCATTATTTTAGTGGGGTCCTTGTATGGGAAGAAGCTGGTTCTAAATAGTATTTATACCCCGAATAAATACTCCCACTGATTTTCTTCCCTGATCCTTGGGCTACTGTGTTGGGATGGTTACGCTCTTATACTGGGGGAGATTTTAACATAATAGACAATCCTCTGGAACAATGTTCCTTCCCCCCCAGACCCCTTGCTGAAGGCAGAAGCATATGGGTGTTGGTTTTGTGTGTCAAGAGCTGGGAGTCATTGACAGCTGGTGAATTTTGCACCCTAGAGATAAAGAGTTTTCATCTTATTCCCATGCTCATAATATATATTCAAGACTGGATTATATTCTGGTTTCTGAATCCTGTTTTGCGTTAATAAATTCATGTGAAATGTCTGATGTTCCGTTTTCTGATCACTCTCTAGTTGCATGTAAATTAACTTGTTTTTATGTGCTAGCTGTATCAATTCTTGTATTCACTTGTTTCATGTACTGCCTTTGAGCGAAGTTGTAGTTTCTTGTAAACTGGGGTGATCTGTATCCCATACAGGAACTTCGGTATATAAAAGTTAAAAATAAATAAATAAATAAAACTTTCACTGCTAAAGGAGAGGAGTCCTCCCTCCTTGAAGGAGGTCTCCTCTCCTTTACCATGATAAAGACTTGGCTAAATTTTTGCGCACACAATGGGAGTAGTATCGGGAATTGAATTTCTCACAGGAAGTACCTGCCCTTACTTTTTGGAATGCTGCCAAAGCTGTACTCTGTGGCCACATTTTGGCCTACCAAATTAGTAAACATCGCAAAGCTGCGCAAAAAAAAAAATTGGCTCTAAGCAAACGCATAGCTTCCTTGAAACACACTCACATTGCCCACATGATGGACGAGGCTAAGCGAGAACTGACAGCAGCTCATCATGAACTGGACGCCCTTTTGCTCTCCAAGGTGCAGCAATCTTTGTTATACCATCGGTTTAAATTACATCAATGGAGTAACAATTTCGGGTAGGCTGTTAAAGCAACGGTAGCGGAGCATAGGCAGGGAGAGATGAAGTAAATGCATCCCCCGATAAGGGAGGGCCCACTCCTCTAATAGCCTCTCAGGATCACACTTATGTTGCTGGGACACCCAGTCTTGCACATAATATTAAAAAAACAGGCCACACTGTATAAATCGCACATCCAGGACTGCTAAACTCCCACATTTCTTCTATTGCTAATCGTATTCTGGGTCTGTCCCCCCACGCCCATAGAAAAGATGAAACCAATGAATGAAAGTGACAAATGTCCACTTGCTTGAGCCAAATCGGCAGCATTTGAAGTGGGTAAAGTATCTTGGGCAGGATAACCATTTTTACCACTGCATTCCGTCCCATCAAGGATAGTGGTAAAGAGCGCCAACGCTCCAAAAGTGCTTGGATTTTCCCCAAGGTAGTGCTAACATTTTGCACATACAGACCCTGTGCAGAGTGAGCCAAATTAATTCCCAAATATTTTAATCCTCCCAAAATCCATTTAAAAGGAAAACACCCCGCACCATCTAGAAGGGAGGTTAGCATCTAGAGGGAACGCCAAAAATGTATCATAGTTAATTTTGAGCCCAGAGAAAGAACCAAACCAATTAATGTCATTCATAATATCAGCTAAACATTCTTGTCAGTTAGCAATAAATAGAAGCATGTTTTCCGCAAACATGTTCAACTTAATCAATTTCCCGCCAATAGATAAACATGAGAAAGAAGGCAGGCTCTTGAGAACAGCAGCTAAGGGCTCAATTGCTAATACATACAATAAAGGGGAGAGAGGGCAGCCTTGATGTGTACCTCTTCCAAGGGGAAAAGGGGAGGATAGCACCCCATTGACTGGGCAAAGCATATAAAGTCTGTACCCAACGAATAAACTGATCACCAAAATTAAACTGTTCCAGCACCCACCAAATATAGTACCAATCCACTCTGTCAAAGGCTTTCTCTGAATCTGTTCCCACAAGTAGACCATCAGCTCTCGTAGGGGTACTTAACGACAGAGTGAGAATGGTCTTGAGCATGTTTGCCAAGGAGCGTCTGTGGGAAATAAAACCCTATTTGATCAAGGGACACAATAGGGTGAATGCGTTTATTAATTCACAAAGTGAGCATGGCCAAGAGAATTTTAGTGTCCTGATTCAACAGTGAAACAAGTCTATAGGACCCGAAGGTACTAGGCCCCCTATCTGGCTTTAGGAGATAGGTAACTGTCGCCAAGGGGTTCTCGGGGACTAAGCCTTCTGCAGTAAAAGCCTCAGCAGACATTTGGAGAGGCGAAAAGACATGCTCCCCCAATATTTTGTAAAATTCCGGCCCCAAACTATCAGGACAGGGAGCTTTTCTCAGGATAAGATTTTTCACCACCAACTGGACTTCCCCCAGCGTAATAGGTTCAGTCCACTTCAAATGCCCTGAGGATAACCTGGGTAGTGAAAAACATTCCATCTGCTAAGAGAGATCCAGCGATTCACTTGAGTAGAGGATATGAAAAAAACCTCAGGAAACTCAAAGGACTTTAGCAGTGCCAATATGGTCTTCATCCTGGAATCGTAGGCAATGGACAAAGGTTCTAGGGCCCACATTTTTGAGGAGACACGCCAACAGAGTCCATGGGTGCGCACTGAGAACCATGCACACATGGACACGTGCCCACTCCTTTTAAAGATCGACCCTATTGTGAACATGGTATATATATGTGCATTTCATAAAAATAACAAAAAATAGGACAATTTTTTGTCAACATACACACGATTCGTATTAGCTGAACTGGAAGCAGTCCTACATATGTATTTATAGCATCAAGACATGCTTATGCTTTTAGGTGTAGTAAATATTTGACCAAGATCTATTTTTTGCTGGTTTGCAGATGACATCCCACCTAGAGAACTCTGTTCTTCACAAATATCCCTACTTTCCTCCCTCCCCTTATCTTCTGCTAAACTGATCTGCACAAGATTGAGAGCCTTCAGCTGCTATACCTCCAAGATCTGGAGCGTTGTTCCACTATCCATTTACCTAAAACCATACTACCTCACTTTCTGGAAAAAAGCAAAAGGCATGGTTGTTCAACCAGACCTTCCCACAGTCTATTCATTAAGAAAGAGCAAAGTTCCCCTACCCATGATCACAATGCCTTTATAAAGGGCACATGCTGCTAAGATTATTTAGTCTTGGGGTAATTCTGCGCTACTGCGGAGTGCAGAAAATGGCAGAGGAGACCCCGGCATGCCGCGAACAGAGCGTGCGAAGATGAAGGCCCCCATATGCTGTGGGACGCACTCCGCTCGCGGCGACGATGAAGGCCCCGGTGCGCTATGAACAGAAAATGCTCAGCTCATGGCGAAGTTGAAGGCCTGGTGAGAGTGAATGTGTGTGAGTGAGAGGAGAGGGTGAGAGAGAGAGCAGGGGGGTGGGTGAGCAGGATGGTGTGAGAGAGCATGGGAGGTGAGCGAGCAGGGGGGGGGGGGAGGGGAATGCTTCAGTGTGGGTGCCAGAGAGAGGGAGCTTATATGAGGAGATTGGGAGTGTGTATGTATGAAAAAGAGATCGTGTGTATGTGAGGGTGCTAGCCTGTGTGACGGGATTGTGTATGTGTGGGACAGAGCCTGTGTGAAGGGGTGCATAAGAGAGAGACATAGGTAGCCTGTGTGAGGATGTATGTGTGAGAGAAAACTGGAGCTTGTGTGGGTTTGTATGCAAGAGAGGGAGCCTGTATGAGGGGGTGTGTATGTGTACTAGAGAGAGGGAAAGAGGGAGCCTGTGTGAGGGGCAGTACTGAGAACGGGGTCAAACTCTGGGACTGGCGAGTGAAAGGGGTTGAGCCTAGAGGTGGAGGGGAGAGAGATACTGGCAGGTAGAGGAGTTGGGGCCTGAGGAGGGTAAAGTGGCCAGGGGAGTAGGGAGAGCAAGTGGAAGGGACACTCTTACAGTGAATTTCTAGGGAAATTCTGCTCAAAATATTTAAAATTCTGCATCTCTAAGTAATACCTTATTTGCCAGCATATAGGACGCACTTTTTTTCCCCTCAAAATAGGGGAAAAATACGGAGTGCATCCTATGGGGGGGAAGTGACGCGGTGGCTTCGGGGAGCGAGGGCACGCCGCCCGATTGGATGTTGCTGGGCAAGCCCCCTTTGCACCAATTGGGCAGCGCGCCCTCGCTCCCCGAGGCCACCGTGTCACTCCCCCCCCCCCGTGCCACCGGACGCTGTTAGAATAATCAAAATTACTAACAGCGTGCTGCAGGAGATCCAGAGCCAGATCGGGTAGGCAGCTGCTGACAAAATTACTAACAGCGGCCGGGTGGGGGCGGAGAAGTGACCAGCCTCGATTCCCTGCCTTGTGCATCATTTTCCGGTGCTGGGCGAAAGGGGCTTGCCGTGCTTCGTAAAGCCCCTTTTGCCCAGCACCGGAGAATGATGCACAAGACAGGGAATTTTGATTGTCTACACATTTTTAAGGACAAAATAATTTTCTGACTTGGCAAGCCCCTTTTGCCCAGCACGGCCAAGTTAGATAATTATTTTTTTCCTTAAAAATGTGTAGACAAAAGGGGGGTGTGTCTTATATGCTGCCGCGTCTTATATGCCGGCAAATACAGTAACTTTTTTCTGTATTAATTTAAAATGTAATTACTTAAAGACTGTCATGTAAATTGTGTTCTTTTGACCAATATAAAGTTTGCAGAATTCCTCCAGGAGTAGATTATTGTTCCGATATTGTACTTGCGAGTCCATTAAAAGAGCAAGTTTGCTTACCATAAACGGTGTTTTCCGTAGATAGCAGATGAATTAGCCATGCTGTCTGGGTACGTCTTCTGTGCCACTAGGTGGCGGAGCTCTCCAAGTCTAGTAAAGTCTTTCAGCTAGGTGCTCCCTCATATCTTCCCGGGTTTGCCTGAGGCTCCTCAGTCAGTATCAAACAAGTAATATGCAATGCTAGAACTGTCTGGGGTGGTGGGCGGGTCAGCATGGCTAATTCATCTGCTATCTATGGAAAACACGTTTATGGTAAGCAAACTTGCTCTTTTCAGGTAGATAAGCAGCTGAATTAGCCATGCTGTCTGGGAGTCCCCAGCTGATGTACTGAGCATTTGATGTGAGTGTAGTTTGATTATTTTGCTCAATACAGGATTATTTGGCGGGCAGTTCCTATGAAGGCATTTTATGCGAGGAACATGTGCTCTTATGGGATGGACTATCCTACAGGAGTGCATCATCCACAGTCTGGACAAACAAACAGTAATGGGATGTGAAAGTAGGTAGCGATGACCACGTTGCCGCTTTACAGATATCGATGAGAGGTACCTCATGGAGGTGGGCAACTGAAGTAGCCATTGCACGCACTTGATGTGCCTTTGGTGTCGCAGATAACTTTTGTGAACGCTTTGATAGCAGAACTGATTACAGTTTGATATCCAAGTAGATAAAGTTCTTTTTGTCACTGGACGTCCTTGTGTGTTCGGGTTGAACAAAAGGAATAGTTGTGAGGATCTGCTGGGTGAATGGGTGCGCTGTTTGTAATAGTTAAGCACACACTTACACTCTAGAGGGTGGAGTTTTCACTCATTGTGTGCATGAGGTTTTGGATGGAAGGTGGGTAAGGTGATGGTTTGGTTAATATGAAAACTGGAAATCACCTTTGGCAGAAAATTGGGGCAAGTGTGTAAGGTCACTTTGTCATGGGGAAATTGGAGATAAGGCGGGTAGTGAACTAAGGCTTGAAGCTCACTAATCCGTCTTGCTGATGTTAGAGCAGAGGGGAAAAGCACCTTCCATGAAAGGTGTCGTAGGTGACATATTTATTGGTTCAAATGTTGGTAGCATCAATTGTTCAAGGACTATATTAATATCCCATGGCACCGATGGTTTCTTTATTGGTGGACATAGGTGTAACACTCCTTTCATGAACCTGGATACAAGAGAATGACATGAAACGGGTTCTCCGTTCAGGGGATTGTGGTAAGCTGCTGTAGCACTTAGGTGTACTCTGAGTGAGGACGTGGCGAGGCCTTCACTGTAAAGATGGAGGTAGGAGAGAAAGCTTTCTGGTGGACAGGTAAGTGGGTCCATACCCATTGTTGAGCACCAGGAAGTGTAGCGTGACCACTTTCTTTTGTAGTTGAGTCTGGTCGAAGGTTTTCTCGAGGACAATAGTATATCTTGAAGAGAAGGAGACATGTTCAAGTTCCGGTACAAAAGCCTTTCAATCTCCATACCGTGAGGTGTAGGGAGGAGTGAAGAGGATGCAGTAGTGATCCGTTGTCCTGGATAAGAAGTTGAGGGCTGTTGCCCAGGGGAATTGGGTTGTGTATTGACAGTTGTATGAGGCAGCTGTACCATAGTTGTCTTGGCCATGCTGGTGCGATTAGGATCAGATCTGCATCGTCTTCGATGCATCTTTGGATCGTGCGAGGGATGAGTGATATCGGAGGGAACGCATACAGTAGATTGTGAGACCAACTTATGAGGAAAGCTTCTGGAGCTAGTCTGAGTAAGCTCGGGTTAATCGAGCAAATGTTGTCCACTTTCCTGTTGCTTTCTGTCACAAAGAGGTCGATGGAAGGAACGCCCCAAATGGAGAATATGTGCTGTGCGACCTCTTGATGAGGTTCCTATTCGTGGGGATGAAATATTCTGCTGAGTTTGTCTGCTCTGGAATTGCTGATTCTGGGCAGATAAGTTGCTTGGAGAGAGATGGATCTGAGGTGAGCCCATTCCAGTATCTGAACTGCTTCCTTGCAGAGGTTCCAGGAATTGGACCCTCCTTCTTTGTTTATGTAGAACATTGTAACCTGGTTGTCTGTGTGAATCATCGCTGCTTTTCCCCGTAGGAAGTTTTCAAAGGCTCAAAGGGCGTTTCTTACCGATCTGAGTTCCAGAAAATTTGTGTGTAGTTTGCGTTCGTATGTGGTCCATAGACCCTGTGTTTGTAGCTGGTCCAGGTGAGCTCCCCATCCCTTGGGAGGTGCATCTGAGGTGAGTATTATTTGATGTCGAAGGGGTCGTAGAAGTGAACCTGTTAGTATCGTCGATGGGAGTAGCCACCACCACTTTCTTCATGCTGTTAGTTAAGGAGATGGGAGTGGACAATGGATGGAGAAATTGGGTCCATTGGTTTTTTAGACCCCATTGTAGGCGACGCATATGTGGGACTACATAGATGGATGCTGCCATGTGTCCTAGAATGGTCAGGATCTGGCAAGCTGGAACTGTTGTATTGTGAAGTAGAACTGCAGACAGTGTGGAGAAAGCTAATGCTCACGGGTGTGATAGGAAGGCCTTGCCTTAAATTGTGTCGATGTAGGCTCCTTTAATTGTAAGATTTGAGTGGGTTCTAGATTTGACTTTTCGTAATTAAGAGACCAAGATTGTCCAGGCAAGAGAAAGTTCGAAGCAGATTGTCTTGTAAGAGAGTCTGATTGGGTGCTACTAGAAGCCAGTCGTCCAGATAAGGAAATATTTGAACTCCCTGACGACGGAGGTGTACCACCGCTACTGCCAGACATTTGGTGAAGACTCTGGGGGCAGAGGAAAGGCTGAATGGAAGAACCTTGTATTGGAAGTGCTGGTTGTCCGTCTGGAAACAGAGTTAACACCAGGAGCTGGGATGCATTGGTATGTGAGCATATGCATCCTTCAAATCCAGTGAACACATCCAATCCCTGGGTCGTAGAAATGGAAGAATGGATGTGAGAGAAGTCCTTTTGAATTTCTCCTTGTGGAGGTGTTTGTTGAGTGAACGTAGGTCCAAGATGGGGTGCAGTCCTCCTGACTTCTTGGGAATAAGGAACTATTGTGAGTTGAACCCTTGATGAAATTCCGGGTAAGGCAATTCCTGAATGCCTTACCCGGAAGAAGAATCTTGAGTTCCTGTAGGATAGGTCCTCGGTGCACTGTTTGTTGTTTCTGAGGAATTAAGTGCGGGAGGGTTGGGAGGGATGAGAAATGGAGAGAGTAACCTTTTCTATTATTGTGAAGACCTATCAATTGGAAGTGATGTGGTTCCAGGCTGGAAGGAAATTCGATAATCTGCCCCCTACTGGAGGTGTCTGTGATGGTGGCAGCATAATTCCTAAAAACCCGGTTGGGTTTTTGCAGGTTGAGGATCAGCTTGTTGACATGGCTGACGAGGAACTCTGGCATGCTGGCATGATATGGCTGTTGCCTCAATGGTTGATAGGCTTGAGGCTTGTAGTATGGGTAAGGTTTATAGGCCCTGAAGTTTGTTCTTCTATATGTAGCAGAAGAAGAGTATTGCCACCTAGATGTGAATGGTTGGTGAGGGGATGTGGGTGAAAGAACTGCTGTTTTCTGTTCTTTAAGCTTCGTCTTGGTGTCCGTGAACTTATCCCCAAATAAGTTATCCGGACGGCAGGGCAGATTCGCTGATTTATCATGAACATCATCCCTTATTGCACTGGAACGGCGCCACGCCAGGCGTCTTGCTGCTATGGCATTAGCCGAAGTTTTGGAAGAGATTTCAAACCCTTCGTAAATAGACCGCAGCAGGTGTCTTAAACCTTCTTCTAGGTTGTGGTACGCTACAGGCAAACCTGTGTCCTGGGTTCCCTGCTGGAGATGTGGCTTCAGCACTTGTAAATTTTCGAAAAGATATTCCGCTATATAGAATTGTTGGTTTTGTATATGAGCGTTTAGCATCCTAGATTGAAATGACTATTTTGCAAAGTGGTCAAGCGATTTATTATCTCTGGTTGGCGGTATATTTGAATGAAGTCGCGATTTACAAGCCTTCTGCATTGCCGACTCTACCACTACTGATTGATGTGTGAGCTGAACTGTTGAATGGAAGAGGGAGTCCTTTATTCAATATTTCAGATCTATTTTGCATGATGTTGGAGGAATGGATAGCGGGGTATCCCATGACTTCTCCATCAGCGCAGTCAATACCGAATGTTGCGGTAGTGCCTCCGGGTCATTCGGAGCATCAAAAATCTTTAGAATTCCTAACATCTGGAGGACTGAGAGGTGAATTCAATTGCCTGCTTGAGGTGATGTTTATTGCCTGTGAAAGAAAGAACTGAGACGGGAGAAGCCCTTGAATATTTACTGCTTCAAAAGTAACAGCTGTTTTGACGTAGGACGTAAGAGGGCGAAACTGGAAGCAAGCCCCATAAAATCGGGCTTGCATGCGGCGCGCAGCCAACGCCGGCGCGCCACCAAGGCCACGCGCGCGGTTAAGGACGGCTTAGCTTGGCTTTTGAAGAAAAATACTCTTTGCAGGTAGGAGTTTATTTTTACCATTTTTCACCTCTCAGTTCCTCTTTAAAGAGTAAACTCTATTATATGAATGTTATGGCCTCTCTGGAACTATAAGGGCCCAGAGGTTAAATAAATTGAGTTATGCCCCACACTAAAAGGAAGGCCAAGTTAAGGCTTTCTGAAATTTCTCCCGATAAGAACTCTGGGCAACGAAAAGTATCATATTGGCTTGGAACCCCAATAATTAACCCTAATGGACAGACCGCTTTAGAAGAAGGAATGGAGCGGAATCCTTCTTCTATGGTCCCTGAAATATTTTTAAGTCCTGGGGCACCGGAGACACCCCCCACCCCCGGCAGTGAAGGGAATCTTCCTTTAGTTAATTCGGGGAAAGTACAAGATACTTTAAAATATCGGGAGTTCCAGGAAAGGAAAGAATTGTTTAAAGATGACAATTTAGAGACTGAACTACAATCTGCACAAGTCTCAAGTGAAGATTTGGATACTGACACCTCCCAGCTATGTCCTAATGTGGAAAGTACACCAATTGTGAAGATAGACACCGAAATCCAACAGGACACTACTGGAACTGTAATACTAAGACCACCTAGTATTATGTTAGAAAATCTATGGAACTTTATTGCTAAATTAGATTCTTCAATTACTAAACTTACACAAGAAGTCAGAGTAACTAATAACTCCTTAAAAGAAAATTTAGAAAACGTTGAAGGTCATCATAAGAAGGAGTTAAACAAGAGATGTGAGAACCTAAAAAAAGTCCAACAAAATCAAATTAAGGTAGAAAATGAATTCCAAAAAAAATTTGAAAATTTAGAGAACAATATGAGGTCCTTAAATTTGAGGGTAACAAATTTTCCCATATTAAAACAGCCGGGCCCAAGGGAACTATTTAAAGAATATGTTACACAGATGTTAAAAATACCAGATGCAAACTACCCAGTTATTGTGAGGGCCTTTTATGTAGGAATAAGGCAAAGAGATCAGATAGGAGTAGAACAAATTCCAGTAACTTCACAAAAAGATCAGGGACATATGGATCAGGGCCCTTTATTAGAATCCTCTATTAATATCTCTGAATTGATACAAAAATCACAAGAAGAGTTAGATATAAAAAATAGAGGTACTTTGATAGTACAATTTGCCTTTACTTCAGACAAGGAAAATATGCTAAGACTTTTTTTCTGTAATAGGTCAAAAACCTTTTACAGACAAAAAATATGGATGTACACAGATTTGGTTAGGACCACACAAATTCGTAGGAAAAGGTTTTCTTGATTTAAGAAAAGAGGTATTAGATAAAGGTGGATTTTTTCTTCTGAAATATCCTTGTAGATGTATTATTAAGAGTGAAGGAAAAAGTTACTCTTTCCTAGATCTAGAACAACTTAGGAATTTTTTGGAGGGGAAAACATCCGGTTAGACTAATAAAATGGGGGACCCCATAACAGTAGTAATATGTAAGATTTCAATTTATGTTTCGCTCATACGTTATCCCTTATAGAGTTTACACTTTATTTTCTTGAAGTTGAGGAACAAGGGAAAAGTAGATTAATATGAGTAAAAGAATATTTGATTTCCTATTGATTGTATTTTCAAACTTCCTGTTCTGTGATTTCAGACATTATGTTTGTAACTTCATTTTTTTTTTTTTTAAATTCATAAATAAAAAAAAAGAATTCCTAACATCTCCTGACATGGATCAGGGACTCTCCTTGTCTCCACATTGAGCATCTGACCCACCTTTTCTATAAACTGAGAATAAGTAAGATCCTCTGGTGGAGAGGAGGGCTCAGGGGGAACCTCCGCTGGATCAGGTGGATAGCCTGATGAGTTTGATGAAGAATTTGAGTATGGGATATCTTCAACTGGCGAGGAAGGTGCGCTCGGTAGGTTTTTTGGTGCTGGACCAGGGAGTGCGGGGTCTTCTGGAACCTTTGGTGATATGGAAGGAGAGTGCTGAGGTGGCAGACGAGATTGTTCCACGGATTGTAGGAATTGGCTCAAAATAGAGGTTATCTGTAACATAGCTTGGTTAGCCAGTCCAGAGGTAGATGGTACAGGCGGTGGGTCCACTATAGGTGGTAGAACAGACCTGAGTATGTCTGCCTGCATACATTTTTTGTATGGAACCTCCTCCGGAGGTGGAGTAACCGGTGGAGGTACTGTTTGAGGACGATCAGGGGCAAGAGTGCCCATGGAAGCTAGAGAAAAAAAAAACTTGATAGCGCACCAGGTGATGATGAATCGGTGTCTGACAGACGAGGTGAAGAGATGTCTGGATCAGAGTCGATAACTAGAAGGGGTGATACCTCTCTGGGTCTTTTATGACCTGTGTGGTGTTTTTTGGGCTTGATTTGCATCAGTCGCATCGGTGAGGCGATATCTGTGCCGACTGCATCGGTGGTGCGTCGGTTGGGCGAGAATGCAATGCACCGCTATCCTTGCGTCGATGATGTGCCAGTCGGGCGTGGATTCGACGCAGCGCTCTCCTTGCGTCGATGCTGTACTTCTTAGATGGTGGATGGTGCGTTGATGCCTTCATGCTTCAGATCCGAGCCGGCACGTTGATCTTCGGAGCGCTGATGCGTCGGTGTAGCATGCGGCTGCGATGCTACCGATGCATCTCCCGCGCCGTGCACCGATTTTTGGCAGGCCAACAACGGCGCATGTTCTGACTGGGGGGGGGGGGTTTTTGACCGAAGAAGCCCTTTTCGAAAAAGACGACTTTTCTTCTTTTTCGGCCTGGGGAGGATCTGATGGAAGCCTCCGAAGGGGCATAAGAGCCCGATGGTCTTGACTTTAATTCTTGAAGTTTTGCAGCACGTTGACGCTGCGCTCGTGGGGACATGCGTCCGCAGTCCGCACAATTTGCCTGGTCATGAAGTGGACCCAAGCATATATAGCAAGAAATGTAGCCATCAGTGGCAGACATTATCTTACCGCAGGCACAAAATTTAAATCCTGGACGAGGCATGTCAGTGGATGTTGTCCTGCTAACGATTTTAAAACTTTTTTTTTGTTTCCTCACAGAAAAATGTTTCTCTCAGGAGAGAAGAGCTCCATGTGCTAACCGTCGCATGGAAAAAAACTGACTGAGGAGCCTCAGGTAAACCCGGGAAGGTACACGAGGGAGCACCTAGCTGAAAGACTTTACTAGACTTACAGGTAAATCCAGTAAAGTGCGGCCACGTTTACCCTGCTCCTAACCCGCTTTCTACTCACTTTCCAGCCGCGTTAGCCCTTCCTGCGATCCACAATCCCCTTTAACCTACTCTTACTGCGTCCTTAAATCCCTGGGTAACCCCTTCCGCACGCGGCATGTATATTACATGTAAACTATTGAATTAGCTATTCCTTACCATCCAGTAACACGCGCCCCAACTATCGCTTTTTTACCCTGCCGTTTTGCCACGCGTTTAACCTGCTAACTTACCGCCTACCCTTACCCCTGCGTTAGAGGCAGGGGTAAGGGTAGGCAGCAAACTTTCCCCCAGCCCCCGCTCACCTGCCCTGGCCATGACCATGGGTGCTGGTCTCCGGGGCAGCCCCAGTCCTCTCCCCTCCTCCCGAAGCAACAAAAGCGAAAAAAAGCGAAAAAAAAAAAAGCAAAAAAAAAGTTGCAAGAGAGAGAGGGGAGAGAGGACGGGTAATCCTACGCTCGGGATTGCCAGTCCTCTCTCCCCTCCTCCCGAAGCAAGGCGCGAAAAGCAGCCTAGCTCCGGGAGGAGGGGAGAGACGGCTGCAAAAAAAGTAAGTCGCTTCGTCGCTTTACACTGCCAGTCCTCTCTCCCCTCCTCCCAGAGCAAGGCTGCTTTTCGCGCCTTGCTTCGGGAGGAGGGGAGAGAGGACTGGCAATCCCGAGCGTAGGATTGCCCGTCCTCTCTCCCCTCTCTCTTGCTACTTTTTTTTTCGCTTTTTCATTTTTGCTTTTTTCCGCTTTCGTTGCTTGCTTCGGGAGGAGGGGAGAGAGGGCTGACAATCCCGAGCATCAGAGAACTGTCCACTTCCTGGTACCTGTCATTTCAAATGTCATTTGAAATGACATTTGAAATGACAGATACCAGCGTGTCCGTGAAGCGTTAGGCCCGCGCACCCAGGTTACTGTATAGGCGCTGTATAGCGCTCTATACAGTAAAATGGGTTGCGCGGACCTAACGCTTCACGGACGCTTCTTAGACGCAGCTTGCATTTGCAAGCTATTTACATACAGGATCGAGCGGTAGGTGAGCTGGACTATGCGTGCGGCAACTGCGGGTGCGCCGGGCACTAACGCAGCTCTTCCTACCACTCGTTACTGGATTGACCTGTTAGAGAGCTCCGCCACCTAGTGGCATGGAAGATGTATCCAGACAGCATGACTAATTCAGCTGCTTATCTACATGAAAATAGATTTAAATCCTCTTTGAGACCATGCCAGGCAAAAAGTGGAATATCAAATGTTTGGAAATTAAAAAAAAAAAAAAAAAAAAAAGATACTAGCATCTGGCTATATTCTGATACTGATGTTTCAGTCTTCTTGGTTCTGTAAAAATATCCCAACATACCTCCAGACGTCTCCTCGCTGAAGAAACGTTCTTTACAAGTTGCCTGGTAAGATTCATTCTGTCTCTTAGAAAATATTCCACTTGTACTGTTGAGGTCAGAGCAGATAACATCAAACAGCTCAAAAGCGATCTGATTCCCACATTGTCCTAGCTGCACTGCCACCACCGACATCTTATCCAGTGGCTCAGAGGAACTCCTAAGAAGAAAACAGATGGGTAAGTGTGCGCTTCATTATTCCTTATAAAACTTTTCCAAGTCAGTCGGCTAAAGAATCTGCAAACACCAACACAAAGCAAATATTCGGCTTTTCTGTATGGCTCAAACACAAAAAGACTTACTACATAATGAAACTGGGCCACGCTTGTTCCCAACCTGTTCTTTAAAATTACTCTATAGTTAATTAATTATGCTAAAAATCAGAGTACAAACAATTCCTTTGTTTATCCTTAGGAACCAATGAAAATAAACTGGGAGCTAGTTTTCTACAGAGCTGAGGGGTTTTAAAGTGTGGTTAAAGTGAGGTTTGGGGTTTTAGCTCAGCCCTCTAATAATATTGTGTATAGTGAAGGATGGTTCTAACCTGGCCCGACTGTTCCCACAAAGATTTGAAGAACTGGCCAAATTTTGTTTAGCTTAAGGGCGTTTTTCCGCAGGTTTCTGTATTACCCACAAAAATGATGTTGAAATTCCCTACCCTAAGATCAGGCTGACTAAACTAAAGAATCTTCAAGTACAGCTGCAGTTCTGAAGACTTGCTGTGTGGATTGTGGCAAGCAAGAAATTTGTTAGTTCTGAATAGCCATTTGTTAGCAATTTTTAGTTTTGAAAATGGATATTAAAGGTAAGTGTTTAGTTAAAACATTTGTGCTGCAGATAAATGATCCAGTATACGCACAGCTAAATAGTGCTTGAAACTGTTTTTTTCCCCCCCTAATCTCTGATCCATTTTTCTGGGGGAAAAAATCCTGCATAAAAGACAGAATAAAGTACACTGAACAATTTTCTTCATCATTAAACAAAAAACAACAGCAATCAATAATGCATTAGCGTTAAGGGGTCATAAGCTGTTTATGGTGTATAAAATCCGGTTTTATACGAGTAAATGCCCTTTTGAAAGCTGCCCAGGGGGTTGTACGTGCATTTACAAGAGTGCACAAAAGTGATTTCACATGTACTTTTACGTGCACCACAAAGAGGTGTTCCTGGGGCAGAGCTGGCGTGGGGAAAGCATTTACATGCAAACCTTTTTGATTTTTAAAGTGTGCACGTGTATGTTGGCACAATTTTCAAAGCAAACTGATGCAGGCTAAAGTTTGTGGGTTCTTTCTACATATAGATTTCAATCCTATGTGGGCTGCTGAAAATTACCCTCTAAAAACATAGAATGCACAGTAATGGGGTTTTATAAAAATGTACATGCCCTGTACACATGTTTAGAGGTGCTCCCGCTAGTAGGGTTGGAATTAAATGCAGACTTGCTTTTTTCAGAAGTGTGTGCGTAATTTTTCCTGGAAAAACTCTGTGCACACATTAGTAAGTAAATGTATGCAAGTCAATTTGGTTAAATTCTTTCCAAAGTGAAAGCAAGAACCTACATTTTCTCTGAAAACTGATGTGAAGTCTGCAGGTAATGAGCACCCTCAGTCTTTATACCAATTTAGGCAGCTACAAAATTACCCCCAGAATGTGCAGCGTCCTCCTTAGCAAATCAGTAAAGTGAAGTTCAGACACTCCTAAAGCTCAAGACTAAGCAAGGTTACGTAAGTTTTGAAGCAAGATTTAGAAAAAGGCTGCAACATAGATAAAAAAGTATTTATCCAAAATAGCAACAATAATTCTGGCCCCACTCTTGGGTGGGGGTGAGAGATTAACCAAACAATCAGTCAGTATCACCAACATTTGCAAACATGTAGCCAGTGAGCATGATCTGTGCTGTCAAATGGAGACCAAAGGTTGTTTGCATTCAGATTTAAAGTAGGGACTGTGTACCGCATCCTCATGCAGAATCACCTTGCCCTCTCAGAAAGTATGAGACAAGCAGCAGCTGTAGGAACCCAGATGTTTGGAATAGACTTCAGGAGTTAGTGCACCATGCTCCCTCACTTTCCTTATTCAAATCGTCTAAAATTCCATCATATATATTTAACAGTGCAATTGAGAATTTGCATTATAGAGTGATGAATAAAATCTATTGTCACAAATGCATCTACATTGTTCAGTTTGTTACATTACTAGATTACATAAATTATTTCTAAAAATATGCATAAATTGACAAAGAATGTAAGACTGGGCTTGGCCTGATAGCTCAATGGCAGTGCTGTGTCCTAAGATGAAGGAAACCTGGGTTTGATTCCTAGAGAAATGTACTCCATATCAATTGCTCAGAAGTCATACCTATTGGACAAACCCAGGGTGCACACACACACTGGGTTCTGGAGGTACCTGCAGGACTGTGGCCCTGGCTCATGATGGTCATTGCAATGGCTAAGCTAGAAAAAAAATGTTTTGTTTTTTTTTTCAATTTAACAAGTAGCTGCAAATGAAGGTTCATGCCACTATAGCCCCTTGAGAAATCAGTTTCAACTGAGCTGAAAGCTCAAAGGAGCAAGAGGAAAATACTGTGCTGTGCTTCCTCCTGTCCACATCAAAAAAAAGTGCTAGGATGCCGCTCAAAGAAATCAAAGGCTAATCTGTCTGAACGTATTTATTGATTTTAAAAATGTATATGCCATATTATCTGCAGTTGTAAGCAGCTCATATTGAAACACTGACAAGTACAATATAGACAAAATTGCATACATGCTTGTAGATTGAATTAAACTACACCCTCTGAGTTGATACTATCATGCCTACAGCAGAAGCTGCATACATTTCATCCTATATACATTGGATTTTGAATAAAAGATACTATCCCTATGTTTTGGTGGGAAATTTTAAGCAGTTAGCTAGTTTGCAGAAGAATAATGTGCTGCGATAGAAAGTAATGAAGCAGAGGAATCACTGATATTAGTATAAATATTTGATTAAGGCCTATAAGTTCTGAGAATAATTATGCTATTTTTCTTAGCCTCCTTGTAACAAAAAGACAAGTCCTGAGATCAGATATATTAAAGAACAGTTATTTGTGAAGCTAACTGTGCAGATAGAGGAAAACAGGACAGTAGCCTCTTGGCCACACTTAACTGCTTGCTGATGTGATAAGGACAGACAGTTGGGACCTCAAGAACACATGGAAATAGCTCAGAGAAAGACTGAAACTAGAACAAAAGGTCAGTAGAATCAACATAAAAATACCTACTTCAAACTAACGGGCCACTTTACCCCATATACAGTAAGGGGTAATAGCGCGTCTAAAACGCGCGCCCAACCCCCCGAAACTAATAGCACCCCCAACATGTTGATGGCCCTGTTAGTTATTCCCACACGATCTAGAAAGCAAAATGTGCAGTGAAGCCGCACATTTTACTTTCAAAAATTAATGCCTGCCCAAAGGCTGGCGTTAATTTCTGCCGGCGCCGGGGAAGTGTTCAGAAAAGCAGAAAAAACTGCTTTTCTGTGCACCCTATGACTTAATATCATAGCGATATTAAGTCTGAGGCCCCAAAAATTAAAAAAAAAAAAAATTAAAAATCAGCGGCTTGGAAGATGGACGCTCAATTATGCCGGCGTCAGTTTTCTGAACCCGTGGCTGTCAGCAGGTTTGAGAACTGACGCCGGCAAAATTGAGCGTCAGCTGTCAAACTCGCTGACAGCCGCTGCTGCTCCTGTCAAAATCGCACGCACAGGAGTGTGGCTCGCCCGCTCTCCCGTGACTTTTACTGTATCGGCCTGTAACTGGTTGAAATCAGAGAAAGAACAGCTCAGAAAGATAGCTTGCGGACATTAACAGTGGTTAATGAAGTACCTGATGAGCTGTTTCCCCGGTGCTGTGTTCCCATCCTTCTAAAGATATATAGATTCACATTGGGAACTGTGAGGGGAAGTATTTTTGCATTATATTCTTTTATGCAAACTCTAATCTTGTATGCTTTTCTTGCTTATTCTCAGTCTTAAGTGTAAAACTTCTATATTTATAAATAAGTGTGTTGTGTAACCTATGACAAAATAATCACCAACTTTCTTACCCACTACAGTTTTCTAAATCTACATCTATATGTGCGCATTTCAATCTAATATTATTTAACTCAGGATTCTACAGATATAGATGTTCTATTTTTATTCTTTTGTCCATAAAACTACATAACAAATCCAGATGTAAGCAACTAGAGCTTGTATCACAAATCACACACACACACAATGATAACCTAGGACTAACAGGCATGACACTTCAACCATACACTCCACAACTAACCCTAAGGTCCCAAAACAAAGGACTATTAACTGTACCTACAATCCAGAGCACACACTTGTCACAGATAAGAGATTGCATGTTCTCCATAGCAGCCCCTAAACTGTAGAACTCACTACCAGAGACAATACAGCTGATCCCAGAAGTAAAAACTTGGCTTTTTAAAAACTCTTATAATCTAACTTAAATACTATTAGTATGCTGTGTGAACAAGAACTTATAACAAACTCTATCTGAATGCAGAGTTAAGCTAACAATAACATGAACAAGAAAACAATAGCAAGTAACCGGAGAACAACTCCCCAAAATCATGTAAATTACTAAACAGATTCCCTCTCCTACTAACCTATTGCCCCCTTCCTCAGTTGAGACGTATAAGATCATCCTTGATTCATATGACTCTATTGAGTTCCTCCAATGAACCTGCCATACCAACATATGTATCCTACCAAAGTATATGTAATACCAAAATGTATCTTACTAAAGTGAGTTAGACCAATATGTGTTACACCATAATGTAATGACCTAAAGGACAAATGTTACTTTTGTAAAGTGTTGTGATCTTCACTTGGAATGACTGTGTATAAAATAACTAACTAAATAACTAAACATTCAAGACGTGTTGCATTTTTTCAATCAGTAGGGTCTGGTTTGTTTTTTTTTTGGGGGGGGGGGGCTATGTATCATTTTTTTTGCCCAAGTATACATGGGATTCACAGTATTTTATGTTGTTGCTTTGCATGTTTGAATATGCTGATAATTGTTGTGTCCCTAAGGAAAGCTCTCTTCATGTGATGAACTGCAAATGAGGTGGTTTGGGTTTATGAGGTGTAATGAGATGCAATGTCACTAATTCTGGAGGAAAAAAAAAAAAAGCGAGGCAGGTGAATTTCTGTATTTAGAATCTGGCACATAAGTCTCTGACTAAACTATGACTGTACAGCATTGATCTCTTTGCCAATTACTGTTTCAGAAGTTTGGCTGGTAGGACAGTTACTTTGGCACAGAGACTAACAATTTAATGCCGGCATCCTAGCAACTGAAAACAGGGAAACTCAAGCAAAACTGGACAACTGTCTCCTAAACTGTGATTATATTAACCGATTTGAGTACCATTTTACACTAGAAAGGCAGGATATAAATTAGAATTGTATTATGTGTGTATATAGAGCAACAAATAAGCCCCTAAACTAGGAAAGCACCATCCATTACAATCGGAATACACAGACTTTATTAGCACTAACTGCTACTACTTTGCCCTCCACAATGCTGTAGTCTCTGCCATTGTTCAATGTGTTTATTTTCACCATCAGCTTTGTTTAAAAATGTTTAATGACCAGCACACAAAGGCACAAGAAAATCCATGGTCAGAGGAGCTGGTTTTATAACCCTATGACATTACTTTAGATGCAACCTAGAAGAAAACTGTGGTCTGATCATTTTGCAGAAATTAAAATCAGCAGGGAACAAAGCTGAAATAATGAAGTCAGTATAAAAAGATCAGGTTTGGTACTGTGGGGTTTTTTGTTTTGTTTTTTTTAAAGCAATAACATTGATAATGTAACAATAATAATTCTTCACTGCATATGACTACTACGTATCATTTCTATAGCGCTACTATTTATTTAAACATTTTCTAGCCTGCTCTATTGCCAGTTCTAGGCAGGTTCCATAAAAACAATCATGAATAGACATGGGCAGGGCATTAAGCACCACCCCCATTTTCAAAGAGAAGGCCTGCAGAGGGAAAGGGGAGTTTTCTTTGAAAATGAACTCGGAGGTCCCACCAGCAGTCTCAAAACTGCACCAATGCAACGTTACATAGAATCAGATTTATTTATTTATTTATTTTATTTAAGTTTTTTATATACCAACATTCAAGACAGTGGTCCCATCATGCTGGTTCACAAGAAACAGGGGTGAAACTTTACCATTTAACAAAAGTGCAAAAAAGCAGTTACATATAACAAGGACAACAATAACTTGGAATGAGAAGGGATGAGGCACTCTCCACTTCCACAATCTGCTCAAGATACACAGCCAAGGCAAATAGGCTTCAGAAAATGTATTATAGAAAACTTAGTTAAAAAAACAAAGGCAACAGCCATGGGAGGGCTATAGGCACCTTTCACTTTGGGCTCCAGCTCACACTTAGAAGCAGAGTCACATCTCAAAGGCAAGAGAGGGTCTAGAGAGTTAGAATAATCCCCTGCATCTTTAAAGGTAGCTAATTTGAATGGGAAACACCTCTCCAGGGTGTAGACTTGTTAAAGTTTGATATCAGCAAAGTCTTTGTTTACTTTTGGTAGGTAATGTATTTATCCCTCTCCCCTCAGCCTCTTGAAAAGTCAGGAATGCCTGATCTGGGAGGAAGCTTATTTCTGTAATTACTCTTCAGCAGCCTGAGAGATTAGTACTGTATATGGCAGCTCCTTATCCACAGGGAGAGAGAGAAATAGCAGAGACAGGAGCTATGTGTTGCCAGAAGTTAAAAGGGTTTTGTAGCCACTTTCATGAAGACCCACATGGGATGGGCAGGGGGGGCGAGCCACAATGAGCCTTGATTCCCCCTCCCCAAAAAAACAAAACATCCAGTTCTGACAAAGCCCTTGGGTTAAAATCGGCAAAGATTCTTAACGATGGCGACAAATTCCAAAGCCTGTGAACAAACACCAAATATGAAAAGTGTAATAAGTTCTTCGCTTCCAAAACCCAAGCGTGTACTTTTAAACCAGGATTTTTTGTTTGTTTGTTTTTGGTACTTTCCAACGCTTTTTGATTTGTGATTTATGGATTTTTTGGAGCCTTTCCTGAAGAGACTCCTCGACCAGGACTCACCTTGCAGATTCCTGCCAAGAAGCCGCCACCCGGAGACCCGAAACGCGCTCCGCACCCGCTCTTCCTATTGTTGCCGCCACGTCTCCCCCTCTGCCAACAGCTCAAATTAAAACCGTCAAATCCCGGCGGGAAACACGAAATGGAGAGGACTCCCCGCAGCCTCGCCGAGCTTCCAGCCGACCTACAAGTACTCAGGGCGCATGCCCAGCGCCGGGGTTCGTTTTCGGCGCCCTCGTAGACGCAAGCGTTCCGAACCAGTCTGCGGGCTTCAGTGACCCCCCCGGCACGCGCTCGCTGTCCTCGAAGCGCCCGGCCTGCAGTACCTTGCCCTAACAAATCACAGGCTTCAATAACTCCGCGGCGCATGCTCGGTGCCAGGAGTCTGCCTTCGGAGCTCCAGGTCCAAAGCACGCTCCACTGAGCTACCTGTAGGCTTCATTAAGCACACGGCGCATGCTCGATGCCAGGCGTGCGTTTCCAGAGCGCGCCTGGCCCGCGGCCGCTCTTCCCCTAGTGGAGTGTTGGCTTCAGCAAGCGGACGGCGCATGCTCGCTGCCCGGAGTTCGGAAGGGTGATTCCCAAGCCTGGGCGCAGTCGCGCTGCAGCGGCCGGTTATGGCGGCGGTGTGTGCGAGCCCATGAGGCGGGCGCACCGGAGTCCCGACGGCCGACGGGTGCAACAAAGGTAGTCCGAGGCAATGGCGGGGGTCTTCGACATTGACCTGGATCAGCCTGAGGACAGCATTTCCGACGAGGAGCTGGAGGACGGGGTAAGGGGGAGGTTTGGAGCGGGCCGCCAGGCCCGGGCAGTGTGTGTGGCAGAGGCCTGCCATGCAACTCCTGGCTCGTGTGACAGCCGTGGCCCTGCAGCGGCGGAAAAGCGAGAGGCCGGGAAGCGTCTGCGCCCGCTGCAAACATCCTTGACAGCCCGCCATTTGCGCCGTACGCCGAGAGAACAACAGCAAGGGACACCTCTCTCTAGTTCTTTGATTTGCTTTTTGGCATTTGCAAAGAAATAAAAGTGCAGGTTCGGGTGCAGCTCCCGGGGGAAGAGAGTAAAAACCCTACCGTGCCGGCCTCGGGTTCAGCTGCGGGGGTGACAGCTGAGGCTTCCGCAAGTAGCGGAGCAGCCGAGTTTATTTCAAGAGCGCTCCTCCCCGGTTTCGGAGTCGGAGGTCTCTCTGTACTCAGCGCTGTACGGCGCTTGGCCTGCTGTCATTCAACATCGTGCACGCAGATTGAGCATGAAGAAAAATATATTTTTTGCTCATAACTCTATTGTCAGCAGATGGAGAAATTACTACTTACTGGTAGCCTTTAAGAATACTTTTCTTACAGAAAAGTGCATAAGTTACCAGAACTTTGAAACTTGCTCTTTCGGACCGGTTTTCCTATATGCAGTATATGTTGGGTCCTTTTTCTGCCGCTTTCCTCAGTAAACGGTGAGAAATCTAAGCTAAACGTTTTTCTGGCATTCGTCAAGTAAGCTCTTGCTGGATGCATATTACGCAGAACTAAAACGGTGTTTTGGCCTATTTAATCATAGGCCAAAAGTTCAGTTTTTAAATGTTTTATATTATGCAGATAAAAAAGTACACCTTTTGCATATTATGCAGAACATACTGTATTGTTCACTGCAAATATTTCTGACTGATCCTGCACATCTCTATCAGTAACCTGGCAGGACCGCACAGTTATGTAGCTGGCAGTTCAGTCTGAATGTGGAAAAGTCTGGTAAAGTAAGCATCTTCGTTTTGATGCCCAATGGTGCTGCAGATTCCCAAATATTTTTTCACACTCAGTTGTAAAATTGTAATATAGAAATGTGCTTATTTCAAATAGGGGTCGTTTATATAGCGTTAACTTGATTCTAGTCTTCTGTAGTTCTGCATTTCTGGGTAGCCTGCCCATGGATGCCTAGGCTTGATAATGTGGCATTATTTTTATTTATTTATTTTGGTGTTTTTTTTAGAGTTTTTCTGTTGCATTGAAACCAGAAGGAATGTTTCTTTTACTTCTCTATGATCATGCTCCCTAACTTGGGGTGGTATTCTCCACGTTTGTTTTGTATTTTATACAAAATATTTTTAGTGATGTGTATTTTCAGAGCTATTTTAAATATAATGCAAATTTAGTTCAACAAAATATTCTTAAGAATCTAAAAAGATTTAAAAGGTTAATACTTACATTATGATAAACTGTTTTAATTAAGCCAGTTCTTAGGACTGAAAGGGCTTGAAAATGTTTCTGTTCAGTGTATACAGCTTAAATTATAATGATTTGGGGTCAGATTACCAAAGAGTGTTCCCGTTTTGTCTGTTGGAAAACATGCTAATAACATTAGACCCATAGAGCAGTAACCTTGTGCCTGCTGGCAGGCCACACACAAGACTGCAAGTGGGCCAGGAAATTGAGGACCTGTTGTGAAAAGCAGGAATGATGAACAGACTGGATTTCTATATATTTTTTTTTTAAGTGAAGCCAATTAGATCTGCTTGATATCTGACAAGTTTTAGATTTACAATGTGCAGAATTAAAGCTGGAAATGATGGGCATGCATGTAATATATTTAACTTGCATGCTGCACTTTTTCACTAAAACTACCTAAAAGTCTAGAAACGGGTAAACAAATGGTAATTGCAAAGTGCACACGTAATCTGGGTGATTTCTAACAGGTGAGGTCTGAGGGAGGAGCATTGATATTTGCTTTCTGTGCAGTTTTCTATTTCTTCAGTTTAAAGCTGTAGAAACCTTTTTTTTTTTACTCAAAGATTTTCAGAAGTCTTACATATTTCTTTACTCTTTAACGCCATTGCACAAATATATAAAATCTAAACATGTGAAATCAGACTATGAATTTGTGTAAAATATTTATATTACACCTATAATAAATCATGCTAAGTAGATTATAGTATACAGCATAAAACAATATAATATCAAGTAAACCTATCATGGCAAACATCATAAATAACATCTGCAAGTTCTAAAAATCATATATATATATATATATATATATATCTCAAATATAAAAAAAACTTCCAGTACCATCTAAACCCGGTCAGTAGTAACCAAAAAAGCTTCCTGAAATAGGAAAGCCTTTTTTTATTATTATTATTATTATGAAAGTGTTTAAAGTCTGTCTTAGTCCGTAGCTCATTGGGTAGGTCATTCCAAAATGCAGGCCCTATGATATAAAAAAGCATGACATTTTGTCTTGCAGACAGGCCAGCTTCACACTAGGAACTTCTAAATAATTATTGTTAGCAGAACTCAACAATCAAGGAAGGAGTATGCTCTTTAAAGAAAACTGTTAAATAAGTTGGGGAAATTTCCCTCACACATGTATAAAGCAATAAAGAGAACCTTACATTTTGTTCTTTATGCAGTAGGGAGCCAGTGGAGACTGCATAAAGGGGACAGATGCTCCCTAGAAGATACACCTAATACATCATTTTGAGTGTTTGTCGCTTGTTTTCTTTGCTGCTACTTATGGATTTATTGCGGGGGGTTTTTCTGTGTGTACACATAGACGCTTATCAGTTGAAAAGGAAAATCCTTCAAGGCCTTGTGGTGTTTATGATGTCTGGTCCCCAAATGGAATCTCCTATAATCTTCTAGTGAGTTGCCATTGAATGTGTGTTCTATCTGCATGCCTTTAGCCTCATTGAAATAATATTGTCTATTTATTACTGATAATGTGGTTTAAAAGTTGTTTGGTATTTATGTTGGTGATGAATTTAGTTGCATGAAGGCAGGAGATTGAAGTTCTGCCACTTCTGAGGTGGATGTCTGTTGATTTTCGTCTCTCTGCAGAAGTGCAGTCTATGTGAGGGGGTTCCACTGCCAGGGCTGTTCTGATAGTTGACTGAACTGAGGCACAGGGAAGTAAGGTGTTATTGTCCCAGATTTGATGGAATAATTGGGACTAGAAACTGCAAGTTATGCTTCCCAGGCTCCCAGTTCTGTGCAGTGGTTCTCAACCTGGTTCTTGGGGCACACCTAACCTATCAGGATTTAAGGATATCTCCATTGAATATGCATGAGATTTCCATGAATTGCCTGTATTGTATGGAAATCTCTCATATGCATATTTATTGTGGATATCCTGAAAGCCTTACTGACTAGGTGAATCCCAAGGACGAGGTTGAGAACCCCTACTCTAAACTCTGTTCCTTCCCTGGTTCTCAACCCAGTTTTCGGGACATATCTAGCCAGTGAGATTTTCAGGCTCTCCACAATGAGTATCCATGAGAGAGATTTGCATGCATTGCCTCCATTGTATGTATATTAATGACTGAGTTGAGAACTACTGTACTTTTTATTAGCTATTTCTTGTAATTGAGCAAAGTTTTATTTACCACTTTTGATCTGTACCCTGAATGAGGTGGTCTGAAGTTCTTTGGTTCTACTTTTTGTATTTTCTTTCTATTTATGTAAAAAGATCCCATGTATCTCTGTAACGTTTTCTCAGCAAGCACGACCAACTGAGCTAACTCCTCCTCAGAACTGTCCTTGGGCTGCCTCCTGTCTCTTCAGTCTAGGATGTAGACCAAACAAATTATTCTGCAAAATCACTGTGCAAGGTGCTATCTGTTTCCCTACCTTTCTGCTACCTGTGTGTTAGTAAATTCAGACCAATGGCTTGGAATGAGTTTAATTAGTTGACATTTGCTCACTGATAACAGTAAAGGAGAAAAGATATTCAGCTTTCCTTAAGCAACTGTCTATTTACATAACTTTTGCTGCTGAGCAATTTTTCATTTTGGCAGAAGTTTCACTCCAAGGCAGATTGCTCCATTTAAATACAAAGAAACAGAAACTGAGGCAAAGTTTACTCTGTCAGGAAATTAAGTAGGACAGAGTTGTGCTGTATTATGGCTGTATTTTTTTTTCATCCCCCTTCTTGTCTGTTTGGATAGACTTATTGTTTGAAGAATCAGGACTACATTTTGCGGAGTTTTAGCTGTGTAACTTTTTATTTTTTTATATCAGTTAACATGCTGCAGGAGTAACATTAGGCTCGGCATTCAAAGATGTCCGGCTAGTCTTATCTGGCTAACTCACTCGGGCTGTGCTGCTGAATATCTCTGAATAAATCGCTAGTCTGGCTAACTTGGTCCTGCTGCTGAGCAGGTCTTACATAGCCGGATAAGGCTGAATATTGCTACTTATCCAGATGCGAACCAGGTAAATAGTTCCTCCCCAAAACATCCCATTTCCCCCTCGCCACTTAACTGGCTAAGTATTTATCTGGGTAAGTGGTGGGCGCTAAGCTCGATCAGCTATTGAGCTGCTGCTGCTGCTAGCTGGATAAATCCTTACTTATCCTGCTAAGTGGCAGTGAATAGAGCAGGGGTCTCAGCTGAAGTTACTTGGGAATTGAGACTTGACAGAAGGAAAGGTGCCTTTTTTAAATTTTGAAGGCCTGGAGGACTGTTTCCTGAAGAAATTGAATAGTTTTTAAATCTGGTGGGGAGGGAAAAAAAAGAAAATTAGACACTTATGGAAATAGCAGTAGCAGACACCTTGAATTATTAAGTGATTTACAGCAACTTTGTGTGGAACAGCGTTTGCTGCTTCATAGAAGTTGTAAAATAGATGCATTATCCAGATCTGATGACGGTGTCCTTTTGTCAGGGTAAGAGGGAGGGGATACTGAGAAAATATTAGAGGGTGAGCCTGGAAGAGAGTAAGTTAAGGAAATAAAAAAAAAAATGTAAAAGCTCACAGAAAGGACACTAAAGGGGTCGTTTTCTAAAGGGATCGCATGCAAAAGGTCCCTTTTCGTGTGCGATAGCTAAATCGGGGCGGAGTCCACCCCAGAAGGAGAGGAGTTGGGGTGGACTCCGCGACCACAAAAAGATAGGACTCCTTATCGCCGCCAGTAACGCGCCCAATAGCACCACCTTTCACAGTGGCGCTATTGGTTTGCGAAAGCCGGCAGCGATAATTCAGCGATCTCTGCCAGCTTTCGCTCCCCCGGTACTGCACGATTCTCAAAGGCCTGCGATTTTAGAAAATCCAGGCCTAAGGGTGCAAAGCTGCAAAATAGCTGAGCTAGTAAAGGTGGAAACCTGATAATTTACCTGCAAGGGAAGTGTCTGCAGTTAGGACTAATAAGTCCTGAAAACAAATAGCTGAAAGAAACTCTGAATTATTATTCCTTACAGACAATGATTCCAAGCTTCAACGTTTACAGAGCCAGGCATATTTTTTCTGAAATTTGGGTGGGAAGAAATCAAATTTCTCCATTTCTATGTAATTCAAATTTGAGAGATAAAAAAAGAATATATATATATATATAACAAAATAGTTTACAGTTAAAAAAAAATAGCATTCCCAAATAAATGGAATTACAAACAATTCTCCGCTGTCAGTTTTTCTTGAACTGAATTTGGTTGAAAGTGCTGAAAAGCAGATCCTCTATGTGATACTCAGAGACACGTTCTCTCTCTCTGCTGTATTTGTCCAGTTTTGACATGAGTAGAAGATAACGTGTAGCTGTCAAACTCACGGATACAAGTGCAGCACTCTCAAACAAAGGACTTCTGTGCTTTTTGCTTTGTTGAAAACATTTTTGTTTTATGTCCCTTACCATCAATTAGAAGAAAGCAAGCAATGGGCCAGATTTTGTGCTTTCGTATAAGGTCAAGTGTGCGAGGAGAGACAAGGGTCCCCATGCTGCTGTGATAATGAGATTCTTCTGTATTCTCATATCATTTTAGTCAGGGGGCTGACAAAAAAAAAGATGCACCCAAAAATTAATTTAACTGTGCTAAAATGTAAAGGAATTAATGATGCAAAATTCAAACCTTTTCCGATGGAGAGGAAGTTGTAGTTGTAGGGGTCATGAAATTAAACTCCAAGAGATAGACTCAGGAGCAACGTCGAGAAGTATTTCTTCACGAAGAGGGTGGTGGACGTATGAATGCCCTCCAGAGGACAAGAACTGTAGTGGGATAAACACAGAGAATCCCTAATGGCTAGAGGATGGAAATGCAGAAATGGAGTAACAGTAAACCGTAGTTGTAACATTGCTGCTTGGGGGGAGTAACCAGCACGGAGCACCTAATGCTATCCTTACCAGAAGACATGAGGGTGAAGTGCACAGAGTAGAAGTTACTACTCTAAGCAGATTGGTCCATCCAGTCTTGTCCAGCATTCAGGTTATCTACCGGCATTTACTGTCAGGCCGATACAGTAAAGTGCGGCCGCGGTTACCCTACTTCTAACCCGCTTTCTACTCACAATATGGCCGTGTTAGTCCAACCCGCGATTCACTATCCCCTTTAACCCATCCTTACCGCTTCTTTAAATCAACGGGAAACCCTTTCCGCCCGCGGCATGTATATGAGATGTAAACCATCGGATTAGCTATTCCCTCCCATACAGTAACGTGCGCCCCGATTATCGCTTTTTAAACCTGCAGTTTTGCCGCGCGTTTAACCTGCTAACTTACCGCCTACCCTTACCCCTGCGTTAGAGTGGAGCGTCAGGTCAGAGAGACGAAATTTCACGGGCAAACGACCCCCTCACCCCCCCCCCCTGGGACGAGAGCCAGGATCGGGCAAACTTTCCCCCAGCCCCCGCTCACCTGCCCTGGTCGCGTCCATGGGTGCCGGTCTCCGGGGCAGCCCCAGTCCTCTCTCCCCTCCTCCCGGGGACAGCCGGCGGCGAGAGTAGCCCGGGGCGGATCGTGAGGCAGCTTCCAGCAGCCCCCGCCGGCGAGGGTGAATGAATGCACGCCGTGACCTGAGCGCCCGGCTGGATGTCCGAGGTCATGGCGTGCGGCTGGAAGCCGCCTCGCGATCCGCCCCGGGCTACTCTCGCTCTCGGCTGCCCCCGGGAGGAGGGGAGAGAGGACTGGGGCTGCTCCGGAGACCGGCACCCATGGACGTGACCAGGGGCTGGGGGATGGGATTAGTCGCGATCTGAAGAGTGGCTTTCCATGCGCATTGGATTTTAGGTTTTCTTTTGCTTAAAGTTGGGATCCGCTTCCTGGTACCTGTCATTTCAAATGTAATTTGAAATTACATTTGAAATGACAGGTACCAGCGCACCCAGGATACTGTACAGGCTCTGTATAGCGCCTATACAGTAAAATGGATTGCGCTTCATGGACGTGGGTTGGACGCGGCTTGCATTTGCATGCCATTTAAATACAGTATCATGAGGTATGTGATCCAGACTGTGCGTGCGGCAAACGCGGCTGCGCCAGGCACTAACGCACCTCTTTCTACCGCCCCTTACTGTATCGGCCTGTGAGTTACTATGAAATGTACTGAAGTCAGTTTCTCTTCAGATAGATGATCCACAAGGATCCTTCTACCTTTTACGTTTTAGGATGAATAATCCTAACTTAAGACAGGAATGCCATACAGTTCCCTACCTTGTAATCATATCTATAGCCACCCCTGTGATGGAAGGTTTAGCAGAACATTTATGGTTCTTGAATTATGGAATAGCTTCCTACAGAAAAGTGTGCAACACTTAGTTATTACACAGCTTCCAAAAATGAGGGCACAAGCAGAGAAAGTGACTTGCCAGGTTCCGACCTGGTACGCTGTCTGATCACCTGAGCACACCTCCTCCTTCCCAGGGATGCCTTAGCATCTGTGGAGGGAAATGCTGCTTGCAGAGATAGGTGTCAGCGTCAGGCCCTTTGGGCAGGGAACGCATACCTTCTCCAGGTACATAGATGTAATTTGATGAGCTCAGCTCTCTTGCTGAGCACTACTGGGTGGCAGAAATAGAGTAGCCAAATCGAGACCCGTCTGAAAATCCTTACAAAAGCAACACATGGAGCATGAAGTAGATCTGTGGTTCAGACATCAGAAATATGGCCAGGTAGGAGCCTGCAGAGGCTGTTAGGATGTGGTTTCCAGAGACTGTTTCAGGGCTGGGCACCCATGCCCATAGGGTAGCTCTCTTCTGATGGCATTCATTTCCCACTGGGTCGCAACATTGGTCTGCCCATTACACTGTGGACTGAGGGTTTTTGGTTTGTTTTTTTTTTTTTTTGAAGTGTCAGCAGTGGGGGAGAGGAGAGGGGTTTCTGTATGTTTCCTGAGCTGTTCTGAAGCTCTTGTTACAACAGTAGTGAGGACAATGTGTACTGCTATGTTCATAAAAAAAAAAAAACCAAAAAAAAACCAGTAGAAAAAGTTTTTGTTTGTATCTGTCTGCCATTTAGTTACATTAGTGCGTGTTTAAAACCTTCACAGCATGATATACCTCTTGTTTTGTATAGATTATTGCCTCGTGAAGGGGAGCAGGACATGTACCATTCCACTCTGATGTGGTTGGGAGTGGGAGAAGGAGAGGAATTATTTTGCAGACTGTTAAGACTCTTCAGTTTTTCTTGTATGGAAAGCAGCTTAGTTTGGGGACACACAGAATGAAGCGCATGTGTACTAAGTAAGGGAGACTCTGGAATTTTCCATCATTCTTTTTAGGTGCTGAGTTAATTTGGCCTACAGATAAAATTTTCATATCTTGTATTCATGGTATTCACAAAACTGCTAGATTGGCTGGTATCGTTGTCCAAGCTGTTACTTTAAAAATACCTGCAGTGATTCGGCTCTGACTAATCAAATTGGCTTTGCTGTTTAGCCAGTGAATGAATTACAAGTGCATGTGATTTCAGGCCAGTTATGACTAAAGAGGATTCTATTTCTAAACCACTTTTTTTCCAATTTTAGTTTAAGGCTGTTTACAAAATTTTTCAGGTATGATTGGTCCCTTCCCCAAAGAGCTTACAGTCTTAAGTGGGTAACGCAGGTCATTTTTATGGTGTCGGCAGGCGTTTACTTGTATGCTGATGAGCAATTTTTCAAGCAGTTAAACCTGGTTTAGCTTTTGGTCAGGGCATAGTCAGCTGTTGTAGAATCTAGTGTCTTTGCTTCAAGCTTTCTGTGTGAGTGATCCTAAGGAACTGAGCCAGGAGGGCCAGGAAAAAGAAAGGGGCGTCGTCTCTTTGTAGGACTTGATCATATTATCGCTTCTTCCAATATTGGATCAAAGAATAACCATCTGTGTTTAATATACGATCCTGCCACTTCCCTGTATATATAGACAGCCAGTTCTGTGGTACTTGTATTAATGCACGCGTTTTTATTTTTTTCAGGGTCAATTAAGTGAATTTATGGACCATGGAGGCATGCCTTATGACCTGTAAGTCAATACAGGAAGACATCTTAAACAGTAATTATGTCAATTTAGAAGAGATCTTCTTCAGTCATGATGTGCATGCTGGAGACTCGTTGCCCCAGGCAGACAGCTGCTGGCTCACTCTGCTGGTGTTTGAGCATTATTTACACAGGGCAGATTTCACTTGGCACGTCCATCCGTCACTGCTTTTTCAGTGCACAAAGCCTATGCCAGTGATGTGAGCTCTGAAGTTTTCTTCTGTTTTGTACCTGTTGGAAAAGTCCACAAAACTCAGAGAGTGCACATTTTCACATTGATTGTTTGTTTTGTTTTGGGGTTTGTTTGTTTTTTTTAATTTTTTTAAAGCTTTTTGCAGCAGGGAAAGTATAAAAGTTGAAAACCCCAGAGATAAGCAGACAAAGTGAGATCTGAAACAAACAGGTGCACAGATTCAGATTGTTTCTGATGTTGCTCGTTTAAATCAGACATTCTGAATCCCCACAAATTTCCTGGGCAAAGAGAGAGGTCTGCTAATTCTGCTTGCTTACAAGGGTTGTCTTTCCCCAGTGGACTGTATGCCTGTCAACAGAGGGTATATGGGATGGAGAATCAAGAGCGCTCATAACCTGAGTTAGCTTACTTAAGGATGGTTTTGTTTATATATTTTATCTTTTATTGATTTTTTTGAAATTATTAAAATGTTGTTTTCAAGATAATTTGTAAATCCATCTGTTGTGTTTGTTTTTATTTTAAATCTTTTTTTTTTTTTTCTCACCCTTCAGGAGTATGGAACATTGTGAGAAGTTTGAGATCTCGGAAACGATTGTGAACAAAGGTCCAGAAAAGATTAGGCCGGAATGCTTTGAGCTGCTTCGTGTCCTGGGTAAAGGTGGTTATGGAAAGGTGTGGGGGTTTGTTTTTCCTTTGTTCCTTTCTAAGTTTTAAGAAGTATATTTTGGTGGGCTTTTCCTGCTGCATTGCCTGCTATTAATTGCTTATGCCTAGCACTTCGCTTTCAGCTTGAGTCTGAAAGTAGCACACAGAGCAGTCTTGTCCATTATTGTACTAAACAAGCTCCATTAATTAAAATAAATACTGGGCATGGGCAGATCCTAAACTGAATAGTACTTGGGAGGAAAGACCATTGCATGGTGCCATTTTCATGGGTGTGCTGTGCATCAGTCCATACGAGAGGCAGATGTGATCTCTGTATGTTGGAGACGTGTTAGTATGTTGTCTGGTGCTGGTATCCAACATATCTTGGGAGGCAAAAAATTAGATTGTTTGAATAACTGATTACACTGAAATACGGTGCGAAAAGGGATAAGATAGAAAAACCAAAATTCAGACACCTAATGTAATTTAAACAAAGAAACTTAAAATCAGAGCTCCTCCTATTCAGAGCTGGAAGTGCACCTCGTGGTACTTTAGAGTCAGAAATATGATAAATGATTAACGCAGGTGATACAGATAAACAGTGACTGAGAGACACATCCCTGCTCCCAGACACTTTGTAGCTCAAGGCCCCTCACTAGTGAAGGCTGCAAGTTTGTAGGCAGTGAATATGTATAGACAAGGCCAAATTGTTCCTGTGTGAGAGGGAACTTTTTTTTTTTTTTTTTTTTGCAGCATGAGGAAAAATGTAGCTAGTTGAATGTCTCCAGTGAGTTGGCTGTTTGTGTATACTCCAAAATGTAGTAGAAGAGAGACTGGTGAAGGGATGGTAGAGAAATTAGGCTAGAACATGTGTGGGGACATTGATGACCCACCATCTGTGATGAAGGAACACTGGGGACTGGTGTGTGTCGGATTGAAGGAGACAGACTGCCTGGGTGGGTAGAAGAGGTGAATGGCAACGTGCACAGTATGCTGTTGTACATCTTCCTAATATTTCCTATGTAACAATGTTTGATATGACTTTGGTCATAATGACCTCTTACTAAAGAGCATGCTCTGTAATGCAGTCTGTTGACCTGAAACTGTCAGTTGATCATTCATATATTAGGATTTAGCATGAAAGTTTACAGTTCTATACTTCTCTGTTTATACAGGTTTTCCAAGTAAGAAAAGTAACGGGAGCAAACACCGGAAAGATTTTTGCTATGAAAGTACTTAAAAAGGTAATTTTTAATTATTCAAGATGATTTCAGCTCCTATGCGGAAGTTAGATTTCATCTGATAATTTTCAGTTTGAGCTACAGTGAAGCCATTCAGAGCCAATATGGAAACTCTTGGCAGATTATCGAGACATTAATAACTTAAACCATTCTGTGAACTCTTGAAAAGTACACATGCCTATATTGGACACATAGTAATACATACAGAAGAAAGGTAAATTCAACCACATTTTGAAACTTTTCAGTGGTTATGTCAGTCAAAGTCTTGACCTTAACTGTTGTCCATTTGTGGATATTCATAAAGGAAAGAAAGGAAACCTACATAAGATATGCCATACTGAGTCAGACCAAGAGTCCATCAAGCCCAGTATTCCATTTCCAGCAGTGGCCATTCCAGGTCACAAGTACCTGGCAGGGTCCCAAACAGTAAACAGATCCTGTGCTGCTAATGCCCAGGGATAAACAGCGGCTTTTCCCAAATGTGTCAAGTTATTAGTTTATGGACTTTTTCCTTCATGATCTTGTCCAAACCTTTTTTAAACTCATCTATGCTAGCTGTCTTCACCACATCCTCTGGCAATGAATTCCAGAGCTTAATTGTATGTTGAGTAAAAAAATAATTTTCTCCGACTTGTTTTAAATGTGCTACTTAGAAACTTCATGAAGTGTCCCCTACTTTTTGTATTTTTAGAAAGAGAGTAAATCAGCAATTTTCATTTACCTTTTTCTATTTTTCTCATGATTTTATAGACCTCTATCACACCTCAGCCGTCTCTTCTCCAAGCTGAACAGCCCTAACCTCTTCTGCCTTTCCTCATAGAGGAGCTATTCCATCCCCTTTATCATTTGGTCGCCATTCTTTGTACCTTTTCTAGTTCAGCTATATCTTTTTTGAGATGCAGCGACCAGAATCATACACATTACTGTAGGTGCGGTCTCACTGTGGAGCGATACAGAAGTATTGTAACATTCTCTATTCCTTTCCTAATAATTCCTAACATTATATTTGCTTTTATGATTGTCGCTGTACACTGAGCCAATGATTTCAAAGTATTGTCCATGATGTTGCCCGGATCCTTTCCCTGGGCGGTAACTCCTAATATGCAACCTAACATCATGTAACAACAGTGTGTGCTATTTTTCCCTATGTGCATCACTTTGCACTTGTCCATGCTAAATTTAATATACCATTTGAATGCCAAATCTTCCTTCAATTTATCATAGTTTGCTTGTGATTTCACTACTCAGAATAATTTTGTCTCATCTGCAAATTTGATCTCGTCGTTCCCTTTTCCAGATCATATATCAATATATTTTAAAAAACCCTGGTCTAGGTACAGATCCCTGAGGCACTCCAATGTTTATCCTTCTCCATTGAGAAAACAGACCATTTATTCCTACTCCCTGTTTCCTATCTTTTAACCAGTTTGCAATCCACAATAGGACATTGCCTCCTATCCCATGACTTTTTTAAAAAATTTTCTCAGGAGTCTCTCATGGGAGACTTGTCAAATGTCTTCTGAAAATCCAAATACACTATATTCATCGGATCATTATTATCTACACATTTTTTGTCCCCTTCAAAATAATGTAACAGATTGGTGCGGCAAGACTTCCCTTATGTAAATCCATGCTGGCTGTGTCTCATTAAACCATGCCTTTCTATATGTTCTGTGATTTTATTCTTTAGAATAGTTTCTACGATTTTTCCCGGCACTGAAGTCAGGCTCACTGGTCTATAATTTCCCGGATCAAACTGGAGCTCTTTTTAAAGATTGGCATCACATTCGCCACCCTCCAATCTTCAGGTACAATGGATGATTTTAATGATGGGTAACAAATTACTTGTAACTGATGTACAATTTCATTTTTGAGTTCTTTCAGAACTCTATAGTGTAAACTATGTGGTCCAGGCGATTTGCTACTGTTTATTTAGATTTATATTCTGCCTTTCAGCCACTTCCATATAGATTGCTTTCTGGTACCGTAGGTATTCCCTGTCCCCAGAGGCCTCAGAAAATGTTTATACTTGACCCCTGTACGAACCCGGATCAGTCCAGACTCCTGGGTTTTACCCCCCCTCTAGCAGATGGAGACAGTGATTGTTTTAAAAACAAACTCCGCCTTGCATAGGCTGGTGCCACCTACAGTCCGGCATTATTCATCTGTCTCCAGCAGATGGTGGGGGTGCAAAACCTACAGTCTGGTCTGTGAGAATAGTTTTTCTTAGGAAAGTTAGTCAGAGTTAGGGGATCTTTATAACTTGCTGATTTCCTTAACTTGGCTAGTTTAAAAAAAAAAAAAGAAGCTTAGGTTTGCTAAGAAGGAGCAGTATGGTCAGCCTCCCAGGGGGTTGGTAGGTCCTGAGAGGGCCATCCACTGCTGGTATTGAGGCAGCTGCAAGCCAGGGTTGAGGACCCTCATATTCTTTTGTGGCAGCTCGGGTGCGATACTGGGGAGCCCAGCTCACTCCACCTTGCGGATCAGCACCTTGGACCACTGCCGGGAAAGGTTTGAAAAAAAAAATTCCAAGTTTGATTTTTACTTTCGTTTTCCATAGCGGGTCACCTCTCTCTCTCCTCACTGTATTTTTACCGCATTTCGAGTACCGGGGGGGGGGGGGGGGGTCGGTTTTTCGGCTCTTTTAGTTTTGCTTGCGGCTCGGCCCACGCTCATCTCTTGCATGAGGAAATTTGTTGGGCATGTTTGCCGGGGGACGGGTTCCTCCGGTGGATGAAAAGTTAAAAACCTAGCAAATGCTAGGTCTACCCGTGCTCCGGCAGCTTCAGTTGATCCTGGGCAGGCTGGAATTGATCCATTCCCGCTCAGCGCGGGAACGGAGGCCATCTTGCAGTCCTTCAGGTCTGCAACTCAGGCAGCCATGGGGGAGGGGTTGCTACCACCTCCTCTTTCTCCTCAGTGGAGGTTTTCTGCTGATAGAGAGCCTTTGCAGCCTGATTCCCCTGCTACGGAAGATGACCCTGAGGGGGCCTCTGACTCCTCCTCCTCTTCCTCCTTTTTGTCTGCGTTTGTCTTACTACTTCATAAGGCGTTTAAAGCACGGAAGTCAGGCAATAGGTACATGGGAGAAAAAGTCGCCGCTGGGGGGGGGCCAGATCTCATGCCAGGAAACATGCTAGACCTCGAGGCGAGAAGGGACCGTCTCTGCCTAAGCGTCCTCTTCATCCTGGGGTTCCTCAGTCGGATACAGATACTTCTGGGCAGGATAGGGACCCAGAGGACCCGGACCCTCAGCCTACACCCCCGCATGGGGTAGATGCGGATCCTGATCTCCAGCCACAGGGGGCGGTAAGAGGCTCGCAGGCCGCGGAGGGGGATGACCCCAAAGTGGTTCACCTGTTTCGTAAAGACGAGCTTGGCCCTCTTATTCCTTCTATCCTGGCGGAACTGGGCATTGGGAGAGTCCTCCTGAGGAGTCGAAATTAGGTACTTATGGATCCTGTTTTGTTGGGCCTAAGAGGTCTAGCAACCGCCTTTCCCTTTCATTTTTCAGCTACAGACTTGTTGTTCTGGGAGTGGGATACCCCGGATCTTGGGTTGAAGGTGGGAAAGGCCATGGATAAGCTTTGGAGTTGCGGGTGCCCAAGGTAGACGCGGCGGTGGCCGCTGTTACCAAAAAGACCACGATTCCTGTTACGGGAGTATTTGCACTCAAGAACTTGCAGGACCAGAAGTTAGAGGTCCAGCTTAAAAGAATTTTTGAGGTCTCCGCTCTGGGGGTTAGGGTAGCTACGTGCAGCAACTTCGCAATGAGAGCGAGTCTTCGCTGGGTGCAACAATTGCAAGCTAATGCCGGCCTCTCAGAGGTGGAAGCTGCTCAGGTGGGTCGGCTGGAATCCTCCGTGGCCTACTGTGCGGATGCGTTCCATGACTTGTTACGGACATCGGCGAGATCCATGGTGTCGGCGGTCTCGGCTCGTAGACCTTTGTGGTTGAGACACTGGTTGGCGGACGTGCTCTCCAAAGTCCAGCTGGGGTCTATGCCTTTTAAGGGAAAATTGCTGTTTGGAAAGGTCTTGGAGGATATGATTCAATCTTTGGGTTTCCGGAGGACAGGCCTCGGTCTCGGGGTTCCTATTCTTCCAGAGCCAGATTCAGGGGGAATCGGCGATATTGACCTGTAAAAACACCTAGCTCTTCCTTTCGGCCAGCACAACCGAAGCAGCAGGCCTGGTCTCCGCCTTTTCGTGACCGAAGATTCGGCAGAGCGGGGGCGGCCCAGTCTGCTTCCAGGTCCAAATCCTCGCAATGAAGGGGCGCTGGCTCATTCCTTGGGGCCGGCAGAAGGGGGCAGACTGTCCCTAATTTTCGAGGAATGGGCCAAGGTCACAATGGATCAGTGGGTGCTGACCGTGATAAGACAAGGCTACGCTTTAGATTTTGCACGGCGCCCTCGGGACCGGTTTCTCATCTCTCTCTGCGGATACGCAGCCAAACGTCAGGCGGTTCAGGACACTTTGCAGCGTCTTCTTCATCTAGAGGCCATCGTCCCCGTACCCATGGGAGCAAGAAGGAAGGTCTGTACTCCATTTACTTCATAGTCCCAAAGAAGGAGGGAACGTTCTGACCCATTCTGGACCTAAAGAGTATAAACAGGTGCTCAGAGTACCAAGGTTTCGCATGGAAACTCTTCAGTCGGTCATTGCCTCGGTCAGAAAGGGGGAGTTCTTGGCGTCCCTAGATTTCACAGAGGCGTATCTGCATATAGGCATAAGTCCAGCTCACCAGCGGTTTCTTCACTTTGCAATCCTGGGCCAGCACTTTGTTTCAAGCTCTTCCCTTCGGTCTGGCCACTGCACCTCGGACGTTCACCAAAGTAATGGTGGTGGTGGCGACTCAGCTTCGGAGGGAAGGACTTTTAGTACATCCCTATCTGGACGACTGGTTGATTCGTGCAAAATCAGCCAATCTCACGCAGGTGGCAGTTCACGGGGTACTCCAGCTCCTACAGTCGTTGGGCTGGGTGATCAATCTCTCCAAGAGCAGGCGCATGCCCTCGCAGTCCCTGGAATATTTGGGGGGTGCTATTTTTCATGCAGCAAGGCAGAGTATTTCTCACTGCAGACTGCATTTTCATGCTACAAGCTCAAGACCGAGGATTCTTGCTCAAGCGGCCTCCCAGAGTTTGGGATTACTTGCAGGTACTTGGCTCGATGACTTCCACCTTGGAACTAGTACCGGGCCTTTACTCATAAGCGGCCCTTACAATCTGTGTTGCCCTCCTGTTGGAATCTAGTCTCGGAGCTATTTCACCTTCCTCTTCCCCTTCCGGATGCAGCGCAGGCCAGTCTCGATTGGTGGCTGGTTGTGGACAATCTCTCTCGTGGAGTTCCTCTGGAAGTTGCAGACTGGACAATGGTTACAACAGATGCCAGCCTCTCTGGCTGGGGAGCAGTTTGCAGGGGAAAGTCGGTTCAGGGTTGCTGGTCCGCCGAGGAGTCCCAATGGTCGATCAACCAGCTGGACTCGGGCAGTACGGCTAGTATTGCAGGCATTTTGTCCTCTCATCCAGGGGAGGGCAGTTAGAATTCTGTCGGACAATGTGACCACGGTAGTGTATATCAACCGCCAGGGAGGAACCAAGAGTCGACCAGTGGCAGTGGAGGCTCGTCAGCTAATCAGCTGGGCGGAACAACATGTGGTCAGCATCGCAGCGTCCCACATAGCCAGCAAGGACAAAGTGCAGGCAGACTTTCTCAGCAGGCACCGCCTCGATCCCGTGGAGTGGGAGTTGGCGGACGCGGCTTTTCAGATCATCTGAGAGGAATGGGGCACGCCCAGCATGAACCTCATGGTGACGTTTCAGAATGCCAAAGCCCCGCGGTTCTACGGATGGCGCAGGGAGACGGGGGCAGAAGGGGTGGATGCACTCGTGCTTCCCTGGCCCACTGGGATCCTGCTGTACGTCTTTCCGCCTTGGCCTCTAATCGGCAAGGTATTTCGGCGCATAGAGCTTCATCCAATGGAGGTAATTTTGGTAGCTCCGGAGTGGCCGAGATGTCCTTGGTTTGCAGACCTTCTCTACCTGGCGCGAACAGGACCTCTGCGGTTTCCACATCTTCTAGACCTACTGCATCAGGGTCCCGACTGTTTGGAGGAAGTAGAGTGCTTTTGTCTCGCGGCATGGCTTTTGAAAGGCGCCGCTTGAGTCATAAAGGTTATTCTCCAGCTGTAGTGGCGACTCTGCTGAATTCGCGTAAGACGTCTACCAACCTAACGTATGTTAGAGTATGGAGGATTTTTGAGTCGTGGTGTCTAGAGCGGGAGATAGCTCCCACTAGAGCGTCTGTATCAGATGTTCTCGGTTTTCTTCAAAATGGTCTTGCCAAGGGTTTTTCGTGTAGCTCCCTGAGGGTTCAAGTCGCGGCACTTGGCTGTTTTTATGGTACTATTCATGGTGTGGCTTTGGCGGCGCACCCAGATGTGGTTCGTTTTCTACGGGGTGCCAAGCATTTGCGGCCTCCGGTGAGACATCCTTGTCCATCTCGGAATTTGAATTTAGTGCTCAAAGCTCTGGTCTCAGCTCCCTTTGAGCCTTTGAAGAGGGCGACCCTGAAGGACCTTACTTTAAAAGTTATCTTTCTGGTTGCCATTACATCGGCTCATAGAGTATCGGAGCTCCAAGCTCTTTCTTGTAGGGAACCGTTCTTGCTGATTTCGGATTCGGGGGTTTCATTACAAACTGTGCCTTCCTTTCTACCGAAATTGGTTTCGGCCTTTCATGTCAACCAATCGGTGGAACTTCCGGCTTTCTTTAACGTAGATCGGTCGGATCCGTTGTCTGGGGATTTGCGAAAGCTGGACGATTGCAGAACGTTATTTGGAGGTCATCAATGATTTTCGGCTGACGGACCACCTGTTTGTACTGTGGAGTGGTCCCAAGCGTGGTAGGATGGTGTCTAAGACTACCATAGCTCGCTAGTTGAAGGAGGCCGTTAACTTGGCCTGTTTATTGCGTGGTAAACCTCTTCCTCTGGGGCTTTGTGCTCACTCTACTCATTCTCAGGCGGCATCTTGGGCGGAATGTCACTTGGTGTCACCGCAGGAGATCTGTCAGGCAGCTACTTGGAAGTCCGTTCATAGGTTTGCGAGGCATTACCGATTGGATGTACAAGCGCAGGGGTCTGCGGAGTTTGGAGCAGGTGTACTGTGAGTGGGCCTCTCCAGATCCCGCCCCAAGTAGGACAGCTCTAGTACATCCCAGGAGTCTAGACTGATCCGGGTAAGTACAGGGAAAGGAAAATTAGTTTATTACCTGATAATTTTCATTCCTGTAAT
This sequence comes from Rhinatrema bivittatum, assembly GCF_901001135.1. Taxonomy (NCBI): domain Eukaryota; kingdom Metazoa; phylum Chordata; class Amphibia; order Gymnophiona; family Rhinatrematidae; genus Rhinatrema; species Rhinatrema bivittatum. The sequence continues at coordinate 175,201,274 of NC_042622.1, forward strand.
ACCACGGATCAGTCCAGAGTCCCGCCCGTAAGATACATGGAAGTTAGGGAGAGTCCGCTCGTTCCCTATTTCTTCTGTTGTCAAATCTGCAGAAAGCGCTATCCTGTTTTGGATTGTCCTTGTTTCAGAGGGTCCACAGTTTCCGTTCCTTGAGGGGTTCGGTGACCCGAATGTTTTTTTTTTTCCGTTTTTCTAGTTGAGAGGTTCATGTACATAGTTCTAGTAGTTTTGAAGTCATACTGCTTTGACATTGAGTAATATTGCCGGACTGTAGGTGGCACCATCCTATATAATGCAGAGTTTGTTTTAAAAACATCTCTGTCTCCAGCTGCTAGAGGGGGAGGGGGGGGGGGCAGCAAAACCCAGGGGTCTGAACTGATCCGTGATACTATAAGAACGAAAATTATCAGGTAAGAAACTAATTTTCCTGCAAGTGGGGGAAGTGACTTGCCCAAGGTCACAAAATGCAGCAGTGGGATTTAAATCCTGGCTTCATATGGAGAGAACACAGATTCCCTAATCCTTTACCAAATAAACATATATATATATATATATATATATATATATATATATAGGGAATCTAGACACTTTTTTTTTTTATTTTATATTCAATCTAGCGTAAACAATTTTGTCTTCAATGACAATGCATCCTTGTAGGGACGCATTGGAGGGATCCTGTGTGATACAGATATATTGAGAAGACCCTGGGTCTTCTCAATATATAAGATACAGTGGTAGAACACAGTGTGGGATATAAGATACAGTGGTAGAACATAGTGTGGGAAATTGATAATAGGGTTGTGAAGACCCTGGCTGATACCGTGACAGAATCCAGTGTGGGAAATTGATGATAGGGTACTTGGATAAATTGAAAACAGGGTGATGGGAAGGAATCAGCGTGGGATTAGTTTTAATCATGTTGATATGAATTAAAATGATAGGGGTTAAATATTAATGAGGCAGAGTGTGGTCTTTAGGTTTGCCTAAAAAATTGATACATTATAATTTAATATTGGGTGTGTATGATGAATGAATGAGTATGTGTGTGTGTATAAGGGGTGTTTTAGTATATTGCTCTTTAATAGATATAATTCGTCCATGTTCTCTGGGACATCTATGTTATAGAGATGTTTTGATTAAAAAAAATTCTTACTCGGGTTTTTGTATTTTGCACATGCATGTACTGACATTGTATTATTGATTAAAAAGTGTATTTTTGATACTGTATTTATGAATAAAAAAGATGTAGTATGATATTCTATGATGTATGTTCATGTCATTGAAGACAAAATTGTTTACGCTAGCTTGAATATAATATATAAAAAAAAAGTGTCTAGATTCCCTATATATATGTTTATTTTCCCTGGTTCATAGACCACTGCTGTAACCAGTTTGTCAGTCTGCCCTATAACATCATCCAGGTTCACTGCGATTTATTTCAGTTCTTCTGAATCAACACCATTAACTACCACTTCCAGTACAGATATCTCCCCAATATCTTATTCAGTAAACGCTGATGCAAAGAATTCATATAGTCTTTCAGCGATGGCCTTGTGTTCCCTAAGAGCCCCTTTAACCCCTCAATCATCTAACAGTCCAATCAACTCCCTCATAGACTTTTTGCTTCAGATATTTTTTAAAAAAAGGTTTATTTCCTAGTGTGTAGTGAGATGGACTCGGGACCAATGGGTTATGCTCCCCTGCCAGCAGATGGAGACTTAGTCAGATTTCAAAACCAATGTCACCCTACATACACCTCTGCAGTGACCTCAGCCCTTCAGTATTTCTCCGTCTCCAGCAGATGGTGGACATTCCTCTCCCTATGGGGATTGCTGTACTTTTTGGAAGAGAAATACTACATTTAAATAGGAGAAAAAAACTGAGCCCCATTCTCCTGCGGTGATACCTAAAGGTCTCTCCCCCAGTTGAGAATTCCTGAGGCGATTTCCGAGATCCCTCAGAGGTGTGGCTTGGTCTGGCAGCTGGTTCCCGATGTGGACTTTGCTGCTTAAGCAGCTGAAAGGCAGCGGGTGCAGGAAGCAGAGCATGGTGGGGACTGCCAAAGCCTCCCCCCCCCCCCCCCCCCCCCCCCCGCCCAGAGCCAGAGACAGTCTCTGTACTCAGCTGGTAAGCACTGAGCCCAGGTAAAAAAGAGAGAAGAAGATTTACATCCTGAATCAGAGACATTATTTGGAGGGGTTTCGGTAAGACTTCCTCAGGTCTCCTTGCTTGGCGCACCGTGCGGACCTCATTCCTGAGCCCGTTGGGGTAAGGGAATGTGGGATTCCGAGCGGGTTGAGCGGCTCACCCCCCCCTCCCCCCAGTGGGCTAGGCTCCGCTTTAGACTTGGTCAGCACACCGCGTAGTAGGCCTCGGCGGCGCCATCTAGCGCATGTCTTTGAGCATGCCATATTGCCCTCCATAGAACGTCGGTACGCACAGTGTTGGCTCTATGCTTGCGTACATACTTGCACAACCTACTAAGCGCAGAATGCAGGTAAAGCCAGGCGCACGGGCTGTGCATGTGCCTTGCCATGTCCTGCCTAGGTGCCCAAAATCTGAGTACATAAAATTTTAAGCGCGAGCTGACAGAACACACAGCAGCGCCAATTGCTCTGGCAGCCAAGAAACATAAGCGCCTTTCTCTCTGCACTGCTTGTCATATTAGGGCTTCACAGTCTGACCTGTATTCCAGCTTGTCAGCACTGTGAGGAAGCCGAGGGAGAGTTGGCCACCCCAGACTTTGCTAAGCCCGGCTCCTCCCATTCACAGGATGGGTCAGCCACAGGCTTAACTGGAAGTACCCCAGATCTGAGTACCCCTGGGACTGGGTCATCCATGGGAGAGGGAAATTCAGCGGCACCTAGCCCAGTACCTCCTGGGCTAGGCATGGACCTGGCTGCTTCCTCTTGGGTGGAATTCTTTCAAGGTCTTCAAGCCTTTGTACAGTCACTGTCTGCTAACTTACTTGCTCCTTCCGGACGGAACTTCAGCCGGTAAGCTCTCCCCCTCCCAGACCTATCGGCAGACCTCAAGGCATGCCTTGCCTCACCATGGTAATCCCTGGCAGTGAAACGGAAGGTATGGACAAAGAAGTTTACTGATTAATTGAAAGATGGGGAAATTCCCCCTGGTTTAGAACTGTATCGGTCTATGTTAGGTTTTTCCATATAGAGATCCTGGCAGTTCCTGGGGCGGACTTTATGATGGAGCCAAAGAATAATCCCTGGCTAATTTCCCTACAAAAAGCCTCTTACTACTTTTCAGTACTGGAAGCCATCCAGGAGTTGATTGTCCTGGAGTGGGATGCCCCAGAAGCAAGTTTTAAAGGGGGACGAGCGTTAGAAACTCTATTCCCACTGGATCCGGCAACAAGAGAATGTTTGCGTTTCCTTAAAGTGGGTGCACAGGTCTGTGCCATCTCTAAGCGAGCAACTATCCCAGTGGAGGGAGGAGCGGCCTTAAATGATGCGCACGATAGGCGGATGGAGTCCATCCTTAAAACAGGCCTTTGACACAGTAGCAATGACCTTACAGATTGCTTCTTGTTGTCCCCTGATAGCTCGTTCATGCCTACTCCTCTCTCAGGAGGTGGATGACTCAGGGGTGAGTTCCAGAGCGGTTATGGAACCTGCCGCCGCCTTTTTAGCTGATGTGGGCTCTGATCTATTCCGAGCTTTGGCCATAGGAGTAGCCTCAGTGGTGGCGGCCAGAAGACAGCTATGGCAGCACAATTGGTCAACAGATGCAACCTCCAAGGCAAATCTTACAAAGATGCCCTTTAAAGGATCACTCCTTTTCGGAAGCGAATTGGAAAAAGCTGGCCAGTAAATGGGGTGAATATCCAGTTACTCAGCACCCAGAAGATAAGAGAAAGCAGTCACAGTGCCCCTCGCTTATGAGGGGTCGATCCAGGGGCTCCCATCACTTTTCCCCTACAGAAACTCGACATTTCAGAGGTCTCTGCCCTTTGGGAGGTCTCAGTCCTTTCGTTGTCGACAGCCCAGGAGAGGGGCAGGTTCGGGTTCATCCTGATGCCAAGGATTTGCCCATGGAGTGGATATTGATTCCAAGAGATTACGGGTAAACAGTCATCCAGTCCCTAGATCAGGGCATCTATATTCTTATTGGGGTTCAGTGTTTATGACTGGTTGAGTACAATTATGGTTATCCATTTTTAGTCATATTTTAAATTGTTTTTACAATAGTATGTCCACAGTGGCTTTTGAAGACAATTCTGAAGGGCTGAGGTCATCGCAGGGGTGTATCTAGGGTGACGTGAGCTTTGAAATCTGACTCCATCTCCATCTGCTGACGGGAGCATAACCTATTGGTCCTGAGTCCATCTGTCTGCACTAAGCAAAACAAAATTATCAGGTAAGTAATTTCTCCATTATGAGTTTTTGCCTGTACAGCCAGTTTCTTTCAAAATTTTCTTTTTGCCTGCCTTATCAGTGTTTTACATCTAACTTGCCAATGCTTATGCTTTTTCATGTTTTCTTCAGTTCCTGTTCGTTCACCAGATCAGTCCAGACAAATGGGTTTTGCATCCCTACCAGCAGATGGAGGCAGAGAACAAAACTTTGAGGCACTAGTACATATCTGAGAGTGCCACCTGCAGTCGCTCAGTATTTCTCTGTCTCCAGCAGATGGTAGAGGTTCAGACATGTAGTGAGATTTAAAAAAAAAAAAAAGTTTGGAAAACAGATTATTAAGAGAAGAAGCTTCCACTCCCTGAGGTGTTCCTCAGGGAGTGGAAGCTTCCACACCCTGAGGTGTTCCCTCAGGTGGAAACAGGTGAGTAGGGGTTGGCAGTCTCTGACTGTCTCTGTCTCCATCTACCCCCGAGGGCTGATAACCAGGGTTCCTGATTCCCTTATCCCCGTGGAAGGCTTCTCCCTGGGTTACAAGCTCCAGCAGGAAAGTATTTCTGTCATTTGTTGTTGTATTTTATTGCTTGTTTAATAAAGTGAAAAAAAAAAGAAAAGCTGCTGAGGCTGGGCTCAATTGTGAACAGGCCAGTTAAGCTGCTAAGCTGGAATCATTTGGGGAAAGGTTTGTAAAAGTACCCGACACCGCTGGGGGACTTGGGGTTTGTCGGGGGGCATAGGATGCAACAGCCATGGGCTATTTTTGGCAGTCCTTCCTCACGCAGGAAACAGCTTTTCCCTGTACGTACCCGGATCAGTCCAGACTCCTGAGTTTTGCCCCCCGTCTAGCAGATGGAGACAGAAGTTTTCAAAAGAAAACTCCGCCTTATATAGGATGGTGCCACCTACAGTCCGGTAGTATTTCTCTGTCTCCAGCAGATGGTGGAGGTGCAAGGCCTACAGTCTGTGCTGATTGCTCATTGGAGTTAGAGTAGTGAGTTCTGTGAGTTTTAGAGAGTTTTCGGTCTGTAAAACTTTTTTTTACTTTTGATTTAATTAAAAAAAAAAAAGGAGCAGTTTCTGTCCTGAGCCTCCCAGGGGGTTTGTAAGGTCCTGAGGGGACCATCCCCCACTGGTTGTTGAGACAGCTGCATTGTAGGTCGAGGGCCCTCTTGTTCCAAGCTTAGCAGCTCTGGGTGCGACACTGGGGAGCCCGGTTCACTCCACCCTGCCGGATCAGGACCGTGGACCACTGCCGGGCAAATCTTAAAAAAAAAAAAAAAAAAGTTTTGATTTTCTTTCATTTTCTGTCAGTGTCACAGGCGCTGCGGCTCTCTCTTCCCCTCCCTGACTCGGCACTTGGGCAGACCGCAATTATTTTCCTGTTTTTTACAGAAATGAATTTTAGCTTTCTCAGGCCCGCTGCCCAATGCCACACTCGTCTGAGTGCCAAAGCTGCCCAAGCTCCTTCAGTGTTAGCTGCATCGAGATCAGCTGAGGCAGATCAGTTCCCGCTGAGCGCGTGAACGGAGGCCATTTTGGAGTCTTTTAGATAAGCGACTCGTACAGCTATGGGGGATTCTCCCACCTTCTCACTCTCCTCAGCCAGGGTTTCCTAGATGGAGCGAACCTTTACATCCTCTCTCACCTGCAACAAAGGATAGCCCCAAGGGGGCTTCTGATTCCTCTTCCTCCTCCTTGGAGTTTATTTTATTTCACCATAAGGCTTTTAAAGCCAGGAGGGAAGGGAAGCTGCAGGGTGGGGGTAAAACTTCCTCTAGTGGTCTTAAGTCTCTTTCTCAAAAGCGGTCTAAGTCTAAGGGAGTCTCTGGGTCCTCCAAAGCTAAGCGCTCTTTGCGAACAGGGGCTCATCAGACCGATACTGATTCCACGGGTCAGGATACGGACCCAGGGGACCAGGACCCACAGGGCAAGCCTCCGATGGGAGTGGATACAGACCCTGATCAACATCCACAGGATCCAGCACGAGGCTCTCACATTGTGGAAGGAGATGACCCTAAGGTGGTCCGTCTGTTTAAGAGGGAGGAGTTGGCTCCACTTATCCCTGCCATACTCAGAGAGCTAGGCATAGATGGGCCGCCAGAGGAGTCCAGGTTAGGGGCCATGGACCCAGTGTTGTTGGGTCTGAGGAGCCCGGCTACTTCCTTTCCTTTTCATTTTTCTGCCACGGACTTGCTATATAGAGAATGGGATACCCCGGATCTGGGATTGAAAGTTAGCAAGGCTATGGATAAGCTATATCCTCTTCCGGAGGAAGCAATTGACATACTGCAGGTGCCCAAGGTGGACGCAGCAGTGTCCGCAGTCACCAAAAAGACTATAATCCCAATTACGGTGCTACAGCCCTGAAGGACGTACAGAATAGAAAGTTGGAGCTGCAACTCAAGAAAAAATTTTTTTTTTTTAACTTATAATTTTTTATTTATCACCCAAAAGGCAAGTGACATAAAATACAGAAGCTTAGAAGCTCAAGAACATTTTTGAAGTCTCGGTACTGGGAGTGCGGGCAGGTATGTGCAGCAATTTTGCCTTACGAGTGGGCCTTCGCTGGGTTCAGCAGTTACAGGCTAATGCTGGTCTTTCCTATGCAGAGGCACAGCAAGCAGGGCATCTGGAAGCTTCGATCGCTTATAGTGCGGATGCATTTTATGATCTGTTACGGACTTTGGCCAGATCCATGGTGTCTGCAGTCTCTGCTCGTCAGCTCCTGTGGTTAAGAAACTGGTCAGCAGATATTTCCTCCAAGGCTCAGCTGGGATCATTGCCTTTGAAGGGTAAATTGCTTTTTGGCAAGGACCTTGAGGATATGATTCAATCCCTGGGGGAGAACAAGGTTCACAGACTGCCAGAGGATAGGCCCAAGTCGAGGGGCTCCTTTTCTTCACTGTCTCGATTCAGAGGGAATCAGAGATTTCGTCCGTCCAGAGCTCCAGCTTCTTCCTTTTGGCAAGCATCCGGTCGCCAACAGTCCTGGTCTCAGCCATTTCGTGGCTGACGCTTTGGTAGAACTGGACCTACCCAGTCCACATCTGGGGCCAAGTCTTCCTAATGAAGGGACGCCGACCCATTCCTCAGTTCCAGCTGTCGGGGGCAGATTGTCCCTGTGTTACGAGGAATGGGTCAAGGTGACGTTGGACCAGTGGGTCCTTACTGTGATAAATCAAGGCTACGCTTTAGATTTTGCACACTGCCTTCCGGGCGGTTTCTGGTCTCCCCATGCGGTTACGAAGAGAAACATCAGGCAGTACAAGATACCTTGCAACACCTTCTGCAATTCGGCGCCATCACCCCAGTTCCTCAGACGGAGCAGCGAAAAGGGCATTATTCCATTTACTTCGTAGTCCCCAAAAAAGAGGGGTCCTTCCGACCCATTCTGTAAACCGCTGCCTCAGGGTGCCACGTTTTCGCATGGAGACGTTAGTCAGTCATTGCCTCTGTAAGAAAAGGAGAGTTTCTGGCATCACTGGACCTAACAGAAGCATATCTTCACATAGGCATTCGGGCCGACCACCAGATGTTTCTGAGGTTCTCGGTGATGGGTCACCATTTTCAGTTTCGAACTTTGCCCTTCGGTCTTGCCACCGCGCCCAGAATGTTTACCAAAGTAATGGTTGTGGTGGCGGCTCATCTGTGCAGAGAGGGGTTCCAGGTGCCTCCATACCTGGACGACTGGCTAATTCGGGCAAAGTCAGAGTCGCTCAACCAGTTGGCAATTTGCAAAGTGCTTCAACTCCTGCGATCACTGGGTTGGGTGATCAAATTAGCCAAGAGCCAACTGGTGCCCACCCAGTCTTTGGAGTTTTTGGGAGCTCTATTCGACTCTCAACAGGGGAGAGTGTTCCTTACCTCTGACCGAATTGTCAAGCTACAAGCACAAGTGCAGGACTTATTGGCCAACCGTCTCCCCAGAGTGCGGGATTATTTGCAGGTTCTCGGCGCCATGACTTCCACCCTGGGCCTTTGCTCATATGTGTCCTTTACAGTCAGCATTGCATTCGCGTTTGAATCCAGTCTTTATACAGTTTCATTTACCTCTCCCTCTTACGGATACGGCGCGCTCCAGTCTCGATTTGGTAACTTATCTTGGACAACTTATCCCGAGGAGTTCCCCTGGAGGTACCCAAATGGACAGTGGTGACCACGGATGCCAGCCTCTCCGGTTGGGGAGCAGTTTGCCTGAGGAAGTCTGTGCAGGGACAATGGTCCCTGCACAGACTTCCTCAGAGGTCGATCAATTGTCTGGAAACCAGGGCAGTGTGGTTAGCATTGCAAGCGTTCCGCCTTCTCCTCCAGGGGAAGTCGGTCAGAATTCTTTCAGACAATGCAACCACGTTGGCTTATATCAATCGCCAAGGGGGAACCAAGAGCCAGCCAGTGGCCACAGAAGCCACTGGCTGGCTCTTGGTTCCTTGGCAGCTGATCAACTGGTCGGAGAAGCATTTAGTAAGTATTGCAGTGTCTCACATAGCAGGAGTCGACAACTTTCAGGCGGACTTTCTCAGTCGGCACCACCTCGATCCTGGGGAATGGGAGCTCGCAGATGAAGCTTTCCAGCTCATATGCGACACTTGGGGCGTACCTCGCATGGATCTCATGGCAACGTTTGAGAACGCCAAGGCTCCATGCTTCTTTGGTCGCCGCAGAGAAACAGGAGCAGAAGGAGTAGATGCCCTGGCCGACCGACGTGCTGATGTATGTCTTCCTCCTTGGCCGCTGATAGGCAAAGTGCTCCAGTGTGGCCGATACGGCCTTGGTTTGCGGACCTGGTCAATCTGGCAGTGGCGGGTCCCCTGCGGTTGCCACTGCTCCCGGACCTTCTCTATCAAGGGCCCGTGTGTTTGGAAGAGGTCGATCGCTGTTGTCTAGTGGCATGGCTTTTGAGAGGCGCCGCCTGAGGAGCAAAGGTTATTCGAACGCTGTGTCAAATGGTCTCACCGCAGGAGATCTGCAGGGTGGCGACTTAGAAGTCTTTGCATTCCTTTGCCAGACACTACAGACTGGACGTTCAGGCACCAGGTGAAGGAGGCTTTGGAGAAGCAGTGCTTAGAGTGGGCCTCTCCAGATCCCATCCCAGGTAAGAAAGCTCTGGTACACCCCAGGAGTCTGGACTGATCCGGGTACGTACAGGGAAAGGAAAATTTTTTTCTTACCTGATAATTTTCGTTCCTATGGTACCACGGATCAATCCAGAGTCCCGCCCGGGGAATGCATGGAAGTAAGGGAGAGTCCGCTCAGTTATTGATTGATTTGTTTTCAGATCTGCAGAAATTGGATTGACCGTCCAAGTGGTTCTACAGGTTCAGTTCCTAGGAGGGTTAGGTGAACCGGTTATTTCTTTTTCTTGTTGAAGGCTTATTGTACATAGTTATGGTGGTTTTTTGAGAGCCATTCTGCTTTGGCATTGAGTAATACTGCCAGACTGTAGGTGGCACCATCCTATATAAGGCGGAGTTTTGTTTTGAAAACTTCTGACTCCATGGGCGGGGGGGGGCAAAATCCAGGAGTCTGGACTGATCCATGGTACTACAGGAACAAAAATTATCAGGTAAAACTAATTTTTCTTTCACCACGAGGCAGCCACATGGTAGGCCTCATGGCACGTGCCTTGCAGCATGCCAAATCCTGTCGGGCCTGCGGCTTGCACCAGATGCTTTTGAATTTAATGCCGTGTGCATTAAATGTGCCTGGGCAAGTGATGGAACCTCTGATGATGCTGTGGGAGGCCGGAGAAGGACAAAGTCCATGGGACCTGCGTTGGAGGCACGTAAAAAAAAAAAAAGGGGGGGGTTTCCGCTCCACTGGGGCCTAGGGATACCCCTCTTCCTCTTTCCCCTGTGGGGCATCCTCTGGGGGAGGATTTGTTTTGGGGGGGGGGCAGGGAATCTTAATGAGTCTGATCCCACGGAAGAGCAAGATATTTCTCCGGATTTTGTTTTGATGATGCACAAGGCATTCTTGGCCAGGAGTGGAGCAGTGGAAAAGCAACCCAGAGGCGGATTTGGTGCCATGGGGGTTTGCCCATCTTCGACCCCCTCCAGCTGGCTGTACTATTCCATTGGAATCTGTTATCAGAGGAGTATCGGCGACCTTTACCGCTGCAGGGGGAATCCAGATCCAGTCTCTTGTGGCTGTCTTGCCACAATCTGGAGAATGGAGTGGATCTGGAGACTCCAGATTGGGTAGCGGTGAGCACAGATGCCAGCCTCAGTGGTTGGGGGCAGTCATTCTTGGACTGAAGTCTCAAGGTCGGTGGTCACCCACGGAAGCAGCCTTGTCTATCAATTGTTTGGAAACAAAGGCAGTTCACAGGGCATATGGTTTGAGTTTTCTTGGATAGTGCAACGACAGTGGCATATATCAATCAGCAGGGTGACTTGAAGAGTCACGCCATGGCTCGGAAGGCCCATGAACGTTTTGTCTGGGTGGAGCGGCATTTGGAGGGGTTAGCAGCTTCACATGTGGCAGGAGTGGACAATGTGCAAATAGACTATCTCGGCAGGCAACAGTTGGACCCGGGGGAATAGAAGTAGTAAATGGAGGCCTTCAACCTGATTCGGATTCACTATGGCAGCCTCTGGCTGGATCTGATGGTGTCGTGGAGCAATGCCAAAGTGAGTCAGTTTTTCAGTTGCGGAAGAGAAGTCTGACCCAAGGGACTAGACCAGTGATAGTGACCTCCAGTCCTCAAGTGCCACAAACAGGCCAGGTTTTCAGGATATCCACAATGAATATGCATGAGATAGATTTGCATACAACGGATGCAGGGTGTGCAAATCTTTCTCATGCATAATCATTGTTGATATCCTGAAAACCTGGCCTGTTTGTGGTACTAGAGGACTGGAATTTGCCATCACTGGACTAGATGCTCTTGTTCTTCCGTGGCTAGCAGAGCTCCTGCTGTACGTCTTTCCTCCATGGTTGTTAATAGGCTGCATGTAGAGACACATCGAGAGACATCCGTATTGGGTGTTTCTCGTGGCGCCAGACTGGTTGCAGCGTCTGTGGTTCACAGATCTGATTCTTCTGACAGAAGACGGGCCTCTCAGACTGACTCATCTTAAGGTAAGGTCCTATCTTCTTGGATTGGGCAGATCAATTTTGTCTTGCAGCTTGACTTTTGAGAAGCAACGGTTAAGGCCAAAGGGTTACTCAGAGCCGGTTATTACAACTTTGCTTCAGGCCAAGAGGCCGTTCAGGTGTGGAGGGTCTTTGAGGCTTGCTGTTTGGAGAAAGACCTATATCCATTTCTGGTAGGGATACCACACATTTTGGCCTTTTTACAACAGGGATTGTCCGAGGGCTTTAGCCTACAATTCCCTTTGGGTACAGGTAACTGCTCTGGGGTGTCTCGGTGTAAACTACAAGGGAGATCTTGATGTTGCATCCAGATATGGTGCGATGTTTGAACAGGGTCAAGTATTTGCAGCTGCCAGTGCACAGTGTGTGTCTGGCATGGAGTTTGACCTTAGTTCTGCGAGTGCTTTGCGGTCTTCCATTCGAGCCATTGCAGAAGGTGTCTCTAAAGGACCTCATCCTGAAAGTGTTTGTTTTTTCTGGTGGCAATTTGCTCAGCCAGAAGGATTTTGGAGCTGCAGGTTTTCTCTTGTGGGAGCCATTTTTGAGAATTAAGGATGACTGTATGACTTTGTGCCACGGTATCCTCATTTCTACCCAATGTGGTTTCTTCTTTCACCTCAATCAGACAGTGCAGCTTCCTGCTTTTCCGAATTGGTTTTCAGAAATGCCAGAAGCAAGGGACCCACATTTGTTGGATGTTCATCAGTGCTGTTGCGGTATCTTAAGGTCACCAGCAGTTTCTGGCGGTCGGATCATCTGTTTGTATCGTTTGTTGAGCCAAAGAAGCGATATAAGCTGCGAAGGTCCCTATTGCTCTTTGGTTGAAGAAAACTATTATTCTGGCTTATATTTGCAAGGGCAGAAGGGTTCCAGAGGGGTTGCAAGCACGTTCTACTAGGGCGCAAGCAACTTCTTGGGCTGAGTGGCAGTTGGTGTCGCCACAAGAATTTTTTCGGGCGGCTACGTGATCTTCGCTGCACACTTTCTCTCGGCATTACCGGTTGAATGTTCAGGTACTGGTATAGCCGAGTTTTGACGACAGTGTATTGAGAGAGAGTCTTTTGCATGCCTGCCCATTGTAGGAGTGCTTTGATACATCCCACTTGTCTGGTCTGATCTGAGGTACGAATAGGATCAGTCCAGACAAGTGGGTTTTGCATCCCTACCAGCAGATGGAGGTAGAGAATAAAAACTTTGAGGCACTGCTAAATATCTGAGAGTGCTACCTTCAGTCCCTCAATATTGACCTGAACCCAAGCCAAACTTAGAGTGAACACTACTGAACTATCCCCTGCTTTCCCAGGGCGAACGTCAAACCAAGGATTGGCGATCCATGAACTGGAACTCTTACATGAACCTCAAGGAACAACCAAACCTGGAAACCCTTTTTAAGCTGACTATAGACATACTGAATGCTCCAGATACTATCAACACAATTTAAATCTGTCTTTCGTAAATCGGGCACAGCCTCTGGTCTGATCTGTGGTACTTCAGGAATAAAAATTAGCAGGTAAGAACCAATTTTCCTTTGGGTCCTTCTTTCAAAAATTGGAAAAAAGTTACTTTGGCTAAAATAGTATCTTTCACTTCACCTTTTATCCCTGCTAACAGTTAACTTTTCTTCCACCTTTTCTAATGCATGGAATACATCTGCTCTGGCTTCCAATATGGTATTTTAAAACAATAGAAAAGAAAAAAGTATATTGCTAATCTTTGTCCTCAAAAATACAAAACCACATAAAAGTGATCTGAATATACTTTTGAATGATTTTAATCTATTTGCAAAGTTCATGTATATAGGTAAAGACTCATTAGCTGTATACATGAAATATATACAGGTCACTTGGTGATATTTTTATTTTTGAGAGCAACTATATACCTTTTTTCTTTTCTATTAGACTGTTTATATATTGCCTTGCTTTCTCCACCCTTTCATTTATTTTGTACCAATATCCATGCCTGATGTAAACTCTTTTGTAGTTGCACCTTATAGTTTTTCCTAATTATTTTCCTCATTTTATCACTCTTTTGAAAGTTAAATGCTAGAGCAGTAGAAAATGTTCTTCCTCCAGTCATTAACCCAAATTTGATTGCTTTATGATCACTGTTGCCAAGTGGCCACACTACCCTTATGTATCGCACCAAATCTGCTAAGAATTAGGTCTAAAATGGCTTTCCCTCATTAGTTCCTGGACCAGCTGCTCCTTGAAGCAGTCATTTATTTAATCTAGCAACTTTATCTTCCTAGCGTGCCCTGCTGCAACATTTGCCCAGTCAGTATTGGGGTAATTGAAATCTCCCATTATTACTGTGCTGCCAGATTTGTTAATTTCCTTAATATCTGTTAGCATTTCATCATCCATCTGATAATTTCAGCCAGGTGGACGGTAGTATACCCCTCACCGCTATACTCTTCCCCATCACACATGGAATTTCTGCCCATAAATATTCTAATGTGCATGTAGTCTCCTGCAGGATCTTTATCCTGTTGGATTCTTTACAATCCCTAATATAAAGTGCCAGCCTTTCTCTCTCTACCCTGCCCTCCCGGCCTCAACGGGATGTCTTCTTCCTCAGTTACTTCCGCCTGCTCTTTCCCTCCTCATCTCCTACCCCCCCCAGCCCTTCCTCCCTCTCTTCTTTCCCACTTATTCCCTCCCTCACTCCCCTGACTCCAAGCCTCGCATCTAATGGTTTATATTCCTTAATTCTGTACTGAAGTCTTTAGTTATTCCGCTTTAGTTATTCTGTACTGTAACTTTTAGTTATTCCGCTTTATGCTTCTTTTGGTTTGCAATTGTACCTTTGGTCTCCCCAGTCGTTTTTAACGCTCTTATGCCCTCAAGCTAATGTTTTAATGTTTAATGCTCTGATGTTTAATGTTTCTCTCCAAACGTTTCTTATGTTCTTATGCTCTTAGGTTCAATGTTTAATGTAACACCAGCCCGTGACAGTTCTGTTTTACTGTAAACCGGTGTGATCTGTATATTTTACAGGAATGTTGGTATATAAGAATTCAAAATAAATATACTTTTTTTTTTTTTTACTTCTGGCATTATCTTATAGACATCTCAAGTTATGTCTTTTATTTAAGTATAGAACTTTCTTAGCAGTTGATAGGGATAATTTGGAGTCTTTCAACTCAATCTGTTCTTTACTTATAGGTACAAGAGCTACTTTGGTTTTATTAGAACGTCTCTATCAGGATGCCCTAACTTCCCTCCAAATCATGCACTGCTGAATGACTGTCAGCTTTCCCCCATGTTGTAATTGAGAGGTTCCCAAACCTGTTCTGGAGGACCCCCAGCCGGTCAGGTTTTTAGAATATCCACGATGAATACGTAAGAGAGAGAAACAGCATAGCATGGAAATGTTCTCTCATACATATTCATTGTGGATATCCTGAAAACGTGACCAGCTGGGGATCCTCCTGGACAGATTTGGGAACCACCGTTCTAGTTTAAAAGCTATCTCCTTTTTAAAGTTAGCACCAGCAGCCTGGATCCACTCCAGTTAAGGATGAGCCCATCCTTTTGGAATAGACTCCCCCCTTCCCAAAACTGTTGCCCAATGCCTAATAAAATTAAAGCCCTCTTCCCTGCACCATCTTCTCCTCCATTCATTGAGACTCTGGAGCTTTGCTTGCCTTCTGGGGTTCTGCGCATGGAACAGGAAGTATTTCAGAGAATGCTACCTTGAAGGTTCTGGACTTCAGCTATCCAAAAGCCTAAATTTGGCTTCCAGAACTATTTTCGCACACCTTCCTATATCATTAGTGCCCACATGAACCATGACAGTCAGCATCTCCCCAGCACTGTTTAAAATCTTTATTTATGTATTTATTTATTTATTTGTAGTTTTTAATATACTGATAACCGTTTTCACATCGTATCGGTGATATCTAAGTGATGCATGAGGTCCACCAACTTTGCACCAGGCAGGCAAGTTACCAAGTGATATTCACATCCACCAGCCACCCAGCTATCTACATTTCTATTGACTGCTGACCCTTCCCTCCTGGGCACAAGCACTTGGAGATCCATCCTCTGGGTTTAAAGGATAATGCATCACCTGGAAAAAAGGTCCTAGCTACATGATCACTTCTGCTACAACAAGTTGATGCTCTCCACCCAGGTGACCTTGCTCCTCCAAGGCAGCACTGGGGCTGCCAGACTGGATTTTGGTCTTGGCTGTTACATCCCTGATGGTCTTCTCTGTATACCCCTTCTGCCTCAGCTTCTTGCAGGTCTGCCATTCTAGTCTCCAGAGATCGGACTCATTCTCTTTGCACTGAGTATTGCTGCATTCTTAGTTAATTTAGCTTGTTAAGGGAGTAGGTATTTGCAAACTAAAGTCCTTTTAAATGTATGTGATGTATTCAATGTTAATTTGGCAAAGGCCTGCAATGGTCAATAATTAATCGATTGATAAGGGCTGGGGTCACTCCCTTGATATACATAAATCTCTGATTTGATTTTTTTTTTTTATGTGAGTCTATAAATCAAAGAATCTGCTTAGGGTTGTATGGGAGGGAAAGAAAGACATGTTTAGAATTATCTACCTTTCTTTTCCTGTTACTCTTCTTTTCGAAAAAGAAATCAAAACCTGACTATTTGGTGAAGCCTGCCCCTGAACTCTGCATTTCCACCCATCTTACTGCTTGGTATCCTCCCTTAACTTTGAAAACGGTATTCTACTTTTATGTGCCGGGTCATCCTCCCTATGCTGTGAAACCGGTGTACACCATGTATTGCTTCCTATACAATCTTGCATTGCGCAATTTCCAGTTTCTTCTTTTGTCCCTTCCACTCCACCACTAGACACATGTACTGCAGTTCACAGCTTTCTGTGTAATCTGCCTTGCGCCTTTCCTAGGAAAATTGGAATATCAAGAGAAAATAAATAAATAAAGAGGTGTGACTGGTTGGTTGAAGATGTCGTCATTTGGCGCTCCTGTGCCCAAGTTTGCAGATCTGGCCATTTTCCCCTATGTGTACTCTTGGAAATGAGCAGCAGCTTTATGGTATAATATCTTGTGATATCAGCATGTTCAAAATTCATGAACAGTTTAGTAGAAAGAAATTTGGGTGTAGAATGGTTTACGATAGAAAGCAAAATGCTTGGAATCTTTCTTTGAAACTTTTAAAAGGCAAATTTTAAAAGCCCTGTTCTCATCAAAGCCGGGAGATATGCGCACACGTTGGGCTGGCGTGCGCCGAGTGGATTTTCTAAGCCACCCATGGACATGCGTATCTCCTGCTGCGCACACAAGTGAAAAGATTCTAAAAAGGGGGCGGGGTACGAGTGTGTCGGGGTAAGGCCAAGAAGTGTGTGCGTATTTACGCGCGCAAATGCGCACCGAGTCCCGCTGCTGCTATTGATGGCATGTTAGTAATAAATAAATATGCCAAGTCAGTGGAGTTTTAAGGCTTGGGGCTAACGGGGGGGGGGGGGGGGGGGAGGGTGGCTATTAAATTAAGGTGGTTTGGAAGTCCTTACCCTTAACTGATGAACTGGAAACAAACTCGGAAAATGGTGTCTGCACACATCCCTTATAAAATTCCCCACTTTGGCAGTTGGAGCAGCATTGGCGCGCTTATATGTGCATCCATATAAAATTGTGCATGCATATATACACAGCCAGGCAATTTTATAACATGCACGCATATATGCAAGTATGCCATAAAATGGAGGCATCTCTGGGTGCGAGCTGGCAAACACATGAATATGTGTGCCCATGTGCCTGTTTAAACATTTCCATCTTATAGTCTTGTCATTCTTCTAGATAATTTTCCTTGTAGTATTCTTGGTTCTTACCCTTGGCTGTTGCAAACACCTTCCTCCAGTCGCAGCTTTGGATGTGTTGTATTGTTGCACACTAAAGAATGAAATGTTAACACTGATCCAGGCCCATTGCCACAAGCACAGCAGGCTGGGAATTCTGCATCCTGACTGGCCGAGAGTCTGCAGTCAGAGGTCCAGACTCTCTCACCTGTATGACCACAGCTAATGAAGCACATAGCCTCCCTCCACTTGGACCAAGAATTTTTTTTTTTTTTTTTAGATTATACTTTATAAATGGCGCGTCTATTTTTTTTTTTATCTTCAATAATTGTACTCCTTAACAGGTCGATACAGTTACGCCGCGTTAGTGCGGCAGTGCCAGGCGCACCCTCGTTCCCCGCACGCACAGTTCTCTTCACCTACCGCTCGATACTCTCTTCAAATTGCATGCAAATGCATGCCGCGTCTGCGAAGCGTTAGGCGAAGGTTAGGCCCGCGCAACCCATTTTACTGTATAGAGCACCTATACAGTATCCTGGGTGCGCGGGACTAACGCTTCACAGCCACGCTGGTATCTGTCATTTCAAATGTCATTTCAAATGACATTTGAAATGACAGGTACTAGGAAGTGGACAGTTATGTTCTCCGATGCTCGGCAAACTTTCCCCCAGCCCCCGCTCACCTGCCCTGGCCGCGTCCGGTCTCCGGTGCAGCCCCAGTCCTGTCCCCTCCTCCCAAAGCAAAAAAAAAAACAAACCGAAAAAGTAGCAAGAGAGCGAGGGGAGAGATGGGCAATCCTACACTCGGGCCTGCAGTCCCTTGTTCTCTCCTCCCGAAGCAGGGCGCGAAAAGCAGCCTTGCTCCGGGAGGAGGGGGGGGCAGTTTAAAGCGACGAAGCGACTTACTTTTGCAGCCCCCCCCCCCCCCCTCCGGACATCGGCGACGGCTGGAGGCAGGAGCTTTTCGCGCCCTGCTTCGGGAGGAGAGGAGAATGGACTAGCAGGCCCGAGCCTAGGATTGCCCGGTCGTCGTCGCCGATGTCCGGAGGGGGGGGGGGCTGCAAAAGTAAGTCGCTTCGTCGCTTTAAACTGCCCCCCCCCCCCCCTTCCTCCCGGAGCAAGGCTGCTTTTCGCGCCCTGCTTCGGGAGGAGAGAACAAGGGACTGCAGGCCTGAGCGTAGGATTGCCCGTCTCTCCCCTCGCTCTCTTGCTACTTTTTTTTCGGGGTTTTTTTTTTTGCTTCGGGAGGAGGGGACAGGACTGGGGCTGCACCGGAGACCGGACGCGGCCAGGGCAGGTGAGCGGGGGCTGGGGGAAAGTTAACTCCCACTTTGCACGGCCCCAAAACCTCAGCCCAGCTGCTCTCCTGCCCCGGACTCTTTTCGCTGCAGTGTGGGAACTGAGGCAGCTCGTAGAATTTCAGAGTTGCAGGCCTTGTCTTGCAGAAAGCCTTTTCTGATACAGGAATTTCATTACGGACTGTACCATCTTTTTTTATCTAAGGTAGTATCTTCTTTCCATTTAAATCAGTCCATAGAGCTTCCGGCTTTTCCCTCTTTAGATCGTTTGGATCCTTCCTCTAGGGATCTTAAATTGGATGTACAACAAGCTCTGTTGCGTTATCTTGAAGTTACAAACAATTTTCGATTGTCTGATCATTTGTTTTGTGGAGTGGCCCTCGCAAAGGTCATAAGGTTTTGAAGGCTACAATTGCTCGTTGGTTAAAAGAGACAATTCGTTCAGCTTATCTTCTAGCTCGTCGTGACTTTCCTGAAGGGTTGAGAGCTCATTCTACTAGGTAAAAGGCTACCTCTTGGGCAGAATGTCAGTTAGTTTCTCCTTGGAAGTCGTTGCATACTTTTGCTCGTCATTACCGCTTGGATGTTCACGCTCCAAGTTTGGCAGCCTTTGGAGAGTGGGTTCTCCGAGCGGGACTCTCTGGGTCCCACATTAATTGAATCAGCTCTGGTACATCCCAGGGTCTGGACTGATCCAGGTACATACAGGGAAAGGAAAATTGGTTCTTACCTGCTAATTTTCGTTCCTGTAGTACCATGGATCAGTCCAGTCGCCCACCCTTTATGTCTGTGTATTATATTTGTCTTTTCGGAGAGTCCGCTCGTTCACTGTTTGGGTGATTAAACCGCCTTTCATGCTGTCTATTTTTCTTAATATTTTCTTGTTTATTCCCAATATTTTTTTTTTTTTGGGATTCTGCTTCCATTTAGGATTTGTGAGTTGGAAATTCGTCCTCCTATTTAGATAGCTAGTTAATATGTTAGTAGTTAAATTTCTGCTTTGATACTGCTCAATACTGATTGACTGCAGGTGGTGCTCCAGGGCATAGGTCAGAGTCATTAGAATGTTTTCTCTGCCTCCCTCTGTTGGATTGGTGACATAACCCAGGGTCTGGACTGGTCCATGGTACTACAGGAACGAAAATTAGCAGGTAAGAACCAATTTTCCTTTCAGAATTACTTGTGCTTCCCACTTCCAGTTCCTTCATTAAATTAGACTGCCCAGTTTCTTCTGGTGAAGATGGTGCTTGATCTGATCTGGGAGGCAGATGGTCTGCCCGCTGGGAGAATTTATCTGCCTCTCATCGAGTTTCAAAAGAAGCAGGACTTTCTCCTTCTCATACCTCACTTTATCTGGGGTTTTCTCTGCCCTAGTTACATTTTGGCAAGAGAATGACAGTTTTAAGAAACATCTCCCGACACCTGGCTCTGTACATGCACTGGTCTGCCTCCTTCCCTTCGTGTGACTTCACTGCAGTTCGCTTCTTATGATCGTTCCTTCATTACATTGTGGTTGTCACATTTTCTTCTCTTCCTACTTTTTTTTTTTCCCCCCTCTTTATCTCTTGCCTTTTTAGTATTGTCTGCATTAAGAGACTTCCTGCCTTGTCGCTCCTGAGGTGCGTTATGATAAAGTGCTGTGGGATTCTCAATCTTTCTACAGAACCGGGCCATCTTCTTACAGACATGTTTCATTCCTCGTAGGCCATGATTGTAAGGAATGCGAAAGACACGGCTCACACGAAGGCAGAACGGAACATCCTGGAAGAAGTGAAGCATCCCTTTATCGTGGATTTAATTTATGCGTTTCAGACGGGTGGGAAGCTCTACCTCATCCTGGAGTATCTCAGCGGTCAGTATGGGCTGCAGCAAGGATTCAGGGCCATTGTCCTCTTTTTGGAAAATGCAGTTGTGTCTAGATCTGAAAATCAGCTCATGGTTTTTAAGACAGATCTTTAAACAAGCACAAAAAAAAAAAAGATGCTGGAAATTAATCAGATAAAAAAATGTAGTATCCAGGCTTTGAGTAGACTGAGTAGAGGTCCATGCCAGCGCAGGCCTCCGTGGTATCCTAAGTGCACATACTTTATAGACAGAACCTGCACGTGGAACCTTTTTGGTCCTGTAAATCGGTGCAAGGTGCAACAGGTATACTACACCTTGGGTTCATGAAAGTTAAGGTCTCTGTTCTCGTATAGGAGAAAGAGGTAACAGCAAATGTCCATTTGCCTTGAAAGGGCTATGAGAGAATTCTCTTCTTTTCCATAGTTGGAGGCATTCACCATTAGTTTGGCACAATTTTTTTTTAAATTTATATTCTGCCTTGCAGACACTTCAAGTACGTTCAGGTACTCTAGGCATTTCCCTGTCCCCAAGGGCTGATTGATTAAGCTTTTTTTTTCCCCACAGATGCAGAATGAAGGAAAAGCCTTAGTAAATCAGGATCTATGTTTGTACCTGAGGCAGTGGAAAGGGAAGTGACTTGCCCAAGGTCTCAAGGAGCGGCAGTGGGATTTGAACCCTGGCTGCCCTGCTTCGCAGTCCACTGCTCTTAGCACTAGGCTACTCCTCCACTCCAGTGAAGCATGCCCATGCTAGCAGTTTTCTCCATAGCCATGGCTGCTATCGCTTTAAATGCACAAGCACAGGGTATTTATTCAGAGTATCGCCAGCTGAAAACCCCAAACACTGAGAACCTATTTAGAATACATGCACTCAAAAGTACTAAAACATTCATTTTTCTTTTCTTTTTGTTATTTTATTATATTCTTTTCTTGTTTTTATTTGCATTTTGATTTTTTTGTTCATCGTTTGGTTTATGGTGAGAGAAAAGAAATAAAACACACAAAATAATACCTATCCAGAGTTCCCCCCATCAATGGTGTTATATGTGTACTGGTAAAGAATACCTCCAGTTACAACTAGCAAATGATTCAGAAGTACAGAGTGCATGCAATTGGCTAGAAGAATCTTAAAAATGAGTTTTTGTATTATAGTGAGACGTTTTGGGCTCTTGTGTGTGAAATGTTTCCTCTTCTCCTCTGACTAGGAGGAGAACTCTTCATGCAATTGGAGAGAGAAGGAATCTTTATGGAGGACACAGCTTGGTAAGTGAAAAGCCACACAAGATGTTTCCCAGAGATAATTACTGGCAAACCATACCATGAATAAAATGGGTGAAAATAAAAGTTGTAGTTTAATCAAAGTCATGCTTATTACATAAGATGGGGTGAATTGACATCTTTAGAGAGCGGTTACTAGATGAGAGATCACTCAGGACTGTTTGAGGGATCCATCCTTTACTTCGGTCTATTCTGATAACAACAGTATTCTAAAGATTTTGGATGATTTGTTCTCACCATCCAGCTTAGTGGGAATTGCACCTACTTCGCATCTTCATGTATTTTCTGTATCCTGCCCTTTTCATTTCCAAAGGAAAGTCTGTCCATTGTGGCGCACACATCTTGCTCTGCAGAGCGGATGTAATGGTTCTAGAAACATGCAAAGCTTTGTATATAACCATATGTCTCTCTGCGCTGTGTCTGTAAGGGGTTCCCAGCTACTGGTACAGCTGGTCCAGTGCTTTAAAACTATTTACCAGCACATTTGTGTGGCACATGGATAATGCTAAAGTAAAATGTATTTCAAACTATTTGGTTGGAACTCAAAGCATTAATCACCTAGACATGGTCCATGTCTCTGTCACAACTATTTGATATGTATATCTTGGCAACATTTTTAGGATTTGTATTTTTTTAATATTACAATTTTAAAAAGCCATAAAATAACTTTAACTTGAGAGAGCAATAATCTGCATCTCCCTCCCCATATCCAGCAGGATAGGACATTTTTCAGAAGTGCATTTCTTCCAGACTATCTGCTGATCTCCAGGGTCAGGCATGTCCTGTAATTAATGTGTCTGTTAGTTGAAGCCTACAGTTTTGCCCTTGGGCCCTGTACTGCTCCCACTAGGGGCATTAACTATCAGTAGTAGCACTTTTGTAGTGATTAAGAAATCCTGTTTGTTAAATCATGAAATTAATGTCAAATTCATTTCTTTCAGCTTTTACTTAGCAGAAATCTCAATGGCTTTGGGACATTTGCATCAGAAAGGGATCATCTACCGGGATTTGAAGCCAGAGAATATCATGCTGAATCATCAAGGTGGTGAACCAGTAAATAATAGCACAGTATATAATCCTCTCCTAGGCAGGAACGCCGGCAAATGCTAGAAAGCATTCTGGAAAATTATAGGCTTTTGTTTAGGTACATTGCTTGCAAAATTTCTCAGTCCTGGTGTGGTTTTAGAACTGAATTGACTCAGTTCTGGAGGCCTCTGTCTCCCCTTGTATCTAGTTTGCTTCAGAGGTGAGTGGGGATAGATGACCTGAAGACTGATCTGATGTGCAAACTATGAATCTGCTAAAGACAGAAAATTTTAGAAAAAAATTAAATAAGCCAGCAAATTGCAAAACATATGGCATCAAAAGTGGAGAGTTGCAGAATTTGCGATTTCTTCATGCTTGTAATGCTATTGTCAGTGGCATAGCAAGGGTCTCTGACACCCAGGGACCAATATATTTGTTTTGCCCCCAACCCTCACCACCATCCTCCTTATAAAAATGCTTATAGTCACAGAAACAGCAGACATTTCAAATAACTCCCCTCTTTTTGCCTTCTGCTTCTATGCAACGGAAAAAATAAAACACAAAGGTGCCCCCTACAGCCTAGCGCCTGATCCCCCTGCCCTGCCCTCCCCTTGCTATGCCACTGGATATTGTTGTTCAATTTATTCCAGTACCCTTCTAACTTCCTACTAACCCTCAGTATTCAGATCTTACCATTGAAAAGTCTGCTTCAGAATTGGCAAGAGATGCAGTGTGTTTGATTTTTGTTATCCTCTGGATTACCACATTGTGCGAACTTGCAGGAAGATTAGATTTGATTGGTGGTGGTCGTCTTTCACCGTAACCTAATGAGGCGGCAGGGGGCTGTTTTTCCCATTTACATCATCACTTCACCATTTAAAACAGCAAGTTTGTAATATTCTGTGAAATAGTCTTTGTACCAGCAGAGTCACAGACAGATATCACAGATATTGAATTGATGTGGGAGGTGGTAGTGATGGATCCCCTGTGCAAAGCCTGCGTGTGATGCAATATTGTGCTCCTGAATTCTTAAAAATCTCCTTGTAACTGGCTTCTATGCAGAGGCAGTCTTGGAATGGTCCTGTGTTTAGAGTATACACTCTGCCTGGAGCCCAGAAAAACCTAATCGTATAGTGATGGTTCAGATTGTTTATCCTTTTTCTCTTTTCATGACTCTTAATTAGGAATGCAGTTGTTTTTTTTTTTAATTAATTTGTGGTCTCTGGAAATCCTTACTTCTGACTCAGGGGGAAAAAAAACCCCAAAAATTTTTTTCCTAATAAGTACAACTTTCTTCTTAAGCTCTCTGGTGCTGGTCCTGAGTTAGCTTAGATACAGATTCATTTTTACCAGACATACTTTTTAAAATTACCATACTTGAGACCCAGACAAAATGTATTCCGTTCATTAGAAAAAAAAAAGGTTGAAGGAAAACCAAACTACTGCCAGCGTGGTTTAATAGTAAGGTGAAAGAGGCAACTAAAGCGAATAGCGCATCATTCCAAAATGGAAAGTAGACCTTTGTGTGAGGAAAATAGGAAAAGTATAAGCACTGATAAATTAGAAGTAAAAAAAAAAGTAATTAAGCAAGCTAAGAGAGAATTTGAAAAGAATCTTGCCATAAAGGTAAAAACAAGTAACAAATCCTTTTTCAAGTACATTGAAGAAAAAAGCCTGTAAGATAGTCAATTAGACCGCTAGATGACCAAAGGGTAGAAGAGTGGTCAGGGAAGACTAGGAAATAGTAGAAAAACTAAATGAAGTCTTACTCTTCACTGAGGAGGATGTCTGGGTCATACTCATACTGGAAACATTTTTTTATGCTGATGACTAGGTGTCTAGATGGAATCACTGTGAAAGTGGAGGATGTAATAAATCAGATTAACAGACTAAAGAATAAGAAATCACCATGACCAAATGGTATTCATCCCAAAGTTCTGAAGGAACTCAAAAATGAAATTGCAGACTTACTTCTGGTGATTTGACACCTATCAGTTAAAACAGCCACAGTACCAGAAGGCTGGAGGATGGCCAATGTGGCACCAATTTTTCAAAAGACCTCCAGGGATGATCCGGTAACTATAGACTGGTAAGCCTGACATTGGTGCGAGGGATTGCACTTTGGGTGGCGCATTCGGCCTCCGTTTTTTTATTTGGCTCTCTCAGCGGGCCTTGCCGCGTTCCATTTATGCCTCGTGTGAGCGGCTCCCGAGCTGCGCTGCAGTGGGACTCTGCCTTGGCTGTCTCCCCAGAGGGGAAGGACCTTCCGGCATCGCCATGACTGCTCCAGATAAGCAGCTCAGCGCCAGGCAGGTGCAGGCTGTGAGAGAGACTCATGCTGATCCATTCCCCCTCAGCTCAGGAACAGCGGCCATTTTGGGAGCTTTTCACACGGCTGAGGAGGCATCAGCAGGGGGAGGGGATTTCCCGCCAATTTAAGTCCCGATAGGGCCCGGGGGGGCCTCAGGGGAGCTCTCTGAGGATGAGCAAGACCCAGCCATTAGGGATGCTGTGGGGTCATCCGGGTTCTCCCCAGAGTTTGTCCTTTTTAATGCATCGGGCTTTTTTGGCCAACAATTCCTGAAAAAGAGGGGTCCCAAGGATTAGGATGTTGGTGGACCCACCTAAAAAGCTACCCAGGAAGCTGGAGACCTCCCCTGCTGTTCATGACCTCTGAGGGGCCCTCCGGGGCCCCTCAGAGGACTTGGACCCTGACAATGGTAGTTGCATGCTTTCTCCTCTTCCCCCCCCCAGGGAATCCCGATGTAGGAAATGACTGGGGCCCTGGGGTTCCTCTGGATGGGGATGACCCTAAGGTGGTGCGCTTGTTTCAGCACGATGAGTTGGCTCCTTTAATACCCCATGTCCTAGCAGAGTTGGGCATTGCACCCACGATGGCAGATACTGTTGTGTCCGTCGGTGCCCGACGCCCTCTCTCCGCCCTCCTTACCTCTCTGGCGCCTCCCTCTCCATCCGCTGGAAGATTGGCTACCACAGTGTTCTCCTGCCACTTGTCCTCGGGCATTCCCGGACCAGCTCGACGCTGCAACCACCATGTTTCCTGGAAGCCTAGGGGCGCGCGTGCGGCATGGCCCCAATTGAAGTACCAGCATTGGGGTGAACCTCGGGGGCATCCCCCCGAAGATGACGTCACCCACGACGGATATTTAAGGTTTCAGTATTTGCTAACAAATCGAGTTAGCAAGGGTTTCGCTACCTAAGCTATTCTGCCTCCTCGGACTTACCAGAGGTACCTGCTCCTCGGGGGCCTCGCTCTCTCCTTGTTTTTCAGGTGACAGTCTGGAACCGGTACTTGCTCCTCGAGGGCCCTCATCCCAGACTTACTTCGTATACTCTTCTGCCTGGAAGTCTTCACTACCAACTATCTCAGCTACATCAGTGAGTTACCATCGTTCTCTCTGAGCTTTCCCTGGAACCAGGTACTCACTCCTCGAGGCCCTATACTTTCCAGCTCTTGGGCTTCATTGGGACATTGTGTGAGTGTTACATCTGCATAACCTGCCTACTCACTATATCTCAGGCTCTCTTCAGCTCAGCCTCCAGGGATCGCTGTTCCAGTATCTGAGGGACTTCAGCCCAGACGGGCTTGCCAGCTCACTACTGCCAACTCTGTTGGTTCAGTATACTGTCTAATAAAGAACTAGTGTGTGTTTGTCTCCTAACTCTGCGCCTGACCGGTGGTCCCTCTCTGGATCATTCCCCGGGGGCGTGGTCATCTGCCACTGGTCCAAGGATCCACCCTCAACTATCTGATTGCTCCTCCCGTCAGGCATCAGATCATGAACAGATTGCTAACTCCAAGCAGACTGTTAACTCCGAACTGAACAGATACGAGCTCGGACACAGTGGATCCGGTTCTGGTGGGCTTGCGCATTCTCACTACAACCTTTCCCCTTCATGAGATGATGAAGCATCTCATGCTCCGGGAATGGGATGCTCCAGAGGCAGGCCTCACGGTTGGCAGGAAGATATGTTAGAGCTGTTGAAGGTTCCTAATTGGACGCATCGGTCTCCGCGGTCACGAAGCAGACTACCATCCCAGTTGCTGGGTGGTAGCTTTGAAAGATCTTCAGGATCGCAAACTGAAGGTGCACCTCAAACGGATTTTTGAGGTCTCAGCATATGAGCGGCAGTCTGCTATGTTTATATGCTGCAGTTGAGCTTACGATGGGTGCAGCAGTTGCAAAGCGCCAAAGACCTCTCGCTCCCTGAGGCACAGCAGGCAGAAAGGTTAGAGGCGGCCATGTCTTTTGGCGCTGATGCCCTTTATGACCTTGTTTGCACTTCCTCCAGGACTATGGCCTCAGCGGTTTCGGCTAGGAAACTTTTGTGGCTCCACATTGGGCCATGGATGTGTCCTCAATGGCCCAGCTCGGGGCACTTACCTTTAAGGGGAAGTTCCTTTTTGGGGAGGACATGGAGTAGTTGATAAAACAACTGGGGGATAGCAAGGTGCATAAGCTCCCAGAGGACAAGCCACAAGCTCAAAAAGATTTCCTGGCTTGTTCTCGTTTCCGTAGCCAATGATGCTTTCATCAGAGCAGGGTTTCGGGCGCAGCTCACCAACAGACCTCGGGAAGAACACGGTCTTGGTCTCAATTCTTTTGTGGTCGAAGACCAAACTGTGAAGGACCCTCTCAAGGTTCCGGTGGCGTTAAGTCCACAAAATGAGATGCTGCTAGCCCACTCCTCGGTTCCGCTTATCGGGGGCCAATTGTGTCTCTTCTTTTACCAGGAGTGGGCCAAAATCACATTGGACCAGTGGGTTCTAAGTATGATAGAGCCACAGTTGTGCTTTAGAGTTTGCTTGTCCGCTAAGAAACCTGTCCCTGGTGTCTCCCTGCGGCTCCCCTGTAAAGAAGCAAGTAGTACAGCAGACCCTCCAAAGGCTTCAGGAGCTAGGGGCTATTGATCCTGTTCCCCGCGAGGAGCCTGGACAAGGAAGGTACTCTGTTTACTTTGTCATACCGAATAAGGCGGGAACATTCCAACCATTCCTGGATCTGAAAAAGGTCAATAGAGCCCTGAAGACGCCCCGTTTTTGAATGAAGACTGTTCATTCCGTGATCACAGCAGTGCGAAAGGGAGAGTTCATGGCTTCTCTAGATCTAACAGAGCACTACTTGCATATCGGGATACGCAGAGACCATCGGAAGTTTCTCAGGTTTATGATTCTCTGTCAACATTTCCAGTTTTGCGCCCTGCCATTCAGCCTGGCCACCATCTGCCACCATCTGGCCATCTGCCATTCGGCCTGGCCACCATCTGCCACCATCTGGCCATCTGCCATTCGGCCTGGCCTCCATCTGCTGGAAGGGAGGCAAAACCCAGGTGTCTGGACTGATCCATGGTACTACGGGAACGAAAATTAGCAGGTAAAAACCAATTTTCCTTTATGGAGGTTAGGGCTCTTTTAGCTTGGAAAAGAGACTGAGAGAGGATATGATTGAAATTTATAAAATCATGAGTGGGGTGAAATGGGTAAATAGGGAACAGTTATTTACCCTTTCGAACAACACTAGGACTAGCAGACACTCCATGAAACTAGCAACTGGCAGATTTAAAACAAATCGTAGGAAGTTTTGGGGTTTTTTGCTCACCATGCAATCAAGCTATGAAATCTGTATCCAAAGGTCAAGGCAACTAACACTGGAGTTCCAAAAAGGATTGGAGAAGTTTCCAAAGTAAAAGTCCATAAACAGTTCTTTCCTAGCGTGTAGCCAGATGGACTCAGGACCAGTGGGTTATGCTCCCCTGCCAGCAGATGGAGACGGAGTCAGATTTCAAAGCTGACGTCACCCTATATACACCCCTGCAGTGATCTCAGCCTATCAGTAGATGATAGACTTATCTCTCCCTATGGGATTGCTGTACTTTTTGGAAGGAGAAATTCTACTTCCTAAATTGAAGGAAAATTGAGCCCTGCTCTCCTGTGGTGATTCCTAAAGGGTCCTTCCCCAGTTGAGAATTCTTGTGGTGATTTCCGAGATCCCTCAGAGGTGTGCCTTGGTCTGGTAGCCGGTTCCAGGCATGGACTTTGCTGCTTAAGCAGCTGAAAGGCAGCAGGTGCAGGAAGTCAAGCGAGGCAGTGACGGCCAAAGCCCTCTTCTCCCACAGCCAGAGGCAGTCTCTGTACTCAGTTGGTAAGCGCTGAGCCCAGGTAAGTTTAAAAAAAAAAAAAAAGATTTACCTCCCAATTTGGAGACGTTTGGAAGGGTTTTCAGTAAGCCTTCCTCCAGTCTCCTTGCTCGGCATGTCATACCAACGTCATTCCTGATCCCATTGGAGTAAGGGGCATTGGGTTTTCAAGCAGGTTGAGCGGCCCCAGGTGGGCTACACACTGCATGGTAGGCCACGGCAGTGCCATTTTGCATGTATCTTTGTGTGTACCATATTGCCCTCCATAGTACGTCGGTACGCACAGTGGGTCTGCTGTGTGCATGCACCATGGGCGTACATACACACACAACTTCTGAGTGCAGAACCAGGAACAGCTGGGTGCATGGGCTGTGCATCGCGCCTCGCCCCAGTGCTCAAAATATGTGTGCATAAAAATTTTTTAAGCACGAGCCGATAGAACACACAGTTACCACCGCCAATGGCACCAGCAGCCAAGAAACATAAGCGCCTTTCTCTCTGCGCTTCTTGTCATTAGAGCTTCACAGTCTGACCTGGATTCTAACTTATGTCAGCACTGAGAGGAAGCCCAAGGAGAGCTGGCCTCTCCAGACTTTGCTAAGCCCAGCTTATCCCATTCAGAGGATGGGTTAGCCACAGCCTTAACTGGAAGAACCCCAGATCTGATTACACCTGGGACTGGGTCATCCATGGGAGAGAGCAACTCAGTACCTCCTGTGCTAGGCATGGACCCGGCTGCCTTATCTTGGATGGAATTTTTCCAGGGTCTACAAGACTTCGTACTTACGCAGTTTACTACCTTGCTTGCCCCTGTCCGGGTGGAACCTCAGCCGGTAAGCCCTCCCTCTCCCAGTCCTATCAGCAGACCTCGAGGCATGCCTTACCTTACCATGTTGCATTTTTTTCATAGAGGCAAATTATTGGCCTTGGTTTCCCAGACCCTAAAGAAGCTGGGAGTCCCTGGGACCAATTCTATGACAAAACCAAAGAAGAATCCCATTTTCATCTCTCTACAAAAAGCCTCTTGCTACTTTCCAGTACTGGAAGCCATCTAGGAGTTGATTGACCTGGAATGGGATGCCCCGGAAGCAAGTTTTAAAGGGGGACGAGTGTTAGAAGCTCTATACCCATTGGATCCGGCAGCGAGAGAGCGTTTACGTCTCCCTAAAGTGGATGCGCTGGTCTGTGCTGTCTCTAAGCGAACAACTATCCCAGTGGAGGGTGGAGCGGCCGTAAAGGATGTACACGAGAGACGGATGAAGTCCATCCTTAAACAAGCATTTGACGCAGTAGCAATGACCTTGCAGATCGCTTCTTTTTGTGCTCTGGTAGCTCATTCGTGCCTACTCCTCTCTCAGGCGGTGGATGACGCAGAGTGAATTCCAAAGCGATTATGGAACCCACCGCCACCTTTTTAGCGGATGCGGGCTCAGATCTAGTCTGTACTTTGGCCAGAGGCTTGGCCTTAGTGGTGGCGGAATTGGTCAGCAGGTGCAACCTCTAAGGCAGATCTTAACAAAGTGAATTGGAAAAACTAGCCAGTAAATGGGCGAATTTCCAGTCCCCTGGCTACCGGAAGATAAGAGGAAGCAGTTACAAGGCCCCTCGCCTATGAGGGGCCGATCCAGGGGCTCTCAACATTTTTGCCCTTACAGAAACTCGACATTTCAGAGGTCTCGGCCCTTTGGGAGGTCTCAGTCCTTTCGTAGTCGACAGCCTGAGAGAGGGGCAGGCTCGGGTTCAGGTTCATCCCAAACCCCCCCAGTGAAATTTTGCTGACCCACCCTTGGAACGAGGAGATAGGCGGTCTACTATCCCTCTTCTACCAGCATTGGGTCAAGATCACTTCGGACAAATGGGAGCATTCCTTGGGACGTATTCATGATGTCTCCTTACCACTCTCAGCACAAGAAGCAGGCAGTGGAGATTTACTTTTCTAACATTCCTCAGGATGAGGGCTATAATCTCAGTACCTGCTTCCCAGGAAGGTTCCTTTCATCTCATGGACCTAAGAGTGTCAACCGACATCTACGAGTGAATCATGTCCTCATGGAAACATTACGCTTGTGATAATGGCCATACAATCGGGAGAGTTCTTAACCTCCCTGGACCTATCCAAGGCCTACCTACATATTCCAGTCTGTCTAGAACAGTTTCCTACGCTTTGCGGTACTGGGTCGCCATTATCGGTTCCAGGCACTGCCGTTTGCCCTATCCACCGCTCCCAGAGCATTTTCCAAGATTATGGTGGTCGTAGCGGCAGCATTGAGAAAAGAGGGAATCCTGGTACACCCATACTTCGATGACTGGTTGACCCTGGCCAGATCCATGGAAGAGAGTCTCCGGGTGACCAACAGGGTGACCACTTTGCTCCAGGAACTCGGTTGGGTAGTAAACCTGGACAAGAGCAGTCTCAAGCCTTCCCAGTCCTTGGAAAATCTGGGAGTCCGGTTTGACACAAAGCAGGGCATCTTCCTTCCGATCATGTGGATAAGGAAGTTGATGTACCAGGTACGTCAGTTGATGAGCTCGATACGCCCGACGGTGTGCAGCTATCTCCCAAGTTCTCAGTTTGGCAGCAACAGTGAAAGTGATGCTGTGGTCTAGGGCATACATGCGACCACTTCAGCACTCACTGCTGTCACGTTGGAACCCGCAGTCTTAAGACTATTTGATTCGCCTCCACCTGCCAATGGGTGCGTGCTCTTGGCTCCAGTGGTGGCTGCAGAAGCTCATCTGAGCAGGTGTTTGCCCCTGTCTTCAATGAAGTGGCTGGTCCTCACGACAGATGTGAGTCTCCTGGGCTGGTGTGCTGACTGTCAGGAAATGTCATCCCAGGGACTCGGACCGAAGAAGAGGCCCTCTGGAACATTAGCCGCCTGGAAGCCTAGGCAATCAGATTGGCGTGTCTACAGTTCAGCCACAGACTCCAGGTTATGTCGGACAACACAATGACGGTAGCCTACATCGATTGCCAGGGTGGAACCAAGAGCCAGCAAGTATCACAGAAGATAGACCTCCTTATGAAATGAGCGGAAATACATCCACAGATTATCTCAGCCTCCCACATCACAGGAAAAGACAACATCAGAGCAGACTTTCTAAGCAGGGAGGGTCTGGATCCAGGAGAGCGGGTGATGTCTGTCAAAACCTTTCAACTGATAGTACATCCCTGGGGCCTCCCATCCATCGACCTGGCTGCATCTCACAATGCAAAGGTTTCCTGATCCTTCAGTCGGAGAAGAGATCTGTGGTTCCTGGGGATCAATGCTCTTATTCAGACCTTTCCGGAAGAAGAGTTGCTATACGCCTTCCCTCCGTGGCCCATGCTGAGCAGGGTCATTTGCAGAATCAAACACCACAGGAGATTAGTTCTACTAGTAGCTCCAGATTGGCCCAGGCATCCGTGATATGCGGACATGCTGAGACTCCTTGTGGAGACCCCCTGTGCCTCCCACTGCACAGGGACCTGCTACAGTAGGGACTGGTCCTTCACGAGGATACAACTCTATTCTGTCTTAAGGTCTGGCCCTTGACGTATCGCCTGATGAAGCGAGGATATTCGGTGCGGTAATTGCCACCTTACGCAACACTCAGAAGTTCTCTATGTTCCTAGCATATGTGCGGGTCTGGAGAGTATTTGAGGCCTGGTGTGAGGAACGTGGCATCCCACCTCGGGCGGTCAAAATCCCACTTACTCTGGAATTTTTGCAGGAAGGCTTGAATAAAGGTTTGGCCCTTACCTCCTTGAAGGCGCAGGTAGCGGCTCTCTTCTGTTTCAGGGACGAGGTGAATAGAACCCCCCCCCATCGACTCACCTGGACGTGGCCCGTTTTCTGAAAGGGGTAAAGCACTTTCGGCCACCTCTATGGTGGCCGGTTCCCTTGTGGAATCTTAATCTAGTATTTAAATTTTTGGCAGGGCCCTCCTTTCAGCCACTACGCAGTCTTTCTTTGCATTTTATTAACCTTGCATTTTATTAACCTTGAAAATGGTGTTCTTGGTGGTTGTATGCTCGGCACGTCTCATCTCTGAAGTGTAGGCATTGTCATAATGGGAATCATTCCTCTGGATGACTCCAGGAATGTTACAGCTTTGTACCGTTCCATCCTTCTTGTCCAAGGTAGTCTCGGAGTTTCATTTGAATCAGTCCATTTCGTTGCCATCCTTATATAAACACAAGGATGCAGAGGAATACCGCCTCCTCCGTTATTTGAATGTCAGTAGACTTTTGGTGCAGTATCTGGAAGTTTCAGAACCGGCCTGAAAGATGGACCGCCTGTTTGTCCTTCACGGTGGAAGAAAGCGAGGCGAACCAACTTCGCGGGCTCCCATAGCTCGTTGGATTAAGGAGGTGATTATGGGAGCCTGTGTGGAGGCAGGAAAGCCACTATCTTCTCAGGTTAAAGCTCATTCCACTAGAGCTCAGGTGGTTTCATAGGTGGAAGTTAGACTAAGATCTCCCGTCAATATCTGCCATGCAGCGATGAGGTCCTCCTTGTACACTTCTCCTGGTTCTATCGCCTGGACTTACAAGTCTGAGAGGACGCAGCCTTTGTGAGGGCGGTATTAACCGGACCGAGGGCAGCCTCCCACCCTGATCTGGAGTAGGTAGTGTACATCCAATTGGTCCTGAGTCCATCTGTCTACACTAAGGAAAACAAAATTATCAAGTAAGTAATTTCTCCATTAGCCAGATAGCCTTGGGAAAGCCAGCGCTTATCACTGGAAGTGAGATGCAAGAAACAGATCAAGTATTAGGGATCTAATGGGTACTTGGACCTGGACTGGCCGCTGTTGGAGACAGGATGTTGGGCTCGATGGACCTTGGTTTGACCCAGCCTTGGCACTTTTTATGTTCTTTTTGGTTAATTATGAACTCTCATGAACTCTTGACCTCTCTAACATTACATTAGGACTGTTGAAAGATTACAGTTCCTTACAAGCAGATGGGTGCTAGTGTATTTCAAAATGTGATTCACTTGTGAACATTAATAAGCTCAAGAAGGCTTATTATAAAGAATTAGACTTGAAGAGTTAAGATGTAGATGGTTTCACCGAGGCAAAGATACTGTCTTAGTCCCATTCAAGATATAATCTGTGGAAGAGAAAACTGAGGGTGAATAACTGTAGTATTTTAAATACAGAAAGGTGAGGTTATAAAGAGGATGATGAATGATTGGTCTTCATTTCCACTGGGGATATGACAAGAGGTAATGGATTTTAATTGTAGCAAGGAACATTTATGTTGGGCATTCTAACCTTAAGCATAGTTAATCACTGGAAGAAGTTAGCTAGGGAGGTAGTGGAGTCTCCATTACTGGAGGTTGAAAGTAGATTAGATAAACATCTGTCTAGTATAGCTTTGATATAGTGTATTTTAGATTGGTGTAAATGTTCTTCTATCTATTTCATTCTTGAATTTATTCACTGCCTATCTCCAAAGGACCCAAAGCAACTTACAACAATGCAATAAATAATAAAACACAAAATATAAAGCAAATAAAAACAGCATTATAAAAAGTACATTGATAATAAATTACAAAATGCAGTTAATATGACAATTCAAAAATACAAAAGCAATATCTTAAACCCAATCTTATACCTCCAAAATTTCCATCCTTCCTCTTTCACGGAATGATTGGAAACATCACAAAACCCTAGTCTCCACAATGCACTACTCTATTGCCACCCACAAAGGGGTGTAAGCCACCGGCAGCAACCTGAACTCTGGAACTGGGATGGCTGTTCACCCCTGGAACTGGGCAGCTGTTTACCCGGATGCCAGTACTGATGACATCAGGAGATGGCACCACGCAGTCTGGGACTGGAGGTTGCAGGGAGAAAAAGGGATCTATAACCAACCTTTTTACAATTTCTTCCTTCCATTTCTATAATCGTATAACTTCAGAGTCCTGCATTGTTCAGCACTAGTGATCTGTTCACCTTTCTTTTCAGGCCATGTGAAGCTGACTGATTTTGGACTGTGTAAAGAATCTATTCATGATGGGACAGTCACGCACACGTTCTGTGGGACGATCGAATACATGTGAGCTACCTAAAGCATGTTTCTAACTTTCTCGGGAGGTATCACATTGATCTTTTGATAGACAATAGTGCTTTGTGGTTGAAATGGGCGACTTTGATGTTGGGTTTTTTTGTTCTTGGAACCTGTATATATGGACAAATGCCTTTAAAAACATGCTCATTCTCTATCCTTGTTCTCACTACAGGGCCCCTGAAATCTTGATGAGAAGTGGGCACAACCGTGCTGTGGACTGGTGGAGTCTGGGGGCACTCATGTATGACATGCTGACTGGAGCAGTAGGTGCACTATTACACATTTCATGGATCTTATTTCCCAGGGTTGACCAAATAACTCATTTTATTTATTTATTTATTTATTTTTGAGTATTCTGCATATTTCCTAGTCACCTAAAGAAGTTTTATTTATATATTTTAAAACCCCAAAAGCTGGGGGTTGGCTTGTGAGGAAACTGAATGTGCTGCTGTTGGAGGCAGGCGATGACATGGCATGACCTGAGTTGACATGAATTTAGTTTCACAGTGTGCATTAAGTCCTGTAGGCGCTCTATGCATGTGGCACTACATCCATGCCACACAACCTGCACTCCAGGTTCTGATCATCAACGTCACTATCCTCACTCGCAGAAGCCACAGGCCTTTTCCTGTGCGTACCCCAGATCAGTCCAGACAAGGTCTTGTGTTTATGTTAAACCACATAGAAATTTTGATAAGTAGTATATAAATTTTTAAAATAAATAAAGTGGGTTTATGCATCCCTACCAGCAGATGGAGGCAGAGAACAAAACATAACTGAGTGCGCCACCTGCAATCCCTCAGTATTTCTCTGTCTCCAGCAGATGGTAGAGGTGCTAAACCTGCAGTCTGAAGTTTTTATTTTTTAAAAGGTTTTGAAACACAGAAGATTCCTGGAAGGTTCCCCAAGGTGTTAGGTTCCTTTGTGGGCCATCCCTTGGGTCGAGCTGGGCGAGTGGGGGGTTGGTAATCCCTGAGCTAGCTCAGAATGTGGTGGTCAGAGGGGTTTGAAAGCCAGGGGTTCCTGGTTCCATCACCCCTTCTGAGTCCTCATCTCCAACACCTGATCTCCCTGGCGTCCAGAAGTTAGGGAAGTATCCTTTTCCCTTTTGCTGTTCTTTCTGTGGCTTGTGCCTTTAAGAAAGAGAAAAAAAAAGTTCAATTATAGCAGGATCGCCGGCAGAGTTGGAGCTGTGTTGAGAGGCCTTTTCTGCCAGGAGGCAGGGCCAGTGAGTGAGGGCTAAAATCTTCCAATCGGTGGGCCGGTGGCTTGATTGTGCCACTGACTGGTTGTTTTTCGCGGCAGGGGCTATTTTTAGTCCGACCACATTTTGGCCCGATGCCGGCTCAGCGTGGGAAAAGTTGCTGCGGTACGCAAGGAGTTTTAATCTCTGCAACCACGTTTTGTACAGACTGCGCCTCGGGGGAGGCAGGAACATCCACAGGACCTCTGGGGGGGAAATCAATGCACAAGGTCGGCTGGCCTGGTTTTGCAGGCCCCAGGGAGGCTGGAGGAGCCAGCAGCTCCTCCAGCAGCCATGTTGAAAGCACATGGCAGGAGCAGGAAAACCTTTCCAGGGCCTCGGGATTCCCCTCCCCTGCTTTCTTCTGTCCATTTACCTACTGCTGGGTGCAGGGAAAGGATGGAGGTACTGGGGGACGAGATTCAAGGGAGGTCCACTCCGGATTCGGAGCCCTTTTCTGTGGATTTTGTCCTGCTTCTTCATAAGGCCTATCTGGCCAAGAAGGAAGCAGGCTCCAGGCACCCACTCCCCAAACAGCCCCCAGTGGCTAAGAAACCTCGTGGGGGGGGGGGAGGGAGGGAAGGAAAGAGACCTTGAGGGGGCTATTGTGCCTTATTCGCCTGGGGCGGTTCATGGCAGACGGTGAGGACATGACTGAGGACTTGGACAGGCTTGATCGGGGGCCGGATGATCCCATGGACCCGGTTTTGGATTCAGTCACTGGTGTGGAGGATCACTTGCTGGACATGGCCGATGCCCCAGTAGGTGGAGGATGATGACCCTCATGTGGTTTGTTCCGCAGGGAAGAGCTGGGTCCCCTGATTCCTCAGATCTTGGAGGTGTTGGGGATCAAGGTGACACAGGAGGCTTCAGATGATGAGGGAGTGAACCCGGTCCTAGAGAGGCTGCGTGGACCTCCTAAGGCCTTTCCTTTTCCTAAAATGGTGAAGAAGTTGGTGGAATGGGAGTCTTCCAAGGCAGGCCTGAAGGTGGCCAGAGCTATGGCCAAGCTGTATCCCTTGCCGGAGCAGACCCTGAACACCTAGAAAATTCCCAAGATGGATGCGGAGGTTTCCACAGTGACCAAGAAGACGACCATCCCAGTTGCAGGGTCTGCCGCTCTGAAGAATGTTCAGGACCGTAAACTGGAAATTTTGTTGCAGCGGCTGTTTGAGGTTTTAGCCTTGAGTCTTCGGACGGCGGTCTGCGGACGTTTGATACAGAGATCCTGCTTGTGCTGGGTGCAGAACGCACACGAGCTGGTGGCAGGAGCGGCGGTGGAGTCCGCCCAGGCTGCCCGTTTGAAGGCCAGTGTGGCCTATGTAGCGGATACTCTCTATGACTTGATCCGGAAATCTGCCAGAAATATGGTCTCGGCAGTGGCAGTGCGGAGACTGTTGTGGTTATGAAATTGGTCAGTGGATGTGTGGTCAAAGGCCCAGCTGTCTAATCTCCCGTTCAAGGGCAAATTGCTGTTCAGAGAGGATTTGGAGCAACTCATGAAATATTTGGGAAAGTCGAAGGGCAATAAGTTGCCCGAGGACAAGAAGGCCATTAAGAAGTCTTTTCCACTGCGTTCTCACTTTCAAGATGCAAGAAGATTTCGGTATAGTAGGCCTTCGGGGTATGCAACACAAAAGCAGGGAGCAAGCAGGCAGTCGTCCTTTCGGACACAGCATAGATCTCCTCGGGACTGTGCTTCCCAGGGAGGAGGAGGAAACCAGCTCAGCCAATGAAGGTGAGCTGGTCCACTCCTTCCTGGAGGCAATTAGAGGGAGGCTGTCCCTTTTTTTACGATGAGGGGACCAAGGTCATGTCGGACCAGTGGTTACTGGAGGTGATCAGAGACGGTTACACCTTAGAATTTTCTTGGCCGCTCAGGGATGCCTTTGTAGTCTCCCGCTGCGTCTCCCATTGCAAATGGGAGGCAATGCAGGAGACTATGCAATGACTTCTTCGTTTGCAGGCCATTGTTCCGGTTCCCCTGCAGGAGAGGGACCAAGATAGGTATTCAGTGTATTTCGTGGTTCCCAAGAAAGAGAGAC
This sequence comes from Rhinatrema bivittatum, assembly GCF_901001135.1. Lineage (NCBI taxonomy): Eukaryota > Metazoa > Chordata > Amphibia > Gymnophiona > Rhinatrematidae > Rhinatrema > Rhinatrema bivittatum. The sequence continues at coordinate 175,239,479 of NC_042622.1, forward strand.
ATTTTGGCCCATTCTCGATCTGCAGAAGGTCAATGTTGCTCTCTGAGTGCCCCATTTTCGAATGGAAACCTTGTGAACAATAATAGTGGCAGTACGCAAAGGGGAATTTCTGGCCTGCTTGGATTTGACGGAGGCCTATCTCCATATTCCCATCAGGAAGAATCACCAGAGATTTCTGAGATTCATGGTTCTCGGAGAACATTTTCAGTTTCAAACCCTTCCCTTCAGATTGACGATCGTGCCGCATACATTCACCAAAGTAATGGTGGTGGTCACAACTGCTCTCAAGAGGGAAGGGATTCTGGTGCATCCATACCTGGACAATTGGCTCATCAGGGCAAAATCAGAGGCAGAGTGCGGTTGTTCATTACGCCAGGTCAAACAGCTCCTAGACTCTTTGGGCTGGGTGACGAATCTGGCAAAGAGCCATTTGGAGCCGTCCCAGTTGGAGTATTTGGGGGCTCAGTTCGATACTCTGTTAAATGTTCCTGACTGCGGAGAGAGTGGCCAAGTTGCAGGGTCAGGTTTGTCATCTTCTGAGGTTGACAGTTCCCAGAGTGTGGGACTATTTGCAGGTCCTGGGTTCTATGGCTTCTACACGGGAGTTAGTTCCTTGGGCCTTTGCTCATATGCGGCCTCTGCAGAGGGCCTTATTATCCCTCTGAAGTCCAGTTTCGGAGGAATTCCAGTTTCCATTGCCTCTTCAAGGGGATGCCAGATCCCATCTGTCGTGGTGGCTGTCCTGGAGCAAGTTGGAGAGAGGAATGGACCTGGAGGTCCTCGACTGGGTGGTGACGACCATGGATGCCAGCCTCAAAGGTCGGCTCAGGGGCAGTGGTCACCAGAGAAAGCTTCCTGGTCCATCAATCGATTGGAGACCAGGGCAGTTTGGAAAGCCCTGCTTGTCTTTCTGCCGTTCATTCAGAGCAAGTTGCTTCAGGTGTTTTCAGATAGTGCCACATCAATCATCAAGGCAGAATGAGAAGTCGTCTGCTGGTGCAGGAAGCGCAAGATCTGTTTGTTTGGGTGGAACAAAACCTAGCAAGAATTGCAGTGTCGCCCATGGCAGGCGTGGACAACGTGCAAGCGGACTATCTCAGCAGACAGCAGCTGGATCCCGGGGAGTGGGAATTGTCGGCGGAAGCCTTTGCCCTGATCCAGAACAGGTGGGGTACGCCGGATCTGGACTTCATGGCAGTTCCAGGGAATGCGAAGGTGGCCCAGTTCTTCAGTCGCCAAAGAGAGGTTGGTTCCGAGGGCATAGACGCTCTAGGACAGCCTTGGCCGTCAGGTCTGTTGCCGTACGTGTTTTCCCCGTGGTGTCTCATAGGGAGAGTGTTGCGCTTCGTCAAGCTACGTCCGGGCAGAGTGATTCTAGTGGCACTTGAGTGGCCGCACAGGCCATAGTTTGTGGATCTAGTTTATGTGGCAGTAGATGGACCCCTTCAACTAGCACATTTGCCAGGATTGCTGTGGCACGGACCCATATTTTCAGACCGAGCAGACTACTTTTGTCCAGCAGCTTGGCTTTTGAAAGGAGGCGGCTTCGCATGAAAGGGAACTTGGACTCTGTGATTACTACCTTATTGGAAGCCCATAGATCCTCTATGTCTTTGGCTTATATACGTGTTTGGAGAGTGTTTGAACAGTGGTGTCTGCAGAATGGGTTTCAGACCTTCAGAGTGGAGATTCCACAGGTGTTATCCTTTCTGCAGAGCGGCCTTGAAAAGGGCTTGGCATATAATTACTTTCGGGTACAGTTGGCAGCCTTAGGGTCTCTTTTAGGCAAGGTACAGGGCAGGCTGTTAGCTGCCCATCCTGATGTGGTTCGTTTCTTAAGAGGGGCGAAGCATTTGTGTCCTCCAGTCCGGAAGGTGTGTCCACCCTGGAATCTTAACCTGGTCCTCAGGATTCTGTGTGGTCCCCCATTCGAGCCGGTTAGAAGGGCATCTGTGAAGGATCTGACTTTGAAGGCTGTTTTCTTGGTGGCTATTAGTTCTGCCAGAAGAATTTCGGAGCTTCAGGCGTTGTCTTGTAAAGACCCCTTTTTGAGGATTTCGGACGATGGGGTATTGTTGCAGACAGTTCCTTCCTTTTTACCTAAGGTGGTGTCATCTTTCTATCTTAACCAGTTGGTTGAGCTTCCGGCCTTTCCGAATTTGTCCTCTTCAGAGCCATTGGCAAAGGAATTGCACTGTTTGGATGTGCGACTGGTGCTCTTGCGATATCTTAAAATGACAAACTCTTTTCGGCGATCTGATCATTTGTTTGTCCTTTTTTAGTGGTGCCAAGGAAGGAGACAAAGCTTCCAAGGGCACTATTGGTAGATGGCTGAAAGAAGCTATAAGTTCAGCTTATATATGTAAGGGTCGTCTAGTTCCAGAGGGGTTGCGAGCACATTCTACTAAAGCGAAGTGCCAATTTTTATCTCCACAGGAGATCTGTCGTGCTGCGACATGGTCTTCTCTTCACACTTTCACGAAACATTACCACCTGGATGCGCAGGTGCCTGACGAGGCGACATTTGGGGAAAGTGTATTGCGTGTGGGTCTTTCGACTTCCCGCCCAGTGTAGGGGAGCTTGGGTACATCCCACTTGTCTGGACTGATCTGGGATACGTACTGGAAAAGAAAATTTGTTCTTACCTGATAATGTTTGTGCCTGTAGTACCACAGATCTGTCCAGAGACCTATCCCCTTTAATCGAAAGATTCCCTCGCTTCTGGAAGTTATTGAGACAGTCTGTAAATATCTGCAGAGTTGCTGGTTTGTGTACATAAGTTTATTTTGTTCATTGCTTCTTATGTCAAGGGTCCTGGTTCCAGGGGAACCCAACTGATTTTCTTGGCTCACCTTTAGTTTATGATGCTTTAATCTAAATATCTTGGCTTAGGTACAGGGCAATACTGAGGACTGCAGGTGGCACTCTCGGTTAAGTAGCAGTGCCTCAAAGGTTTGTTCTCTGCCTCCATCTGCTGGTAGGGATGCATAAACCTACTTGTCTGGACTGATCTGTGGTACTACAGGAGCGAAAATGATCAGGCAAGATCATTCCTTTCCTCCTTCAGCTTTTCTCTAATAACAATTATTGATTAGAAATGGGGAGTAAATAAGTATAGTTGCATCAAATAATACAGCAGAACTGCAACAGGCATTTCATTCCAGACTGTTAACTGCAAGCCTGGCTGGAACTTTCATTCATTCATTCATTCATTCATTCATTTTCCACAAAGTATCAAGATGGGATCCAAATTTAAAACATAAAATGCAAACTTCAAATATGCAATAACCAAATACACATAAGAGCATTAAAAAAAATAACAATCAAAATGCAAAGTACATCAACAATTATTACATAAAATACATTGACAAGCTAGCATTTTTCCTAAAATAAATTTAAAATAGAAGACTGAATGAATAGATTGTTTTCAAATTTTCGGGGAGTTTATAGGTTCCCATTGAAAACTTGATTACATTGGTCCTTATTTATTTGAAAACAGTGTTTTTGCGTAGTGGAAGGATCATTGGGAAAGGTTTGTCTTTTTTTTTTTCTGATGATACCAAAAGACAAGCAGGAAAGTGTAAAACATGAGGATGGATCTAGCAAAGCTCAAGGAATGGTGTAAGATTTACTGCTGAAAGGCGCAGAGTGATAACATCTGGGATGCCGTACTGCAAGGGAGAGGTGCAGTATTGGAGGTGAAATTCTTCTAAGCACAAAAGAGGAGCAGGATCTGGGTTTGATTGTATCTGATGGTGGCCAAACAGGTAGATAAAGCAACAGCAAAAGCCAGAAAGATGCTTGGCTGCATAGGGAAGAGGAATGGTCACAGAAAAAGGGAGGTGATATTGCCCCTGTCCTCACTTAGAATACTTTGTACAATTCTGGCGACCGCACCTTCAAAAGGATATAAACAGGATGGAGTCGGTCCAGAGGGTGGCTACTAAAATGGTCAGTGGTCTTTTTCTAAAGCATATGGGGATAGACTTAATCTAAACATGTACATCTTGGAGAGATAGGGGAGATATGATAGAGACATTCAAATATCTCAAAGGTTTCCATGCTTAGGAGGTGAACCTTTTTCAATGGAAAGGAGGATCTAGAACAAGGGCTTATAGGATGAGGGAGAAAGGAGATAGACTCAGGAGTAATCTAAGGAATTATTTCTTTACAGAGAGGGTAGTGGATATATATGGAATGGCAAAAACAGTATCTGAATTCAAGAAAGCAAGGGAGACCTGTGAGGGAGTGATAGGAATTGTAAGGTAGATAAATTGGATGGGTGGGTAGACTAGATGGGCCATATGGTCTTTCTGCCATCATATTCCTCTGATTCTATTACTCGTGCTCAGCATTCACACATAGGAATCGGTGATTCTAATTCCCTTCTCAGCTCCTGGAGATGATGATAATGATTTTTTTTTTCTTGTTGTGTGGTGATCACAATAAAAAAAAAATCATCTCCAAAAATAAAGTTGGAAATGTCTGGGCCATTCTGCTGACACAGTAGCAGAGTTGTGTGAGACTTGGATTTGATTTCTGGGGCTGGGAGAAGCTGCAGAGATGGCGTTCACAGCTCCTGGTGGGGAGGGGAGTCTGCCATTTCACAATGGGGGTCGGGCTCAGAGTGCATGAGCACAGAGTTCCAGAAGGAGCCATGGGGAGGGGAAAGAAATGGAGCAAAACCCCAGACAGCTGCAAATGAAGACTCCTCATGGTTCAGACTGAGCTGGAAGCCCAAAGGAGCAGAAAGAGGAAACTGTTGAATAAATTAAAAGAAAAAAAGTCTGAAACTTATAGGTCTGTTTCATGAGCTGTCCAAAGCAATAACTGATAGTAAAGGAATTGCAACGTTGACAGATTTGAGGAGATTATTTTATGTGACTGTGCTTTTCAGGCTCTGAAAACAATGCATTTTGTAATATTTGACTAATATATATATTCCTTTTTTTGTGGATAAGCAGGGCTAAATTGGCTATTGCATGTGGGTGATGTCAACCTGCGGCACCAAATGGACTCATCTTTCCTTGCTAGTAGAGTTTTGAGTTCAACTGAGTATGTGTGAGAGTTCCCATGCAGTTGTTGCCTCAAGAGCTGCCTCAGTCATTTTTGTCCAAGAACAGCATGGAAGTGTACTCAGTCTCTCTAGATATATATTTTTTTTAATCCTTTAAAATGTCTGATTCTTTTTTATTATTCCCTTCAGTTTTCCTCCTTTTAGTTGCCTTGCTACACTGCAACACCATGGAACTTTTCAGTGCTACCAAAAAAAACCCAAAAAAACTTTAGCCTCTTCAAAATGGCCAACAAAGAAGAAACCCATAGTGAGCCATTTCAGAACTCCCATCTGAGGTAAGGTGATGTCTCTCCCATAATGTTATTTCCTGGGTCTGGATCATGACCAAGTAAACTGTTCTACCTGTGGACAGATGTCATTAGGCTCTCGACACATAGAGGAACTACGTGAATCTCTCAGAAGCCTCAGTAGATCCTCCTCCTGCAATGCAGCATCAGCTGCTTCGCTGGGACACGAGTTGAGCAGGAGCTCCTCAGAGACTCCCCCCATTGGCTCAAATCAAAGCTGCAGGGCAGAGGGATACAATCCGCTCTGCATCGAAGGAAAACGTGACATCGTTTGCTGCCTCTGGAAGCTGCATCGCAAAATGGTAAGTTGGCTCTCAACACATCGAGGCACTCTGATGCATCAACCCACCATTCTAAAGGCCTATCAGTTCACAGCACAAAACAAGTGTGGTTGGCTGTTTGAAGCTGATGCTTCAGTGCATGCATCAGCAAAAATATCCTCCCTCCACACTCCATCGAAGCATTCGATGCACCGAGCCTGAACCAAAATTATTGAGCTGCATTACCCACGCATTAGGTTCTGTATGAGCAATATCATGGTGAATGCTTGATCTGTTGTCAGAAACGCTCTCTCCTGCAGCAGATCTATCCAATGGATTTCATTCTCTGAGCAGATACTAGATTTGACTTCTCAAAATTGACCAGAAAGTCCAAATTTCATAAAAGATGGACCATTTTGTGTAGGGAAAGCAACACATTCTTGAGAGCTCACTGTCATTAGCCAGTCATCCAGGTATGGGAAATCTTGAATCTACTGGCAACACAGATGTGCAGCTACCACTGCAAGACATTTGGTAAAGATTCTCGGAGCTGCCAATAAGGCAAGCTGGAGAGAATCCACTTTAAAGCGAAGATAGCTCCAGTCAGAAGGATGGATGAACCCATTAGATTGAGAGCGCACATCCATTCATGCTTTTGGATGAAAGGGAGAATCATGCTGAGGGAAATCATTTTGAAGTCCTCTCGAAGTAGATGTTTGTCCAAGGGTCTCAGAATCAGAATAGGCCTCAATCCTCCTGATTTCTTGGGGATGAGGAAATATTGGGAGTAGAAACCCTGTCCATGATGGAATGCAGGGACTGGTTCTGTCATTCTTTGGTGAAAAAGTGATTTGCATTTCCCGGCAAAGTTATGTCAAGTGAAACTGATGCAGTCAAGATTCAAGCAGTGTGGCGGGAATAGTAGCCAGGAGAAACACAAACAGCATTCATTCTCCACAGTTTGGAGGACCTAGAGGTCCTTGACTATCTGATGCCATGCCTCCAAGAAGATTTGGATCTTGTCCCTCACTTGAATGGAGTTCAGAGGGATGAAAAACCAGGCCCAGTGACATGCTTGAACTGTTGTGTAGTCTTAGGCTGTTGGCACTCACTCCCCTGGGGTCTGACTGGAAGTGGTTGATAACCCACCTGCCTCCGTGGAAAGTGAATTACCTAGCTAGATTTAGCTATGCGTTAGACTGAGGAGGCTCGTGAGGAAACGCCCATGCGGGAACTCCCACACATTCTCAGTAAGGCTCAAAGCTCTACTATTTTGGAGGGATTAGTCCATTCGGTGCTGCCGAATGACGCCACCCACAATTAATGGCTAATTCAGCCTGCTATATACAGAAAACACCATCTACGGTGAGCAAACTTGCAGTCTAGTTTTCTCCTGCTGCCTTTCACTACCATGTTACCGTTTTTCAGCCCCCATTTACTGGTGAGAACCGGAAGAAAACAATTGACAAGATTCTTAAGTGTAAGCTCAACCTGCCTCCCTACCTCACTCAAGAAGCTAGAGATCTGCTTAAAAAGGTAAATGTTTGTTGTAGATTGGGGAAAATTGTTACTAATTTGAATATTTACAAATAGCTACTGTTCTCCCTGGTAGATCTATTTTTCTTTCTGTTCATATTGGTGGATCTTACCAGCTTCTGCCTTTATAATTTCTTGTCTGTGGGCAGTGAGCAAATATATTTGATTTTGATGGGTTTTTTTTGCTATGTTTAACTTTTAATACTGAATTTGTTTTTGTTTATCAATGTAATCCTATTTAGAACACACCATTTCTCCGAAAACACATTGTGCAAAAGTAACATCAGCAATATGAGAAAATTAAAATGAATAAACTTACAAAATACATCATGAAACACTTAAAAAAAAAAACCAAAACATATTTTACTGAAAGGACTTGGAAAATAGATTGACTTAATCAGTTTTGGGTTTTTTTTAATGTACTTATATAATATGCATATTCAGACTCCGGTTGCCTGCACTATGCTTGTGCTAGATACTCATAGTTCACTGTAAGGTTCCTGGTGCAATGTATGTAAACATCATGTGATGGAGTTTGGAACCTGTATGACGGTCCCAGGAAAAGTCATCGTTAAAGGGACTGCTTTACCTTCAGAAATGGTTCTTTAGAAAACTTTGGAAGCAGTGCGCACGCCGTGTGTTCCAAATTGTAAAGTTTTAAAACTGATAGGCTTCTGCCTTATCCAGTAAGGGATCTGCATCCGGCATGACCTGTGACCACCATCGCTGTTTTGAATGTGTTGCTTAACTCTAATGGAAACAATGTGCCTTTATGAAAAGTCTATATGTAGACAAAACCTCTTCCCTGTACGTACCTGGATCAGTCCAGACTCCTGGGTTTTGCCCCCCACTCTAGCAGATGGAGACAGAGCAGTTATCAAAACAAACCGCCTATAAATAGGCTGGTGCCACCTACAGTCCGGCAGTATTCTTCTGTCTCCAGCAGATGGGAGAGGTGCCAAACCTACAGTCTGGGCTGTGTGCTTAAGTTGATTATCTTGTGTTTAGTTAGGGGACTTTTTTGTCTTTTTTTTTTTTTTCTGGATTATTTCAGCTTTATTTAAAAAGAATATAAAAAAAAAAGGAGCTTGTGGCAGCACAGTGGTCATTAGGTTCTGAGAGAGCCATCCCATGCTGGTCTGAGGCAGCTGCTTCACAGGGTCGAGGGCCTTACTTATCTTCTCAGCAGCTTGGGTGCGACACCGGGGAGCCCGGTTCACTCCACCCAAAGGGATCAGCAACTTGGACCACAGCCGGGCAAGTTTTATAATTTAAAAAAAGTTTTGCTTTCGTTTTCTCCCACGCCGGCTCTCTCTCCTTCACTCCCTGTCGCAGTGCAGTATTTGCCTTTCGTTTTGCTGTTTATTCATTGAATTTTCTTTAATTTATTTTGTCTTTATTTTCCTGTCACGGTCCGCTCGTGGCTCTCCAGGGAGAGCCTTTGCTCAGCTTGCATCCCGGAGGGGAGGGGCTGTCGGGAGCCAAAAAAAAAAAAAAAAAAAAAAAAATATATATATATATATATATTAAAATGGCAAAACTAGTTAAATCAAAGTATGCCCCAGTCCTGATTGGGAAGTCTGCTGCAATTCACGCTGAGGCTGATTAGTTCCCGTTCAGCATGGGAACGGGGGACCATTTTCCAGTCATTCAGGGTTGTGTCTAGTGCAGCGCTGGGGGAGGGGGTTTTACCTCCTCCTCTTTCTCCCCAGCAAGGTTTCCCAAGGGACAGGGAACCTTTACAGCCTAATTCCCCTGCAATGGAGGATAGCCTCGAGAGGGCCTCTGACTCCTCCTCTTCCTCTTTTTTTTGTCACAATTTGTGTTACTGTTTCATAAAGCTTAAAAGAAGAGGAAGTTAGGGAAGCTGCAGTCTGGTAAAAAGGTCGTTTCTCAAGGATGTAAGCCCTCTGCTAAGAAAAGGTCTACCTCTAAGGGAGGTGCGGAGCCTGCTCAGCCTTAGACGTCCCCGGCGGTCAGTGGTTCCCCAGATTACCACGGATACTTCTAGTCAGGATTATGATCCAGATGACCTATACCTACTGCCCAAGCCCCCAAAGGGGGTGGATGTAGACCCTGATTTACAGCACCAAGGTACAATGTGTGGGGCGCATGCTGCGGAAGGGGATGACCCCCAAGGTGGTGCGCCTCTTTAGAAAGGAGGAGTTGGGTCTCCTTATTCCTTCTATTTTAGCTGAACTGGGCATTGAAGGTCCCCCTGAGGAATCTAAACTGGGTGCTATGGATCCGGAGTTGCTGGGTCTGAGAGGCCCTGCTTCTTCCTTTCCCTTTCATCTCTCGGCTACAGATTTGCTCTTCCGGGAATGGGATACCCCGGACCTGGGATTGAAAGTATGTAACGCCGTGGACAAGCTATATCCTCTGCCAGAGGATGCTTTAGAGCTGCTTTGAGTACCCAAGGTAGATGCGGCAGTGTGCGCTGTTACCAAGAAGACCATGATCCCGGTTACTGGAGCTACAGCACTCAAGGACCTGCAAGACAGAAATTTGGAGGTGCAACTTAAAAGGATTTTTGAGGTTTCAGCACTGGGAGTGCATGCGGCTATTTGCAGCAATTTCACCTTTACGAGCGGGTCTCCACTGGATTCAGCAGTTGCACGCTAACGCCGCCTTATCGGATGAAGAGGCGGCCCAGGCAGGTCGTCTGGAAGCTTTGGTGGTGTACAGCGCGGATGCACTACATGATCTACTGCACACATCGGCCAGATCCATGGTTTCAGCTGTCTCAGCTCGTAGGCTCCTCTTTTGAGAAACTGGTTGGTGGATGTCTCTTCCAAGTCACAGCTAGGTCCTTGCCCTTCAAAGACAAACTACTTTTCGGTAAAGACCTGGAAGATATCCAATCCCTGGGGGAGAATAAGATTTCTAATTTCTCCCTGCGGTTACGAAACCAAGCGAAGAGCAGTGCAGGACATTTTGCAATGGCTTCTGCAACTAGGGGCCATCGCCTCAGTGCCTCCGGAGGCAAGAAGGAAAGGCCGTTACTCCATTTACTTCATAGTGCCAAAAAAAGAGGGATCCTTACGGCTCATTCTGGATCTGAAAAAAGTAAATAGATGTCTCCGGGTCCCCCGGTTTCGCATGGAGACGCTCTGGTGCAAGGGAGAGTTTCTAGCATCCTTAGACCTCACGGAAGCAGATCTTCATATAGGCATTCGGTCAGACCACCAGAGGTTTCTTCGGTTTTCGGTACTGGATCAGCATTTTCAGTTTCAGGCTCTGCCCTTCGGTCTAGCCACAGTGCCCAGGACATTCACCAAGGTTGGTGGTGGTGGCAGCTCATCTCCGCAGGGAAAGGTTGCTGCTGCATCCTTACTTGGACGATTGGCTGATTCGTGCAATATCGAAAGCGCTTGCCCAGGAGGCGATTCAGAGAGTACTTCAGCTCCTGCAGTCGCTGGGCTGGGTGGTCAATTTCGCCAAGAGCCGACTGAAGCCCACTCAGTCATTGGAGTATTTGGGTGCTCTATTCGACACTCAGCAGGGCAGAGTTTTTTTTCTTACCACGGAACGCATCTCCAAGCTGCAAGTCCAAGTAAGAGGTTTAATGCTCAAGCACCCACCCAGAGTCAGAGATTATTTACAGGTTCTCAGGTCGATGATTTCAACATTAGAACTTGTATCCTGGGCCTTTGCTCATATGAGGCCTTTACAGTCCGCCTTGCTTTCCCGATGGAACACAGTCTCCAAGCTTTTTCATCTACTTTTGCCGCTTACGGAGGCAGTGCGATCCAGTCTCGACTGGTGGTTGGTGACGGACAATTTAGTCTGAGGAGTTCCCCTGGAAGTGCCCGACTGGACAGTGGTCACCACCGATGCCAATTTCTCTGGTTGGGGAGTGGTATGCCAAGGGAAATCGGAACAAGGACTCTGGTCTCCCGTCGAATCTCTCTGGTTGATCAATCGACTGGAAACCAGAGCGGTATGGTTGGCATTACAAGCATTCCATCCTCTCCTCCAGGGCAAGTCTGTCAGAATTCTCTCAGACAATGCGACCATGGTGGCGTACATCAATCGCCAAGGAGGAACCAGAAGTCAACTGGTGGCGATGGAAGCTCAGCAATTGATCAGCTGGGCAGAACAAAACTTCGTAAGCATAGCAGCGTCTCACATCGCCGGCATGGACAACGTGCAAGCAGACTTTATAAGTCGTCACCATCTCGATCCCGGGGAATGGGAATTGATGGACATGGTTTTTCAACTCATTTGCAATGCATGGGGCACGCCCAGCATGGATCTCATGGCGACGTTTCGGAATGCCAAAGCTCCACGGTTCTATGCTCGGCAGAGAGAGACGGGAGCAGAAGGGGTAGATACCCTAGTGCTGCCTTGGCCCACAGAGGTTCTTCTGTACATCTTTCCGCCTTGGCCATTGATCGGCAAAGTGCTCAGGCAGATAGAGATCCATCCAACGGAGGTCATCCTGGTAGCTCCAGAATGGCCGAGACGTCCCTGGTTTGCAGACCTTCTCAATCTTGCCGTGGAGGGCCCGCTGCGGTTTCCAGTTCTCCCAGACCTGCTGCATCAAGGGCCTGTTTGTTTGGAAGAAGTCAATCGCTTCTATCTAGCGGGATGGCTTTTGAAAGGCAGAGGTTAAGTCACAAAGGATGTTCTCCGGCTGTAGTAGCCACGCTCCTCCGATCGCATAAGACTTCTACCAATCTCACGTATGTTAGAGTATGGAAAGTTTTTGAGACTTGATGTCTGGACCGAGAGGTCACGCCTACCCAGTCTTCGGTGTCAGATTTTCTGTGTTTTCTACAATCCAGTCTAACAGTTTGTCATGTAGTTCCCTCAGAGTTCAAGTGACGGCGCTTGGTTGTTTGCGTGGATCCGTTCAGGGCATAGCGTTAGCCGCACATCCAGATGTAGTTCGTTTTCTTAAGGGAGCAAAACACTTCCGTCCTTCACTTCGGCATCCCTATCCGTCATGGAGTCTGAATTTGGTCCTCACTGCTCTTTGTTCGGCGCCTTTTGAGCCCTTGAAGAGATCGACTCTAAAAGTTCTTACCTTGAAGGTGATTTTTCTGGTGGCCATTACATCGGCTCGTAGGGTGTCTGAACTCCAGGCACTTTCATGTAGGGAACCCTTTTTTGCGGATTTCGGATTCAGGCGTTTCTTTAAGGACGGTTCCGTCTTTCTTGCCAAAAGTGGTTTCCTCTTTTCATGTCAACCAATCAGTTGATCTGCCGGCCTTCACGGAGTTAGACCGTTCGGATCCTTTGGCTGGTGACTTGCGGAAGCTTGATGTTCGCAGAGCTTTGCTGCGTTACCTAGAGGTTACCAATTAGTTTTGTGTGTCTGACCATCTCTTGGTGCTGTGGAGCGGTCCTAAACGAGGACAGCAGGTGTCCAAAACTACTATAGCTCATTGGCTAAAAGAGGCTATTAGTTCGGCCTATCTCCTTCGGGGTAGATCCCTTCCTACGGGTCTGCATGCCCACTCTACTCATTCGCAAGTGGCGTCTTGGGCAGAGTGTCAGATGGTATCACCGCAGGAAATATGCAGGGCGGCTACGTGGAAATCCTTGCGTACTTTTGCAAGACATTACAGACTGGATGTTCAGGCTCCAGTTGTGGGAGGATTTGGAGAGGGAGTGCTTCGAGTGGGCCTCTCCAGATCCCATCCCAATTAAGGAAGCTCTGGTACAGCCCAGGAGTCTGGACTGATCCGGGTACGTACAGGGAAAGGAAAATTAGTTTCTTACCTGATAATTTTCGTTCCTGTAGTACCACGGATCAGTCCAGATTCTAGCCCATCTCAGACATGAGAGAAAGGGAGAGTCTGCTCAGTTCTTATATATTATCTTATTTCAGATTGGCAGAGTTCTGAATTTTGTCCTCAAGTGGTTCTCAAGGTTCAAGTCCTGGGAGGGTTCAGTGGACCAGTTTGTTTCTTTTACTGAATATAGTTATAATGGTTTTGAGATTTCCATTCTGCTTTGACATTGAGTAATACTGTCGGACTGTAGGTGGCACCAGCCTATTTATAGGCGGAGTTTGTTTTGATAACTGCTCTGTCTCCATCTGCTAGAGGGGGAGCAAAACCCAGGAGTCTGGACTGATCCTTGGTACTACAGGAACGAAAATTATCAGGTAAGAAACTAATTTTCCTTTATAGTGAGAAAAACAACCAACCTGAAAAATGTATCAGGTAGCCTGATACATTTTTCAGGAACCTAGTGCTATATGAAGGTTGCTTTACCTCATACAGTAATTGCATTTTATAAGTTCTTTATACAGTGAGAAATTAGCATTTATGTTTTATGAAAAGTCAGCAGCAGAAATATTGAAATAAATTATTGATATTATCTGTAGGTCTGTGAACTAGTTTTCTTTTCTTTTTTTCCTTTTTTTGCTCCCAGCTGCTAAAAAGAAATGCTGCCTCGCGTCTGGGGGCTGGAGCAGGAGATGCTGCCGAGGTGCAGGTAGGGTTTTCAAGCTTCTGTTGTAAGGACATCTTTGCCTGCTCCACATCCTTGGCAGCCTGCTCTTGAGATACTTTAGATGACCACCTGCCAAAAGCCCAAGTCATGCTCTGTCCTGGGAATGACCAGCAGCTCAGTGGCAACTACTGTGCACTGCCACGTGGAAGCTCCCCTGGTTTGATGTCCAGGTCAGCTGGTGAGTGCAACATGAAACCAGGGACCTTCCCCGTGCCAGTGCACGGCAGTGCTACTGAACCAGTCCAGCTAGTATAAAATTATTTTTTGTATGGTGCAAGCAGTCTATTAGAGAGACATGCAAGCATGTTTTTATCAGTTGCTCTCCAGTGGTATATACTGCGGTTTGGCTCTTTTTTTAGGCTCATCCTTTCTTCAGACACATAAACTGGGAAGAGCTTCTTGCTAGGAAGGTTGAGCCCCCCTTCAAACCATTGTTGGTGAGTAAGACAGCTCTGTGCATTTTCTGTACATTTTGCGGTGGAAGTTTATTGGATGTATATTGAATCTGGAACATGTTAAACTTGGCTTGAACTAAATAGCTCATTTTGCTTTTCAGGCCTTTCATTGTTATCCTACAGAGCATGGGAGATAATGCCTGTATTATCATCAAGATCTGTTATAAACAGAGCACTGTATTGTTAAAGGGAAATGCCTCTCTTAACAAATACAGGGACCAGATGTAGTGTGATCTATTTATTTATTATAGATATCAAATAGTGAAAACCCATTAGTACATCTGTTCCACAGTGGTTTGCAGTTCCTTTTACACATTATTACTTTTTAGCTGGGTGCTGCCCAGGAATAGTTTTCAACATTATTACAAATGGTCTTTTTAAGGAGACTGGCACACAGTAATTACAGCTTCTCAAGGTCCAGATGACGGTCAGTCCCAGCTGAGGCACCTACCCATCGGAGATATGGGGGTCTTCTAAACTTTGAATTACTTATTCTAGAAATCCTATTGTTGGTCCACCTCACCACAAAACATTTGCTGTATTGACCACTCTATTTTTAAACTTTTATTGTATGATTTGAAAAAACTGTTTAAGATTTTTTATTTTAATTTGCTAATTAATTTCCTTTCTTTATTCTTGATTCTTGTTCACTTCCCACCCCAATTAATCCTCCAACACCAGTATTTCTAGGGACATCCACAGTCAACCACCAGATTGCGGTGGTCCTTCAGGCTTTCCCCTACAACCCAGCTCTGCCGAAAGTCTGCGGACTGGGCCCAGGCTTCATTGCTAAGCACTAAGCTCTGTACTATAACCCCCTTTAACCTCATTTTGTTTTCACAAAGCAATCTGAAGAGGATGTGAGCCAGTTTGACTCGAAGTTTACACGTCAGACACCTGTCGACAGCCCTGATGACTCAACCCTTAGTGAAAGTGCCAACCAGGTCTTTGTGGTGAGTTGGTTTAAGATGCAGTCCCTCATAAGCATGCATGCTTGCAAGGCCATGGCAGAAAGGGTAGACACACCTGAAATTATGGCAGAGATTAGCAGCAATACTACTGTCTGGCCCTGGTCTTGGAAGGGGGGGGGGGGGAGGGAACATAAAGATAGGAGGTTGCTGCTTCAGAGAGTCACTTATGCCCATCCAAAAAAAAAAAAAAAGTTTTCCTTTCACTGCTACCTGTTCTCACTTGGTCATTGCTAAGCAACAGTATTTCTGCACAGTGACTTTTTCCAGTTCTTCAGGAAATGAGCTGAAGGTCATCGTTCAGGAATGCTGCCCTCCTCAGTCCTCTTTCAGAATCCATCCAAATTTGGAGTTCCCTGTACGTACCCGGATCAGCCCAAACTGCTGGGTTATGCCTCCCTTCCAGCAGATGGAGACAGAGAAAAAACTGTCTCCATCCCTTCAGTATTTCTCTGTCTCCAGCAGATGAAGATGGCAGAACCTGCAGTCCTGGCTAATTGATTCTATAAAAAAAAAAAAAAAGGTGGCAGTGACAGGAATCTTTTAAATTTGTCTGACTGAAACAAAGTTTTTTCAAAAATAAAAATAGAAGAGCCGGGCCTCCTGAGGAGACGAGTTATTTCTCCTTGGTGGTAGGCCTGCCGGCTAGTTTTTTTCTTCACTCCAGTGTACCAGGAACAGCAGCTGGTGAGTGACTGGGGGGGGATTTACCAGTGGGCCGGACCCTCCCCACCTGGCCCAGAGACAACTGCGGGTTGTGCTCTGGAAAGGCCAACGCGATTAAAAAAAAAAAAAACGAAACTATCTGCGTTTTTTTAGAGCTGTGCTGCTCTTCTTTGGCCTCCCGGGCTCGGGGTGTTTACTTTGGCGGCCACCCCTCCCTTACAGCCCGGTGATGTCATGTGCTTCGGCCTGTAAAGCCTGTGGAGAGCCGGCAGCATGATTCTCCTGAGATGGCCTCTGCTCCCGGTGTCTTCCCGGGGGCAAGGGCCCGTCAGCGACAGCAGCTGGCGGAAGGGGGAGGCAAGCGCATCGGTCCCATAATGTGGGCACCCCGATGCTGTCTCGTGGTACTCAGCCTGCCCCACTCCTGTGGAACACAGAAACGGCGGCCATTTTAGGAGCTGCCGATGCAGATAGCTCGGCAGGGGGACGGGATCTCCCTCCTCAATTATTTCCGTATGATTTTTGCCCCGGGTCTCTTCACGATTTGTTTCCAGCCTTCCCTGCTCCCTTGGATACCCCCCCTCGGGAAAATGTAAAGGGCCAGCATCCTTTTTCGACTGATTTTATTTTGCTGTTACATAAGGCATATTTAGCTTGCCTTATGCCCATGGGGGAACCTGAGCCCGGGCTTTCTCCTCCCGTGCTGGTTCCTAGGCCGGATCCTCCTGACGATGCCCAGATTAGGGTGGTCCGGGAAGGGTCAGGTTCTGGGAGCCCAGGGTGTGTTTCCGGTGGCGGATCCTCTTCAGGCGGACGTGGATGAGGATTCCAAGTGCGTGGCCATGGTGGAAGGGGATGATCCTCGGGTCCTTAGGCTCTTTCGTAGAGATGAGTTGGAGCCAATGATTCCACACGCCTTAGCGGAGTTTGGCATACCGGCTGGTCAGACCGCCGATGCCTCAGGATCAGGGCACGGTAGATACAGTGGTGTCTGGTCTTCGTCCCCTGGCTAGGACTTTTCCTTTTCATCCTATGTTGCTCCAACTGATGTTTCGGGAGTGGGATACTCCAGAAACTAGCCTTCGCGTAGGCAGAGCTATGGAAAAACTGTACCCGCTGCCAGACGACTCTCTTGACTTCCTTAAGGTTCCCAAGGTGGATGTAGCCGTATCCGCAGTCACTAAGCGTAAGACTATTCTGGTGGTCGGGGCGGCTGCCCTTAAGGACCCTCAGGATCGTAAGCTTGAGGTGCTTCTCAAGCGTATCTTCGAGGTGTCTGCTCTGGAGGTCCGAGCGGCCATTTGCAGTAGTTTAATGCAGCGTGCGAGTCTCCGGTGGGTACAACAACTCCTGAGTGCCAGAGAGCTCTCCACGGAGAAATCAGAGCAGGCTGATCATTTGGAGGCAGCCGTAGCTTATGGGGCGGATGCCTTGAAAAATCTCCTTCGTACGTCTTCGTGGACTATGGCTTCTGCGGTGTCAGCCCGCAGGCTTTTATGGCTCCGTAATTGGTCAGCCGATGTTTCCTCCAAGTCGCAACTGGGTGCTTTTCCATTTCGGGGGAAATTACTTTTTGGAGATGATTTGGAGCAGCTCATTAAGTCTTTGTGGGACAATAAGGTGTACAAGCTCCCGGAGGATAGGCCGAAGGCTTCCAGAGGTTTCGACCTTTCCTGTTCGCGTTTTCGGGGGCAGCGCCGTTTTCGCCAGTCTAAGCCGGCTCCGTTTGGCCGACAGTCGTCTGGCATATCACAGACTTGGTCTCATTCCTTTCGTGGCCATAGACCCACCCGTGACGGCAGTGCCACAGGGGCGATAGGAGTCAAGTCCTCATAATGAAATAGTGCCGGCCCACTCCCCTTTTCCGGTAGTTGGGGGGCGGCTGTCCCTGTTTTACGAGGAGTTGGTCAAAATAACATCGGACCATTGGGTTCTAAACATTTTAGAACATGGCTGCACCTTAGATTTTGCTCATCCCTTACGCGATCTATTTCTGGTGTCACCTTGCGGGTCCCTGGAGAAAAGGCGCCAGGTGTCTCTCGCGCTTCGCCAGTTGTTAGACCTCGGAGCGGTCGTTCCGGTTCCTTCGGACGAACTTCGAACTGGCAGATAATCGATTTATTTTCTGGTTCCGAAGAAGGAGGGGTCCTTTCATCCAATTTTAGATCTGAAGAATGTCAGCGAGCTCTCAGAGTGCCCCATTTTCGCATGGAGACGCTACGTTCCGTAATCACCTCCTTCAGAAAAGGGGAGTTTTTAGCGTCCCTTGATTTGATGGAAGCGTACCTACACATTGCAATTCGGAAGGACCATCCGTGGTATCTCCAGTTTATGGTCCTCGGCAAGCATTATCAGTTTCAGGCACTTCCCTTCGGGCTGGCTACTGCCCTGCGCACATTTACCAAGGTGATGGTGATCGTGGTGGCAGCTTTCCGTAGCCAGTGATCCTGGCTCATCCCTACTTGGACAATTGGCTCATTCGAGTGAAGTTACAGGAGCTATGCGAGGCGGCAGTTGCCAAGGTCGTGCAGACACTTCGCGCTCTGGGTTGGATCATCAATGCAGACGAGCCAGTTGTCCCCTGCCCAAGTCCTGGATTTTTTGGGGGCAAGATTCGATACTCGAATTGGGAAAGTCTTCCTGATGTAGGAACGGATAGACAAACTCATGTCGCAAGTTCGGCGTCTCTTGACCCTGCCAGTTCCCAGGGTGTGGAACTATTTACAGGTTCTTGGCTGGCTGTTGCAAAGGGCTTTGCTCTCACGTTGGGACCCCAAGTTGGAGGCTTTTCAAGTCCTCTTACCCCTCCAGGAACCGGCCAGGTCCAGCCTAGCTTGGTGGCTGAGCCCCAAACACTTGTCCCGGGGGATGGATCTGGAGGTCCCCCAGTGGACTATTGTGATGACGGATGCCAGTCTTTCCAGCTGGGGGGGCAGTTTGCCAATCTCAGGCAGCGCAAGGCCATTGGACGCAGCAGATAGCACAATGGTCCATCAATCGTCTCGAAACCAGGGCGTTATGGTTGGCTTTGCAGCAGTTCTTGCCTCTGGTTCAGCGTCAGTCAGTGAGAGTGCTCTCAGACAACACAACGATGGTAGTATACATCAACCGGCAGGGAGGCACAAAGAGTTGTTCCGTAGCAGCGGAGGTGGACGAGCTCATGGCCTGGGCAAAAATTCCATCTGCTCAGGATAGCGGTTTCGCACATTGCTGGAGTAGACAACGTACAGGCGGATTTTCTGAGCTGTCAGAGATTGGATCCCGGAGAATGGGAGTGGTCCAACGAGGCGTTCGCGTTGATATCTCATCGGTGGGGGATCCCCGTTTGGACCTACTGACGACTCGGGGGAATGCAAGGCACCGCGCTTCTTCAGTCACAGAAGAGAGCACAGAGTGGAAGGGGTTGTTGCGCTTGTCCTCCCATGGCCTCGCGACATTCTACTCTACGCATTCCCTCCTTGGCCTCTGGTAGGCAAGGTCTTGAGAAGGATAGAAGCCCATCCGGGAGAGGTGGTGCTGGTGGCTCCAGAATGGCCATGGAGGCCATGATTCGTGGATCTCCTCTACGTTGTAGTGGACGATCCGCTCCGTCTGGGTCACCTTCCAAATCTCCTGCAGCAGTATTTTTCAACCAGGTGGATCGCTTTTGTCTAGCGGCTTGGCTTATGAGAGGCGGCAGTTGAGAAAGAAGGGGTATCCTGATTCGGTAATTTCCACTCTTTTGCGGGCTTGCAAAACTTCCACCTCTCTTACGTATGTCCGAGTCTGGAAGGTTTTTGACTCTTGGTGTAGCAGGTCGAATGTTCCCCCTAGGCGGGCCTTGGTAGTGCACATTCTAGCCTTCTTGCAAGAGGGTTTGGCGAAGGAGCTAGCTTTCAGTTCTCTACGGGTTCAAGTGGCAGCATAGGCTGTTTACTTGGCAAGGTGTGTCCATAGCGGCTCATCCGGACGTGGTTGGTTTCCTTTGAGGTGCTAAGCATTTGAATCCACCACGTCGAGTGGTTTGTCCATCCTGGAGTTTGGATTTGGTCCTTAAGACGTTGTGTGAACCTCCTTTTGAACCGCTCAGGTGCGTCACTCTGAAGGACCTTATGCTCAAATCAGTGTTTTTTGTGGCTAACTGCTTGGCTCGGAAGGTTTCAGAAATTCAGGTGCTATCTTATCGTGAGCCTTTTCTTAGGTTTTCCGATTGTGGCGTTTCTCTTAGAACCGAACCGTCTTTCCTGCCTAAGGTTGTATTGGCTTTTCATGTGAACCAGGTTGAGTTGCCTGTGTTCCTGAATTTGGATCAGAATTCTCCACATGCTCGTGAATTGAAGCATTTGGATGTAGGCGGACACTGATGCAGTACTTCGAGGTCACTAATGATTTTCGCCTGTCGGATCACCTTTTTGTCTTGTGGAGAGGTCCCAGGAAAGGGCACAAAGCTTCCAAGGCTACTATTGTCCGATGGTTGAAGGATGCTATTGCTTCAGCGTATATATGTCATGGGGTCTTAAGGCTCATTCGCTCCGTTCTCAGGCAGCATCCTGGGCAGAAAGTCAGTTGATTTCCCCTCAGGAGATCCGTAGGGCGGCGACCTGGCAATCTTTGCATACCTTTGCTCAGCATTACCGTTTGGATGTTCGGGCTCCCAACTCCGAGAGTTTTGGCAGCGGTGTGCTTCGAGCGGGGCTTTCTAGGTCCTACCCCATGTAAGGCAGCTTGGGTACATCCTAGCAGTCTGGGCTGATCCAGGTACATACAGGGAAAGGAAAATTTGTTGTTACCTGCTAATTTTCGTTCCGCTCGAGAGTTTGTCAATTTTTTTCTGTCATTCTATATAGCAAGATGAAGATTTCACAAGTGCACTTAATTTGTACATAGTTGAGTCTCATAATTTTGGTTTGACCATTTAAATTTTGGATTCCTGTTACCATGTTAATTCTGCTTTGATATTGTTTATACTGAACGGGCTGCAGGTGGCGCATCCTACTTAGGGGTGCCCTTCAATTTTTTTTCTCTGTCTCCATCTGCTGGAAGGGAGGCATAACCCAGCAGTCTGGGCTGATCTGTGATACTACAGGAACGAAAATTAGCAGGTAAGAACCAGTTTTCCTTTAGTTTGCTGCAGGATGTGACTGGGTGATTGTTTTGACTGGGACTTCACTGTTCATGTGGACCTGTTGCTTCAGTGTCATCTGCAGTTGCCCCTTACATTGTCACATTCTGTAAAAGCAGCAGTATTAATTAACAAGCTAAATAAAAACAGATTTTTATATTTCAACTTCTAAATAAATAAGCATCCTCCGATATTTATTTCATTTCTAAAGGGATTAGTGCCCAAAGGTTTTGAAAGTTGCCCCTGGGTTGCCACTTCCACTCTATGATTCTTAGTGAATCAGGATGCCATGAGGGCATCGCATGTAAAGCGGGAATACAGCATGGAAGACTGAAGAATGGACTTTGGGAAGTCAGTTTTTTAAAATAAGAGGCATGGCTATAATAGAGCATACACACCTTTTTAATTCTCCCAATTCCCACCCCTAAAAGGTGAAATCTTAGAAAGAAAACGTGGAAACTGGAAAAGGAAATGAGACCTAGGAATGAGCAGTTACTGAGTCGAGAAACAGTCTTAAACTCTTAGAAGAATCTTGCTAGTTCTCTGACTTTAAACACATGAAGTGTTGGCACATGTGAAGGCTTTTGTGTCTATGGGGGGGAAAAAAAAAACAACTTACCACATCAGCCTTGAATGACGCTATGATAAGACAAGAAGGCGCAACATTCTGTCTAGCCTTGGTTCACATGCCAGTTCATTTCCTATGGCAAAATTTAAAAATTTGTCCCATTTCCGCACCCTCCTGAAAGCACTTCCCCAGTTAGCAGACTAAAATGATGTGTCTCCCCGCACCCGTCCAACAACCTTACCGCACTCCAAGTCTGGTTGAGCTAGGTCCAGCCGTTCAAAGGTTGTAAGGGCCTCACAGACATCCGTACTATGTCTTTCTTCATATTGAACCAAGGCAAAAAAAGTTTTAAAAAAATGAGGGTGCATAAGAAATATCCAAAAGTTCTTCTCTCTTTGTTTTAAGTCTATTCCAGGTCATCTTTTTAACTCCCCTGTGATGGGCTACCTTGGTATGCAGTAAGTGTATGTCGAAAAAAATGGTGTGTTTGTTTTTCAGGGCTTTACCTATGTGGCTCCATCTGTACTTGAAAGTGTAAAAGAAAAGTTTTCATTTGAACCAAAAATCCGCTCACCTCGTAGATTCATCGGCAGCCCACGGACTCCTGTCAGGTATTTCACCACTAGTGCTTTGTGCCTGAGAGTCGCTAAACTGATATAAAGAGTGAAGGTAAAGCCAGAGATCAACCAGGGTCTCTGGCACTGCTCTAGGAAAGAAAATGGGCAGATTAGATGGGCATTAAGGGCCTTGTCTGCCATCATATTCATTTTCTTTGCCAGAGTGAGTCAGACCAAAGTCTCCATGTAGCCCAGCTCCCCATCTCTGACAGTGACGAGTGGGGGGGAGGGGTACTTTAGAGGATGTGGATAAGAAAGAGGGGCAAGTAGAGAGTTGTCCACCTGTTGCGCCTTTCCAGCTGTCACAAGTTAGGGATGCACTGAAGTGGGGTGACATCCTTGTCTATTTTGGTACATTTGTCTGATATGCATTGTCTAATCAGAGAAGATCTTGGCTTTTATAATTGTAAGAAGCCTAGATCAGTATGGCACATAAAAAGATTAAACAAAAAATAGCATGTACTGACAAAACTTTGTGCCAGTGATCAGATTGCACACTAGATGAGACGAGTATAAGAAAAAGAATTTTCTTCCTTGAAGCGTAAATATGCTCTATGATCCTTTAAGACACGTGCTGTGATAGTTCTGTCCCACTTTTTTTTCAGGAGTGGTTCTTGTCTTTTGATTACATACAAAGACCCCCCCCCCCCATCCTGCCCTCAGTTCTTGACTGGTGTTTTTCTCTCTTCTTTTTTATTAAAGTCCTGTCAAGTTCTCCCCTGGGGATTTCTGGAGCCGAGGCCCATCGTCTGCAGCATCGACCACCCGGCCACACTCCGAATACCCAATGGAAATGAGTGGGCTTGAACAAATGGACGTAACAGTGAGCGGAGAAGCATCGGCTCCACTACCAATCCGCCAGCCAAACACGGGGCTGTACAAAAAACAAGCCTACCCTATGATTTCCAAGAGACCGGAACACCTGCGCATGAATCTATGACAGGACAAAGAGAGAGAGAGATAGATATATATATCTTTTTTTTTTTTTTTTTTTTTACTTGTAAAGTTGGAAAAAAACATAAAACTTGGACCATGGGTGGCATCAAACTGAGGAGTAAAAGATTTAAAAAAAAAAAAAAAAAAAAGGGTATGAACTTAAGAGGGTGCCTTTTCCCCAGGGAAGAGTTGGGATGTCACATTGCACATGATAGTTTGGAAAGAAAAAAAAATAGATACAAACATGGAAAGGTGGGGGTTTTTTGTTTTTTTTTTTTTTATATCAATCAACGGTGCACAAAAAAATTACATAAAATGGTATTGCTGAGTATGGAGGCGCGTTGTCTAATTGATTCTCGGCGTTGTTGGCTCACTTCACTGATTTGTCATATTTCAACATTTGCGATTGATTTGACAGTATTAAAGGAAGGTAGCACACTACTGAAAGGTTGCAATCTATTGATGTAGGACTAGAGGGACAAAGCCTGGCGTCTAGAGCATGTAAGACTGAAGCTTCATTAGTATGCAAACACAGACTGTGGAAATGACCAAAAAATATAGCATTCTAGTTAGATTTCCATGTCAGAACACTAGTCTCAACTTATTCTTTTGCTAGACATATTTTTTTTTTCTTTCAATGGATTTTTTTTTTTTTTATTCTGTTCAGTGTGGACCTATCCTAAAGGTTTTTGCAAAGCAAGAGGTTTTTTTTAGAGGTTGGTCCAGGAAAACGAGGTTTCATCAGCAATGAAATGACTACCTGGCAAAAGAGAATCCTTGCTAATTATGCATGTGTCTGTGTTGAGAAGGGAGGGGGAGAGAACAGGACGGGGCAGAACAATTGGTCTTCCAGTCTTTCCCTGTTTGCATACGGAGGCTGAAATACACATCTCCTGTAAAAACCCCAGCAACCAGCTTCGTTTCACACAGTGTCTCCAGATTATGATAGTGACAGGTTCAGATTTTGTAGTCCATAGATCCTGCCTCCATACTGAGGAACCAACCCATGGGTTCAAGAAGACCGCTGATGAACACCCTCAGCCTTACAAAAGTGCATCCTCGGTGAAAGGGAGGGGAGGGGGAGCTGGTGTGCGTCAGGATTCTGGTCGGTTTCAGATGGATTATTCTTCCACAACTTTTAGTAACTTAAAAAAAAACATTTAGCCACACATGGGTGTTTGTTTTTCACCTGTTCCTGCAGCAACCTTTTGAGTACAGGAGAACCGAGTGAAGACTCTCATCCCCTCCCCCAACCAGGGCCATGCCTCTATTGATTGTAAAATGTATTAACGGAAGGGCCTTTCACCTCATGTCTTCCATGGTGATAAGAAAACTTCTTCAAAGACAGTGTAGGAATGTGCTTCCCAAAAGGAAAGGGGACACGATTTGCATGCTTTTTGGAATTGTTCAAGCTGTACAAAGGATTATGGGTTCAAAGAATGAAATCAAGGTAATCGTACCTTTTACCTTCTTGCCTTAAACAAAACGTTTCCATGAACGGTGAAAGGGTTAACGTCTTAAGGCTTTACACTAACCGCTGTGTGTGCATAGGAATCACTGTTAATGCATTTGTGGGCTGTCACCTTTTGACTTGCTATGTGTTGTACCGGCTTCAGTCTGACTACCACCTGTAGGGGATTTTTCAGTTTTAATAGCTGCTGTTTGCTCTGTGTTGTCAAGACTTTTGAGCCATAGGATCCAAGCCATAACACTTGCAGTATAGCAACATTTTCTCTGTGGGTTTTTTTTTTGTTTGTTTTTAAATGTCAAATCAAGAGAATAGAGAAAAAGACTAAATTCTGTTGGATGTGAGCAATGAAACCCTGCATTTGGATTTCTTTTCAAAACTTGTCATATTGATTGTGTGTTCAGTTTGGTGCTATAGTTATTTTGATTCATAAACTGTTCACCAGTATCAGGGCAGGACTTAATTAGCTTGCATATATAGATAACTGATCTGGGGAAAGATTATATATTTAAATTAGAAAAATATAATTGTTCATTGTTGTCCCTTATTAGTTTTTTTGGGGTTTTTTTTGCATTTTGTTATGAGATCTGAGCCACTTCAGCATTATTCTGGCAGCTGTCATTATTTAAAAACGAGATATTAATTAATTTTCCCAGTTACCACCATCCCTTTTTTAAACCATCTTAGTGTCTTTTTCAATACTATAGATACAGCCTGATGGATCAGCTGATGCAGTCTATGCTATACATATGAATCTACCAATCTGGTTAGCAGCCCCCAAGTCTTACACATAAGTCTGGAGCAGGACTTCCTAAAGTTGTCTCGGTGGCCCCACATAGCTGGTCAAGGGATTCAGGAGAGCCACTGTGAAGATGCATGAGAAACATTTCAATAGATTGTGTCTCTGGTGAAAACCCAGTTGGCTGTGTAGGGTCACCAGACAGCCCAGTTGGAAAGCGCAGTTCTGGAGCCATGTTCCTAATAGATGTGAATGACAAAATGAGCAAATGAAGTCCTTACGTTATTAAACGCTGATAAGGATGAAATTGTTGATATCGATGTTGCGACATCTTGCAGTTTTGTACTACTTCTCATGATGATGGCTCCTAAGAAGAGATCATAGATGGTGCTTCATGGCTAGAGCAAGGTTTATTTAGTTGGTGAACTGCCCCTCAACAAGTGACTTGTAAATCCGAGAGCTGGTCTGGAAGTTCCATCTGTTTGTAGAGTGGCTTTGATCGCCAGTTGGCTGCTTTCATTCTCTACTTGGGACACTGGTATGTGCTTTGTCATTTTATAGATTTTGACAAGCATTGCAGAGAAAGATTTGAGGGCAGTACAGGAAGCAGTTTCGAGAGGCATAGTCTCTACCCAGATGGACACCTTCCTGACACATTCATCTAGAAATTTGTAGGAGGTATCTGTTGTTTGTGATCAAAGCTTTTTATATACAAAGGTATTTTTAACAATTACTCAGTAATGAAGTAGGCAATGGGCCTTGTTTATTCTCTTTTTATTTTCTCATTTTCTTTAATTTCCTCATGCTTTTGCACATTTGCAGTAACCTAGAATGACTACAAAGAAAAACTATGGTACCCTCTTCTTAAAAAAAAAAAAAAAAAATTCTCCTTGGACTGATGGGCTGGCCAGAGGGTCCTCCTATGCTGGATTTCTGTATAGCACAGCTGACCTGATGAAGTTAGAGTTTAAAGACTTTTTGGGCTAACCCTGCGAACCGTACAAAGCTCATGTCGGATGTTTGAGTATCTGTCGGCTTCCTGCGCTTTTCGGAAGTATTCAAATTCTACTGTGCGACACCGAGTGAGAAGTGATACCCTGCCATTACTGTGAAACGTTTTGGAGTGTCATTTTGTCGTCACTCATTGCAGCAAGCACACTCTATGCAATATGGTTTTTCCTGTATTTATTTGTAAAAAGGAAAAAAAGCAAACATAGATCTACAGTATATAAATATATATATTTAGTGTCATTATTACTAGATTATTGATCTTATAAAGAGAACCGATCTTTAGTTAGTTCTGGTTGCTTTGGATAAGTGCTAGCGAGTGGAATGCATCAGAGTATTAGCAAACATGTTTTGCTGTTCATCTGAAGACAGCTAACTTGTCTTAATTTGTTTTTTTCTTTGAAATATTGCAGTTATAGAACCTTTTTATTTTTTTATTTTGTACAAATTTTTTTTTAAATTAATGTAATCACTGAATAACTTCACTATATTAATTTTGATTTTGTAGGATTTATAGAAGATAATTCAGCTAGGGCTTAGTAGACCCTGCTGTGGTTAACCATGTCATAAGTATTAAAACTTGAACCAGGGATTTAATCTGGTTTTTTTTTTTATTAGACTCAAACTGTTAACTAATGATCTGGGGATTACGTTTGGTGATTTGCAGGTTGCAGCTCAATAATTAGTACTCTGTGTTGGATATTTTTTTTTAACCACCTTTTTTTACCCCCTCCCCAAGAGTGTATTTGATGTAGAAAACTTTAAGTTGGTGTCACTATTCCAGAAATTCACTATATCGCTGTAGAATAGGGAAACTGGTAAAATACTTGATTTGTTCCTAACCTGTAACAAATTGTAGAGGAATATTTTGCCATTTCATTAGTATGTCACTGATGAAATGTCTGCTTCATTGTGTGAGATACATATGCACGTGTTCCGATTCAGACAGGTGATGAGATGTTCATCTACAGACCATAGGTACAGACACCTTAGGTGCCGGGATGCTGGATTTCTTCAGTCTGTTATACTTGGCCTGAAGCGTTCTTGCAGTTCTAAAACCAGTTGATATTCAGACCAGTACCTTATCAATTATACCTTTTCTTAAAGCAAACAAAAAAAGCTTTCTTCTAATTTCTATCAAAGCAAGAATCTGAGTCAGTGAATCGTGTTGCCCTTCTTGAAATATCTGGAAAGCAGTCTGTGGTTGTTGCAGGAGACTATTCATATCTGCATTTCTTGTTGGGGGGGAAATAACAGAACTAGATCTAGCAATTTATTTCTACAGCAAAGCATAGAGCTAGGGTGTTTTTGGGGGGGTTTTTTTGTTTTTTTTTAAAGAACAGTTTCAGAAGGCAAGTTCAGCTTTCACCCAAGGCTCTAATAGAAAAATGTTTGGCCTTTCATAGGCAGTACTGCCGTTTGCTAAATCCTTTGTCTTGCCTCTGTCAGTATTTTCTACTATGGACCTCATGGTCTGTCCATATTTGCCATATATTTGGCTCGCGTGAATTGCTACTTTTAAGATCCTATCAGCTCTTGATTGTAGCCAATGTTATTTAAAAGCATTTTCCTATAAGGAAATGTTGAACTGTTGGAGGATGAATCTTGCTGTGTTCGGAGATTGGATGTTTTACTTTAA
Organism: Rhinatrema bivittatum; assembly: GCF_901001135.1. Classification (NCBI taxonomy): domain Eukaryota; kingdom Metazoa; phylum Chordata; class Amphibia; order Gymnophiona; family Rhinatrematidae; genus Rhinatrema; species Rhinatrema bivittatum. Next base: position 175,267,272 of record NC_042622.1, read on the forward strand.
TCATGGAAAAACCATCAAAATGAGTCAAGCCAAACATTGCTTTCTGCAGCCATGCTTCCCCGTCACCGCTAGCCCAAGGTGTAGCCACTGGAGCACAGTAATCGGTGATGAGTAGCAAAGAATGCAGGTCTGCTCCACTGCCTTGAAATGTTTCACATATGCCTGTAACATGCTAGAGGTGAAGTTTCTGGTTGGGATTTTGAGACTGTTCATTTCTGCTATGCCAAGTTGGCTTTGTGTCCATTCTTGTAAAAAAAAACAAACAAAAAAAAAAAAACTGTTCAGCTGCCTTAGGAGTGGTGTGAGGGTGGATGCCCTGTTTGCTTTGAATCTTGTATTTAGTTTTTACTGTAATGACATGTATTTGATTCCTGACTGAATGGCTGTAAATAGCAATTAAATACAAATTTGAATGAATATACATGAGTAAGTTTATTCACGTTAGCTTTCCTAATTGTGGACATGTGGATAGCATAGCCCTGCCTCAGGTTTTTTTTTTTTGGCTAAGAATCCTCTTATTGGATAAATAAATAGGTAAAGATGAAGTCGTGAATGAGCTTCAGCCCATAGAGGTTTTCTATGATGGTCTCATCTTTTTCTAACCTCAGCATTGTCCTGCTATAATGTGCCTCTGTCCCAAAAAGATGCCTCTTTCTGAGACCAAATGCACAGCTACTGAATTTCTACCCCCCACCTTCATCACATGCGGTGCTGGGTTACAAAGTGGAGTGAGTAAGTAAGCTGTGAAACTAAACACATTCAACTGTCTGAGCAGCACCCCACTCCAGCACCAAAGATTTCTCCTATGACATGAGGAAAGCAGCCATGCTTTCTTACGGCTCCCAAGGCCCTCCTTGTATTCTTTCCACATTCTGTGCTTTGCTTCTGGAAGAGCAAAAAGGGGAATAACCACACTAAAATGAGGCTTTAAACTAGATTTATTCTTTCATTAATTTAATTGCACAATCCATTCAACACAGTTCTGAGAGAGTCTAGCTGGCTGTGAATACATCATTCTCCCATTTCTCTGACACGATTCCTTAAAAGGCATGGTTTAATATTTTATAATTCAGCTCTTTACTTGACAAAAATATACATGCATACTTTTATAAAATCTTACCCAATAACACTTTCAATTTAGCCACATGCCTTATTGTTAGAGGCCTTCATTTGCAGTTTTTATTATATCAAACAAAACATGAAATTAAGGAGTCTATTTCCACTGATTTTTTCCCCCATTTGCATCGCTGGCAGAACTCTGGATTCCAGTGCTTCATGAGCCCATGACCAAAACAGTTGCTAGCATCCATTACTTTCTCATAGAAACAATCTCCCTAATAACTGCAGTGCCATTTTGTGTCTCATAAAATGCCTTTTTTTTTTTAAGTAGTGAGGGGAGAAAAGTAACACTTTGATGTAATACAATAGCTTTACAGTACAACTGTCTCTCCCCCAACACGGTAGGCAACTCCAGTCACGTACTGCAAGCCAGTTGTGGTTTCAGGATTTCTACATTTAATATGCATATCCTGAAAACCTGACCAGTTCCCTGCCCTAGCGGACCAGAATTGCCTTATCCCTAGTATCCAATTTAGCTCCTATTTAATGAAAAGTAATTCTGTATAACTTTACTTTCACCAAATATTCCCAGGCTTATACCAGTAAAATCAATAACTTGCACAAACAAACCCATTATAGAATTTCCAAAATGCTTTACACTGTTATACTGTTTATAAGAAAGGGAAAACCTCAAGGCAGCCCACAGTGAAATCAATTCCTCAGCATTTTGTAACACTCAGGCTTCAGCAGCCATTTTAGGAAAAAAAATCCCTTTCCTTTTCAATAGGTTCATTCATAGGCTAATCAGCACAGACAAATGTATAGCTTCATAAGAGTGCAGTACTTCTGTAACACACTAAAAACTGTTAAGTGCAGTAAAAAAACAGACCTCAGCCCCTTTTCCCTATTCCAGAGCTGCTTCAGGGCCAAAGTGTAGGTAGCAGAATTCACAAAAGCAATTCGTATCTGCTCAAACCTGTCCCTTTACACCCTCGAGCAGGAGACCAGGATAGTCAATTGAACCTACGTGAATATTGGATTTCTTATGTTCAGTTGTTGCATCAGTAGGGCCTTGAGTTGGTTACTGAATGGAATTTCTTCTGAGGTTGGGTCATTTGTTGATTACAACAGCAACTCCATGCATGGACTAAACTCCACTACCTACGTTTTGGCCCTGAAGCAGCTCTGGAATAGTGAAAACAGGTATACGTATTCTTTTTACCACATTTGGTGTTTTACATAAGTATTGTACTTTATTAGCATCGGAGTTTCCCTTGAAATGGAAAGGATTATTTTCTTATGATGGCAGCTGACACCCAAGAATTACAAAACACTGAGGAAGGTGATTGCAGTGTTGACTGTCAAGGTTTTCCCTTTCTTATAAATGTCACAGTAAGATTGGGATTGTGGAAAGTTTAATATACATTTAAAAAACTGTTGCCAGAGTAGGTTGCATTCAGTTTTGTTCCCCCCCCCCCCCCCCCCCCCCCGTTAACTTTACTTTCAACCTAACTGGTACTAAAGTAATGTTCTGTTTAAGAAAAGTACAACAAATGGTTAGTTACAAAAGGTATTTAAATTTGATAGTTCTAACTGTATAGAAACCACCTTTTTGCTTTTCATTTTTATTGCTAATAGGAAAACTCATTCTCTTCCATATTAAAAAAAAAAAAGTATTTAAAGGGTTCAGTAACTGTGTGCAGCAGGCATCAGTCAGTAAATCTGAAGGTGCATGGAGGTGCTTCCATCTTTCCACTTATAAACACACTCTGAAATGACCGTCCTGCAGAGAGGACATGTCCTCTCTCTATTAAACCACAGCGAGATGCAGTCTTCACAGAAGATGTGCTACAAAGACAAAATAAAGGTTAGGAAGCATGGATAAAGCAGCTAGTCTTACTTGTAAATGAGCTATTATAGACACACAATGATAGGAATATTTATTGAAAAAAAAAAAGTGATACTTCTTGCCTAGCAAGCTTGACCAGCTTCCTCATTGTGCAGCTATTGTAAGGTGGTCTTTAAAATGAAAAGACATCTTAATTCTTTTTTGAAGTTCTCATTTTCATCTTAAGCAGCTTATTTACTTAATTTGGGAGAGGCAACAGTTTCCTCCTCCACCTACCAGTTAAGTTAAAAGCAAGGTTAATAAGATTCTCCACCACCACCCAAGCCTTCAGTTGCAATTATCCTGGAGGGGGGAGGGGATTTTCTCCTATTCTATATCCCTGTCCAACTCATTTAGCACAGCCCTCAGCTAAGGACCATTCAATCCTGGACCCTACATCTAACCACTAAGTGTCACAGTTGCATAATGACCAGCTCCCTGCCCCAGGAAGTAAATCCAGGCCTTCCACTAGCACAGGGTCAGCCCCAACTTATTTTCAATAGATGTGTCCTTGTCCCTCTAATCAGCTCCCATAGCATTCCTCCAGCTTCTCACTGCACCAGAAGCTGGATACCCTAATTAATTTTTATTTTTCTATTCAAATTTTATTAAGTAGGAAAACAAACACCATTTATAAACCATCTCAAATTCCACAGGAAAAGGTACCCCAACACAGCTTAAATTGCTCTAACTGCCAATTGACAGTAAAGGAGAAATTACTACTTACCTGAGTTTCCTTTTCTTTAATAAAAGATAGGTGAATCCAGAACCAGTGAATTATGCACCTCTTCCAGCAGATGGAAATAGAGCAAAGCCTACGTCACGGTATATAACCCCTGTCAGAGCAGATCCCTGTGAACTGGTAACTGGAGAGAAGGGTCCATCAGGAGCCTTCACAAATCTGGCACTAACAGAACCACCACCTCCGTGTGACTTTCAATCCTGCAAATCATTCTGCCCAACATGGGCCATGAGGGCAAAGTATATAGGCACTTGCCCACACCTGCATGAGGTCATTGATGCCCAAGGACTTTTGATCTTTCCTTTGACTGAGGAAGCGAGGAACCTTCACATTATGAGATATTGCCAGCAGGTCTAGAAAGGGTAGGCCCCAGCAGTCCACTATGAGCTGGAACACCTAATTTGACAATTCTCATTCTCCTGGGTCCAAACTGTCTGCTAAAGAAGTCTGCTCTTACATTGTCTTTTCCTGCAATGTAGGAGGCTGAGATCTCCTGAAGATGCATTTCCACCCATTCCATGAGGTGGGTTATTTCCTCTTGACAATTGCTGGCTCTTGGTTCCTCCCTGGCAATTTATGTAAGCCACTGTCGTTGCATTGTCAGACATTATCTGGACTGGTCAACACTGCAATTGATGGCCCCAGCTTCCAGCAGATTGATGCTCCAGCGCTCTTGCACCATCAACGCCTGACAGTGGGCCCTCCAACCCAGGAGGCTCGCATCCATCATTAGTACTAGCCCATCCAGTAATCATAGGAAAACCCCCTTCCTTAGATAGTCCACTTACAACCATCACTGCAGCTGTATGGTGATCTCCAGTGGCAGGTGAAGCCATATCAAATAGTCTTGAGACTGGACTCCAATGAACCAGCAGCATGTGTTGAAGAGGGTGCATATGCACCCTTGCCCATGGAACCACCTCTAGGGTAGCTACCAAACAGAGCACCTGTAGATAAGACCACACTCCAGGTGTATTCTGTCAATAGTCACACCTGCGCCATCAGCTTTTGAATGTGGCCCTCTGGCAGGAACACCCTGCCTTGCTACGTGACAAACTGAATACGGAGATACTCCAGGGTCTGGGCTGGCTGTAGATTGCTCTTGGCCAAGTTCACCACCCCTCCTAGTTCTTGTAGCAAGGAGATCATCTTGTATGAGACTTGAAGGCTCTCTTCCAGACTCCTGGCTCAAATCAGCCAATCTAAGTATGGGTGAACCAGAATGTCATCCTCTCTCAACACTGCCACAATCACCACCAAAATTTGGAATAACCCAAAAGACAGTGCTTGAAACTGATGTCACTCCAAAACAGAGAAACTGTTGATGCTCCAGCTGGATGGGAACATGAAGGTACGCCTCTGACAAATCCAGGAACGTCAAACTCAGACTGTACCTGCCCTTATCACTGAGTGTAAGGTTTCCATGCAAAAAAAAAAAAAAAGTCACCTGCAAATCACTGGCTCCCTTGAGATGTAGGATGGGGCAAAAGGAGCCCTCCTACATGAGCACAACAAAATAAATGGAATATTTTCTTAAGACCTGGGCACTGCAACTACAGCGCACAGGCTGAGGAATCTTGACAATGTACACTACTGCAGAGAGTTACAGGGAGACACCATGAAGACATCCTGAGGAACACTGAGAAACTCCAGAGTGTAACCATCTATCACCTCCAGCACTCACTGGTCTGGCATGATCTCAACCCATCTCAGATAAGAGGCAACCCCTTATCTCATGTTCCCAGGGGTGGGCAACATCTTCATTGAGTGGCTTGGGAGGACCCCACTCCACAAGCCTGTGTCCCTTCTAGGCTGCCTAGGACGAAAGGACTCAGACCTACCCAAAGGCAGAGTCCTCTGGGAAGCTGCTGCCCTGTAGGGTTAAAAGTATCTGAAACCCCTGGCTCAACTTGCCAAAAGAGCACAGTGTCTGCTTCTTATCCTCTGGTAACCAAGGAACCTGGGACTCACCCCACTTACTGGACATTTTTCCAGCTCACTCCCACACAAGAGTGATCCCTTAAGGGGAAATTTCATAAGATTAGACTTTGTATCGGCCGACCAATTCCTGAGCCATAGCTGACTGCTGGCCGCTATTAGCGAAGCCTCCACTCTGGCTGAAGTCGCAGCCTGCATCCGCCAAAAAAGCAGCTGCCAGTACCATCACTGCTCTGGAATTCATGTCAGATTCATCAGCTTCCTGAGAGGAAAGAAAACAAGGGCAAGCCACCAGGGAGCAACTAGAAGCTATCTGCAAATTCATTGCCATTGTGGCAAAGGCCTGCTTAAGGATGGCCTCAATTCTTCTAGCTTGTGCATCCTTCACAATGCCGCTCTCCCCTTCTACGGGGATAGTCATTAGCTTGGTGACAGCTCCTGCAAGTGCATCCACTTTCGGAAAACATAATTGCTCTTGCAGCCAGATGCAGGGGGGTACAGCCCTTCCAAGGTTTGTCCCCCTTTAAAATTAGCTTCTAGAGTACCCCATTCAAAATTCAGTCAATTCTGGAATAGCCTCCATAATAAGGAAGAAACAAGAGTTTTAACACAAAGAAATCAAAATGGGATCTTTCTTTGGCTCAGACATGGAATCAGCCCCTGGTACCCCCAGCACCTTCAGTGTCTAGGAAATCATAGCTAGTAACTCAGCTCTATGAAAAATTCAAAATAGGTGTATATGGCTCCAACCCCGGAGGAATTTCCCATCCTCCAGGGAGTAAGGATCAGCTTCATCATCCAGGACCCTAGCGGCATGACCCACAGCAGATCTAGACTAACTCAGACACTTAACAGCAGCACCAGGTAGGCGGGAACCTGCAGCCTGTGATCCTGAATTGTTAAGCTTGACCGGGGCCAATGACTGCACCTGAAGAAAGGACTGCAGTCCTTGAAAAGGCACAGAGATCCATGCCCAAACCAGGGAGCACCAGACCTGCACCCACTAAACTACTTTCCCCCACTGAAGAACCAGTTAAGGAAGCCCCAATTCCAGGTGAAACCTTTGGCCACTCTTTTTCCATTCCCGCATCATGCTGGGAAGGACCGGGCTTAGCAAAAATCAGACAGACAAGTCTCCCTGAGCCTCCAAACAGTGCTGACACAAGATAGAGGGGGAATGCCAGGGTGATATGCCCAAATAGTGCAAGCAGTACAAAGCAAAGAAGCCCAAGCGCCTTACCCTATCGGCACCATAGTCGTTTAACAGCACGCTCTAAACAGGTCTGAGAAGTGTGCACCCAGCTATGCTTGCAACAGGCACTTGTAAAAATTAGGTGCCTATTCAGATAGATGGATGCTCAAACTGGGTGCCTATGTGCCCTGAAGCACACCACTGTGCGTCCAACTAGGTACCCTTACACGCACAACTGAGTGCTCAGCTAGGTGCTCAACTAAACGCACAGCCAGGTGTGCAAGTGCAAACCGATGTACCTAAAGAGGGCAGCCTTATATGCAGAGAAGAGTTGCGTGAATGTTGCCATGGCCTACCACACAGCAAAAAAATCTAAGCCTGAGAGTGGGAACTAGCCCAGAAGGTTGCTTATCCCGCCAAGCTGCCCAATTCCCCCGGCGATGGGAACAGAGGTTAGATCAGCTCGCCAAGCCAGAGACCAGAGGGGAGAGGAATCCCTTAATTCAACGCCCCCTCTATTTCAAAATTTTTATTTTTTTTTTAACATTTTACCTGAGCTCAACCCATCCTGGCCAAGTACAGATTCAGTCTCCGGAGAGGGGGGGGGGGAGGGCATATACCTTTACTGCCAGGCTTGGTTACCTGCACCTGCTTGCGTTTTAGCTTTTTTTTTTTTTAACAGCTAAATTTATGCTGGTAAAAAACAGCTACCCGACTAAGGCACTCAGAGAAGAATTTGAAGAAATCACCTCAGGAAACTTGACTGAGGGAGAGATCAAAAGGTAGTGCCACAGGGGAGCAGGGCAATAAACTTAAAAAAAAAAAAATCTAAAAACTTAAGGCAATTCCCAGTAGGGAGACACATCCACCATCTGCTGGAGACGGAAAGTGTTGGTTCTTACCTGCTAATTTTCGTTCTTGTAGTACCACAGCTCAGTCCAGACTCCTGAGTTTGCCTCCCTGCCAGCAGATGGAGACAGAGTTTTACTGACACTGTACATAACCCAGTGTGGCACCTGCAGTCCCTCAGTACTGAACTGTACCCAAGCCACAAAGATGAGCACTAGCACAATCAAAACTCCCCCCAAACAGGAGGGAGATGACTTATAAACCAACTGGAAAACTCAGACCAAAAGATAAGGTCAACTCTTAGGGCAAAATAACCTCCTGCCAACTCTGCAGTACAACAGAACGAGTGCCTGAGTCTGCCGACCTCAACAGGCAGGTATATGGACTGATGTGTGGTACTACAGGAACAAAAAATTAGTAGGTAAGAACCAAACTTTTCCTTTCCCTGTACGTATCCAGGTCAATCCAGACTCCTAGGATGTATCTAAGCTCCCCTAGACTGGGTGGGACCTGGAGAATCCCACTCACCAAATCCCGCTAAAGCCGGAACCCCAAACATTCAAGCGATAGTGTCTTGTGACAGTGTGCAACGACTTCCACTTCTCTGCCCTGCACATTTCCTGTGGTGAAACCAGCTGAGCCCGGCCCAAGAGGCCGCCTGAGCCCACAAACCTTCAGGTACAACACGACCCTCTGAAATATCTGCAGATGCAATTGCTTCTTTAAGCCACCGAGTGATTGACACTTTAGAAGCTTGACACCCCTTCTTTGTCCTGTGGAGTGGCGCGGCACAAAGGTGATCCGACTTACGGAACTCTGACCTTCAAATACCTCAAAAAAGTGTCAGTCTTACATCCAGGCATTTAAGCTTCCAAACGAGGCTAGAGTTGTCCAAATTCAGAAAAGCCGCAAATTCCACAGTTTGATTAACGTGAAATGCCGACACCACCTTAGGCAAAAAGGATGGAACCATGCATAATGAGACTCCGGCCTCAGATACACATAAACTGATCCTGACAGGACAAAGCCTGGAGCTCTGACATTCTATGTGCTGAACAGATAGCCATAGGAACACCACTTTAAGAGTCAAATCCTTTAAAGTTGCTCTAAGTGGTTCAAAAGGAGCCTCACACAGCACTTTAAGAACCAAATTAAAGTCCTACACTGGACAAGTCTTCCTCACCATGGGCTGTAAAATCTTCACGCCCCAGAGAAAATGTACTACATCTGGGTGTCCCGACAGAATAACCCTGTATTTTTCCGAGAAGACTGCTCAGAGCTGCCATTTGCACTTTCAAAGAATTAAAGTCCAACCCCTTGACCAATCCCTCCTGAAGAAAAGAAAAATAGATACAGAAGCCTGAAGAAGTCTAACACCAAAAAGCACACACCAGGAATCAAACACCTTCCAGACCCATACATACGCCAAAGAAGTGGAAGTACACCTAGCTTGCAACAAGGTAGTAACCTCTGCTTTAGGATAGCCTTTCTTACTTAGGCACCTCCTCTCAAAAGCCAGGCTGCTAGACAAAAGCAGTCAGCCTGATCTGAAAATAATCGGTCCCTGGCAAAGAAGATTAGACAGGTGGCCAAACATCAGTGGCCCGTCTATGGCCATGTTTACAAGATCTGAAAACCAGGGGCGGCGTGACCACATCAGTGAGACCAGCACCACTTCTCCTAGATGTTTGTCTATCCTCAGCACCTTGCCTACTAGAGGCCACAGGGAAAATACATACAGCAGAATGCCCCACAGCCATGCCAGCACTAGGGCATCTATGCCCTCTGCCCTGTATTCTCTCCAATGGCTGCAAAATCGTGGTGCCTTGGCATTTGGCCTAGTCGCCAAATTCATCGGAGAGGAACCCCATCTGTTGCGGATGAGAGCCATAGCCTCCTTGGACAAGTCCCACTCTCCGGAATCCAAAATACACTTGAATGTTTTCTAACCCGGCTATGTGACACCACTATCCTCTCGAAATGTTGCTCCACCCACAGTATCAATTCTGGGCCTCCTGAGCTACTGCTAGACTCTTGGCTCCCCCATGCCTGTTAATATACGCTACCACTGTTGCATTGTCTGACAGGATCCTGACCGGTTGACCATGAATAGAGGCAGAAAGGCATGAAAGCAGACTTCACTGCTCTGGTCTTAAACCCTGATAGACCAAGAAGCTTCGTTCTTAGACTACTGACCCTGTGTTGACTGATTCTGACACACTGACCCACAGCCCGAAAGACTGGTATCGGTAAGTGACAACTATCCAGTCTAGGACTTCTAATTCCACACCCCATTCCAGATTGGCCTGAAGCAGCCATCAAACTGTTCCTGCCATGCCCCTCTAACGGAAGGAGAACCTGAAACTCTTCCGACAACTGAATCCACCGGAAGAGAAGGGCTCTCTGAAGAGATCTCATATGGGCGAATGCCCAAAGCACTAGCTCCAAGGTCGACACCATATATTCTAGGACTTGCAAGTAGTCCCATCCCATATCCTGGGCACGGCAAGCAACAGACACTGCACTTGACCCTGCAGCTTCAGAATTCTGTCCTCTGTGAGAAACTCTCCCTCGTCTCGTATCAAAAATGAGCCCCCAGATACTCCAAGACCTGGGATGGAACAAAATGGCTCTTTGGCAGATTCGCTACCCAACCTAATGACCATAACCAGTGCAAAAAACTTTCCACAACGCCTGCCGGCATAGGTCCTCCAACTTTGTTCTGAGCTAGTCATTTAAGTATGGATGGACCAGCACACCTTCCCTTCTCAAGGCCGCCGCCACCACTACCACAACTTTGGTGAACATACGTAGAGCCATTGCTAAGCCGAACAGAAGGGCAGAAAACTGAAAATGCTCCCCTAGGATCATAAACTGGAAAAATTGCTGATGATCCTGATTGAGATATGAAAATATGACTCCACCAGATCCAAGGACACCAGAAACATTCGCATGGCCACAATGACCAACCTCAGGGTCTCCATCCAAAAGTGAGGCACCCTGAGGGCTGCATTTACCATCTTCAAATCCCAAACTGGACGCAGCAACCCTACCTTTTTTTGGCAACACTGCTCCTCCCTGGGCATGGGCACTATGGCACTCAACTTCCTTAGACTTAGTACTGTTTGGCCAAGCACGAAGCAGTTCAGCAATGTGGCACAAGGGGATATTATTTTTTATTTGTTGAGTTTTATATACAGTCGTTCGGTGAAGCCATCACAACGGTTTACAAGATTCAAAAGTCTTATAGGACGAGCAAAATCTAAAGCATAGCAGTTTTACTTCCTCCAGGACCCACTGTGAGTAGTAATTTTGGTCCACTCCTCGAAAAAGAGTCAGACTCCCTCCTACCACTGGAACCGAAGAGTGGACCAGCCTCGCATCATTGTGAGAACTTAAGATGCTCCTGCATTCGCTCAGGAACTGACTCCAAGACTGAGACCTCCCAGAAAACTGTTCTAAGAGCCCTCACAACCTCTGGACTGCTGAACTCTTCTTTGATCTCAAAACTTGAACCGGGATGGAAAATAATTCTTGCTTTTTGGCTTGTCCTCCGGAAGCTTATGAACTTTGGACTCCCAAGTGTTTCATAATCTGTTCCAGGTCCTCTCCAAACAAAGTTTCCCTTTAAAGGGAAGAGCTCCTAATTGCTATTTGAACCAAACATCTGCAGACCAATTCTGCAGCCACAACAGCTGCTGAGCAGAAACCACCGACATTCATGATCCTTGAAGTCCGAATAAGTTATAAAAGGCATCTGCCCCATATGCCATAGTGGCCTCCAAACGTTCCGCTTTCTAGGCCACAGCTCCCAAAGAGACCCAATGCAGGCAAGCCCATTGTGTCAAACTGCTGCACACAACAGCCCTTATAGTTAGGGCCAACACCTCAAAGAGGCACTTAAAGTGAAGCTCCAGCTTATGATCTTGCACATCCCTCAAGGCCACTGAACACACCACTGGAATTGTTTTCTTGGTTACCGCAGAGACAGACATCCACCTTTGGAAGGGACAAGAGCTCTAGCATGTCCTCCAGCAAAGGGTATAGCTTCACTCTTAAGACTCTAGCGTATCCCATTCCTGAAGAACTAGTTTCTTCAGACTTGTGGAATGAAAAGGCCTTCGTGGACCATGCAGGCTGTCCAAAACAGGATCTGCTCCTTCTAAAATCAGAGTCCTCCTGAAGCACCTGTGGAATCAAAGGCCAAAGCTCTTCCTTGTGGAAGAGATGCACCACTCTTGGATCACCTTTGGCCATGAGAATCTCCTAATGGTCCTCCGTGATATCCTTATTGGCCCCCGAAACTGCACCTAGGACAGCCGCCCTATTCTGAGGATACCTCCGGAACCTCCCCAGGATCCTCAGAACCTCCCAGATCATCCACAGGCAGGGCAAAAAGACCTAAAGCCCTGCAAACTCAATCATGACAGACCTTCTTGGAGGAACCGGCTTCTCGGCCACAGGTTTAGTTGTAGATTGCTTCTTAGAGCTGGCCTTAACCCCCAACCCCCCCCCTCCCCCCGTAGACTTGAGTCAAATAGGCCTTGTGCATAAGAAGAACAAAGTCTGCAGAAAATGAATCCCGGTCCAGGGGAACATATTCCACTTCCTAATATTCCCGATGAAGGGGAAAATCCACAAATTCACTGTCCTCCTGGCCCGTGGAAACAGAGTGTGCCAGGGAAAGCATTTGAGGAAACCTCTCTGCACCATTGATATAGTCGTCAACCCTGCCACATGACTCAAAATGGCTGCCATTCCTGTGCTCAGTGAGAGAATGCTGCACCAGTTTTTTTGACCTGGAGGCAGTGGCTGCTTTGGAACAAGTCAGGAGTGCCTTTGAAGTGCCTTCATTATCCACAATGCACTCCTAGCAAAGGCCCTTGTGATTCAGCCAGGCCTGCAAACTTCCATGTATGCGGCAGGAACAGCTACGTGCCATACCCCTTGATGCGAGCACCGAGGAACATAAGCCAAGCCGGGAATTGGGTTGATCAGAAGACAACACTGCACAAAATGATCATAGGACAGCAAAGCAATTGGCTAAGCAAATACATTGTAACACAATCCAAAACGGAACTTAAGATCAAGGAACAAAGGCCTCCTCAAAATCCCCCACACTAAGAGCACTCGACCAAACTCAACACGTGAAAAAGCAATATCCATCGCCAGCCCTAAACTATGGAACTCAATACCAAATGGAATAAAATCAACCAAGCATTAAAACGTTAAAAAAAAAAGTTAAAAACCTGGCTGTTCACAAGAGCATACTCAAACGCAATTAAGAACTAGTAGTATTAATTAATTAACCTTCTACACAAGTTAAGTCGCTGTGATGATGTATTATGTTGCATGTTTATGTAAACCGTTATGATGGCAAAACCGAATGACGGTATACAAAACAGGCTCCTGACTTGCACACATGACTGAAAAAGCCGCTGGCTACCTCTCCAACATGCCCACTCAATTTAAATTTCTTTAAAGTTAAAAATAAATAAATAAAACAAAGAACCAGTGCTTGACAAAAAGCAATAATACTTTCCTGCTTCTGAGGATGCACTTCAGAGCTGACAGCCGGTCTTACTGCTACCTTGTGGGGGATGGGGGGAAATCTGCATCACCAGGATGTCCACCCCACAGCACTCCCGGATGAATTTGCAGAAGGGTCAAGGGGGGAGGGGGGGGGAGGGGAAGAGGGGACTATAGCTCCACCAGGACCTTGCAACCCCCTGGGAGGATAAAGACATCTTTCCGTAAATGGAGAAATTACTTACCTGAATTTCGTTTTCCTTAGTGTAGACAGATGGACTCAGGACCAATGGGTATAGTGTACTCCTGCTAGCAGTTGGAGACTGATCAGATTTCAATCTGACGTCAGCCCCTAGTACATATACCCCTGCAGGAAGTGCAGCTCTTCAGTATTCTCCTCGAAAAGCATTGTGGATATATATGTGTGACTGACTGATTGATTAACTTAATAATTTGGTTAACTTGAATAACTTCATAACTTGGTTAAATGTTCAAACTTGATTAACTTGAACTGGTTGATTGACTATTTATTTATTTATTTTATTTATTAACTTTTATTTACCGACATTCGTGCAGCACATCATGCACTATAGCTGGAGACCGCCAGTGTACTCAACCGGAAAGCATCGACACTTGGCAGGGTGGATGCCCTAGGTACTGTAAATGAAAACGTGGCTTACCCTTGAATCATTTGAAAGACTATGTGTAATGGCAGCCAAGGGTGGGATGCTGAGTCCATCTGTCTACACTAGGGAAAACGAAATTATCAGATAAGTAATTTCTCCATTTCCTAGCATGTAGCAGATGGACTCAGGACCAATGGGATGTATAAAAGCTATTCCCAAACCGGGTGGGAGGCTGCCCGTGACCCACTTAGAATTGTCCTTGCAAAGGCCATGTCCTCCCGAGCCTGAACATCCAGATGGTAGAATCTGGAGAAGGTATGGATGGAGAAACATGTCGCTGCCCTGCAGATCTCGGCAGGCGACAACATTCTAGTTTCTGCACAGGATACTGCCTGGGCTCTCGTAGATGGGCCTTGACCTGTAGAGGTGGTGGCTTGCCAGCTTCTACGTAGGCCGCCTTGATCCAGCGGGCCATGGTTGCCCGCGAGGCCGCTTCCCCTTGTCTCTTTCCACTGTGAAAGACGAAAAGGTGGTCCGTTTTTCGTACAGGTTCAGACATTTCCAGGTATCTGGATAGGAGTCTGCCGATGTTGAGGTGGCGTAGACTACGGGCTTATTCCAAATTCTTCAAGCAATCAGTCGTTGGTAGCGAGATGGTCTGGTTAAGGTGGAAGTGTGAGACCACTTTGGGGAGGAAGGAGGGAACCGTGCATAGTTGGATGGCTCCCGGGGTGAGCCTGAAGAATGGCTCATGGCAGGACAGTGCTTGTAGTTCAGAGATGCAGGGGGCTGAACGAATTGCCAGCAAGAACACAGTCTTTAAGGTTAACAGGCAGAGGGACAGTCCTTGGAGGGGTCTGAAGGCAGTTCCCACTAGGAAATCCAAAACGAGATTGAGATTCCACAGAGGTACTGGCCACTTCCTTTTAGGAAGCGTGACACGTCTGGGTGAGAGGCTATGCTGTTGCCCTCGCTCTTGGAGCCGTAGCATGACAATGCGGCCACCTGTACCTTGGAGTTTAGGGACAGTCCTTTCTGTAAGAATTCCAGGATAACAGGAACTTTAAATGAGCGTGGCTTGATGTTGTGGTCTTCTCATTAGGCTCCAAATCCTTATGTACATTAACAATGTAGAGAAATTGCGTGCTCGGAGGAGGGTGTCGATTACAGCCCCCAAGTATCTGCTCTCTCAGGCGGGCCCTCTCAAGGGCCAGACCATAAGAGAATTGAGCTGGGTCCGAGTGGAGGATTGGATCTTGTTGTAGCAGGTCCTTGTGTGGGGGCAGGGGGTTCCCTGCCAGCAGTCTTCTCATATCTGCGTACCAGGGTTTTCTTGGCCAATCTGGTGCCACCAGAAGAACTAGCCTCCTGTGTAGTATCTTGTGAATGATTGCGCCCAATAGGGGCCACGGCGGGAAGGCGTATAGTAGGGTCCCCGGTGGCCAGGTCTGTACCAGGGCATCGATCCCTTGGGACTGCAGTTCCCGCCTGCGGCTGAAGTATCTGGACACGGGCGTTGGATCTGTTTGCCAGAAGGTCCATGTCCGGTGTCCCCCACTGATTCACTATCATTTGGAAGGCTGCGGATGACAGCCTCCATTCTCCTGGGTCTAGACTTTCCCTGCTGAGGAAGTCCGCCGTGATGTTGTCTTTCCTGGCGATGTGGACGGCGGAGATCTCCTGGAGATTTGCTTCCACCCACACCATCAGGGGGTCTATTTCTAGGGACACTTGTTGGCTTCTGGTTTCCCCTCAGTTGGTTGATGTAGGCCACTGTTGTGGCGTTGTCTGACATTACTCTGACCGCACCGCACTTCTAGGCGATTGATGTTCCATCCCGCCTCTTCTGCGTTCCACTGCCCTTAGGCAGTTAACTCCTCACAGTGTGCGCCCCATCCTTGTAGACTGGCATCTGTGGTGAGTAGGGTCCAGGTTGGAGAGGATAGCCTTGATCCCCGGCTCGTGGTTTGCCTGCAGCCACCACCGTAGCTGGTTCCGGACTCTGCCCGGGAGTGATAGATGTACGGTGTAGTTCTGGGACCGTGGGCTCCACCATGATAGAAGTGAGCGCTGTAGGGGCCTCATGTGGGCTTGCGCCCATGGCACAACTTCCAGTGTGGATGCCATCAGCCCGAGGACTTGCAGGTAATACCATGCCTTGGGACGAGGATCGTTCAGCAAGGTATGTAGCCGGTTCCACAGTTTTAATCTCCTTGTGGGGGTCAGGCTTACCTTGTCTTTGGTGTCAAATCGGACTCCTAGATATTCCAGCGACTGTGAGGGCTGTAGGAAACTTTTGTTTGTGTTGACCACCCATCCTAGGCTCTCCAGTAGTTATGACTCTGCTGGTTGCTTGGTGGCTTTGCCCTGATCAGCCAATTGTCTAGGTAAAGATGGACGAGGATGCCTTCCTTCCTCAGTGTTGCTGCCACCGCTACTATTACCTTGGTGAACATCTGGGGTGCTATAGCTAACCCAAAAGGTAGTGCCCAAAACTGGTAGTGATGGTTCAGGACTTTGAAGCGTAGGTAGCACTGGTGTTCCTGATGAATTGGGATGTGTAGGTAGGCCTCTGAAAGAGCCAGGGATGTGAGAAACTCTCCTGGTTGTATCGCCTTTATTACAGATTGCAGGGTTTCCATGCAGAAGCAGGGAATCCTCAGGTGGCGGTTGACAGACTTTAGGTCCAGGATGGAATAATGTCCAGTATTTATTTCTTGTGGAGCCACCAAGGTTATGGCCTTGAGTGCCAGAAGTCTGGATAGAGTAGCTTCCACTGCCGCCCTCTTGAAGGGGTCATGGCAGGGGGACTCCACGAACTTGTCCGGAGGGGTACGTTGAAAATCCAGGTAGTACCCCTCCTGAATGATGGCTAGGACCCACTTGTCCGAGGTTCTCTCGACCCATCTGAGGTAGAATAGGGCTAGTCTGCCCCCCTATGGCTTCTTCCCTTGGATGGGTCGGCTGAATCTCATTGTGGAGTGTGGCTGGGGCCTGTACTCGAGCTGGTAGCCCTCTTGTGCTTGTTCTGAAAGGACTGGTTCTTGCCCGTAGGGCGGGGCGCTAGATAGTTGCTCCTGTAAGGATTGAATCGCTGTGAACTTCTACCCCTGGAGGACCTGGGGGAAGAGTCGCTGGTTTCTCTTAGTTTTATCCTCCGGCAGGCGTGGCACTGGGGATTCGCCCCATTTGTCGGCTAATTTCTCTCGTTCGCTGCCAAACAGGAGGGATCCTTTGAAGGGCATCCTTGTGAGGCACGTTTTGGAAGATGCGTCGGCTGACCAGCTTTGGAGCCAGAGTTGCCTTCTGGCCGCCACCGCAGATGACGCTCCTCTGGCCGCTGTATGCACTAGGTCAAAGGCAGCGTCCGCGAGGAATGATACTGCTGGTTCCATGTCTTCTCCTGGGGTGTTGTTCCTGGTTTGGGATAAGCAGGCACATGTCATCACTGTGCAGCAGGCCGCAATTTGTAGACACATAGCGGCTACGTCAAATAACTGTTTGAGGATGGATTCCAGACGCCGGTCATGTGCATCTTTGAGCGCTGCTCCTCCCTCTACTGGGATAGTGGTGTGCTTAGAGACCACGCAGACCATGGCATCAACTCTTGGGCATGCCAGAAGATCGTTGGTGGCCGGGTCCAGGGGGTACATGGCTGCCAAAGCGTGTCCCCCTTTGAATGAGGACTCAGGAGCATTCCATTCCAGGTCAATCAGCTGTTGTGCTGCTTGTAACAGAGGGAAATGGTGAGAGGTCGGACAAAGACCCTCCAGCAGGGGGTTCGGTTTAGGTTCCCCTGAAGTACCTGGGCCCGGGATAGCGAGCTCCGTCAGACATTGGGTGACCAGGTCTGGGAGCTCGTCCTTTGTGAAGAAGCGTCTCATGGTTTGTTGAGGCTCTGTCCCGGGGGAGCTCCCCCTCTTCTAGGGGCTCGACCTCCTCTTCAGAGATGTCAGTGTCCCCATAGGTGGGGCTTCTGGGTAGTGGAAGCCTGTGCCTAGGTCTTGAAGGGTCTGGGGCCTGAGGGTCCTCCAGCGGAGCCCGTGGCTGACCAGCCGGAGGTTCAGTTTGCATTTGAACAAAGGTGTGAATCCCCTTGAAGAACTCCACCCATGAGATTGATGCTGGATCAAAGCTGAGGGATCTGCTAGGTCCGGGGTACCCCAAGGAGCTAGTACGTGGCCCTGGGTGGGACTGGCCCTGAACTGGATCTCCCAGGGCCTCCCCACACTGCGTACACAGGGCTTCGGCCTCCTTGCTTTGTGCGGCTCGGATGTGGCATGCTGGGCAGAGGCCTTGAGCTTTTATCCCTGTTTCTGGTGGTGCCATGCTGTCGGCACGTACACTCTTATACGCTCTGTGCGTTCAAGATGAGCATGTGAGTTGTGCGTCCAGCCGTAGATATGCGCACAGCTCTGTGCGTGCAACTTATGCGCACAAGGTTTTATGTACGTGTAAGTCTATGTGCACAAGTGTTTTGTGCGCCTAACTCTGTTTTGTGTGCTCTGCCTGAACGGCGAAGCGAATCGGCCCAAGATGGCGACAGCAAGCACACAGGCAATATGGTGACCCCATTCGGATGGTCTCCACGTGGATAGACCCTTGGAAATAACCGGGGCCGGGCCCTGCTAGGGCGGATCAACCCGGTCGCACTGGTCCTGGCCGGTGGCCTGTACTTCTCCTCGATCCTCTGAGACCAGATTAAAGCAGAAGATTTCTACCTTACCTTGTCTTCGGCGCTTCCCGGTTTCATCCCGGGTGGTCTCCGGCTGCGGGGAAGAGGGCAAATACCTTCACTGCCGCGCTCGAGGGTGCACCCGCTGCCTCTCAACCACGCCCGAGGATCGGGGGCTAGGTCCTTGCCGCGATGCGGCCACCGGACAGAGGCTTACCTCCGAGGGACCACGGAAATCACCACTGGAATCTCAACTGGGGGAGGGACCCAAGGGTATCACCACAGGAGAGCGGGGCTCGTCTTCAGGTGGGTTTCTCCTTTAAAATTTGGTTTTCTTCTTTGAATTTGGTTCTAACGCTGTGAGAGCTTGCAGATAGTCCCTAACTGCTATGGAGACAGAAAATACTGAAGAGCTGCACTTCCTGCAGGGGTATATGTACCAGGGGCTGATGTCAGATTTCAATCTGATCTGTCTCCAACTGCTAGCAGGAGTACACTATACCCATTGGTCCTGAGTCCATCTGCTACATGCTAGGAAATTATACACACACACACCGTGAAATCAGCTTTTGTCTATCTCTATCTGCTGGTAGAGCTGCATAACCCACTGGCTCTGGATTCACTTATCCAAATGCTAAGAAAGCTTGAATTTTTCTTTTGTTTAAAATCTTTGCCACCTTCCTTCCCTGACCAAAGCTTTGTACAAAGCCATACAAAACACCACCTAGCATATTTGTTAGTTTCATGTATATTGTTTTAAACACAAAAATTTACCACTTAAAAGCAGATCGATCTTCCCTATCTTTAACCTTTCCACACCTTGGAAAAACGTAAGGCCTGACCTCCAACTGAAGGTCAAATAATCTGATTCCAGCCGGAGTACCGTATTTTTCGCTCCATAAGACGCACTTTTTTTCCCCCAAAGGTGGGGGGAAAATGTATGTGCGTCTTATGGAGCGAATATAAAAAAAAAACCAAACAAAAATCTAACAAACACCCCCCCCCCCCCGACCCCCCCAAGACCTGCCGACTTAATTTCCTACCACCCCCCCCCCCCCCAAGACCTGACAAATTAATTTCCTGCAACCCCCCACCCTCCTGACCCCCCCCAAGACCTGCCAAACGTCCCTGGTGGTCCAGCGGGGGTCCGGGAATGATCTCCTGGGCGTGGGCCGTCGGCTGCCAGTAAACAAAATGGCGCCGACGGCCCTATGCCCTCACTATGTCACTGAGACCGACCGCTGCTATTGGTCTGTCTCAGTGACATAGTGAGGGCATAGGGCCGTCGGCGCCATTTTGTTTACTGGCAGCCGACGGCCCTATGCCCTCACTATGTCACTGAGACAGATCGCTGCTATTGGTCGGTCTCAGTGACATAGTGAGGGCATAGGGCCGTCGGCTGCCAGTAAACAAAATGGCGCCGACGGCCCTATGCCCTCACTATGTCACTGAGACCGACCAATAGCAGCGGTCGGTCTCAGTGACATAGTGAGGGCATAGGGCCGTCGGCGCCATTTTGTTTACTGGCAGCCAACGGCTCACGCCCAGGAGATCGTTCCCGGACCGCTCCTGGACCCCCGCTGGACCACCAGGGACGTTTGGCAGGTCTTGGGGGGGTCAGGAGGGTGGGGGGTTGCAGGAAATTAATTCGGCAGGTCTTGGGGGGGTCAGGGGGGTGGAGGTTGTTAATTTAAAGGGTTGGGATGGGGGGGGTTTGGGGGTTCCCACAGAAAGAAAAGTTTTCTGATCTGGGGAGTGGACCGAAATGGCCCTCCCCAGACCCGAAAACAAAATGGGGAGAAAAAAAAAAAACTATGCACTCCCCTAATTTGCTCCATAAGACGCCCAGACGCAGAGCCGGTTTAGCACAATTTTTTTTTTTTAAATTTTCCCCCTCTGAATCCTAGGTGCGTCTTATGGTCAGGTGCGTCTTATGGAGCGAAAAATACGGTAATTTCTTCCATAATTAAAAAGGGTTTAGACCTCAACCTTGCTTTGCGTACAACCTTAACTAAAAGGGCTTTAGGAATAGCTCATGGGAAGGCCAAAATTTTAAGCTGGACCCAGACCTACTGGCTGTTTCTGCACTGTTTTTGAGCATATGAATGTTGGAAATTTATTTTATTTACATCTTTTTACTATACTGACGTTCAGGACGAAAAGTCTTGTCACACCAGTTTACATCAAACCAAAACCTGGGAAGTTACATAACAAGTTTGCATCTAACCAGGTCTGGGGAAGATTACAACTAACAAGGGGTAGTCAAGGAAATGGCACTCCTTCACCGATGTCCAGTATTGTCTAGGCTGAAGAATGCTGTAGACTAGAGGCTTGTATTATAGCAAATTTAAGTTCAAAATGAACCATACAAAGGATTAAAAAAAAAAAAAACAAAAAACTGATTCTCATCAGCAAAGCTGGGAGGTGACAGGGAAAAGTGATTTGAAACTGGTTTCAAATGAACAAAGAAGACTAAAAAGGTGAACATGGAGTACACAATTTCCAGAGGGGTGTGTGAGAGGCAGATGCTGCATGTGGATGAAAGACTTGAGTGAGAGGGAGGTGGGCAGGTGAAGGGGTTGGGGGGAGGGATGTATTTGAGAGAGAACTTGAATGTGTACATTGGGGCCAGAGAGACTGTTTGTTTGAAAGAGAATTAGAGTGGGTAGATGAAAGGAGGTAGTGATGTAAGTTTAAAAAATGGTGTACACATGTGTCCTTACACATTTTTGTCTTTTTTTCAACATATCTGCTTAAGTTTGGCATGGGACTTGGATATCAGAGCAGATGCCAGCCTGCTGCATTTGATATAGTTGACACACAGGCCTAGTTTTCCAAGGCTATAGAATTTAACTCCATACTTTTGAAAGTTATACATGCAAGTTGAAAAAAGGGCACAGATGGAAAATAGCATTAACATTAGGTGTTCTTTACAGTAAGTGCTGGGGAATGGCTTACAGGAAATGCACAGCTACCAGGAAGTTGACTTGGGCCTAGTCTAATCTACCATCACAAGGGTTACACACTAATAATTAAACTTTTACCTGGCAGATAAGAACAGTTGGATTTCTAAATTCAGCCTGGCAGATGGAACAGATATCATCAGCTTCAGCACATTGTCTCTTGCTGGCAGTAACTCCATATTGCTGGAAAAGAACAGACTGTGGGAGTATTCGGGCAGGCAACTTCCATGGAAAAGGAACAGCTGGAGGAGCGATGAATAAATGGTAAAGTAATAGCCCTAGAGCAAGCAGTAAGAGCTGAGACAATGTACTGCATGAAGGCTAGCAATGGGAGAGGAAGGAAAAATGATTTAGAACATCTCACTTCAGAAGTCAAACCTGGTCATTACACCTTGAAGTGGGAGTACTTATTCAGCCACACAATCAAAACTCATCTAATGGTCTCTAGAGAGATTTTCAGTACCTGAACTGTAGCTTGCCTTGAGCTTGGATTTGGAAAGGACAGGCAATTAAATTTAAACCAAGCTATTCACCCATATAACTTGGCCTGTAGACTTGTCTTCCTGAAACTGCCTGGCAGTGCGGCCTTCCATAGCACATGCACTTCTAGTTTGACTGGGGGAGGGTTTCCTAGGTCAGGGGAGCAAAACAGGCCTAGACTGCATTTTTAAATCTATGCAGAAAGCCAGTGCAAACTGATGAGTGCTTTGTACTTGTGGGCAATTTTCAGAAGAAAGGTATACACATACCTCTCCTTTCAAAATCAGGTACTACGCACTTAGGTGGGGGAGGGGGGGGAGGAGTGATTCAAATACTTTCTTCTGAGTAAAAAGCCCTAAGCTTTTAAAAAGAAGTGTACTTTGTTTCTTCCATTACTATACTTTACAGAAAACGTGGCGCAGCAAATAGCGCCATGCCTAATTCAAACTACAAATTTGTATTTGCTAATTTTTTTATTTTTTTTTTTTTAAATCAGATTCCAAAAGAACCTGAATTATTTTGCTACAGAGTTTAGTCCAATTTCGGGGGGAAAAAATACAACTAAAAATTCAGTGTTGGGGGAATTCTTGAAAATGATTTGCAACATGATTTTTAGGAAGAAGGTTAAAACTGTTTTTTTCCCCCAACAGGTGTAGGGGAAACGGGCCTGATTTAGGATGCTCAATTTTCATTGATTTATGTTTTATCTGTGTATTTAAAACCCATGAATGTCGATTTGTAATCCACATTGGACAATAGCATTGCAAGCAGTGGAATAGAAGTTTTAAAAATAAATAAAAACAAATGAAGAGGTAGATTTTAAAAGCTGCGCACGCACATGGACGCAATTTTATAATATGTGCGCTCTCGTGTATATTCATTGTCAAGAGCCTGAAAAGCAGGCCTGTTTGAGGCTCTTGAGGATGGAGTTGGCCACCCATGTACTGCAAACACCTTTTTTCATTAGTCTCACTACTACAATAGGGCTTTCCAAACCTTCCCCCCCACAACCAGGCAGATTTTCAGGGTATCCACAATAAGCATACATGAGACAAAGCTGCATATGCCAAGATTGCCAAAGTATGTTAAATATCTCTCTAGTGGATATTCTGAAAACCCAACTAGCTCTGGGATGCGATATCCTGCCCTAAAAAGATTCCCATTTTTTTTTCCCCCACGACCAGTAAAATTAGAGTTCTTTGGCAAATGTGCCTTTTACACACTTGTTTCTAAATTAAACAGAAAAGTCAGAATATGAAGCTGCCGCATGAGTGAAGATTCTATGCCTGAAACCACGTATAGAAAATGTCAGGAAAACCAATGTTAAAGTGATGCACTGGAGGAAAAAAAAAAAAAAGATACAACTAGAGAGCTGTACTCACAGGCCGAGTGCAACACACTTGTAAAACCTTCCTGAATGTCTTCCATTGTGCAAAAAAACCCAGAAGCTAAAATTAAAAAAAAAAAATGATTTTCAAATGCTGACTTTTTAATCCAAGCACAAAATTGTTATACAATGCAGCAGGCAGAGTAAGCATCAAACATGGAAGTACTGCCAACTTGATAGCATTTAATTCCCATCCTTGCTACCACATGTATCTAACAGTAGTGTCAATGTACCATTTTCTGCATGCATGAAGTACAGACAATACTAAATATTTTAGGGACAGACTGGCAAGAGGTTAGATCTCTGGGAGGGTTATGAGTTCTGAGTTACTTACTTTTACAATGAGGTAGAACAGAGCCAGCAATATACCCAGGCTCCATCCCATGAAGCTCTCTAGTTCCCTTGTGCCAATAAGATAACGAAACCAAACTGGCACAGGAGTAAGGAGGCGGTAATACTGTCCCAGTTCTTCCAGAAACATGAACCAGTAGCCCTAAGGGGAGAAACACAAAGTTCAATATTTGTTTACAAATTTAATGTTTTATTAATTTTCATTCAAAGCTGCTACCTGATCCATATAAAAAGGATCCAAGAGGAGAGCTACTCTTGTGGATAAGATGACCATGGGCTCTAAAGCAGACTGTCAGGAAGTATGTATTCCATTTTAGGTTATAAGTAAAAAAGTGTTTATACGAATACAATTCTGATGTATATTAGAAGTGTCGTACTGGGTCAGACCAAGGGTCCAACAAGCCCACTATCCTGTCCAAAAAGTCACAAATACCTGGCAAGATCCAAAACAGTAAATAAATCTCAGGCTATTAGCCACACAGTGATAAGTAGTGGCTATTCCCCGTCTACTTGGTTTATAACAGTTTCTGGACTTCTCCACGAAGTTTTCTAAACCTTGTTGCACTAAGCTTTCACCATGTCCTCTGGCAATGAATTCCAGAACTTGTGTGTTGAGTGAAAAAAATAATTGTCTGCAATTTGTCCGAATATGCTACTTATTAATTTCATGAAGTGTCCCCTAGTCTTTGGTTTTTTGAAAGAGTAAACTGATTTACCCATTCTATTCCACTGAACAGCCCTAACCACTTTAGTCTTTCCTCATAGGAAAGCTGTTCCATTCCCTTTATTTTGGTCACCCTTCTCTGTAAAATGTCCAATGCAACTATATCTTTTTAGAGATGCAGTAATCAGAACTGCGCACAGCACTCTAAGTGCAGCCTCTCCATACAGAGGCACTATTCTTATTTTAATCTCAATTCCTTTTCTAATAATTCCTAACATTCTGTTTGCCTTCTTGACTGTCACCTCATACTGAACAGAGGATTTCAAAGTATTGTTCACTATGACATCCAAATTCTTTTCCTGGGAAATAACTCCTAATATGGAACATATCATGTAACTACAGTGTGTTACTTTTCCTTATGTGCATCATTTTTCATTTGTGCACATTAAATTTCATCTGCCATTTGAATGCCCAGTTTTCCCAATCTCACAAGATCCTCCTGCAATTTTTAACAATCCACTTGTGATTTAACAACTTGACAATTTTAAATGCAGAAGCAAAGAATTCATTTAGTCTTTCCACGATGGCCTTATCTTCCCTAAGTGCCCCTTTAACTCCTTGATCATCTAGCAGTCCAGCAACTCCCTCATAGGCTTCCTGCTTCAGATATATCTAAAAAAAAGTATGTGTGAGATTTTTTTCTCTATGGCCAGCTTCTTTTCAAGTTCTCTTTTAGCCTGCTTTTTCAATGTTTTACATCTAACTTTCCAATGCTTATGCTTTTTCCTATTTTCTTCAGATTAATCCTTTCAAATTTTTTAAGTTCCTGCCTTCCTATTACAAAATACTCCTCAAAGCAACTAACAGCAAATAAAACTAAATATTTGTTACCCCATCTTTCTAGTTTTGTTCACTTTGGATATCCAAAAGCCAATATGGCACAGATTTCAGTCTGATCAGGTAAGGTCCATGGATAACTTAGGTCAGCCTATGTACAAAAGACAGTCATACCCCAGGCTCTGTGTCAGAGGCACTCAATTCTTTCCCACCCCATATATAGCAACAAGCAATCCAGAAGAAAAGGATGGGCAAATAAATGCCCCTTATCCAACATGCACAGACACTAAGTCAGTCAGACTAGAAGTCCTAGAGTCTTGATGTTTACCAAGTACCCTATTAATCTCTCACACTTCCATGCCTGGGGACTTGATGTTACAAAAATAAAATACCATCCAATCCTGGTACCCCCCCCTCCCAAAAAGGAAAATACCCCTATTGATGCATGTCCACATAATCAGCATCAGTTTTAATACATGAAAGCAGCTAAGTTACATTCTTTGAATTAATTTCTCAATAAATACAAATATTGAATTGAGCAAGTTGCAGGCATGTAGTCAGAAAGTCTAAGTTGCTGCATGTTTCACAGATTACCTGGGTATAGTTTAAAGCGATTACTAGATGGCAGCTCTGTAGCTGGTGGGGAATCCTGTTAAACAGCACTTCCTGCCCATAGTATAACCCAACATTGTAATACATGTACAAAAATGCCAAATGAACAATAAAAATAAGGAACGACAATCTCATAAATTCCTGAAGCAACATAATCCTGGAATCAGTCTCTCCTTCACTTCTTCCTTGCTTCTGCTCCTCAGTCTAATCAGCAGTATCACCGGGAGGCCACGCATCACTTACTAAAGAGCAGATCCATTCTTTACTGTGACATAACACACCAGGGAATTTTATGGCCAATGGGAACACTCGATTGCATCAACATTCTAATCTGTTTCATGCGTGCACTTGTGTGACCTAGCGATGTATTATTCCACCACAGGGGGCACTGTTAAAAATCTATTGATGCTTTTTACAATGAACAGATTCTGAGCGAGATGACATCTCACAGCTCCAGAGCCATCACCCACAGTGCCTAGTGATAAGGCTGTTGCTGGTGACAATGGATTTATACAAAATGAGGCTATGTATTCATTTCTAATACATTTTGCTGATCAGTGAAAGACAAATCCGATTTAGCATGACTTATCCTGAAAATCCTTTTAGTTAATTTCAAAAACATTTAAGAGAATGTGTTTAAGGAATAGCACAGATATTGCTAAACAAATACATCAGTTTAATTTGGCAGTTCTTCAATCTAGAAATTGAGTTTCTCCCCTCACACTCCCCAAAATTAAAAAAAAAAAAAACCCACAGACTTCTTTATAGATATCTCTAGACGAGAGAGAGACTGAATATCCTCCACTCAAAACATATATCTATTTATGGCGTGTTAGATAGGTTTTGCCATCTAGGTTGAATTTTATCTGGTTTTGAACACAACTTGTCTGTGTTCTATTAACAGGACAGGATCATGAAAGAAAAGGTTTCAGCGCTAAAGTTTATACTGAAAGCAGTGCAGGAACTCAGCTGCAATTGTAGTCAACAGCTGTAAAAGAACCATAGTTCAGGAGGTTGTGTGGAAAGAAAGCTCCAAAACCTGTCCATTGGGTTTGCTTCTTTTTGTGCGACTTTAGATTTCTGCCCCGTAGTTTACTGTGAATCGGAGAAAAATTTGAGGCATTTACCTTGGATCTACAAGACATCAAAAAAGAAGGCACCAGCAGGACAAGGCACTTAAACCCCATGAAGAGGAACTTCAGGATAAAGTCTGTGATTCCCACAATCCACAGCACATCCCAAAAGGTTGGGGAATCCACCACTGGATTGAAAAAGATTAAACTATGAAGAGGAGGAAAATCAGTCCATTAGTGTGTGTCACATATCAGCAAGTTCTGCAAGCACACGATTACACACAACCTCAAACTGAATTCTGCAAGAGGTAAAAATGACTCAGAAGATACATCTGAGAGAGCATGTCCTGTACTATACTGTAATGAAAATGTTTCAGTATCTCCCCCTCCATGTACTCTCTGCTCTGAAACCAGCCATCACTGGCAAGAGAGTCACAAATGATCAATGAATCATGGAAACTCCTTAAATGAAAACTTATAGCAGCATTTTTAAATATTTGATTTGATTTTATATTCTGCTTTTCAGACACTTCAAAGTGGGTTATATTCAGATACTGTGGGAATTTCTCTATCCCCAGGGGCTTTCCAGTCTAAGAGCCTGATACTTTTCTCCCACTCTGTTTCTATGGGGAAAATGCTTAGTAAATCAGGCCCTACGTTTATATATCTGAGGCAATGGAAGGTGATGTGACTTGCCCAAGGTCACACAGAGCGGCAGAGAGTGTCTGAACCCTGGCTTCGCCGATTCGCAGCCTGCTGCTGTAGCTCTTCTGGAAATTGAATTTTTTAGAACACCTTTTTTTTTCCCCAAGCTGACACTTTTCTCCTTTAAGGGCTTATCACAAAAGAGGCAATGCACAGAAGGGGGGGGGGGGGTCAACTGTCACACCCCTCCCACATAAATTATGCATGGACTTTGCAGTTTGTTTTTTTTCCAGAGGCCTTTCCGCCAATTTTCAAAATGAAAGTATGTGTGTACTTTTATTTTGAAAATTACCCAAGGAAAAAAGTTACCTGCAGCAAGTTACACCTGCTTCTTCTGCGGATCTTTCTTCCCAGCAAAACTATGGGTGGAGTTTTCTCCCTGACCTAACCCTCTGTAATGCAGGCAAGAGGCGGCAGCTTGTGGACCTTTGCACACACTCTTACCCGCCATTTTCTAAACACCCATTTCCACAGCTAAAGTTCTGTTTTGCCCCTGAAAATGTCTTTGAAAAATTGCCCTGATCAAGAGATGAAGCCTAAATACCCAGCAATGGAATCTTTTTAACCCACCATTATTATTTTTTTACCAGAGTTTCCTCCTGCGAGTTTTCATTCACAGTTACCCAGAAATCTCCCTCTCCAGTCAACCTAGCCATCCCGTTGACTGTGGCTCCCTCCTGAACCCTGACTAAGAATTGCCACTGAGCGATGGCTGAGACACACTTTCTCTTCCACCCTCCCTCACCAGGGGCTGCAAACCCTCTGCAGCTTTCTCAGTTCCAACAAGCCCCAGGATTGAATTCCAGCTCAGAAATTAAACAAAAAAAAACACAACTCAGGGCTTCTGGATGGCAGCAATAGCATTTACCACTGATCCAGCCCAACGTCTAACATTTGGTTTAATACATTTCACCATTCTTAAAATGTAATCTCCAGATACCGGCCAGTGAACAGAAATATACACAACAATCGACCACGTTTCAACCATCTACAGTTATACTGGCCAGCAAAAGATGACACAGTACCGATAGCAATGACAACAATGAGACGCAATGGCCAGCTTGGTAGTTCAGCAGCAGTACAATGCGCTGTGACATGGAGGGACCTGGATTTGATTTCAGGGTCAGGTCTTCTGCTCCCTGGGTAAGCCAAGGCTGGGGATGCTGTACAGAGCAAGTCTCAGTCGCTGTGCAATGACAACCTCTAGCCGCCAGACTCAGGAGCCACAAGGGCAGGGGATCTAGCAGGAGCTCTGGTGCATGGCTTTCAGAGTCTTGTCACTACAGTGACAAGGAATACAAAATAAGGGGAGGGGGGGGTGTCCGCATCTTTCAGGTAGCTGTGAATGAAGACTCGTGGTGCCATTGCCTAAGAGAAGCAGATTTTGACTGAGTTGGAAACTCGAAGGAAGAACTGCCAAACCCCCCCACCCCCAATAATTAGTTGCAAATGCAGGCATACCTGTAATAAAGTGATTGCACGTAAAAGGTGTAATACAGAAGCACAGAAGAGGATCCCAGGAATACTAGCAGCCACACGCACTGTAGCTTTGACCCCCTTTCCTGTAAAAACATGCACTGTTCAGTTGGACAGTTTTTAAAGACCCTGGAAAATTTTCAAGAGCCTGAACTGTGGGAAAGGAGAAAGAAAAGAAATTCAGTCTTGCAACAGCATATACTACTGCACAAGTAGGACAAAGGCTTCTCTCCACTCTGCTCTTACGTTGCAAAAGGATACACTTATTAATGCTGGGAGACATCCAAACCGTTTGCAAGAATAAGATCTCACAGCTGAAAAGAACTGTCACTACATCAACAGGGTGTATTTTAAGCATTTAATACATTTAAATAAGCATAATGTAATGAAAGGCTACATACAACATGGAAAGCAAATTATGAAAAAAAAAAAAAGTGTTACAGGAATGATTGGACCAACACATCATCAGCTGAAGAGTTCTTGCTTTGCTCCTTTCCCAATCAAGCTTTGAGGTTTGAAAGAGTTTGTATTTTTGTTTTGAATAACTTTACTTACTCTTAGAAAAACCTGATTTACAAGGCTTTTGTTTGCATATAGAAAAGTTGTTAGCAGGCCAATTCCAACAGAAATGCCTAGTAGGAAAAAAAAGTTCAATTAGCTGCCAACAGCAAATAATAAAGAAAATTAAAAAGCATTAAGCAGGATAAATAACTCCAAAATTAAATGGCTAAATCAACAAAATTGGCTTTAGAAGAGTAATAAAAAATAAGTAAATAAATAAAAAAAAAAAGAGTCTTGACCAACACAGCTAATCATAACTCCATGGCACAAGCAATCACGAACAGAGAAAAAAGCAAGCTGAAACGCTTAAAAAATATCAAATAAAAGGTAGAGCAAAAAACTATTCTCAATACCTTTCTGTTCCCTGTTTGTCCTAAAGAACAGTTACTTAACCAGTACTTTGATGTACTATACCTACTGCATGCTGAACAATAAGTTTGGCACAAAGGATCAAAATATAAGGAAGACTTTTCTGAAGCCACTGGAAGACGAGGCGTAGCTCCGATGCTGAACTACTGTGTTCCCCAGGGTCCAGATCCCCATCTTCCGCATGCCTTGCTTCACTAGAAGGGGGAACACGAGCATGGGCCTGGCTGTGCCGCCCCTGGGGCTGAGAACCAGGTCGTGGACAGCTTGCACTTGGCCTTTCTCCGTGGTCTGCCTGAGCAGAATCCAGCTCTATGCGGACATCTCCACTGCTACAAGCAGCATCGCCAGGCAGGCGTGTGAGGTGGGCAGACAGAGATGCTGAGGGACATTCTCCACTTCCATTTTCCGGTCGATTATGGACATGGCCAGTGTGCATTATGATGGGTTTCTTCTCTTCAGAGTCTTCTCTCTCTCTAGTATGTCTGCTTAAGATAAGCAAGAAATTAATGAAAACCAATAAAGAGCTAATTTTGATAAAATATTTGAAACAGTAATGAAAACTCTCATGTTCAAGTGCTCGTAAAATGCTAAACTTAAAGAATTACTAGCTACTGAATGCCACAAGGCACTTTGTGAAAGTGAAATGCCTCCACTGTCCCCATGAAGTTGTGCTGTGACTTTCGAGTCATATTTGTGAAGTCTAGCGATTTAACATTACTTTTGAATTCTCTCAATTATTGCTGAGCGAGAATGGATTGTGAAGCTCAGTCTTCCTGCTCATGATAGAAAGACAGACAGACAATGGGCCAGTTAATGTTTGCTGATATATGCAAGGATAAAAAGGTCCGAGTTGCACAACCTACAGCATGAGTACTGAGAGAGTAAAAACATGATCGTGGGTAGATAACAGCAGAAGTTAACACAGAAATACTTAGAAACAGTTTATCTCCACAGTGCTAACATCATTCATCCAAAAATGTTAACACATGCGTTAGCAGGGAGAGAGGGAGAGCCACCTGATAGGTTGAAGTGAAGAGTTCGTGGTGGTTTAGGAGCCAGTTTTGCATGAAGAGTGAGACACACACAAACAGCACAGTACACCTTGGTGAAGATTTGACGTCATTTGGCATGAGGAAAGTCTCTCAAAGATGAAATTTCTACTATGTTCTCTCACTCTAGCTTGATGGTACCCTGTTAGAGAGTCCAAACTAGGGTGAGAGAACATTGTAGTCCATCAAGCTAGGGTGAGAACATAGTAGAAATTTCATCTTTGAGAGACTTTCCTCACTCCAAATGACGTCAAATCTTCACCAAGGTGTACTGTGCATTCGTATGTCTCACTCTACATGCGAAACTGGCCCCTGAACCACCACTAACACCTCACCCTGACCTATTGGATGGCCCTGCTATAGAGATATAAATAGGTGCACACAGTAAGGTCCTCCCTGGAGGCTCACCGTCTACTCCACTCCCCTCTCCAAGCCCAGAAATGGCCAAAATGTAATTCCAAAAATTTAGCACGAATTGCGTTATGGCCATTTCGGACATATCACACAGCTTAACACCAGGGAAAAAGCTGTAGTTATTTCCAGTGTTAAAACCATGCGATTAGCATAACACATGCTAATCGCACAGCATGATATGGCCCCTAATTTAACTAATCCCGCCCCCCTCAAATTTGCATCATGCCATAAACACATTTTGATAAATGTCTCTCCTCTGGAGGGGGTATAAAAAGAGGGGAATGGTTTATTTCCAGCTTTTATATACCGTACACACAGCAAATATTGACTTGAACGGTAAACAATCACATCAACACACGATAAAGTCCATTACATAAGTAATACGACCTAATACAAACCCTGGGCAACTGCAAATGAACTCTTATAGTGCCGTAATCCAGCCCCACTTCTGAATGAACTGGAAGCAGGTAGAAGAATAGTGGCAACTCCACCAACCACCCCCCCCCCCCACACACACACACAAAAAGTCTCATTTTTGGGCCTTATTGAAAACATTTTTTTTTCCCCCCATTTTGTATCTTTAGAAAAAAAATGTACTGAATAAGGCTCTGTCTATATCTAACCAGTCCACTGAGCTGTATTGAATTATAGAATGTGGGAGCCAGCTACCAGAGGATGCCGTCACCAGGCCTCTCCCGGTACTTCAGATGTAGAGTGCAACTTGAATACTTATTTAGAATTTTTTATATACCGACATCCATTTGCACATCGTATCGGTTTACAAATAACTTGGAACTTTTAGGCATAGCCTTTACATGGAACAATAACTATATGAAAAAAGGAACAGTAACTATAAGATAATTAGGTACAGGATAACAAATTGCAAGATCAATGGCATAGAGTAATAACACTGATTAAAATCTGAGTAAGCATGATATTTACATAAAGATCAAAGGTAACGAGTGAGATATGTGACTTGAAGAGTGTCAGATCATGTGGGGAAAATAGCAGCAAATACATACAAAGTTATTTGGTGAAGATATATGATCTTACACTCAAGTCAACAGACTTGAGTGTAAGATCATAAGAAAAAAATACTTAAGATCGGCTGTGACTTAAGTAAAAGGTTTGAAAACTAGTGGCCGAGCATCAATTATTTATAAGTATAAAAATGCACATTTGTTAATGAAATCAGATGAGAGAAAAGCAGTTTTGTAAACTACCAGTAAAATTTGCCATCTTGCTTCCTCTTGAGGTGAACAGATTCCCTAAGGTTCAATCTGAAGCAGGACAATTTTAACCTATTTTCCCCAAGAGAAGCATGGGGGCAGCTGGGCTAGGGTCCAAGTCACATAAAATGTCAGTACGTGGAAAAGTGTGAAGGAGATTCCTGACCGGGGCTTTTTTTTTTTATTTTTTTTTATTTAAAACAGATTCACATAAGCATATGTAGGCTGAATTGATTCTGCAATAAATTTCTTGTTTTAAAGCAGTTATTGCACAGCATCAGGCCTAGATAAAAGTTTCTATCAACTCAATGAGTGGACAATTATGGATTAAACTGTTCCTTCAAACCTAATATTTCTTATTCCAAGATTGACCTTTAAAGAGAAAATATAAGATGACAGAGCTAAATGGATATGGGCAGCAGAAGCCAATAAGGCCTGCACTGGTAATGGAGAATAGCAGGAAAACCTCCTTAGTATCCTCGGAAGTTAGCAAAACACAGCACTTTAAACACAACATCTAACAGTGCATGCAGCCAAAATGGCACAGTGGTTTGTAAAAGCAGCAGATTATCCCTGGCAGAGCCCAGACCTGCATTTCACACCTCACTACACAGATGCCAGATGGGCCACATCAGCAGAGCTCTAGTTACTGGCGCTGGATCCTTTGCAGGTTACGAGACCTTGTATTGGACAAGCATCAGAATTATTCAGTGTTGTAGTACATGGATAAGGAGAGACTTTCGTGCTCTCGAAAGCTTAGGTACTACAACATCTTGGAATCCTGCCTTTCCACCATTAACTCCCTATTAGCCAACCTCCACCTCACACTCAATGCAGCAAAAACTGAAATCCTTGTCATCTCCAATCAACCTGAATACACAAATCTCCCCACCGCTTCCGTCCCCACTTTAACCCATTCACCTTTACCCTCTGTAAGAGACCTAGGAGTCTTACTAGACCAACACCTCAACTTTAAACCACACATTAAGTCCCTACTAAAAGGAGGTTTCTACAAACTCCATATATTTAAACTGAAACCACTCCTCCACGCCCAAGATTTCCGATTAGTCCTGCAGACGACCATCCTTTCCAAACTGGATTATTGCAACTCCCTCCTGTTAGGCCTCCCTTTTTCCACCATCAAGCCCCTACAAATCCTACAGAATGCTATGGCGAGAATTACAACTAATACCCATAAGACTGAGCACATAACCCCTATACTAAAGGACCTGCACTGGCTTCCGATCCCCTTCCGTATTCAATACAAAACCCTCACCATCCTGCACAATGCTCTGCATCAAAATAATCCCGCATGGCTCAAGGACATGCCACGCTTCCATACCTCTAATTGCCCCACTAGAACTGCTCTCACCGGAACCATGCACACCCCACCCCTCAAAACTGCACCCTTCACCAATACCAGAGAAACAGCATTCACCATTGCCGGCCCCACCCTTTGGAATTCACTTCCTATCTACGACTTTAATCCTCCTTACACACCTTCAAAAAAAGGCATCAAGACATGGCTCTTCAGGCAAGCCTACCCAGATGTTAATCCGACATAGCCCTCATCCCCTACCGTCCTCCATCTTCTCTCATACCTAGTTCACCCATTCTCTATCTTTTCACCTCGTCTGCCTTCGAGGTGTTTTCCCATCCATTCTCTCTCGCACCTCACCCACCCAGTTTCCTTTCTATTGTACTCCGGCCGCCATACAGCAGACCTAACAAAATAATGTAAATAAGTACCTTGCCTTTTATTTTGTCATTTAAGAAATTTGCTGCAGATATGTTTTTTTTACCATTCCTTATTGTTTATTCCTTTCACTTCTCACTCTTCTGCCCTCTTTCCCTCCTGATGCTCTTGCCCCCACCCCCCTCACCCCTTCCGCATTCATTGTAATTTCTGCCTGCTTTAGTTATTTGTAAACCAGCATGATGTGTCCTACGAATGTCTGTATATTAAGAGTTCTTAAATAAACATACATCTTTTAATTTCTCACGTTGGTCCATCATCATCACTGTTTATTTACATCATGCTTTTCCAGCAGAAGAGTTTCAAAGCATGTTACATTATGCCCACAATGGATGTGGTACAGTGTGTATTCAAAACAAAATGCACCAGCATTCTTCACGTGGCATGCAGAGGACAGAAACTGCACAACTGCAGATAAGGCTGGATCTGGTCCGGAGTGGCTTTATGGCCTCCACATCTCTCCTGGTAGCCATACCCAAATCTGCCTCTTCCAGCCAGACACCCTTGCTGGGATTTAATAGGTAACATTTTATTCCTACCCACCTCTCTTCAGAGAGTTTAAAATTAATAAAACACTTACAAAATTTAAAAGGGGCATTACTTTACTTAAAAATGGTGATATTACTTACCTGCTAATTTCCTTCCCTTTACTTTTGCCCACCAATGAAGAACATGTGGGTATATTCCCTCTCATCCAGCATTTGGAGGCAGAGTTAGCTTTTTTTTTTTTTTTTTTTTTTAAACACATCACCTCTACATATGACCTCAGAATCCTACATGCTAGTATGCGCTATTGTCAGAGCTACTTGAAAAAAAAAAATATATCATGCCATACAAATGTAAAAGGTATTAAGTCATAACACATTTTAAACAAATTTGTAGCAATGATTGAACATTGATTTAAAAAAAAAAAAAATTTAACTTGGGAGGGCTTCTTGACTGGTGAGCAGAAGTAAAAGAAAGGGAATTAGCAGGTAAATAACCTTTTGCCCACCAGTCAAGAACATGTGGGACATATCAAAGCCTAAATATTACAGACGGATTGATTGAATACTTGCCATTAGAACCGAAGCACCAAATGATGCCTCGTTTAGCAAGAACATCCAGTCTGTAATGTTTGATAAATGGATTTAAGCTTGTCCAAATATCTGTTGGTTTAACCGCACCTACTTCTGCCCAGGAGGTCGCTTGTGCTCTAGTAGAATGTGCCTTTAAACCTCAATGAGCTTCCTTTCTCCCGCAATAGATATGCTGAAGAGATCATTTCTTTAATCCGCCTTTAGAAGCAGCCACTCCCTTTTATTACAACCAAATACAACAATTTATCCATGTTTCTAGAACTCTTCCCTTACAGTCACTCTTAGAAAAAAAGGCAAGACTATTCTCTGGTTTTGATGACAAACGGAGATTACCTTTGGTAAAAGGGAAGGTATTGATCTTAAAATTTCCAAATGTTTAGTAAATCTGAGAAAAGGAGGCCTACAGGAAAGTGATTGTATTTTTTAAACTCTGGCAGATGTTATGGCAACTAAGAAATTAAAATTGGTTCTTACCTGCTAATTTTTCCTGTAATACTACAGATCAGTCCAGACAAGTGGGTTTTGCATCATAACAGCAGATGGAGACAGGACAAAAACTTTGAAGCACTGCTACATATCCAAGTGCACCACCTGCAGTCCCTCAGTCACTATTGACCTGAATCCAAGCCAAAAGTGAAACGGAAACACAGGATTGGAACCCCCTGAATTGGAGGCTCACATACTTCCAGAAAAGAAACAGTCTGATAACCACTTAACTAAAAAAAAAAACCCCAACCTCTGAACAGTTTATAAAATTTCTGATATACGATATATAAAAATCACCAGGAAATTCAGTTTTGGCAGCAAACACGACGGGTCTCTGGACTGATCTGTGGTATTACAGGAATGAAAATTAGCAGGTAAAAACCAATTTTAATTTCCTGTTCATACCCAGATCAGACCAGACAAGCGGGATGTGCCAAAGCCCTCTTACACTGGGCGGGAACCCGAAAGACCCACTCTTAACACACATTCAAACATTACTGGTTGATGTCTGGGTGCAGCAGGATGCGATTTTCAGTGGAAGTATGAAGCGAGGAACACACTAAGGCCCTACGTATCTCTTGGGGAGACACAAACTGACACTCCGCCCAAGAGGCTGCCTGCGCTCCAGTTTAATGTGCCTTGAGGCCCATCGGAATTGTGTGACCCTTACAAAAACAGGCCGAGCAAATGGTCTCTTTCAGCCATCGAGAAATCATAGCCTCAGAAGCTCTCTCCTTTCTTCGCTCCACTGAACAACACAAAGATGGTCCGATCGCTACATTGATCACCCAACCCAGAGAACTCAGGGTGTCCATCACCCACTGCTCCATCTTCACTTGAATAAGCCAAATAAGAACATGTCATACTGGGTCAGACCAAGGGTCCATCAAGCCCAGCATCCTGTTTCCAACAGTGGCCAATCCAGGCCATAAGAACCTGGAAAGTACCCAAAAACTAAGTCTATTCCATGTTACCGTTGCTAGTAATAGCAGTGGCTATTTTCTAAGTCAACTTAATTAATAGCAGGTAATGGTCTTCTCCTCCAAGAACCTTTCCAATCCTTTTTTAAACACAGCTATACTAACTGCACTAACCACATCTTCTGGCAACAAATTCCAGAGTTTAATTGTGCATTGAGTGAAAAAGAACTTCCTCCAATTAGTTTTAAATGTGCCACATGCTAACTTCATGGAGTGCCCCCTAGTCTTTTTACTATCCGAAAGAGTAAATAACCGATTCACATCTACCCGTTCTAGACCTCTCATGATTTTAAACACCTCTATCATATCCACCCTCAGCCGTCTCTTCTCCAAGCTGAAAAGTCCTAACCTCTTTAATCTTTCCTCATAGGGGGAGCTCTTCCATTCCCCTTATCATTTTGGTAGCCCTTCTCCGTACCTTCTCCATCGCAATTATATCTTTTTTGAGATGCGGCGACCAGAATTGTACACAGTATTCAAGGTGCGGTCTCACCATGGAGCGATACAGAGGCATTATGACATTTTCCGTTTTATTCACCATTCCCTTTCTAATAATTCCCAACATTCTGTTTGCTTTTTTGACTGCCGCAGCACACTGAACCAACGATTTCAATGTGTTATCCACTATGACGCCTAGATCTTTCTTGGGTTGTAGTACCTAATATGGAACCTAACATTGTGTAACTATAGCATGGGTTATTTTTCCCTATATGCATCACCTTGCACTTATTCACATTAAATTTCATCTGCCATTTGGATACCCAATTTTCCAGTCTCACAAGGTCTTCCTGCAATTTGTCACAATCTGCTTGTGATTTAACTACTCTGAACAATTTTGTATCTGTAGATTTGATTCTCTCACTTGTATATCTTTCCAGATCATTTATAAATATATTGAACAGTAAGGGTCCCAATACAGATCCCTGAGGCACTCCACTGCCCACTCCCTTCCACTGAGAAAATTGTCCATTTAATCCTACTCTGTGTCCTGTTTTTTAGCCAGTTTGCAATCCACGAAAGGACATCGCCACCTATCCCATGACTTTTTACTTTTTCTAGAAGCCTCTCTTGAGGAACTTTATCAAACGCCTTCTGAAAATCCAAGTATACTACATCTACTGGTTCACCTTTATCCACATGTTTATTAACTCCTTAAAAAAAAAGTGAAGCAGATTTGTGAGGCAAGACTTGCCTTGGGTAAAGCCATGCTGACTTTGTTCCATGTCTTTGTTCCATGTCTTTCTATATGTTCTGTGATTTTGATGTTTAGAACACTTTCCACTATTTTTTCTGGCACTGAATTCAGGCTAACCGGTCTGTGGTTTCCTGAATTGCCCCTGGAGCCCTTTTTAAATATTGGGGTTACATTAGCTATCCTCCAGTCTTCAGGTACAATGGATGATTTTAATGATAGGTTACAAATTTTTACTAATCGGTCCGAAATTTCATTTTTTAGTTCCTTCAGAACTCTGGTGAGTATACCTTCCGGTCCAGGTGATTTACTACTCTTCAGTTTGTCAAATCAGGTCTACCACATCTTCTAGGTTCACCGTGATTTGATTCAGTCCATCTGAATCATTACCCATGAAAACCTTTTCCAGTACGGGTACCTCCCCAACATCCTCTTCAGTAAACACCGAAGCAAAGAAATCATTTAATCTTTCCATGATGGCCTTATCTTCTCTAAGTGCCCCTTTAACCCCTCGATCATCTAATGGTCCAACTGACTCCTTCACAGGCTTTCTGCTTCAGATACATTTTAAAAAGTGTTTACTGTGAGTTTTTGCCTCTACGGCCAACTTCTTTTCAAATTCTCTCTTAGCTTGTCTTATCAAAGTCTTACATTTAACTTGCCAACATTTATGCATTATCCTATTTTCTTCTGTTGGATCCTTCTTCCAATTTTTGAATGAAGATCTTTTGGCTAAAATAGCTTCTTTCACCTCCCCTTTTAACCATGCCGGTGATAGTTTTGCCTTCTTTCCACCTTTCTTAATGTGTGGAATACATCTGGACTGTGCTTCTAGAATGGTTTTTTTGTTTTTTTTTTAAACAATGACCACGCCTCTTGCACACTTTTTACTTTTGTAGCTGCTCCTTTCAGTTTTTTTTCTAACAATTTTTCTCATTTTATCAAAGTTTCCCATTTAGCACGAGAGCTATGGATTTGCATACTGTTCCTCTTCCAGTTATTAATTCAAATTTGATCATATTATGATCACTATTGCCAAGCAGCCCCACCACAGTTACCTCTCTCACCAAATCCTGTGCTCCACTGAGAATGAGATCTAAAATTGCTCCCTCTCTTGTTGGTTCCTGAACCAATTGCTCCATAAAGCTATCATTTATTCCATCCAGGAATGTTACCTCTCTAGCATGTCCCGATGATACATTTACCCAGCCAATATTGGGGTAATTGAAGTCTAAATGAAGAAGGAGCGAACCCTTGCACATAAGCAAGTATCACGCAACAACACTGGTGCAAGATCAAAATTTAATCACCACAATTTCTATGGTGGTTATTAGCAATTCCAATAATGGGAAGACTCAATTTTTATAGTGGCAACTCCATGCGTTCAACAAAACAGAATTCGAACAGGTCGAATTCTGTTTTGTTGAACGCATGGAGTTGCCACTATAAAAATTGAGTCTTCCCATTATTGGAATTGCTAATAACCACCATAGAAATTGTGGTGATTAAATTTTGATCTTGCACCAGTGTTGTTGCGTGGTAATTGAAGTCTCCCATTATTACCGCACTACCAATTTGGTTAGCTTCCCTAATTTCTCTTAGCATGTCCATCTCACCATCTTAACCAGGTGGACGGTAGTATACCCCTATCACTGTAGTCTTCCCTGACACACAAGGGATTTCTACCCATAAAGATTCAATTTTGCATTTAGTCTCATGCAGGATGTTTATCCAGTTGGACGCTATGCCATCCCGGAATAAAGCGCCACACCGCCTCCCGGATGCTCCTCTCTGTCATTGCGATATAATTTGTACCCAGGTATAGCACTGTCCCATTGGTTGTCCTCCTTCCACCATGTCTCTGAGATGCCAATTAAGTCTGTGTCATCATTCACTGCTATACATTCTAATTCTCCTATCTTACTTCTTAGACTTCTGGCATTAGCATACAAACATTTCAAAGTTTGTTTTTTCATTCTGCTTTCTAATTGATAGGGATAAGTTAGATTTTTTTTTAGCTCAGGTGAGTTTAGTTACAGGCACTTGGGACTACTTTTTATTATTATTGGAATCTCACTATCAGGATGCCCTAATTCTAATGCATCATTAGTATCCTTTGAAGGAGAGGGACCTTGGGGTGATAGTGTCTAATGATATGAAGTCTGCGAAACAATGCGACAAGGCGATAGCAAAAGCCAGAAGAATGCTGGGCTGCATAGAGAGAGGAATATCGAGTAAGAAAAGGGAAGTGATTATTCCCCTGTACAGGTCCTTGGTGAGGCCTCACCTGGAGTACTGTGTTCAGTTCTGGAGACCGTATCTTCAAAAAGACAAAGACAAGATGGAAGCGGTACAGAGAAGGGCGACCAGGAAGGTGGAGGATCTTCATCGGATGACGTACGAGGAGAGATTGAAGAATCTAAATATGTACACCCTGGAGGAGAGGAGGAGCAGAGGTGATATGATACAGACTTTCAGATACTTGAAAGGTTTTAATGATCCAAAGACAACGACAAACCTTTTCCGTAGGAAGAAAATCAGCAGAACCAGGGGTCACGATTTGAAGCTCCAGGGAGGAAGATTCAGAACCAATGTCAGGAAGTATTTCTTCACGGAGAGGGTGGTGGATGCCTGGAATGCCCTTCCGGAGGAAGTGGTGAAGACCAGAACTGTGAGGGACTTCAAAGGGGCGTGGGATAAACACTGTGGATCCATAAAGTCAAGAGACCGCCAATGTAGAGTGGGTGGCTCACCAGAAAGATGGCTACTGCCCGGAGACAATACCCTTATTAAATAAACATACAGATGCTTACTGTGACTCCAACATCGCTCTAAGCTTCAACGGCAAGAGGAAATGTGGAAAAAAGGATTTGCTATCACAAAGAGGGGAGTAGCTGGCTTGTTACGGCGGTTACTACCCCAAACCAAATAAGCCTAATACTTCACTTTCCAAGCATATACAGCATAGTTCTCTGCTTCAAAGGCAGGGGAGAAGAAAAGAGGGTTCGCACTCACAAAGCGGGGAGTAGCTGGCTTATTACGGCGGTTACTACCCCAAACCAAATGTGCCTGATACTTCGCTTTCGATGCATATCCAGCATGGCTCTCTGCTTCATGGCATGGGAGAGGCTGATACATCAAGCATTTCCAGCATAGCTCTCTGCTTCAACAACAGGGGAATAAAAAAAGCTGAGGCTTCACGCATATCCAGAATAGCTTCAACTGCAGGGGAGAAGAAAAAAAAAAAAAAAGGATTCACACTCACAAAGCAGGGAGTAGCTGGCTTGTTACGGCGGTTACTACCCTAAACCAAAAGGGCCTGATACTTCACTTTCAATGCATAACCAGCATGGCTCTCCGCTTCAACGGCAGGAGAGAAGAAAAACAACCAATAGGGGCTGTATGACATAGTCTGGGTAAAGGGAATAAACATGGGTGTAGCTTGCTTATTGCAGCAGTTACTACCCCTACTACCCCTAACTAATCAAGCTAGGTATTTCACTTGGATGCAGCTCCATCACTGCTCTCTACATTAATGGTGGGGGTGGAAGGGAAACAGAACCAAGAGTTAAGAGAAAATGATAAGTATGAGAGAAAAAAATGTGTGAAGCTTGCTGGGCAGACTGGATGGGCCGTTTGGTCTTCTTCTGCCGTCATTTCTATGTTTCTATGTTTCTAAGATACCTCTCTCCAAACCATGCGCTGCTGAGCGACTGTCGGCTTTCCCCTTTGTTCTAGTTTAAAAGCTGCTCTCTCTCCTTTTTAAAGGTTAGCGCCAGCAGTCTGGTTCCACCCTGGTTAAGGTGGAGCCCATCCCTTTGGAAGAGACTCCCCCTTCCCCAAAAGGTTCCCCAGTTCCTAACAAAACTGAACCCCTCTTCCTTGCACCATCATCTCATCCACGCATTGAGACTCCGGAGCTCTGCCTGCCTCTGGTGACCTGCGTGTGGAACAGGGAGCCTTTCAGAGAATGCTACCCTGGAGGTTCTGGATTTAAGCTTTCTACCTAAGAGCCTAAATTTGGCTTCCAGAACCTCCCTCCCACATTTTCCTATGTCGGTGGTGCCCACATGTACCACGACAGCCAACTCCTTCCCAGCACTGCCTAAAATACTATCTAGGTGACGCGTGAGGTCCACCACCTTCACACCAGGTAGGCATGTTACCAGGCGATCCTCACGCCCACCAGCCACCCAGCTGTATACATTCCTAATAATCGAATCACCAACTATGACGGCCGACCTAACCCTTCCCTCCTGGGCAGTAGGCCTTGTGGAGATGTCCTCGGTACAAAAGGACAGTGCATCACCTGGAGAGCAGGTCCTTGCTACAGGATCCTTTCCTGCTACACCAGGTTGATGCTCTCCAATCATAAGACCTTCTTCCTCCAAGGCAGCACCAGGGCTGCCAGTCTGTGAAGTTGGGATTTGGCTACTATGTCCCTGAAGGTCTCATCTATATACCTCTGTCTGCCTCAGCTCCTCCAGGTCTGCCACTCTAGCCTCCAGAGATCGGACTTGTTCTGAGAGCCAGGAGCTCTTTGCATTGCATGCACATACACAACTTCTCACCAGCGGGTAAAAAGTCACACATGTGACACTCGATGCAAGAAACTGGGAGCCCCCCTCATCTCAATTTTGTTCAGTTCCTAGTTAAGTTTTAGGTTGCTATGGGAGTAGGAATGTGTCTAATTAAGGTCCTTTAAATGTATTAGTGAATTCACTATATGTCTGGTAGTGGCCTACAGGGGTCTGATCGAACTCTCAATAAAGTTTTGTTTTTGGTTTTTTTGTGAAAGTGGCACCTGCCTATAAATTAAAGGATGAGCTAGGGGTGGGAAATACAAACAGTCTAACTTCAGTTGGTCAGCCAGAGTGACTTACTGCTCTCTTGATTAACAAATGTTGGTACCTATTCAAACCAAGTCACACTACCTCACCTTTCCAAGGTGAGTAACTGAACTGAACTTTTCAACCTTTTTACTTAGGTATACACTGCGCCTAGCTTATTTCTAGCTTCTGGCTACTTTTTTTCTTTGGGGGGTGTTTGTATTTAAAAAAAAACAAAAAACCACAAAACACTCAGTTCTGCTTACTAGCTGCCTTATTGACTATTTAAAAATACAAACAGTCTAACTTGTTTATTCACTGCCTTACTGACTATTAAAAGCACAAAACACACTAAATAATATTTCCAGATAGTTAACTTTGCCCCAATACTTTTAAAAAAGACAATGTCCCAAGCAAAAAAAAAAAAAAAAAAAAATCTTACCGATTCCTTTCAGCCACCAGCAAGGTGATCCTCTCCTCTCAGTGTTCCCACTGGAATATGGATGGATTAGAATCCCCCTCTTGCCTCAAGACTGCCACCACTACCACCATCACTTCTGTGAAGGTTTGGGGAGCCATAGCCAACCCGAAAGGGAAAGCTCAAAACTGGACGTGCTGATCCAGCAACATAGACCACAAAATAAATGGAGCACCTCCCCCATCCCTGCTCACTCAGTGGGACTGGAACTATCGCTTCTAAACTTAGTAACCTCTGCAGAGTCCCCTCTACTGTGCCCAGTTTGTTTCGCAACAAGCAGTGGAACTCTAGAAAGGTTTCCCTGA
Organism: Rhinatrema bivittatum; assembly: GCF_901001135.1. Taxonomy (NCBI): domain Eukaryota; kingdom Metazoa; phylum Chordata; class Amphibia; order Gymnophiona; family Rhinatrematidae; genus Rhinatrema; species Rhinatrema bivittatum. The sequence goes on from NC_042622.1 coordinate 175,311,045, forward strand.
CCAGGTGTGGAAATTCTAAGGCATAGCCATCTCGTACTACCTCATCTGAGGTGATCTTGACCCACTCCTCATAAAAGCAGGACAATCTGCCCCCTACTGCTTCCACAGAGGAGTGGGTGAGCCTGGCTTCATAGCAAGGCCTTTCCTCCTCCAGTCCCTTGACCGTCACCATCTCCGGAGGATCTGCAGGAACCCTGAAAGGACTGCTGACATCCCAACGACTATTTTGGCCCCGAAGCCAAGGCCCCTTACCAGAACAAAACCTCCTTGAATCCCGAAAATAGGACTGGGATGGAAATACTTTATTGCTCTTCTTATCCTCTGGCAACCTGTTCCCTTTCGATTCCCATAAGGACTTCATCAACTGATACAGATCCTCCACAAATAGAAGCTTCCCTTTAAAAAGGGAGATTACACAGCTGGGACTTGGACCACATGTCCACAGACCAAATGTGGAACCACAAAAGCCTGCGTGCAGCCACTGCCAAGATCATGCTCCTGGCGGACGTATGCACCACATCATACAGCGTATCTGCCACATAGGCCACTCCAGCCTCCAAACGTGCCGAATGCATGGGGCTGAGCACCCTGGTAGAAGCCTGCTCTTGTGCCTACTGAACCCAGCACAAACAGGTACACTACATCATGCTGCCAGAGACTGCAGCCTTAAGGCACACACCTCAAAAATGCGCTTCAATTGAATCTCCAACTTGCGGTCCTGAACATCCTTCAGAGCAGCCGAGCCCACAACTGGGATCGTAGTCTTCTTAGTCACCGCAGAGACCTCCGCATCCACTTTAGGAGTCTCGAGGTGATTCAAATGCTCCTCCAAAGGATAAAGCTTCACTATAGCCCTACTGACCTTCAAGCCTGCTTCCTGGAAATCATACTCCCGGCTGATCAGCTTTTGAATCTTCTTAGGCAGCAGAAAGGCACTGGGCGTGCTACACTATCCATCAAGTCCTGACCTACCAGTCCTAGACCAAAACTCACTCAACACTATCTCTCACTATCTTTTCAAAAACCAACTACTAGAGACTGCAGGATTTTGCACCTCCACCATCTGCTGGAGACAGAGAAATACTGACAGACTGCAGGTGGCCCCTCAAGGTATAGGGCAGAGTCAGTCAAAGCTTTCTCTGTCTCCATCTGCTGGAGGGGAGGCAAAACCCAGGAGTCTGGACTGATCCAGGTATGTACAGGGAACTTCAGAATATAAAGGGAAAGCGGAACATTCCTTTTTTTTTTTAAACTCTCAAAATTGGATCCCACAGTGATGTTTCTGCAACTATATCCTCTGACAATCTGTGCAATCAAAGCAGAAATTTCCTCCTTATGGAAAAGGTGAATTAAATCCTCTTCCTCATCGCCTGATTCTAACTCTCCTTCCTCATATGAATCTGGTAAACCCTCTGTTACATTGTCATCATCTAATAAAAGAATCAACTCTAGAGTTTCACTACATGCATAAGATCTTCTGAAACCCTTTTTTTCCCTAATATTAAAGTATTAGCATGAATGGATGAGTTTTTGTATTTCCTTTTAAAGCCCAATGTAGAAATTTAAAGAAATCAGGAGTATAGATAAACTTTCTGGAGCAAACTGTTTCAAAAAAGCCTTCGGGAGATAAACACGGCAGCTCCGATGCCTGAGAGACACTGTCTCTCCAAACTCCTGATGCATCTTGAGTTGGAGGCAAGATGGTCACCACATCCCTAGCAACCGCTCAGCAACCAGTTTCAATGGTAGGAAACGGAAATCGCTGAAGATTTTTTTTTTTTTTAATGTGCCAATTTAGCGGTAGCTTTGCACGATTCAGAAGAGAGATTTTTGAAGAAACCCCTATTTTTTCAGAATTACCTGACTGATCCATTATTTTATTTATTTTATTTATTTATTTATTGTTTTTGTTATACCGAGTTTCATGACAGGCATCACATCAACCCGGTTTACAATTAACAAAGTGTGAAAAGCATAACGTAGCGTATTAAACAATATTCTCAATAAGAACCTTGAACTTTTAAATACAGGGAATCAGAAAAAGGATGTGAGAAAGTTACAATAAAACAGGGAAAAATTAACTTGGAACTGGAAGAGGGGAGAGAAAGAACAGAGCAATATTTACATTTTTATATTATAAAATCAGTTAAGATGACTCAGAAAGTAGAATGGATTGCTACAGAAGTTCACTTTTTTTTTCTTCATCAGAAAGCACAGGCAGCTTGAGCTTGAACTGCTTACAAAATGAAAGCGCTAAGGTAAGCTGTTTTATGCTCAAAAGCTGCTATGCTGACAGAAATGTGCAAGACAAATCGTCAGCTTTTGACTCAATCTACTGTCTGAAGTAAGATGAGCAGAGAGTGGCTCATAAGAACATAAGAAGTTGCCATACTGGGTCAGACCAAGGGTCCATCAAGCCCAGCATCCTGTTTCCAGCAGTGGCCAATCCAAGTCACAAGTACCCAAACAAACACTTGCCAGGTACTTGGATTGGCCACTAAGTAGATCCCATGCTACTGATGTCAGTAATAGCAGTAGCTATTCCCCAAGTCATCTTTATTAATAGCAGTTAATGGACTTCTCCTTCAAGAACCTATCCAAACCTTTTTAAATCCAGCTACACTAACTGCACTAACCACATCCTCTGGCAACAAATTCCAGAGCTTAATTGTGTGTTGAGTGAAAAATAATTTTATCCGATTTGTTTTAAATGTGCTACTTGCTAACTTCATGGAGTGCCCTCCAGTCCTTCTGTCATCCGAAGGAATAAATAACCAACTCACATTTGCGCCTTCTAGCCCTCTCATGATTTTATAGACTTCTATCATACCCCCTCTCAGCCATCTCTTCTCCACACTGAACAGCCCTAACATCTTTAGCCTTTCCTCATAAGGGAGCTATTCCATCCCCTTTATTATTTTGGTCACCCTTCTCTGTACCTTCTCCATCGCAACTATATCTTTTTTGAGATGTGGCAACCAAAGTTGTACACAGTTCTCAAGGTGCTGTCTCACCATGGAGCAATAAGGAGGCATTATGACATTTTCTGTTTTATTCACCATTCCCTTCCTAATAATGCCAAAAAAACATCACAGCATACTAAGCCGATTTCAATATATTATCTACTATGACACCTACATCTTTTTCCTGGGTGGTAGGTCCTAATATGGAACCTAACATTGCGTAACTTACAGCATGGGTTATTTTTCCCTATATGCATCACCTTGCACTTGTCCACATTAAATTTCATCTACCATTTGGATGCCCAATCTGCCAGTCTCGCAAGGTCCTCCTATAATGTATCACAATCCGCTTGTGATTTAACTACTCTGAATAATTTTGTATCATCTGCAAATCTGATTACCTCATTCATCATATTCCTTTCCAGATCATTTATAAATATATTGAAAAGCACAGGTCCAAGTGCAGATCACTGAGGCACTCCACTGTTTATCCTTTTCCACTGAGAAAATTAGGAAAATTAGTTTCTTACCTGATAATTTTCGTTCCTGTAGTACCAAGGATCAGTCCAGGACACCTGGGTTGTGACTCCGCACCAGTAGATGGAGACAGACTAAAACTTGTGGGCGGAGCCATATATGCCCCTGTGCCAGTCACAGCCCCTCAGTCTTACGGAATGTCAAAGTAGAACACAACCAGAGAAGTAAACAAAACTAGATACCGCTAACTAACGGGGAAGAAACACCCCCTCTGGAACCGGACTCTCCAACCGAGAGAGCGAACAAGCGAAACAGAACAAATCAAAAAACACAGAGCGGACTCTCCATTACTTCAGCGCAGCACTGCGGGCGGGATCCTGGACTGATCCTTGGTACTACAGGAACGAAAATTATCAGGTAAGAAACTAATTTTCCTTTCCCTGTACGTACCAGGATCAGTCCAGGACACCTGGGATGTACCAGAGCAACCTACTGAGGGTGGGAAGCAGAGAGTCCCGCTCGGAGAACCCTCTCTCCAAAACCCCCGGAATCGGTAGCCCGCACATCCAGCCGGTAATGCCGGATAAAAGTATGCAACGACTTCCAGGTGGCCGCCCTACAAATCTCTTGAGGCGACACCTGAGAAGCTTCCGCCCAAGACGCTGCTTGAGATCGAGTCGAGTGAGCCCGCAGCCCCACAGGAAGAGGTTTTCCCCGCACCAAGTACGCCGAACCAATGGCCTGCTTGAGCCAACGAGCGATCGTTGTGCGGGACGCTGCAGCTCCTTTCTTTGGTCCAGAGAACAGGACAAACAGATGATCTGTGACCCGAAACGGATTAGTAACCTCCAGATATCGGAGAAGGGATCTCCGCACGTCAAGCTTCCGTAACTCCCTCTCTTCTGTAACAGAGGAGTCTCCGCACGCAAAAGCGGGCAACTCCACCGATTGATTCACGTGAAACGACGAGACCACTTTCGGAAGAAAGGAAGGAACCGTCCGTAAGGAAACCCCCGACTCGGAGATACGCAAGAAAGGTTCCCTACAGGACAGGGCCTGTAACTCGGAAACACGCCGTGCCGAGGCAATCGCCACCAAGAATGCCGTTTTTTAAAGTGAGATCCTTAAGAGTTGCGCGTTCAAGGGCTCAAACGGCGCCGTGCATAGAGCGGAGAGAACCCAATTGAGGTTCCAAGCCGGACAAGGAAGACGTAACGGGGGGCGAAGGTGTTTAGCACCCCGAAGGAAACGAGCAATATCCGGGTGAAGCGCCAGAGACTTACCTCGCAAACACCCAAGCGCCGCCACTTGGACCTGTAGGGAACTGCACGCCAGACCTTTGGCCAGACCCGCCTGGAGGAACGCCAGAACATCAGAGACGGAAGCCGAAGTGGGGTCCACCCCGCGCTGCACGCACCAGTCCTCAAAGACCACCCAGACACGGACGTAAGCCAAGGACGTCGACTGCTTCCTGGAACGCAGTAGCGTGGCCACCACCGCATCTGAATAACCTTTTCTCTTCAGTCGATTCCTCTCAAAAGCCATGCCGCGAGACAGAAGTGATCCGCATCCTCCAAACAGACGGGGCCCTGATGGAGTAGGGCCGCCATTCCCTGGAACCGAAGGGGTGCCGCTACTGCCAGTTGTACGAGGTCTGCGAACCACGGCCGGCGAGGCCACTCCGGTGCCACCAAGATCACATTGGCCGGGTGCAACTCTATGCGCCGTAGAATCTTGCCGATCATCGGCCACGGGGGAAACACGTAGAGCAGCACATCCGTCGGCCAGGGAAGCACCAACGCATCGACGCCTTCTGCCCCCCGCTCTCGACGTCGACTGTAAAATCGCGGGGCCTTCGCGTTGTGCCACGTGGCCATCAGATCCATGTGGGGCACCCCCCACGTTTCGCAAATGAGAAGAAACGCTTCGTCCCCCAGCTCCCACTCTCCGGGATCCAGACGATGACGGCTGAGATAGTCCGCCTGCACGTTGTCGACTCCCGCAATGTGAGACGCTGCGAGGTTGCTGAGATGTAGCTCCGACCAGGCCATCAAGCGCTGAGCTTCTTCTGCCACCTGGGGGCTCCGTGTCCCCCCCTGCCGGTTGATGTATGCCACGGTGGTCGCATTGTCCGACAACACTCGGACTGCCTTTCCCCGCAGCAACGGTAGAAAAGCCTGCAGGGCCAGACGGACCGCCCTGGTCTCTAGGCGATTGATAGACCACTGGGCTTGCGATACTGACCATAGGCCTTGAACTGAGCTCCCTAGGCAGACCGCTCCCCAACCGGAGAGGCTGGCATCCGTGGTCACCACTGTCCAACTGGGCACCAGGAGAGAGACTCCGGCGGAAAGATGACTGGGGTCCAGCCACCACCGCAGGCTGGACCTCGCGTGTCCCGCTAGAGGAAGCGGTAAATGGAAGTCCTCCGAGACCGGCTTCCAGCGGGAAAGCAAGGATGACTGTAAGGGTCGCAGATGAGCGAACGCCCAGGGAACCAGCGCCAGCGTGGAAGCCATAGACCCTAGGACCGTAAGGTAGTCGCAGACCCGCGGCTGGCGAAGAGACAACAAGCGGTGCACCTGAGTTTGCAGTTTGCCCCTCCGTTCGAGCGACAGAAACACCTTGCCCTGCTTCGTGTCGAAAAGAGCTCCCAGATATTCCAAGGACTGCGTGGGTGTCAGATGACTCTTGCTGAAGTTGACCACCCATCCCAGGGACTGCAACAGATGGAGGACCCTGTCCACCGCCATCCGACACCGATCCTCGGACTTCGCCCGAATCAACCAATCGTCCAGGTAGGGATGGACCAGGAGACCTTCTCGGCGCAGTTGCGCCGCCACCACGACCATCACCTTCGTGAATGTACGAGGGGCCGTTGTGAGCCCAAACGGGAGCGCCCGAAACTGGTAATGCCGGCCCAGAATGCAGAATCTGAGGAAGCGTTGGAACGACGGCTGAATGCCTATGTGAAGATACGCCTCCGTGAGGTCCAGGGAGGCCAGGAACTCGCCTGGCCGGACCGCGGCGATGACCGACCGAATCGTCTCCATTTTGAAGCGAGGAACGCGAAGGCATCGGTTCACCCCTTTGAGATCCAGAATCGGTCGGGACGTGCCGTCCTTCTTTGGTACGATGAAGTAAATGGAGTAACGGCCTTTGCCGTGCTGGCTGACCGGAACGGGGGAGATAGCTCCCAAGTCCTCTAGGCGGCGGATGGTGTCTAGCACCGCCGCCTTCTTTTCGGGAGCCTTGCAGGGTGACACAAGGAACTTGTCCACTGGAGTGCGAGCAAAATCTAACGCGTAGCCATGTCTTATCACGGTGAGGACCCACTGGTCCGACGTTATTCCGGCCCATCTCTCGTAGAACGACAGCAACCGCGCCCCGACGTTGGGAACGGCGTGCTGAGGCTGCGGCGGGAGAAGAGCCGACCCCCTTTCATTGTGAAGATTTGGGCGCCATGATGGCCAGGGCACCCCCTGGTCTACCATAGCGCCTCCCACGAAAGGACTGCTGATGAAAAGACTGCTGCTGCTGCCGCCACTGTGGGGTACGGGAGGAGGAAGACCTGTACGATTGCCCCGACGACCTTTGAGGGCGCGACTTCCTGGGCCCACGAAAGCGGGACCTGGATGCAAAGGAAGACCGCGACCTGGATCTATCTTCAGGCAACCTGAAAGCCCTATTTTCCCCCAGGGAAGCCATTAAATCATCTAATTCCTTGCCAAACAGTAACTTACCCTTGAATGGCAGCGCCCCGAGGTGAGCCTTAGAAGAGCCATCCGCCGCCCAGTTGCGGAGCCACAGGAGGCGGCGCGCCGAGACAGCCGCCACCAGGGATCTAGACGAAGTGCGCAGCAGATCGTGGAGTGCATCTGCGCCATATGCTATTGCCGCCTCCAACTTATCCGCTTGCGCTGCCTCGTCCGCCGAAAGATCCGCATTGGCTTGGAGGACCTGAGCCCAGCGCAAGCTAGCTCTCAAAGCGAAATTCGTACACATGGCGGCCCGAATTCCTAGCGCTGAAACCTCAAAAATCTTCTTGAGCTGTACTTCTAGCTTCCTGTCCTGAAGGTCCCGAAGGGCTGTCGCTCCCGTAACTGGAATAGTAGATCTCTTCGTTACAGCCGAAACCGCTGAATCCACCTTGGGGAGCTTGAGAAGGTCCAGCGCATCCTCCGGGAGCGGGTAAAGCTTGTCCATGGCCTTGCTGACCTTCAAACCTAACTCCGGAGTGTCCCATTCCCGGAACATGATGTCCGTTGAAGAAAAATGGAACGGAAAAGCAACTGCCGGACCCGTGAGGCCTAACAGGACCGGATCCATGTTCGCTTCTTGACGAACCACCGCCGGAGGGGGGTCTATTCCCAGTTCCTGGAGAATGGCTGGAATTAGAGGTGGCAATTCTTCCCTACGGAATAGCCGGACCACCTTGGGATCGTCGCCCTCCGCTGCCTGTGACGCCTTTCCTGCTGCAGCTGGAGCGGATCCGTCCCCTGCCACGTCATCAGCCCCTTTTTGTGGCTCTTCAGAGGCATCAGTGTCCGCCCCCGTGGAGGAATCCGGGTCCGCCTCCTGTGGGACGCCACGCGGAGGACGTTTCCCCCTGGAAGCACTCGGGGGCCCACTGTTGGACTTCTTCGGCGGTGGAGCCCTGCAGGACTCCCTCCGGCCGCGCTTGCCCTTACTTTTCCTACATTTCAGGACTTTGCGCAGCAAAAGCGCAAAATCCTCTGAAAACGAGCTGGAATCCGAATCAGCCTCATCTGGGCTCCCCGGGGACCCCGGGTCCCCCGAGGGACTCCCCCCCGCCGGGTCCCGCTGAGGAGACAGCGCAGGAGGCAAGGCCGCAGGCCCTGCCGCTTCCCGCGCCATTTCGCGGCCCGTGGCTAAAATGGCCGCCACTCCCGCGCTAAGCGGGAACAAATCCTGGGGCTTCTCCAACGCTCCCCCCCCGCTCGGCGGTGGTCGCGCGCGCCGCACACGAGTCCCCCGAGACGCCCCGGACGACCCTTCATCGCCCGGGATGCAGGAAGCGCATAGACCGTCGCGAGAGAGACGCGCGCGCGCCGAGCCACAGGCTCGGCAAGCGGAGCCACGAGGCATGCCGGTGAAACGGCGCGAAGAGGGCCGCAACAGAAATCAAAATGAAGAAAAGGAAAAATTTCGCGCGAACGGCCTCCCCCCTGTCAGCGGCGCCCCCCCCCTGTCAGCGGCGCCCCCCCCCCCCGAGAGCGGCGACGCAAGGAACAGAGAGCCGAATAAAAACAGACAAAACTTTTTTTTTTTTTTTTTTTTTACAAAAACAAAGCCTGTCGCTGTCCGCGGTCCTGGAGCCCTAGTCCAGCAGGGGTGAGTGAACCGGGCTCCCCGGTGTCACCCCTGACACTGCTAATTAGCAAAGCTGGGTCCTCGACCCTAGCAGTGGCCTCAACCGGGGGGGGGGGGGGGGGGTAGTCCCCTCAGGACCTCTCAACCCCTCTGGGAGGCAGGGCAGACGGACGTCAGTGACAATTTGGCAAAAATTCCAATTAAAGAACCAAAAGCCTAACCTGGCCTAACCCAAAAGAAAAGAAAACCAACCCTGACGGAGTACCAGAATCAGGGCAGGGAGGAGCTGTGACCGGACCTGCACCATCTACTGGAGACAGAGTAAGACTGAGGGGCTGTGACTGGCACAGGGGCATATATGGCTCCGCCCACAAGTTTTAGTCTGTCTCCATCTACTGGTGCGGAGTCACAACCCAGGTGTCCTGGACTGATCCTGGTACGTACAGGGAAAACCATTTAATCCAACTCTATTTCCTGTCTTTTAACCAATTTGTAATCCATGAAAGGACATCACCTCCTATCCCTACCCTACACTGCAGGAGATCTGCAGGTGCATGGCCAGGAGTTAGATTAGTAACTCTACAAGCAGCAGCATAAAGGTTGTTTTAGCCCAAACAAAAAAAAAAACTGGCTGTAAAGTTAGTAAAAGCTTTTAGGTGTGCTGACCAATCGTCCTCTGCATTAGAATGTTCTCTGGAGGCAGAGAACAATGGCTTGTAGGATTCTAAATGTACAGGTGAGGTAAAAAAAAAATAAAAAATTATTAACTGCCTCCAAATGCAGGATGAGCGAGAATATACCCACATACTCTTGACTGGTGGGCAGAAGGACAAAGAATAATGGATTAGATCAGGGGGCATAGCAATGAGAGCACCTGTGACACCCCCCCCCTCACATTTTAGGGCCCCTCCCCCAGAAACAATATGTCAGCCCTTAGAGAGCCTGAAGGTACTGGAATCCCTGCTAGTCCATGATCCCCTGTGCCTTTAAAAAGGCTAATGAACAGGGAAAAAAATCCTTTCTGGATTCACATCAACCCTATATCAGACTGCAAACAGTTCAGTTGTCAATTTGGTGAAAGAAAAACCAGAAGAAAACTGGAGGAAAAGGCTCAGCTACATGTTAATTGCCACTAAAAATCGTTTTTAAAACTTCAGACCATCAACTAGGCCTACATCTAACTTCAAAATGGTAGAGGCGATTGTTTTCTTCACCTCCAAAAAACACCTTGGGGAAAAACATTAAACTTTGAAATAGTTCCCTTAAAGAACTGGGCTGTAGTGAGCAGTTTAGGATTCTTGTGACTGACACCTTTTTACAGTTTGCAGGCTGGTTTAATTCTGGAAGAAACAATAGAAGGAAGTCTAGAAAAGTTTCCCTGCCTTCTCTTTTGCAGGATCAAAAAATATCCAGCAAAAAGTATCACACATTCCTACCTCTCATGATGAGGCCGATGCTTCATGGTCCCAGCCACTGGCTCTCAGATCTTCCATCGCTAGGAACACAAAAAAGTTAATAACCCCAGCCTGTCACCCTCCTGCTCCACTCACCTCAGACCACCACCCTCCCCCACTAATTCCATCCTCTTGTCACCAGTCACTCCAGCCCACCACCCTCATAAGAACATAAATTGCCATACTGGGTCAGATCAAGGGTCCATTAAGCCTAGCATCCTGTTTCCAACAGTGGCCAATCCAGGCTATTAGTATCTGGCAACTACCCAAACACGAAGTAGATCCCATGCTACTGATGCCAGTAATAGCAATGGCTATTCTCTAAGACAACTTGATTAATAGCAGTTAATGTAGTTCTCCAAGAACTTATCCAAACTTTTTTTAAACCCAGCTACACTAACTACATCCTCTGGCAAGAAGTTACAGAGCTTAATTGTGTGTTGAGTGAAAAAAAAAATGTACCCGATTAGTTTTAAATGTGCTATTTGCTAATGTCATGGAGTGCCCCCCAGTCCTTCTATTATTCGAAACAGTAAATAAAACATTCACATTTACCCGTTCTAGACCGCTCATGATTTTAAAAACCTCTATCATATTCCCCCCTCAGCCGTCTCTTCTCCACGCTAAACAGCCCTAACCTCCTGCCACCAGTCACTCCAGCCCACCACCCTCCTTCCACCAGTCACTCCAGCTTCACCCTCCTGCCCCACTCCCCCCAGCCCAACACTATCTTCCCTTCTGCCCCATTAACTACAGTCTGCCACCTTCCACCCCCGATTTACTACTTCCACCCTCCTGCTCCAATTACCCCAGTCCGTCGCTCTCCTGCTCCAAGTACCCCCACCTGTAACCGTGCTGTCCAGGTACTCCCAGCCCGTCACCCTTCCTCCTGCATCAGCTTCCTGTCATCTCCGGTATGCCAGGGTTAAAGGGCAAAGAGCAGCGGCGCCCGCCCAAAGAGCAGCCGGGGACCGGAAACGGGACCTCGCCCGTGGCAATGGGCCCCTAGCCTCGGAGAGGGAAGGGGGGTAAGGAGTGGCCATTGATTGGCTAAACGATTCCACTTTATAAAGTTTGTGCAAAGAAGGGGAGGGGGAAGGGGAGGGTCCTCCTCATTCACGTGACCCACCGTCTAGCCTAGTCGCGCTCTGACGTCGCCGATGGTTGCCACAGCAACGGGGTCAAGCGTCTCTTGGCCTGGAAGGTGCTGGGAAGCGCAGTCTTCGGGGTCCGCGTTCCGGAGCAGCGGCGGATGGGAAGCGAATCCAGGGCCGGTGTAATCGTTCCAAAAGCGTCTCTCCTACCTCCCTTCATCCCCATAGCGATCTCCGGTCCGTTGACTCCTCCCCTCCCCAAGCGATCCCAGGTACATTCACTTCTTCCCCCAAGCGAATCCGGATCCGTTCACTCCTTCCCCACGGTGTTCTTTGATGTATTCACTTCCCCCTCCCGGCGATCCCCGATTCAATCACTTACCCGCTTATCCTAAAACAGGAGGAGGAGAAAGCAGAACGGGGCTGTGAGGTGGGTGAGTGAAGGAATCCGGAGGGGGAGTTGTCCTACTGCCACCAATGCTTTTGTTTCTTCAGCTCGCCCCCTGCAGTCCGGCGCCTGGGGGCCTTGCCCCTCCGGTACGCCACTGTTAATAACTGTCGCAAAATTAAGCAAATTAACAATAAAGTATGCTGCTGTGTTTACACTTTCTGTGACTGATGGATCTCTTGTTGCTTTCTCAGTACTATAAAATTGATCGCAAGAACACATAAGAATAAATGGATAATTCTAGAGAGACATCAAGATCTCATCACAAAGGATTTTCTAATGTGCCTTGGTTAGACTCCAGTCTAAAGGAGACATTATTATCGGGGAAACCATGGCATAAGGTAAAAAAGTAGTACTTAAATTTTCCTTTATAGAACAGATTTAACCTCAGGTATTTCCAAATTTAGTGCTATAAAACTTCTTCATAAGTGTATATCAAACAATACTTTTTGCAGAAGAAAATAACTTTTTCACAGAATGTTGTATTCTTCAGAATTTGAGGGTTGTCATGTAAATTCTTTGCCCAGTAGCATTCCCCAGAAGAAATTTCCTACTAGGCACCCAGCCAGGAGTTTGTAGGGAACCAGGAGCATGGCACCTGACTCTAACACTGAAAATTACAGAGAAAAATCATTTTTTATTAATGTTTTATTTTTTCCTAGAATGGATGCTTTGTACTACTCTTTAGTATCAAGGGATTCATTATTAGAACTTGCCCGACTCTGGCCGAGTTTCGCTCACACAGGAACTGCCTCAGGGGCAGAGGAAGAGGAATGAATAGGGCTGGAACAGGCTGGGCAGACAAAGAAGTAGATCTTTAAAACATACATGTGTGCGTACTTCTGTTCGCGTCACTGGCGCGAACAAAAGTACACCAGATTTTATAAGATACACGTGTAGCCGCGTGTATCTTATAAAATCCGGGGTCGGCGCGCACAAGGCTGTGCAAAATCGGCAGCCTGCGTGCGCCAAGCCACGCAGCCTGCCTCTGTTCCCTCCGAGGCCGCTCCGAAATCGGAGCGGCCTTGGAGGGAACAGAGGAGGTGCGTCCCCCCACCTTCCCCTCCCTTCCCCTATCTACCCCAGCCCTACCTATATCCCCCCCCCCTACCTTTGTTGGGCAAGTTACGCCTGCTTGAAGCAGGCGTAACTTGCGCGCGCTGCCCCGGCATCCCCGGCACAGGCCCTCCCGGCCCGCCCCCGAACCGTTGCCACGCCCCCGGACCAGCCCTAAACTGCCCCCTGCCCCGGACACGCCCCCTCTCGCCCCTTTTACAAAGCCCCGGGACTTACGCGCATCCCGGGGCTTTGCGCGTGCCGGAAGCCTATGCAAAATAGGCGCGCCGGCGCGCGAGTGCCCTGCGCGCGTAAATCCAGGAGGATTTACGCACGCAGGGGTTTTAAAATCTACCCCAAAGACAGGAAGCAACGCGCACTGGATGTAGCTGAACCTGTTGCTGAGGCAGGGTGCATAAGGGAAGCTGCCCTTAAATAGAGTGAAGATAGTGAGGACATCAAGGGTCACGGGGGCTTTTCCTGCCACAGTCCTATTATAGGGCCAGCGTCAGGCGTACGCACGTCTAAGGAACACCTGGGGAGGTAGGAGCTTGCGGTGTCCTACTGCCTGACGGTTGGAAGCCTCCTGCCTCAGGAAGAGTCGGCGGCATCCTGCCACACAGAGGAAAGCGGCTGGCTGGAGCGTGCTGGCTGCAAAGGAGAGAACGACAGCTCGTGGGGGCAGTCCGTCAAATGCAACACTGTATCAATCACTACTATATCAGCATTTCAGATATTCTCCACTTGATGGCACCAACATATTTTAACCTAGTTATTTGCAAGCACCACAGAATTGGATTTTGTAATTGCTGTGTCCAAACGCAAGTCTGACACCTCAAGTGGAGAGCCTGTCAAAGAAACAGCACAGTTTTTCTAAAGCACCCCAGCAGGAGGGAATTCTTGTTCTCCAGAGAGAGGTCTGTTGTGTTAAGAATCGCAATCTAATTGCAAGAACAAGTACTGGGGCCCCCCGATGCAAAAAGCTGAGCGTTAAAACCCTGCGATGAAATTCAGAGCACAGTTTCTTAATGCAGAAGCTCAATTTATTTTTAACTCCTAATGCAGTAAGCTAATAGTATGCTAATGCATCTGGAGTTTAAAAATGCACACAAACCAGAAAACGTGCTCAAAGAATAGTCTTAGGAGGTATATTTCAAAAGGATGTGTGCACTTAAAACTGAGTTTTATGTGTGTAAGTGCACTTTAAGGGATAAAAGAGTTGCTTGCGTTAAAAGGCCTATATAAATTGATATCTGGGCCAACTCGTATTTTAAAATGGCCCAATTACTTGTGTATATGCGCATGCTTGAGCAACCCAACATGCAGAAAAAAGTGCAGCGTAATGACGTGGCAGGAGCATTCCAAGGCGGGGCCGACGTTTACAAGTGTAAATATGGCTTCTAAGCCCACCCTACAGCTTGTGTTGGGCTGTTACTTGCGCTAATTTACTTTTGTTCTTGATGAGGTATAAGTCTGAAGAAAATTTGTTTTAGGTCTAAAACAATTAGTTGAGAGGGTTTCTGTACAGAGGGGAGTGCAGATCTCGAAGACCAATAGATAGACTGGGAAAACTGGTGGACTAATTGGTCAGACTGGCTATTTCCTTCATGCATGCATGGTTTAAAATAAGCTTAGTTGCACATGATAAAGCCGACAAATTCCTAAGGAATATACATGAAAAATGTTTGCTCATGTAACCACTTAAAATTAGGAGCATACATACGTGCACTAGGTGTATTTTAAATCATACGTGCGTACTTGTGCAGACGATTTAAAATTCCTGTACATGTGCACTCACATGCATATGCACATATGTGGGTGAACGCATGCTTGTTTTAAAGTTACCATCCTGGTGTGTAAATGGACTTTTGAAAATTGCTACGATGGTATGTTATATTTACGCATATAACTCCTTTGAAAATTACCTTCTTAGTGCATAACAAAACATGATTTATGAGCACAAAATATACTGTTGGCCTGATTTTAAAAAGCATTTACACACTTAAAATTGGGTTTTACACGTGTAAATTTGCTTTACCTATGTAAGTGGGCTTTTGAAAATTGCTACAATATATGGTATTGAATTGTCCATAGGATATTCATGTGTAAGTGCACTTTACTCATGTAAATGGATTTTTTAAATTGCTATTATACATTTACACGTGTAACGTCTTTTAAAGTTACCTCCTTTTTGTGCTGAAAATATTTTTTGGCATGTAACTCATATTTTATGCGCAGAAAACATGAATTATGTGTGCAAAATGTTTTCCATCCATAAACTATGATTTATGCGTACAAAAACTGTTTTCTGCGCATAAAATACTGAGTAAAAGTCCCAATACCAGAACTCCCACTGCTGCCCAAAGACTAACATTAGCCCTGGAAACGTTACTCCACTTTAGACTAGGAGTAAAATTTCCAGCGCTAAGAAAACACGAGGTAAGCCAACGCACCTCTTTGCATTAGGGGGGCAATAGCTAATGCTGTCATCAGCATGGGATTTCCATGTGAAGGTGCTAACTTAAACGCACATTGTTGTGCACATATCTTTTGTATGCAACACTTTGCTGCATCGACAATAAAGTGCACACAATTGAGGGTTAAAGTGCACTTTGCCAAATGCATCTTATTTCATCAACCTGACCGAGATCTCATTTTTCAAATTCCTCAGCACTTGGGCACAGTCTATGGGTAGGGATTCCCCTCTTTCCAACACAAGACCACTTATTAATTCCAATGATGAACCTGCTACCAGCACAAAGCTCTGAGCAAATAACAGTTATGGCCAGAAGAAATGTTTATTGTTTGACTGTTTCTGGTGTTATCAAATGAATGGCCAACCCTGCTACTTTTAGGGGACTTTTTTTACTTGCTGATATTGCAATTTTCATGACTGGACAGCCACTTCAAAGCAGATTACATTCAGGTTACAGAGACATTTTTCTTTCCCCAGAGGGCTTTCAGTCTCACAGGTGAATTTAAAAAGGAGTTACACACTATCACAGGAATTTTCAAAAGCCATTTACCCATGTTAAGTGCACTTATCATGCGTAAAACCTATGGACAAATCAATGACATAGACTAGCAATTTTCAAAAGCCCACATATGGGTAAAGTGCTTTTTTACATGTAAAAAAACATTTTTTGGCATGTAAATGCTTTTGAAAATCAGGCAATGGAGGGTGATGTAACTTGTTTAAATGTCACAAGGAGCATCCACGGGATTCACAGCCTCTAAGCACTAGGCTAATACTCCACTCAGCTAAAGATTATGCAGAAACAAAGGCCAGCAAACCAAAAGATATAAGGTGCTACCTTTTTATTGGACTAAATAACTTTCTTGAGTAGCTTTTGTGAACTAACATTCCTTCTTTCATCAGGACAAAACAAAATGAGGAGGGCTGAGCAAAAGATAACCTTGCCTGAACATAAAAATGAATTGTATGTAACATTTTAGTAGTATGAATGGGAGGAGGAATTGCTGCATTAGTAGAGTGATAAGAAGGTAACATAAAGGCACACAATTTTGTCTGGTACTGAGTTAAAGAACCCAAGGTTACATTAGGTCCTTTTAGATTAGTTTGCTTACTTTGATTCCAAATGTATTTTTGTATTTCTTGAGAATTAAGTCCAAAGAGGCAGCATCGATGTTGTTTAAGTTTTGTTTTGTTCTGTGTATTTTAATTATGAGCATATTATTGTACACTGCTTTCATTAAGATCAATTTTTAAAGCATTGCTCATGCGAAAATGCCCATTTTTTCAGCATTGACAAGTTAATCCATGACTAGTGGTTTATGCACCATTACCAGCAAATGGAGATGGAACGAAGCTGATGTCACAGTGTATGTAAACCCCAGCACTGACAGCCCACCAGTATTCGCTGTCTGCAGCAGATGGTGGACGTGCATCTCCCTACTGGGGATTGCTTGTTTTAAAAAAAAAAAGAGAGAGAGAAGGAGAAAAGAAGAAGAAGATTAATCATGCACTGCTTCTCCTGAGGTGATACCTTGTGGTCCCTCCCTCAGTCGAGTTCTCCTGAGGTGATAGCTCATGATCCCTCCCTCAGTCGAGTGCCTTGGTCCAGTAGCCGGTTTTCTGGCATGGACTTAGCTGCCAGGAGAGAATCAGCTGAGAAGCTAGCGGATGCAGGAAGCCGAGCGCAGCGGTGAAGGCATTAGCCCTCTCCCCCCCCCCCGCAGACAGAGATAAACTCTGTACTCAGCCAGGACAGGCGGAACTCAGGTAAGGGAATGTAAAATAAATAAATAAATAATAAATATATAAGAGAGAAGGTTAATTTTAGGGATTCCTCTGCCTCTCTTCTGTTCTGGTCTCTGAGCCTCGGCGCATTTATCCGATGTTCGTTCCCGCCTCTGTGAGGGGTTTGGGGAGTTGAGGCAATTTTGGCGGGTTGTGCAGCCTTTTGGCTAGGCCCTGCTCTCAGGCTTCTCTGAGATGTCGCATGGTAGGCCATGGCGGCATTCAAGTGCCTCCTTCTGCATAAGTCTGCTGCAAAACAGTTTGCGCCTGTGCGTCCAGGTTGGGCGTCCATGTGAACTGCGTGGATTGGGCATCTGTAATTCAAGCGTTCATTAGATCCTAGTGCCTAAGCTCTTCATCTGTGAGAGAGTACGTGCTTATGGGACATCCTTTCTCAAATAAAAGCATCCCATACTTGGGAGTGTTGCGTCCGTTGGTCTCAGACGGCTTCGACCTTTGTGTCTCACCTTTCTTCCTTCTCTCTCCTCAAGCCTTGGGAAGTTGGCTTCTTCCACGTCTTCATGCCGCTCTCCCCGGTGTCCTCGGATCTGCAACGGCGACGGCGTTCGCCATGTTTCCTAAGGGCCTCCTAGGGTACGCCACCCACATCTTTATCCACGTCATGGTGGGAACCTCGGGGGCATCCTCTCTGAGTGACGTCAGCACATCCTAGTATTTAGCCTGCCCTTCGTTGCTAACAAACTGAGTTAGCAAGGATTAGAATGATCCGGTCTAAGCTGCTCTGCCGCTTCCTAGCTGCCGCAGGAGGCTCTCTCCACCCTTCAGAGTAATTCTAATTTAACTTGCGTACCCGCTCCTCGGGGGTCCTTCTGCTTTCTTTCAGGTGCCTATCCTGGGATACCAGGTACTCGCTCCTCGAGGGCCTGCTCTCCCTAATCTGGTGCCTGCCACTCTACAACTTCTGCCTGCCAGGACTTCCAAAGATACAGCTTCTGCTTCAGTGAATACTAATCTATCAGTCTATCTCACCTACAGCTTCAACGCTTTACATCCAGGACTTGTTCCTGTTCTCCACGCTCTATTCACCTACTCAGAGTGAGATAGGTCCTCTCTGCTGAGGATCCCTGGACTACTACTGCTGGAGCTACCTTCCACTGCTGTCCGCTTCCCGAGCAGTGCCAAGGTGCTGTACAATAAAGATCAACTGCTCTGTATTTTGTGTATAGAGTCTAGCCTGGTACTGCAGTTCCTCACGAGGCTCCTCCCCGTGGGAGTGGCCATCACTGCAGTACCCAAGAATCCACTCCAACACCTCATAACCATAATAGGGAGTCCTAATTTTGGGCGTCCTGTCTTTTGGGTTTCTTGTCTGGGCTTGCCTTGTACAGACGCACTGTTGGATGCACCATTGTCAGGCACTTGTTTGTAAGCATGCTGCTAGTGGATGTCTTATAATGGCACCAGTAGTAAAGAATCTTAAGCGCCTTGCAATTTGCATTGCTTGCCATATTCGGGCATCACATCAGGGTGTCCTCTCTAATCTTGTCAGCACTGCCTGGGGGCTCAGGGAGAGTTGTCTCCCACTGATTTAGCTGAGCCCAGCCCTTCCCAGCAGGATGTGGGAATGGGACTGGAGGGGTACACTGATGAGGGTTCCTCACTAAAGATGGTACATAGTGGCCCGCAGTGCGGGGTACTCTGAAGAGGGTTCCACACTAGAGATGGTACGGTAGTGGTCCGTAGAGCGGAGGTGCTCACAGTAGCGAAGATTTCAGGAGAAGCCCCGGAAAATGGGGCAAGCAGTAGTTCAAGGCAAAAGGCCCTCCGAGGAGCGGATAGCCAGAGATGAGGAAGGGTCCCTGAGGAGCGGGTACCCAGAGTGTCTCACGCCAAAGGAGCAGGAGCTAGAACGGGAGGTCCGTAGTGAGCGAAGCGGATTCAGCAATGTGGGAATTCTTTGCCAATTCGTAGGTAGGCAGGGCCAGCCGGCTTAAATGTCCTGGAAGGATGACGTCATCCGGAGGGGACGCCCCCGAGGTTCCCGCCATGAAGTGCTTAAGACTGGCCTGTGCGCGCGAGCACCTAAGGGATTCCAAGGACAAGATGGAGGTCAGCAGCGTTTGCGGCGTCCAGGGAGGCCCGGGAATGGTAGGCAGGCCGGCGATAGCTAGTGGAGGCCGCAAGTCTTCCCAACGGAGTCAAAGCTGTAAAGAAGGAGGTGAGCAACAGCGGTCGCAGCCATCTGTGACTGACGGGTGTAAAACCCCCTAGTTTTAGTATGGATCCTTCCGCCTTTTCTTGGGTGGAATTTTTTCAAGGGCTGCAGTCCTAATGTTCGGCAGAACCAACCAAACCTGAAAGTTCAGGATCACAGGCTGTGGAATCCCACAAGTATGGTGCTGCGAATAAATGTTGGAGTACACCGCGGCCTGATGCGGGTTCCACTGATGGGGACCCTGCTGGCTTAGATGACAAGCTTGTCCTTACTCCCTGGAGAATGGGGAAATCCTCCGGGTTTGGAGTCATATAGATGGGTTGCTGGTGCTGATCTCCCAGACACTGACGATGTTGGGAGTGCCGGGTATTGGTTCCATGTCTGAGCCAAAGAAGAATCTCATTTTAGTACCTTGATTGGCCTTTATTGGCCTTGAAGGGAGGGAGCCTTGGTAGGGCTGGACTCCCTGGATCCGACAGCGAGAGAGAGCAATTGCTTTTTCCGAAAATGGATACACTGGTGTGTGGAGTCTCCAAGTGGACAACCTTTCCTGTAGAAGGAGAAGCGGCATTGGAGGATGCGCAGGATTGGAGAATTGAGGCTATCCTTATGCAGGCCTTGAGGCGGTGGCAATGAATTACAGTTAGCCTCTTGCTGCTCCCTGGTGGCTCGCTCTTGCTTGCTTCTATCTCAGGAAGTCAATGAGATGGGTGATGGAGTTGGCAGCCGCCTTTTTGGTGGATGCGAACACCTTGGTCCAACTCTCTACCAGAGGGATGGCTTCGGAGTTAGCAGCCAGGCATCAGCTGTGGCAGAGAATTGGTCGGCTGCTATAATTTCAAAATCTAAACTTATGAAATTGCCCTTAAAGGATCACTCTTATTCTGGGAGTGAGTTGGAGTAAATGAACAATAGGTGGGTGAGTCCCAGGTTGCTCACTTGCCAGAAGATTAAAAGCAGGCGCCGCGCTCTTTCGGCACGAGGGGCCATGCTAGGGGTTTCAGACTTTTTGACCCTACAGAGAAGTGATTTCTCAAAGGGCTTGACCTCTGAGCAGGTCTCAGTTTTTCAGCTCAGGCAGCCCAGATTAGGCATAGGCTTGTGTGGCGATGCATCCCAACCCTCTCAATGAAGGTGTGCCGACCCACCTCTTAGAATTGGAGATTGGGGTTCGCCTGTCTCCTCTTATTGGAGGTGGGTCAAGATCACATCAGACCAGTGGCTTCTGGAGGTAATATGGAACCGGCCATGCACTGGAGTTCTGCATTCTTTGGGATGGCTTCGTGGCATCTCCCTGTGACTCTCTGGAATAGAGGCTGGCAGTGGAGGTTACATTGTTGAGGCCCCCGAGTTGGTGGACAGTGATTCCAGTGCTTATGTCACAAGAAAGTACAGGCCATTATTCCATTTATTTCATTGTACCCAAGAAGGAGGGTTCCTTTCACCCCATCCTGGTCCTAAAGGAAAATAGTCATTGCAAGTGACTCATTTACGCATGGAAACCTTTCACTTGGTGATAATGGCAGTACAATTAGGGAGTTTCTTATGTCTCTGGATTTGTCAGAGTTGTATCTGCATTTTCCCATTCAGCTGGAGCATAAACGGTTTCTTTAGTTCGCTGTTTTGGGGCGATATTATCAGTTTTCGAGCGCTACATTTTGGTTTTGCCATCATGTCCAGGACTTTCACCTTGGAGGTGGTAGCGGCAGTGTCAAGACAGGATGGCATTCTGGACATTTGGATAATTTGGATAATTTGGGCCAAGAGCATGGAGAGAGTCTTCAGGCCTCGTGTAAGGTAGTTTCCTTGCTGCAATAACTAGGTTGGGTGGTGAACTTGGCCAAGAGCAAGTAACAGCCTTCTTAGGCGCTGGAGTGTCTTGGTGTTCATTTCAACATGAAGCAAGGCAGGGTGTTCCTGACGGAGGCCCACATTCAGAAATGGATAGCACCCGTGTGGCTATTGACAGAAGCAATTCGCCCAGTGGTATGGTCTTACCTGCAGGTGTTCGGTTGATGGTAGCCACCTTAGAAGTGGTTCTGTGGTCAAGGGTGCATATGCATCCTCTTCAGCACACACTGCTTGCACAATGGAGTCCACAGTCTCAGGACTTCTCGATACAGCTTTAGTTACTGGTGAAGATTAGCATCCACATTCAGTAGTGATTGAAAGCGAATCGTCTTAAGAAAGATGTTTCCCTTCGAACACTGTACTGACTGGTACTCATGATGGATGAAAGCCTCCAGGGTCGGGAGGTTCATTGTCAGGAGTTGATGGCACATGGGGGCTGGGCTGCAGAGGAGTCTCTGGAGCATCAATCATCTGGAAGCATGTGCCATTCAGTTGAAATGCTTGCAGTTCAATGCTGGCAGGGTCAAGCTCACTGAGTAATGTCAGACACTGCGATGACAGTTGCTTACATCAATCACCAGGAAGGCACCAAGAGCCAACAGGAAATAGTCCAGCTCTTCGAATGGGCAGACGTATATCTTCAGGAAATCTCCGCCTCCCACATTGCGGGAAAAGAAAATGTAAGAGCCAATTTTTTCAGCAGAATCTGGATCTAGGAGAATGGGAATTACCATATGAAGCGTTCCGCTGGGGCCTACCATTTATAGATTTGCTGGTGACATCGCACAATGCAAAGTTTCCTCCCCTTTTTTCAGTTGCAGAGGAGATCTGAAGTCCTTGGGCATCAATGCTTTCAAGCAGGAATGACTGGAAGACAAGCTTCAATTTGCTTTTTCCCCTAGGCCATGGTGGGCAGAGTGATTTGGAAGATCGAAGGACACATGGGGCTGGTGCTTCTGATGGCTCCAGATTGGCCGAGGAGGCTATAGTAAGCAGATCTGCTGAGGCTCCTGGTGGACTCTCCTTCCCGATTACCGGTCCACAAGAACCTGCTACAACAGGGACCTAGTTTCATGTAGGTCCATCTCGGTATGGTCCTTGGAAGGGCTTGATTGCTGAACCATGGATATTCCACTGCTTGATTTCCACCTTGCTTTGAACGCAAAAGTTCTCCCCCTCCTTAGCTTATGCTTGGGGTTGGAGAGTTTTTGAGGCTTGGTGTGAGCAACAAGGTATGCTTCCTCGTTCAGTTAAGATCCCGCTCATTTTGGAATTCTTACAAGATGGGTCACTTAAGGGCTTAGCCCTTGAAGGTGTTGCGCACTCCATCCGTGCTCGGCCCGCACATGGGCCTGCTCACCTCGTTAGCTCCTCTGCAGGTCACGGGTTGGCCTCCCCAGCGGCAGCCGGGAGCTCCTCCAGGCCTCAGTGTCCCGCGGCGGTGGTCGCCAGGCCTTCCACTGCGCACCAGGCATCACGTTGGAGATTGGCATCCTCCATCACGTTGGCCACGCCCCTACGCGCGTGTGCGCGGACCGCCCGGTCTCTTGTAGGGCCAGGGGCGGGTCCTAGCTTCACGGCGCGCCCTGATTGAACTTACTACTTAAGGAAGTTCCTGCCTGCACTTCCTTGCCTTGGCAATCGGGTCAGCACTGTATGTGTACTAGTTTGCCTCCGCGTTCACAGTCTAGTTCCAGTCTTGTTCCAGCCTTGTTCCAGTCCTGTTCCAACCTTGTTCCAGCGTCCTTCTGTTCCAGCGTCTGTCTGTCCCTGTCTCCCCAGGTAGTACCTTCGGACTGACTCTCTGGTACTGACCTCTGCCTGCTTCATTGACCGTTCTGATCGCTGCCTGGATTCTGACCTTTGCCTGCCTTCGTGACCTCGTCTGACTCTGGAACCTGACCCCTGCTTTGTTGACTACTCTTGGACTGATTCCTGGTACCTGACTCCTGCTTTGGCTGACTTCCCTCGGACTGATCCTCGGAACCTGACCCTGGCTGCCATCGACCACGCCTCCTTGCCTTGTCATCGCCTACGCTGTAGTGGCCTTCTCTGATCGTCCAGGCCTACAGTTTAGTGACCAACTGCACTCCCTTGCTACTGGTGGGCACACCTATACTTCCTCTCCGGGAGACCCTGCGAGGCCCACCTAAGTCCAAGCGGCCCGGGTCCCCAAGGGCTCCACCCGGGGGGACCGCAGGCTTCCAGTGGTGAAGCTCCTTCTAGCCTCTGTCTCCTCCTGTGCTCTGCCCCCTGGGGGCAGGTGCTCCCTGGGCCTGACCAGGGAGCCGTCCTACACTGCTCCAGGACAAGGGTCCACCTCCAAGCGCAACAGAAGGTGCAGATGGCCTGTTTTCAAGGGTCAGATGCATGGTGGCCCATCCGTTTGTGGCCCGGTTTTGTAGGGGTGAGCCTTCTTTGTCCTCCCTTGCGGTTGCTGGTGCCCTCATGGAGCCTTAATCTGGTTCTAGAATTTTGGCAAATTCCACTTTTCAGCCACCGTGTAGCCTCTCCTTGAGGTTATATTCTTGAAGACGGTGTTTTTTGTGGTCAGTTCCGTGCATCGGGTCCAAGCTGTGGAGCTTTCTTGCCGGGAACCATTCCTGTGGTTGACTTCGGGGGTGGTCCAGCTTCGGACTGTTCTGTCCTTTTTTTGCCAAAAGTGGCCTTGATTTTCATTTGAACCAATCAAATTCCCTGCCAATGCTGGACAGGGAGAGAGATGTGGATGAATATTGTCTGTTGCGGACCTTGGAAGTCAAGAGGCATCTGATGTGGTATTGGAGGTTATTTAAAACTTTCAGGAAGGCTGACTGCCTGTTTGTTCTCCTCAGTGGAAGTAAACAGGGTGAGTTGGTGTCGCAGGCTACATTAACCCATTAGGTTAAGGAGGTTATCATGGCCACATATGTGGGTGCTGGGTAGCCATGTGAAAGAGGCTATTAGTTATTCACCCCGAATGTAAAAAAAAAAATGTGCGTTCAATTTCTGAGCACCTCAAAAAATTGTATAGAAAAGCAGAAAATACTGCTTTTCTATACATTCTCCGACTTAATATCATGGCGATATTAAGTTGGAGGAACGAAAGATTAAAAAATAATTTTTTTTAATGTGCCGGTGGTCAGGTTCAGGAAACGGACACTCAGTTAACCAGCATCCGTTTTATGAATCCGTGGCTGTGTGCCGATTAAGAAAACGGACACTGATGAATTCAGCGTCCGTTTTCTAAACCGGCAGAAAGCCGCAGACAGCTGATTGCTCGCAGGCGCCATTTGTCAAGGAGGCGCTAGGGGCGTGCACCTCCTTGACAGCGTGATCCCTAATTAAAATATTGCATGGCGCCCCCTGGGGGCACGTTAGGAAAGTGGATGCTGAAGACTCAGCGCCCATTTTCAACACTTTTTTTTGCATCGGCCCCTTTGTCTGAGCTCAGTGTTTCCTGTTGACTGAGTACTTGAGTACTTGTCTATTAAAAGTTATAATCAAGTGTTTTAGTTTGTCTACAGTTGGCTTTTGCAGAGAATACTGGTGAGCTGATGTCAGTGCAGGGATATATACACCGTGACGTCAGCTTTGCTCTGTCTCCATCTGGTAGAAGTGCATAACCCACTGGTCTTGGATTAACCTGTCTTCAGTAGAGAAAAGGAAATTACCAGGTAAGTAGTAATTTCTCAATATGCGCATATGTGGGACGCACATGAGCAATATGGATTTTAAAAGCCACAAGTTAGGGCCGTATATACCTGCATGCATGCCAAAAATAAGGGGGGCAGAAAAGGGGTGGGGCATGGGCGGGGAATGAACATTCCAGGGCGGAACCAATACTTATGCACATAACTCCGTATTTTAAATGTCACGGATGTGAACCCTTGGACTGTGGTGTGGTTGATGTAGCCTAGCAAGTTACCTACTAGGCCCACGCTGACAACAGGTGAATTTGCTTTTGCTAGGACTGGAGCTAGACTTCATCTATACCAGCCCCATTCCCTATAGGTTTAGTCTTTGGGTTCCAGAGGCCAGCAAGGCTTAGGGAATTAGTGAGTCCTGCAAGTAGCTGTCAGATGGAGTCAAGATGGGAGGAACAGTCAGGGCTTGCAGTGAGCAATTGGTATCTGGATCCAGGCCAAGGTTGGAGGAGATGGAAAACAATCGGTATCTAAGTCCAGGCCAACATCGAGGCAAGCAGTAAGCAGGAAGGCAGGTCAAGGTCCAAGCTGGGGTCAGAGAAGGCAGCAGTCCAGAAGAATAGTCAGTATCTGTAGCAGAGGTCAGAACCAGGAATCAGGTAGAGACGGGCGGACATGACAAGACACCGGGGACCAAGACACACACAGGGCGGACTGGGGAAGGTAACAGAGATGCAGGGCAACGCAGAAACAAGACAGCGAGGCAAGGCAAGATGAGGCAAAGGCACAGATAGGTAGCAAGATGCACTGCTGCTGAGGCACTGGGCTGGAGCGCAGCTGGGATTTAAATACCCATTCCCTGTATGTACCCGGATCATTCCAGACTCCTGGGTTTTGTCTCCCCTCCAGCAGATGGAGACAAAGAAGTTTTTGACTGACACTGCCCTATACCTCGAGGTGCCACCTACAGTCTGTCAGTATTTTTCTGTCTCCAGCAGATGGTGGAGGTGCAAAATCCTACAATCTGTGACAGATAGATAGTTAAAAAAAAAAAAATAATTGATAAAAAAAAAAAGAAAGAAAGAAGACAGAAGAGAATAGGAAGTTTCCTGAGCCTCCCAGAGGGTTGGCAGGTCCTGGTGGGACCATCCCCCCTGGTATTTGAGGCTGTGTTGAGCTGAAGGTCGGGGACCCTGCTTGCTTGCCCTGCTGACAGTGATTGGGGTGATACTGGGGAGCCCGGTTCACTCACCCTGAAGGGAACAGGACCTGGCATCACTTTTGGAGTCAGGTTTGAAAAAAAAAATAAATGAAAGCTCCTTTGCCCTGCAGATAGAAACAACTGTCCGGAGATGATTCTCCATTCTCTCCGATGCTGTTCTTCGGCCATCGCTGTTTTTTTCTGCCGCCGATAGCTTTGCCAGTCCCCCAAGGTAGTTCAGGCCGGCTTACAGTGCCGCTTAGTGCAGCCTGCTGTGCCTAGAGAAACGCGCAACTTTCGTGCAATGGTCTTTGCTCCGGGTGCCTCCCTGGTGGGGAGGGCACCTCGGGAGCCTCCATGGGGGGCAATTCACGAATATGCCGGGAGCCTGGGAAGCTCAGTCGGGTACAGCAGCCTTCTCCAGATCCGTTCCCATTCAACCCGGGAATGGAGGCCATTTTATCTGCTTTTTGCGCTGCTACGCGAACCGCAGAGGGGGAAGTGAATTCCCCTCCTCCCTTATCCCCGCAGCAAGGTGCCTCCGGGGGGGAGGGGCGGATTGCCTGTGGATTTAGTGCTTTCAGCGGAGGAGGACCCCAGAGGGGGTTCGGACTCCACCTCCTCGTTTTCTTCTGATTTTGTTTTGCTGCTTCACAAGGCTTTCAAAGCCAGAAAGGCAAGTAGAAGACATTCTGGTTGAAGTTCTCTCTCCAAGTCGGTTCAGAAGCCTACCAAGGAGGGGGTCCTGGCCCCCAAGAGACCCAGGCTTCTGGAGGGTGAGAGGGTTGCGAAGGCTAAGCGCCTCCTGAGGACCATGCCGTCTCGACCTGTGAGGGACTCCTCCTCTGAGGCTTCGGAGCAGGTTGACCCGAGGGGTAAAGCACCGCAGGAGGCAGACCCTGATCTGGGCGACCAGGACCACGATTTGCAGAATACGGTCCACAGTTAGCAGGGTCTCCAATGGTTGAAGGGAAGGACCCTAAGGTAGTCTGCTTTTTCCCTAAGGACAAGCTGGGTCCGCTTATTTCCGCAGTTCTGGAGGAATTAGGCATTGAGGCCCCTCAGGAGGACTCTCAGATGGGAGCTGTTAATCCGGTCATGGTGGGTCTCCATGGTCTGACCCGGTCCTTCCCCTTTCATCGCTCTGAAACTAACCTGTTGTTTCGGGAGTAGGACACACCAGACTTAGGTTTAAAGGTCAGTAGGGAGATGGATAAGTTGTACCCACTGCCAGAAGCGCTGGACCTCCTTAGGGTTCCCAAAGTGGATGCGGCTGTATCAGCGGTCACCAAGAAGACCACCATCCCTGTGCCGGGTCCTATGGCCCTAAAAGATCTCCAAGATTGGAAGCTGGAAGTACAGCTTAAGATATTTGAAGTATCAACACTTGGGGTGCGGGCTGCCATGTGTAGGAGGACGTTATACAGGCCGGGCGACTGGAGGCCACGGTGGCTTCGAACTTCGGCCAGGTCTATGGTTTCGGCTGTCTCTGCCCACAAACTTCTCTGGCTGAGGAACTGGTCAGCGGATCTTTCCCCTAAGGCTCAACTGGGTTCTTTGCCATTCAAGGGCAAGCTGCTCTTTGGGAAAGACTTAGAAGACATGATTCAATCCCTTGGAGAGAATAAAGTCCATAAGCTGCTGGAGGATAGGCTGAAGGCGAGGGGCTCTTTCCCCCCTCGCTCACTTTTCCGTGGGAATCGTAGGCGGGCTTCTAGATCATCCGACTCCTCATCTAGACAGAACTTGGGCAGGCAGCAGTCCTGGAACCAGTCCTTTCGGGTCTGGCGCCTTGGCAGAAATGGTGCCTCCCAAGCTACAGGAGGAGTTAAGGCCTCCCAGTGAGGCGAGGCCAGTTCACTCCTCTGTTCCGGTAGTAGGGGGCAGGTTGGCTCTTTTTTATGAGGGTGGACCAAATTAACTTCGGACCAGTGGGTCCTCAATATCATAAGACACGGCTACGCTTTAGATTTTGCTCGGCCCCTTCGGGAGCGCTTTCTTGTTTCCCCATGCTCATACGAGACAAAGCATCTAGCGGTGCGAGACACTTTGCAGCACCTTCAGGAGTTCGGAGCTATCGTGTCAGTTTCTTATGTTCTTATGTTCTTTCTCCGGAGGAGTGAGGGAAACGCCATTATTCCATTTACTTCATAGTGCCCAGGAAGGAAAGCACATTCCAGCCCATCCTTGATTTGAAGAAGGTCAACAGGTCTCTCCACGTCCCTCGGTTCCGAATGGAGACCCTGTGGTTGGTAATTGCATCGGTACACAAAGAGGAATTCCTAGCTTCGCTGGATCTGACTGAGGCGTACTTGCACATTGGAATCCAGCCTGACCACCAGAAGTACCTGCCGTTCGCAATCCTGGGGGATAATTTTCAGTTGTGCGCCCTGCCCTTCGGACTTGCCACAGTGCCCAGGATCTTCACCAAGGTAATGGTTGTTGTGGCAGTGGGGCTTTGGAAGGAGGGTCTCTTGGTTCATCCTTATCTGGACGATTGGCTGATTCGAATGAAGTCAGAGGCCTTCTGTCAAATTGCGGTGCAGCAGGTTCTTCAACTCTTGAGGTTGCTAGGTTGTATAGTCAATCTGGCCAAAAAACCATCTGGTTCCCTCCCAGTCCTTGGAGTTCTTGGGGGCCCTGTTCGACCCACATTCAGGCAAGGTTTTTCTCACCGAGGAGCGAATCATCAAGCTGCAGGGGCACGTTCATGCCTTGTTGGTCAAGTGTCTACCCATGGTCTGGGATTACTTGCAGGTCCTCGGCTCAATGGCTTCCACTTTGGAGCTAGTCCCATGGGTGTTTGCTCATATGAGACCTCTTCAGTCAGCGTTGCTTTCCTGTTGGAATCCGGTGTCCGAACGATTTCAGCTTCCGCTTCCTCTTACAGAATCTGCGCACTCCAGCTTCGATTGGTAGCTCCTCCCAGACAACTTATGCCGGGGTGCGGACTTGGAGATTCCCTCTTGGATAGTGGTCACCACCGATGCCAGTCTCTCCAGCTAGGGAGCGGTTTGTCAGGGAAGAGTGGTGCAGGGCCAATGGTCAGTGAAGGAATCCTTGAGGTCCATCAATCGTTTGGAGTCCAGAGCTGTTTGATTGATGCTGCAGGCAGTTCTCCCTTTCTGCAGGGGAAATCCGTCAGGATCCTGTCCGACAATGCAACAGCAGTAGCCTATATCAATCACCAAGGGGGGACCAATAGTCGGCCAGTAGCAATTGAGGCCCAGAAGTTGATCAGCTGGGTGGACTTAGTCAGAATTGCAGCCTCTCACATTGCCGGTGTAGACAAAGTGCAAGCCGATTTCCTCCAGCTCGATCCCAGGGAGTGGGAGCTCTCCAGCAAATCCTTCCGCCTCATATGCGACTGGTGGACCAGTCTGAGTGTGGATTTGATGGTGACATTTCGAAATGCCAAAGCCCCTTGGTTCGTCAGTCAGCACCAGGAGCGGAGGGGGTGAATGCCCTAGTTCTCTCCTGGCCAAGGAATGTCCTGCTCTACGTGAACCCACCTTGGCCTAGGGTTGGCAAAGTGCTGTGGCGTATAGAAGCTCATCCGGGAGAGGTGATCCTGGTAGCTCCAGAATGGCCGAGGCATCCGTGGTTTGTGGATCTAGTCAATCTAGTGGTGGACAGCCCCCTGAGGTTTCATCTGCTGCCAAATCTCCTATGTCAGGGGCCCATTTGTTTGGAAGAGGCAGATTGCTTTTGTCTAGCAACATGGCTTTTGAGAGGCAATGACTAAAGAGTAAAGGTTATTTGGATGCAATGGTTGCTACTCTCTTGCAGTCTAGGAAAATGTCTACCTCCCTGGCCTATGTCAGGGTGTGGGGAGTCTTTGAGTCTTGTTGCGTGGAGCACAAGGTGGAGCCTACTTGGGCCTTGATAAGGGATATTTTGGCCTTCTTACAAGACGGCTTGGTAAAGGTTTATCTTGTAGCTCTCTGAGGGTACAGGTAGCGGCTCTGGGTTATTTCCGTGATAAGGTATGAGGTGTGGCCTTGGCTGCGCACCCAGACGTGGTGCGTTTTCTCCGGGGGTAAAGCATTTGCGTCCTCCGGTCTGGAATCCTTGCCCTTCGTGGAGCCTGAATTTGGTTCTCAAAGCTCTGTGTGTGGCGCCTTTGAAGCGGGCGACATTAAAAATCTTACTTTAAAAGTGTTTTTTCTCGTGGCTATTTCTTCAGCATGGCGAGTGTCGGAGCTTCAGGCTTTGTCCTGTAGGGAGCCCTTCTTAAGGATTACAGATACGGGAGTCTCCTTGAGGAAAGTTCCCTCCTTTCTCCCAAAGGTGGTGTCCTCCTTTCATTTGAATCAGTCGATGGAACTCCCTTCCTTTCCAGACTTGGTCCGCTCTGATCCCCAGTCTAAGGACCTGCGTAAGTTGGACGTGCAGCAGGTTCTGTTTTGTTATTTGGAAGTTACAAACAGCTTCCGCTAGTTATACCATCTTTTCGTGCTGTGGAGTGACCCCAGAAGGGGGCAGAAGGCGCCTACGGGTGCATTCTACCCGGTCGTAAGTGGCTTCGTGGGCTGAGTGTCAGCAAGTTTTGCCACAGGAGATTTGTAGGGCGGCTACTTGGAAGTCTTTGCACACCTTTGCCAGGCATTATCAGTTGGATGTCCAGGCCCCAGGTTCTGGGGGTTTTGGAGAAGGTGTGCTCCAAGCGGGTACACCCCAGGGGTCTGGAATAATCCAGGTACGTACAGGGAAAGAAAAATGGGTTCTTACCTGTAATTTTCATTCCTGTATTACCACGGATCAGGGCAAAATCCCACCCATTTCAGAGTTGGGGTAACGGAGAGTCCGCTCATTCAGTAATTATTGTTTTTCTCTGCAGGTTTGTTCTGAAGGTTTCAACCAGTACTGCTCCCACTTGGGGTTCGAGTGTAGGCAGGGTTTTGGCGTTGCAGGGTTTTCTCCTCCCTTTGCTCACGAGGGGGGTAAAATTTGTTAATAGTTTATGCAGTGTTTATTCATTATGCTTGGGTACAGGGTAATACTGACAGACTGTAGGTGGCACCTCGAGGTATAGGGCAGTGTCAGTCAAAAACATCTCTGTCTCCATCTGCTGGAGGGGAGGCAAAACCCAGGAGTCTGGACTGATCTGTGGTAATACAGGAACGAAAATTAGCAGGTAAGAACCAATTTTTCTGTTATGCTGATGTCATCAAGCCAGCACTGGCAGGACTTTTCTGCCACTGGGCCTATAATGGCAGCACCTTCTATGCTCAGTGTATGATGGCGGCATCCCAGACACGCAGAGATCCCAGCGGCATCCTGAGACCTCTATAGTGCTCAGGGTAGATGCTGCTGGTCATGGGGCCTTCCCGTGGACAGCGGGGGCTTACATTAAAACTGCAGGCTGCTGCGCCCGTTAACTTGTTAGCCACATAACTTTACTGCTGCTCCTGATGAGGAGCAAGTCTGTAGATCTAGCGTTTTAGGGCCTACAGGAGAGGGTGAAAAGTCCAGGTCAACTGGGGGGTATGCAGAATGAAAAACCATAAGGATCTGCAAAACCTTAATGATGACCGGGTAAAAGGGTGGGCTAATTGGAAAAACTGAGACTGTCCCTCGCACAAGCATATTTTAAAATCCGCTTACATACACATGTAAAAGCTGACAAAGTCCTAAGGAAGATATGCAAAGTAGGTTTGCTCAAGTAATTGCTTAAAATTAGGAGCACACACATGTGGTAAATGTATTTTAAATCATATGCGCGCATGATTTCAAATTCCAGTGTATCTGCACTCATACGCCATATGCATGTGTATGGGCACCCACACACTCGTTTTAAAATTTGCCTGATTGTTTTTACTGATTATGTGGTATACAAATTTTATAAATAAATAAATGTCTTCTGTTCCTGGATAGTTCAGAATTTCCCTTTCAGTGTCCTGATCATGAGATCCTGAAATTCATTTCCCAATGGAGGTGCTGCCTTGCTCTTCCTTTTGTACACATAGTAGATGTTGGCCATCTATGGTGATATCTGTTTAGGCCCCACGTTACTATACATTTTTTCTCACTTGTATTTTAGTAATTCTGGGCCTTTTTTTTATGACCCTGCTCCCTTGGGCTTCTAATTCAGTTAGAACCAGGGCTGGGTTCTGGCACCATGACCCTTCATTTGCAACTACTTGAGGATTTTTTTTCCCTATTCTGTGTCCCCCTGCGAACTCACTTAGCCCCATCACTGCAGTCACACACTAGAGATCCCTCCAGAATCCTACATTCATGAGCCCTAAGTTCGGTTATTAGGTGCTGCTGTTGCATAGTGACTGGGACTCTCTGCCTGCACAGCATCCCCAACCAGTCCGGGGATCAGAAGACCCGACCTTGGAATCAAACCCAGGTACTCTTCATGGCAGCACTGCCACAGACCATTGTATATGTATCACACAGTCTAGATGTGTATTATGGGAATTCAGTGCAAATTCCCAGTTGCTAACAACATTCAGCTTCTGGCCAGATGTCTAACAGGGTATCCAGGTTATGCATTAAAATCCTTTAGAGCCCGATGTTATAAAATGCATGCAGCAGAGCAGGCTGTTTTACTTTCAGTTGTGTGCAAGTTTTATTCCCAATGTAGAAAGGAGATTTGCTTACAAACAATGCGTGCTTAAAACTGTGCATATTGTTTGGCATCATTGCATGGAAATCCCATGATAATGAAGGCATTATTACCCCTCCCACAGGTATACTGGCTTAACTCATATTCATTCAGTGCTGGAAATTGTACTCCTGAGCAGAGGTGATATAGTGTTAGTCAATGGGCAGAAGTTGGAATTCTGGTGCCAGTCAGGATTTGTAAGTAGAAAGAGTGTGTTGTGCACATGAGTCTTGCTTTCTGCACAGAAAATATGATTTATGTGCACAAAAAATGTACTCTGGGCTGAAAGCATTTTTATGTGCATAAATCATATCTTATGTGCCCAAAACAAGCAAAAATCACGATTTGTGCTTGTGCATTCTGGAGACTTTCCTGAGTTCAAAATTCATGCCCAGCCTATTTAAATGCTGAACACACATGCAGGCCCATTCAATAAAGTCCGCGGGAGAGCCGGCGCTCCAAGGCGAGCACCCGCTCTCCCGACGCACACCCAGGCACCTCTCCTGGGCGCACAATTCTTTATTTACATTCAGGCCCGCGCTAATAAGGAGGCACTAGGGATACTAGCGCACCCTTAGCGCATCCTTATTGGCAAAAGCGTTGGCTGTCAGCGGTCTGACAGCCGACGCTTAATTTTACCAGCGTCGATTGTTGAACCCGCTGACAGCACAGGTTCGGAAAACAGACGCCGGCAAAGTTGAGCGTCTGTTTTCCACCCCGCAAGCCGCGGGCAGATTTTTTTTTTTTGGGCCTCCGACTTAATATCACTATGATATTAAGTCAGAGAGTGTACAGAAAAGCATTTTTTTCTGCTTTTCTGTACACTTTTTCTGCTTTTCTGTACACTTTTCTGCCTGGTGCCGTCTGAAATTAACGCCTGCCTTTGGCAGGCGTTAATTTCTGAGAGTAAAATATGCGGCTTGACTGCACATTTTACTTTCTGTATTGCGGGTGACTAATTAATGGGCTCATCAACATGCATTTGCATGTGATGAGCGCTATTAGTTTCGGGTGGGGGGGGGGGTTTGACCGTGCGTTTTCCATGCGCTATTACTCCTTGCAGTATAATAGCACGTCAAAAATGCGCGGCCAAATGAGGCTAAACGGTGCACTCGGCCGAGCACACCGTTCTGTATTGGCCTGATTGTGTGCACATTATTCAAGTCAGTGCACTTTTTAACTCCTGATTCATTAGCATATCATTAGCTTACTGCAATGGGAGTGAAAAATTTTACTTTAGTGATTGCATTAAGAAATTGTGTGCTGAATTTCAGTGCCCAGTTTTAACTCTTCCCTTTTTACACTGGGCCCTTAGTGAACACTTTGTCATTCATTATTCCTTCCTCGAAGGCCTGAGAATAAAATGCTAAAGCTCCTTCATGCAGTTGGCTTTCTTCCCTTACAGGTGTTAGATAAACTTGGAGCCGTTTTAGCTGATGAGGTGAAGCACCGACTCCAAAACCCCAGAGAAAGACAAATGGTTTTCCACCTCCTTGGCCAGCGCTTTGTTCAAAAATATTTCTTCGACTATCCCAATCAACTCAGCTTATTGGTAGGTGCCTCAGAAGTGATCTGAAACAGAGATAGAGGGGGATGAAATATGGGTATCTGTGCATGTCAAACAGGATTAAAATCCACTGCTTCGCCTTCAAAATTACACCTGCTAAACAATCCCTCTTTTTAAATTATTTTCCCCATCACATGGAATGATTTTGTGTGCACCTCCATCTTTCAGGCCCCAGTGGACACTGCCATGTGGCCTTCATTCATGATTTAACCCACTATGTTTTATATAATAGCATTATTTACGTCAGCTGTATTCAATTAGTTTGAATTGTTGAACTTTTTCTTTCACAAACGAAAGCTTCCTAGCTTTGGTTCTGTGCGCCTGCCTAATTTCTTCCTCCGTCCTGCTTTTTTTTATCATTATTCCTTTTGTTTTTCCATTTCATTTCCTTTCCCTTTGTCTCTCCCTTTTTGCTCTCTCTTCTTCTTCATCACACACTCTTCACGTCTCCGATATTTTCAGTATCTTTAGCACTTCCACACCTGACCCTTCTGACCTGTCTTCTTGCATCCTCCTCTGTATAGCTTTCTGTCTGTTTAAGAATCAAAAAGTAATTCTATGGCAAAAACAAAGATGGAAGCAAACATTAGCTTGCACATTTTTCTGCAAAGGTAAAAAGCTCTGCTTTTTCTGTTTCCACTGGGAATATTTTTGAACACAAGTGATTGCATAATTCTACTTTGAATGCACCAAACAATGTATTTTTCTCTCTCTTCAGTTTTTTTCTTTGTTTACAAAATTTTAACCAAGACTGACAAGGGCTTTTCATAATTTGGACTATACTCGTGTTTCTTGATGCTTTGAATATTCTGATCCTTCAGCTTTCAGTGCAGTTTTCAATATCCTCCTAAATGTAGGATTACAAGCCCCAAAATAAATTGCAATATAAATGAACAACAGCCCAGCACTGCAAACTATTTTATTGGTTTTTTTTCTTAATCTCTTTGCACCTAGGTGTCTCCAAACTTGAGTGACAAAGCTCAGCAGAAGCTGGAAGAGGTCACATGGAATTGGCTGCAAGAGCAATGCACACAAACAGCAATACGTCTCCACTGTCAGCTGCAAACAGGTGAGCTTTTAAAGACCCCCTTGCATGGATACTTCCAGCACTGCTATGGCTGATCAGACAATACCAGGGCCCTGGTGCAGCATTCTTCCTTGTAATCATAAAGTAGATCAAAGGACTGGATGTAGACCCCAGATGTCCTTTGCAGATTACAGGGAAGAAGGCAAGGATACATATATTACTTTTTGGTGGCTGGGGTTTGATGTTTTGTGCTGAATCTATCATTTCCTCTTCCTATCCTGTGCATTGAGCCCTCTTAGGAGAAGAAACCAGAGGTGAAACGGCAGCAGGATCTGGTTTGGGCTCTCTTCCTGTGTGGCAGTGATGCTCAGCGGTACAGTTGTTAGGATATCCCTTTTTTTTTTTTTTTTGCATGAGATTTGAAAAACCGCTGTTGTTTATGAAGCTAAATATAATTCTTCATAGGATAAAACAATAACGACATTTGTTGGCAGTATATTTCAATGTGCAATCCTCCTTCTTATCCAACAACAGCCACTGTTGTTTGGCATGTGTAGCTCTCTTGAAAGCACATTTTATGATTTTGAAAGGATAGCCGTGCTATAAGAAGCGTCTGAACAACAATTCAGAATGTTTTAGAAAATCTGAAATAGTGGAACAATTACATTTCAATCTTAGAAACTGGCCCATAGGAAGATTCTTTTTTAAGTGATACTGATGAAAGCTACAGAAATGTTAACAAAGTATTCCTGTCACTGCTCTTTTGCTAAAACAGAAATATCACCATTCCTCATAAAACAAACAATAAAACTATGAAATATAAAACATCATAATAGAAAAACCATACTAATAAGAATAAATATTTCAAAACAGGAGTCAAATAGAATAACATCCAATAATTAAGTCGTATAAACATTTATTTAAATTTACCAAACACCAATAAAATATTTTAAAACAGCAGATACATCAAATAAAATCTAATATTTAAAACAAGGCTAAAAATTATCCTACGCTCTCCATACCTGGGAACGTTTGATTTCCATTCACCCTGAGATTGTCATGGATTAGTTGGGGAGAGAGCGGGTGCATACTTTATCCTCTCTCTATCTGTATGTTGTTTTTGTGGCATTGTGGACCCTTGGGTGCAATGGAGATGACTCCGCCCATGGGGAGGGGCCCCGTGGGGAACCACTGCGATAGGCTGAACTCAGATAGCAGACACAGTATGGATAGAGGCTTTATTGTTCTGCTGTAGATAGATGGTGAAAGCAGGAAGGTAAGGCACTGATCCAGGAAGTGCCAGTACATTCAACAGGCTCAGATGTGAAGTCTCACCCAGATGTTTCACGATAGGTAGAAGCCCACAGTGCGGGTAACGTCGCAGCTGGTGGGTGGAGCTGGAGCACTGGATCGTAGAGGTACTCACAGGAATGATGGTGTCTTCCTGATGGTGGAAAGTTGGGACCGAAGGTCCGTGGTGCAGGATATAATGGCTGGTAGGTCCTCGAGGAGCGAGTACCCAATGGTCTGATATCCTGAAATGTAGAAGAGAGAGAAAGACCCCTGAGGAGCGATTGTCTAGTTAGAGAGGGCCCGGAAGGGTAGTTGGAAGCGAGAGACCCCCGAGGAGCGGGTATCTTGAGCTTCTAATGGAGCGAGGCCCTTGGAATGAAGCAGCATCTAAGCATGCAGTTTAGAGCGGTCAGAGTAGCTTAAACCGAAGTCCTTGCTAACTCAAAGTGGTAGCAAAAGTGGAGGCTAGATATACCCGGAAGTACTGACGTCATGTGGTGGGGCCGCCCCCGAGGTTCCCGCCATGACATGTATTTGAGCATAGGAGATGTGCGCGCTCGCGCCCTAGGAGGCCACAGGAGTGAGCATGGTGGATGGGGATGCCCATGCTGGTTTGGAAACGCTGAGACCCTCGGCACTCGGCACCGGAGGCAGCCATCTTGCCCAAAGAGAGAGAAAGGGGAGAAAAAGAGGTAAGGCAGAGCGGTCGCAGCCGTTTGCGACCGACGGATGCAACAGTACCCCCCTTCAAAGGGCCCCCTCCAAGACCCCTTCTAGGTGGTCTGGGCTTGCATGGGTGTGCCAGGTGGAATTGACGTACCATCTCCTGGTCTGTAATATTAGAGAGTGGTTCCCAGGTGTTTTCCTCTGGGCCAAACTTCTCCCATGAGATGAGATACTCCCACGTCTTGCCTCTTTTACGTACATCAAGGATGTCATCTACGGCATATTCAATGTCATCTTCTGTATCCAGGCTGGTAGGCTCTGGGTCTTTCCTGGAGGACTCGGAGAGTATCACTGGCTTTAGTAGAGATACATGAAATGCATTGTGTATCTTCATTGATGGAGGCAGTTTTAGACTGCATGTTAGATTTCCCAATCACCTAAGGATGGCGAAAGGTCCCACAAAGCGAGGTGCAAATCTTGCAGAAGGAAGCTTCAGTCGAAGGTACTTGATGCTTAACCAAACCTTGTCTCCAGGCTTAAACTGGGGTGCTTTTGATGATGAGCATCATAGGTTCTCTTTGCCTTTTGTCCTGTTTTGAGGAGAAGCTCCTTCGTCTTTCTCCAAAGTTGGGATAATTCTGCTGCGGTAGCCTGGGTAGCAGGAGAGGCTACTGACAATGGAATTGGCAGTGGAGGTAATTGTTGTCTCCCGTAGACAAGCTGGAAAGGGGAAGACCCCGTTGAAGAAGCAGGATGTGAATTGATGGCAAATTCTGCCCAAGGCAGTAATTCAGCCCAGTCATTCTGTCTAGAGTTAACATAAGATCGCAGAAATTGTTTCAGCGTCCTATTCATCCTCTCAGTCTGACCATTAGACTGAGGATAGTAGGCAGAGGTTAAGACCAAGGCGATGTCAAATTTTTGACATAATGCTCTCCAGAACTTTGCAGTAAATTGCACTCCCCTGTCGGATAGGATATGTTTAGGCATCCCATGAAGACGGAAGATGTGTTTAATGAAGAGTTTTGCTAACTCAGTAGCAGAGGGTAATCCTGGTAATGCTACAAAGTGTGCCATTTTAGAGAAACGGTCAACCGTAAAGAAATAATTAAAAAAAAGTCACAAGTTTTACTTCATGTGGATGATTAGGGAGAGCAAATTGCAAAGCAATTTTCATCTGTCTGAAAATGACCCACCCTGTATGCAGGTAAATTAGCACGCATAGTTCCATGAGGTGCGTACTTTTATTTGCATTGTAGTTGGGGGAAGTCAGGTCAGGGAAGTGAACTAAATGCATACTTTTGTTTGGAAAAAGGCATCCAGAGAATAAGCAGGTGCAAATCTTTATGGGTTCTTTCCCTTAAGGCAACTTTCAAAGTAAAAGCACCTTTAAAAATTGGTGCAAACACCAAAAAAGTACCTGTAAATATGGTGTTTCCATGTCTGACCATAAGAGTGTGGGATAGTGTTTTTGTCAGTGCCAGGAATGAGACAATGTGGGCCACACACTCAATCTATATATCCCCAAGAAAAATGGGTGCACGGCAGAAGGCGATGAACACTATTTTATGTTTCAGGAGAGTACAGGTTTGGTACAGAAGAGGCTGCCAGTATCTCTCTATTTTTTTTTTTTTTACTTTAGATGTTGATGTGGAAGGACTGGCTCCTGAAATGCTGAGCTTTGTTAATGATACTTACAACATAGTAACAGCAGAGATGGAATGGCATCTGGCCACACATGAAACAAAGCGAAAGGTAAACAGCAACCACCTGTCCTTCACTTAAAAATATTTTGCTGTATAGTGTTTTTTTTGGTCAAGGGGGGATGGTGTTTAATATTATCTAGTAAGTTGTAGGAAAAGGCTATAATCCAGCTTTTAGAAGGCGACCTTTGATCAGTCCTAATATTTTGAATATATTCTTCCCAGGGCATTGTGGGGTTTATAGTTCTGTGTATTCATTTTACAGTCAGCACTACAAGTACAGTGCATCAGGTGGAAATGTCAAAAGTCACAACCAGTCTTAAAAACCTGGGCCTTATCATATTCTTGAAGTTACAGTTTAACAATATCAATATTTCTTCTCAACTGTTAATATTAAAACCATTTCATGGATCATATGATTTGGCACATTTTTTGAAAAATAGAGTCGGGTTATTTTGAAGTCTGTTGAATACCTCTTCTAATCTCCCAGGACATAGATTCAACTGAAGCTCAGGCCACAACAGCATGGTTTTCCAGCTGGGCCTCACTCACAAGAAAACGGCCCAAGTCTGTTGAAAGTAAAGATCTTTATTTAACAATGCACAGACAGCCTGTCTTCCAGCTAAACGCGAAAGGTAAAACAATATTTAAGAAGTAATTCTGTTAGTAATATCTAATCTTAAATCATAAATGTTAAAGATAGAATTCCTGAAAAGTTTGCCTTGTGAGTGGTACAAACTTTCTAGACCTTGTTGGAGTGGAACCCATTTGTTCCATGATTTCAAGGGTTCTTCTTATTGTGATCTAAGATCGTGATCTGATAAAACTCACCCATTGGAAAATGCTCAGATTAAAGGGGGGATTTATAACTGGATGAGCCTAAATTTTGCTTTGTTTTGTTTTTACCATCTCTAGTGTTGAGAACTTTCTGATTTGCCATAGGTCTTTAGCTTGAATTATTATTTATAATACGGTAGCTATCAGAACTGCAAGAGTACTGTATTAGCAGAATTTACTAATGTAACGTCTAGGATGACCCTGGTTATAAAGACTATAGAAAAATACTGCACGAGAAACTATTAAAATTCAGAAAACCCAAGGGATGAGTGAGCAAGAGCCATTCAGAAATCAGAAGCAGGTGCAACACTAACAGAGATCTCATCAGTCACGGTTACCATGCTAGGTTTCCCATGTGTGAGATTCTACTCTAGTGATGTCTCTCCTGCAGGCAAAACTGCCAGCTCAAAGGGTGTCCCAGGTGATCATGCAGCTGTGACTTGGATGTGCTGGAAGGAAGGAAGGAATAGGCTTGATTCTTCCAGGGATTCAGGTCTCTTTCTCCCTCCCTCCCCTTCAATCCTCCTTTCCTTTCCTCTATGTAGCTGAGAGCTCCTCCAGAGAGTTGTTGACTGATACTTTATGGATTCTTTCCAAACTGAACATATTTCAGTAGAAGACTAAGTGGTGTGACTGCTTCAGATGTTTAAAATCACTTTCTGGCAGATGATACAAAAGCAAGAAAATAACCAAGAGGGAATTCAGAATTACAAGGTGGTAATTACAACAAGGAGTTTAGGTGCAAAGTGATTATTGATGAACTCTGAGAACAAAATTGGAGTCATTTAAACACCAAAATGTAATTTCCATGTAGTTTTATAATTTTCCATGTACAACACAGGAATTGGGTTCTTTAATTAGTGGACTGATGATGGAACTGCAATTATCCCAGCCAAGATCCTGTTGTCTACATTGGTCCTTGCTGGACAGTTAGCATCCTGCCTTTATCTGGCAACACTCAAAGGAATGATATAATTGCCATGAATTACAAAACGCTGTGACATCATTTGCAAGAATGCATCACAAGCCATTGTGACATCACACTTTCAGAGGGTAATTTTCATAGGTAAATCAGTGTTTTATCTGCATAACTGGCCTTTTAGAAATTACCCACCTGATATGTCCTGTCATGCGTTCTCGGTGCCGGGCTTGGGGGGAGGGTTTGGACTTACAATACTTTTGGATTTTTGAAAGTAAGCACAAAGTTTCCTGAACATTTTTCATGCTACTACTACTACTAAACATTTCTATAGTGCTACATGACATACACAGCGCTGTGCAAACCTACAAAAAGACAGTCCCTTCTCAATAGAGCTTACAATCTAATAAAACAAATATACAGGACAAGGGACTTGGGATATCTCATAAAGCAAGACAATGGTTAAAAAGAAAAGAAAATTAACAAGACTAAAAGCAGACAATCAGGCATAAGATTTAAAAAGGTGGGTCTTTAGATGGGATTTAAACAAGCAAGAGAGGGAGCATCTTGGAGGAGAAGTCCATTAATGGCTATTAATCAATTATACTTAGGGAATAGCCACTGCTATTAATTGCATCAGTAGCATGGGTTCTTCTTAGTGTTTGGGTAATTGCCAGGTTCTTGTGGCCTGGTTTTTGGCCTCTGTTGGAAACAGGATGCTGGGCTTGATGGACCCTTGGTCTGACCCAGCATGGCAATTTCTTATGTTCTTATGTTCATGATGCACTAGTTCAGGAAGACTATTCCAAGCACACGGTGCAGCCAGGTGGAAAGCACGGAGTCTGGAATTGGCAGAAGAGGAGACGGGCACGGATAGGAGTGACTTACCCAATGAGCGGAGTGCACGAGGAGGGGTGTAGAGAGAGAGAAGAGAGGAGAGGTAGTAGGGTGCTGCAGAGTGAAGGCATTTGTAGGTGAGAAAGAGGAGCCCATGCAGTGATTTCAGAAGAGGGGTTATGTGAGCATAGCGACTTTGGTGAAAAATAAGTCACATAGCTGAATTCAGGACATATTGCAGTGGAGAGAGATGGCTCACCGGGAGACCTGTGAGGAGCAAGTTGCAATAGTCTATGCAAGAGGAGATGAGAGAGTGGAAAAGGGTTTTGGTAGTGTGATCAGAAAGGAAAAGACAGATTTTGACAATGTTATAAAGAAAGAAATGACACGTTTTAGCAGTGTTTTGGATTTGCGTAGAGATATATGCATAATAGCAAGTGCAATATTGGGTAAGTAAATTTGGTGGTGTAATTTTGAAAGCAAACTTATGTATGTGAGTCCCCTTTGAAAATTGGTGTAGCTTAGGCACATTTTGGTATCTTATTTAGGCAGCTGGTTTGTAAATGACCCCCTTCTATCACAAGTCATTGGGGCACCATTCTTGTAAATTACAAGCTATTGTGGTATTATTCTTTTACATTGCAAGTGTTCACACTGGTAAATTATGGGATGTTTTCATGCTGGGTTTCAGGATAATTACTGGTGCTTTCAAGATATAGTCATCCAATTCATCTACATTTTCACAGTGTTCTTTATAACTTCCAAGTCCAATATCTCTTCCCTATCCACCTTGTCTCCTTACATATTTTTTAGCTCATTGCACATGTAATCCATTCTGTTTTAAGATATGTGTTTAACATTAGTATCTCACAGTGTTATGCAGTCTGTTGAATGCCACGCCTGATAATTGGTGCTGCTTGCTTATTGCTGAAATTTATTACAGACCAGAATACCATCCATCCTAAGCTAAGCTTTCCTGGGGTCAATGGCCCAGACAGTGATATACTGGGAGAGTCGCTCTGCGCCATCCTGTCCTCAGACCTGGAATGCTTGCCTGCAGTGCTTGAAAGGCTGAGGGGCAAATTGCTCCCACAAACACTTCGACAGTTTATCTGGATTGAGAAGCTTCTGAAATCGGAGAATAAAATGAATGGGCCTGATGTAAGAAGGTAACTTTATTCTTAAGTCCCTGATGCTGTGAAAAGTACTTTTAAATCCCAGCCCCTGATGTACCATGGAGGATATATAATATTCAGATAAATACTATAAGTAATATAGAGTGATGCTATAATATACATAGTACACATCCACATTAATATAGCACACCATAAGTGTGAAAAAGCCAGGAGTGGCTCGCCTGGAGTCTCAGTCATTCTGCTTACTTGTTGAGTAATTCTCAAATGGCCACATTTGTAAAGGGAAACATTAGTTCCATCTTGGCTTTGTCACATCCCTCCTAGTTCATTTCAACAGCCATAATACTGATTTTTAATGGAAAATGCGGGACTACAAATCCCACAGTAAGTTAGGGTGTAAGATCAAAAACTACGATTAGACAAAAGCCTCACTTCAGATACTGGGTCACTTAATAGCACTGAATTTCTGTCCTGGAAATCTGCTCCATACTTCTTCCTAACACAAGAAATACATGAATTGAACTGGGACAGGCTCCCTCCATGCAGAAAGGAAAGAAAACATTTTACTGAGGCAGAAATAATAGCTACAAATTAACTAAGGGACCTATTCACTCAGCCACATTGAATTAAGGCACTAATGCTCAAGGCTAATGTGGGCAAAAACTGCAGCTGTAACACTTATTTAGATGGGGGTATCCCTACTCACTTGGGAATGGGTGGTGATTGGTTGACTAGACCCCTCAGGGCTGCTTTCTCACTTGGGGTGGAACAATCCACCCAATAGGGTTTATTCACTTAAAGGAAGGCATTAATTAGGGGATGTGAAAATAAGTTGGGTTCGCATGCACCGAGCGGATTTTAAAAGCCACCCAGATACACACGAATCTCCCTCAGCACACACATCTCCAAAATTTTCTAAAAGGAGCAAGTGTGGGCGTGGTCTGGGCAGGGAATGGACATTTCGGGCGAGAATCAGAGATGTGTGCATAAATACTCGCACACACCGGCGTGCCAGCATCCCCTGCCATGTAACTTTGCTTCTGCTTTGGATGGCGTGCAAACCATAAAATAAAAGTTTCGAGCCATTTCCAAGGGGTTTAAAGGGTGTGAGGAAACTGGGGAGACTGTAAGCTATCAAACCGGGGGTTAGAGGACCTATCTGTTAACTGGGCAAACCAGTGGATGAACTGGTAAATGGAGTGGCGTGGGCATGCGCCCCTTTTCAAATCCCTCAATTTATGTGGTAGAAGTGGGATTTGCGCATGCCCACTTAAAATTTGGCACACATGCATGCGGTCACACATGTGTGTGCGCATATGTTATAAAACAGCCGCAGCCCTGGGCACAGATGTGCATCCATGCGCCAGTTTCAAAGTTACCGTCCCTGAGGGTTGGGGGATCTGCCTGACAGAGGGCACTTGTTCACTCAGTGGAGGAGGGGGGGGTGAGAAGGAGGGGGTATCAGTCTGACAGGGGCTGCTTGAGGGGATTGAGATTGTGGCCTATGTCAAGCCTCGCATTGGCTGCGGAGGGCCATTGAGGTGCAGTTTGGTTTTTTGGTTAGCCTATGAGTTAACATAAATCATGTGGCTTAACATGACTTATGGTAATCACTTTGAATATTTATGAGCTGCTTTGTTTAATTTGCATGTGATGCAGCTTATTTGAATACGGTAACTCAAGCACATTACTGTTATCCCAAACACATTAATGTTAACTAAATATGCATTAAGGTGTTAACGCTTGTAGTAAAAAGTGTCTTAAGTGACTTTCATAGACTGCCTGAAAACAGAAGGAAGAGGGCATAGTTTAAAGGCATTTTTGTAATCAGATCCGCTTCTGAATTCCTTGGAGATGTGATCAGAAGGCTCTGAATTCAAACATTTGTTGCTTCAGATAATCGCTTTGAGAGATTCCCTGTAATTTGGAAGGCTATTTATAAGTGTCCCTAAATAAATAAATAAATAAATAAATAAATAAATGTATTATGGAATATATCTTTGCAATAGAGATAGGAATAAAGGCCAATTGGTCTTTTTCTGATGTCGCTTACTATGTTCCTATGATTTACTTTCTTCTTGGAAGTGTTGAGAAAGGTGTACGGGAGAAGTTTGGAAGAAGAGTGGCCCACAGGCTTGCAGAGCTAAAGCTTCGAAGTGCCACTCGCTCACCAGTGTCAGGCCTCATAGAAAATGCAGTCGTTGAGGTAAGCAATGTGAGAGAGTCTTTATCGCTTGTGACTGGCGATTATTCTCAGCTTAGCGTGTCTCTTGTGCCTGTTACGTTTCTTTGTACCCCACCCTGACTGTTTTTGGAGAGGTGGGTAATCCATGCTGTTAAATAAATATATAAATAAGTACCACCACATCTGTGTATGATAAATGAATTTCTTTGTACATTTTTGGGTT
Organism: Rhinatrema bivittatum; assembly: GCF_901001135.1. NCBI lineage: Eukaryota > Metazoa > Chordata > Amphibia > Gymnophiona > Rhinatrematidae > Rhinatrema > Rhinatrema bivittatum. Next base: position 175,355,995 of record NC_042622.1, read on the forward strand.
CTGTTTCTAAATTTCTTTTTCCTCCTCATTTTCCTCTTATTATTTAACTCCTCTTGTCTCCGGCAGAACAGGTAGCCTCACTAGCCCTATGGGCTTTTTTTTTTTTTACTACATCTATTAGTTAATCCACACTTGATTTTTCACCAATTTGACAAAAGCCATCAAGCTAAGGTACAATCCTTAAAACATTTTTTTAAATACATAAACATAAAACCTGAACACACCATAATCATCAAACCTTCATAATATCCTAATCACTACACTAAGATCCACTGCAGCCCATAATCCCCCATACAGACTTCACCTTCCCCCACCACATTCCCCATCACATCACATACAGGCCGATACAGAAAGGTGTGCTCGGCCGAGCGCACCATTTAGCCCCCGTTTGGCCGCATGTTTTTAACACGCTATTATTACCCCTTATACTGTAAGGGGTAATAGCGCGTGGAAAACGCGCGGCCAACCCCCTCAAAACTAATAGCGCTCATCACATTAGGTATTTCACCCGCAATACAGAAAGCAAAATGTGCGGCCAAGCCGCACATTTTACTCTTAGAAATTAACGCCTGCAAAAGGCAGGCGTTAATTTCTGACAGCACCAGGCAAGTGTACAGAAAAGCAGAAAAAACTGCTTTTCTGTACACCCTCCAACTTAATGTCATAGCGATATTAAGTCAGAGGCCCCAAAAAAACCCAAAATGCCTGCGGCCTGCGGGTTGGAAAACGAACGCTCAACTTTGTCAGCGTCCGTTTTCCAAACCCGAGGCTGTCAGCGGGTTCGACAACCGACGCCGGTAAAATTAAGCGTCAGCTGTCAGACCCGCTGTCAGCCACCGCTTCAGCCAATAAGGAGGCACTAGGGATGCGCTAGTGTCCCTAGCGCCTCCTTATTAGCGCGGGCCCGAATTTAAATAAAGAATTGTGCACCCAGGAGAGGTGCCTGGGCGCGCATCGGGAGAGTGGGCTCTCGCCTCGGAGCGCCGGCTCTCCCGCGGACTTTATTGAATGGGCCCGTTACTCGGCTGAGAAACATTTGATTCAACACCCACATCTTTGCCAACTTTCTCCCCTCTAAGCTCAAAGTTTCTGATGCTTGCCTTATAGCCGAAGTTCTGCTAGCGTTGGCAGCCCCAACAACAGTAGTGGTAGCCACCTTTCCTTCCTCTGTGGATTTTGTACACTCCATGTATGCTTTTTCTGACCTACAATTTGTTCTGATCAGAGAACAATTCTGGGAGACATTTACAAAGCTTTATTGGGCCAGAAGCCCTTTTTGTTGCAGTTGAATGACTGCTTAAAGTAGTATATTTTTCTTTTCTATAAATAATGTTCCCTGTAGGTACCTGGATCAGTCCAGAAGCCTGGACTCATACATGCCTCATACATCCTTGCCAGCAGGTGGAGACAGAGAAAAAAAACTTGCCTGACCCTTTACATAAAGCCTAGTGCCACCTACAGTTCCCCAGTATTTCCTCTGTCTCTAGCAGATGGCACAGGGTGCTCTACCTGTCTTTAATGCTTTTCTTTTGACCTTCCTCCCAGGGGTTTTTGTTTTTTCCTTTGGATTCCTGGTTGGTCCTACCCCGTCCAGTAGAGGCAGACTGGCCGGGGATTGTTCCCTTTTGTGAGCCCATCTGTGCGCCCGTGGGGTGTACATCTGGTTGTCCAGATCTCTCCCTCATGTGGCCGCCCAGGCGGCTGCAGGCTCTCCAGGGATTTTTTCGTTCCCTTGTGGCTGAGACTACCTGTTTTTTTTAGTCAGGTTTTTAGCTCTCAGTGTATTTTTCCATAAAGTAAAAAAAAAAAGGATCAAAGGCTGTTTTTTTTCTGGCAGACGGCAGCCCAGCTCTGACGGCGACTTCCCCCCAGTAAGATCAGCTCTGGGGTGAGGGAGGCTTTATTTTCCTTTGGGGGTTTTTTCTCCTAACTTTTTCTTTTTTCCTTTCAACGGTATTTTTATTTCCCTTCCTCAGTACGACCCGAGGTACCACGTGTCGAGCCTGTGGCTCGGCACGATCACGTCTAAACAGGGCCGGTCTTTGTGCTTCGTGTTTGAAGGGCTCCTCTGGAGCTCCTCCACTGGCGAAGCAGCGTCGTTGTTCCGGAGATTCGGGGGCTATTTTCATCCGCAGCGCTGTTCGGGGTACTGATTCTTTCTCCGAGGTTGCGGGAACGGCGGCCATCTTGGATTTTTTGGCGGCAGTTCCCGCACCATTGGGGAGAGAGGGGGAGGGTCCGCCTCCTTTATCTTCGGCCCGTTCCAACTTCGGGGTCGGTCGGGGGGGCCTTGAGGGGGGTGGAAATCATGAGTGGGCTTGGTGCTGCCGCTAGCTCTAAGGGTGCTGGGGCTATAAAGTGTTTTTCCCCAGAATTTGTTTTATTACTGCACGAGGCCTTTTTGGCCAGCAAACAGCCTGGATGTGGAGGTGGCCTTAATGCTAAGCAGACTCTGGGAAGTTCGTTGCCGGGCTCTGGACCCACTTTGGGGGTCAGGCCATCATTGCTCTCCGCTCAGAGGTTTCAGTCACCTCCGGCACTAGGGCGGTCTGTCAGAGGGGGCCTTGGTGACTCTGGTGATGCTCCCGAGGAGCCAGACCCGGGGGTACCGGCAAGTCAGGGGGCACCGGCGTCTGGGGATACTTTGCTGGGAGATGATCCAGGGGTCCCTAGTCTCGGGTTCGAGGATACTAAGGAAGTCCGCCTGTTCCGAAGGGAGGAATTGGAGGTTTTGCTGCCCTTAGCCTTTCAGGTGTTGAGCGTTAAAATGCCCCAAAGTGACCCGGATTTGGAGGAAGAGGATCTCGTCCTGGATGGGGTAAGAGGTCCCCCGGCTTCCTTTCCATACTATAAGGCAGTTAAGAAGCTGGTGGATGCATAGTGGATGCCTAATGCTTCGCTGAAGGTGGGGAGGACCTTGGGGAAGCTCTATCCCCTTCCAGAGGAGGTCTTGGAGTGTTTTGTCCTTCCCAAGGTCGATGTGGCAGTGTCCGCAGTGATTAAGTGGACCACCATTCCCGTGGTGGGTTCTGCGGCATTGAAAAATATGCAAGACCGCAAATTAGAGGTTCACCTCAAACGGATCTTTGAGGCCCCTGCGCTGGATTTGCGTGCAGCGATTTGCTCAAGCTTTATGCAGCGGGCTTGCCTCCGTTGGGTGCAGCAGCTGCAGGACCTGCTCCCGAAGTCAGGGGAGCAAGCGGATAGTGTTGAGCGAATAGAGGCGGCGGTTGCATTTGGAGCAGATGCCCTCTATGATTTGGTGCGTACGTCCAGAGCTATGGCTTCGGCTGTTACGACCAGATGGTTGTTGTGGTTGCGTAATTGGTCAGCGGATGTCTCCTCTGAGATGCAGTTAGGCTCTCTGCCGTTCAAGGGGCATCTGTTGTTTGGCGACGATCTTGAGCATCTGATCCAGTCGCTTGGGGAGAATAAGCCACTACCGTTACCGGAGGACAGACCTAAGGCAAAGTGGTTTTTTCAGACCCGTTCGCGTCTCCATACTGACAGGAGATCTCGGCCGATGCGGGCTCCCTCTGCTTCTCAGTGGCCATTTTCCCCTAGGGGCCATACTTGAGGGCAGTCCTCGATTTGAAGAGAGTGAATACCACAATCAAAGTCCCCCGCTTCCGGATGGAAACCTTGCGTTTGGTGATAGTGGCGGTGCGCAAGGGGACATTCTGTTATAATTAGTGAGGTTTGGGTGGACCCTTGGACACTGTGGCAGCTGACCACACCCACGGGGGACGTCCTGTGAGGGGCCACAGGTCAGGCTCAGCTCTGGACACACAAACACAGATATTTCTTTATTTAGACAGTTTGGGAAGCCACCAAAGGTGGCAGTAGTGAGTAGAAGGTGTAGCCCGGCTGGGCTAGTATTCGCAAGGGTGCTGGAACAGCGGTTCCTCCGGTAGCAGTGCTGCAGTGGAGAGAACTGAGAAAATGAGTATAATAGAACATTTACAGAGTCCCAAGTATGGAGAAGCCCCGAGATAGGGAGAGCTGGCCCTCGAGGAGTGAGTACCAGATCCTTGGGAGAAGAGAGACTCGTTGGCAAAGTACTCACACAGCGGTTCCATGAAGGAGATGGCACTGGCGCTGGAACGGAGGCAGGCCCTCAAGGAGCGAGTACCTGGTTCCAGGGAGACAGCTTGAGGAGTGGATGGTAGTAGTACTCACTGATGGTGTCTGTAGCGAATTCTTCCAAGTAGAATAGGAGCTAGATGCAGGCAGCGGGTCAGGGAACATGGCCCCTCGAGGAGCGAGTACTGGTTACCTGATAGCGACCTGAAAGAAGCAAAAGAGGCCCCCGAGGAGCGGGTACCCCGTTAGCAGAAAGAGTCCAATAGAAGTTGGAAAGGCAGAGTAGCTGGGTACGGAGAGCGAATCCCATCCGTAAGAATTCCCCTTGCTAACTCAACGGCTAGCAATAAACTGTAGGCTTAAATATCCGGGCAGCGTGACGTCATCACAAGGGGACGCCCCTGAGGAACACGCCAATGAGGAAATAAGAATGAGGGCCGTGTGGCGCGTGCACCCTAAGGTACCTGTAGAACATGGCGGGAGGCAACGTCCAAGCCGGTCCAGGGACGCTGGAGAGGACGGCAGGCAGACGCCGCAGCAGCCAGGCGTCCGTGAAGAGCAGGAGGAGCTGCAAAAAAGGAAAGGTAGGTGGAATGAAGCTGTCGGGAAGTGACGGTCGCAACAGTACCCCCCTTCAAAGGGCAGTCTCCTCTGCGGGTACCAGGTTTTAGTTTCCAAGGATACGAGAGATGAAACTGATGGAGCATCTCTTTGTCAAGGATATTAGCCAGAGGCTTCCAAGAATTTTCTTCGGGACCAAAACCTTCCCATGAAAGAAGATATTCCCAAGTCTTGCCTCGTCTTCGGACATCAAGGATGGCTTCGACCTTGTTTTCTAGGTCATCTTTTGCATTGATGGGAGATAGTTCCTGAGACTTGGAAGAGAAGTCACTGAGAATGAGTTGTTTCACAAGTGAAACATGGAAAGCGTTGTGGATGTTTAATCCAGGTGGTAGCTTCAGACTGTAAATGATGTTGCCAAGACGTCGGAGGATTGGAAATGGTCCAACATAGCGAGGAGCAAATCGAGTGGAGAGTAACTTCAAACTAAGGTGCTTAGTGGATAGCCAGACCTTGTCACCAGGTTGAAAGACAGGCGCTTTGGAATGGTGAGCGTCATAAAACCTTTTGGCTCGATCACTCGCTTTGAGTAGCATTTCTTTTGTCTGAGTCCATAATTGATGGATATCATCAGCAATGGATTGAGTTGCTGGGGACGTCACTGAGAGCTTCAGTGGAAGTGATGGTGAACGTCCATATACCACTTCAAAAGGTGTTGATCCAGTGGATGATGCTGGATGAGAATTAATGGTGAATTCAGCCCATGGTAACAGTTCGGCCCAGTTATTCTGACGGCAACTCACATAGGCCCGAATGAACTGTTTCAGGGTCCTATTCATCCGTTCTGTTTGGCCATTTGATTGAGGATGATAGGTTGATGTATAATCTAGAGAGATGTCAAAAAGCTTGCACAAAGCCTTCCAGAATCTTGCCGTGAACTGTGATCCTCGATCCGAGACTATGTGCTTCAGTAGGCCGTGAAGGCGAAAGATGTGGGTTATGAAGCGCTTCGCAAGCTCAAAGGCTGAAGGTAAGCCAGGCAGCGCCACAAAATGGGCCATCTTGCTGAAACGATCGACTGTGACCCAAATGGTATTCATTATTCCAGAGAGCGGAAGATCGACAACAAAGTCAGTAGCGATATGCATCCAGGGCTGTTCCGAAACTGGAAGCAGTTGCAGCAATCCCCACGGTTGGCCAGAAGTAGGTTTGTGCTTGGCACAGTTGCACAAGATGCTACATAGGAGAGAGTATCTTCCTTGATAGTTGGCCACCAATAATACTTCTGTAGCTTCAGCAGGGTACGGCGTTGACCAGGATGGCCAGCCAGCTTGGAATCGTGTGCCCAATAGAACACTTTCTTCCTGAGGTGTTTAGGCACAATGGTTTTACCAGTGGGCACAGTATGAATAGCCGCCAAGATGACTTTCTTCGGGTCGATAATATGCTGAGGTTCTTCTGGAACATTCTCCGAGAGAAAGGAGCGTCACAGGGCATCAGCTCTGGTATTCTTGTCTCCGGGACGAGACCATCTGGCTTGTCTATGGTTAAGACGTTGCGCATGGCAGAGATACTCTAGATTCTTATGGTAATTTGATGTTGAGCACCTTCGAGCCAAGGCTGCTATTCCTCGAATGCCAACTTAATAGCCAGGAGCTCTTTATCTCCGATCCCATAGTTCTTCTGTGCCAGAGAGAAATGTCACGAGAAGAAGGAGCAGGGACGTAAGGATTTGGAGTCTCCGGTTTGGCTCAATACAGCCCCCACACCGACATCAGAAGCATCGACCTCCACGATGAATGGCTTGTTGGGGTCTGGATGACGCAGGCATGGTTCAGTGGAAAAGGCAGTCTTTACATCCTCGAACGCAGAAATGGCCTCCGCAGACCATTTAGAAGCATTGGCCCCTTTCCGGGTCATTGCAATTAAGGGCACAGTTAAAGAAGAATAATTCTTTATAAAGCTTCTATAGTAATTAGTGAACCCCAAAAATCATCTCCGGGCCTTCAGGCTGGTAGGTTGGGACCAATTTTTAATAATCTCTAATTTTTGGGGATCCATCTGGAAGCCATCTTTAGACACAATATAGCCAAGAAAAGGCACAGAATCCTTATGGAATTCACACTTGGATAACTTGGCGTCGAGCCGATGTTCTCAAAGTCTTCGTAGTTCTTGTTTGACGTTCTCTAGATGAGTAGACAAGTCCTGAGAAAATATCAGGATGTCATCTAGGTACACTACAACACTCTTGTACAACAGGTCCCGCAGGATGTCGTTCATCATGTTCTGGAACACAGCGGGTGCGTTGCACAGGCCGAAGGGCATTACTAAGTACTCGAAATGACCATCTCGAGTGTTGAAGGCTGTTTTCCATTCATCGCCACTGCAATGCGAAATAAGTTATAGGCTCCCTTCAGGTCAAGTTTCGAGAATATCTTGGCACCTTGAAGCCGGTCGAACAGCTCTGAGATTAAAGGCAGGGGATATTGGTCTTTGATCATGATCTCGTTCAGACCTCGATAGTAGATACAAAGACGTAAAGTACCGTCCTTCTTCCCCACAAAGAAGAAGCCTATGCCGGCTGGAGACTTTGATGGTCTAATTTTATTTATTTATTTATTTATTTATTTAAAAAGATTTCTATACCGTCTTTACAAACAAAAATTTGACCAAAACGGTTTACAATATATTCAAAATCAAATAAAATAAGAATAAAATAAAATCAAACTAAAAGATAAACATCTAAAATTACATAAAAGTATATAAAAATAACATCAAAATGTTATGAACCCTCCTGTAGCGGGGCTACGGGAGGCGCCTTACCTCTTCCTGGAGGCCGCTCCAAGCCAGGGTCTCGCCTGTGAACTGTCCAGGATTTGCTCCAGGGCTTGGGAGGCCTCGATGTCCGTGGGGCCTGCCTGAGGCTGCTTGTGCTTGCATGGACTGCCTGGTTTGAGCCACGCCCTTCCCTAGGGGCCAGCCCGCAGCACTTCTCCGTAGTTATTGGGCCAGCTAGGTGTGGGCCTGCCAAACTCCTCCCGGGGAGTTGCTGGTCTGCAGCCCTATAAAAGGACTTCAACTTCAGTCTGTCTTTGCCTTGCATCGTGGTGACTTCCCTCTGGAGGCTCCTGCCTGCCAGAGCCTTGTAAGGTTGTCTGTTCTTCCTGGAGCTCCTTGTCTCGTCTGCTTTTATACCATGTCTTGATGTCTTGATGTTTTGCCTGAGGTCCCTGACCATGTCCTGATGTTCCGCCATGATCCTCCTTATCCTGATGTGTCCGCCTGCTAGGATGTTCTTCCCTGCGTCTTCGTCTGGTGCTCTCGAGCCTTCTGTTCTTGTAAGCCGGTGCTCTCGGATGGTGTATGCCCGAGAATGAGGTGGCTTGCAGGTGGAAAGTGTCCCTGTGCTCCTGAGCCTCTGTTCCTGCCAGCCTTGGGGGAAGCTTCAGATGACACCGGCTCCGTCATTGGAGTTCCTTCTTGCCTGGATCTTCCCTGCACTGTTCCGCTCTCCTCGTGGTCCGTGACCAGCCTACAAGGGCTGTGTAGGGCGCGCAGTGGGACAGGGTGGTCCATGACTCAGTCCCGCGGGTGGCCTGAGTAGGGCGCCCTGAGAGACAGTGCCAATGTCCATGCCTTATGTGTGCTTGTTTGGATGTCAAGTTCCTCGTCCGTGATGCCGATGCATCAACCCTGCTGTTGTCAAGTTCCTCGTCCGTGATGCCAATGCATCAACCCTGCTGTTGTCAAGTGTCTTGTCTGCGATGCCGCCGCATCGATCATAGTCCTGTCTTCGTGTCAAGGCCTCCATCTGCCCTCAACCTCAGGCCAGGCCTGCTGCTCCATGCTGTTCGCAGCAGGTCCGAAAGGGCTCGGAATGGTCGGAGGACCATTCAACTTCCAACATCCTTGGATGTTGGCCTTGGGAGCTTGCAGGCCTGGCAGAGGGTAAGACTGTGTTCAGCCATGCGGAGCCACCGTCAACCCTCGGCTCGGCCCTGAAGGTCTGGGCCCGGGCTAAGGCCCAAGGGCACACTAAAACACCCCTTTCTCAACACAAAAACATAAAAAAAGAAAGCAAAGTTAAGGAAAAAAAGTACAATATACTCTTTAAGCCCTAGTTCTACCTATAATATACTTTAAATAAATTCACTATACTAAACTTTATCCAAAACAGAAGAAAGCCAGAAGAAAATAAAAATAGAAATAAATTCCAAAAAACTTTCAGTGCACTATAGCATTGTGTCATGCTAACTCAGTCACAGTGAGACATTTTAAGAAGATTTATGTAAATTCTCCTCAGTGTACTCGGATATAGCCTTATTTTCTATTACAGAGAGTGGATAGACACATCCTTTAGGAGGTTCAGTGTTCGGTTTCAGCATTATGGCACAGTCGTAAAATCTATGAGGAGGAAGGATGTCAGCAGCTTCTTTGGAGAACACATCACAGAATGATGCGTATTGAGGCGGCAGTCCTGACATCACTGGAGTTGTAGGCATGCAGAGGACAGGAGAAACCTCCTTAAGGCAATTGCCATGACAACCTGGGCCCCAGCAGGAGAGTTCCAAGTTGGCCCAGTCGAATTGAGGCTGATACAACTGCAACCAGGGTAACCCCAGAACGATAGGGTGCATGGCCTTCTCTAACACAAAGAAGGGAATTGACTCAGTATGGAGGGCTCCGGTGCAAAGGGTTACCGGTTCGGTGCGACTGGTCACGTCACCCGGCAAAAGCTCTCCATGGATAGATGATAAGAGCAGTGGAACTTTCAAAGTGACGAGGGGAATCCTTAAATGTTCCACTAGGCGTCGAAGTATAAAGTTGCCCATGCCCTTGAATCCACCAGGGCAAGAGTTTGAAATTTGGATGGTCCGCAGATCAGGGAGACTGGGAGAGAGCGCGGAGGAGAGGGCGTAGTAAGGCCTAAGAACAGTCCTCCCGCAGGGCTTAGGCCCGTTCGTTTTCTGGATGAATTGGGCAGGTTGGGACATTGTGACCAGCTTGTCCACAGTACATACACAGGCCATGCCTCTTCCGAAGTCTTCTCTCTTTTGAAGTCAGGTGACTGCGACCAAGTTGCATCGGTTCCTCTCCACTGGCGACAGGTATTGCTGGAACCATCCGAAGTGCAGGTTTAGTACGAACCTCCTTCTGACCCGGTTCTTTACTAGGCTTGAGTTCTTTCACCTTATCACGAAGCCGGTGGTCAATTCTAGTAGCCAAAGCCACTAGTTCATCCAGCGAGTCAGGTGTTTCATGAGCGGCCAGCTCGTCTTTCAAGCGAGTATCCAGACCTCTGAAGAAGAGGGTTTTCAGACATTTGGAATCCCAGCATAATTCCGTAGCAAGAGTCTTGAACTCTATTACAAAATCAGCCAGTGGTCGGATGCCTTGCTTCAGGTCCACCAGAGCAGAACCAGCAACAGTCACTTGAGCAGGATCATCAAAAACGGATTTAAACAAATCAAAAAATCTGTCAATATCCTGCAGAATTGGATCCTTACGTTCCCACAGCGTTGAGGCCCAAGACAAGGCCCTTCCATCAAGATAAGATAGAATATAAGTAGTCTTGGCGTAGGCTGTGGGAAAGTGAGAAGGCTGTAATGCAAAATGCATGCAGCACTGATTTAGGAAACCTCTAGTTCTTTGAATCTCTCCAGAGAAATGAACTGGAGCAGCCGGAGGTACCGTAGTCTTTATAGTTACTTCAGGTAACTGACCTTCATTACTGGAAGCAATGCTTTGATTCTTCTATGCGTGCAGCTGATGGAACGCAGGAGTGAGTTTCTCCAATGCGTCTTGTTGTTCAGCAATGCGCAGGGCCAGGCCCGGAATGGCCTGCAGGGCATTGAGCTGTGCCGGATCCATGGAGTTAGCAATCTGTTATAATTAGTGAGGTTTGGGTGGACCCTTGGACACTGTGACAACTGACCACGCCCACGGGGGGAAGTCCTGTGAGGGGCCACAGGTCAGGCTCAGCTCTGGACACACAAACACAGATATTTCTTTATTTAGACAGTTTGAGAAGCCACCAGAGGTGGCAGTAGTGAGTAGAAGATGTAGCCCGGCTGGGCTAGTATTCCCCAGAGCACTGGAACAGCAGTTCCTCCGGTAGCAGTGCTGTAGTGGAGAGAACTGAGAAAATGAGTATAATAGAACATTCACAGAGTCCCAAGTATGGAGAAGCCCCGAGATAGGGAGAGCTGGCTCTTGAGGAGCGAGTACCAGATCCCTGGGAGCAGAGAGACTCGTTGGCAAAGTACTCACACAGCGGTTCCACGTAGGAGATGGCACTGGCGCTGGAACGGAGGCAGGTCCTCGAGGAGCGAGTACCTGGTTCCAGGGAGACAGCTCTGAGGAGTGGATGATAGTAGTACTCACTGATGATGTCTGTAGCGAATTCTTCCAAGTAGAATAGGAGATAGATGCAGGCAGCGGGTCAGGGATCATGGGCCCTCGAGGAGCAAATACCGGTTACCTGATAGCGGCCTGAAAGAAGCAAAAGAGGCCCCCCGAGGAGCGGGTACCCCGTTAGCAGAAAGAGTCCAATAGAAGTTGGAAAGGCAGAGTAGCTGGGTACGGAGAGCCAATCCCATCCATAAGAATTCCCCTTGCTAACTCAACGGCTAGCAATAAACTGTAGGCTTAAATATCCGGTCAGCATGACGTCATCACAGGGGGACGCCCCTGAGGAACACACCAATGAGGAAATAAGAATGAGGGCTGCGTGGCACGCTCTCCCTAAGGTACCTGTAGAACATGGCGGGTGGCAGCGCCCAAGCCGGTCTGGGGATGCCGGAGAGGACGGCAGGTGGATACCGCGGCAGCCAGGCATCTGTGAAGAGTAGGAGGAGCCACAAAAAAGGAAAGGTAGGCGGAGTGAAGCCGTCGGGAAGTGACAGTTGCAACACATTCCTGGCTTCTCTGGATCTTACAGAAGCCTATCTGCACATTCCGATTCACTCGGAGTCCCAGTGTTTTCTTCGCTTCATGATCCTGGGACAACATTTTCAGTTCAGGGCACTTCCTTTCGGTCTGGCCACAGCCCCACGTACTTTTACTTTTACCAAAGATGGTGGTGGTAGCGGTAGCACTGGATGATCAGAGCAAAGATCTCTGTCGACAATTGATTTGCAGGGTTTGCGATGTTCTCCACTCTCTCAGGTGAGTTGTGAATATGACCAAGAGTCATTTGACCCCGACACAGTTCCTAATCTACCTGGGAGCGAGGTTCAACACCCGGTTAGGCAAAGGGTTCTGTCGGAAGAAAGGGTGCTATCTCTTCAGAACCGAGTTTGACAGTTGTTGCAATTATGAATTCCCAGAGTATGGGATTAATTGCAGGACTTAAGGTCCATGACTTCAACCTTGGAGTTGGTTCCCTGTGCTTTTCTCTATATGAGGCCATTTCAGAGGGCACTTTTGGCACTTTGTAAGCCGAGTTCAGAGGAGTTTTACCTGCCCCTGCCCCTGCCCCTGGAGGGGGAAGCCAGGGGCAGGGGCTTCTCCGCAGAATGGACCTCGAGGTCCTGGATTGGGTGGTGGTGACAACTGACACCAGCCTTTCCGGCTGGGGGGCGGTTTGTCAGCGCCATTCCATCTAGAGCATTTGGTCTACAAAAGAGTCTGCATGGTCTATCAACTGGTTGGAAACCAGGGCATTGCGGCTTGCGTTGAGGGAGCTCTTGCCGCTAGTGAAAGGTCGCTCGGTCCGGATCCTGTCGGACAATGCGACAGCAGTGGTGTACATCAATCGGCAGGGCAGTACCAGGAGTCAGGCGCTGGATCAGGAGGCTCAGCTCTTGATATGTTGGGCGGAGGTCCAACTAGAGTGGATAGCGGTGTCTCACATAGCCAGCATTGAAAATGTCCAAGCGGATTTTCTCAGTCGCACTCGCCTAGATCCAGGAGAGTTAACGGAGACTGCAATGCAGCTCATCCGGAAACGTTGGGGGTCTCCTCACGTAGATTTGATGGCGACTCATCAGAATGCCAAAGCAGTATGCTTCTTCAGTCAAAGGAGACAGCCCAGGGCCAAAGGTGTCGACGCGCTGGTTCTGCCTCAGCCGCAGGGAGTTCTGCTTTACGTGTTCCTCCCTTGGCCTCTGGTGGGCAGGGTGTTGCGTCGCATCAAGAGACATCACGGGGAAGTGATTCTGGTTGCGATGGAGTGGCCTTGGCGTCCGTGGTTTGTGGATCTCATCAACATGGCAGTGGACGTGTTGCGTCGGAGGTGGATCCTTGGGCTGAGGTGGGGTTGACGCAACCTATAGGTAAGGACCTATGGGTCCCCACCATCGGCAGGTGGAGTGGGCTGAAGATAGAGACCACTGGAGCTTCACCTATACCAGCCCTTGTTCCCCAGGGGGTTGAGCCTTTGGGTGCCAGGGCCGGCAGGACTTAGGTGGGCCTCGAGGTTGGTTTGAAAAGAAAGATAGTTCAGTCCAGAGACAACAGTCGATAGGTGGTGTAGTCCTACCCTGGATTGGATTCCGTACAGGAACTCAGGCGCCAATGGAATAGAGAGTAACTGGAGGCGCTCAAGCAAAGAAAGGCTGGAGCCTTGTAAGTCCACCTCCAGGGAATAGGCTAGAGGAGGCGTCACTGACAGGCTAGGATCAGGGCCGGCGGCAAACAGAGGTCATGGCAAGTAATGTAGAATTCTGAACACAGAGAAGTCTGTAGCATAGTCATTCAAGGCAATGGTCAGGGCACGGAGAAGGCAGACGTAGTCAATTGTAGCTGGAGATAAGCTGAAGATAAGCTGAAGAGTAGTCAGGCGTAGCAGAATTGAAATCCAGAGAGTCAGTCCAACACATAGACAAGACAGGAACGAGGAAGACAGAAACCGGGAACCACAGGAATCAGGAACATGAAGTAGAGAGGATTCTCTATCAGCAACGAGTACGAAGAGTACAGGGAGACCTGTTGCAAAGGCAATGCTATGGAGCGAGGCCTGAGCTTATATACACTGAAGAGTTTGACTTCAGAATCCGGGTCCGCAGCCAAGTTCCTGCCGCAGGCCCTTTAAAAGAATCAGCAATACGCGCGCGAGCCTAGGGTGGGACGCGACGCCAATGGCGGCGTCTCTCCACAGGCCACACGGAGAGGCCCGAGGAGCAGGGGTATCCTGGCTGCAACGCTGGGGACCACGGCAGAGCCGAAGGCACCGGAGGCGGCCCAAGGTCGGAGCTGGCGGCCCACAGGAGCTGGAGTTTGTGAAGGAAGTTGAGAGGGCCGCGCCGCGGGTCTGCTGCGGGCGGCACACATAACAGGATGGTCCAATTAGTTTGGGACATCTCAAGGGCCTTCTTCGGCAGGGTCCCATATTTTCCAACCAGGTCGATCACTATTGTCTCGCAGCTTGGCTTTTGAAAGGTGGAGGTTAAGGAGTAAAGGTTATCCGGAGTTGGTTGTCACCATTTCGTTGCAGGCCAGGAGGCAATCTACTAATCTGGCTTACATTAGAGTCTGGCGGGTGTTCGAGTCCTGGTGTATTGCTCATGGGGTTCATGCCCTTTGGTTCTCCATCCCCGAGATTTTGTCTTTTCTGTAGGAAGGTTTTGCTAAGGGTCTATCTCAGAGTTCCCTTAGAGTTCAAGTGGTGGCCTTGGGCTGTCTGCGAGGTAAAGTTGGTGATTCCGCTATTTCAGCTCATCCGGATGTGATAAGGTTTCTAAGAGGAACGGAGAATTTGAGGCCTTCAGTTCGGAAAGTGTGTCCTTCTTGGAATCTGAATCTAGTTTTACGGGGTCTTTGTTCAGCACCGTTCGAGCCTTTGCGGAGGGCAACGTTGAAGGACTTGACTCTTAAAGTGTTTTTTCTGATAGTGATTTGTTCCGCTAGGCGGATTTCAGAATTACAAGCTTTGTCCTGTCGGGATCCATTCCTTCAGATTTCAAACTAAGGGATCTCATTGAGGACAGTGCCTTCCTTTTTACCAAAGGTTGTTTCCGCTTTTCATGTGAACCAGACAGTGGAGCTTCCCGCTTTACTGGAGGGGGAGGCGTCTGCTCCCATTGTGAGAGAACTCAAGAGATTAGATGTTTGCCAAGCTCTTTTGCGCTATCTTGAAGTGACTAATGATTTCAGGAGATCCGATCATCTTTTTGTCTTGTGGAGCGGCGCGAACCGAGGTTCTAAAGCTTCCAAGGCTACTATAGCGCACTGGTTGAAGGAAGCTATTGGTTCCACTTACATTACTGCTGGGCGGCAGGTTCCGGAGGGCTTACACACTCATTCTACATGGTCTCAGGCGAACTCCTGGGCAGAGGCGCAATTGGTATCTCCTCAGGAGATTTGCAGAGCTGCAACTTGGAAATCCTTACATACTTTTGTGCAACACTATTGTCTGGATTTGGGGGCTTCTGGGTCTCCTTCTTTTGGCGAACGTATTCTACGAGCAGGACTCTCCAGGTCCCACCCCATTTATGGAGCTTTGGTACATCCCAGGAGTCTGGACTGATCCGGGTACATACAGGGAAAAGAAAATTGGTTCTTACCTGCTAATTTTCGTTCCTGTAGTACCACAGATCTGTCCAGAACCCGCCCATTTTTCCTGGAGGTGGAGAGTCGCTCGCTCAGCTGTAGTTTTGCCTTATGCATACAGATTCAAAACAGTTGTACTTTTTTCTATTGATTCATTGGATTGAGTGTTGCAATTTTTTGCTTGAGTACAGATCTATACTGAGGAACTGCAGGTGGCACTAGGCTTTATGTATGTCTTCACCTGTTGGCAGGGATGTATGTGCCCAGGCATCTGGACTGATCCGTGGGACTACAGGAATGAAAATTAGCAGGTAAGAACCAGTTTTCCTTTTTAAATGTAATATGTCTTTTCCTTTGATCTGTTAGGTATATGAAAAGACACCCTGCATGCAACCTTTTGCCTCAAATGAACTCATGCTTTTAGAGACCAGCAAATCTTTAAATGTTCTGTATGTTCACAATGGCACATTCGAACCGTACTTTATCTACTGGCTCTTTCCTTTGCAAATGGCATTAAAGCAAAACTTGCCTACAGGTAAAACATTTACTCTCTTGCAATGAAGTTGCTCCATACGTTTTAGGGTATGAACAAAAATTTAAATGAGAGATTTAATAAAAGGTCTTGTTGATTATGCTTTGGTCTGCTCCAGTGCTGATTTGTCTCTTAATACCAAATAAGAATATAAGAACATAAAATGTGCCATGTTGGGTCACAGTGACACCAAGATCCCTTTCCCGAGTGGTAGCTCCTAATTAAGGAACCCTGCATTGTGTATCTAGGCAGGGTGTACTGAAGTCCATGTGTAGAAAATTCACGTACTTGCGTACCCCTGCGAGGCATACATGCACACCTTTGCTCCTGGTTGGGAGTACCCGTACAGTTACACATGTAAATGGTTTCTCTGCCCTGGGAACGCCTCTTTCAAGTGTGCATGCAAGTGCGTGCAGATTGTTTCCGTGCCTACTTTTATGCATACAATCCCCCGGGGTCATTTTCTAAAATCTATTTAAACATGTGAATGCTTTTGAAACTTACCTCCTTAGTTGGGATTATTTTTCCCTGTGCGCATCACTTTTAAACTTTTTCCCCAGAGTCTTTGCGTCAGCTTTGAAAGGGAAAGGGATCCTTTGGAAAACAGAGTCTGAAATTGTCTGTGCACAGACCTGACCCCTGATCTTTGTGTGGGGACTATTTCCATAAAACTCTGTGTGTCCGCGAGTGTGCACAAGCGCTGACCCCCACCTAGACTGCACCCCTCTGCTTTCCATGAGTAGTTGTATGCTCGGACCGGCAGTATGCACATAGCTTTCCATGCAGATAGGGTGGGCGTTTTTGCAACACCCTTTTTCCACATGAAAACCCTGTTTTATACGCAGAGATGACTTTGGAAATCGCTCTTTCCATTT
The DNA here is from genome assembly GCF_901001135.1 of Rhinatrema bivittatum. Taxonomy (NCBI): domain Eukaryota; kingdom Metazoa; phylum Chordata; class Amphibia; order Gymnophiona; family Rhinatrematidae; genus Rhinatrema; species Rhinatrema bivittatum. Next base: position 175,372,537 of record NC_042622.1, read on the forward strand.
CACCTCCATGGTGATGCCCACTTTCCCTTTCTTTCAAGACACTTTGGCACTTGCCCAGGAACTGCATCCCGACATTCAGTGCCTGGTATTATTCTGGCATGAAATACGACATGCAAAATAAAAATCAGGCAAATACATTTTTGGTGATGCAAAAATGAATTTTTTGCTTTCAGCTGAGCATACCTATGAGCTGGCCTTGTACCTGCATTTCCTAATCCAAAACCTCTTTCCATCATGGCTGGAAATCTGTGCAATGGCTGAACGGGTCCTGAGCCTGCTTGAAATGGAGGATGGAGAATTCTTTGCACATCTTCAGCACAATTTGAGAAAGGAGGTTACATCTGACCACAAAGTATGAACCTTTCCTTCATTAGATCCAATCTGCTGCTTTTATTGACCCTACAAGTAAGAAGACATTGTGTGCTTCTCAAGCCAACATATGGAAATCTGTGCATGAGGAGGGACAATTTCAGTTTCTCTGATAAAGTGGGATTTGGTTATGTAAAATGGCCAGATTGAACATTCCCTGTACATACCCAAATCAGTCCAGACTCCTGGGTTTTGCCTCCCTTCCAGCAGATGGAAACAGAGAAAATTTCTCAGGCACCGCCTGCAACTCCCCAGTATTTTGTCTTTCTCCAGCAGATGGAGGTGGTACAAAACCTGCGGTTCTGAACCCAAGGAAAAAAAAATAGATTTGGGAAGCAAGTTTTATCCTCCCAGAGGGTTGGCAGATCCTGGTGAGACCATCCCCCCTGGTAGAAGGTGAGGACAAGCAGGGATTGGGAACCCCAAAAGTGCTCTTTTGGGCGCTGGGGGTGACAGCTGGTGGTCCAGCTCCCCCCCCCCCCCTCCAGGAAGGATCCTGAGAAACCTCCGCCTCCTTTTCTTCTTCATGGAGGTATTTTTCTTTCTTTTTTAATAAAGTTAAAAAAAAAAAAAGTTTTAGGTGAGAGGCAGTGGAGCATTTTGCTTGCGATCCTGATCGCTCGTCTGAAGGGGGTGAGTTTGCATTGTTTTGGAGGTTTTGTTTTGTTCGTGGATCTCTGACCTCAATTCCCTCTGCTTACCGGCACTGGCCCCGTGATCTTTATCGGCCTGTGCTCTGCCCCGCACAAGCCAGTGCTCGTTCTGTGCAGAGCGGCTTTTGAGTGTCGCTAAAGCAGATCGTTGTTCCCGTTGTCTCCCCAGTGGGAAAGCGGTTCTGAAGCTGCAGGAGCAGATCCGGCGGTTGTTGCTGCCCAAGCTATGGGATTATTTGCAAGTTCTGGGCTGTAGGGCCTCAACCCTGGAATTAGTACCGTGGGCTTTTGCTCACATGAGACCATTGCAGAGAGCGCTTTTGTCTTGGTGGATCCCGGACTCGGAGGAGTTTCAGATTCCATTGCCTCTCGAGGGTGTCACTTGGGAGAGTCTTTCCTGGTGGCTTCTAACTTCCAATCTGGTCCGGATTGGGTTACTACCGATGCCAGTCTCTCTGCTTGGGGAGCGGTATGTCAGCATCATTCAGCTCAGGGTGGCTGGTCCAGGAAAGAGTCTGTGTGATCTATCAACTAGCTAAAGACCAGAGCAGTCCGCTTAACCTTACAGGAATTTCTACCGTTGGTGAGCGGTCGGTCAGTGAGGGTCCTCTCGGACAATGCAATGATGGTAGCTTATATCAATCGTCAGGACAGAACCAAGAGTCAAGGAGTAGCCCAGGAGGTACAAGAGTTAATTTGGTGGGCAAAGCAGCACCTGGAGCGAATAGTGGCATCCCACATAGCCAGGGTCGAAAACATTCAAGCAGATTTCTTGAGTTGGACGGCGTTAGATCCGGGCAAGTGGAATTGTTGGAGTCCACGATGTAGCTCATTTGTGAATGGTGGGCCCCCCCCCCCCCAATATGGACCTAATGGCGACTTGTCTGAATGCCAAGACCTCTTGGTTTTTCAGTCAGAGGCGAGAGCACAGAGCACGGGGCAAGGGGGTAGATGTCCTGGTTCTACCTTGGCCACGGGGGGGTGCTGCTTTATGGCTTTCCTCCCTGGTCGCTCGTGGGAAAGGTTTTGCGTTGCATAGAAAAGCATCAGGAAGAGGTAGTCTTAGTGGCACTGGAGTGGCCGCACCATCCTTGGTTCATGGATCTGGTCAACTTGGCAGTAGACAGACCAATTTGCTTGGGTCATATGAAGGGACTTCTGCACCAGGGACCCATATTTTCCGACCAGGCTCCTTGCTTTTGTCTAGCGGCATGGTTTTTGAGAGGTGGCGATTGAGACAGAGGCAGTTATTACTACGTTATTGCAAGCCAGGAGAAAGTCCACTAATATTTCTTATGTACGGATATGGAAAGTTTTTGAGTCCTACTGTTCCAGCAAAAGTGTTAATCCTCTCAGGTCATCAGTCTCTGACATTTTGCCTTTTCTGCAAGAAGGTTTCACCAAAGGCTTGCCTCTCGGCTCACTTAAAGTACAAGTGGCAGTTCTAGGTTGTCTTTGTGGCAAGATAGATGGTTCCTCTATTTCTGCACATCCGGACGTTATTTGGTTCCTTAGGGGGACAAATAATTTGCGTCCTCCACTTCGAAGGGTTTGTCCGCCCTGGGATCTTAATTTAGTCCTCAGGGAGCTCTGTGAGGCTCCTTTTTTTTTTTTTCTTTATGGATTTTCACAATCTTTAATGATACAACATTATAAAACATTCTTATTGATAACATAATTATATAAGAATATCATATTTTCATATATTATTAATCAATATCTGTTATATAAAGGTAATCCAGGAGAAGATAGTTTACTGAGCAAGTTAACAAGGAAACATAACTTATAAAGAAATCTAGGGAGATTTAATTCCCTCCCCCCCCCCTCTTATAATCAGAGATAATAAGCCACTATCCTTCATTTTGCTCCTATCCATTAGCTGTGTCTATGGGTGGGAATCTAAAAAAGATGAAGAGAGGAAACTTCCATAAATACATATTTATATTCTTTATATATTATCTCGCATCTGCACGGGAATCTTAACATAAACCTAGCTCCCCTAGCAAGAATATTTGATTTTAATCTCAAAAATTCCTTTCTTCTTGTTTGAGTACTTCTCGCTAGGTCTGGGTAGATCCAGATCTACTGTCCATAAAATTTCTCCATATGATGTCTCAGAAACATTTTTAGGACTACATCCCTTTCAGATTGAAATAAAAACTGTACAAAGAGCGTAGTGTTGCGGTCCTCCAACGGAATAGAACCCATTATATTTGTTATATTTTTAACTGGTGGGGAAGGATTACAAGGAGCGCCGGGACTCAAAGAGATGACCTCTGCCCTAGGTGTTACTTCTTGCTCTACAGTGACATCCTTTGCAGCACCTTCCACCGGCGTCATAGTGGCTGGCATCATAAAAAAGGATTCAATCTGAGGCTGTGATGGTAAAGGAAGGGGAGACGAAGTCATAGCCTCCCGAATCCTTGTCTTTCTTTTTGTATGAGGCATATTTACTGAGACAGTACTTTGAAGAAAAAGCAGATTTAAATCACCTCTTTTATGTTATCTCTGAAAAAGAGTTTCTTAAAATCTCCTGGTCAAGGGAGAGTGGAGAAAATCAGGAGGAGTTAAAGAAATATTTTACTCACTTATTGAAGTTCTTTCAGACAATCAAAAGTGTTTCCAGATGGATAGTTACTGCAAAGCCACGCGCCCCTTTGGTGCGCGTGGTGTCGACTGCGCGCCGCTGTGGGCGTTCCTTTTAAGCCGTGATGTCATCAGCAGCGTGACACTCTCCTTTGGGGCTAGGGTAACGCCCTTACCCCCGGTATGCAGTCACTAGCCAAAAAGGAAATATTCACCAGGTAATCCAACCAGCTCTCCTGCGCTGATTCCTCTCTCCCCGAGTTTTCGCTGCTGGGGGCGTTTCTTTTAAGGCCTTCTAGCCTGTGATATCAGCAGCGCGACACTCTCCGTTGGGGCTAGGGTAACGCCCTTACCCCCGGTATGCAGAGAAGACACAGTCAATAGCCAAAAAGGAAATATTCACCAGGTAATCCAACCAGCTCTCCTGCGCTGATTCCTCTGTGAGGCTCCTTTTGAACCTCTCTGGAGAGCGACATTGAAGATCTTAACTCTCAAGGTTTTTTTTCTGGTGGCCATATGTTCGGCTAGAAGATTTTCTGAGTTGCAGGCTTTGTCTTGTCGTGATCCATTTCTTCAGATTTCAAATTCGGAGTCACGCTGAGGAAAGTGCCTTCTTTTTTACCAAAGGTGGTTTTGGCATTCAATGTAAATCAGAAGGTGGAGCTTCCAGGCTTTCCCACAGTGGATACATCCACTCTGCATGCAAGAGAGCTCAAATTGTTGGATGTGAGGAGAGCTTTATTGAGGTACCTCAAGGTAACGAATGACTTCAAGAGGTCAGATCATCTTTTTGTTTTGTGGAGCGGACCGAAGAGGGGCTTTCAAGCTTCTAAGGCTACTGTTGCCCGTTGGCTTAAGGAGGCTATTGGTTCCACTTACATTATTCGAGGTCGTCCGGTCCCGGAGGGATTGCGTGCTTATTCTAAGCGTTCTCAGGCAGCCTCGTGGGTGGAGGAGCAACTTGTTTCTGCACAGGAGATTTGCAGGCCAGCGACTTGGAAGTCACTACATACTTTTGCTAGACATTATCGTCTGGATGTGGGACATACAGGGTCCCCATCTTTTGGCAAAAGTGTTCTGCGAGCGGGAATCTCCCGGTCCCACCCTGAGTAGGGAGCTTTGGGAGACTGGACTGATCTGGGTACATACAGGGAAAGGAAAATTGGTTCTTACCTGCTAGTTTTCATTCCTGTAATACCATGGATCAGTCCAGAACCCACCCAGTCTAGTGAGGAGGAGTCATCCGCTCATTCAGTTTTTATAACAGAGAATATCTTCACTTTTTTAAAGTTTTTGAAGGTTGGGACGCTTTTCAAATTTGTTGTCATTGGCTTGGCTATAGATTAATACTGAGGAACTGCAGGTAGCACATGTGGTTAAGTAGCAGTGACAGTAAAACTTTCTCTGTCTCCATCTGCTGGAAGGGAGGCAAAACCCAGGGGTCTGGACTGCTCCGTGGTACTACAGGAACAAAAATTAGCAGATAAGAACCAATTTTACTTTGTACATCCAGATAAGAGCAGTGTTCCATGGGGAGGGGGAATGGGCAGGAGTTAGGACTTATGCACAGATTGGAGAGGTTTTCCCTGGGGGCAGGAGTGAGCACTTATGCACAGATAGGACAGGTGTTCCCTGGTGGGGAGGGGGAGGAGTTTGCACTTATGCACAGGAGAAGTTTTCCTTGGATGGGGAGGAGTTAGAACTTATGCACAGATAGGAGAGTTGCTGCTTAGGGTCAAGAGAAGGGCTAACTAGAAAATATTTGCATATAAATACAGGGGCAGGTCTGTGCAAGGAGTGAATTTTCAAAGGAAATTTTCTTCCCTTAAAAAATTTGCATAAGGTCTGTGGGTAAAAAATGCCCCGTGTGCACAATTTGAAATTGCGCCATTAATCTTTTGGAGGCTGTTTTACATTTTTAAGCCTGTGACTGAGCTTGTTGAGTGCATTACTCGTTTGGATCACATTTAAGATCGCTTCCTTCTTCTGATGTCTTCTCTATGCAAACCTGCCTTTGCCTGAAGCAGCCTAGTGTGATGTAACTAATTACATTTATCTGAAAGTAACCAGTGACATAACCAGTTATCTTTGAAAAGTAGCTGTCACACCCTGCTTGCAGTCAAGGAACATTTTTTTGGAGCTTGATCAATGGGAAGACCTGGGAGCTTTATCTCTTTTGGATCTCTATGGCACAAATACTTGGACTGACAGAGTTGTGGTGTCCGTAAAAGAAATTCCCATGTTGTTCCTTCCCCTACTATTTCAAGGATTAAGAGGTCTAACCGGGTCGTGTATCAGCTGTCTTCCTAACAGGACTGCTCCTTGCCTTCACTTTCTTTCCTTTTAGTAAGAGAAGGGTGAACATAACCTTTCTTACTCACTCTGCCTCTTTCTGGATTTTCCATTCTGCACACCACTTGTTGGCCCTCCTAGCTGCTTGTCCATCTGTGCTGCTCTTCTTCAGGAGCTTCTGCAGTTCCCCTCCCTTGAGAGGACACGAAGAAGCTCTCTTTTGCCCACCTGTGAAGGGGGGATCTCTGCGCTCAGTCCTCCTTTGCTGACTTTGCAGCTGGCAGAGTCCCATGGCCTGCTGAGCACACTGTACCTTTCAGCAGTCAGGCAATCTGCTCTTACCAGGAGTGGTTGCTTTATCCATGTACACTGGGATTGAATTCTTTTGTGGTGACAACTGACAAGAATGTGAGGCTCTGCCGAGACAAAGAACTGACTGGAGACAGTGACAGATTGTAGGGGGAGTGGGGGAGGAGAAGACAAATGGGGCAGGCACCCGGAGGGGGGCCCATTCGGGGTCAGAATAAGGGTAAGAGTAAGAGCGGGGGAGTAAGGGGAGTGGGCCGTGATCATGGTTCCAGGTCTAAAATCCCCTTAATCTGTGTCTGTCTGGTGATAGACTAGTTGGTTAGTTAGTGCTGTGTTCCCACTGCACAGAACTGGCAAACAGCAGCATGTAAAGCCCACCAGCTGATTCCTGATGAGCGCAGCATCTAACAATAAAACTGACTTCTCCATCCAGCTCACAGAAAGCAATCATAGCATTGTTTTTAAATAAAAGATATTCAGCTTTACTGAAGGATTATTATTAAAATGCTGTTGAAATCTATTTCCTGATCTTTTATTTCGTTAATAAGATGTTCAAATAACTCCACCCCTGTCCTGATTTTTATATTTTCCATCCTGGTTCATTCTGGAAGTAAGAGTCTTCCCTGTTTTATGAATGGGAAGAATATTAGTGCAGTTCCAGAGAAGGCTTTGGGTTGATATTAAAGAATAACATAGACTAGATAGGTCTTTATAAAGGCCAGAGGGCCGAGTAATTCTTCATATTGTTACGTGTTTTCCTCTGACAGTGGCAGAGGGTGGGGAGGAGAGCTGGTGCATGCATTTTTCTCAACACATTTCTGTTCAACTTTTGGATCCTGTAGGATTTCTTGGTAGAGATGACAGTTCAGAAAGTGTGTACAGCTTCAGATGGAATGGCCCAGCGCCATCGTCTCAGCATGGAATCACCACCAAGCCCGGTCGTTTTCCTGAGGAAGTGGATGGGGGAGGTAGAGATCCTCTGGAGTATTGTATGAATGGATTTTTTAAAAAGTGGTCTTTAATTTCTGTTACTTTTCATACTAGTGGGAACTGATGTGGGCATGAACAGGGGAATTTATGTGCTCTTCTTTCCAAATGGGAAGACGTTCAGCTGGGCAGACTGGCTAGCTGAGTCGGTCCTCTTCTGCCGTCTTTTACCACGTTATTATGTTACACTCTGCAAGAAACCAACATGATGACGTTTCTTCTTAGAGTATGTATTGGGGAAAAATCCTTAGTTATAACAGCTAAAGGCAAGTTTTCAAATCAGCATGCTGTACATGTAAAAATAATGAAAACTATTCATGAGGTCAGCGCCGCAGACATCTAGTAGTACTTAAAAAATGAGAAGGCATAGAGCGGAGTAATTTTGAAAGATTTTATGCAGGTAAACACATTAACCCTTGTAAAAACTGCTCTTTTACAATTGCCCCCCCAACGTGCCATGATTTCATTTAGAAATGGTGATTTGTACTTTGTTTCTGTTGCTGTGCACAGCCGGAGGATTTTACCCACTCTGAGAGTGAACACTTTATTTGAGTCGAATGCTTTTTATCCACAGACATTACTTTGAAGATTGCCTTCTTAGTAACCTGTTCAAATTTCCATCCAGTCTCGATAACTAGAAATTCACTTTTGGATATCAAAACCAATAAATCCATAGAGAGTTTTAGTTGGTTAGAGGAAAAGATATCTGTATAAAAGAATTCTGTTTCCTTTGTTAAATTAGCCCAAGTTTCAACCTCATGCTAATTCAGTCCCTTTCAGGCTGATACAGTAAGGTCACGTGGAAAACAGGCACTCAGTGTTAAGCGCCCGCTTTCCTAACGTGCAACCAGCAACCTCTCCTGGGCGTGCAATACCGTATTTAAATGAGGGGTCATGCAAGAAAGGAGGCGCTAGGGACAAAAGTGCGCTCCTAGCACCTCCTTAGCAGAGGAAGCCCAGGACAGGTGGCTGTCAGCGGGTTTGGAAAATGGACGCTCAATTTTACGAGCGTTCATTTTCCTAACCTGTGCACAGCCACGGGTTAGCAAAATGGGCACTCTTAAAATTGAACATCCGTTTTCCTAACCTGATCACCAGCACACTTTTTTTTTTTAACCTTTTGGTTCATACAACTTAATAGCATCATGATATTAAGTCAGAGGATGTACAGAAAAGCAGTATTTTCTGCTTCTCTTTACACTTTTTTGGGCTGCTCAAAAATGAATGCTTGCTCTTGGGCAGGCGTTAATTTCTGAGTGTAAAATATGCGGATCAGGCACACATTTTCTTTTCTGAATCTGGGGCAAATAGCTAATAGCCTCATAAACATGCATTGCATATGATGAGTGCTATTAGTTTTGGGGCGGATTTGGACGCATGTTTGGACATGCTAAACCCCTTAGGGGCAGATTTTCAAAGGGTTATGTGCGTAACTCTGAAAACCTGCTCCTGCGCGTGCCGAGCCTATTTTGCATAGGCTCAGCGGCGCACGCAAGCCCCGGGACACGAGTATGTCCCGGGGCTCTGAAAAAGGGACAAGAAGGGGGCGGGGCATGGGCGTGGCGCCGGTCCGGGGGCGGGACCGAGGCCTCCAGCACAGCCGCTGTGCAGGGGGATGGCACGCCGGCAGCCAGCCGGAAATAATTTAAATAAGGGAGGGGAAGGTGGGGGGGAGCGGAAGAAAAGTTCCCTCTGAGGCTGCTCCGATTTCGGAGGGAACGGGAAAGCCATCGGGGCCCCCTTAGGGCTCGGCGCGCACAAGGTGCACAAGTGTGCACCCCCTTGCGCGTGCCGACCCTGGATTTTATAACATATAAAATCGGGTGTACATTTGTGCACGCCGGGTAGAGCGCACAAGTGTACCCCGCATGCGTTTCTTTAAAAGTCTACCCCAGAATGTATAAGGGGTAGTGGATGCGCGTTAAACAGTGCGCTCAGCTGAGTGCGCTTTACTGTATCGGCCTGTTTGTATGTCTGTTATTAAGAGGTCCATATTGAAAAGGTTAGTTTGACTAACTTTTGGAGTGCTTACTGACTACATTATGTCTAGACAAATTGTTGCACTGACAAAGAGACGGTGCTAGGGGCATTACCAGAGCATAGTTTTACTTTGTCTAGGCAGCACTTATTTTCTGTCTGATTAAATAGCAGGCCTCAAGTTACCCAGCAACTTTCCCCAGCTAATTCTAGACCGGATGTTCAGCTGGTGCAGATTCAGGCTGGATATCCGGACAAAGGCATCCAGTTAACTTTATCTGGACACGGCCGGTTGAATATCAGCTTTTAAGTGTCCAATCTATGCGCACATCTTTTTCTCTCTTGGATTGTAAGTAAGCTGCATTTCTTGGTTGTGCCCAGGGCTTCGTGAGTGTCCTGGATTTCCCTGCACTATGGCTGATCTGGGACCAGCTGTTCATGCAGGACTGGAATGGAAAGGTGATGGAGAATTTCTGTATTGCCATCCTTATGTTACTGAAGAATTCTTTCCTGGCAGCAGATAATTATTCTGCTATAAGACAGGTATAGCAACATTACTTTTTCTGTGAAACGAATGATCTTTCTGGTCACTTTTTAGGTGGTAAATTTTCATATAAAAACATTCCTGTAGGGTTTACCAAGAAAGGTGTAGAATAAGTGTCAACATTCAGACATCTCTGGGTGTTCGTGTTTCAAATAAAAGCAATTATTGTGCATTCTCAGAGGAAGGACTTCTGCCCGAAAGTGCTACATTTAAGAATTGGATAAAAGGTGTATGAGTTTGGGGTTTGCTTGCACAGGGGTTTTTTTTCCTGTAGAATTCTTTCCCTTTCAGAAGTTGCAGGAAATTAAATACTTGGGCAAAACATGTGCATTTTCAAAACTAACTTGCAGCTTTCTACTTGACTTCTGCCCACATCGAAAATCTGGCTCTAAGTATCCCAAATAACTGTTCTTTGCTTTTTCCTGCCAGGTGTTTTTGTTTCATGGTTACCACCTACTCACTGCAGATATTCAGAGAGCCTGGATTCACCTACAGCAAGGAGGCTTAGCAGCTGACATCCCGGGACTCAACAGGCTGAACCAGAGGTAAAGGTTAGACTTAGGGAACATAGGCACCTAGATCCCTGGGCAGAGCCATGGAGTTTCACAACTCGGCTATATTTAGCTGCGTTTTAAGCAAGCATTGCCAGGGGCATGCTTGAGTTGAGGGGAGCCTTTTCTCCCCTTGAGTCCCAGCCACACAAATAGCAGTCCTTGGGTACTTTTGTGCCCGTGTGCCCTTACTCATGGAGAAAAGTGCCTGCATCGTTTGCCACTAGGACAGCAATGTCCAGACTGTGCACAGAAGTGTAAAGTCTGCATGCACCTTTCACCTGCAGGCTTTCCTTCCCTTTGAAAACGGAGCTGGAAAATGTTGGTGCACAAATTTGCACCTGCCATTGTGCAGATACTTTCTCCAGCAAAGTTCTGAGCGTCTGCTAAGGCCTAAGCGCTTAAGTGTTCACCTACACGCCTAAGTGCCAACCCTGCCCAGACTCCACCCTGCTATCTGAGCAGAAAAGTCCACATCTAGCAGGCAGGCAGGTTTCAAAGACCCCATTTCTGCACGTAAAAGGCTGTTTTATGTGCAGAAATGGCTTTGAAAATTGCCCTCCAGATAGGTAGAAAAAATTACCCTCACCCCCATGGAGGAATTTTCAGATCTGCTCATATAGTTGCAAAGACCCTGGGTACCTTTAGCTGTGACCTTTGCATCAGTTTTCAAAGGAGAATTTTGAGCATACGTTCTCTTTGAAAGTTATGCCAGAAAAAAACTACAAGCATAGATTTGAACCTATTTTTTTCTTTGAGGACTTTTTCCTCACTTTGGGGTAGATTTTCAAAGGGTTACGTGCATAAGATACGCGCGTAACCCCCAAAAACCTACCCCTGCCTCCCCCTGCGCGCACCGAGCCTATCTTGCATAGGCTCGGTGGCGCGCGCAAGCCCCGGGACATGCGTAAGTCCCGGGGCTTGAAAAATGGGCGTTCAGGGGGCGGGGCCATGGACGGGGCGCCAGCCCGGGGGCGTTCCAGGGGCGGGTCGAGGCCTCCGGAACAGCCACCGGGCCGGGGGATGGAGAGCCGGTGTGCGCAAGTTACACCTGCCCAGAGGCAGGCGTAACTTCTTCGACAAAGGTCGGGGGGGGGGGGTTAGTTAGGGCTGGGGGGCGGGTTAGATAGGGGAAGGGAGGGGAAGGTGCGGGGGAGCGGAAGGAAAGTTCCCTCCGAGGGAATGGAGGAAGGCTGCTCGGCGTGCGTAAGTTGCACAACTGTGCACCCCCTTGCGCGCGCCAACCCTGGATTTTATAATATGCGCGCGGCTGCATGCGCATGTTATAAAATCAGGCGTAGATTTGTTCGCACCGGGTTGCGCGAACAAATCTACGCCCACACGCATGTAATAAAATCTGGCCCTTTGATTTGAAAATGCAACCTAGGTGTGTTATTTCACCTCCCCTGACCAATGTGGGCAATTACAAAATTACCCCCAAGAAGATTATTTTAAAAGCCATTTCCTCGGGTAAAACAGTGCTTAACTAATGGAAATGGGCTTTGTAAAAATTGCCCACCTGATATGTGGATACATTTGATTTCTTTATTTGGTTTACTTATTTAAAATATTCCACATATTTAAGTGATATGTTTTGAGTAGATTACAATATCAGTAAAAACCATTCATTTAAGTATGCAGTGCACAATAAGAATTAAAATCAAATTAAAACATGGGACAAGAGGCGTTCTCGGGGCGGATATCCATTTGCAGAAACATACTTATGGTTTTCCTCTGTCCAACTTTTCCTGGAGTGATATTCAAAGTGAAAGTAACATGTGTCCTTTCACTCTGAAAGCTGCTGCAGAGTCTGCAGGTAAATAATGCCTGCTGACTCTGCAGTCATGTGAGCAGTTACAATATCCAACCCAGGGTCATTTTCAGATTGTTTTACACAGATAAAAAGGGTGAAATGCTTGTCAGTGAAGTCTGCAGGGAGGGAGGGGCAGGAAACATGGGGCAAATGAAAAGTATCCGCATTCCTCCTTCCAGCCAAAATTTTCAAAGGAAGCTGTGTGTGGCGTTTCACTTTGAAAATGAACTAGTAGGCCTGCGGAGTAGTCTCGGAATTGTCCCCTAAGCCATTGCAGACAATGTTTAAATTCCCAATATAGTAAACTCCTGGAAATAATACATTCTCCCTGTAGTGAATGTGCATTAATTCTAGACTGCTTATAGTCTTCTTTCCTAAATGAATACTTTAATATAAGGTAATTAAAATTCAGCTAAGAATCTTTTTATTGCAGTGTGTATTGAGACAGGACTGATAAAGTATTGAAACAGACTAATTAGTAATGTTTGTGTGCAGGCGGCACTCCACTATGGCTCCAGTGCTACAAGGTATGTAACTGCTCATGGCAATAGTCAAATGTGATGTTTTCTGTATTAGAAAAGAAGCACAGAATGTAACACTCTGGGATAAGTATGGAAGCCTACAGCAACTGTCAGAAAGGTTTTGCATCTCAGGTATAGCTAGCTGCCTCTTTAATTCTTTAAGCTGTTCACAGTTACCTGGCATTTGCAACTGGGTACTTGCCAGGTACTTGTGACCTGGATTGGCCACTATTGGAAACAGGATACTGGGCTTGATTGACCCTTGGTATGACCGAGAATGGCATATCTTATGTTCTTATGTTCTTATGCTTTAAATGGAAAAAATTGGTAGTGGTATTACATACATGATGGTATGTGATCAAGAATCTCCTCTATACACAGTTCCTTTCACGTAATGCCATTTTTGGAGAGAATAAAGGTTCAGCAGTAGCTGGAGATCTGAACCTTTGGCCAAAAGTAGATTTGTTTAGGGTAATTTTTTCCCTGGATTGGCCACTGTTAGAAACAGGATTCTAGGCTTGATGGACTCTCGGTCTAACCCAGTATGGCAGTTCTTATTTTCTTATTACTAATTTCCCAAGATAGCAACGGACTCCATATCTCCGAAACATTTGGATATTTATCCTTTCATGCTTGTGTCAGTTTTTGCAGAGAATATGTGTCCCATAAAAGTTATACGGTAGTTTTTATAAATGGGAGTAGTAACTGTAAACTTTCCAAACAGGTAAGTCAATTAGGGAGCAATATTCAAAATATTTTATGCCTGCACCTGCTTCAATGCAGGCACAAAGTACTCAGGGACCTTATACCCACAGATAAGCACTGGCCTGAATTTTCAAAGGGAGTTTCTCTTTACAAATGAACTTGCAGGCCCTGCACACTCCCCATGGGGTTTAATAATTGCCCTCCCCAATTGGTTTTCTAAGAAAGCAGTTTCCTGTGCTCCAACAAATTATATTGTTTGGTATCAAACAAAATGTTCTATTTATCTTTTGAATATTATGTTATTAGTAGATAATCAACAAAATATGTAATTAGTCCAAGGAAGGACACTTGTGGACATAATAATTGTGGCTCATGTATGCCAAAACCATCAGGTCACCCAGGATCCCTGCTGTTTGTTTTATTGTTATTTTAAATGTATAACTTGCCTTTGAACAAAAGCACTCAAGATGAGGTACACATACACAGACAAAATTACATGTAAACCGTTGCGATGGTATATAACTTAGCAACGGTATAGAAAAGATTTTAAATAAAAATAAATAAATAAATAAATTGCTACAATTAGTCACCGATGACAATAAAACAAACAGAAAAATCTCAACAATTTAAGATACAAATAGAAAACAAGTAAAACATAACTACTCCAATAAAATAGCATAAGTAAATAGTGTAAGTAAATTATATTAATTATAGTTATTATTATTAAAAGTAAAGTCCAATGACATTATTTACAGTTTATAGTTGGGCATTGTAAGGTCAAGAATTTTAGGCTTCCTGTTTTCGCAGAAGACATATATAACAGGATCTAGGGAAGAACATCAGCTGGACTGAAATTTTAAGAAATTTCTAAAATTTCAAAGGAGAATTTTTTAAATGGAACTGCCTGACAGTTCTTCCACTTTTTTGCTTACATTTTTCTGATGTTAGTATTTACAGCAACAACTTCCTTATACAGGAAAATCTTTGTAGAAATTTGTAACTGTACCTTTGAGGGAAATTTTCAAACAGCCTTCATAAGAAAATTGACAAACATGTTCCTAAGTGACACTATTTTTCAAAGTGGACTTATGCACTTAAGTCCACTTTGTAAATTATCCCATCAAATCTACCTGCACAAGATATGCCAACTAAAAGGTCCGCACAAATATTTCCTGAAAATGTACACCCATGCTTTGTAAAACTCCAAACGTATGTGCTTTAGTTCAGATCTCTCCACAGTCTTGCCCCTGGGAATGCCTCTGCTCAGCCCAGGTAAACTTACATGTGAGCAGGACATATGCTCATAAATTTCTCTGTATATCAGGCAGGCGGTTTAATCTGCAGAAGTCCCTTTGAAAATGACCCCCCTCAATGTACAAAATAAATGCTATTAGATAACTATTCACCAGTGTACAACTAAAATCAGTCTGGAGTGTTAGTATTCAGACTTTCCAGCTTGTGAAAGTTATTTCATTGCGCAGGATTTTTTAAAACTCTCAAACCCCGGTGTTTTCACCATTCTTATTGGGGTAGATATTCAAAGATATCCGGTTAAGAAAGTTAACTGGTTAAGACTTATCCAGATAGCTTACAGGAGATGCTCAGCAGCACAGTTATACTGCTGACTATCCCTGTAAAAATCGCTAGTTAGTTGGATAAGTTTTATCCAACTAATTTTAGACCTACTGTTGAGCAAGTCTAACTTATCTAGTTAACTGGATAAGCTTGAATACCTCTACTTATCTGACTAACGGGCCGATACAGTACAGTGCGCTCCGCTGGAGCATACTGTTAACCCACATTTGGACGCGCGTTTTTGATGTGCTAGCTTTACTCCTTATTCGGTAAGGGTAATAGCGTGCTGAAAACGCGCGTCCAACCCCCCCTCGAAACTAATAGCACCTGCAACATGCAAATGCATGTTGATGGCCCTATTAGTTATGCCTGTGCGATTCAGAAAGTAAAATGTGCAGCCAAGCCGCACATTTTACTTTCAGAAATTAGTGCCTACCCAAAGGTAGGTGTTAATTTCTCTCGGCACCGAGAAAGTGCACAGAAAAGCAGTAAAAACTGCTTTTCTGTGCACCCTCCGATTTAATATCATGGCGATATTAAGTCGGAGATCCAGAAAGTTAAAAAAAAAAAAAATTGAAATTGGCCCGCGGCTCTCGGGTTGAAAACAGAACGCTCAATTTTGCCAGCGTCCGGTTTCCGAACCAGTGGCTGTCAGCGGGTTTGAGAACCGATGCTGGCAAAATTGAGCATCGGCTGTCAAACCCGCTGACAGCCACCGCTCCTGTCAAAAAAAGAGGCGCTAGGGATGCACTAGTGTCCCTGGCGCCTCTTTTTACTGCGGGCCCTAATTTAAATAAATTAATTTACTGAATCGCACGCATAGGAGAGTGGCCTGTGTGCGCGCCAGAAGAGCGGGTGCTCGCCCGCTCTCCCGCGATTTTTACTGTATCAGCCTGTAGGTTAGCTGGATAAGTAGCTCCTCCCCAGAATGCCCATATCCCACCACCACTTATCCGGCTAAGTGGCGGCCACTGAATGGGACCAGATATTCAACTGCCCCTCCCCCCCAGCCGGATAAGTCCCTACTTATCCAGCTAAGTAGTACTGAATAATTATTTATTTGTTTGTTTATTTAAAATCATTTGTTAATCACCTGACTGATGACATCTTTCTAAGCAATGTACAACATATTTTAAAATTATAACATAATTCAGTAATACATAATTACATAATTTAAACAATTAGCCATATAAACCAATCTTTCCTTCCACAAACCCACTGCTTATAAGGCAAGTTTTTAAAGCCTTCCTGAATTTTAACAAATCTATCTCCTCTCTTAAGCTTAAAGGCAGATTATTCCACAACTGAGGAACCATCCCGGAAAAGGATCTAGTTTTCAGGCGAGAATGATGAAACACTTTCAC
Source organism: Rhinatrema bivittatum (assembly GCF_901001135.1). Lineage (NCBI taxonomy): Eukaryota > Metazoa > Chordata > Amphibia > Gymnophiona > Rhinatrematidae > Rhinatrema > Rhinatrema bivittatum. The sequence continues at coordinate 175,388,783 of NC_042622.1, forward strand.
AGCCTGTCCCATCAATAACTGCCCTTTCATTGATCTCAAATTTCTACTGGGCTTATACCAGCTCAAACGATTTTCCAGCTGCTTTGAACCTATTCCTCTTAGTGTTTTAAATGCCAAAGAAAGATTTTAAAATTTACATCTGAATCAATTGCAGTTTCCGCATAAGTTTCTCTGGGAGTCCCAAAAATAAAGCATTATTATGATCTATATACAAGAGGACCAACACATAAACCACAGATCTCAACATCTCAAAATCCAGAAACGGTCTAATTTGCCTTAACATTTTAATCCTGACATAGCTATTTTTTTTAACAATTTTATCCAAATGTAGATCAATTGTAACCAATAGTACATAGGAATCAATAAGCAATAGTATGTGCAGAGCATTTACAGAAGCAGTCTCTAACATCAGGTACAGCGTAAACTAGTTTTACACAGAATTAGCATTACAATACCCTAGGAAGGAACTCCACACTTCAGTATACTTATAGTGTGTGATCTGCAAGTCAATTCTCAGCAATTCAATATCTGCACTATCCCTTACCTGCTGTGTCCAATGGCTCAACAGAGGACTAGTTTTCCAAAATGTAGCTATAGTAAATATGGCAGTCAATAAAAGATGCCCTACTAATTTTCAGTTTTTGAAGGGATCACCCAACCCCGACCATTTACTCAGCAACCCTAACTCAGGTCCAATAAGGAACGCATAACCCAGATGTTGGCGATCTCTTGCATAACCTCACCCCAGAAATAGCATACACTGTTGCAATGCCACCACATATGTAAGACCCCACTTCTCCACACCCCCTCCAACAACCATTACATACCCCTGGGAAGATTTTAGAATAATTCACCAGGGCTCTGTACGTTCTATGTAGACGTTGGATCATTAAAGCTACCTGTCTACCACATATTGAGCTCTGGTGTGCAACCTGCCAAATATATTTCCACTCTCTATCCATCAGGCGGAGATTTAGATCACTATTCCAAGCATCGATAAGGGACTGCGAAGTTTGACTCCCATACTTACTAACAAGCAAACTCTTATAGGCTAAAGCCACCCCCCTCTTATGAGCACCTGGAGCACTAATGAACTTTTCCAATTCATTCAACATTCATAGTGGACCAGATAGGCACAACCACACAGACAGGGCTTGCCACACCTGCAAGTAGAGGGCATGTCTATCCGAACTGAGATCAAAATCTTCCACTAGCATCTGATAGGTCTCCATGCCGTCTTCCCCCCATAGCTGTGCTACAGTAATCAGACCATGTTCCTTTCAGCTCTTAATCACCGGGGAGAAGGTACAACTTCATATGTTCGAGTTGCCATATATGGGAGAAATAGCGAACAGTTCTTCCTGTGTTTTATTGAGAAACCTAAGCTCCTGCCATCCAGACTCGCAAGGTGTGTGCTAAGATGGGAATATTTCTACAAATCCTACAAGAGTGGGGTGAGGATGGAGGCAAAAAAAGGGAGCATTGTTAAATCTATCACATCAGCCTGTTCTTTTTCCAGGCTAACCATGAACTATGAGTATCACAAATCCAATGCTGCAAACAGACCAACCTAGATGCCCAACAATAAGCCTGAAGATTAGGTAGCGCCGTGCCTCCTTGCCATTTGTCAAGCCACAACTGCCTTAGTTTAATACGGGCAGGTCTTAAATACCAAATAAATTTACCAATTAAGCTATGCAGATCCATGAACATGCTGAAAAATGTATAGCAGTTTAGGCAGAATATGCATTTTTAACAAATTAATGTGACCTGCCCAAGTAACAGGGAGATCTACCCATATGTGGAAACTGTGTTTTCCTGTACGTACCCGGATCAGTCCAGATGCCTGGGTTTATGCATCCCTGCCAACAGATGGAGACAGAGAAAAACTTCACTGACACTGCTACATAAACCCTAGTGCCATCTACAGGTTCCTCAGTATTTTCTCTGTCTTCTTTCACAAGTTTTCATTTGAACCTTCCTCCCGGGGGTTCTTTATTTTTTTTCTCATTTTGTGGGTCCTACCCCATCCGGTAGAGGCGGACGGGCCGAGGGTTGTTACCCCTTTGTGAGCCCATCTGTGAGCCCGTGGGGGTGTACATCTGGTTGTCCAGATCCCTCCCCTCACAAGGCCGCCCAGGTGGCTGCAGGCTCCCTGGGGATTTTTTGGTTCCTCTGTTCCTGAGGCTACCTGTTCTTTTTTTATACAGGTTTTTAGGTCTCAGTGCACTTTTGGATGAAGTTTGAAAAAAAAAAGGCTGATTCAAGCAGACGGCAGCACAGCTCTGTGGGTGGCTTTCCCTCTTGGTTCCCGGTAAGATCAGCTCCGTGGTGAGGGAGGCTCTTTATTTTGGGGTCTTTCCTTTTTCATGTGGCGATTCTTTCTTCTTCCCTCCCCCAGCATGACCCAAGGTACCACGTGCCGAGCCTGTGGCTTGGCGCACTCACAACTTAACAGGGCCGGCCTCTGTGCCGCCTGCTCGGAGGGCTCCTCCACCCGCAAAGCGACGTCAATGTTCGGACGATTCGGCGGCTATTTTGGGCCACAGCTCTGTCTGGGGTGTTGTTTCTTCCTCCGAGGGCGAGGGAACAGCGGTCATTTTAGATAGTTCAGCGGCTGTTTCCCCACCATCGGGGAGAGTGGGGGCGGGTCCGCCGCATTTGTCCCCAGCCCATTCCGACATCGGACCGGTCAGGGAGGGCTGGAGGGGGAGGAAATCGCACGTCTGCCTGGCGCTGCCACTGGCTCTGAGGGGCTGGGGCAGTAAGAATGTTCTCACCAGAGTTTGTATTGTTGCTACATGAGGCCTTTTTGGCCAGTAAACAGCCTGATACACAAAGCATCTAAGACAAGGTTTCAGTTTTTGCTCACTGACTGCAACAATACTCATTTAATTCTTACAACTCTTCTTTTATTAATTTGTTGCAGTCAGTGAGCAAAAATTGAAACCTTGTCTTAGATTCTTTGTGTATAGAGAGACAAGGGTATCGGTATTTTAGGAGCGATAAACATTTTTTACATTTTTTATTATTATTTTTTTATTTTTTTACTTCATTTTTAGTTTCTTCCCCCTTTTTTTTGGTACAATTGAACATCATTGATTGTTTCATATTATTATAACACCAAGTCGTTACCTATAGAATGCAATGTATGTAGTACCTATGATTTCATAATATTTAATCCATCCACTTTAAGTTGTTCACACAAACATGAAGTTAGTGTTCCTTTATCCCCTCCTCTCATCATTTCATTAGGAAATTTGTTTGTACCTGCCATTTTGATATATTCACACACATACATGTGTTTCGTCACATAATTTATATATTTTTATAGACAATTTGTACACACACATATACATCATTTTATATTTGGAAGTATTTATGCATTTTATATGTGTATGTAAGTTTTTATGTTTTATACTTTACTATTTATGTATTTAATTCGTAAGTGTATTTTAATTTTACAATTTATTTATGTTCAAATTGATTTTACACATATTTATGTATGTGTGTTTTTATAATTTTATTATGTGTATTTTAATTTAACAATTTATTTATGTTTTACACATATTTATGTATGTGTGTTTTATACTTGGTTACAATAGCCCCTGAGGCAGCTCCTAGAAGAGCGAAACTCGGCCAGAGTCGGGCAAGATTCAATAAAAGTCCTTTTTACCAATCCTTCTCTTTGTGTTTATCGCTGCTAGCCATCTTGGATCGCTTGTTTCTTGGGACCATCGGTATTTTAGGAAACAGTAAACAGCCTGACCATGGAGTCACTGGTCATAGTTCTGAGCAGGCACTGGCTGGGGGAAGTTCACTGTCTGGCTCCGGGCCGGCACTGGGTGTCAGATCTTCGTTGCCCCCGACTCAGAGGTTTCTGGCACCGCCTTCGATAGGTCATTCTATCAGAGGGGGCCATGAAGACTCCAGCAATGCTCCCTGGATTCTGGTGAGGAGCCTGATCCAGGGTTATCGGCAGGTCCGGATGTTCCGGCAACCGGTGATATCTTGCTGGGAAATGATCCAGGGGTCCCTAATCTCGGGTCAGAGGACACAAAGGAGGTCTGCCTGTTCCGAAGGGAGGAACTGGATGTGTTGCTCCCTTTGGCCTTTCAAGTGTTAGGTGTTAAGATGCCCCAAAGTGACCCGGATTTAGAAGGGGCAGATCCTGTCCTGGATAGGGTGAGAGGTCCCCCAGCTTCCTTCCCATACCATAAGTCAGTTAGGAAGTTGTTGGAAGTGGCGTGGGGGACGCCTGATACATCTCTGAAGGTTGGTAGGACCTTGGAGAAGCTCTATCCACTTCCAGAGGAGGACTTGGAGTGTTTTGTCCTTCCTAGGGTTGATGCGGCGGTGTCCGCAGTTACTAAAAGGACCACTATTCCCGTAGTGGGTTCTGCGGCATTGAAAGATATGCAAGATCGCAACTTGGAGGTCCACCTCAAGTGGATTTTTTAGGTCTCCGCGTTGGGATTACGTGCGGAGATTTGTTCAAGCTTTATGCAGCGGGCTTGCCTCCATTGGGTGCAGCAGCTGCAGGACCTCCTTCCGAAGTTGAGAGAACAAGCAGACAGTGCCGAGTGAATAGAGGCAGCTGTTGCGTTTGGGGCAGATGCTCTCTATGATTTGGTGCATACGTCCTCTAGAGCTATGGCTTCGGCGGTCGTGACCAGAAGATTGCTCTGGTTGCGTAACTGGTCAGCGGACATCTCTTCCAAAATGCAGTTAGGCTCTTTGCCTTTCAAGGGTTGTCTGTTGTTCGGGGACGACTTCAAGCAGCTGATTCAGTCGCTCAGGGAGAACAAGCTACTACGTTTACCTGAGGATAAGCTAAGGCGAAAAGTTTTTTTCAGGCTCGTTCTTGATTCCATTGCAATAGGCCAGCCCGAGCCACCCCTGGCTCTCAGTGGTCATTCTCCCCTAGGGGGAATTCTTGGGGGCAGGCCTTTCGGGGGGCCCGTAGGCCATTTCGGGGAGCTGCAGGAGGATCTGTGGCCAGTGGCAAGTCTTCACAATGAGGCGAGGCCAGCCCACTCTGTCATTCCTATTATAGGAGGTCGCTTGACTCAGTTGTACGACGAGTGGGCCAAGATCATGTCGGACCAGTGGGTTCTCAGTATAATAAGAGATAGCTATGTGTTAGAATTTGCTCGGCCCATTCGCCATCTTTTTCTAATTTCCCCTTGCAGGCTGGTGAGCACACAAGTGGCGCAGTCATTCCAGTTCCCTCGGCAAAGCTTCGAATGGGACACTATTCCATCTATTTTGTGGTCCCAAAGAAGGAGGGCAAGTTTCGGCCCATCCTCAATTTGAAGAAATTGCAACTCTCAAAGTCCCCCACTTCTGGATGGAGACCTTGCGTTCTGTGATAGCGACGGTTCACAAGGGAGAGTTCCTGGCTTCCCTGGATCTCACGAAGGCCTGTCTGCACATTTTGATCCACTTGGAATCACAGCATTTTCTTCGGTTCATGATCCTGGGCCAACATTTTCAATTTCGGGCCCTTCCTTTCGGTCTGGCCCCAGCCCCACGCACCTTCACCAAGATGATGGTGGTGGTAGTGGCGGCACTTCAGAAGGAAGGTCTCCTGGTACATCCTTACCTAGTTGACTGGCTTATCAGAGCAAAGTCGGAAAATCTCTGTATTCAGTTGGTCCACAGAATTCAAGATGTCTTTCAATCTCTCGGCTGGGTTGTGAACGTGGCCAAGAGTCATTTGACTCCGATACAGTCCCTGGACTACCTGGGCACGAGTTTCGACACATGGATAGGCAAAGTTTATCTTTCGGGAGAAAGAGTACTCACTCTTCAGAATCGCGTTTGCTGGTTGTTGCAGTTGCAAGTTCCCAGAGTAAGGGATTATTTGCAAGTTCTGGGCTCCATGACTTCAACCTTGGAGTTAGTTCCCTGGGCATTTTTCCATATGAGGCTGTTGCAAAGGGTGCATCAGGCACATTGGAAGCCAATCTCAGAGGAGTTTCACTTGCCATTGCCTCTCGAGGGGGTGGCCAAGGAGAGTCTATCATGGTGGCTTCAGTCTCCCAATCTCTTGTGTGGGATGGACCTCGAGGTCCCGGACTGGGTGGTAGTAACGACCGATGCCAGCCTACCTGGCTGGGGGATGGTTTGTCAACGCCATTCAGTCCAGGGTATCTGGTCTGTGAAAGAGTGTGCATGGTCTATCAACTGGTTGGAGACCAGGGCAGTCCGGCTTGCCTTGAGAGAGCTCTTACCGTTAGTAAAAGGTTGCTCGGTTTGGATTCTGTCAGACAATGCGATGGCAATGGCATATATCAATCGGCAGTGTGGAACCAAGAGTCAGGTGGTGGCTCGGGAGCACAAGTCTTGATTCATTGGGTGGAGACCCATCTAGAGTAGATAGCGGCATCTCACGTAGTAGGCGTCGAAAATGTCCAAGCGGATTTTCTAAGTCGCACTCGGTTAGATCCAGGTGAGTGGGAATTGTCGGAAGCCACGATGCAGCTGATCCGGAGGCGATGGGGTCTCCTCACATGGATTTGATGGCAACTCATCGGAATGTCAAAGGCTTTTCGATTCTTCAGTCGAAGGTGGCAGCATGGAGCCGAAGGTGTCGACGCTCTAGTTCTGCCTTGGCCTCAGGGAGTTCTACTTTATGTGTTCCCTTCTTGGCCGTTGGTGGGCAGGGTGTTGCATCGCATAGAGAGACATCACGGGGAAGTGATTTTGGTCGCTCCGGAGTGGCCAGGGTGTCCATGGGTTGCGGATCTCATCAACATGGCAGTGGACGGTCCGATTCGTTTCGGGCAGCTAAAGGACCTTCTTCATCAGGGCCCCATATTTTCAGACCAGGCTGATCACTATTGTCTAGCGACTTGGCTTTTGAGAGGCGGAGGTTGAAGCGTAAAGGATATCTGGATTCTATCATCACCACCTTGTTGCAAACCAGGAGGCAGTCCACTAATCTGGCTTATGTTAGAGTCTGGCCAGTGTTCGAGTCCTGGTGTACTGCTCATGGTATCCATGCTCTCAAGTCCTCCATTCCCGATATTTTGTCCTTTCTGGAGGAGGGTTTTGCTAAGGGCCTATCTCCGAGTTCCCTTAGAGTACAGGTGGTGGTCTTGGGCTGCCTTTGAGGCAAAGTTGGGGATTCTGCTATTTCAGCTCTTCCGGATGTGGTCAGGTTTCTCAGGGAAATGAGGAATTTGCGGCCTTCAGTTAAAAGAATTTGACCACCTGAAACCTTAATCTCGTACTCCGAGGTCTATGTCCAGCGCCTTTCGAGCCTTTGCAGAGAGCGACGCTGAAGGACTTGACTCTCAAAGTGGTTTTCCTCGTAGCGATATGCTCGGCTAGGCGGATTTTGGAATTTCAAGCTTTGTCCTGTCGGGATCCCTTCCTTCAAATTTCAGACTCAGGAGTTTCATTAAGGATGGTGCCTTCCTTTTGCCTAAAGTCGTTTCCACATTTCATGTGAACCACACGATGGAGCTTCCCACCTTTCCGGCAGTGGAGGCATCTGCTCCTCTTGCAAAAGAGCTCAAGCGGTTAGATGTTCGACCAGCTCTTTTGCGCTATCTTGGGGTGACTTATAGTTTCAGGAGGTCCGATCAACTTTTTGTTTTGTGGAGTGGCGTGAACAGAGGTTTTAAAGCTGCCAGTTGGGAGGTTCCGGAGGGCTTACATGCTCATTCTATGTGGTCACAGGTGACCTCCTGGGCGGAAGCACAACTGGTGTCTCCTCAAGAGATTTGCAGAACAGCAACTTGGAAATCATTACATACTTTTGCGCAGCACTATCATCTGGATTTGGGAGATTCTGGGTCTCCTTCTTTTGGCGAAAGTGTTCTGCGAGCGGGACTCTCCAGGTCCCACCCTAGATAGGGGGCTATGGTACATCCCAGGCATCTGGACTGATCCGGGAAAGCAAAATTGATTCTTACCTGTTACGCGTGCTGTCCATGGCAGTTCCGCAGCACGGCCCCTTCACCTTTCTACTGTGACTCCAGCCTCTGGTTCCTATTCGCTGGCACGCGCATCATTGATTCTTAAGTAGGGACCGCGGTGGGAACCTAGCTGCGGCCCCAGATGATGATGTCAACCTAACTACAGTATTTAAGCTCAGGCTTCGCTCCCTAGCATTGCCTTTGCAACAGGTCTCCTTGCTGGTTGAGTACTCATTGCTTCCTAGAAATTCGTCTCATCCCTGTGTTCCTGTTCCTCGTTGTTCCTGGTTCCTGCCTCTTCGTTCCTACTCTGCTTTATGCTTCGGATTGTCTACACAAACTTTGACTTTGCTTTGCCATTGATCATCTCCAGACTCATACCTCTGCTTTGCCTGACTATGCTACTGCCTATCTCCAGACCCAGACCTCTGCTTCGCCTGAATATGCTACTGCCTATCTCCAGACCCAGACCTCTGCTTCAACTGAGTACGCCTTGCCTATCTCCAGACCCAGACCTCTGCTTCGTCCGACTACGCATTGCCTATCTCCAGACCCAGACCTCTGCTTCGTCCGACTACGCATTGCCTATCTCCAGACCCAGACCTCTGCTTCGTCTGACTACGCATTGCCTATCTCCAGACCCAGACCTCTGCTTCGTCCGACTATGCATTGCCTATCTCCAGATCCAGACCTCTGCTTTGTCCGACTACGCATTGCCTTTCTCCAGACCCAGACCTCTGCTTCGTCCGACTACGCATTGCCTATCTCCAGACCCAGAACTCCGCTTTGCCTGACTACACTTCTGACCATCTCCGTGATCAGACCTCTGTCTTGCTTGACTATGCTCTTGACTATCTCCGTGATCAGACCTCAGCCTTGCTTGCCACTGCCTTCGGATTGCCGCCAGCCCTGACTCAAGCCTACCATTGAATGCCTCTTCAGCTTACTCCCTGGACGTGGCTTCTTTAGGCTTCGGCCTGCTTTTACTTGAGCGCCCCCTGTCTGCCTTCGTTCCATTGGCACCCGAGTTTCCAGGACATTACCTAGTCCGGAGTAAGACTGTACCATCTCTCACCTGCTGTCTCTGGGCTGAACCAACTCCTACTACAACTACATACAGAGGCCCACCTAAGTCCTGCTGGCCCCAGCACCCAAAGGCTCAACCTGCGGGGAACAAGGGCTGGTATAAGTGAAGCTCCAGCGGCCTCTGTTTATCAGCCCACTCCGCCTGCCAACGGTGGGGACCCATAGGACCTTACCTACGGGTTGCATCAACCCCACCTCGGCCCAAGGGTCCACCTTCGATGCAACATTACCTGCTAATTTTCGTTCCTGTAGTACCACAGATTAGTCCAGAACCCACCCGTTTCCTGGAGGTGGAGAATCACCTGCTCAGCTGTAGTATTGCCTTATGCATACAGATTCGTAGCAGCCTGTTTATAGTTTTGCATGTTGGCAGAATGTTTAAAGTTTTGCATATTTTACTTCATTGGTTTTGGCAATGGAAGTTTTTTGCTTGGGTACAGATCTATACTGAGGAACTGCAGGTGGTACTATGAAGCAGTGTCAGTGAAGTTTTTCTCTGTCTCCATCTGCTGGCAGGGATGTTTAACCCTGACATCTGGATTGATCCGTGGTACTACAGGAACAAAAATTAGCAGGTAAGAACCAGTTTTCCTTTAGTTTTCCTCAAATTGTCCGAATAATTTGAAGAAAAGAGATTACGAAAATCTCTCAGGAAATAAATACCTAAATAATTAAAGCCAGCTAGTACCTTGTGAATTGCCTGAAAGCAATCTGGGATAAGCAATTTGGGATCAATAGGAAAAATTTCCGATTTAGCAATATTGACTTTAAAACCCAATAACCTCCCATACTATCTATCAAGGATAATAAAGAGGGACCGGAAAGAGAAAGGGGCCATTAAGTATATAAGGACATCATCGGCATGTAAAGAAATCTTCTTCTCCCTCCCACTGGGATGAATACCTTGAATATGAGCATTCTGCCGAACTGCAGCCGCAAAGGGTTCAATAGCTAAATAAATAGCAACAGGGACAGGGGATAACCCTGATGGGTATCCCGTGCTATATCAAACCACAGAGATAAAGAAGCATTAATCAGCAGACGGGCCCAGGAACGCTCATACATTGCTTTAATCCAATGTAAGATCCTATCTGGCATTAGCACATAGCGCAAAATCTGCAAGAGAAAGCTCCAGTAGAGCCTACTGAAGGCCTTTTCAGCATCTAAAGATAGATTAAAGCCGATTTACCTCCCCAACTAAAAATAAATAATCAGTCATAATGTCCTCCACAGCCGGGGGAAAGCACCATTAAGCTTTAACCCGCACGCACTATGTTATCACTTTGTTATCACTTTGTTTTTATTTATTTCCTGCCTCGTCTTCCTTCCAGCTTCCTGCAAGCTTCCAAGTTCCCTTACCCTGTTGATTGTAACTTTGACTCATTCCTACCTATTGTTTACCTTTCGTTCTCTTGAATTGTGACCCCAGTTATATTCTTGTTTATTGTAAACCGATCTGATATGGTTATTTACTATGAAGGTCGGTATATAAAACTGTTAAATAAATAAAATAAATAATGTTCTAAGAAAAAACGAACAAAGAGGTTTTCAATCTGTACAGGATCCAACGTCCACCCACCCATGGACATCTTAAGCTCTAAGATATGAGATTTACCCACCCGGTGTCTAACCATCCTAGCCAGCAAAGTACTAAGTTTGTCTCCATGCTTGTAAAATCGTAAACGGGAGTACTTACGCACCCGAGTAACTCTCCCAATCTCCAAAGTATTAAGCTCCTGACGAGCAAACTCTAACAATTTATAAATCTGAGAAGAGCCATCCTGTTTGTGCTGTCTTCCAATTCCCAAATCCTCTCAGACAGCTTCTCAGCCGCAGTTCTATGTTCCCGTTGAATGTAGCTCGCCAAACTAATGATTTTGCCACATAGGAACGCTTTAAATGTCTCCCACCGCAAAAGAGAAGGATAATCCACCTCTGGATTAAATTCATTGACCAATCTAGCATCCTTCATCAGAGTTAGAAAACATTTATGTCTCAGTAAGAACGCGTTCACCTGGACAGGATGATGTTCTGATAAAGTACATGTCAAAAATTTATTGGCCTTAACCCTCGAAAAAAATTTTGGAGTGCACATAAAAAATCTACTCTGTTATACATATTGTGTCGGAAGGAATAAAAAGTGTAATCTTATGCCATATATCCAACAGACCAAATATCTCCGTGATGTCCAGGAACCCCCCATCTCCCCCAACCCCCATCTCCCCCTCGGAGCCGGGAAGTTTTATCTAACCCAGGATCAGGGCAAATATTCCAGTCCCCCCAACACAAAGATTCATAAATCCAAACTGAACTATTTGGTCAGTGAACTTTCTGAAGAACTCCCTATGATCAGACTTAGGGCCATTAGTGTTATAGAGAGAACAATCAAGCATAAGAAATCTACCGTCAGGATCAGAAAAAGATCTATGCACCCAAAGAGGTAGAGACTTAGCTACTAAGATACAAACCCCTCTGCTCCTTGAATTATAAAAAGCATGATAATCATCCCCTACCCAGCTCACTAAATACACAACATGTTTCTCCATACTCAATGTTGAATCCAATTGAACTCCTAAAGATCTCATGTCTTTTTTCGGGAAAATCAACCTTTCCATTCCCTAAATATAAAATATCTGTTTTATCAGAGTTTAAAACCAATATTGTTACTATTCTTGATATAAATCTATGATTTTGAGCTCAGATGGCAGGTGGAAGCTGCATTAACATGGTGTGATCCTGGACTACACTGAATATGGAAAAATGTAAAAGTAAGGAAAATGAATGCCCTTGTATGAACTTTATTGTGATTCTTGCAGCAGCCTCTGTTGGTTCCAGGCAGATCCTGCCATTTGCGGTGAAGGATGTTTTATTGAAGCTGGTTCTTCCGGTGTCTTCCATTCAGAGATCTTATGATGTGAGTGGAAATTTCTGCCACTTCAGTGGCAATGTTAAAGAAGAAAATTTTAAAGCTTACCTGTTAGGGAGGTGTCTACATTATGAATGTCATGTCATTCCCAAAATACTCCATTGTTAAAACCTGAGGGTGCACGCCAGCAAGATATTTCAGCTCTTTTTTGCAGGTTTAGTAACATTATTAGGGCTGAGAACCCCAAGAGGGAAATTTTCAATGCTATTTCCATAAATGAAACAGTAATTTATGCGTGGAAATGGGCTTTTCTGAACTTGCCCTCCCTGTATATGGGTAAGTACACAAGTGGGACACCATGTGCGTATTTCTACCTACCGTGACAACAGGCTTGGGGAGGGGGTTTGAATTTTCAAAAGCGTATGTATTTTTTCTCTGGAAAGCTATCTGCACAATTAGCAGATGTAAATGTGCACGGGATGTTTTCCTGATTCATTTTCAAAGTGAAAGTACACATCTTCTTTCACTTTGAAAATTAGTGCAAAGTGCACACACAGACTTTGCACTTCTGCAGCCACTCTTAAAATGAATCTAAATTATGCTATTAGTAACATGATTTATTTTATAATTCAAGGGGCTCAGTGATAAATATTGTTCTGTAGAAGCTAAAAGCAATTTTTTTTCAGGGGCAGCCCACTGAGTAGGGGTGTGTGTATGTGAGAAAACTGGGGAAAAGGCTGTGACTTCGGGATCGCTAGTCCAGAATTCATGTGTAACTTTTGTAGAAGACAATTGTGAGCCAATGCATTGTGGCAGATGAATGAAGCTGCGGACAGAGTCATATGAATGGCTGAATCCTCTGATGGTTGTAAGCAAACTGCAGACCGGTATTTGTGCCTTCTGTTCATGGAATGTCTTTGTCTTCAGCAGACTTGGCTGAGTGAGTTTGACCCCCTTGCTGTGAAGTTAAGAGTCTCTGTGTTTTATGGCTGCATGAAGCTGCGTTCCAAAACTGGCTCTCTTCCACCCACTCTGCCAGCAGACAGCATAGGGAAAGCTACTGACTTGACTTTAAAGTTCAATGGTATTGATCTTCCTCTTCTTGTTGATCATGTTACACTGTTATCAGAGCCTTTCCTACACTTTCCTGTTAATTAATCCTCAAAATCTTTGGATGATAAAAAACAAGGTGTGGTGACTCTACACAGCAAACTTGTTCAATGTGTGATTCTATTGAGCCCTTCCTCATATCGCCCTTAATTCCTAAATAATTCATAACTGATCATTTTCAATTCAATTGATCAAACGGAGACATTTTAAATTGTATTACAACCTAATGGTATTCTTACTTTTGTTTTTATTATTACAAGAAACATGGACCTTTAATACTTTGGACCCATCTGAATTTATTGATGTTGCAGATACAGACACTAATCCCTTTGTGATACTGACAGTACTATATAATCATGGAGCAAATGGTGTGTATTTTTTTTCTTGTTTCTCATTTCCCACTATATAATCTGTTAGGTTTGTCAGACATGCTTAAATAAGCTATATATGTACTGATTTAGTTGCCTTAAGGAGTGCTTGCGTTATCCCATTCACAATTGTCCCTTAGGAATTGTAATTAAAAAAGAAGTACAATGAAAGTGCATTTCACCTTTTACATATTTCCCATTGTGGCACAGGTATGTACCCTTATAAACGCTGCTGAACAACTTGCTATAAGAGACTCTTCTGCTAGTATCAGATATGTTCAGATCTAGACCCAGGATAATCATTGTAGATTCAATCCAAATCCTAACTGAACAGGTCAGATGTGTGGAGAGAGGGGTGTGTGATTTGGGGGGAGGTGCAGGGAGTTTAGGAATCAGTCAAAACAGAACAAATGAAAAATGGATTCAGATACATCTGAATTAAGCTCAAATTGACTCAAATGTCTATTTGGACTGGTCTAAATGCTTACAATTTGCAAATTCACTCTGTCTTCAAATATTGTGAATACTGAATGTAAATAATCACAAAAAACCCCCCAACAATTTGAGTAAATCTACATTTTCTGAAAAAAGAAAATCCCTCAGTGAGATTTGGATCATTAGGCTGAAGTTCACTTATCATATAAGCAAATTCAAACCAAGAATTCACAGATCCAGAACTCCCTGTACCCATCAAAATCGCCTTCCTACACTGAAAAATATCTGTATTTAAAATATGGGAGTTACTCCATCAGAAGACAATTTTAAAGCATGGTGAAAAATGGGTGAAAAATGTTTTGCCTGCATAAATCTGATGCTAAATATGACTGCAAACTGTAGGCCACACTCAGAGGAGCTGTTCCCGGGGGAGATTCCATTCTTACGTCTGCATATGTTGTTTCCCATGAACAAAGCAGGTGCAAACGTCCACCTGCAGCAAGTTTCAAAGTGAAAATCTGTGTGTTCTTTTGCCTTCCAAATGTGGCTTAAGGTCTGCTGGTTCCAGCATGGACAGTCTGATACTGTCCCTTCACCGGGTAAGGCGCATGAAAAGGAATGTCCAGGGCAAGCAGATTAATAAAACAAATGCAGTCAAAGCACTGCATGAGATTTTTACAAAGGACTCTAGGCTCCCGCCGTGGCTGCAAACCTTTACATTCAAAGGATGTTTTAAGGTAGAATAACTATTTGTACCAGATATGTGGGTTTCGTTAGAACAGCCAAAGTCATCAAGTTGCTCGCATTGCTGCAAAGTCTGGAGATAATTTTTACTTGTGATCTTTGCACCTGTTTTCACAGTGAACGTACAAGTGCACTTTTGCTGTGAAACTTATCAAGGACAATGTATCCACCTACTTTTTGGGGGGGAAAATTGTGTCATGAAAAATGAAATGCCTGCATTTGAAAATGCAATCTCCCAACGTTATTTTTCTCCCCTCTCCCCCTCGTCAGACCTTAGACACACACCCAGGAATGCCTCCTCCTAATACGTTTAAGAGGAGCATGGTGTATGCTTATATCTGGTAAAAAGTCTTTTATCTGTGTCAATCTGTCCAGGTTAATGGTGTATGAAAACTATCCCATATAAAACAAATTCACAAAAGTCAGTGCAGGAGATTTTTCATGTATGCTTTATTTCTTGAAAGCTCCTTAAGCCACAACTTTTCTCTAGCATGAGAAAATAGTTTTAGTGTTCATCCTTGATTTTGAAGAACTATAGAGACATAGTATCCTGTTTATGTTTATAGAACCATAGCATCCTGTTTATATTTATAAAGCCATTGCATCGTGTCTGTTTATAGAGCCATAGCATCCTGTTTATGTTTATAGAACCATAGCATCCTGTTTATATTTATAAAGCCATTGCATCGTGTCTGTTTATAGAGCCATAGCATCCTGTTTATGTTTATAAAGCCATTGCATCGTGTCTGTTTATAGAGCCATAGCATCCTATGTTTATTTTTCTAGAGCCACAGCACCCTGACTATGTTTCTAGAGCCACAACGCCCTGTTTATAGAGCTATAGCATTGTGTCTGTTTATAGAACCATAGCACCCTGTCTTATGTTTATAGAGCCATAGCACCCTATTTATATTTATAAAGCCATTGCATCATGTCTGTTTATAGAGCCATAGCTTCTTGTTTATTTTTCTAGAGCCACAGCACCCTGATTATATTTCTAGAGCCACAACACCCTGTTTATAGAGCTATAGCATTGTGTCTGTTTATTGAACCATAGCACCCTGTCTTATGTTTATAGAGCCATAGCTTACGGTCTATGTTTCTAGAGCCATAGCATCCTGTTTATGTTTCTAGAGCCACAGCATCCTGCCTTTGTTTATGGAACCATAGCATCCTGGCTAGGTTTATAGAGCCATAACACCCTATGTTTATAGAGCCATAACCCCCTATGTTTATAGAGCCATAGCACCCTGTTTATATTTATAAAGCCATTGCATCATGTCTGTTTATAGAGCCATAGCATCCTGTTTATGTTTCAAAAGCCACAGCACCCTGACTATGTTTTTAGAGCCACAACGCCCTGTTTATAGAGCTATAGCATTGTGTCTATGATAAGTCCCTTTTTATTAACAAACCTTTACTTTTTACAGACTCACTGACACTTGGCTGGGCAAAAGTAGATGCATTTAAGGAAGAAACTATTGCCACTAGAGGTATCTGGGCACCTAGGGAGACAACTCTACATCTCTTACTGAATCCTGGAAAAAAGCCATATAATATTATAGACCACACTACAGGATATAGCAGAAAAGGTAATTTGAGAGGGAATGGTAAAATTAGCAATAGCTATCAAGTGATTGGTACACTTTGGAGCCTATGCACTAAAGCTTAACATGCATGCTAAGGCCAGTTAGCATGCATAGAAAATTGAATGTAGTGCACTATCCCCTTAAAGGTGAATTTTAAAAGCCAATGGGTGCATTAATTAGGGGATGTGCGATTCCCTGTACATACCCGGATCAGTCCAGACTCCTGGGTTTATTCATCCGTGCCAGCAGATGGAGACAGTGAAAGTAAAACTGACACTGCTTCATTTATACTGGTGCCACCTGCAGTTCCCCAGTATTTCTCTGTCTCCAGCAGATGTGGCTGGTGAAAAAACCTGCAGTTTCTTAGTCTGCCCAGTATTTTTTTTTCTAACTTTTTATTCCTTTGGGCCTTCCTCCTAGGGGTCGGGGTTCCCACTCCATACCCTGTTTGGTTGAGGTGGATGGGCTGGGGGTCGGTGACCGTTTTGTACCCCTGGTCCCATGTTAGCCATGCGATGCAAATCTGGTGGTCCAGATCTCTCTCCTTACGAGGCCACTGCGGTGGCTTTTCCTTGGCTCACTTTACTGGGTTTTTTTGCTTTGGCCTTTCCCTCTCCCTTGCTTAGTTTGCTGAATTGAGCTGGACAGCTCTCTTCAGTGCTGGGAGCAGGGATGGTAGTGAGGCCTCTTAAAGTTTAATTTAATTTAAAAAAAAAAAGTGAGAGGAAACAGGTTGTTGGAGCAGGCAGCAGCAGTAAGGATGACTTTCTCTTCCCCCCCTCCTCCAGCTAGTTTTATTTTCTCCTCCAGGGCTAGCGATTCTCTCGTGTTTCGATAGGGATGGGGGTTGGCCTGCCATGCATGTGGGCTTCCGCGCGGCTAAATCGCCACGGACTTTGTGCGGCCTGTGTCTAGGGAGGGAGGGACCCTCCGATCTCCCGGTGCCTGCTAAATGGAGGAAATTCGGGCCGACGCAGCAGCTGAGAGTTCAGCAGGCACAGACCACGTGCAGCCCTCAGTGCACATACCTGCAGGAACGGTGGCCATGTTGGAATCCCCGTCGGGCCTGCCTGCGCTTTCGGGGGCTGATGGGGACCTTCCTCCTCGGCTTTCCCCGGTCCACCTGGGTCCTGTTGGGAGACAGGGGGACTCGAAGGCCTCCCTGGGACACGTTCCTCCACCTGCCAGTGGGGACTTATTACATCCGCAAGCTGTCCTCGCAGTCTTTGTCCCTTCTCGCCCGAGTTTATCCTGCTCCTCCATAAGGCCTATTTAGCACATCAGGAGGGGTTTGCTTTGCAGCAGGAGGGCCCAGACTCTCCAGCATTGTCTCTGGAGCCGGGAGTGGTCCCCTTTAGGTCGGGCATGTCGCGTGGTATCTTAAGCACCAGAGTTCAGAGTACGCCTGGTCCAACCCCACAAGACGCTGATTTGGTCCTGGGGGCAATGCTCTTAGGGGACCCAGTGGCGGACACAGGGTCTGCGGATGTGGTCCAGGGAGATGATACTGACCCGATACCGATGGTAAAGGGAGATGATCTCAAAATTGTCTGCTTGTTCTGTAGGGAGGAACTGGCTCCTCTAATTCCCCAGGTTTTGGAGGAGCTAAGGCTCCAGCCACCACAGGAGGACTCTAGCAAAGATGGGGGCGGCTCCGGTGCTGGAGGACATGAGAAGCCCTCCTTCATGATTTCCGTATCATACGTCCATAAAGAAGATGGTGGATCAGGAATGGGGTGCTCCTGATGCCGGCTTACGGGTTGGCAGGGCGATGGCGAAACTTTATGCCCTGCCAGAACAGGCCTTGGAGCTTTTTGTGTTTCTCAAGGTGGATGCGGTCATCTCGGTGGTCACGAAAAAGACGACCATTCCGGTAGCGGGAGTGGCAGCGCTGAGGGATGTTCAGAACCACAAGCTGGAGGTCCATCTTAAAAGGATTTTTGAGGTGTCAGCTTTGAGTCTCCAGCTTTATGCGGAGAGCTTGTTTGCGCTGGGTGCAGCGTCTTCAGGATGGTCAGGCGTCTGGGAGTTCCCCAGGGAGTCAGGCTCATAGGTTGGAAGCCGTGGTAGCTTTTGTGGCGGATGCCTTGTATGATTTGGTGCTGACGTCCTCCAGTATTATGGGGGCTGCGTTGACCACAAGGCGCCTCTTGTGGCTCTGCAACTGGTCAGCGGATGTTTTGTTTAAGTCCCATTTGGCCTCTTTGCCTTTTAAAGGCCGTCTCTTATTTGGGAAGGACCTAGAACAGCTTGTGAAGCGATTAGATGACAAATTGCCTGAGGAAGGGCCTAAAGGCAAACTCGTCTTCTCGTCTCATCTGTTTTCGGGACAATAGGAGATCACATCAGGCGAGGGGGGCTCCCGGGGAGCAGAGACCATTCTCTTTGCGAGGTCAGGCCTGGGGGCAGTCCTTTCATGGAGATCGTAGGCCATTCAGAACCCCCACTAGTGGAGGACCCTCGGGGTCCAAGTCTGCACAGTGAGGCGAGGCTGGCCCACTTTTATAGGGGGTCGTCTGACTCACTTTTATGAGGAGTGGGCCAAAATCACCCAGGATCAGTGGGTTCTCGGTGTAATAAGCAATGGTTTTGTGTTAGAATTTGCTCATCCCGTGCGCAGCCTGTTTCTTGACTCCCCCACAGCTCATTGCAAAAGCGTCGAGTGGTGCGGGAGACTCTAGACAGGTTGCAGTGCCTGGGGGCCATGGTACCAGTACCTCAGGATGAGATCTGAAAGGGTTGATATTCCATTTACATCGTTGTCCTGAAGAAGGAAGGGATTTGAAGCGCATGAATGCAGCATTGAAGATTCCCCGATTTCGCATGGAAACTTTGAAGTCGGTAATTGCTGCCGTATGTACCCAGGAGTTCCTGGCATCTCTAGACTTGGCGGAAGCGTACCTACACATTCCGATTCAGCAAGATTATCAGTGCTACCTGAGGTTTATAGTCCTGGGGCAACATTTCCAGTTTCAGGTGCTTCCGTTTGGGCTGGCCACTGTTCCCCGAACCTAAAATCGCACATCCATGTGCGCGCCAGGAAGCGCGTGCACATGGACACATGCACACACCTTTTAAAATCTACCCCTTAATTATAGAATTCTAAATCTCAGCCCCCCCCATAACCAAATACAAATAGCCTACCCTTTTAATCCTTCCGCCCATCATAAATGACCTTAAACAAAAAAGTACTAATTCCCTATAGAGCAACATTCGAAGGGCACAAATCCACTTCCTAAGGAGCTCCACAAATCAGTTTAGAAAAACATGTGGAATATGGCTTTCAAAGGCATTTACCTGCTAAACAGCAGTTTATCTGGGTCAACTGGCCAGGCTGAGCATTGCCCTTCTGGGAGAGTATTCAGATCTGGAGTGAAAATAACACAGGTAGAATTTTATTGTCAAAACTTTGAGGTCCGTATTCAGATACAGCCAGTTATGTAAGTTAGCCATATAAGATTTCTCTGGCTAACTTAGCCGTGATATTCAGTAATGCAGCTAGATAAATTTAAAGTTAGCCGGATAAGATTATTGGCTAACTTTAGACCTGTTCAATAGGAGGGCTAAAATTAGCCAGATACCTTAGCCAGATAAGTTTGAATATCGCTACTTATTGGGGTAAGGTATTTCCTGGAATGCCTCTTTTTTATCTGGATAAATTTCGGCTTATCCAGCTAAAATCTAGCTGAATAAGAGGCTGAATATGCTAAAACTTGCCATTTAGACGGATAACTTTAAGTTATCCATCTAAATTGCTTTCGAATATCTACCTCTTTGTGTTTTTTTATTGTGCTATATTTTGAATGCTTTGTTGTACACCACTTTCATGAAAGCTTCTTATAAGTGGATTATAAGTGAATGTAAGTAAATAAATATATTTTATCCCCAGGTGGCTGCCTGCACACATACAGGCCGATTCAATAAAGTCCGTGGGAGAGCGGATGAACGCCCGCTCTCCCGGCGCGCGGACTGGCCCCTTGCCGGTGCGCGCGATGCAGTATTCAAATTAGGTGGCGCGGTAGAAACGGGGAAAAGGAGGCGCTAGGGACACTAGCGCGTCCCTAGCGTCTCCTTTTGATCCGGAGCAGTGGCTGTCAGCGGGTTTGACAGCCGATGCTTAATTTTGCCGGCATCGGTTCTCGAGCCCGCTGACAGCCACGGGCTCGGAAATTGGACGCCGGCAAAATTGAGCGTCCAGTTTTCGGCCCGACAGCCGTGGGCCGAATTCAAATTATTTTTTTTTTTTTTACTTTTTTTATTCTTCGGGACCTCTGACTTAATATTGCCATGATATTAAATCGGAGGGTGCACAGAAAAGCAATTTTTACTGCTTTTCTGTGCACTTTCCTGGTGCCGGAAGAAATTAGCGCCGACCTTTGGGTCGGCGCTAATATCTGAAAGTAAAATGTGCGGCTTGGCTGCACATTTTACTTTCTGTATCCTGCGCGCATACCTAATAGGGCCCTCAACATGCATTTGCATGTTGAGGGCCCTATTAGGTGCCACGGGTTGGACGCACGTTTTCCTCCCCTTACTGAATAAGGGGTAAGGGAAAACGCGCATCCAATAGCAGGCTAACAGTGCGCTCCATCGGAGCGCACTGTATTGTATCGGCCTAAATGTAGGTATAAAGTTTGCAGGTACATCAAAAAGAAAGAACTCAATTTCTCTTTGAAAATTAGCTACAAAAGTACTCATAATATTCTAGTATATTCTGTTCTATTCTTAGATTTTTTTACTACCATTTTCTAGTCCAGTGTTTCTCAAGCACTGGCCCCCAGCAGCATTTCTGCTGGTCCGTGCAACAACAAAGATTGCAGGAGGATTAAGAGGAAGCAAGGCCTGCACCCTGCACCACAGTCAGCATAGGTTTTTCCTAACCCTTCCCCTCTTGGCCCTGCCCCACAGAACTTTATTTTTCAGTGGACCCAGTCCTAAGGCCCAATCTCTGGGAGAAGAGCAAGTGCACCTAAATGTTAATGAGCCGGCATAAGACTGAGTCAGGTTCTGCCCCGCTTTCTGGCCATGCCAAGAAGGGATAGAACCATTCAGGACGAACCTTAGGAGGGAGGAGAGTGCAGGGACCAGGGCAACTCAATCAGAGTGGGGCCCTGAAACGCTGAAATCTTAGTACTGGGGATGGGGCTACCATGGCAATGCAGGGCCCAGGACACTCGTTTCTTCAAATTGTAAATTATTAAAGCGCTATTAATGACTTAAAATCAGTTTCGGACAGTATGAAAAAAAGGAAATATAAAATTCGTCAATAGTGCACAAGCTAATCTTTGGAAATCCATACACTTAATATAAGTGCTATTTTTCTTCCTTCTTTCGATACTATCTGAAACTGATTTCAAGCCATTAATAGCGCTTTAATAATTTACATTTTGAAGAAAAAGATGCTGCATAAATTTGATTTCAAGATGCTGAAAATTATCAATTGTGTGATAAAAGTTTACAGTTTATAACTTACGTCAAGATAAATCATTACTTTGGTCAGCATTAAGAGAAAAAAATAAGAGATCTTTCATTTCAGTTTTACACCTGATGATTTTTTTCACTACGTTCCTCACTAAAAAACAGGAAGTGTTTGACCTATGATTGGAGGTGCAGGAGATGACAAGTTGCGATGGACTACCTGCTTTTTCTGAGGTTTTTTCCTCCTTAATTATAAAAAATTATAAAAATACTAAAAACTATATAAAGACTCAACAACCAAACATATATAAAGATTTAATAACAAAAAAGTTTAAAAAAATATGCTTCATTTCTCTTTAGATATGAGATACCTCCCGGTTGTATCGCTAGTTGGTGAGGAAATACTGCATGCTGATTTTCCCTAATGATTGCCTCCTTTTGTCTTTTTCGTATTTTGGTTAATACAATGAAGGGACTACCATCACCCAATGATAGAACAAGTCATCTGATAATAGGGCCCTGTAATTTTAGTAAATGTTTCTCTCAATGTAACACCATCCCACTGAAGAACAGCAAAGGTGATTTACAGAGAGTACAAGAATGAGAAGCTAAGTACTCATATGTTCTTAAGAAAAGATTTGATCCTGGTACATTTTCTGTTTATATTTGTCTTTGAGGGATAAAAATTAGATAAGGACATTCTTTTTTATAAAACGGGCTACATTACATTTTTTTCAGTCCATTTCTAACACACAGCACCCTTCTACACTTTTTCTCCCTCTCTCCTCCCCCCTTCCCCTCGTTCACTCCTCCCCTTTCCTCCACTCAGTCTTACTCACCCTCTGTCTCCCACTGCCTCCTTCCCTCACTCTCACCTCCCTCCCCTTCCCTCAGTCACTCCCACCTCGCTCCCCTTCCCTCAGTCACTCCCCACCCTCTCTCAATCCCATCCCATCCCCTCCCCCTCAGCCCTCCTCCCCTCCCTTTTTCTCTGCTCCACAACTTCTTACCCTTCCACTTACTCACATCCCTGTCTCTCACCTCTCCCTCATTCTCCCTCTCCCCCTTCCACTTACTCACATCCCTGTCTCTCACCTCTCCCTCATTCTCCCTCTCCCCTCACTCTTCCCCACCCCCTACCTCCCTACCTCCCTACCTCCCTCCCACACACTCACCCACTCCTCCCTCCCTCTCACTCAGTCCCTCCTCCCTCCCCTCTCTCCCTCCCTCCCTCTCACTCAGTCCCTCCCTCCCACTCAGTCCTCCCCCTCACTCCATTCCTCCCTCCCTCCCTCTCACTCAGTCCCTCCCTCCCCTTCACTCAGTCCCTCCCTCCCCCTCACTCAGTCCCCTCCCACTCAGTCCCTCCCTCTCACTCAGTCACTCCCTCCCACTCCCCCTCCCTCCCACTCCCTCCCTCCCTCTCACTCAGTCCATCTCTCTCTCTCCTCCCTCCCTTGCTACTGGCTGCCGCTGCCGCCGCTCGCTACCGCCGCCGCCCACGGCCGCCGCCCCCGCTGCCACCCACCGCCGCTGCCACTCGACGCCACCATGTTTTGTTTTTTTCTGACGCTGGCTGAGACCGACGTGCTCACCCGCACATGCGCGGTAGAGCTGGTCTCTACTGCACATTTGCGGCACGTCGGTCAACCTTCAATTATTAGGTTGATAATACTTTTGTCACACGCACTATTTTTTAAACCATTTTTTGGTAGAGTGCTAATGACTCTTACACATTTTTTTTGTTAATGCACAACATTTTAGACACTGAAAAGAAAGAGACACTAGAAAATGAAAAGCAACTGTTGGCAGCTATCATTACAGGTTGGTGACTCAATATGGCAAAAAAGAGCTGTGATGGAGCTTTGATTTGAAGGATTAGATATGAGCTTCCATCCTTGTCTTTACAATTATTCCTCAATTTTATATTTTGATTGCATTTCCTTAATTACTCTCTAAAGATATCATACATATTGTTTAAAACCTGGATGAATTACAGGAAATCACCCATATGAAGAGGCTTCACAGAGTTTATCAGATATTCAGCTAACTATTTATGACCCATTGAAGGATGAGCGCACAGAGAGAAGTCCCCAAGAGAGGCATGAAAGGTCAGTACTGAAGTTGGGATATAGAAGATAGGAAATTGTTCTGTTACAGTATGGGCCTGATTCACTAAGGCTCTTCTCCCTTTCTTTGTCTATGAGAAAAGTCCTTGATGAATCTTGTCTTGTGTGTCCATTAGTACCAAGATCACTGATACTAGAACTGCAAGTCCTGTACTGATCAGGAGTTTGTATGTGGCAGGAAGAGCTAAACCAATATCATGTGATGGAGTCCTGGACGTACTTTAGTACAGACTTGGTTGAAGGAGCCCAAAGCTAATATTGACTAATACGCTAACTAAGATATAGGAGTGAATTTTCAAAGGAGTTATGCGCATAAAGGGGCAGATTTTAATACCTACGCGCAGGCGTAGATTTTATAACATGTGCGCGCAGCCATGCGCATGTTATAAAATCCGGGATCGGCGCAAGCAAGGGGGTGAACACTTGTGCACCTTGCACGCGCCGAGCCCTAGGGGAGCCGCGATGGCTTTCCCTGTTCCCTCCGAGGCCGCTCTGAAATCAGAACTTTCCTTCCCACCCCCCACCTTCCGCCCCCCCCACCTTCCCCTCCCTTCCCCTACCTAACCCACCCACCAGCCCTACCTAAAACCCCCCATACCTTTGTTTTACAAGTTGCACCTGCCTCTGGGCAGGTGTAGGTTGCGCGCGCTGGCCAAGTGCCGGCCTAGAGGCCCCGGCCTTTGGCCCCGCCCACGCCCTGCCCCTTTTTTCAAGCCCTGGGACATGCGCGCATCCCGGGGCTTGCGCGCGTCTCCGGGCCTATGTAAAATAGGCTTGGTGCGCGTAACCCCTCTATGTGCATAAAGCCAGTTGGATTTATGCGTGTAGGGCTTTTAAAATCTGCCCCAAAAGTAGCAATTTTCAAAAGCCAATTTACGTGCCTGAAACCTTTTGATAATTGAACTTTATAGAATGAATTTTCAAAGGAGTTATGCACATAAAAGAAGCAATTTTCAAAAGCTCATTTACATGCATAAAACCTTTTAAAAATTACCTCCAAATACAGGATAATTTTATAACTGTAGTCAAAGTCTATACGTACCTTTCACACACAAACTTTACTCCGAATTTTCAAAATAAAGTTTTGAACATAAATTTGCTTTCAAAATTTACTGGTAATTGGCTTAATACATGCACAGAATAATATGCACAAAGTTAACACCTACATTTTGGAGGACGCAACTTCTGCGGGGTAATTTAAGTACATAGGAGGTAATTTTGAAAGGAGTTACGCACGGAAATATAACATACTATTGTAGTAATTTTCAAAAGCTATACACTTGAGTAAAGTGCACTTATGTGAGTAAATCCTATGAGCAATTCAATGACATGTATTGTAGCAATTTTCAAAAGCCCATTTAAGTAAAGTGCATTTACACATGTAAAACCCATTCCCTGTACGTATCCGGATCAGTCCAGACTGCTGGGTTTTGCCTCCCTTCCAGCAGATGGAGACAGAGAAAAACTTGAAGAGCACCCCCTCTTAGTGCGGTGTGCTACCTGCTTCCCTTCAGCATTTCTCTGCCTCCAGCAGATGAAGGTGGCAGAACCTGCGGTCCTGAACTAAAATTTCCTAGATTAAAAAAAAAAAAAAAGAAGGGTTTTTTTTCACCTTTTCTTAACTAAGACTTGATCAAGCAAGAATTAAAAAAAAAAAAAGTCAAAGAGTTCTGTTCCTTCCAGGGGGTCGGCAGGTCCTGGAGGGACCATCCCCCCTGGTTGCAGGCAGAGCTAGGGGTTGGAGACCCTGTCAGCTCTACAACCCGGTGAGACACTGCCTGGTGCGACACTTGGGGTGAGTACTGGTAGTCCGGTCCCTCCCCCTTGTTATCAGAGATGATTTTTGCATTCCTCTGGTGAGGCCCCCCTTTAAAAAAAAAAAAAGAAAGGGAAGGGAGTCTTATCGGAGCGGCTCCCGCTGGCCTGTGTACTTGCATTCTCCCGGGCTCCAGAGATAAGTTTTCGTCCCTCCCACACCTCTTACCTCAGCCATGCCGCGTGCCTCACGGTGCACGGCCTGCAGGGAGTCAGCTATGCAGCTCTCCCGCGATGGCCTTTGTTCTCGGTGCCTCCCTTCCATCGACCACGGCGTGGAAGCCCGCAGCTCGAGCCCACGGCACAGGACATCAGCGAGTTGAAGGGGGGAGTCGGCCTGACCAATTCCTGCTGAGCACGGGAACGGCAGCCATTTTAGATTCCTTGGCTCCCGCAGCGACTCATGCAGCAGGGGGAGGGAATCCTCCACCTCCACTTTCTCCTCCCGATTTGAGCCCTGAGAGCCCTTAGGGCTCTTTGCCAGACTCTCCCGCTGATTTGCAGAACCCCCCCCCCCGGAGGGGATTTAAAGGGCCAAACCCCTTTTACTACCAACTTTGTGCTGTTGATGCACAAAGCCTATATGGCCAGCCTTTTCCAACAGAGCAACACAGGGGCGCGAACAATGTGAGCAGAGCCCCCTCCTCGGAAGTCCCCAGATGAACATCTCCGCAGGGGGCTACCAGGATTCAGAGGATCCGAGATCAAGGGATTCCTGCCTTGGGGGCCTCGGACTCGCCAGATCTTCTGGCCCCAGATCTGCTGGAACTCCTGGGCCTGGACCCTCCCTGGTTCGATTTTGATGAGGAGCCTGAGAGATCCGTCCCGGTGGAAGGTGATGACCCTAGAGTAGTTCGTTTGTTCCTGAGGGATGAGTTGGATCCGCTGATACCACATGTCCTTACTGAGTTGGGGATTGCGCCTCCTCTTGAGGTTCCTGGGCATGACTCAGTGGACCTGGTCCTAGCAGGCTTATGTGGTCCTGCTAGGACTTTTCCTTTCCATCCCATGCTCCTGCAACTTATGTTCCAAGAGTGGGATACTCCAGAGGCAAGCCTGTGCGTGGGAGGAGCTATGGATAAGCTCTATCCCCTGCCTGACAAGTCCTTGGAGCTCCTCAAGGTTCCGAAGGTGGATGCTTCAGTGTCGGCTAACACCAAGCGGACGACTATTCCGGTGGCAGGAGCAGCGGCTCTGAAAGATCTCCAGGACAGGAAGCTCGAGGTTGTGACAAGGTCCATCTCAAAAGGATTTTCGAGGTGTCAGTGCTCAGGGTCAGGGCGGTGGACTGTAGCAGTCTGATGCAACGAGTGAGCCTGAGGTGGGTCCAACAGCTCCTCAGTGCTAGGGATCTTTCTCCTCAGGAAGCAGAGCAGGCTGAGCGTTTAGAGGCGGCAGTGGCATATGGCGCAGATGCTTTATATGATCTTCTCCATACCTCGTCCCGGACTATGGTGTCAGCGGTTTTGGCCAGGAGACTCCTATGGCTCCGCAACTGGTCTGCCGATGTCTCTTCAAAGTCTCCACTTGGAGCACTACCTTTTAAGGGCAAGTTTCTCTTTGGAGAAGATCTGGAACAGTTAATAAATTCCTTGGGAGACAATAAGTTACATAAGCTCCCTGAAGACAAGTTTAAGGCCCCCAGGAATTTCTTTCCGCCCCGCTCTCTTTTTTGGGGTCAGAGATGCTTTCATCAAACCAGGGCTCCTTCCTTTGGCCAAAGGCAACCATCCGGGAGATTTCAAGGTTGATCTCACTCCTTTCGGGGGTGCAGACCGAACCATGACGAGGTCAATCGGGGTCTTCGGGATCCAAGTCCTCCCAGTGAGATAGTGCCAACCCATTCCTCTGTTCCAGTCATAGGGGGACGGCTCTTCCTGTATTACGAGGAGTGGGTCAAAATAATATCAGACCAGTGGGTTCTAAGCATCATAGAACACGGTTACGTTTTAGAATTTGCTCGGCCTCTGCGAGACCTATTTTTGATATCTCCCTGCGGATCCCCAGAGAAGAGGCAGATAGTGAGTCAGACCCTTTGCCGGCTGGAAGATCTTGGGGCCATTGTTCCGGTTCCCCCAGATGAGTGCAGGACCAGGAGATACTCCATCTATTTCGTGATACCCAAAAAGGAAGGTTCTTTCTGTCCGATTCTTGACCTAAAGAGTGTAAACAAAGCTCCCAAAGTGCCACATTTTCGTAAAGAGACTCTGCGCTCCGTCATCACGGCGGTGCAAGGTGGAGAATTTTTAGCTTCGCTGGATTTGACGGAGGCATATCTGCATATTGGAATCCATAAGGATCATCAAAGGTTTCGGCGCTTCATGATCCTCTGGAAGCATTATAAGTTTTGGGCCCTCCAATTCGGGTTGGCGACAGCTCCTCATACCTTCACCAAGGTAATGATGGTGGTGGTGGTGGCAGCTCTCCAGCGGGAGGGGATACTGGTTCACCCGTATCTGGACGACCTACTCATTCGGGTGAAGTCAGAAGACCTTTGCAGGCTGGCAGTACGCAAGGTGTTACATCGCCTACACTCCCTCGGTTGGGTCTTCAATCATCCCAAGAGCCATCTGCTTCCTTCCCAGGTCTTGGACTTCTTGGGAGCACGATTCGATACTCGAGTCAGCAAAGTCTTCCTCATGCAGGAACAGATTGTAAAGCTGACGTCTCAGGTTCAACTTCTCTTGTCACTGCCAGGCTCTTGGCTCTATGGCATCCACTCTGGAATTGGTCCCCTGGGCCTTCGCTCATATGAGACCTTTACAGAGAGCTTTGCTTTCCCGCTGGGATCCGATGTCGGAAGAATTCCAGGTACCTTTGCCACTCATGGAGTCCTCCAGGTCCAGTTTTGGTTGGTGGCTTGTCCTCGACCACTTGAAGCAGGGTGTGGACCTAGAAATACCTCAGTGGGTGATTGTGACTACGGATGCCAGTTGTTCCGGTTGGGGGACTGTGTGCCAATCTCAGTCGGCCCAGGGCCAGTGGTCACGGAAGGAGGTGCAATGGTCCATCAATTGCCTGGAAACAAGGGCAGTGCACTTGGCGTTGCAGAGATTTCTTCCTCTCATCCACCATTGGGCGGTGTGAGTCTTGTCAGACAATGCGACGACGGTGGCCTACATCAACCATCAAGGTGACACAAAGAGTTGTCCTGTAGCCTTAGAAGCGGAAATGCTGATAGCCTGGGCGGAACGACATCTAGCCCGGTTGGCTGCCTCTCACATAGCCGGGGTCGACAACATGCAACGTACTTTCTAAGTCATCAAAGTCTAGACCCCAGAAAGTGGGAGTTGTCCTTGGAAGCAATGACGCTCGTCTGTCATTGGTGGGGTACTCCCCACTTGGACTTGATGGTGACTCAGAGAAATGCAAAGGCACCGCGCTTCTACAGTCGCAGAAGGGAACATGGGGCAGAAAGAGTAGATGCCCTGGTCCTTCCTTGGCCCCGCGACATACTGCTCTACGTGTTTCCTCCATGACCTCTCATGGGCAAGATTCTGAGAAGAATAGAGACTCACCCAGGGACGGTTATCCTCGTAGCTCTGGAGTGGCCCCGGAGACCATGGTTTGCAGACCTAGTCAACCTGGCTGTGGATGGTCCTCTTCTCCTTAGTCATCTTCCAAACCTGCTGCGTCAGGGTCCGGTATTTTGCGATCAGGCAGATTGCTTTTGTCTAGTGGCCTGGCTTATGAGAGGAGGCAATTGAGAAAGAAAGGGTATCCTGAGGATGTCATATCCACTCTCTTACGGGCGCAGAAGACCTCTACTTCTCTTACTTATGTCTGGGTGTGGAAAGTATTTGATTCTTGGTGCAGCGAGCAGGGGGTCCTCCCTCGTCTGGCTTTGGTACCACAGATCCTTGCTTTTTTACAGAAGGATCTCAGGAAGGGGTTATCCTTTAGTTCCCTCCGGGTGCAAGTTGCAGCTATGGGGTGTCTCTATAGGTTTTATGCACATTAAGTGCACATAACATAAGTAAACTGGCTTTTGAAAAGTGCATAATGGTACATTACATTTACATTTTCCTTTGAAAATGACCCCAATACTTCTTAAAATCTAAAAGTATGCACATAAGTCCAAACCCCTCTCCAGCTCCGCCTCCTAAAAACACTTCTGCTTAGTTCGCGTAAACTCACGCATGAACATAAATTGCACATGTACATTTACCTGCATAGCAGGCAGGTAATTTTGTAAAAGGTCACTTCTGCGACTAAAACATTGTTTACAAGCTGAAGTCCCTTTGAAAATGATCCTCCCTGCTAATTTAACAAAATTAATTTTGGGCTTGATTTATGTAAAAGACTTGCCTCATTTTCTTCTGCTTGCTTAATCAAATTATTCATTTTAACAATTTTTCCTGCTATACTATCTTTTTCATCATTTGATGAAAATATACTCTTGCAAATCTGTTTTAGCTGCAGAAAGAACTGGACAATTGACACTGTAGATTTAGTGCAGCCAGAAAATGAATATTCAGCCGTCTCTCGCTGCCCTTTTTCCCCCTGTGCTACGTAAGGCTACTGTGTAATTTTTCACTCTCGAGCTGCCGTACTGACGTTTCAGTCTATTTTATACCTTCGGCTTTGCCTAATCCTTTCATTTATATACATCATTTGCAAGTGCCTCCTACGTACCATGCACTACAAATTAATTTGCAATAAAACCGTAAGAAATATATGCTAAAAATTCAATTTTGTGTTCATTGTATTTATTTATTTATTTATTTATTAACTTTTATTTACCGACATTCGTGAAACACATCATGCCGGTTTACAAAGAACTCAGGCGGAAAATACAATAAAACAATATAACAATATAACAAAATAACAAAATAACAATATAACATTGATAGCAGAAACAAGAATCAGAATACAAATGAACCAAAATGGAGCAATAACAAAAGGGGGGAGGAAGGTCGTAGGGAGGGAGGATAGGGGGGAGTGGGAAAGGGGGGCTGGGGAGCGGGAGGGGAAAATTGTAAAATTGGAAGGCTCAATTAATTATAAACCTTGAAAAATACCTGCTCAAGAAAAGTATCAAATTACAAAATTTGGAGTTACCTACACTGAGCATGTAATTGGGAACAGCTTCAGAGGGGGGATGGGGAAAGTCAAGGGCCCCCAACAAGCAGCTTCCTCCTCCCTCCCTCACTGCCCCCCTCAGTATGGCTAGACCACTTTGATTGGTTGAAGGGAAAGGAACTTGGTGCTTGCTCACCCTGAAATTCACTGTGCTCTGTCTATGCCCCACTCCGCACAGTTCTAGAGCCATCGTGGGTAGTGGTTTGATATTTTCACAGGAAAAGAAAAGGATTTTGAAAGCAGTTGTGCACATTCTAAAAATCCGGGTTACACAAATGCTAGAATATGTGGCTCGGTGATAAGTGCTGTACCTCCGAAATTGTTTCCTAGGCTGGCCGGGGCTGGAGATACTGGGAAGGCAGCGTTCACAGCCCCTAGGAGTGAGAGGGAGTCTCAGCTGTTGCTCAATGGCAACACTTAGTGGCCAGACTTATAGTCCATGTTAGCCAGCTTCCAGAGGGCACTCTGATATGTGGCCCCTAGCCAAATACTGTCATTATGATGGCTAGGCTGTTTTGAAAGGGGTATATACAAATATTATAAGGGAGAAAACCCGGGTAGTTACGAGTGAAGACTCACCAGTAGTAACAGTAGTCGTCCCCTCCATTTGTCAGAAGAATGTACTGATCTAAAGCAAGGTTTCTAACAGAATTGTTTACCTGTACTCTTACCTGCATTCTCAGTTGTGCAATCTTTGACTGTGACATTGGGTAGCAATTATGAAACTGATTATAACTTCCATCTAGGATGTGTGTGATATTCATAAAACATCTTTCTAAAGTTGTCTTATTAACAAATGATCTTTGAATACAAATGTAGGTACATTTTGGGCTTGATTTTCAAAACAACTTATGTGCATATAACCCTGATGTATGCGTATAAGTGGCATTTTGAAAATCAATCAAGGCCCAGTGCGCATAAAAGTCCATGTGTAAGTCAGTTTTGCTTATGCTTTTATGTGCAATAAGAAGAGACATTCCAAGAGTCAGAGTTAGGGGTGGAGTTTCGTCTTAACACTCATATTTATTGGTTTTAAAAAGGATACGTGTTGCAAGGGAGCTTTCTAAATCGGATTGCAGAAGGGAGTTGAGAAGCTTTTGAAAGTATATCAGGGCAATAAAGGATTATTTTTTATAATTTATAACTAACTTCTTATTTGAAAGGGGCAGGCATTGGAAAAATAATCAGTGAGGGGAAAAGGATTTAGGTTTCTGTTTGTGTGAGGCTGAGTAGCTAGAGCTATAGTTACCTCAATAAATAAATTCTGTAAGTGCTAACATAAAACAAAAGGCAAAATACAAGAGTTTTTATAGATGGTATTATACTCCTGCTAGGTTACATACAATGGGGGTTAAACATTCTCCTATATGTTGGCATGGTTGTGGTGAAAAGGGTGCCTTTATACCTATTTGCTGGTCTTGTCCTGTGATCAAGATCTACGGGACTCAGATCACTTCTTGGATTTGTAAGATTGCAAAGGTTTCTCTCCCGGTTCAGCCAGCTGTTATTCTATTGGGTATTTGTATTGCTTGAATAAAAAAGGTAAAGAGTTAGCTCATCACACGCTGGTGGCAGCTTGGAGAAATATTGCCAGTCAGAAGATTGCAGGTTTCAGCCTCTGTGGCAGACTTATGCTATGGTAAAACTGACCTGACAGGTTAAAGATAGTTATCCTGGAGTGGAAACTTTTCATGGAGTTTTTCTTTGTCTTCTACTCTAACCTAATGAAATTAGGAACATTGATGTATGAAGGTTTATTAATTTCATTAATTTTCTTTATTGTACTTTTCATATCTTAAACAGGAGGTACTGAGTACCTGTGACAGTGGAGTATTTATTCTGCTTGGTTAGACTTTGTAGTTCTTTCTTGTCTTGTTCTGCTTATTTTTTTTTTTTCAAAATAATTTTTATTGGGATGAAACATGAACAGACACCGAGTCCCGCACTATGGCAGGTACAGCCAGTATATGGAACAACCAATACAATGCAAAAATGCTTATTTTATAATGATGTGATCTTTACAATAAAGTTTTCAAAAATTGAAAAAAGATATGCACCAGTTACGCTCTCCGAAGAGGAGGTGTAACTTTACATGAGTGAATGTGTGCATGCACTCAGCCAATTGTCCAAGGAGTTTCAAAGGGAACCCAGGCACATGAATTTGCTTTGAAAATGCTTGGTAATGTACAAGCAGACTTTAAGCTGTGCAGGCTTTTTGAGAATTACCCTCTTTGTGACATTGATTTTCCCCTCTAGTTTTTTTCATAATAACAGTTTGACATTCCATGATGTGCACGTAAAAGGATTATTGTACCTGAAGTGTGCAATAATCCTCAGTAATACATGATTTCCTGTCTTGGAGATTGAACAACTATGGATTTTGGAGGAATGTTAATGACATTGCATAAATACATTAGGTTACAATAAAACCATTTCCAAATATTTCTAAATAAGTATTTAAAATGTCCTAGATGTAATGGGCCTGATTTTAAAAAACATTTACATTCTTAAGACTGGGTTTTACATGTGTAAATGCTCTTTACCCATGTAAATGGGCTTTTGAAAATTTCTATAATATGCCTTGAATTGTCCATAGGTTTTACCAACATTAAGTGCACTTTTTGAAATTGTTAAGATAGTAGGTTACATTTACATTTGTAACTTCTTTGAAAATTCACTTGCTTGGTAATACATTTGACACAAAACAACTAAAATTCAGAGTAGTGGGTAGAAGGCTGTATTATGAATGTAATTGGATTCCCCATAAGCACTTTACAAGCCCTTTGAGGCAAGTTAGGATTTTACGTACTATACCTGTATGACTCAGAACAATCATTCAAAGCATGCTTGTACTAACAGGTTTGTACTAATTGTACAGAGCTAAAACACACTGTCAGCACTTTACAAATGTAAAATTGTAGTAACTACAATTGCAAACTGGAATTTGCATACATATCTTTGTCTTTGTTAGGGTCATAGATCAGGAGCGACATTTTCCTTATGGATCTTGGGTCCCACACAACGAATTGACCATCCTACCAGATTGCACTCCAGTCAGCCACCCATTTGATCTGTACATTGATGCGCTTCACTGCCTCCCTGATAATGCAACAATAACAAAGGTAAACTCTACAACTCTAGCATTGTTCTTTGATTTAGAACATAAGAACATAAGAAATTGCCATGCTGGGTCAGACCAAGGGTCCATCAAGCCCAGCATCCTGTTTCCAACAGAGGCCAAACCAGGCCAAAAGAACCTGGCAATTATCCAAACACTAAGAAGATCCCATGCCACTGATGCAATTAATAGCAGTGGCTATTCCCTAAGTAAATTTGATTAATAGCCGTTAATGGATGTCTCCTCCAAGAACTTATCCAAACCTTTTTTGAACCCAGCTACACTAACTGCACTAACCACATCCTCGGGCAACAAATTCCAGAGCTTTATTGTGTGTTGAGTGGAAAAGAATTTTCTCCGATTAGTCTTAAATGTGCTACTTGCTAACTTCATGGAATGCCCCCTAGTCCTTCTATTATTCGAAAGTGTAAATAACCGATTCACATCTACCCGTTCAAGACCTCTCATGATCTTAATGACCTCTATCATATCCCCCCTCAGCTGTCTCTTCTCCAAGCTGAACAGCCCTAACCTCTTCCGCCTTTCCTCATAGGGGAGTTGTTCCATCCCCTTTATCATTTTGGTTGCCCTTCTCTGTACCTTCTCCATTGCAACTATATCTTTTTTGAGATGCGGCGACAAGAATTATACACAGTATTCCAGGTGCGGTCTCACCATGGAGCGATATAGAGGCATTATGACATGTTCCGTTTTATTAATCATTCCCTTCCTAATAATTCCTAACATTCTGTTTGCTTTTTTGACGGCTGCAGCACACTGAGCCAACGATTTTAAAGTATTATCCACTATGATGCCTAGATATTTTTCCTGAGTGGTAGCTCCTAATATGGAACCTAACATCGTGTAACTACAGCAAGGGTTATTTTTCCCTATATGCAACACCTTGCACTTGTCCACATTAAATTTCATCTGCCATTTGGATGCCCAATCTTCCAGTCTTGCAAGGTCCTCCTGTAATGTATCACAATCCGCTTGTGATTTAACTACTCTGAAAAATTTTGTATCATCCGCAAATTTCATAACCTCACTCATCGTAATTCTTTCCAGATCATTTATATATATATTGAAAAGCACCGGTCCAAGTACAGATCCCTGAGGCACTCCACTGTATACCCTTTTCCACTGAGAAAATTGACCATTTAATCCTACTCTCTGTTTCCTGTCTTTTAACCAGTTTGTAATCCATGAAAGGACATCGCCTCCTATCCCAGGACTTTTTAGTTTTCTTCGAAGCCTCTCATGAGGGACATGGTCAAACGCCTTCTGAAAATCCAAATACACTACATCTACCGGTTCACCTTTATCCGCATGTTTATTAACCCCTTCAAAAAAATGAAGCAGATTTGTTAGGCTAGACTTCCCTTGGGTAAATCCATGTTGACTGTGTTCCATTAAACCATGTCTTTCTATATGCTCTACGATTTTGATCTTGAGAATAGTTTCCTCTATTTTTCCTGGCATTGAAGTCAGGCTCACTGGTCTATAGTTATCCGGATTGCCCCTAGAGCCTTTTTTAAATATTGGGGTTACATTGGCCACCCTCCAGTCTTCAGGGACAATGGATGATTTTAATGATAGGTTAAAAATTATAACTAATAGATCAGAAAATTCATTTTTTAGTTCCTTCAGTACCCTAGGATGCATACCATCTGGTCCAGGTGATTTGCTACTCTTTAGTTTGTCAATCTGGCCTACTACATCTTCCAGGTTCACAGTGATTTCGTTTAGTTCATCTGACTCATCACCCCTGAAAACCATCTCTGGAACTGGTATCTCCCCAACATCCTCATTAGTAAACACAGAAGCAAAGAATTCATTTAGTCTTTCTGCAATGGCCTTATCTTCCCTAAGTGCCCCTTTAACCTCTCTGTCATTTAATGGTCCAACCGACTCCGTCACAGGTTTCTTGCTTCGGATATATTTAAAAACGTTTTTATTATGAGTTTTGGCCTCTATGGCCAACTTCAATTCAAATTCTCTCTTCACCTGTTTTATCAATGTTTTACACTTAACCTGACAATGCTTATGTTTTATCCTATTTTCTTCAGATGGATCCTTCTTCCAATTTTTGAAGGATGCGTTTTTGGCTAAAATAGCCTCTTTCACCTCACCTTTTAACCATGACGGTAATCGTTTTGCCTTCCTTCCACCTTTCTGAATGTGTGGAATACATATGGACTGTGCCTCTAGGATTGTATTTTTAAACAATGTCCATGCCTGTTGAACACTTTTAACCTTTGCAGCTGCACCTTTCAGTTTTTTTCTAACTATTTTCCTCATTTTATCAAAGTTTCCCCTTTGAAAATTTAGTGTTTGAGCTGCAGATTTACTTATTGTCCCCCTTCCAGTTATTAGTTTAAATTTGATCATGT
The DNA here is from genome assembly GCF_901001135.1 of Rhinatrema bivittatum. Classification (NCBI taxonomy): domain Eukaryota; kingdom Metazoa; phylum Chordata; class Amphibia; order Gymnophiona; family Rhinatrematidae; genus Rhinatrema; species Rhinatrema bivittatum. The sequence continues at coordinate 175,424,864 of NC_042622.1, forward strand.
TATGATCACTGTTGCCAAATGGCCCCACCACCATTATCTCTCTCACCAAATCCTGTGTTCCACTAAGAATTAAATCTAAAATAGCTCCCTCTCTTGTTGGTTCCTGAACCAATTGCTCCATGAAGCAGTCATTTATTACATCCAGGAACTTTATGTCTCTAGCAAGTCCTGATGTTACATTTACCCAGTCAATATTGGGGTAATTGAAATCTCCCATTATTATTGCACTGCCAAATTGGTTAGCTTCCCTGATTTTTCTAAGCATGACAGACAGATGATGATCTGTCTGACCATTTTGTCCAGGTGGACGGTAGTATACTCCTATCATTATACTCTTACCTAACACACATGGGATTTCTACCCATATAGATTCTACTGAGCATTTAGTCTCTTGTATGATCTTTATCCTGTTGCACTCTATACCCTCCCGGACATAAAGTGCCACACCCCCACCAAGTTGATCCTCCCTATCATTGCGATATAATTTGAACCCTGATATAGCACTGTCCCATTGGTTATCCTCCTTCCACCAAGTCTCTGTGATGCCAATTATGTCAATCTCATCATTTGCTGCTATACACTCTAACTCTCCCATCTTATTTCTTAGACTTCTGGCATTGGCATACAGACATTTCAAAGTGTGTTTTTGTTTGTATTAACAACCTGCTTTTCAGTTGTTAGGGATAATTCGGAAATCATTAGCTTCGGTGATTTTTTACATATAGGCACATGGTCTATGTTTGCTTTTAATGGAACCTCTCTGTTGGAATGCTCTAACTCTCCTGTTTCATTAGTATCCTTCAAGGATACATTTCTTCGAACCATGCACTGCTGAGTGACTGTCGGCTTTCCCCCTTCTTCTAGTTTAAAAGCTGCTCTATCTCCTTTTTGAAAGTTAGTGCCAGCAGCTTGGTTCCACTCTGGTTAAGGTGGAGCCCATCCTTTCGGAAAAGTCTCTCCTTTCCCCAAAAGTTTCCCCAGTTCCTAATAAAACTGAATCCCTCTTCCCTGCACCATCGTCTCATCCACGCATTGAAACTCTGGAGCTCTGCCTGCCTCTGGGGACCTGCACGTGGAACAGGAAGCATTTCAGAGAATGCCACCCTAAAGGTTCTGGATTTCAGCTTCCTACCTAAAATCCTAAATTTGGTTTCCAGTACCTCTCTCCCATATTTCCCTATGTTGTTGGTGCCCACATGTACCACAACAGCTGGCTCCTCCCCAGCACTGTCTATAATCCTATCTAGGTGACGTGTGAGGTCTGCCACCTTCGCACCAGGCAGGCAAGTTACCAGGCGGTCCTCACGTCCAGCAGCCACCCTGCTATCTACATTTCTAATAATTGAATCATCAACTAAGACGGCTGACCTAACCCTTCCCTCCTGGTCAGTAGCCCTGGGAGACTTGTCCTCAGTGCGAGAGCAGGTCCTTGCTACAGGATCACTTCCTGCTACACCAGGGTGATGTTCTCCTACTGGGAGACCTTTCTGATCCAAGGCAGCACTGGGGCTGCCAGACTGGATTTGGGACTTGGCTACTATGTCCCTGAAGGTCTCATCAATGTACCTCTCTGTCTGCCTCAGCTCCTCCAAGTCTGCTACTCTAGCCTCCAGAGATCGGACTCGTTCTCTGAGAGCCAGGAGCTCTTTGCACCGAGTGCACACATACAATCTCTCACCGGCGGGTAAAAAATCATACATGTGACACTCAATGCAAAAGACTGGAAAGCCCCCTCTTGCTGCGGAACTGCTGCCTTCATCTTATTTTTATTGAGTTCCTAGTTAAGTTTAGGATACTAAGAGAGTTGGAATGAGAGTACTTTAAATGTACAGGTGAATTTAATAATTAATCAGCTAGTGTCCTACAAGGGGATGATTAAACTTTCAATAAGGGCTGGTACAATAGTATGATTTAGATAAGACTCCCAGGTCATTCTGTCAGATCTGCTTCTGTTAAAAACAGCTGTTCCTATTTCAAAAGTAGGAAAATAGCAGTAATATCCTTAATTGTTACAGGGTAAGTGTTTACTTTTGAAACTCTGTAAGCTGCTGTTCTATCATTCACTTGAACCCATGGTGGAAACAGCATAATATATTGCCTCTCATGGGATTGCATATGGTTGATTCATGCAGAGTGTGATGTCATTAGTGATATCATTGTCAATAGGGATCAATCAGGTCTAGTGCATCTCAAATTACATTGCACCATGTACCACTGTATTCTGTTTATTTTCTTACGGGTAATGTTTCCTAATGGGTTAGTTGATCCACATATGATCCCTGAAGTAACATTTTTGATTTCCTACTGTATTTGTGCTTTTGCCAATTGTTTTTTCTTGTTTGCTGGTCTGAGTAGCAGCACATTATCTCTTTTTTATATTCAGAGGGCCACAGAATTGTATCTCATCCTCTTAATTGATTCATTAGCTTCTGTGGTCTGCTTCTTGCTTCAGTGAGTCCATGAACAGGCTTGCTCTGGCCTGTAACTGCTCCAGGGATGCCCTCTTCTCCAGAAGGGTCTGCATCATTGTTACTACCATCATTAACCCTAGTGCTGAAGCTAAGGGTGGGCAACATGTGGCCTGTATGAACTTTTCTTTTCATACTTCAGTAATAGTGATTGCTTGCTGAGATTTGGTCCTATACATTGAAGGCACCTCGTGAAGGCATTCAGCAAGACTCTCCCCTTAGAAATGCACAGCAATTGTTAATCACTGATACTACCATTGTCTTCTGTTTGTTCTCTTATTGTAAGGTGGCCATGCTTGAGAATAAAATAAATAAATGTATGCGTGACTCCTTTGCCAAAATGGCTGTTCCCATTAGGCCTGATTTTCAAAAGCATTTACATGCTTTAAAAAAAGGTTTTACGTGTGTAAGTGCACTTTACCCGTGTAAGTGGGCTTTTGAAAACTGCTACAATCATAGGATTTAACCACGCAAGTACACTTTATGCGGGTAAATAATTTTTGAAAATTGCTATAAGGGGGGCGCCATACTGGGCCCAAATTATACCCAAATTAGGGGGTTGCGCTAACAACGCGATCCTGCCGCGGCTGCCGGTTATGAAGACAGACGCCGGTAAACTCGGCGTCCATTTTCATAAGCAGCCGTCTGCCAGTAATGAAAATGGACGCCAGGCAGGCGTTAATAACTGAGAGCAAAATGTGTGTCTGAGACTCACACTTTTTTTTTTAATGCAGAGTGAATGAGTAATAGCCTCATTCACATGCATTTGCATGTGATGAGCGCTATTGCATTCACTCCGCGTCGGACGCGGGTTGAATAGGTGCAAATCCCCCTATTGCATTAGGGGGTGGATTAGCGCCTATTTAACCCATGTCGGAGTGCGGGTTATATAGTGCGCTTGGCTGAGCATCGGCCCCATAGTGTTGAAATTAGCATTCACTGACCCTTTGAGATCTTACCACAGAAACAGCAGGACCAGTGTCCTCAAATTAGAACTGCAAACAAAGAAATGCACTGTAATCACAGTGATATCCTTTCCTCAGCCTGCCTTGAAATAGGGAAGTAATACAATTTCCCTGTACGTACCCAGATCAGTCCAGATTCCTGGGTTTTGCTCCCCTCTAGCAGATGGAGACAGAGAAGTTTTCAAAACAAAACTCTGCCTTATATAGGATGGTGCCACCTACAGTCCAGCAGTATTTCTCTGTCTCCAGCAGATGGTGAAGGTGCAAGGCCTACAGTCTGTGCTGATTGTTCATTGGAGTTAGAGTAGTGAGTTCTGTGAGTTTTTGGTCTGTAAAACCTTTTTACTTTGATTTAAAAAAAAAAGAAGGAGCAGTTTCTGTCCTGAGCTTCCCAGGGGTTTTGTAAGGTCCTAAGGGGACCATCCCCTGCTGGTTGTTGAGGCAGCTGCATTACAGGGTCGAGGGCCCTCTTGTTCCAAGCTTAGCAGCTCTGGGTGCGACACTGGGGAGCCCGGTTCACTCCATCCCGCTGGATCAGGACCATGGACCACTGCCAGGCAAATCTTTAAAAAAAAAAAAAAGTTTTGGTTTTCTTTAATTTTCTGTCAGTGTTACCGGCGCTGCGGCTCTCTCTTCCCTCCCTGACTCGGTGATTGGGCGGACCGCGATTATTTTTCTATTTTTTACAGAATTGAATTTTAGGTTTCTCAGGCCCGCTGCCCGATGCCTCGCTCGTCTGCGTGCCTCGCATGTGGCTCAGCCTGTGCGCGTCTTTCTTGGGAGGATCTGTGCTCGGCGTGTCTTCCCGGGGGGGAGGGATCCTCCAGGGCCGCAAAAAATGGTTAAAGGCAAGGCTGCCCGAGCTCCTTCAGTGTTAGCTGCATCGAGATCAGCTGAGGCAGATCCGTTCCCGCTGAACACGGGATCGGAGGCCATTTTGGAGTCTTTTAGATCAGCAATTTGTGCAGCTATGGGAAAGGGGATTCTCCCGCCTCCTCTCTCTCCTCAGCCAGGGTTTCCTGGAGGGAGCGAACCTTTACAGCCTCTCTCACCTGCAACGGAGGATAGCCCCGAGGGGGCTTCTGACTCCTCCTCCTCTTCCTCCTTCTCCTCGGAGTTTATATTTTTTTCTCCATAAGGCTTTTAAAGCCAGGAGGGAAGGGAAACTGCAGGCTGGGGGTAAAACTTCCTCTAGTGGTCAAGTCTCTTTCTTGAAAGCGGTCTAAGTCTAAGGGAGTCTCTGGGTCCTCCAAAGCTAAGCGCCCTTTGCGTACAGGGGCTCATCAGACCGATACTGATTCCACGATTCAGGATACGGACCCAGGGGACCAGGACCCGCAGGGCAAGCCTCTGATGGGGGAAGAAACAGAACCTGATCAACATCCACAGGATCCAGCATGAGGTTCTCACTTTGTGGAAGGAGATGACCCTAAGGTGGTCCATCTGTTTAGGAGGGGGGAGTTGGCTCCGCTTATCCCTGCCATACTCAGAGAGCTAGGCATAGATGGGCCGCCAGAGGAGTCCAGGCTAGGGGTCATGGACCCAGTGTTTTTGGGTCTGAGGGGCCCGGCTACTTCCTTTCCTTTTCATTTTTCTGCCATGGACTTGCTATATAGAGAATGGGATACCAGATCTGGGATTGAAAGTTAGCAGGGCTATGGATAAGCTATATCCTCTTCCGGAGGAAGCAATTGACATACTGCGGGTGCCCAAGGTGGACGCGGCTGTGTCCACAGTCACCAAAAAGACCACAATCCCGGTTACGGGTGCTACAGCTCTGAATGACCTGCAGGATAGAAAGTTGGAGCTGCAGCTCAAGAAAATCTTTGAAGCCTCGGCACTGGGAGTGCGGGCAGCTATGTGCAGCAATTTTGCCTTATGAGCGGGCCTTCGCTGGGTTCAGCAGTTACAGGCTAATGCTGGTCTTTCCGATGCAGAAACACAGCAAGCAGGGCATCTGGAAGCTTCGCTCGCTTATAGTGCGGATGTACTTTATGATCTGTTACGGACTTTGGCCAGATCCATGGTGTCGGCAGTCTCGGCTCGTCGGCTCCTGTGGTTAAGAAACTGGTCAGCAGATATTTCCTCCAAGGCTCAGCTGGGGTCGTTACCTTTCAAGGGTAAATTGCTCGAAGATATGATTCAATCCCTGGGGGAGAACAAGGTTCACCGACTGCCAGAGGATAGGCCCAAGTCGAGAGGCTCCTTTCTTCACAGTCTCGATTCAGAGGGAATCTTAGATTTCATCCATCCAGAGCTCCAGCTTCTTCCTTTTGGCAAGCGTCCGGTCGCCAACAGTCCTGGTCTCAGCCCTTTCGTGGCCAATGCTTTGGCAGAACCGGGGCTACTCAGTCCACATCTGGGGCCAAGTCTTCCCAATGAAGGGACGCCGACCCATTCCTCGGTTCCAGCTGTCAGGGGCAGATTGTCCCTGTTTTAAGAGGAATGGGTCAAGGTGATGTCGGACCAGTGGGTCCTTACTGTGATAAATCAAGGCTACGCTTTAGATTTTGCACACCACCTTCCAGGGCTGTTTCTGGTCTCCCCATGCGGTTACGAAGAGAAATGACAGGCAGTACAAGATACCTTGCAACGCCTTCTGCAACTCGACGCCAACACCCCGGTTCCTCAGGCGGAGCAGCGAAAAGGGCTTTATTCCATTTACTTCGTAGTCCCCAAAAAAGAGGGGTCCTTCCGACCCATTCTGGATTTGAAGGGGGTAAACCGCTGCCTCAGGGTGCCATGTTTTCGCATGGAGAAGTTACGGTCAGTCATTGCCTCGGTAAGAAAAGGAGGGTTTCTGGCGTCACTGGACGTAACAGAAGCATATCTTCACATACACATTCGGGCCGACCACCAGAAGTTTCTGAGGTTCTCGGTGATGGGTCGCCATTTTCAGTTTCGAACTTTGCCCTTCGGTCTTGCCACCGCACCCAGAACGTTTACCAAGGTAATCGTTGTGGTGGCGGCTCATCTGTGCAGAGAGGGGTTTCAGGTGCATCCATACATGGATGACTGGCTAATTCAGGCAAAGTCAGAGTTGCTTGGCCAGTTGACAATTCACAAAGTGCTTCAACTCCTGTGATCACTGGGTTGGGTGATCAACTTAGCCAAGAGCCGACTGGTGCCACCCAGTCTTTGGAGTTTTTGGGAGCTCTATTCGACACTCAAAAGGGGAGAGTGTTCCTTACCTTGGACCGAATTGTCAAGCTACAAGCACAAGTGTGGGACTTATTGGCCAACCATCTCCCCAGAGTGCGGGATTATTTGCGGGTTCTCGGCTCCATAACTTCCACCCTTGAGCTGGTGCCCTGGGCCTTTGCTTATATGCGTCCTTTACAGTCAGCGTTGCTTTCGCGTTGAAATTCAGTCTCCGAACAGTTTCATTTATCTCTCCCTCTTACGGATACAGCGTGCTCCAGTCTTGATTGGTGGCTTATCTCAGACAACTTATCCCGAGGAGTTCCCCTGGAGGTGCCCGAATGGACAGTGGTGACCACGGACGCCAGCCTCTCCAGTTGGGGAGAGGTTTGCCTGAGGAAGTTGGTGCAGGGACAATGGTGCTAGGAAGAATCTCAGTGGTCGATCAGTTGTCTGGAAACCAGGGCAGTGTGATTAGCGTTGCAAGCATTCCGCCCTCTCCTCCAGGAGAAGTCAGTCAGAATTCTTTCCGACAATGCGACCACGGTGGCTTATATCAATCGCCAAGGGGGAACCAAGAGCCAGCCAGTGGCCACAGAAGCCCGGCAGCTGATCAGCTGGGCAAGAAGCATTTAGTAAGTATTGCAGCGTCTCACATAGCAGGAGTCGACAACGTTCAGGCGTCAGCACCGCCTCGATCCCGGGGAATGGGAGCTCACAGACGAAGCTTTCCAGCTCATATATGACACGTGGGGCGTACCCCACATGGATCTCATAGCAACGTTTTAGAACAGCCAGGGCTCCACGCTTCCTTGGTCGCCGCAGAGAAACAGGAGCAGAAGGGGTAGATGCCCTGGTGCTGCCCTGACTGACCAACGTGCTGCTGTACGTCTTCCCTCCTTGGCCGCTGATAGGCAATGTACTCAGGAGAGTGGAGATACACCCAGCAGAAGTCATCCTCATAGCTCCAAAGTGGCCGAGACAGCCCTGGTTTGCGGACCTGGTCAATCTGGCAGTGGCGGGTCCCCTGCAGTTGCCACTGCTCCCGGACCTTCTCCATCAAGGGCCCGTGTGCTTGGAAGAGGTCGATCGCTTTTGTCTAGTGGCATGGCTTTTGAGAGGCACCGCCTGAGGAGCAAAGGGTATTCGAACACTGAGGTGGCAACAATTCTCCGGTCGCGCAAGACATCCACCAACCTCGCCTATGTGTGCGTGTGGAGAATCTTTGAATCTTGGTGCATGGACCGGGCGATTGTTCCTACTTGGTCTTCGGTGTTGGATATTTTAGGTTTCTTATAATCCGGACTCGCCAAGGGCTTATCGTGTAGTTCCCTGAGGGTTCAGGTGGCAGCTCTTGGTTGTTTGCGCAGTTCCATTCAAGGCGTTGTGTTGGCTGCTCACCCCGATGTGGCTCGTTTCCAAAAGGGGGCAAAGCATTTACGTCCCCCGATCAGGCACCCTTGACCTTCTTGGAATCTGAACTTGGTTCTCTCAGCTCTGTGTATGGCGCCCTTTGAGCCTCTGAAAACGGCTACAATAAAGGATCTCACGTTAAAGGTGATTTTCCTTATTGCTATCACATCTGCTCGCAGGATATAGGAGCTCCAGGCTCTATCCTGTAGGGAGCCGTTTCTGAGAATTTTGGATTCTGGTGGGTCCTTGCGGATGGTTCCTTCATTTCTTCCGAAGGTGGTATCTGCTTTTCACGTGAATCAGTCAGTGGAGCTCCCGTTGTTTCCCATTTTGGACCGGTCAGACCCTATGTCTAAAGACTTACAGAAGCTGGATGTTCGTCAGGCGTTGTTGCGTTATCTGGAAGTTACTAATGCATTTCGTGTGTCGGACCATCTTTTAGTGCTGTGGGCTGGTCTGAAATAAGGAAATATGGCATCTAAAGCTATGATTTTGCGCTGGTTGTAAGAGGCTACAGGCTCGGCATATTTGCTGTGTGGTAAGCCTGTACCGTTTGGTCTTCGGGCTCATTCTACCTGTTCGCAGGCAGCTTCTTGGGCGGAGTGTCAAATGATCTCACCGTAGGAGATCTGCAGGGCGGCGACTTGGAAGTCTTTGCATACCTTTGCCAGACACTACAGACTGGATTTTCAGGCACTGGGTGAAGGAGGCTTTGGAGAAGCAGTGCTTAGACTGGGCCTCTCCAGATCCCATCCCAGGTAAGAAAGCTCTGGTACACCCCAGGAGTCTGGACTGATCCGGGTACGTACAGGGAAAGGAAAATTAGTTTCTTACCTGATAATTTTCGTTCCTGTAGTACCACGGATTAGTCCAGAGTCCCACCCGGGGAACACATGGAAGTAAGGGAGAGTCCGCTAAGTTATTGATTGATTTGTTTTCAGATCTGCAGAAATTGGATTGACCGCCCTCAACTAGTTCTACAGGTTCACTTCCTAGGAGGGTTAAGTGAACTGGTTATTTCTTTTTCTTGTTGAAGGGTTATTGTACATAGTTATGGTGGTTTTTTGAGAGCCATTCTGCTTTGACATTGAGTAATACTGCCGGACTATAGGTGGCACCATCCTATATAAGGTGGAGTTATGTTTTGAAAACTTCTGTCTCCATCTGCTAGATGGGGGGGGGGGGGGGGGGAGCAAAACCCAGGAGTCTGGACTGATCCGTCTTACTACAGGAATGAAAATTATCAGGTAAGAAACTAATTTTCCTATACAGAATGAACCCCCGTCTCAGTGCTGGCCTCAGAGCGCCTGACCTTATCAGATCTCAGAAGCAAAATCAGGGCCAGGTCTGGCCAGTTTCTGGATGGAGAACCACCAGGGAAAAGCTGGCACTGTGGGCTGCAGAAAGCAATGGCAAACCCCTGCAGTACTCTGGCAAGAAAAAGTCACAAGGACTGCCTAACCCTCAACACCCAGAAATGGCTAGAGAGAGAAGAGAACAAAAAAAAAATACAACGGGCAAAACAATCCAAAGTTAATTGTTTATTTATCTAGGTGACTGGACAACTACTGAATTCTGGACTAGATAATCGGCCAGACATCATGGCTTTTCCAGTACTTAATAGTTCATTCCGAAACCCAAAATTCCAGTACCGTGTGGCAGTAAATCTGGATAATCCAAAAGCTATGAACAGCAACACATTACTTCTGCTTCAGGTTTCTACAGTGGACTCTGACTCTGGAGAAGTTGTTTTTTTAGGTAAGAAAGTCAGGATTTTCCTATTCACTGTTCTCCCTCTCGCCTTCTGGCTTCCCCTGTTTATGATAAGAATTGCCAGAGGTTTATTTATTTATTTTATTTATTTATTTATTTAAAGCTTTTCTATACCGGCATTCATGATACAATCATATCATGCCGGTTTACAAATAACAGTGGGGTGCAATAACTTTGTTCTTTTAACCAGTGCAGAGGAAGCAAAAAGTTACAATATAGCAAGGTTGTTGAAACTGGGGGGAAGAAGACAAGAATAGTCAAGAATAAATATAAATCTTTACAGGGGTAGATTATTTACATTGTGCAGTAATGTCTCTTTATGGATATTATTTACATTGTGCAGTAAGGTCTCTCAATGGATATTAGACTCTGGAGGGCTTGATTGCCGTAGGATCTCTCCTTGAATATTAGACTCAGGAAAGGTTTGTTTAAATAGCCAAGTCTTAAGCCTTTTTCTGAATGTTAATAGGCAAGGTTCAAGTCTGAGATCAGGTGGTAAGGTATTCCAAAGAGCGAGGCCCGCTGTAGAGAAGGCCCGGTCTCTGAGTGTAATATGGTGTGTAGATTTAATTGGGGGAACCGTCAGTGATCCTTTGTAGGCTTATCTGATGGGTCTGGATGATATGTGTAGTCTGAGGGGGATTTGGAGGTTGAGAGGGGCTAGGGAGTGGATAGATTTATGGATGATGGTGAAGGACTTGTGTAGGATTCTGTAGTGTATTGGTAGCCAGTGTAGATTTATTAGAAAGGGAGAGATGTGGTCTCTTCTTCTGGAATTTGTCAGGATTCTGGCTGCCGCATTCTGGAGCATCTGAAGTGGTTTGATGGAAGAGGACGGGAGGCCTAGTAAGATAGAGTTGCAATAATCTATCTTGGAGAATATTACGGATTGTAGGACTGTTCTGAAGTCATGAAAGTGTAGGAGTGGTTTCATTCTTTTGATTACCTGCAGCCTGTAGAAGCAGTTCTTGGTTGTATTGTTAATAAATGTTTTTATATTCAAGTGTTTGTCTATTACTACCCCTAAGTCTCTTGCTTGTGTAACAATGGTGTTCATTGGAGCAGTTTGTGGGGAGTTGCTGTTTTCGGGTGTGATGAGGAGGAGTTTCATTTTGGCCGGGTTTAGAATCAGATTTAGGTTTGTGAGGAGTCCGTTGATCTCTTGGAGGCAGTTTTCCCAGTATTTAAGAGTTTTTGTGATAGATTCTTTGTTGGGTATCAGAATTTGAACGTAGTCAGCGTATAAGAAATGTTTTAGTTGCAGGTTAGTTAACAGTTGGCATAGAGGAAGAAGGTATATGTTGAATAGAATTGGGGATAGTGAGGAGCCTTGAGGGACTCCTTGTGAGGAATTGTAGCGGGGGGGATTCTTTATTATTGATTTTAACTTTGTAACCTCTGTTACTAAGGAATGTTTTGAACCATGTGTGAGCAGAACCTGTTATTCCGATGTCCGAGAGGCGGTTGAGGAGGGTGGCATGGTTGACAGTATCGAAAGCTGCCGACAGGTCCAGTAGAATTAGTAGGAAAGATTGTCCTTTGTCCAAGCCCATGATGAGGTGGTCTGTTAGCGATAGGAGTAGGGTTTCAGTGCTTAAAGCCTTGCAAAACCTGTATTGTGTGGGGTGTAGTATTTTGTGATCTTCGAAGTAGTTAGAGAGTTGTGAATTGACCAGTTTTTCCAAAATCTTTGCTACAAAAGACAGGTTGAACCCACAGATTATGGATATCATCAGCAGTGGATTGAGTTGCTGGGGACGTCACTGAGAGCTTCAGTGGAAGTGGCGGTGTTGGGGAACGTCCAAAAACCACTTCAAAAGGTGACAATCCAGTAGATGTTGCTGGATGAGAGTTGATGGCGAATTCAGCCCATGGAAGCAATTCAGCCCAGTTATTCTGTCGGGACGTGACATAAGCTCGAATAAACTGCTTCATTGTTCGATTCATCCATTCCATCTGTGTTGCGTCCATCACTGCTCGACGCCCTCACTCCGCCCTCTCTACCTCTGTGGCAACTCCCTCCGGCTCTGATGGATGGTTAGCTGCCGCGGTGTCTCCATGCCATCTCCCTCCGGCGTCCCCGGACCGGCACGACGCTGCGGACCTGCCATGTTCCTAATGACATAGGATGCGCGCGTGCGCTCCGATTGATGTACCAGCAAGGGCGCGAACCTCGGGGGTCTCCCCCGAGATGACATCATCCGCTTCCAATATAAAAGGTCTCAACATTTGCTAACGAATTGAGTTAGCAAAGATTGGTAGCGGGGATTGATTTGGACTCGCTTCTCTCTATGCTACTCTGCCTCCTCAGACATACCAGGGGTACCCGCTCCTTGGGGGCCTCGCTCTCTTTTCTTTATTTCAGAATGCAGATAGGAACCGGTACTCGCTCCTCGAGAGCCCATGTTCCTGAACACACTGAAGATTCTCTACTGCCTGGAAGCTATCACAGATACAGACAATTGTGAGTCTCCATTGCTTTCTCAAAGCTTTTCCTGGAACCAGGTACTCGCTCCTCGAGGGCCTAACTCTTTCCAGCTACTGAGCTTCTTTAAGACCTTATGTGAGTTTTGTCATCTAGTTCTGGCTATGAACACAGCATACCCTGTCTACTCACTATCTATAGTTTCTCTACAGCTCAGCAACCCTGGGATCACTGTTCCAGTTCCTGAGGGACTTCAGCCCTGCCGGGCATATCAGCTCACTACTGCCACCTCTGGTGGTTCTACCAACCTATCTAATAATAGAACTATCTGTGTCTGTTTCCATACCCAAGCCTAGCCAGTGGTCCCTCTCAGGATATCCTCCTGGGGGCGCAGTCATCTGCCATCGGCCCAAGGAACCACCTATCTACTTTCCTTTACAGCCGAGTGCTCTCTCCAAGCACTCCACTGGTAACAGATTGTTAACTCCTCACGGAGTCTCTAACAGATTGCTACTCCTCCCTTCTACAGGAGTCTAGTCATAACAAGATTGCTAACTCCTCCCCTCTGGAGGAGCGAACCATAACAGATTGCTAACTCCAGTGGATCCGGCTTTAAATTGGAGAAGCAGTACTCCAGGGAATCCAGCTTAAGGTATGGGATGTCAGTAACCCCATGGACCCGGCACACCTCTCCGCTTTGCAGGCTATACTGGGCCTGGCTCAACGCATCTCAGAACAGCAAGAAACCTTGGAGAAACTTAGTGCAGCATTCCATCAGCTTCACACACAGAAAATACAAGGCACAGCTTCTACACAAGGTCAGTTACAGGAGGTAACTATAAAGACTGCTGTTCCACTGGCTGCGCCTATTCGCTTCTCCGAAGAACTCCAGAAGACTCAGGGCTTTTTGAACCAGTGCAGCATGCATTTCACCTTACAGCCTTCATTGTTTCCCACGGGCCTCTCTAAGACCACCTACATCCTGTCATATTTGGATGGGAGAGCCTTGTCGTAGGCATCTACCTTGTGGGAACGCAAGGACCCTATTTTGCAGGACATAGAAGAATTTATGGACTTGTTTAAATCTGTTTTTGATGACTCTGCTCGTATGTCTGTTGCCGGGTTTGCTTTAGTGAACTTGAAGCAAGGCAACAGATCATTGGCTGAATTTGCCATAGAATTTAAGACTCTTGCAGCAGAACTTCGCTGGGACCCCAGATATCTTAAAACTCTCTTCTGCAGAGGCCTGGATACCCATTTGAAAGACGAGCTGGCCGCTCGCCAGACACCTGACTCGCGAATTGATAGCCTTGGCTACTCGGATTGATTGTCTGCTCCGAGACAAGGTGAAGAAACTCCGGCCTAAGGTGTTAACTGGGTTGAAACAGGCCAGTACCCCTGCACTTTGAATGGGTCCAGCAATTCCTGCTGTTGGTAAAGAAGAACCGAAGCAACTTGGTCATGGTCACTTGACCTCAAAGGAGAGAAGAATTTGGAAGAAACGCAGCCTGTACATGTACTGTGGTCAGCCCGGCCATGATGTCTCTACATGCTCTATTCGTCCGGGAAACGGACGGGCCTAAGTCCCACGGGAGGACTGTTCTTGGGCCATACTGTGTTATCTCCTCCGCTCTCTCGCTCAGTCTCTGTGACCTCTGAACCAGCGACGGTTTGGACCCCTGCCCTGTTGGATTCAGGGGCAGGAGGCAACCTTATTCTCAGACGTCTTGTGGAAGACCTGAGGAGTTCCTTCGTCAAATTAGAAGATCCATTACTGCATCACAACTTGAAGTGGGCTTTGGACGTTCCTTTATATCACCACTTCTCTTGAGGATCTTAATGATGTCCACAGCATTTCTACTCCTGGCTGCTGATATTCATAGCGGCTGTTATGTTCACCATGGCTAGATGGCGCTCTACATCTTTACCGTCTTCACGGACTATAATTTAAAGATATCTGCTACGATTGTTTCTCTCAGAAGTCGGGTCTGAAGTTCTACAGCAATTAGATCCGAAGAAGATCCTTATATTATTACCTTCATTGGTACTTTTATACCCCCTACTTTCTTTTATACCCCCTACTTTTCTACTTTTCTACCTTTATACTTTTATTCCCCCTACTTTTCCAGTAAATAGCTCCTCCCTTTCTTCCCTTTAATTAATTTTACTGCTCCCATCCTTCCCTTTAATTTATTTTACTGTTCCACCTATTTTGAACCCCATTATAAGTTAAGTGTTGATGTTTTCTTGTTTTAAATTATCTGTTCTGTTTCTGTTTCTTTTATATTTATATTTGGTTCCAATTTCTATGTAAAGCTCGGTTAGCTATAAATTGTTTAATGTAAACCGATGAGATGTTCCCAACGTTCATTGGTATATAAATCTTCTAAATAAATAAAAATAAATAAAGATATCTTTAGCTACCAGCCTGTTTGAATTGTTGGTGCTGCCACCACCTCTCTTCCAGTTCATCTACGGAAGAGATATCCAGAAGTGGGTTTTGGATGTTTCCCAACAGTGCCACTTCTGTTGAAGATTCTGTGACGTCCATAGCAGCTAAGCCATTGCTGCTGAATTCAACTTCTCATTCAGTTACATTATGGAAGAGTTATCCAGAAGTGGGTTTTGGACATACCCCAACATTGCCACTTCCACTGAAGGTTCAGTGATGTTATAGCAGCTAAGCTATTGCTGCCGAATTCAACATCCCATCTTATTACTCACTCAAGAGTTAACTTTAGAAGTGGAGTTGGACGTACCCCAACATCGCCACTTCCGTTGAAGTCTAGTGGCGTTTTTAGCAGCTAAGCTATTGCTGCTGAAGTCAACACCTCATCCAGTTACATTACTGAAGATGTACCCTTAGAAGTGGAGTTGGACATACCCTGACATCACCACTTCCACCGAAGGTTCAGTGACGTCATAGCTACTGAGTTATTGCTGCTGAAGTCAACACCTTATCCAGTTACTCACTGAAGAAGTACCTTTAGAAGTGGGGTGGGCGAACCTCAACATCGCCATATCCGTTGAAGTTTCAGTGGCGTCTATAGCAGTTAGCTATTGCTGCTAATTTCTACCATCTTTCATCCAGCATCATCTACTGGAGAGTCATCTTTAGAAGTGGATTTTGGACATTCTTCAACAACACCACTTCCACTGAATTCCTCAGTGACGTCCACAGCAGCTGTATCCTATTGCTGCTGATATCATCAATAACACTCTGAAAGATTCTTCCAAATCTCAAGATCCATCTGTCACCACTGCAGAAGATGAATTAGAATTCAAGATCAAGAGATTCAGGATGTTCGTAAGAGAGGCAAGATTTGAATACCTTCTGATTTGGGAAGGTTTCGGCCCCGATTGATCACTTGGGAGCCTCAGACCTATATTTTGGATCAAGAGATGCTTCATCAGTTTCACCTCGCGCATCCTTTGAAACCTAAGCCTGGTACCTGAAGAGGAGATCGCCCTTTGAAGGGGGGTACTGTTGCGTCCGTTTCTGCCCGACGCCCTCACTCCACCCTCTCTACCTCTGTGGCGACTCCCTCCGGGTCTGATGGATGGTTAGCTGCCGCGGTGTCTCCATGTCGTCTCCCTCCGGCGTCCCCAGACCGGCATGATGCTGCGGATCCGCCATGTTCCTGCTGACGTAGGACGTGCGTGCGTGCTCCGATTGATGTACCAGCAGGGGCGCGAACCTCAGGGGCATCCCCCGAAATGACGTCATCCACTTCCAATATAAAAGGTCTCAACATGTGCTAACGAATCGAGTTAGCAAGGATTGCTAGCGGGGATTGATTTGGACTCGCTTCTCTCTACGCTACTCTGCCTCCACGGACTTACCAGGGGTACCCGCTCCTCGGGTGCCTCGCTCTCTTTTCTTTATTTCAGAATGCAGATAGGAAACGGTACTTGCTCCTCGAGGGCCCATGTTCCTGAACACTGAAGATTCTCTACTGCCTGGAAGCAATCGCAGATACAGACATTTGTGAGTTATTGTTTCAGATTGCAGATAGGAACCAGTACTCGCTCTTTGAGGGCCCATGTTCCTGAACACACTGAAGATTCTCTACTGCCTGAAGCTATCGCAGATACAGACAATTGTGAGTCTCCATCGCTCTCTCAGAGCTTTTCCTGGAACCAAGTACTCGTTTCTCGAGGGCCTAACCCTTTTCAGCTACTGAGCTTCTTTAAGACCTTATGTGAGTTTTGTCATTTAGTTCTGGCTATGAACACAGCGTACCCTGTCTACTCACTATCTATAGTTTCTCTACAGCTCAGCAACCTTGGGATCACTGTTCCAGTTCCTGAGGGACTTCAGCCCTGCCGGGCATATCAGCTCACTACTGCCACCTCTGGTGGTTCTACCAACCTGTCTAATAAAAGAACTATCTGTGTCTGTCTCCATACCCAAGCCTAGCCGGTGGTTCCTCTCAGGATATCCTCCTGGGGGCGCAGTCATCTGCCATTGGCCCAAGGACCCACCTATCTACTTTCCTTTACAGCCCAGTGCTCTCTCCAAGCACTCCACTGGTAACAGATTGTTAACTCCTCACGGAGTCTCTAACAGATTGCTACTCCTCCCTTCTACAGGAGTCTAGTCATAACAAGATTGCTAACTCCTCCCTTCTGGAGGAGCGAACCATAACAGATTGCTAACTCCTCCTACCATGGGAGCAGATCCATAACAGATTACTAACTCCTCCCCTCTGGAAGAGCGAACCATAACAGATTGCTAACTTCTCCCCCATCAGGAGTCTTCAGCATCAGATTTCTAACAGTCTTGCCATTCGACTGCTGATGATAGGCTGAGGTGTAGTCTAGAGAGATGTCAAATAATTTGCACAAGGCCCTCCAGAATTGTGCCGTGAATTGGGACCCATGGTCGGATACGTTGTGAGAAGTTAGTCTGTGGATGCGGAATATGTGCTTTTTGAAGAGCTTTGCAAGCTCCAAGGCTGAAGGTATGCCAGGGAGCGACACGAAGTGTGCCATCTTGCTAAATTGATCCACTGTCACCCAGATGGTATTCATTCCTCCGGAAGTAGGTAAATCGACTACAAAGTCAGTAGCGATGTGCGACCAGTGCCATTCCGGATCTGGCAGTGGTTGCATCTGACCCCATGGTTGTCCAGAAATGGGTTTGTTCTTAGCACAATTGGTGCAGGATGCCACGTAGGAATAGGTATCCTTTTTGATGGTAGGCTACCAATACAGCTTCTGTATCTTGAGCAGGGTGTTGCGATCTCCACCGCTTCCCCTCTATCTGCTGTGCTTGGTGCTCACCTCCAGTGGGGGGAACGCCACTCCCGCGGCTCCGCTAGGCCTTCAGGGCGTCTGCCATTGCCAGATCATCTCTCTGCTGCCACGCGCGTGCGCAAGGACGCACATTATGGATGCACGGCCGCCGGAAGTCTGGCCCCGCCTGGGTTAACGACGCCACGCCCCAAGCCTGATTTAACCGGCGTTCGCCTGCCTTCTCATTGCCTTGCAACGAGGGTCGCTACTGTTAGTAGTTCTTAGTTGCGCTTCTTCTGTTCTGCATTCCGGTTGACCACAGCTTGTTCCTGACTCCGCTTCTGCCTGCCGCCTGCCATTGACCTCAGCTTGTTCCTGACTCCGCTTCTGCCTGCCATTGACCTCAGCTTGTTCCTGACTCCGCTTCTGCCTGCCGCCTGCCATTGACCTCAGCTTGTGCCCGACTCCGCTCCTGCTTGCCGCCAGCCTCCGACCTTTGCCTGTTCCTGAGACTGCTTCTACTGGCTGCCAGCCTGACTTGGGTTCATCTCCGTTCCTTCTCACCACCCGTTCCAGCGCTATTGCACGCTACAGACTCCAGTCCTGCTTTCAGCTGGTTACAGCCCACAATACGCTACAGACTCTGTTCCTGTTATCTATCTGCTCTGCTCCACGGCATACCACAGACCCTGGGCCTGCTCACAGACTGCTTCTATTCAGCAAGCTAGAGACTCTATCTGGTCTTCTACCGCCCCGCTCTCGCCGGGCCTTCCAGCTCCCTGTTTACTGGACTCTGTGGTTTACTCCTTGCCCAGGCCTTCTTTCTATAGAGACTGTTACTGTGCTCCTAAGTCCCGAGGTTCTAGGACCCTACGGGCTCCTCCTGGGGGGTTCCTGGTTCCCGGGTGAAGACCTTTGCCTGTGGCTCCGCCTCCCGACCTACTCTGCCTTCAGGGTAGTTCGGCTCAAGGGTTCACACCTGGACTGCAGCTTCCCAGACTGCAACACAGGGTACGGGGCATTGACCAGGATAGCCAGCCAGCCTCCCCCTCCCCCAGGCAGCCAAAATGCCCACGGCTTGATTCCATCAATGCAGCATTTGAAGCGAGCCATGCCAGCAAAAGCACCTCCCAGCAAACTCCTTGGCCCTGCACAAAAACAGAAGTGCAGCACTGTGCAGCACAGGAGCCTCAGGAGGCATGCTGCTGAAGGAGAAAGGAGACGCATGAAGCCATCACTAGTAAGGATGAATGAGGAGGGAAGATGTTTTTGAGAGTGTGGGGAGAGAAAGGGATATGCTAGGTAGGGGATGGGGTAGAGATAGGATTGTATTCTGAGCACAAACGTACGCTCGAGAATGTGAGCCCCAGTGCTGCGGCACAATCTGCACAAACCCGGGGTTGGCCGTGTCTACGCCTTTGGCAGGGAAACGCATCTGTGCACGGGCTGACTGGAACGGGAGTACTCTTGTCTTGGAATTAGGAACACACTTGGCTTGGAACAGGAACACTTGGATGTCCAGCACGCACCAGGAACTGAAAACCCAGCAACGCAATATTAGTCTCTGGGGGTAGCCCTCCAGCCTCTTGAAAGCCCTTTTGGAATGCTGCTTGGAAGTGGTTTGAGTGCGAGGACAGATGGAGGCTGAGGACTCAATACAAGACATGACGAAGGCTTGAACATGACTCTGAAGACTTGGAACAAGGCAAAAACTCAGGACTTGGAACTAGACAAAGGCACTGAAAACTTGGAATCAGACAAAGCTCTGGGAGAGCCCTGCACCACAGTGTGCCCTGCACAGGTCATGGGCTAGCTCTGGATCATGCCAATGGCAGCACAGGCTCTGGACTTGGAACTTAATGAGAACTTTGCAACAGGACTTGGAACAAGACGAAAGCTCTAAGGAAGTCAGGCAACACTGTGCACCCTACACAGTCTGTGGGGCTGGTTGTGGACCACAACAATAGTGGTGCAGGCACTGGTCTTAGGAACAAGGCGGAAGCTGGAACAAGAACTTAGAAGGCTGGGACAGGACTCAGGAATTCGCATTCAGGAACTCAGATTCAGGAACTCAAACTCAGACTCTGGAACTCGGAACTCAGACTCAGGAACCAAGGTTGGACTTCCAAAGACTTGAACCAGCAAATGAAGACTCTGAACAGGACGAAGACTTGGAACTAGGAACAAGGCAAGGGATTGGATTCAAGGAACATGGCAAAGACTTGGATTCAGGAACAAAACAAAGAGACCAGAACATCACAGGAACCAGGAACATGGAACAGGCAACATGGAGGACCTTGAAAGCACCAGCAGACCTTTGTGAAGGCCAGAAGCAAACACTGAAGAGCCCTTTTATAGGGCTGCAGGAAGAACGTCATCAGAAGGTTCCGTGGGGCTTTTCCTGCCGCGGTCCCTTTAAAGCTGGAGCTGAAGCATGTGTGCCTAAGGAGATGCTGGGGTGTGCTGAGGTTGGCGGTGATCCGGGCCACAAGAAGACCAATGGCGGCAGCACCTCTCCACCACATGGACCAGTGGCATCTCTCCTGTCACGGAAGCCATTCCTGGGGGCCCTATTTAATATTGTTTATTCTCCTGGGCTTCTATCCACCACAATAAACTCCAATATTTTCCTGGAAAAATAATGAGTCACATTTTTCCATTGATTTTCTCCTTATTTTGTTCTTGTCAAAATAAACCCTGATAAATTCCAGGGAAAATTAAAAAAATAAAAACCGAAAATGAAGGTACCTAATTATTACAAAACTTGGTGGAAAGCCATGGCAAGAGGCTGGGGTGTTGGATTAAGTATTGGTCTTGTAAGGATCAAAGAGGAAAAGAGAAAGACAAGATCGCAGGCTGGAGGTGATGGAGGTCAGCACTGAAGTGAAGTTGGGACGTGCTTGGGATAGATAAGAAAGGATAGTTTGTAGAAACAAAGTAAAAGACATACAGAGGATTGCGGGAGCTGGTGTTGATTTAAGTATGGGAATTTATATGCTCACTTACCCAAAATGGTAGAGAACCAGAGAGGAAGAATCTCAGCTGGGCAGACTGGATGGGTAAATTGGTTTTTATTTGCCATCATTTATTATTTCTGTGTTAAGATGTAGAAGGACCTTATTTGCAGATACACTGTGACCTAGGCAGACAATAGCTCAGACAGATTGTAAATGGCAATAGAAACGTGACAGTGATGGAATGTCAATTAAAGTATTTTTAGCACATGTGAAGAGCAAGAACAGACACTTTTCCATTGGACTGCTAGTTGAATAAATACTACAGACAGGTATAGGAACTACTGATGGTGAAATATTAAATCTAAAAACAGCAGTTCTGTAAAGGTTAGAGATTGTTACATTAGAATTGCAAGGCATAAAAACCAGGTGGAAATGAAATGTAATTTAGAGGAGTCTGATTGTCCTCTATGAAAGATTGCAGCCACAAGAATAGTCTCTAAGAGGGTGATAATGTACTCATTAATTCATTCCATCCATTCTTCAGTGCAGTTCATTATTTGAGGACCATCAGTAATGGAAGTGTAAAAATTCTTTGGCTCCAGGGCAAATATATTTGCACTTGAAAATGTAAAGTTTGCTTTAGTGAACATACCTAATTAAATCATTAATGTCTTACTTATATTTTGCTTTTCAGGGATTTCAATGTAGTTTACATTCAGGTACTGTAGGTAGTTTCCTATCACTAGAGGGCTTACAATATAATTGGGAGAATCATCAAACTGCAGTAGTGCTCTAATGTGCGTTAAACAGCGTATATCGCATGATAGATGCTGTATATTGTGCGATAGAGCACTATCATGGCAATAGACATGATATTTTGCATCTCTCTGCCCTTCTATCCACCCTTATTACAGTAACCTTTGCAATCAATTTGCATGCATAAATAATGCAAATACATGCAAAAAAGGTCATGCATAGACAATCCAATGCAAATATTTTATTACAGACAAATGAGAAGGTAGTCAGCCACGATAAAATAAAACCTTTTTGAAAAGTGGTAAATGTGAGGCAGGAGACCTGGGATCCTAATGCAGGTCCCAAGGCTCCTGCCTTAAATTTAAAGTGTCGGCAAAAATTAAAAAAAAAAAAACCCAATCCCGCGGCTCAAGTAAAGGTTGAGTTGGAGCTAGGACAGACCCTTGGCTCAACTTGGGACCACCATTTAAGGCAGCCCTTACTGCCAAAAAGTATAAAAATAGCTGCCTGTGTGGTGTACCCCCCCCCCCCCAAAGTGCCAACAAATAAAAGATATAGTGCTGGGCAGCCCCTCCCTTGCACCCCTCCACTCCCCTGTACCCTAGGAAATCCCCCCAAGTCAACAATAAAGAGGATCCAGGTCCTGCCCCCCCCCGAGAGCCCCCAAAAAAATTGGAGTCCTGAGCTTCAGTCCCACTTCCCGCACCCCCCGGATCCTTCAAATATAAAGCAGCTCCCATGACGTACTGGGGCGCATCCTCGCACACAGCTTTGATGACCCCCCCCCCCCCCCCCCCCGGCTCAACCTCCCTGTTTTCCCGCCACTTTTTTTGTGGGCCAGTGATCCTTTAAGGCAATTACTGTCCCTTGAGGTTGGGGCAACAATTTCATTAAAGCACCGCTGGGCGCGTTCTTTTGCCCTGAAGTATTTGGCCGTGAGACAAAAGAACACGCAATAGAGCCACGAGTTTTTCTGTGAAGGACCCCACTATCACGGTGACACTCCCTTCCCCCCCCCCCCCCCCCCCACACACACGATTGTCATCCTACCATTGTCACCTTACCATTATAAAACATTGTGGCTTAGTGCATCCAGGGGTAAGTTTGTACCCATAGGCAGTGGAGAGCGAAGTGACTTGGCCAAGGTCACAAGGAGTAGCAGTGGGATTTGAGGCCCTAGCTTCTCTGGTTTGTAGCCTATTGTGCTAATTACTAGGCTTCTCCTTCACTCTTGAAAGATAACAAAGTAAATGCTTTTGCCTGCCTTAGTAGCAGGACCACAGTGGGGACATGAGGGATGCAGCCGAGGGCTAAAAACTCAGGCACCCAGGGAGTGGTGTCAGGTCCAGGTAAGGCATGACTTAGTGCTAATATAATAAAAAAAATATTAGCATGCAGGGGAGGAGTGGCCTAATGATTACAGCAGGGGGCTGAGACTATGGAAACTGGGGTTCAAATCCTAATTCATTCTCTATTTCCTAAGGTACAAACTTATTGTAAGCCCTCTGAGATACTTCTGAACCTGAATTGAGCTATCAATGAAAAGGAGTGCCCTAAATATAAATAATTTTTTATTTGATTTGATTTTACATTTTGTGATTTCCTACTAGCAGGGCTCAGTGGGAAATGAGAACAAGGATAACTGGAGGAAGAGGATGAATAGGTTGAGGGGTGAGGCTGCATGAGAGGAAAGGATGGGGGAGACAGAGCTGAGACTGGAGGGGAGAAAAACTGTAGGTGGTTTGAAATTGGAGAGAGAGGGAGTAAGAGAGGCTGTGAAGAAGAGAGAAAGTGGCTGGCAAGAGAAAAGGCCCCGTTAGGAGGGAAAAAGAGGCTGTAGTGGAAAAAAGGTGTGGGAAGAGAAGAGAAGACAAAAAAAAAGAGAAAGGAAGGAAAGAAAAATGGTGAAAACTGAAGTGGAGAAATGAGAATGAAAGAAAAGCAAAAGAGAAAAAAAGAAAATATTCTGACATTTCAGAAAAGTTGGAAAACTGGTAATATAATGTAAATAAGTTGTACTTATTAAAGAATGTAATATTTAATAAGACACAAATTTGTCCATGTCAGGTAGGCAATTTTGTGAAAGGGCATTTCTGGGAGTAAAAAACTTTTACCCTTGGAAAATTACTTTCGCACAGGACAAGCAGGATGGTAGTCCTCACATATGGGTGATATCACAGGATGGAGCCCAATCACGGAAAACTTTTGTCAAAGTTTCCAGAACTTTGATTGGCCCCTACTGGGCATGCCCAGCATGGCACTAACCCTGCAGCCAGCAGGGGTCCCTCTTCAGTCTTCTTTTTTCCACGCAGCAGTAGCCTTGCGGTTAAAGAGCTCTGCAGAGATTCCTGACAGGAATTTTCCTCACAAATTGCTAAAAGTTAATTTGCCCCACAGGGGTCCCTCCTTTAACTTTTTTCAGACTGCGGTACTCCGGTAAGTTTTTACCCGTTTTCCATCGATTACCGTCGAGTTTGGCCCTCTCGGCCTACTGGCTGTCGACCATACCGCAGCTCGATTTTTTTCTATGGCCATGGTGTCGGAGTTTCGTCGGTGCCCGGACTGTACTTGCACCATGTCCATTACAGACCCCCATAAAGTCTGTGTAATGTGTCTTGGATGAGAGCACAATGTCTTGACCTGCACCAAATGTGCCCTAATGACACCAAAAGGTCGCAAGGCCAGAATGGAGAAGATGGAACTTCTCTTCCGTGCTCAAACCCTGACTCCGTCTATTGCATCGATGTTGTCAGAACCGGCACCTTCAACTTTGCGCCAGCATTGACCACTGGCTGGTGACCGTCTGGCATCGACGACTTCTCGGCCTTCGACACCCTCTACTCCCCCTCAGGACCAAGGGGATCGTAGGGAGAAACATCACCATCGGCACCGAAAGACGCGGACCATCGAGGGAGTGAAATCATCGACCTCACCTTCGTCTGAGCCGCCGTTGAAAAAACCCCGTCCAGAAAAGGTACCGACCTTTTTGGCGACCGGGTCACCGAGGCAACCCTTGCCCGACAGGGCATCGGGAGCCGCGACTCTGCCTTTAACAGTGGTCCCTCCCACTATGCCTCTGCCTCTTTCTTCTATTCCGGAGCCGGGGCTGCTTGCTCCAGGTCTCCGAGAAGAACTGGACCAGATGGTTCAGGAGGCCATCAACAAGGCGATGCAACGACTTCAGGTTCCTCTGGCACCGACACCGGTACCGATTGCGGAACCGACCATCGACCCGATTCCAGCAGCATTGGCACCACTGCTCTCCAGGATGGAAGCACTTATGGCCGCTTTTCCACCGATGGATCCCGGGTCACCGATGGCTCCGGTGCCCTCCCTGCTTACTCTGTCATCGGGAAGAGAAACACCGTTCCACATTCCTCCATTGGGAGTTTTGCCTCAGCCATCGAGGCAATCCCCACCAATTCCATCGGTGCCGATATGTCCATCGGCGCCATCGAGCCATCCATCGATGCCCTCGATGCCTGCGCCGGGGCCTTCATCGGTGCCTCCGGTTATTCCTTCGATGCCTTTGGAGCTTAGACCGGGGCCTTCAGGTATCCAACCACCCCGTCCCCCTCTAGTCCCTAGAGGGACAGGTACTGATCCTTATGATACCTGGACTGATGACTCCTCACCAGACACTGATGATTTGCCATCACCACCTTCACCCACTGAGAGTAGAAAGCGTTCTCTTCCAGAAGACCTCTCTTTCATAAATTTTGTGAAGGAAATGTCTGAATTGGTTCCTTTCCAATTACAGACTGAACAGGACGATAGACATCAGATGATGGAGTTGCTACAATTCCTGGATGCTCCCAAGGAAATAACCTCCATCCCTATCCACCAAGATCTTCTGGACCTCCTCAAGAAGAACTGGGAACATCCTGGCTCCATTGCACCAGTCCACAGAAAAGCTGACACTACCTATTTGTTGCAGTCAGCTCCAGGCTTTCAGAAGCCTCAACTGGATCACCAATCTGTGGTGGTTGAATCTGCGCAAAAGAGAGCAAAAAAGGTCAAAACCTCACACTTCCTTTCCCCCTGGCAAGGAACAGAAGTTTTTAGATGCCATTGGTCGCCGAGTCTTTCAAGGATCAATGCTGATCTCCAGAATTTCCGCTTATCAGCTTTATGTGACCCAATATAATAGGGTCATTTTTAAGCAGATACAAGACTTGTCAGACTCCATGCCTCAGTCACTTCAAGAACAACTTCAAACCCTAGTTAACAAAGGTTTTGAGGCAGGCAAACATGAGATCAGATCATGTTATGACATCTTTGACACTGCAACCAGAGTATCTGCAGCTGCTATTTCAGCAAGATGGACCTGGCTCAAGTCTTCAGACCTTCGCCCTGAAGTCCAGGACAGATTGTCCGACCTCCCCTGTGTAGGGGACAATCTCTTTGGCGAGCAGATTCAAAAGACAGTGACTGAATTAAAGGATCATCATGAGACTCTAAGCTCTCTTTGATACCTTCGGACTATCCTTCCAAACAGCCTTTCCGGAAGGACTCTAAAAAGTCATTCTTCAGACTGAAGAAGTCCTATCCACCACCAGCCAGATCCCGGTGTACGAGACCATTTCTCAAGGCACAGACTCGTCAGACCCGGAAACAAAAGCTACAAACAACCCCCCAGCCGGGCCCTGCTTCTGGCTTTTGACTTTCGCATAGAGAGCAGCAGCCAGCTTCCGTTACCCCACATACCAGTGGGAGGTCGATTGTGCCATTTCAACAACAGATGGCACTCAATCACCTCAGACCAGTGGGGTTCTAGCGATTATAGCTCAAGGATATCATCTCAACTTTCTCTCCATCCCGCCGGATTCCCCACCTCTAATGACATGGAAAACATCCGACCATTCACTGCTCCTGGAACAGGAGGTCTCCCTCCTACTCCAGTCCGCAGCAATAGAACCAGTACCATCCCCTCAGCAAGTGCTAGGGGTCTATTCCCGGTACTTTCTAATCCCCAAAAATCGGGAGGCGTTCATCCAATCCTGGATCTACGAGCCCTAAACAAGTACCTTCAGAGAGAAAAGTTCAAGATGGTAACCTTGGGCTCTCTTCTTCCTCTTCTACAAAGAAGAGATTGGCTCTGCTCTCTAGACCTTCAGAATGCATACACTCATATCGCGATTATTCCATCTCATCGCAAATACCTGAGGTTTCTAGTAGGCCACAAGCACTATCAGTACCGAGTGCTTCCATTCGGCCTCGCATCTGCACCATGAGTCTTCACAAAATGCCTCGTTGTAGTTGCAGCCTTCCTCAGGATTCAAGGTGTTCACGTCTACCCCTATCTAGACGATTGGTTAATCAGGGCTCCGACTCAGCAAGCTGCTCTGTCGTCCCTACATCTCACCTTACACACTCATTTCGCTTGGATTTCTCATCAATTACGACAAATCCTTCTTAGTCCCATCTCAAACCTTATCTTTCATTGGGGCAGACTTGGACACCTTGCAGGCAAAGGCTTTCCTGCCTCGACAGCGAGCTCTCACTCTCATGTTTCTGGCACATCGGCTGCAGTCTGAACACTTAACGACTGCACACTGTTTTCTCAACCTCTTGGGACACATGGCGTCCTCAGTTCAGGTCACCCCAATGGCCCGCTTGGCCATGAGAGTCATGCAGTGGACTCTATCGTCACAATGGACTCAATCCATTCAGCCTCTCTCGACCATGGTCCACGTAACCGACTCACTCCGTCTGTCTCTCGTCTGGTGGACAAATCAAATCAATCTTCTACAGGGCTTGCCCTTTCAGGCGCCAGACCCTCAAATAGTTCTCATCACTGATGCTTCCAACTTTGGATGGGGAGCCCACGTGGCCAATCTGCAGACACAAGGTTCTTGTTCTCCAGAGGAAGCCAAACACCAAATAAATTTCCTGGAGCTGTGAGCAATCAGATATGCTGTCAGGGTATTTCAGGATCACCTCTCCAATCAAGTCATCCTGATCCAGACAGACAACCAGGTGGCCATGTGGTACATCAACAAACAGGGAGGGACAGGCTCCTACTTTCTGTGTCAGGAAGTTGCACAGATATGGGCGGAGGCCCTCTCCCACTCGATGTACCTCAGAGCCACCTACTTGCCAGGAGTGGACAATGTGTTGGCAGACAAGCTGAGTCGCACTTTTCAACCGCACGAATGATCTCTCAACCCTTTAGTAGCGAACTCCATCTTCCAGCAGTGGGGATACCCTCAGATAAACCTCTTTGCATCACCCCAGAATCGCAAAGTAGGCACTTTCTGCTCTCTCACTCGCAGCCAACATTATCCACCAAGAGACGCGTTCTCCCTCTCATGGGCAACTGGTCTCCTATATGAATACCCTCCACTTTCACTTCTCTCAAAGACTCTTGTGAAGTTACATAAGGACAAGGGAACCATGATCCTGATAGCACCCCACTGGCCGCGCCAAGTGTGGTTTCCAATATTTCAGGATCTCTCCATTCACAGGCACATTCCTCTAGGAACAGACCCGCTTCTAATCACTCAAAACAACCGGTGCCTTCGCCACCCCAATCTTCAAGCCTTGTCCCTGATGGCATGGATGCTGAAAGGTTAATCCTTCAACCACTTAACCTTTCTGAACCAGTTTCCCGTGTCCTGATTGCTTCACGGAAGCCTTCCACAAGAAACTCCTACTCATACAAATGGAACAGATTCACATCATGGTGCTCTTCTCAGGCCCTTGACCCTTTTACCTGTCCAATTCCGAAGTTTCTGGACTATCTCTGGCACTTGTCAGAGTCAGGTCTAAAAACTTCCTCCATCAGAATGCATGTCAGTGCGGTAGCCGCCTTCCATAAAGGTGTTGGGGATGTCCCTATATTAGTGCAACCCCTTGTAACATGTTTTTTGAAAGGCTTGCTTCTCCTCAAGCCTCGACTGCGTCCTCCGGCCCCTTCTTGGGACCTTAACCTGGTTTTGGGTCAGCTCATGAAACAACCATTCGAGCCTCTTCACTCTTGTGAACTTGGATATCTCACATGGAAAGCGATTTTCCTTTTGGCAATCACTTCAGCTCGCAGAGTTAGTGAGTTACAGGCACTAGTTACCCATCCGCCTTACACTAAACGTCTGCAGGACCGGGCAGTACTCCGCAATCACCCTAAATTTTTACCTAAGGTAGTTTCGGATTTTCACCTCAATCAATCCTTCTTATTACCTACCTTTTTTCCCAGGCCCCACTCCAATCCAGGAGAGCAGGCTCTGCATACCCTTGACTGTAAATGGGCTCTAGCTTTCTACCTAGACCGTACGGCTGCCCACAGAAAGAGCACTCAATTGTTTGTCTCTTTCCATTCCATCAAATTAGGGCAGCCTGTGGGTAAGCAGACCAACTCCTCCTGGTTAGCGGACTGCATATCCTTTTGCTATCAGCAAGCAGGCATTCCACTTCAAGACCGTGTTAAGGCACACTCTTGTGAGGGCCATGGCGATTTCAGTATCGCACCTACGCTTGGTGCCGCTTCCTGACATTTGCAGGGCTGCCACTTGGAGTTCTCTCCATACTTTTACAGCCCACTATTGCTTGGACAAAGCCGGAAGACAAGATTCCATCTTCGGCCAGTCTGTATTGCGTAACCTGTTTACGACGTAACGTACCAACACCCTTCCGCCTGCCCGGTGGGGTTCAGGATGCCCTTTCCCAAATTCATCCCCAGTTGTTGTGCCTCTGGCATGTCCTTGGGTACATTTGGTGCATGTTCAGACATCCTCAGCTCGGTACTCACCCATATGTGAGGACTACCATCCTGCTTGTTCTGTGAGAAAGCAAATATTGCTTACCTGTAACAGGTGTTCTCACAGGACAGCAGGATGTTAGTCCTCACGAAACCTGCCCGCCACCCCGCAGTGTTGGGTTTGTTGCTTATTTTATTTTTCGGCACTGCCTGTAGCTTTGTAACAAGACTGAAGGGGAACCCCTGCTGGCTGCGGGGTTAGTGCCATGCTGGGCATGCCCAGTAGGGGCCAGTCAAAGTTCTGGAAACTTTGACAGAAGTTTTCCGTGATTGGGCTCCATCCTGTGATGTCACCCATATCTGAGGACTAACATCCTGCTGTCCTGTGAGAACACCTGTTACAGGTAAGCAACATTTGCTTTCTTTGGCATTGATTTTCAAAATGACATGCACACTTTGAGAATCAACTCGAGGGTTATGCGTGGAGAATTATGTGTCAAACACAATTCCATGCCTACTTTCATCCTCACTCATGGTAGGCCTTCTGGGGGGCGGGAGTAACTTTCTGCGGGTATGTCCATGTGCGTACTGGGACCACCCGTGAATTTTCAAATTGGATTTATGCGCAAATTCAGGCTAAGGTCTGCATGCACAAAGTATTCATGGACTCTAGCCCTGCGCCTGCTCTTTTGAAATGACCTTCCCTTGCATAATAACTAACCAAGCTCAGGGCCGGCGGAAGTACTAGGCAAGCTAGGCCTGGGCCTACGGCGCCGACCATTAGGGGGTGTGAGCGGCGGCGGCAAAGAGGAGTGGGGAACTCAAATCTTCACTCCTCTTTGTCACCGCCGCTGCTCACAAGAAGTAGGAATTGGGGCTGCGACTGGAGGAGGGGGGGGGGGGGGTGAGTGGCGCAAGGCATAAGGTGCCTAGGGCATCTAATCCCCTTGTCCCAACCCTGACCATGCTGCTATGGCGTGAATGCTGTATTATGCAATATTTCTAATAATGGTTGCCAGGTGAGAATGGTAATGCCTTATATTTAGTATTCATACTCTTCCATTTCAGATCAGTGAAGTCACTGATGAGAGATCTGAAATGGAAGAGTATGAATACTAAATATAATGATTTACTCTCCTATCTCCTCCCACCCATTATTAGAAATATTGTATAACACAGCATCCACTCCATAGCAGCAGGGTTAGTTATTCATAATGATCTATGAACTGGATGACATTTTGGAAGGGGCACAATAATGATTACCAAAAAAAAACCCCCAAGCAAATGGTTCTTCTGCGGAGCTCACTGTACTTTCTTACCTTTCTTTTCTTTTTCTGTATTCAAATATTTTTATTAGTGAAGCAATAAACAGATTATAAGAACAATAAACAAAACAAGGCTGCTGAATGGTTGCTAAAAAAATATATATATATATATCACAGTCTTCAGTTAACAGAGAAAATATAATGAAGAAATGGAGCCCAGAGTTTATGAGACCTTTCTAGACAATTTCCTTTGTATAAAACTGTGACACCGTGTTCCACCACATTTGCATATGCAGTACAGTATTATCCTTCCAATGCAGAGCTACAGAAATCAAAAAGTCAAATAGAGCATCATTCCATTTCGATAACTACTTTCTCTCCTTCCTGTGATTCCTGCAGGAAACTGTCTGATCCGTGTATTCAATGATAAGGGGATGCTAAATGTGGGGGGATTTCAGCTCCGGCTCAGGACTGAAATGCCATCAACAAAGCTACTTGGGTCTCTGGCACCATCGGCTTTCGGTCATTATCCTGCCCTCACTTGCTGCACTCTGCTGATTCGCTTCTTACCACACAGCCAGGTAAGTTAATGAGGGTTGCTTTATTCTGGCTGGACTCCTGGTGTCTGGGCTATGATTTCTGACATGGTATGCATCTTACACTATGAATTACTTGCGCATATTATTTCAGAAATTGCAAAGGGAATAACGGCTTAGTTTTTTCTTGACCTGGCTATTTCCTCCTGCTCCTTTGGGCTTCCAGCTCAGTTGGAACCAGGCTGGGATCTGGGACCCTGCAATCATGGGCCCTGAATGGAACTTCAGTCCTTCCGCATGGCAGGGCACAGTACTGACCCAGCAGCCACAAGAATATTGACATTAGTACTTAAGCAAAGGAGCAGGACATATTATTTAGCTCATTTATTCTCTGTACTTCCTATGAAAGAAGAGAACAGCTCTTAACCAAAAGCAGAAGCAGAAATAATCTTCATGTGTACCAGACATGCCTGGTTGTGCAGAGAACCTTAGTTCTATGATGCTCCTTTGTGCCCTTCTAGCTCTAAGCCAAGTGCTCCATGCTGAGCCTTGTTCTCAGACCTTCCTTTCCCTCTGCTTGTAGGATCCAGTACCTGCACCAAGTTACCTGACAGGATTTTACTTCTCCAGTGACGCTAAGCCCACTAAATCTGAGCTGCAGATGATGTCCACGTTCGAAAGGGACAATAGCTTTCCAAAACTTGTACAAGAGATGGCAGAACGATTAATGGATAAAGAGCAGAGCAGAGGTGAGCAGAGAAGCAGCTGGCTGCCCCAGCAGAAATGCTGAATCTTGTCTCATTTGTTTTGACTGCAGCACAAAAGAATTATTTGTGTAGTTCAGCCGTGATCCCTCAGGGGATCTGCGGATCAAACTCGCATTTCTAAAGCACTATCACAAGGTGTTTCAGTTCAGGCACGACAGGAAGTGCAGTTTTAAAAAGCATTACATTAATAATTTATCCCCACACATTTCAATTCAGTTCTGTACTTAGATGCCAATTAAATAAGGTGGCTTGTTATGCACCTTTTGTCTCTACAAGTGTAAGAAAAAGAGATAATTTCCTAGCCATAAGGTGTATTAATTAATTGCTGAGTGCTTACAGCATTAGACAACTATAAGCAACCTACAAACCTAATTAATAACATTTTTTATTCAGTCTGTTCATTAAGGGCTCAATTCACCCAAACTCAGAGTTTAGAACAATTTCTAGCAGAAGGTTGTTTACTGATGTAGTGAATAAAAAAAAGTGTCTCAAAGCCCTGCTTATCTCAGGAAAACTGAATAAATCCTGATAAAAATGGGGGAAGGCTGGGCTTCTAAATGGCAGATGAAATGGAATGTGGACAAGTGCAAAGTGATGTATATAGGGAAGAATAATCCAAACGACAGATACACAATGCTAGGTTCTGTATTAGGTGTCACCAGCCAAGAAAAGGATCTTGGGATCATTGTGGACAATTCTTGGAAATCCTCGGCCCGGTGCATGGCAGTGGTCAAAAAAGCAAAAAAGGTATTAGGTATTATTAGGGGAGAAATGATAAAAAAAAATAAACCAGAGATGTTACGGTTCTGGCCGTGAGCGCCGCGACCAGACCCTTACCTCCGTGCTCCTGGACCTGTTCCTGCTTCTGGAGGCCTGGTTTGCGGCCTGTTCAGTGGCATCCCCGCGGGGGTCCCGCCGCCAGGAAGCCTCCCATGGATGCCCTGCTTCTAGGCGGGCGCATGTGCCACTTGGGCGATTTTCTAGGCCGTTTCCCGCCAGTGGTGACTCTGTCCACTTCCTGACGTCAGACGCCACGGCCTTGATAAGCCGGCCGCGGACACTCAGTCTTTGCCTTGCAACGGGTTTACCTCCTGGTTCCCTGTTGCTTCGTGCCCCGGAGTGAGCTGCCTTGGTACTCCCTCTGTTCCTGCTTGCCTGCTACAGTGCCTGCTTGGTTCCTGCTTGCCTGCTACAGTACCTGCTTGGTTCCTGCTTGCCTGCTACACTTCCTGCCTGGTTCCAGTACCCGAGTCCTGCTACAGTTCATGCCTGGTTCCAGTACCCAAGTCTTGCTACAGTTCATGCCTGCCTGGTTCTAGTACCCGAACCCTGCTACAGTTCATGCCTGGTTCCAGTACCCGAGTCTTGCTACAGTTCCACTCTACTGTCCTAGTCTGGTTCCAGTTCTCAGTCCTGATCATCAACCCGCCTAAGACCCAGCGGCCGGGCCCCTACGGGCTCCTCCCGGGGGAGCTTCGGCTTCCAAGGGTGAAGCCACCTAAGTCCCAGCGGCTGGGCTCCTACAGGCTCCTCCCGGGGGAGCACCAGCTTCCAGGGTGAAGAGCACCTCTACATCCTGCCTGAACATCTGCCTCCCGGCCTGCTACATACTAGAGACAGTGAACACCTATCCCAGTCTCCTGTAGGTCGGCCCAAGGGTCCACTAAATTGAGACTCCATAACAGGAGAATATCATATTGCTCCTGTATCAGTCCATGGTGCAACCACACCTTGAGTATTGTTTGCAAGTCTGGTCACTGCATCTCAAAAAAGACATAGCGGACCTAGAAAAGGTACAGAAAAGGGCGACCAAAATAATAAAGGGGTTAGGATGGGTTCCCTCTGAGGAATAGCTAAACAGGTTAGGGAGAAGAGACAGCTGAGAGGATATATAATAGAGGCTTATCAAATCATGAGTGAAATGGAACAGGTAAATAGGGAAGGGTTATTTACCCTTTCAGATTGTACTAGGACTAGGGGTCACTCCAGGAAGCTAATAGATAGCATATTTAACCCATTATGTCCCAGTGTCCTATTTAGAAGATAGCTTCTTAAAAAATTTGGGACATAACCAGAGAAAGAACTTTTTTAATCAGCAGACAATTAAACTGCAGAATTTGTTGCCAGAGGAGGGAAAGCAGTTAACGTAGCTGGATTTAAAACAATTTTAGACACGTTCCTGAAAAGTCCATGTAAACTTGGGAAAGTCACTACTTATTCCTGATTATGCATAAGAAGGGTTGGATCTGTTCTTTAGGATCCTGACAGGTATTCTTCACCCATACTGGCCACCGTCGGTGACAGGATGCTGGTCTTGATGGACCTTTGGTCTGACCAGTTTCTTATGTTTGAATCTGCACAGTTATAAAATTACCCTCTGAAAAAGATATAATGGAAGTAGCTGAAGGATAGGAAGTCTCAAGGATACTTTGCAAGCTTATTTTCAAAGGGAAGCTCCTGGAGAAGTTTTGCTTTGAAAATTTGGCTAGTGCACACAGTGGGGTAGATTTTAAAAGATGCGCAGTGGGAGTAGATTTATTCGCGCAACCCGGCACGAACAAATTACTCCCGATTTTATAACATGCGCACGCTGCCACGCGCATGTTATAAAATACAGGGTCGGCGCGCGCAAGGCTGCGCAAAATCGGCAGCCTGCACGCGCCGAGCCACGCAGCCATCCTCCATTCCCTCCGAGGCCGCTCCGAAATCAGAGCGACCTCGGAGGGAACTTTCCTTCCGGCCCCACCACCTTCCCCTCCCTTCCCCTATCTAACCTACCCCCCAGCCCTAACTAATTCCCCCCCTACCTTTATTTTACAAGTTACGCCTGCCTGAGGCAGGCGTAACTTGCGCGTGCCGACCGGCTGCCAGCGCGCCATGTTCCGGTCTGGGGGCTGGTCCGGAGGCCGCGGCCACACCCCCGGAATGTCCCTGGCCCGGAACCACGCCCAAGGCCCCACCCACGGAACGCCCCCCGATGACGCGCTGGCCGCAACACCCCCCCCCCCCCCCCCGACATGCCCCTGACACACTCCCCAGGAAA
Source organism: Rhinatrema bivittatum (assembly GCF_901001135.1). Taxonomy (NCBI): domain Eukaryota; kingdom Metazoa; phylum Chordata; class Amphibia; order Gymnophiona; family Rhinatrematidae; genus Rhinatrema; species Rhinatrema bivittatum. The sequence goes on from NC_042622.1 coordinate 175,459,307, forward strand.
GCCCCGGGGCTTGCGCGCGCCACCGAGCCTATGCAAGATAGGCTCGGCGCGCGCAGGGGGTGGAAGGGGCAGCTTTTCAGGGGTTACGCGTGTATCTTACACGCGTAACCCTTTGAAAATCTGCCCCAGTGTGGGTACAAACGGCAGTGATATAGGTGCAAAGTATGCCCCATAAATTCCACATGGAGGTTTGATTATACAAACTATGTATGTAATTTCCCTCCCCTAACCAGTCTTCACCCTTTTTTCAGCAGGTAAAAGTACACAGCCCACAAAATGATGTGGGTAAACACAAGTTTATCAGTGTAAATCATTGTGCTTATTGCCCCCTTCATATCTTGAGTATTTAAAAAGATGTGTCAGGAGATGAGCAAAAGTGAGCAAATCATAAGCAAATAAATAAAATACAAATAAATAAATGTGGAAAAAAGTCCAGACTTAAAAATGTAGCCCTTGTAGAATTGATATCAAATATGCTTTCTCAAGCCCTTAACTGCTCATCATACCTTTCCCTGGTGTACTTCCGTCTATACTGAGAGCTCCATAGCTGGTACATGGACTAAAAAACCATGGACTGCTCAGTTAGATTTCAAACAATCTGATTGATTAGCCCAGGAGGTGCTAATTCTCTAGACATGCTCTGATTTCCTGGCTTGACTCACTAGTGCTGACAACTGACTAAACCTTTTCTGGTTTGCAATAATAATCCCTGGGCAGGGTATTCACTGTCAAGTATCACCTTTTCCAGGTTGAAACACCTCCAGACAGGGGGCTATTGGTTAATTATTGTCCCTGCTGACAGAAAATTAAATTCTGTACATTTCTTCAGTGGTCAGATCTGCATTAAGGATGTCCATATCCTTGTTCCTTTAGTTCTACCTGATCAGCTGCTGACCTGGTACAAGGAAAGGTTAGAAGCTTCAAACCATTTGGCACCTCAGCACATTCCACAGTCTATCAACATTTATCACCTGATCCACTATCATCAAGAAGCAGGCCTCCGTGTAAGGATCACACAAGCCTTTGGACTGGATGGTAAGCGGAGGCAGACCTGTATAAAAATAAACTCTTTTTGCAATCTAAATTTTCTTTAATAGGAAATAGGGGTGTGTGCAGCAAGAGCCATGGTATAATTAATTCAGCTCCTAAGCCTGCAATGATGGAATATGTTAAAAAAAGTTGAATTTTAACCAGTAGGCGTCACAGAGCATTAGCAACAACAACGAAGTCTCAAGTCTCAGCCTTTGTTCTCTGGAGGCTCACTTTAAGAAGAGGTCTGTTAATTAGAAGACCAAAACTGGACACATTGGTTTGTTAGTCATGTTCTTGTAGGATCTTTTCTCAGTGGTAATTTTCTAGAAACAAAAAAAAGTACCAGGTCAGAGCCAGCAGTGGCCTCCACCTTCCATTCCAGCTGCAATGGGGAAAAGAAAGCAAGTTCAAATCACCATCTTTTTTTCTACGTATCTAACAAAAAGCCAAAGATGCGAGACAGCAAGATCTCTGTTCCCTTGTGTGCTATACAGTGTATCCTGTAACACAGAAACTTAGAAATTATGGCAGAAAAGGACCAAACGGACCATCCAGTCTGCCCAGTAAGCTTATGGTAGTATCTGCTGTGCTGTGTAGGTTACACCCATGCTCATCTGTTTCCCAGACCATAAAAGTCAGGGCCCTTGTTGATCGCTGTTGAATCCAATTCCCTGCTAATGCCTTACTGTTGAAGCAATGTTTGATTTGCATCAAAGTATCAGTCTTATTTTGAGTTACATCAAAGTATCAGTCTTTTTTATCTGTCTTTTTTTTTTTTTTTGTAATACAATTTTTATTGAGTGATCCTTATCTGTCTTTTAAGCAGTCGATGGACTTTACATAAATGCATTTGCTAGAATCCTTAAGGGGACCTCCAGCAAGCATTTACCTGAATTACCTCAGCGCTGGGGAGGAGAAGAGAAATTCCTAACATGTCACCATGATTTCACCAGCCTCCTGAGATCACCAAGGTGGACTGATCCATCCATGGTATGCCACATTTATTCATTTATCCGTTTCTTTCATATTTATGACTCTCAGAAGGTCTGTGGCTAACTTAAATCTCATATTTTCATACAAATAAAGTCTGTAAGACCCTCTAATTTACCCAGGTTCATTCCTAGTGCAGTGCCATACACTAGTTGATCTCTGGCTTTCTCTGTGGATAGGCAAAAAGCCACAAAAGTGAATGATGTCTCCCAATGGCACCAATGTGAGAAATCTCTCTCATAACTCTTACTGAGCGAGAACAAATCTTTTGAGCATGCGCAGAAATTCCTACAGCGCCGTCCCCATATGAGCCCTGGCAGCGTTCAGATGTGTTAAGGGTTCTGTCTCTCACACAGTGCCGTTCTCCATATATTATTTTTGAGTTAGTTTAGTTAGTAGTTTTATTTTATTTTCCTATTATTTTCTAGTATTTGTGCAAAAAAAAAAAAAAAGAAAGATTAGTGTACAAATTTTAAAGGGCATTCCATAAGTGGGGCCAGCACTGACGCTAATAACTCCTATTTCCCTGTATGTACCCAGATCAGTCCAGACAGCTGGGTTTTGCCTCCCATCCAGCAGATGGAGACAGAGAAATTTTGACTGACTCTGCCACTTAACCCGAGGTGCCATCTGCAGTCTGCCAGTATTTCTCTGTCTCCAGCAGATAGTGGAGGTGCAAACTCCTGCAGTCTGAGACTTCAAAAAAAGAAAAAAAATAAAGCAAAAAAGGATGAGGTTTTCTTCAAACAGCCTCCCAGAGGGTAGTTAGGTCCTGGTGGGACCATCCTCCTTGGTACATGAGGCAGGAGTGCTGATGGTCGGGGATTCCTTTTCAGCTCCTTGAGCCTAGCCGCCATTCACACACCCTGTTAGGATCCACTTGAGCCTGCTGCCTTTTTTTATTTCGCTTTCTTGCTCTATTTTAGAAAGTAAAAAAAAAAGTGTTTTTTTCTTCTAGAGTTGCTGGCGCTTTCAGGCACAGCTCAAGTTTTCCTTTTTGCTGTGGCAGCTTTCCAACCTCCCCCCCTCCCTTGGTGTGAATTTCTTGCCTTCCCTAGGGCCGCGATTGCCTGCCTGGCTGCCGATCGTCCTTCTGCTGACATTATGCCACGTGGGACACTGTGCAGGGCCTGCAGCGACACACATGCGCGGCTGCCGCATGATGGGTTGTGACCTTGTTTCCTTCCCGGGAGGAAGGGCTTGTCGAGTGCTGCTGTGGGGGAGAAAGTGAGGAAGCCCCGTGAGCCTGGGAGGCTCTCAGCATCACCGCAGTCTTCGGCAGATCCCTTCCCGCTAAGCGCGGGAATAGAGGACATTTTGTCGACATTCAGGTCTGTCGCGGGGGGGAGGGGAGGGGGCTTTCCCGCCTCCATTATCACCACAGGCTGGGGTTTCTGGTGGGGGCCATACTGCTCAGGAAGCTGCTGAACCAGGCGAAGGGGAACCCGAAGAGGTTTTTGACTCCTCCTCTTTCGCCTCGGATTTTGTGCGGCTGCTACAGAAGGTGTTTAAGGCAGACAGGTTGGCCAAGTGGCACCAGGACAAGGCTGCTAAGCATGCCAGAGCCCCAGTCAAGCCCAGGGACCCAAAGGCCAAGTGGCTGCTGAGGTCTTCCCCACTCCCACTGGTGGCAAACACCTCATCAGAGGACTCGCGACAGGATGATCCACAGGGGCAGGACCCTCAGGGGGTAGGCCTGGGCTGGATCCTCAGGGCCCAGACCACGATTCTTCACAGGCATCTACCGTCGAAGGTGATGATCCCAAGGTGGTCCGGCTGTTCCGCAGAGAAGAACTAAGCCCGCTTATACCAGCAATCTTGGAAGAGCTGGGTATAGACACTCCTCCTAAGAACTCGGAGTTGGGAGCAGTAGACCCAGTTATGGTGAGGCTTCGGGGTCTCACCAAATTAATCGAAAAAACTATACAAAAGCAACGAGCGGAGCACTTAGAGAATAATAACATCTTGTATCCATCACAACATGGCTTTAGAAAACACTATAGTACAGAAACACTACTGCTAGCACTAACAAACAACATCATGAGAAGTTTTGACAATGGCAAACACTATATTTTAGTGATGCTGGACCTGTCAGCAGCATTTGACACCGTAAATCACGACATACTTTTAAATAGACTAGAGGAAATAGGATTGAGTAACATTACTATCAAATGGTTCAGATCATATCTAAGTAACAGATATTTCCAAGTTCAAATCAAAGACGTAATGTCAGAAAAAATACACCTACAAACAGGAGTACCACAGGGGTCAGCTCTATCTGCTACACTCTTTAACATATACCTGTTACCTTTATGCCACCTACTAGCCGGGCTGGGCGTAACATACTATATATACGCTGACGATATACAGCTAATACTTCCCATAGATGAAACTATTGAAAAAACATTAAATATTGCTAACATGTACCTTGATATCATAAAACAATTACTAAACCAAATGGAGCTAGTAATCAACATAGAGAAAACAGAATTCCTACATCTAGAACGCAAAAAGACAGAGATCATTCAAAACACTATCACACTCAAAAACAACCAAAAGATCGAACTAGCGGAGAAAGTACGGAACCTAGGAGTTATAATTGACACCGAATTAAGCTTAAAACAACATATATCCTTAAAAGTTAGAGAAGGATTCGCTAAACTTATGGTACTCAGAAGACTCAAACCACTTCTAACGTCAAAGAACTTTCGTTCAGTCCTACAAGCATTGATTTTTGCAAGCATCGACTACTGTAATGCGCTACTACTAGGCTTACCATACACCTCACTCAGACCACTACAAATTTTACAAAACACTGCTGCAAGAATTTTGACCGGAAAAAGTAAAAGAGACCACATCACCGAAACCCTAGCCGAGTTACACTGGTTACCTGTTGAGCAGAGAATACAATACAAAACACTTTGCATCATACATAAATTAATACATAACAAAAAAGCGGAATGGCTTAACACAGCCCTCCGCGTACATGTACCAAACAGAAACCTAAGATCAGCGAATAAAGCACTCCTTACTATCCCATCAATTAAGACAGCAAGACTAACTCAAGAAAGAGAGAGAGAGCACTATCCTTGGCAGGACCCACACTGTGGAATACCATGCCACTAGTGTTAAGGTTGCAAAAAGACAACAAAACCTTCAGAAAAGGCTTAAAAACTTGGCTATTCAAGCAAGCCTACCAAACAGAGAAGGGGAAACAGTGAGGCAGGCGAAGTAAGAGGTATGAACAAATAAAGTGTGTAGCTATATTTCTATCTGTTTTTACTCTACCTTCTCGTTCTTCACCAGAAGAGAAATTGACACTTATAAAGTTAGAATTGTTTTTAAACTGATAATTCCTGGACAGTATTGTATCACAAACCAATTATATCATTTAGAAAACTATGTACCGAATCATTACGGCACCTGTGTAAATTAATATATCTCAGCATCCTTGTTTTATGTGCCCTATTGTAAACCGTTGTGACGGATCCTTCTTAACAAAGGTATAGAAAAGATTTAAATAAATAAATAAATAAATAAATAATAAATTCCATCAGTCCATGACTGCCTTGCTTTTCCGGGAGTGGGATACTCCGGACACGAGGCTGAAGGTCACGCGAGCCATGGACAAGTTGTATCCGCTACTGGAGGAAGTGCTGGATCTCCTGAGGATTCCTAAGGTGGATGCTTTGGATTTGGCAATCACTAAGAAAATGACCATTCCGGTCACCGGTGCTGTGGCGCTCAAGGATCTTCAGGATCGGAAGCTGGAAGGTCACCTCAAGATTTTTGAGGTGTCGGTGCTGCTATTTGCAGCAGTTTTATGTTGAGAGAAGATCTGCACTGGTTTCAGCAATTACAGATGGACAGGACCCTGTCACCTGCGGAGTCCGTACAGGTCGAGCGGCTGGAAGTTTTAGTGGCCTACAGTGCGGATGCTCTCTATGACCTTCTCCATAATTCTTCGAGGTCCATGGTGGCGGCAGTGTAAGCTCGGAGACTCCTCTGGTTGAGGAATTGGGCAGCAGATATTTCTTCCAAGACACAGCTTGGTTCGCTGCCCTTTAAAGGGAAGTTGCTCTTCGGGAAGGACTTAGAAGAAATGATCAAGTCCCTCAGGGAGAATAAGGTGCATAAGCTCCCAGAGGACAAACCAAAGGCTAGACATGCTTTTCCCTCTCATTCTTGCTTTCGTGGAAATCGACAATTCAGGTCCTCTAGATCTTCAGGGTCCTCTTCACGTCAAGGCACCAGCAGGCAGCAATCGTGGATCCGGTCCTTTCTTGGATACTGGCCTGGGCAAGATGGCTCTTCCCAGGGGCAGGGCGGAGTTAAATCCCCCCAATTAGGCGAGACTGACTCACTCCTCGGTGCAGCGATAGGGGGCCAGTTGGCTCTTTTTTACGAGGAGTGGGTCAAGATCACGTCGGACCAGTGGGTCTTAAGTGTCATAGAAAAAGGCTATGCTTTAGAATTTGCTCGGCCTCTAAGAGATCGTTTTCTGGTTTCCCCGTGCTCTTATGAGCAGAAGAGGGTGGTGGTTCGGGACACCGTCCTCCACCTCCAAGAGCTGGGAGCCATCATGCCAGTGCCTCCGGAAGAGTGAAGGCGGGGTCATTACTCCATCTATTTCGTGGTAACGAAAAAGGAAGGTACCTTCCGTCCCATTCTGGATTTAAAGAAGGTAAGCAAGACTTTGAGAATCCCCCGCTTCCATATGGAGACTCTGTGGTCCGTCATTGCATTGTACACAGAGGGGAGTATCTTGCATCTTTGGACCTGACAGAAGCATATCTGCACATCGGGATATGGCACAATCACCAGAAATATTTGAGGTTCAAGGTCTGGGAGAGCATTACCAGTTTTGAGCCCTGCCTTTTGGATTGGCAACAGCTCCCAGGACTTTTACTAAGATCATGGTCATGGTGGTGGCAGCTCTCCACAAGGAAGGGGTTCTGGTCCACCCCTACTTGGACGACTGGCTGATTCGAGTGAAGACAGAGTCCTCGTGTCAAGAAGCAGTGGATTGAGTCCTCCAGCACTTGAAGGCATTGGGTTGGATAGTCAACAGAGGGAAATGAGAAGTATGCCTGAACAGAAAACATCCCCAGAACCCTCTGCGTGTCTTTGGCCTGCCTGGGCTGAATGGACTCTGAATGACTTACAGAATGTCCCTGGATATCTGTGGAGGCAAGCTGGCACCAGACAGGTGATGTCTATTCATAGAGTCACAAAGAAGAAACCACAGGGGAGCTTCAGGCACTATTCTCAGGAGTTTGTAATCCACACAGTTACAGAGGAGAGTCCGCTCGGATACCTTTTTTCTCTGTTTTCCTATGAAGAATGGCTCAGGTTCAGGTTACTCCTACACAGGGTTTGGTGTAGGCAATGTTTGCTTCTTGTAAAATAGTTCAATTGGTTTTGAAAGGTTTTGCATCTGGCAAAACCTTTCAAAGTGGCAGAGTCAGTCAAAATTTCTCTGTCTCCATCTGCTGGATGGGAGGCAAAACTCATCTGTCTGAACTGATCCGTGGTAGTACAGGAATGAAAATTAGCAGGTAAGAACCAATTTTCCTATTTCCCTCAGCTGACATGCATATGTTACATGTGCCACTTTACTGTAGGCATGAGAGAGAGGTGGGGTGGTGTTACAGACACATTCAGAGGTATCCATTGTAAAACTGACATCATTAAAGAAATTTTGACCTTATAAGTGATGAAAATTCTAAAAAGAGGAGTTGATTTGTACTCTGTAGTCTCTGCTAGCTGCAGTGTACAAACCAGTAAAGCTAGTATCATTGACGTCTGTCCCGAGAAGCAGGTCAGGTAGTAGTCCAAAGCAGGAAGGCCCTCAGAGGAGCGGATAGCCAGGATCATGGAAGGGCCCCCGAGGAACGAGTACCCGGAGCGTCCACATGCCAAGAAAGGAATCTGGAACTGGAAGTCCAAGAATGGAGCGGATTCAGCAACGAGGGAACTCCTTGCTAACTCGTTGAAGCAAAGGGCCGGTCAGCTTAAGTACCGCAGTGAGTTGATGTCATCCAGAGGGGACGCCCCCGAGGTTCCTGCCATGAAGTGTACAAAGGAGGCCCTTATGCGCGTGTGCGCGCCTTAGGTGATTCCGGAGACAAGATGGCGGTTGGCAGTGCCCACGCTGTCCCGGGGACACCAGGGAGGTCGGCGGTGGTTGGCGGAGACCGCCATTCTTCCTAGGATTGATGATTCAGGAAAAAAGGAGATGAGCATGAGTGGTCGCAGCCGTCTGCGATCGACGGGCGTAACAGTCTCTTCAAGTTAAGTAAGATGTACAGGCACAAATTATTTCTTAAATATCTGAGCCCACACCATGATTCCTCAATCTATAGCCCATTTGAGAAGTTGTCTCCACAGGCTCTCTTCATCTTCAGAGAAAGAAAGTATTTTATCAAAGAGACCAGAACCAGGTAGGTTGGAATCTTGAGGTTCAAATGAATCTTTGAAAACAAGGAGGCATGATCATTGAGTAATGGAAAAATTGGTGCAATGTCCTTCACATCAGAAAAAAACGCCTCACCAATGTTCCGGCATGGACACATACCTCAGTACCAAAATTGGCACAAGGACCTTGCACCATCCACTTTGGCACAGTCTGCCTTGAGCTGTGCCAGTTGGTGCCATGTCCCTTGGAGCCGCGCCTCTCGGCGCCACATCCTTGACACCAAGTTCCTTAGCGCAAAAACTCATATCTTTGGCTCCAGGGCTAAAGAAATATGGGAAAACAAGTTCTGACATGATAATACAATAAAAGAGCCATTTTATTCCTCTACTTTAAGTACTGGAATCAGATAACTCATCTGAAAGAATTTGGCAGTCGGTTCCTCCACTACCTGAACCTTTGCTCAAAAAATATGGAAAATCTTTGTCAAATGGTACGTGGCAAATCCAACAAAACCTTCTACTTCAAAACTCATCTCCCCTCTGCCAATATTAGAAAAAATGGCTTCCTATCTTTCTTTACATTCTACTGACCCAGTCTAAATAGCATTTGAATATGGACCCCTATATGTAGATGCTGGAACAATACCATATATTGAGATTTTTCATGCAACCCTGAGCTCATATTGTGTGGCTTTTTGTCCTATGTGTCCATGGAGAAAGTGGAGTTATGTACCTGTAAAGGGCTTTCTCCATGGACAGCAGTACAAATCAGACAAAAATCCTTCTCTCTTCCCAAAGTTGAAGCTCAGCCAGGGAATAACTGACAGGACTCGTGTGGCGGCGACAAATTGGGAACTTCCACGCATGCTCAAAAGGCTTGTGTTTGCTCAGTAAGCATTCTGGGGGAGTTTTCCAGCGTCAACGCCATCGGGAGACATCATTCACTTGTGTGGCTCATTTGTCCTGCCGTCCATGGAGAACGCCCGTTACAGGTAAGTAGCTTCGCTTTTTCTTCACGTCTCTGCACCCAGGGATCCTCTGTCCTTTTCTCAGGCTTTTTTCAATTCCATTAGTGTTTCAGGCATCCTCCACCTTTTCCTTGAGGAAATGTTTTCTGCTGTCTGTTGTATTAGCTCCTCATATCTTAAACTCTTGTTATAGAACTTCCTTTCTATGAAAGAAATGTTTGCTTCTTGTGCAGTACTTATCCCTCTTCAGACTTTGTGATTATAATACATGTAAGCCTGATATGTAATACATTTGATGTAGCCCACAGCTCTGTATGGTTCTGTGTTCTGAACATCATCATTATCATATTTTATCAGTTGAGTATGTCAGTTAGATCTTTCATGTGCCCTTTGTTCCACAAGATCTTGGAATATTATTCTGACATGGCAACTGATGAAGAATAATCTGCATTTCAGAAAACTGTTGCTGAAAATATGTTCTCAATCATACATTATTTTAAATTAAATAAACCAGTACAAATACTCACACAATATTGCCAGTCAAATATATAGGGAGGATAATTTTATAGCAGCACGTGTTGGGCTAAAGTCTGAGTTTAGAAAGAACCCCGCAGACCTTTGCTCAAATTTTCAAAGCAGACTTCTGCACATAAGTCCATTTTGAAAATCAGTGGGTACACTGCACAGCATACATGCACATATTATGTTGCTTGGGAGATATGGACATTTACATGTAGGGTTTGAAAATCAAAAGTGTATGTGTGAATGCCCTCTATGCCCCCCAGCTCCGCCCTGAAAATGCAAAGAAGTGTACACGAAATCGCTTTTGCACATACTTCTAAGTACACAACCCCCCATGCAATTTTCAGAAGTTCATTTACATGCATAAATTATATGTTTTATTATCTGTTTGCAGTGAGGTCCCATAAACTCACTCCTTGGGGATTCTCCCTACTCAGCAGTTCAATGCAATAATCACTAGATGCACTTCCTCCCTTTAATGCGTGCTCTTATTGTGCCAATGAGATCCTTATATTCCATAATTTAAGGCATTGTTGGTTAAGTGTAAGCGCCAGTTATGGAATATAAGTGATGTATATCATTATGTACTTTCATATTTGTATGGGTGACAGCATGCCAGAGCTCACGCACAGAAGCGGGAATACTCTGATTCCAGAAGGTGTTTTGCTCGAGGTGCCGGGACATTTTCTTACAGGTCAGCTCCCGCGATGACTTCCATATGAAAGCATTCCCGAGCGATCGCTAGCTTTTTTTTGCAGAAAAACTAATTAATGACATCTCTCCAGGTATAGATATGTTTGACAGAAAAAGGGCCATTCACGCATTTTTATGACATAGATTTACCATTGTGAAATAGCGAATGAACTGATTTGCCTGATTTTTCAGCTCATTAGCAATTTTGCGAATGGTTTTGCAAACAAAATATAGCACATGCAAAGATGTTAAATAGCCCACGCTAAAAGTTGCAAGCACAATAACACATATTATTTGTCCTTTTTTCTTATGCTATCCCATTTGCGAACCATCAGAGTACATTACTGCATCCTCCACACATGCAAAATAAATGCCATATTCTAGAATGAGGCCATTGTATTGTACAGCGCACAGCATTTTCAATAGATTTAAATTTGTGTTATTGTGGCAGCAGCATGGAAGTCAAGGTTCTCTGTGTGAATCAAAACCTGATGCAAAGCCATCTTTAAGGATTTTGTTCACTTTCCTGCACCAGATTGACACCTGAAATTTGATTGAGCAATCAGCGTCTAATAGTCCTTAGGGGCAGAGAAAATGATCTTATTTCCAGCCAGTAAGCATCGCTTCCTGCTGTTTTGGCGAATTAGATCTCTGCCTTCATTTACACTAGGAGGTAATAATCATAACACATGCGATAAAATAAAATTAATAAAAGCGTTTCTTGTTATAAAAACCCTAATGCTACTCCCAGGCTGATGCTTTTTAGAAGATTATTAATGAGCTATTTCTGCTCTGCTTCAAAAAAATCTGCATTTCATGAGCCCAGGCTGATTTATTTTTATATAAACCTCTTCTTATTGAGATTTTACAGAGTATGTGTTTTCAATTTTAAAAACTTGACAGAAATAAGAAATGTCAATAGACTTCCAGTGTGGCATTTTCTAATAAGCAGAAAGACCAAAAGAATGGAAAAGATAAAAGATCTGTGTTTGGAGGTCTTTCCTGTACGATCATTTCAAATTACTCTAAGGCAATAAAAAAAATTAACATTTCAGATGCTTATCAATGGGACTTAGATGAAACTTGTCCTACTGAGACACTGTGAGGTCAATGTTCAAAGCTGGCCATTTAAGTAACTTACAGGGTCATTCTTTATTCTGTGATGTGCCGGCATCGCGGCTGTATTATTAAAATTAGGGGAAGGGGAGGAGTGTGGGTGGGGTTTGGGAGGAGTTATCTCCCGGCAGCACTGTGGAAAATAACTACACCCTTTCCCGTAATGCTATGGGGGCAATAGTGTACAGCGCAGTTGCACCGTGGTGGGCGAAACTGCATCACTGTGATGCGGTCGGCTGTCCACTATTGCCCCCCAGCCCTAGGGGTTTGCCGGATATAACTTATCCAGCTAAGTTACAAGGTATATTTAGTGGCATGGCTAAGCCGCTGAATATACATATATATATCTACGCTTAGCCGTGTAAGTTATAACTAAGTTTAGATCTGCTGTATGGTATGTCTGATTTAGCTGCGTAACTTATGTGGCTAAGAATGAATACCAGTAGTTAACTGCATAACTTACATGACTAGCTCACTCATCCCCAACCCTGCCCACTACACACCCAGAAGTTACGCGGCTAACTTTTTAGCCACATGAGAGACTTATGCAGCTAAGCGGCAGCTGCTGAGTGTAGGCACATAAGGGTAGATTTTAAGAGCCATGCGTGCGCCCATAAATGCGCGTATCTCGCCATGCACAAAAATTACGAGCTATTTTATAACCTACACATGTAGGTTATAAAATTCAGAGGTATCCATTGTAAAATTGACATCATTAAAGAATTTTAGACCTTATAAGTGATTTGTACAAAGCAGCTAGCAGATTTGATTTGTACACTGCAGTGTACAAATCAACTCCTCTTGCTAGAATTTTCATCACTAATAAGCTCAAAAATGATTTAATGATGTCTCTCTCTCTTCACCGGACTCCTGCGCGTAACATGCCCTGTCCTCCGTCTACTTTTTCTGGGCGCGTGTACCTCAATGTATGTGCACCCTTCCCGGCTATTTAAATTTCATATACCTCCTACGCGGCCCACTTCTGTGTGTATGTGGCCGTTTTTGCACGCTGAAAGCTTTTAAAATCTACCTTACAGTTAGCAGGTGCTGCTTAACTGCATAAGTTACACTTATCCAGCTAAATAGTGCTGAATGAGCTTTAAATATTGACCTCAATGGGGGCATTTGTCAAAATGTTTCTGCCCTGCAAAAACTGCACCAGGGTTGAGCTAGTGTTGTTCACTTTGAAGATACTAGACTGTTTTCTTTGATAAACATCGAACAAAACTTTGGTATTAATCTCATTGGACACACTCTTGATGAAGCCCATAATTTCTACTTTCACTATTAACTTTTCCAAGTATGGTTAGGTTGCTATTAATGACATCTTTATACCCTAATTATAGTCAGGATGAATTCTCAAGATACCATCCCCAAGACAGATATTCTAGAATATTACTGGGCAATATTTATGGCTTGTATACCTTCTGCGATTTGGTCTGCTTTCGTGCAATAGTTCATTGCTCGATCCAGCCTTGTAATAAAGGCACATTGTCCTGAAGTCTGGCCTGCATTAACAGCGTGTAGCATACAGCAATGTTCATTCTGCATGAATGACCTGCAGTTGTTCAGAGAATCTGCTCAACAAAGCCACATTTGGGTTGAGAGCTAAATCTCTCCTTGGCAGATCTGAGAGCACATTAAATAACTTCAGTAATCTGATTTTTTTTTTTTTGGTTGGATGTTAGGGGTGGCAAGCAAGGGGAATTTGATTATAGAATCTTTTTATTTCATTCCTTTTGTGTGGTATACTGCATTTGTGAGCTCTTCAGATCTTGATTATTTTAGAGAATGTTTTGTGCAACCTAAGATTTGATAAGATTTTTTTAAATTTGAAAGCCAAAGTTCCATATGGACAAATTTGGAAGCTTTTTAGTTTTTTGGAAGTCCTCACATTTCAGTAATCTGGATTCTAGGGTAAGGTGTAGTAACAGGTTTCTCCCATTTTTCGTTTATGGGAAAATTCCTTAGCAAAGTGGTTAGTGTGAATGGCTGAGAAGGAGGAGCTTTCAAAACCTTTCAGCACGGATATCTATTCAGGAATAAAATAAGAATCAGAACAAAATAGGGAAATCTTAATGACTGCATTTGTGCTGTCAACCTAATTATCCAAAGGCATTTCTGTTAACGCTGCTGTTTCAGTTTAAATGGGATAAGCTGGACACTGTGAAAGAGACAAAATGCCACAGACCTTAAGGTAGCGGTGCCTCCTATTCACATCAAAATTAGCCTGTGCCACAAGTCAGAAGACAGTGCAAACTTCAGGAAGAGAGGAGGAGTAAGTCCCATCTGAACAATTTACTGCCAGCTGAAAAAATAGAGAGTCAGCTACTTTTCCCTCCGCCTTTCTTCTCTCATTCTTGTCTCATCACTGACCATTAATTTGGGGCCACTTCTAGACCTCCCAATTGGTAATCAAGGGCATGGCTAAGAAAGGAAGACAAATACAGAGACTAAGGGCTCCCAGTTATTTGAATTGTAGTTGCAATTTTTTGACACAAGACCGTTTTAGAAAAAAAAGTCCACCCATCATCTTCTCCCTTCCTACATTAAGGCCTGATTTTCAAAAGCATTTATACACTGAAAACTGGGTTTTACCTGAGTAAATGCACTTTACCCATGTAAGCGGGCTTTTGAAAATTGCTATAACACATGGCATTGAATTATCATAGAGTGTGCACTTGTGCAGGAAAATGGCTTTTGAAAATTGTTACGCTAGTATGCTACATTTGCACACATGAGGTAGATTTTCAAAGGGCTACGCGCGTAACTTATTTATTTATTTATTGGTTCTTATTTACCCGTCTTCGATTTAGAATATCACATCGGTTTACATTGTAACTGTGTTCAAGAAGTAGAGGTCTTCTTGTCTTGCATTATAACTTCAGTAAATTCTTATTAAGCATTGTAATTAGTTCATAATTTAACATCGTAAATAGTTCTTATTTAGCATTGTTACTTACACGCGTAACCCTGAAAACCTGCCCCTGCGCACGCCGAGCCTATTTTGCATAGGCTCAGCGGCGCGCACAAGCCCCGGGACGCACGTATGTCCTGGGGCTTTGAAAAGGGGGCGGGGTCATGGGCATGGTGCCGATCCGGGGCAGCCCGGGGGTGGGACCAAGGCTTCCGGCACAGCGGCTGTGCCTGGGGTTGGCACGCCGGCAGCTGGCCGGCGCGCGCAAGATACGCCTGACAAAGGCAGGCGTAAAAAGTTAAACAAGGAAGGGGGGGATTTAGGTAGGGCTGGGGGGTGGCTTAGATAGGGGAAGGGAGGGGAAGGTGGGGGGAAGCAGAAGAAAGGTTCCCTCCAAGGCCGCTCCGATTTCAGAGCAGCCTTGGAGGGAACGGGGAAAGCCATCGGGCCTCCCCTAGGGCTCGGAGTGTGCAAGGTGCACAAGTGTGCACCCCCTTGCACATGCCGACCCCGGATTTTATAACATGCGCGTGACAGCGCGCGCATGTTATAAAATCGGGTGTACATTTCTGCGCGCTGGGTAGTGTGCACAAATGTACTCCGCGCGTGCTTCTCTTAAAATCTACCCCATATAACTCCTTTGAAAATTCACTCGGTAGGAGGTCATTTTCAAAAGTAGTTACACATAAATGTAACTACTATTGTTGCAATTATCAAAAGTAATTTACCTGCGTAAGTGCACTTTACGCAGTAAATCCTATGGACAATTAAATGGCACATATTGTAGCAATTTTCAAAAGACCACTTATATGGATGAAGTGCATTTCCATGTGTAAAATCCAGTTTTAAATATTTTTTTTTTTATAATTGAAATATTTTTTATTAAAGACAATATAAGACATATGGAAACAAGGGCCAAAACCCTGAACATATACAGGTCCCTAAACGGGGACAATACCCTGGAAACATGTATCCATATCCAAACCTGTAACAGCAAGTATAATCTTATGGCAATGTATACATATCATCCCATGAGAATAAAATGAATGTACCATAGGCCACGTGTCTTAGCCTCTGTGTATGTTATACATTTTACATTTTATCCCCCGAACTCCCCCCCCCCTTATGCTGATAATAATAATGGAACGTTGGGTGAATGATAGAGAGTCATATTGCAATAGGATAATGCTAATCAGAGATATCCTGGATAACGTGAAAGGTATACTTCATTTGGCTGTATCACGACAGAACTCCTCCTTACATGTACTATACACTGTCCAAATGTCCTGGAACCGTCGAAGCTGTTTCTTGAGCCTAGCAGTAATCTCGGCCATAATATACATGTGTCCCAGTTTAACTTGTACTTCGACCAAAGTCGGTAACTGAGCAGACTTCCTTTTCTTTGCAATTTCGATCCTAGTGGCTGTATAAATATAGTTTTCTAATCTATTATAACTCTCTTTTCCCGGGATCATGGATGTGCCCAATAATGCATGCTGCGGGAGCAATCCCTCAGAAACACCACACATCCATTAAATCCAGGATTCAATAGCATTCCACAATGGGCGAAGTAAAGGACAAGCCCACCACATATGAAAATAGCTGCCCGGACTACGGCACCCCCTCCAACACTGATCAGAAATATGTGGCATCATACGATGTAGGCGAATCGGATAATAATGCCATCTAAACAACATCTTCAATGAGTTTTCAATTAATGAAGTGGCAATTAGCCCCTTACCTAGGCCTATGAAAATCCCCTCCCACTCCTGTGGTGAGAAAGTAACATGTAAATCATGTTCCCTCGCCAACATAGTGGTAGTTTTCACAAATGGTTCCATTCCCAACATAGTATACAGCACTGACAACAGTTTAACGGTAAAGTCTGCTTTTTGACATATTGTTTCGAACTCAGACTTCCCTAGTTGGAGATGTCCCCAAAGCAAAGAAGACTGTGCAAAGTGATGTAACTGTAGATATAAAAAGATATCAGACCCCTCAAGACCATACCTCAATTGCAGATCCTGAAAAGAGAGAAAGCCTTTAAGCCCCGGGATATGCCCCCATAAGCTAATACCCCGTTTCTTCCACCTCTGGAAAGCCAGATTCTCGTAGCCTGGAGTAAAATCCTTATTAGCATATAAATAGGTGGCATGATGGTATTCTCAATTCCCAAGAAGTAGGCATTTTCTAGCAGACCAGAGCCGAAGGGAAAGTAACATAGTTGGAGGTAGAACCTCCTCAAGATGTACCATCCAGGTTTGCTTGGGCTGCCAAAATAAACTACATAAAGGTAAATCTCCAACAAGTTGCTGGCTAAAGAGAAACTAAGGCTTTGGATTAGTCTGCTTATGCCAGTCTGCAATCGTTTTAAAACAAGCCGCTATAAAATATCGTTCTAAATTTGAACTCCCAGGCCTCCCCGTTTTTGGGACTTATACAGAATGTGTCGGGCAATCCGTGGTCGTTTACCACCCCATATATAAAGCATCAATCTCTTCTGCCACTGGGCTAGCCTTTGTCTTGGAACATCAATAGGCAAGGTCTGAAACAGATACAACAATTTGGGAAGGATTTTCATTTTAACAGCGGCAATTCTGCCTAGCCAAGATATGCTATATCTGTCCCACTCCTCCAGTTCTTTGAGAATCGTGGACCACAATTTATCATAGCTCAATTGAAACAGGTCTTGTGAAGCACTGATGTACACCCCCAAATATTTTAATTTATTTTGGGCCCACTTAAAGCGGAACCACATCTTAAGCATCATTTCAGAAGAACGAGAAATATTAATATTTAGAATCTCCGACTTTTTCCAATTGAGCCTAAAACCAGAGACCCTGCTAAACTCTTCCATGGCTTCCATCAAATGGGATAAGGACATGTCAGGATCAGTAACTAGTATCTGAATATCATCCGCAAACAGAGACAATTTGGAGGAAAACTGCCCCACCTCCACACCTCTAATACCAGGATGACTCCGCACTAGATTTGCGAATGGTTCTAAGAAAATCACAAAAAGAAGGTGTGACAGAGGGCATCCCTGTCTGGTACCACGTCTTACTGGGAAGGTGGGTGAATATCCCCCATTTATTTTTATACATGCTAAGGGGTTATTGTATAATTGCTGAATCCATTGTATGAAATAGTCCCCAAATTGCAATTTCCGCAATAGTGCAAAAAGATAGGGCCAGTGCACCATGTCGAAAGCTTTCTCTGCGTCTACCGAAGCGCCACTGCAGGAATATTACACTTCTTTACCCACCAAAACATATCAATGATTTTGTGAACATTGTCACTTGCTTGACGGCCTGGTATAAATCCTGCTTGATCTAGGTGTATGATTTGAGCAATAAAGCTGTTCAACCGGGTTGCTAACATTTTAGCTAGGATTTTCAAATCAATGTTTATGAGGGAGATCTGTCTGTATGAGCCACATATGGTAGGATCCCTCCCCGGATTTGCAAGAATCGTGATACCAACAGTGTTAGCAGATGCAGATAGTGGCGTCCCTTCTTTTAGGGCTAGAAAGAATTTGGCTAAAACAGGGGCTAAATATGGGGTGAATGTTTGGTAAAACCGACCTGTATAGCCATAAATTCCCAGCGATTTCCCGGGTTTGAGGGAGCGGATAGCATGTATGATTTCCTGCTCCGATATATCCTTATTCAGGATATGTTGTTGGGGATCCTCTAGTACTGGAACTGTGGAGGCCTCCAAGTATTTGTCAATGTCCCCAAGACAGATATCCTCGTCCATCGAATAAAGTTCAGAATAGAATTGGTGAAATCGCCGTCTAATAGATTTATTATCTGTCAGCATACCGCCCTCCTTGCTTTTTATCTTAACAATTGTAGTTTGTGCTTGCCGGCGTTTCAAAACATTGGCCAACACTTTCCCGGCTTTGTTCCCCCCTTCAAAATATTTTTGCTGGGTCATTTGCATGTGATGGGCTATAAACGCCGCATCTAGGGACGTAATGCGATTTCTAATGTCATCCAATTGGGTGAAAGTCTACGAGGAGGAGACAGAATGTTTATGTATGCGCTCCAATTCCTTAAGCTTAAGAAGGAGCTGGGTCCATTCATGCTCACGCTGTTTCTTTAACAGTGCTGCACGTGCAATAAATTTGCCCCTAAGGACTGCCTTTAAACATTCCCATAGTACCACCGGATTAACTTCTCCAGTATCATTTATTTTCAAGTATTCCTGGATGGCCAACTCTACCTGTGGCACATAATCAGGGTCATCAAAAAGAGAGTCATTTAGCCTCCAAAATCTGGTACCTTGATCGTAGTCCTGTAGCTGTAACGTAAACCAAATAGGAGCTTGGTTAGACCATAAAATAGGCTCAATGTCAACCTTGATAACCCTGGAGAGAAAGCCCGCACTACCAAGGAACATATCTATCCCGAAGTAACTAGTGTGCAAGACAGAAAAAAAAGTGTAATTTCTCGAAGTCAGATACCGAGACCTCCACATGTCCCATAGACCTTGACAACGTAACAAAGCTTTCAGTGCACCCCTAGCTTTTTTGGAGTCTGAACTGGAGCCATGCGAGGTATCTAGATGGGGATTAAGAGTTAAATTAAAGTCCCCTCCCAGGATCAAAGAGCCTTCAGCCCTAGCGGTCAATAGCTGATTTAAAGAATGATAAAAATCCGCCTTTTGGGATGTGGGGCCATAGATTGATACCAAAGTGTACAACTCCCCCCCTGTGGACAATTTCACTAATAGAAAGCGACCGTTAGGATCCTCATAAGTTTCTTTTAATTCAAAAAGAAAGTCCTTATGAAGCATAATCCCCACCCCCGAATATTTAGAAGCAACCGTGGCTGCAGCCCAGTATTGGTGTGGATATTTAGGATTACTCATCAGTCTTTGATATCTCTTCCGTAAATGGGTCTCTTGTACCAGTACAACATCAACATTCATTCGGTCAAGCTCTTTAAACAGCAATTTTCTCTTTCTTGGTGTATTGAGACCTTTCACATTTAAGGAGAGAAATTTAAAGGTAGCCATCATGAAAAACTCGAACATTCTCCTCCCAGCTTATGAGAAAATATACCCCCATGCATCTGACCCCCATCGCAGAAATGAAAGTGCACCCATCTTCCATGCCACATCTATGTTCCCC
This sequence comes from Rhinatrema bivittatum, assembly GCF_901001135.1. Classification (NCBI taxonomy): domain Eukaryota; kingdom Metazoa; phylum Chordata; class Amphibia; order Gymnophiona; family Rhinatrematidae; genus Rhinatrema; species Rhinatrema bivittatum. Next base: position 175,479,099 of record NC_042622.1, read on the forward strand.
TACCCCTAACCCCCTCCCCCTCTCCCCCAACCCTTCCCTATACAACCTGGAGCATAGCCTTGGTGTGCCAGAATTCCATGGAGGAAGACAAATATCACTTCCCATGACACCCGGCCTCTGGGCTTGCTCTTCAATACAACAAAATAGCCTAACCAACAATGATAAAGTCCAAAACATAATGACCCTAACAATTTGTAGTGCAATAAGGATTCAGAAAAGACGCCTTGTAACGTTCTGACCACGTTCCTTCCGCTGCAGTATCACAGCGCAATGGGATTCGAAGTAGAAAGGATGATTGCCAACCAATCAATCAGGCAGGGGCCTCCCCTGGGCCATCGTCAGCCGAGTTCCGTTGTAGTCTTCGCCGGCCCTTAGGGACCCTTTTCCAACATGGTTGTGGTGCTCTCCGGGGTGTAAGCCCGCCCTGTTCCCCAGACACGACCAGGGGAGGATCAACTGGCATTCCCTCAGCTTTTAAAATCTCAGTGGCCTCCTGTACTGATTTGGTACGATGAGTGGTGCCCTGAATCATAAAGGCCAGTCCTCCGGGGTATAACCATCTGTATCTGATGTTGGCTTCATTTAATTTCGTAGTTACACAGCAAAAATCCTGTCTCTTCTTCAATGTGGCAGAAGAAAGATCCGCAAATATAGCAATTTCATGACCTTCCCATTGCCAAGTTTTCTGCCATCGAGCAATATTAAAGATTTTTTCTTTCTGGATGAAAGAGTGATAGCAGACCACGATGTCTCTAGGTCTATTTGCTAGTTTGGGTCCCAGGGTCTGGTGGGCCCTTTCCACTTTGATAACAGCAGCTGGTAAAGCAGCATGGGCATCAACCTTAGCAAGAAAGAAAGAAGAAATTTTTTCTACAACCTCCATGCAGTCATTAAAGTCCTCAGACTCTGGGACCCCCCCGAATCCTAATGTTGCACCTCCGACTGCGATTTTCAGTGTCCTCAAGTTTTTCCGATAGAGAGCAATAAGACTGTTGTAGCTGCATGTGTTCTCTCCGCATAGCGTCCCAGCCTTCTCCCTGCGTGTCAAGTCGAATCTCTGCCTCCTCCATGCGGCGCCCCAGCTCTGCATTTCTTCTTTAATCTCGGCAAGCAGCGCTGCAATCTCTGATTTATATGATTTTAGGTCTTGTCGTAGCTCCCCAAACCACCTTCGCATCTCGTTTCGGGTAGGCATTAAATCATTCGTGGCAGACGGGTCGTCGCTCTCCTCCTCCATTTCAGCAATTAGGTCCGCCGCCACCATCTTGGATTTCCCCGGGTCCGAGTCGTCTTCACCGCGGGCAAAGGAATATTTGCGCAAGTCGGGTATTTTCTTTTTCGAGGTCATCTCCCAGGCTGTTAGTAAACTCACAGGAGTCGTCAGGTCAGCTTTTTGGCGTGTTGGTGGCGATTAATCACGCTCTAAGCCCAATAGGCTCGGAGAGCAGTTCAGGGAGACTGCTTACATGAGGAGTGACGTCACTTCCTCTCCAGTTTTAAATATTTAAATGTTTTTTAAAATAAGGCCCATAGAGTTTATAAAATACAGGCATAAATTTGTATAAACAAACTTAAACATATATGTGCTGATTTACTCACAGTGTTGAAAATTACCCTCCCTTCAGGCTTTTACAAAATACTACTTGCATGGATGCATTCTACTTATATGTGTAACTTTCAATTTAGTATGCAGAATCCTTTTGAAAATTAACCCTAAAAAACATGTCAAAAGTTCCAGTCCATACATTAATCTGACAAAGAAATAATCCTATTCTAAAAGATAAGCATAATAAACATTTTTTCAATCAAAATATACCATTGTCAATTTATTTAACAAATACTGAAAAAAAAAAAGCTACAGAGGATAACTTTCAAGGAAATGCGTGCAGTGGCATATGTATGCATATGCCACTGCACGCAGATTTATACTAATATTTTATAACCCGTGCATAGGATATACTCATGTTTTATAAAATACACATATCCTTACCTCACAACATACGCATTTATGTAAGCTTACATGAAAATACTTGAATACATTGAAATCATGAATATCAATGCATTGAATATGCAAACTTTTCCTACCTGTTCAAAAAATATACGTGTCTATAGTTTATGCTTGAAAATAAAGTAGGATTTGCTCGCATACATCAGGATTTATGAATCTTAAAACGTGTGCGTCAAGGAAATAATCAGTTTTGTTAATCATTTCACCAGTTCACAATCCTTCTCCAAATCATCGAGACCTTCTATGCCATATAAATAATTTTAATTCCTGACTCAAAACCCGGGGTACAGAAAATGGTTTTGGATACTTTGGAGGCTGGAGTCGTGTATGGAACAGTAAAAGGCTATATGGTAAGGATGGCCTACATTTGTCTGCAGCAGGAAGGAAGATGCTAAGTGAGAAATTTAGATCATATATTATCAGACATTTAAACTAAACAATGGGGGTGGCAGGAGATGGCCAATGAAATTGACATGTCACCCCCAAGCAATACAGGATATGGGAGGAAAAAATAACAAAATCAGTCAGCACAAAAAAGCAGAAAAGGTACATACAAAGCACAACAAATCAAAGGAAAAAAATTGGAATGCTATGACTACAAATGCTCATACTTTGGGCAATAAAATCCCAGATCTGCAGGCTCTAATGGTGGAGGCAGACTTGGACATTGTTGCTGTTATGGAGACGTGATTCACTGATTCTCATGATTGCGATACAGCCATACTGGTCTATAACTTGTTAAGGAAGGACAGAGAGGCCAGAAAAAGGGGTAGAGTATCTCTCTGTGTCAAAAACAATATCCAATCAACTGAACTGCACGGATAGTGGGGTAGAGAAGAAGCATTATGGATATCCTAAAAAAAGTTGATGGTTCATCCATTTTTACTGGTGTGGTTTACAAACCTCCGACTCAAACAGAAGAACTGGACAGGGATCTGGTTGAAGACATTCAAAATATGGGAAGGAAAGGAGAAGTTCTAATTGTTGGAGACTTTAATGTGCCGGGCGTACACTGGAGAATCCCTTCTGCAGAATCTAACAGAAGCAGAGCAATAGTGAATGCCCTGCAAGGGGCTCTCTTCAAACAAATGGTAATGGAACCCACGAGGGAGGGTCTTATACTTGACCTAGTGCTCACTAACGGTGAGAATGTCTCTAATGTCCGGGTGGGTGCCCACTTCAACATCAGTGATCATCACACGGTATGGTTTGACATTGCAAATAAGACATGGAGAAGTCACACGAAGATCCAAGTTTTGCATTTCAAAAATATGGACTTTGATGAAATGGGGACATACCTGGAGGTAAAACTAGAAGATTTGGGAGAAAATGGGAGAGGTGGAATAACAGTGGGCCAAAGTAAAAGGAGCAATAACAAAAGCAACAAATCTATATGTTAGAAAAGTAAACAAAAGTAAGAGAAATAAGAAACCAATCTGGTTCTCAAGGGAGGCAGCTGACATAATAAAAGCAAAAAGAACAGCGTTCAAGAAATATAAAGGATCCCAAAAAGTGAAACATAGGGAAGAATATCTGGTGAAACTGAGAGAGACAAAGAAAGTAATCAAGAAAGCAAAAAGTCAGGCGGAAGAAAGGTAGCCAAAGAGGTAAAGCGAGGTGACAAAACATTTTTCAGATACATCAGAGAAAGGAGAAAAGTCCGAAGTGGTATAGTGAAATTGAACGGTGACAAGGATCAATGTGTGGAGAGAGACAAAGAAATGGTGGAAAAATACTTCAGTTCGGGTTTCACTAAAGAAGACCCAGGAGAAGGACCGTCGCTATTTAACAAGTCTGTGGATATGGGTGGAGTAAACGAAACTCCATTTATAAAAGAAAATATATGGGAAGGGCTAGGAAAACTGAAAGTGGGCAAAGCCATGGGCCTGATGAGGTTCATCCCAGGATACTGAAGGAGCTCAGAGATGTGCTGACGGGTCCTCTGAGTGATCTGTTCAATAGATTCCTGGAAATGGAAGTGGTGCCGAGTAATTGGAGAAGAGTGGTAGTGGTCCCGCTTCACAAGAGTGGGAGCAGAGAGGAGGCTGGAAACTACAGGTCGGTTAGCCTCACCTCAATGGTGGGAAAATTAATGGAGACTCTGCTGAAGGTGTTATAGCCGCCGCCCCGGCAAGCCACGACCGGGGCCAGTCACTCACCGGTGCGGTGGGCCGACCCACCGATGTTGAGGCTCGGCATCGGCAGGCTCTTCCTGCAGCAGTATCTGCTGCCCAACCAACATGGCCGCGGCGTCCTCCTTGCGCGGCCGGCTCCGCCCCCTGGGTTCCCCTAGGGTTGCGCGCGCGGCAGTAGCCTGGAGTTATAGGAGTCATTACAGGATATGGGTTGGGCTCCTTCCTGTGGGCTCCATCTTCGGGGACTATTTAAGGCAAGGCCTGTACCTTCAGACCTTGCCTTGGCTTCTTGGCTCCTGCGGTTTGTTCCTGAGCTCTGTGCCTGTGATTGACCTCCCGTGCCTGATTCCCGGACTGGCAGCTGTTCTTCCCTGGTATCTGATTCTTGGACTGGCTGCGGAGTATCCTTTGGTTCCTGATCCCTGGACTGGCTGTGGAGTATCCTTTGGTTCTTGACTCCTGGACTATTCTTGACTACCCGAATCGACCTGCTGGAGGCGCCAGCTCAGCCTCTGAATCGCACGACTTGCTGGAGGCGCCAGCTACCTGGATCACACGACCTGCAGGAGGCGCCTGCATCCAGATTACCCCCGTCCATCTCTCGAGATCTTCTGAGATGCATTGTGTTGTGCCTCCCGGAGTCCGTGTCGGGGGACCATTTTATTCACTTTACTCTGAATATTTTGGAACAGTGGAGTTCTCATGATAAATAAAGAATTAAGTGTCTTCTGAATTGAATTTGACCTTCCCCTCTTCCACACTTCTTCGTGTATTGTTCAGTTCTGGAGACCATATCTCAAAAGGGACAGAGACAGGATGGTGGTGGTCCAAAGAAGGCTGACAAAAATAGTGGGGGGTCTCCATCAAATGACTTATGAGGAGAGGTTGAAGGACCTAAATATGTATACTCTGGAGGAGTGGAGGTGCAGGGAGATATGATACAGACCTTCAGATTCCTGAAAGGTTTTAATGATGCACAATCAACAAACCTTGTCTGTTGGAAGAAATCAGTAGAACTAGGGGTCACGTAATGAAACTCCAGGGAGGATGACTCAGAACCAACGTCAGAAAATATTTCTTCACCGAGAGTATGGTGGATGCCTGCAATGCCCTTCCAGAGGAGATGGTGTATATGCTAATTTTTATGTGCGTAACGTTTTGAAAACTCATCCTTTAACAGAATATGTAAAGGAAGAAATAAATCCCTTTCATGAACTGTAATTGTTTGAGCAGACCTAAATTCTCAGAGATACAACCTAAAAAGGGATCCCAGATAAGTTCAGTCCCAGCTTAGACTCCTGTAGAACAATTACTCTTACTGCATTTTCTCACAGAATTCACCTCATTGTGAGGAACTGAACACTACAAAGAGGGCTTGGAGATTTCTAGCTTTAGGGGTAATTTTGGCAATAGAATTTTGGATGTAAGTATTAGATAAGTGCAACAGTTAATAAAAAAAATATATAAGTATTGTATATAAAGCTGAGGAGAAGATGTAGATGGGCCTTATGGTTTCTATCTGCCATCATGTTCTCTGTTATGTAATGTAACTGGTTTTACTCTGCTTTCTTCATAGGTGCTGCACCCTTACCTAGATGAGCATAGTGTGCTTCTAGTTCAACTGTTTGGCATGGATGCTGTTTACATCCCAGACCCAAGTGGACAGAGAGTAGGAGTAGTGGTATCCCGCTCTGGGCAGGATGTTGAACTTTATTCTCAAACACAATTAGGCTGGACTGCTGTTCCACTCTTTGACAGGTAATATAAAGATATCTACTTATGTGTTTCTGACTCCCTAAATTAGTGATGAGCTCAGGTGCTGTAGTGACAAATAGCCAAAATTACTGGGTTGGAGGCCCCAAAAATAAAAAAAATAAAAAAAATTGTAAAAAAAAAAAAATCGGCTCACGGGTTGGTTTTCTGAAACCGTGGCTGTCAGCGGGTTCGACAACCGACGCCGGTAAACTTAAGCGTCGGCTGTCAAACCCACTGACAGCCGCCACTTCTGCCAATAAGGAGGTGCTAGGGACGCGCTAGTGTCCCTAGCACCTCCTTATTACCGCGGGCCCTCATTTGAATACTAAATCGTGCGCCCAGGAGAATGGCCTGGGTGCTTGTCAGGAGAGCGGGCGCTCGCCTTGGAGCGCCGGATCTCCCGCGGATTTTACTGTATCGGCCCGTATGTTATCCGACTAACTCTGAATATCGGACTTAGCCGGTTAACTTAGCCAGCTAACTCAACTCCTCTCAGTTATGCCCCTGGAACAACCCTAATCTATCCAGCTAGAATTTAGCCAGTTAATAATTATTAGCTGGCTAGAATTTATTCAGATAAGTTCCCAAATCTTCACTTAGCCGTATAACTTCCGAGTTATCCGGCTAAATGCTTTTGAATGTGGATCTCCGTGTGTTTAGCTTGTACTCGCATACACACTGTTTTATAAACCTCAAAAGTACACATGTATTTTTGGTCTCACGCACACATTTTTGCATGAAAAAAAGGAGTGATCTAGAGGTGTTCCAGGGAAGGTCCAAGAGCTACATGCACAAGTTAGTATTTTATGAGACTTATGCACATAAATTTGGCAAATATTACCCCTGCTAATTATCTAGCGCAATTGATATCAAACTCATCTATTGTTTACTATTAGTTGGGTGGGAGGATTGAGTGAACTGGGGGAAGTGTAGAGTGAAGAACTAGGGGAGTCTTGATGACCTGGAGAAGGACTGGATGAACTGGTGGAGGTTTTGGCAAAGTTGGGATTTCAATTATGAGTGCATGTTTTAAAATATACTGATTTCCATACATAAACAGGGTTTTATGCAAGCAAGTGACAATTATTTTTGTGCATAAAAAATACCAGGTGAATTTTCAAAGGAGTATTATAGCAATTTTCAAAAGCCATTTACCTGTGTTAACTGCACTTACACAGGTAAAGTACATTTACACATGTAAAACCCAGTTTTAAGCATGTAAATACTTTGAAAATTAGGCCCAGAGTGCACGTTTTTAAAATAGGAAGGAAGGATATACACTTTCAATGCATTGCAGATATTTGTGCGTAAGGAAACATATGCTTATATATTAGGGGGTAGACATACGCATATTTTAGCGCAGGTTATGAAGTACTATATGCACATATATGGGTCCACATGCAATTTGATAGTTACCTTTCCTGTATTCAGAACTTCTGAGCTCTTAGAGTGTGCTCCCTTTTCAGTTTATTGCATCATTACCAATATTTATATATCTCACTCCAGGTAGATTCATAGGCTGTCTGGCAGGTTGATCAGGTCAGTGCTGCAGGGTGATGGTGATGATAGTGGGGTATGTCTGCGATGCTGTCCAAGACTGCCATGGGGGCCTAGGAGGCCAGATGTTCGTGTAATCATTGAGCTTGCGTTGGACATTTGTTTGGATTATTGTGGTACACTGTGGTAGGGAATGAGAAGGGAGGGGTGCTGGATGTGAGCTAAAAAGGGGACCTTGCATGCTCAGCTATCTAGGAGGATGGTACAATTGAGGAAGAAGAGGAAAACTCTCTTGGATAAGGAGTGACATCCTACAGGCTGTCACGTGCCATAGATGACAGCTGGGACATGTCCATACAGTGTGGACTGAATGGAGTAGTTGGTCTTTTTCTGATGCCGTCTTCTATGTTAATTGATGCAGGATGAGTTATTAGTACTTGCCACATGTGTTTTTGAAATATTGCACAGTGGATCAAAGGATGAGTGCTGCTTTAAGAAGCTCTCATTCTTTTTATTACTATTTTCAGAAGCTGCCAAAAGTGCTCATTTCAAGAAAGGCTAGCACTGTGCTGAGAAGGATTGCTTTGTAGCATTCAAAAGCCCCCCAATCATATGATAACTAGACAGTTTTGTAGCTTTAGGAGCTCAAGCTATTGAACTCTCTGCCACATGACTCAGTGTGGCACAGCTTCCTTTTGGGAGTCATTTCCCTTACCCAGTAGGTCCTCGAGGTGAGAACATTTCATGAAGGAATCACCATAATAGGAAAGTTCAAAAGATCAGAGAATCAAGTGGTGTTTGCCTGAGGCAGACAGACAATGTGACTCCAATTTACAGAACTTTAATCTGGATAGCTTGGGTTACAGGGTTTTTGTGCTGAATCTGGATTGTTGGGCTTGCTTTAGCTATTTACACCTACTGGCTAATTAAATCGTATTTCTTCGTTATTATTTCCATTCTGTTTGGTGAATCCTGTCTAGAGATTTATTGTGTTGTATGTGTGCTGTTAGTTTGAAGACACATAGCTCATTTCACTATGACCCAGGCAAACCTAGATGTCAAAGGTTACATAGTAATGCATCAGCTCAGCATGCAGCTGACTTTGGATTAGGAGGAGGCTGCTTTTGTGCTGGATAGTATTACTATATTCTCTTCCCCATGTATTCTGGGGCTTACAGTCCTGCATTTTATTGGAAGAAACTAAAATATAAATTGTAGCTAGTTCAAAATTTGGCCAAGAAATTTGGCCAAGATCCTATAGCTCACTGAACTATAAAGATATTGTGGGGCTACTGTGCTAAAGCACCAAGGAGTCTCAAACTCAGGAACTAGGAATCTGGGCCACTAGCCCCTGCAAAAGTAGTTAACAGTCCAATTTCATTCATACCACTCCCCACCACAACTAACATGGTATACTTGTCTACTCACTTATATACCTGCATAGATAATTATTTTTCTTTCTGTTATTAACTGTAAAATAATAGCCAGAGTTGTCATTAAAAATGACCCCATGTTCATGCTGTGAGAATTTTTTCAAAAAGAAGTTAAACAGACTGGGGTAGATTTTATAAATTTACGCGTGCGCGTACTTTTGTTCGCACACCAGGCGCGAACAAACGTACGCTGGATTTTATAAGATATGTGCGTAGCCGCGCGTATCTTATAAAATCCGGGGTCGGCGTGCGCAAGGGGGTGCACATTTGTGCAACCTGCGTGCGCCGAGCCCGGCGCGCGCTGCCTGTTCCCTCCGAGGCCGCTCCGAAATCGGAGCAGCCTCGGAGGGAACTTTCCTTCCGCCTCCCTTCACCTTCCCCTCCATTCCCCTACCTAACCCACCCCCCTGGCCCTATCTAAAACCCCCCCCACCTTTGTTGGCAGATTTACGCCTGCCAGAGGCAGGCGTAAATCTGCACGCACCAGCGGGCTGCTGGCGCGCCATCACCAGACCTGGGGGATGGTCCGGAGGCCTTGACCACACCCCCGAGCCGGTGTCACGCCCCCACCCTGCCCCGCCCTGAAATTTGCGCCACCCACCTGACACGCCCCCGACATGCCCCCTTTGCAAATCCCCCGGACTTACGTGCGTCCCGGGGCTCGGCGCACCCAGGGGCCTTTTAAGAGGGTTACGTGCATAACTTATGCGCGTAACCCATTTAAAATCCGGCCCTTAGAGCCTAACTTTCAAACTTAATCACAGTACAGGATTAGTGTGCATAACTGGACATGAGAAGCTGCTCTGAAAGTACATGTGGATGTTTCACTACATGCAAATATGTGTAATGTCTTCAAAGCACTCATACGCATGTATATTTTAGCATAAAAAAAAAATAACATGTACGCATAATACCCCAATTTATATGCAGAGGCATGTTTGTGTTACAGTATGCACATATACCATTTTGAAACTACTTGGGTGCGTATTTGAAATCACCAATTCGCCAATACTGCTGCCAGTTCACCCAATTCACCTAGACCCTCCAGCAGGTCACCCTGAACCCCCACCAGTTCACCCAGGCCTCCCACCCAAAAATTACAGAAAACCAAGTCTGACTTCACTTGCGCTAGTCAATGGGCAGGTGTAAGACTGTATGAATAAGTTTGAGAATCTATGTGCATATATCTCTTACAAAACACAAACGACCATGCATACTTCATCATCCCAGCCTGGACTGCCCCTTTTTTCCACCAGTAAAATGTACACGCAAAGCCAAAAATCTGCATGTACTTTTGATATTTATAAAACAGCACATATGTGAACACCTGCTGCTTACAGGGCCGGCGAAAGTACTAGGCCAGCTGGGCCTGGGCCTAGGGTGCCAACCATTAGGGGGCGCCGCTGCTCGCGAGCCAATGAAGCAGGGTGAGGCGGCCGCTTCAGGTGGCAGAATTTTGAAGGGGCAAAAAGTGCCCCTTCAAAATTCTGCCCAGCCCTCACCTCACCCTGCCTTCCCCCTTGTCGCACCACCCTCTCAAAACCCCCCCCCCAAGATTCACAAAAACCCTGGGCCATCGGCTGCCACTACTATGTGACAGGGGCTATCAGTGCCACTGGCCGGTCCCTGTCACATGGTAGGTGCAGTGGATGACCTGCACCATTTTTTAAAATGGCGCCGGTCATCCATTACCCCTACCATGTGGCACCGGTAGCCCTTGTCACATGGTAGGGGCTAAAGGCTACCAGCGCCATTTTGATTAGTGGCAGCTGATGGCTCCCAGGCCCCCCACTGGACCACCAGGGGTGTTCGTGAGTCTTGGGGGGGTCGGGAGGGTGGAGGGGTTATTTTATTTAAATTTGGGTGGGTGGTGCTGAGGGTGGGGGAGCGGCGACATGTGGTCCCCTTCCCTGGAGATAGGAATCGGGGCTGCGACCGGCTGGCGCGGTGGCGGCACAAGGGGGGCAGCACAAGGTAGAAGGTGCCTAGGGTGCCTAATCCCCTTGCACTGGCACTGGCTGCTTAAGCACACAGATGCTGGTTTTCTGCACGGAGCCCCTTTGAAAATTTGCTGGATTATGGCCAGCCTAACAGCACTGTAGTTAGTTCTCCAAGCCCATGCGAGTGATGTAACCCCTAAAGTGGCACGAAGCACTGCTATTAGTGTCTTAACTCTTTAGGAAACTCTAACCTGCCATTTTGTAGGCCGGTTGCTATAGGATTTACTAATCAATCAGTAGGAGAGAAAGGGGAAACCCTGGGAAGGCCTACATCATGAATCTCTAATGGCAACTGGATGGAAAAAAATAAGAGGAAAAGCCCAGCATGGGAGAAGCACAGCTCTCAGCTGCTTCCAGTTCATCAGGGACTCTCTCCCTCCTCCCCCATGAGTGCATTGGGATTTTTCATGTGGCTTTGTCAGTTCAAAACTGTAAATCCCAGAATGCTTGATGTTGGGAGTTGGAAAGCCTGGGCTGATTCAAAGAGCCCCTGAAGGATTGGAATTAGGTGTGAAATCTCCCTTACAGGCAAGCAGATTCAATAAAAGGTGCAGGAGAGCCGGCGCTCCGAGTTGAGCACCCGCTCTCCCGACACGCACCCAGGCACCTCTTCTGGGTGCGCGATTCTGTATTTAAATGAGGCCCGACGCTAATAAGGAAGCGCTAGGGACAATAGCGCATCCTTAGCACCTCCTTATTAGCAGAAGAGGTGGCTGTCAACGGGTCCGACAACCGACACTTAATTTTATTGGCATCAGTTTTCGAACCCACTGACAGCCACGGGTTAGAAAAACGGACGCCAGCAAAATTGGGCATCCGTTTTTCAAACCCACTGACCGGCGGGCAGCTTTTTTTTTTTTATTTTTGGTGCCTCCGACTTAATATCTTTTCAGGATTGCTTAGAACTTCACGCCTGCCCTAGCGCAGTTGTTAATAAGGGGTAAAAATAGCGCATCTAAAACACGCAGCCAAACAAGGGCTAAACGGCACCGTTCTGTATCGACCTGTTAGTCGGTTCGGATTTCTTTTAAGGATTCTGCTTTTGTAATATATAAAATAGATGTGATTGTGATTTACTTTCTCTGCTTCTTATTGTTCCTTAATATTTTCTCAAATGTTTCTTGTATGTCTCCCTCTGTCACATTTCAAGTTCTGCAGTGTTCAGTCGCCTCACACACTCAGAAAAGCCTGCAAACATCTATAAAGCCATTTGCTGCAAAACTGACTGCAAAGCGCAATTAGCACTTCATTAATATGCAAATTTGGTCCACTACAAATTCCTCTATGCATGAGACTTAAATATGCGAGATTGACTCGCTGTACTACCATCCCAGCTGCTTTTATTTACTTTCAAATTGAGGATCTGGGTAATGATGTTGTTGACAGGAACACAGAAATATGTTGGGAGAGCATCACAGATTTCCATTTTATCCACAGACAAGCAAATACCATATCACCAAATTGGAAGAAATTATATTTGATTACCAATTTGGTGAAAAATAAAAAGCATACCAGTCTCTGCATGCTTAAAAGAAGGGAGCCATCCTGAGACTTCAAGTTTTCCCCAAAGACTGCCGTCTTCCTGAAAGCTTGTTTATTCAGAGGTAGCTATCTCCAGAAACAGTATGAATTATGTGTTGTCAGTAGAGATAATATTAGAAAGTTGTATCAGTTGTTTGTTCCATCTGGAGGGAATATGTGAGCCTGGGAATTAGAAAGCAGGAACCTTGGAAATGGCTTACCTCATTGCCTTCTGTTAATTATGTAAAAAAGCCTTTCCAAGACTAAATACAGCCTTACTTTGCTGTCAGCCCCCAGAGTCTTTGGCAGCCCCATGAAAACTCAATCACATAGGGAACACAGCTATCATTTCCACATCTAAAACTGTATTTAAAGACCTGTAATTATAAACTGTCAGTAATATCTGTCTGCTAATAAAATGATAGGGAAAAGTAGTTTATAAAACAGTGCAATTTGCTTATTCAGGGTAGGTAAAAGGAGCAAATATTGTTTTTATATCAGAGGGGTCTCCATCCAAATGTAATGAGCTGATTACGTAGGAAGATTAGGACTGTTTCCTCACCTGTAAATGTTTAGCATGGATGAAACATGCATCCTTTAAGCAAGCGAATGCACAAACGAGCACAAAAGTCGGGTTTATAAACTAACCCTGAGCTGCCCAGTTCAAAATGAAAAGTCTCTCAAAAATGATTACATTCTACTTCTATCCTTAAGTGCGGGCTCTTTCTTCCTTATGCATATCTATATAAGCAATTATATGGCACTGCATAACAGATTACGCATGGCTCCAATAAGTTCCTGCCCCACAAATGTACAATCTAATCAGTAAATTATCAAAGCGATTCCTCACGGAGAAACAGCCTGTACCCACGTAAGTAGCATATATACGCCTCTGTGCTAGTTTCTAAACATCAAAAGTAGGTGCAGGTTTTCTGTTTCACGCTTCCTTTCTACTGGTGCAAAAACGGGGCAGAGCAGGGTCAAGAAGTATGTGCGGAAGTTGCTATTTTGCAGGAGATATATGTGTAGAAATTCTCAGACTTATTTGTATGCTCACGCCTGCTCATTGACTGGTGCAAGTGAAATTGGACTCTGGGATGAATTGGTGGGGGTTCAGGGCGAAGTGCTAGGTGGGCTAGGTGAACTGGAGATGGACTGGGAGATCCGGCAGAGGTATTGGCCATCTGGTGATTCCAAATAAAATATCTGCCTCTGCGTATAAATCAGGGTTATTACATGTACATATATTTCTTTTTGCACATAAAATATACACGCATATATTTATAAAATAGGTAAAGAAAGTAAGCGCTTTCTTTGCATTGGAAATATTTGCGCATAATGAAACATACACACACACTTTCAGAGCAGAACAATGTGGGGTTTTATAAACCGTGCAGCTCCCACTGCCCAATGTATAAAATGCTAGGATAAATCTCTGTACGTCCACTTACGTGCACAAATGCTCTTCCATGAATAGATTTCAGATAACAGATTGCTTCAGATAACAGTGAGTACAATAGAAGACGCAGGATTTTAACTTAGGCCAGGTGGATCCCAGCCTATTATTGGAATAGATTACCCGATGATATCAGGTCTAAATACATTCCTATTCCAACAGGCTCTTAATGGCAGGAATTTGTACTCAACATGTTTTATATTGCAACGCAGCAGGTTTATTAGTGTTTTTAAAGATACAGTTTACATCTTGGGGTGGGTTAGGTATATCTTGTTTTATTTTAAGTTATTCTCTTAGCTTTGTTGTTTTTAAGGTCATGCTCTTATTTATTTATGTTTGTTTTCATTGTTTTAAGTACAAGATTATGAATATAACGAATGTTAGTTGCCTAGGAATGGTTGATAGGCAACTAAATCTGCAAATAGATAAATATTTCTCTAAACACTTGGCAACTCTCTAAGTCATGATCTAACCCCCCTGGGAACACCCATTTAACTAGACAATAATTGTCAAACCTAAGTAGGCCTCCAGTTATTTTACGTAAATATGGGCTTTCTATTGCCAAATAGCTTATCCATTTGGAGCCAACAGTAGAGTAATGCCATTGGCTCCTGTCCTTCTCTTGACCATGGGCTGTTCTGCTGCAGCTGGCTCAGACTAAATGTGCCTAGCCACAGGAGGAAGTCCCTTCATGAGTGTGGAGGAGTAGAGATGTGAATCGTGTCCTCGATCGTCTTAACGATCGATTTCGGCTGGGAAGGGGAGGGAATCGTATCGTCGCCGTTTGGGTGTTTAGAGTATCGTGAAAATCGTTAAAATCGTGAACCGGCACACTAAAACCCCCTAAAATCCACCCCCGACCCTTTAAATTAAATCCCCCACCCTCCCGAACCCCCCCCATGCCTTAAATTGCCTGGGGGTCCAGCGGTGGTCTATAGCTAAATCGGGGGAAGGGAGAGGGCAGGAAAACTGGCACACTAAAACACCCCCGCTGAACGACCTCTGAACGATCTCTGAACGACCTCCTGCAGTCGATCTCCTGCCGGCGCCATTTTCCATACGGAAAACGATTCGCGGCAGAAGATCGCTCCCCGGACCCCCGCTGGACCCCCAGGGACTTTTGGCCAGCTTGGGGGGGCCTCCTGACCCCCACAAGACTTGCCAAAAGTCCAGCGGGGGTCCGGAACGACCTCCTGCAGTCGAATCGTGTTGGTCTATGGCCACCGCCATTTTGCGCCGCCATTTTGCAAAATGGCGGCGCAGAATGGCGCCGGCTGAAGACAACACGATTCAATTGCAGGAGGCCGTTCCGGACTGCCGCTGGACCCCCAGGTAATTTAAGGCATTGGGGGGGGGGGTTCGGGAGGGTGGGGGATTTAATTTAAAGGGTCGGGGGTGGGTTTTAGGGGGTTTTAGTGTGCCGGTTTTCCTGCCCTCCCCCTTCCCCCGATTTACGATAAATCGGGGGAATTGGTATTGTATCGTGGCCCTAACGATTTTTGACGATTTAAAATATATCGGACGATATTTTAAATCATCAAAAAACGATTCACATCCCTATGGAGGAGTAGCCTAGTGCTTAGAGCAGGAGGCTGAGAACCAGGGAAGCTTCTCCCATTGTCGCTCCTTGTGATCTTAGGCAAGTCACTTAGGACTGAATTTTGAAAGGAATTACGTGCGTAAAAGCATATATTGTAGCAATTTTCAAAAGCCCATTAACATGTGTAAAGTCCATGTATGTGTGTAAAACCTTTTGAAAATTACGTCAAGTATAACTTTCAAACCTATTCGTGTTACTGGATTTGCATGTGTAAGTGGACACGTGATTTACCCTAGTGGGTTGCAGCACAGTTTGTAAAAGGCAGCATAGTTCAGCTCTGAAAGTATGTGCACATGTCTCAGCATGTGCGAATATTTGCAATGCATTAAAAGCGTGTACTTTATATATTTTATAAGCATACACTTGTATATTTTACATGCAAAAAATATATAACCTGTATGGTAAAACCCTGATTTATACATGGAAGTGGGTATATTTTAAAATACGCGTACATATTTGAAATCACCAGTTTGCTGATACCACCACCAGTTCACCCAGTCTGTCTCCACCGAGATGGTCCTAGTACTTCACCCTGAACTCCCCCAGTTCACCCAGACCTTCCACCAAAATACAGCAGACAATAGATGAGTTTGATATAATTAGCAGATGTATTCACATAAATCTCTGCTAAAATAGTGACTTCCATGCGTACCTCTTACCCCTGCCCCAGAATGACCCTAGACTGCCCCTTTTGTGTGCAGGTAAATGTGCAAAACCAAAAATACACGCAACTTTTATTTTTTTGTAAAAAAGAATGTACTTATGCATTACCTCTTTGAAACTTTACTTACTGGATTGTAAACCTTCTGGAGATAGGGTAAAACCTACAGGACCTAGTGTAACTTGCATTGTGCTATAAATGCAAAGTGTGAGCTACATCTAAAATAAAATTATTGTCCAGCTTGAGTGTGGCATGGAAGACCTCGGCTGCTCAGTGGGCCTTGCTTGACTCAGTTGGGGGTAGAGAAATTTAATCTTGGGGGCGACAACCCCACTCCCATCAAGCGGATCGATACTGTAAAACCGCGGGAGAGCGGACGAACGCCCGCTCTCCCGGCGCACGCACCGGCCCTTCACCGGTGCGAGCGATCCAGTATTCAAATGAGGTGACGCGGTGCAAACGAGGGAAAGGAGGCGCTAGGGACACTAGCGCGTCCCTAGCGCCTCCTTTTGGCCTGGAGCGGCGGCTGTCAGCGGGTTTGACAGCCGACGCTCAATTTTGCCGGCGTCGGTTCTCGAGCCCGCTGACAGCCACGGGCTCGGAAACCGGACGCCGGCAAAATTGAGCGTCCGGTTTTCGGTCCGACAGCCGCGGGCCAAATTCAAATTTTATTTTTATTTTTTTTTACTTTTTTTTACTTTTGGGGACCTCCGACTTAATATCGCTATGATATTAAGTCGGAGGGTGCACAGAAAAGCAGTTTTTACTGCTTTTCTGTGCACTTTCCTGGCGCCGGAAGAAATTAGCGCCGACCTTTGGGTCGGCGCTAATTTCTTAGAGTAAAATGTGCGGCTTGGCTGCACATTTTACTTACTGGATCCCGCGCGCATACCTAATAGGGCCATCAACATGCATTTGCATGTTGAGGGCGCTATTAGGTGCCGCGGGTGGGCCGCGTGTTTTCCTCCCCTTACTGAATAAGGGGTAAGGGAAAACACACGTCCAGAGCAGGCTGACAGTGCGCTCCGACGGAGCACACTTTACTGTATCGACCTGAAGGTTAGCAGCCAGGTGTGCTGTGTAAAATGGCTGAATGCTGGCATGTTTTAGGCACAGCACTGATCCTCTTCTCCTATTTTCACGTTAATCTGAAAAAAGAAAACATTGTTTTTGTCCCCTAAAGTCAAGACTAATGCAGGTGAGTGGTTTGCTGCATTTCAATCTGCAGAACAGTGCCTATAGTTTGGAGTATCCCTGGTGGTCTTCATTACAGAAATAGGGACAACGGCACTACACATTTTTGCCATAAATGCTGTATAACAGAAACCCAATGGTGGTCTGGTTCTACCACTTTAATTTTATTTTCCAGACAGTACGTGAAAAGTGGGATTCACAGTGCTCCATTGTTTCAGGGTGTACCTACTGCAGTGAGTATTCAAGAACAAGACATTAATATTGCTCTTTCATGGATGACTACATTCTTGGCTATGTCTATAACAGATCCTTTATTTATTGTTAAATTGCTGTCTTGCTTCCGATTTCCACAGCTGCAGCTGTGAGTGTGTCCCTCTAGGAAATATCAAAATTTTGACAGAATACCTGTTAATGGTGTATATGTTTGCTTTCTTTGTTTCAGCTGCCCTATTGACTTGTTGAGACAGATACAGAATTTTTTTGTTCTCTCAGCATTTTGGTGAATTTGGTTTATAAAAGTCTAATTGTATTCTTTCTCTAAGAGATACCAAATCAGAGATCATTGGTCTATCAGATCCTTTCATGACCCTTAACCCATGAGGCTTTCTTGTTTCTGGGTTTAGCACAGGTCACATTCTTAGGGCTAAAATGGCTAAACCCTGAGACTTTGACGATAACTTTCAAACAATTCCATGCATCGGCATATATGGGCAAATATGGCCATATGGTGATCTATGCTAATATTTTATAAACTGCATGTTATCATATATGCAGGTATTATAAAATATGCATATCACTTCCTGACAACATATGCATGTATGTATGCTTACATGCAAATACATTCAGTGCATTGACAGTGAGTATGTCAATGCATTGAATGCACATACTCTTCCTACCTATTTTTAAAATATACATGCATATATATTTTATGTGCAAAAATAAAGTAGGACTTGCATAAAACCCAATTTATGCACATAAGTTGGCATATTTTAAAACATATGCGCATAATTGAAATTAACCAGTTTCCCACTTTCTCCACCAGTTTGCCCAGTCCTTCTTCAGATCATCGAGAGCCTTCTGGTTCTTCAGCTTGGACTTCACCCACTTCACCCAGATCTCCCATCCAGCCAATAATCACAATAAACAAGTGTGATATCAGTTTTCACCAGATAATTTGCAGCTGTAAAATTATGACAGTAACTTGTAAACAGGTGTGCGGGTGCACATGTGTACACGTTCATCGGCCCAACCCAGGGACACGGCCATTTTATAACATATGCGTGTATATGAATACATATTATGAAATAACCTGACTGCGTGCACATGTGCACGCAATTTTAAATGGATACACGCCTGTGCATGTAAATGTCGCTTCTACCGCATAAGTGGGGGGATTTTAAAAGACACGCGTCAATGCAATTGCCAGTTTTCCCATTTCATTCCCAGTTCGCCCAGGTAAAGGATAGGACTTCCAAACACCCCTAGTTTAATAGCCTCCCTTCTCCCCTGATAGTATTAACCTTTAAAATCTCGCTGATCTACCTAGAATTTTTTGTTTTACAACTTAAACGTCATCCGTAGCAGAAGTAAAGTTCCTCAGCATTTTACGTGCGCATCTCTTGGACAGCCCCAGGTCACACCCAAGCCACGCCCCTTTTTGAAAACTTTTCATTTATGCGTTTAGCAGCGTGCATGTGCATACTCGGGTAGCTTTTAAAATCAGCTTGGCGTGCTTTGGCCCAACATATTTGCGCATCCCCTAATTAATGCGCACATCGAGTTTTTAATAATCACCTTTATGCGAGCAAGTTACGGAATGTACACATGTGGTTTTTAAAATAGCAATTTACACATATAACTGTTGGATTTGCCCAGAACACCCCTAGACTGCTCTTTTTAGGTATGTATATGTTCATGGAAAATGTAAAGTCTGCACATTCGTTTTTAAGCATGTATATGTGCATGGAAAATGTAAAGTCTGTGCACACTTTTGACTTTTATGAAATAGCACTTGCACAAGTACTTACATGCATATATACTCATTTTTACATGCGTAACTCTTTGAAAATTATCTCATAAGAACATAACATAAGAACATAAAATATGCTTTACTGGGTCAGACCAAGGGTTCATCAAGCCAAGTACCCTGTCTCCAGCAGTGGCCAATCCAAGTCACAAATACCTGGCAAGTATCAAAACATTAAATAGATCCCATGCTACTAATGCCAACAAGCAGCAGTGGCTATTCCCTATTGATTAATAGTAGTTGATGGATTTCTCCAGGAACTTATCCAAACCTTTTTTAAACCCATACTAACTACCTTAACCACATCCTCTGGTAACAAATTCCAGAGCTTAATTATGTGTTGAGTGAAAAATAATTTTTGCCAATTTGTTTTAATTGTACTACTTGCTAACTTCACAGAGTGTCTCCTTTTCTTTGTAT
The DNA here is from genome assembly GCF_901001135.1 of Rhinatrema bivittatum. Classification (NCBI taxonomy): domain Eukaryota; kingdom Metazoa; phylum Chordata; class Amphibia; order Gymnophiona; family Rhinatrematidae; genus Rhinatrema; species Rhinatrema bivittatum. The sequence continues at coordinate 175,498,805 of NC_042622.1, forward strand.
TTTTTGAAAGAGTAAACAATTGATTCATGTTTATCTGTTCCACTTCATTCATTTTATAGACTTATATCACATCCCCCTTCAGCCATCTCTTCTCCAAGCTCAACAGCCCTAAACTCTTTAGTTTTTCCTCACAGGGGAGTCATTCCATCCCCTTTATCATTTTCGTTGCTCTTCTCTGTACCTTCTCCAGTGTATCTATACCTTTTTTGAGATGCAGCGACCAGAACTGCACACAGGGGCCGATTTTAATTCCTACGCGCGCAGGGTACATTTGCGCACAAATGTACACCTGATTTTAGGTAGGGCCGGGGGGGGGGATTAGATAGGGGAAGGGAGGGAAAGGTGGGGGGGATCCAAAAAAAAGTTCCGAAATCAGAGCGGCCTTGGAGGGAACGGGGAAAGCCATCGGGGCTCCCCTTGGGCTCGGCGCGCGCAAGGTGCACATGTGCACCCCCTTGCGCGCGCCAACCCTGGATTTTATAACATGCGCGCGCAAGGGGGTGCACCTGTGCACCTTGCGCGCGCCGAGCCCAAGGGGAGCCCCGATGGCTTTCCCCGTTCTCTCCAAGGCCGCTCTGATTTCGGAACTTTTTTTTTGATCCCCCCCCACCTTTCCCTCCCTTCCCCTATCTAACCCCCCCCCCCCCGGCCCTACCTAAATCCATCCCCCTACCTTGTTCGATGGAGTTACGCCTGCCTCTCGCAGGCATAACTTGCGCGTGCCGGCTGGCCAGGTCCCGACAAAAGCCGCTGTATCGGGGCACTCGGTCACGCCCCCGGACCGCCCCGGACCACAGACACACCCCCTGGACACGCCCCCAGACCACCCATTTTAGCAAGCCCTGGGACATATGCGCGTCCTGGGGCTTTCGCGCGCAGTGGCAGATTTCCTCGGGTTACACGCGTATCTTATGCGCGTAGCCTTTGAAAATCTGCCCCACAGTATTCAAGGTGTGGTCTCACCATGGAGTGATAGAGGCATTATGACATCCTCCATTTTATTTGCCATTCCCTTCCTAATAATTCCTAACATTCTGCTTTTTTGATCGCCACTGCACACTGAGCCGACAATTTCAATGTAATATCAACTATGATGCCCAGATCTTTTTCCTAGGTGGTAACTCCTAAGATAGAACCAAACATTGTGTAATATTAGCATTGGTTATTTTTCCCTATATGCATCACCTTGCACTTGTCAACATTAAATTTCATCTGCCATTTGGACACCAAATCTTGCAGTCTCGCAAGGTCCTTCTGCAATTTATCACAATTTATTTTGGATTTCCACTTTCCCCCATCCCCCAGCAACCATGAAATTGTCTTAGAATAAGAATAGGTCTCACATACCTTGTTTTTATGTCAGACTTGCTCAGGCATATTTTGAGCTTTCCACATCAAAAGAAGATGAGCAAAGTGCTTGTTAAACCTTACTTAAGGATACGATAATAATAATCATTTTGGGATTTTTAGTCTGGTTTTCCAAATAATGCCAAAATAAGTCCCTGCGTCAAAGAGCTTACAAATAGAAGATTGGAAGAAAGATAAAACATGGCTATGCAAGATGGCGTTTGGTCATTGATGTGGTTTACTTCTGGGCAGACTGGTTTATGGATAGGATTGCTTTTTGTTAATTATGTCTTTTTACTGTAATGCTTCATGTTTTATTGTGATGATTTTATTGTAAATTGCCTGGAGATGAAAGGGAAAAGCAGGATATTAAATCTAAAGAAATAAATAAGTAGGTATCTGAGGCAATGGGAGATAAAGTGTCTTGTACAAGATGGCAAAGATTATTAATGGGGAACTGGGATTTGAACCCTGGCTTCCCTAGTTCTCAGCTGCAGGTTTACTAGGGTGGGCACAGATATTTTTTCATTTTATTTGTTTTGTTTTTAAGGCGCCAGTGTACTAAATCTGGCCCTAAAGTTGGAGCAAAATTTAGTGTGGTTTTTATTTTACTTCTGCAGTAAAAATTAGTGGCCCTCCACCTCTGGATACAGCAAGCTAATGGCATGCAAATGGCTTGTGAGTTAAAAAAAAAAAAAAAGGCATTCTAAAAGTACAAAACCTGCTTTTTTTTTTTTCGATCTAAGGCTATTTGCATGCCATTTCAAATCTGAAACCCATGATACAGGGTAGGCACTTACTCTAGCTCTGGGTTCTGCAGTCGGCTTGAGTGGCAAACCACCCTCCTTCCCACCCATTGACCCATGTTAAAAAAAAAAATCAAAGTAGTGGTCAGGGCACCTAAGATCCCAACGCTCCCCTTCCCTGAACTCCCACCGGAGGAGGAGAAGGGACCTATCAGCGGCAGGTCAGTGAAGTGAGTAAATTATTATTAATGCAGATACTGCTGAGCAGGGGTAGCTCAAGACAACCTGCTGACTGAGGCGAGGAATGAGATGGTGCCCTCCCCTCCCCCTGACACCCAAAAAGCATACACTCACAAAAAGGTTTATTTATTCTTGGATTTATTAAACTGCTTTCCATTTTCACAAGAGCTCAAGGCCAATAAATAACTTGGAATATCCCTACTGGATGGGAATGTCCTGAGATACGGGTTGAAAACCTTGCTCTAGAATACCAATACATTTTGTATCGGGAAGTGCAAATTGGAAAGCAGAGCAAGGTGCATGATTATAGTATTTGAATAGAAAAATTCTCTGTCAAAAACAAGTGAAAACATGATAATCATTTTGACAGTGAATTTTGCTATTGAAATAGCATTGTATTTCACCTTGCCTGCCCCCAAATCCCTCTCCCCCTGCCACAGTTCACCCTGCCCTAAACCCCAGTTCCCATCCCATCAACAAAAGTGCACAGCTGCATCTACTGCCCTCCCCCTCCCCACGTCAAAATATCTGCAGTGTTTTCATTCAAGCAGGGCAACTCTGGATGAATCCTGATGGCAGCGCTCAAATGACTCTCACTTACTGGGTTGGCTCTAGGGCAAATGGTGCACCCACCATCCCCCCACCCCAATTGATCCCTGTTCCCTGTACGTACCCGGATCAATCCAGACTGTGGGTTATGCCTCCCTTCCAGCAGATGGAGACAGAGAAAAACTTGAGGGGCGCCCTTAGTTAACCTGGTGTGCAAACTGTATCCCTTCAGTCTTTCTCTATCTCCAGCAGATGGAGGTGGTGCAAACCTGCAGTCTTGCCCTGATTTAGGATTGAGGCATAATCTCTTAAAAAAAAAAAAAAAGTGCAGTATAGCTTTAATTATTTTTGTTCAGGCTCCTACAACGAATCAAGCTTAAAAAAAAAAATAGAAAGAAAGAATCGCAACAATTTCACCGGATCCTCCTAGGGGGTAGTTAGGTTCTTTGAGCCATCCCTCCTGGTCGTAGGTTTGGGAGCCAGGGTTGGTTACCCCCGTCGGGGCTCCGCAGGTAAGACACTGAAGGAGAAACCAATGATTCGGTCCCTCTCCTTTATGGCACCCCGATCGACTTGTGTTTAAAAAACAAAAAACCAAAAAAAACCACTGAAGCAGCCTGCTGGTTTCTTTTCTTCACGGCTGCACTGCGTTATACTTCGGGGGTTGTTTGGGCATCTGCAGAGCTTCTCGGGCTCCCTGCCTCGCTGCTTCGGTCGTGTTTCCCCCCCCCCCCCCCCCCTTCCTGCGCTGAAACCATGCCGTAGCCATCGTCTTGCATAGCCTGCGGGGAGTCTTTCCAGACTCTCCCGTGCAGGCCTTTGCCTGCAAAGTATTTCGGGGGGGGGAAGTAGCTCCTTTCAGGCTACCAGCAGCTTTACCAAACCCTGAGGTGCAGTAAAGAGGCACGGGAGGGCCGTGCCGATCCGTTCCCCCTCAGCGCGGGAACGGTGGCCATTTTTAAAACTTTTGCCGACGTTGAAGCAAGGGCTATGGGGGAAGGGGAGCTCCCTCCCGATCTTTCCCCAGTGCATGCAAGACCTAGGGATATATTTGATCAGGACCAGAATGTGTTACAGGATGGCCCCGATCCCCTGGAGGGGGAGAGAGTTGGGTCCACAGATTTTTCCTTGGACTTTGTGCTTCTTATGCACAAAGCTTTTCCGGCTACTCAGCTCGGCAGTCCTCCGCATCCTAGTCCACTGGCTCAGCCCCCCGCGAAGATCGCTAAACGTATAGAGGCCCCGGCGTTGCTGCGGGTCGCCAAATTGTGGGGTTCATCCGTGTCGGGCGCCTCGGCTCCTACTACTGGCATGGACAGAGGGGCTCCAGACGCTCTGGCTACTCCCTTGCCCACTGCAGGGGTGGAGGAGGACCTGGTGTAGCAGTCCTCCTTGGATGGTGATGACCCCAAAGTGGTCCACCTATTTTACAGGATGGAGCTAGAACCTCTAATTCCCTCTGTGTTATCCGAACTCGGGGTGGATATCCCCCAGGATACTCCACAGGACTCCATGGATCCGGTATTAGCGGGCTTGCGAGCCCCGGCTAAGGCCTTTCCTTTTCATCCCATGCTCCAACAGCTAATGACTCGGGAGTGGGATGTCCCAGATGCCGGGTTACAAGTGGAAAGAGCTATGGATAAGCTTTATCACCTGTTAGATGATTCTCTGGAGCTGTTGAAGTCCCCTAAGGTGGACACGTCAGTATCGGCAGTAACAAAGCGAACAACTAGTCCCGTCACAGGGCAGTCAGCCTCCACAGGACAGTCAGCCTCCTCTGTCAGCCGAGGAGGCTGACTCAACTTACCCTCTCTGCCCACGATCTGACACGCTGCTGATTCATGGGGGTTGCCGCGAGGTCAAGGAGCGTGCGACCACGTTGGAGATGCAGCAGAAACGAAGACTCCGCTCCCAAGGTCTTCTAGGACTCGCTTGGTCTTAGCTTCTCTGTCGCTCCCGCTGTTACTGGAGGTTTGCTCCACCCTCCAGGGGTTTTTCCTTGGGTACCTGCTCCTCGGGGACCCTATGCTTACTTTGTTACCTACTTTGTTTATTTCAGGTACTTACTCTCTGTCCAGGTGCTTGCTCCTCGAGGTCCTGAGTGCATATCTTGGTATCTGCTTCATCTACCATCTGCTGGGACACCATCCTCACAGCTATAAGAAGACTGAGTAATTACCACCATCTTGCAGTACTTCCTTCAGCCTCTCTGGCTATCTGCATTGGAACTGCTTTCCCTCCATTGTGGAACAGGACTCCTCAGCACTGCTGTAGATTCTACTCACTGCGGCCCTCTGTGGTTGCCTGTCTCTGCTGGACTGCAGCTTCAAGTATTACTCAATATTGACACCTCTGGCGAACATTAAAGAACTGTTAATAAACTCTTTTTCTGTGTGTGTGTCTCCAACACTGAGCCTGACCTGTGGCCCCTCTTGGGACTCTCCCCCCGAGGGCGTGGTCATCTGCCACTGGTCCAAGAATCCACCAACTACCTTTACAGATCATAACAGATTGCTAACTCCATGGATCTGGCTCAGCTCAATGCATTGCAGGCCATTCCAGGTCTGGCCCAGAAAAGCCAAGAACAGCAAAGGTTTTTGGAGACGCTATCAAATGCTGTAGTCCATCTGAATATTCGACTGGATGCTCAAGCTGAAGAGTTGAAGATACCCCAGTCTCTACCAGGCCTTATTTCCAAGATATAGAGTCTTCAGAATTCTTTAGAGATAGTGCTGACGGACGTTCAGCATTTAGCTACTCGTCAAGATCTCCGGAGGCAATGCGAGACTTCGCCGTCTTTAACCAATTCCTCTGATACCTTCGGATTTAATCTGGCTGTGATTCCCCTGTCCAAACCTCCTTGCTATTCTGGAAATCCGAAAGGCTGCCGAGGGTTCTTAAACCAATGCCATATGCATTTTACTCTTCAGCCCACTTTGTTTCCGAATGACGTAGTAAAAACTACGTTCATCCTTTCTCTTTTGGATGGAAGGGCTTTGGCATGGGCTTCTCCACTGTGGGAACATTTGGACCCTTTATAATCGAATCTAACCCTGTTTGTTGCTTTTTTTAAAGAGATTTTTTAAGAAGCTGGCAGGATACCTATGATAGGATCCGATCTGATCCACCTTCGGCAAGGGTCTCGCTCCCTGGGCGAATACGCTATAGAGTTCCGCACACTGGCTACTGAACTCAATTGGCAAGGAAATTGTGTTAATGCCTTGTTTTTGGAAGGATTATCTCCTCAAATCAAAGACAAACTGGCAGCCCGGGAACTCCCCACCTCTCTTGAGGCTCTTATAAACCTTATGGGCAAGATTGATCGGAGACTCCAGGAACGAGCCCGAGAAACCATACTAGACAAAGGGGCCGTTTCCCCAACTCTCCTCTTCTGGTTGAAGATCCTGTCTTTTCTGGGGACGAACCTATGCAGTTAGGACGAACCCAGGTTTCGGCAGCTGTAACTACTCCTCATCATCTGCTGGAAGATATCAGTGACCCCGGATTCTCTGCCTTCACCCTTTCGAAGCAAAAAGAGTAGCTTGAGACTATGTTACGACCGTCACTGCTCAACGTCCTCACTCCGCCCTCTTTACCTTTGTGGCGACTCCCTCTGGGTCTGATGGATGGCTGGCTGCTGCGGTGTCTCCTTGCCGTCTCTCTCCGGCGCCCCCGGACCAGCTCGATGTTGCAGATCCGCCATGTTGCCTGAAGACCTAGGGCGTGCATGTGCTCTGATTGATGTACCAGCAGGAGCGCGAACCTCAGGGGCGTCCCCCTGAGATGACATCATCCGCTTCCAATATTTAAAGGTCTCTATTTTCACTATCTATCTGAGTTAGCAAGGAAGGGGATTGCTTCGGCTACACCTCCCAAGCTACTCTGCCTCCTCAGACTTACCAGAGGTACCCGCTCCTCAGGGGCCTCGCTCTTTTTATTTACTTTCAGATTACAGATAGGAACCGGTACTCGCTCCTCGAGGGCCCATGTTCCTGGACACTCTGAAGATTCTCTACTGCTTGGAAGCTATCGCTGCTACAAACAATTGTGAGTGACCATCGCTGTCTCAGAGCTTTCCCTGGAACCAGGTACTCGCTCCTCGAGGGCCTAAACCTTTCCAGCACCTGAGCTTCCTTGAGACCTTATGTGAGTTTTGTCATCTAGTTCTGTTCAGGAACTCTGCCTACTCTGCCTACTCACTTTCTACAGTTTCTCAACAGCTCAGCCATCTTGGATCGCTGTTCCAGTACCTGAGGGACTACAGCCCTGCCGGGCATATCAGCTCACTACTATCACCTCTGGTGATTTCAAAAACCTGTTTAATAAAAGAACTAATGTGTGACTGTCTCCATACTCAAGCCTAGCCAGTGGTCCCTCTCGGGATATCCTCCCGGGGGTGTGGTCATCTGCCACTGGCCCAGGGATCCACCCACAACTATATCAGATTGCTGACTCCTCCTTCTTTAGGAGCCAATAAGAACAAATTGCTACTCCACAGTCTAACTAACAGCAGATTTATTACAGACTTTGAAGGGTGTCAACCGTGATCCTATAGTGGCTTCACCTTTATTTTTGTTACCTGCCTTTTTGGAATTGCCTACGTCCAATAACCTTACTCAGGTCTTGGTGGATTCAGGCGCTGGAGCTAATTTCATTCGACAAGATATTGTAGAATATTATCAAATTCACACTTCACCAGTGAATCCTCCAACAGTTCTTTCGACAGTGCATGGAGACCCTCTTCCAGGAAAAGTCAGTCGCATTACACAATTACTACCTATGAGGATTGGAACTAATCATTTGGAATATCTTTCCTTCTTCATTCTTCCTGAAGCAGTGAGCCCTATAATTTTGGGATTACCCTGGCTACAAAGACATCAGCCTCCATTTGATTGGTCTTCCCCTGATGAGATCCAATTGGGTCCATCCTGTTCAACGTCTTGTGTAAAGACATTTGGACCACCCAGAGCCACGTCTGATTCTAAGAGATGATCTGTGTCATTCTTCAACCAGAGGATGTCTTCGTCATCTGAGGAATCTGTTGTGCAAGACAAATTTGCACACAAGAAATTGAGGGGCAAGGAATTGATGAAACCTCAGGGTGTAACCATGCAAGGTCTTCTAGCTGTACTGGAATACAAGGAACGTGAGATTCAGCACCTGCATGCTCTTTTACAATACCAGATGCATCCACCTTTACACTCTATTGATACCCAAGTACTAGAGATGGATGAGGAGGGTTGGACTACAGAGGAGGAGGAGGAGATTGATGAACCGTCTGGAGGGGCCCTTGAAGAGGGGGTACTGTTATGTCTGTCAGCCGAGGAGGCTGACTCAACTTACCCTCTCCGCCCACGATCTGACATGCTGCCGATTCACGGGAGTTGCCGCGAGGTCAAGGGGTGTGCGACTACGTTGGAGACGCAGCAGAAACGAAGACTCCGCTCCCAACGTCCTCTAGACGCATGCAGCAAAGCCAGACCTGGTTTTAAAGAGGAACTACTCAGGAAGGGCGGCCCTTACCAGTGACTCCGCCCCTTCCTGGGAGTATATTAGTTGGCTTCACTGCTGACTGAATTGAGTTAGCAAGGACTCGCTTGGTCTTAGATTCTCTGCCGCTCCCGCTCTTACTGGAGGTTCTCTCCACTCTCCGGGGGTTTTTCCTTGGGTACCCGCTCCTTGGGAGCCCTATGCTTACTTTACCTACTTTGTTTATTTCAGGTACCTACTCTCTGTCCAGGTGCTCGCTCCTCGAGGTCCTGAGTGCATATCTTGGTATCTGCTTCATCTACCATCTGCTGGGACACCATCCTCACAGCTAAAAGAAGAGTGAGTATTTACCACCATCTTGCAGTACTTCCTTCAGCCTATCTGGCTATCTGCATTGGAACTGCCTTTCCTCCATTGTGGAACAGGACTCCTCAGCACTGCTGTAGATTCTACTCACTGTTGCCCTCTGTGGTTGCCTGTCTCTGCTGGACTGCAGCTTCAAGTATTACTCACTACTGCCACCTCTGGCAAACATTAAGAACTATTAATAAACTCTTTCTGTGTGTGTGTCTCCAACACTGAGCCTGACCTGTGGCCCCTCTCAGGACTGTCCCCCCGAGGGCGTGGTCATCTGCCACTGGTCCAAGGATCCACCCACAAGCTTTACAGATCATAACACCTGGCAATTACCCAAACACTAAGAAGATCCCATGCTACTGATGCAATTAATAACAGTGGCTATTCCCTAAGTAAACTTGATTAATAGCCGTTAATGGACTTCTCCTCCAAGAACCCATACAAACCTTTTTTTAACCCAGCTACACTAACTGCACTAACCACATCCTCTGGCAACAAATTCCAGAGCTTTATTGTTCATTGAGTGAAAAAGAATTTTCTCCGATTAGTCTTAAATGTGCCACATGCTAACTTCAAGGAATGCCCCCTAGTACTTCTATTATTCGAAAGTGTAAATAATCGATTCACATCTGCTCGTTCAAAACCTCTCATGATCTTAAAGACCTCTATCATATCCCCCCTCAGCCGTCTCTTCTCCAAGCTGAACAGCCCTAACCTCTTCAGCCTCTCCTCATAGGGGAGCTGTTCCATCCCCTGTATCATTTTGATATAATTAAATGTGAGTGAAAAATTTGAGCTAAATTTTAACTTACTTTTTTTTTTTACTCAGGTAAACAACTTGAGTTAATTCCCGATGCAGTAAGTCAATGGTATGCTAAAGCATGAGGAGTAAAAAAAGCATGCTAAGCTGAAAATGTGCACAGACAATATGAAGCGTCAGTAATTTTTAAACAGGCGCATGGGCACACGTGTGCACATGTTGACCCGCACCCAGGGACGCAGCCATTTTATAACATACAAGCATATCTATATAAATAAAAATGTTAAATAGTTTGGACAAAATCACTAATCTCAGAAACCACTGAACCGATTGCTTTCAAATTTGGACACAACCTTCATTTCGCATACAGTACTTACATTACAGATATGTCACACCTGTGACAGGTAAAATAGGTTTAAAAATTGTTTCGAGAAAACAGCGACATCTGCTGGACGTAAGCGCCATCTGTTACACCTTACACTAACACACGCTACACTAATCATTTCGCCAGTCCAGGTCCACGTTTCACTTCCATTTTAACACATTCGCGCACTTTTTTTGCCAGAAGATAACTATTTCCTTTACAGATAAAATACACCCACCACCCTCCTCACACCCCCCACACACATGCCAAATTTATTTACTTCCCACAGCCTCCCAACACACACAAAACCACCCTCCTCACACCCCCCACACGCATGCCAAATTTATTTACTTCCCCGGCCCTCACAACACACACAAAACCTGACAGAAGTCCGGGAGTCTCCAGCAGGGGGCCAGGACCGGGCCGGGACACATCTCCTGCACTACGGCCTTCGGCTGCCAGCAATCAACTTGGCGCCGACGGCCCTTTCCCTTTCTAAGCCACAAGGGGACACCAATGGCGGCAGTAGCCCATGTGACATAGTAAGGGCGAGGGCCCCTCGGCGCCATTTTCAGGACTGGCAGCCGGCGGACCTACCACTGCCATTGCTCCACCCCACTGACATAGTAAGGGCAAAGGGCCATCTGAACCCATTTCAGTGCTCGCAGCCAACGGACCAACACCAATACATCGCTCCCAGACTGCTCCTGAACGCCCGCTCCACCGACTGACATTTTTATCAGGTCTCGGGGGGTCTGGAGGGTGGGGGGTGGTAATGAATTTATTGCGAACATCTTGGGGAGGGGTCACGAGGGGGGGCAGGTTTCATTCATTCAGCAACTCTGGGGGGGCAGGGGGTGGGCTACTGTTTTTCAGAGGGCTGGGGGGGAGGGGCAGGAGAGTGTGGGGTGGTTAGTTTAAGAGAACTTTTCTCATAGGATTGTTTTTTTAGGGGAAGGGGGAGGTTCACACACAAATACATACACTAAACTTGCACGATCTCGGGAACGCACTAAAATGGCCCTCCCCAGACCACAAAACAAATTTGGAAGTGCAAATGTGGTTAGGCACTCCCCTATTTGGCTACATAATGCGCACAGACGCCCAGGAACAGACCACATGTAGCACCAACAATTTTAATTTCCCAGGTCTTGGGAGGGGGCAGGAGGGTGGGGGGTTATTATTTGATTTAAAGGGTTGGGATGGGGGGGGGGTTTGGGGTGGGGAGGGTTCCCACAGAAATAGAAAGACAAAGGTTTTCTGATCTGAAGGGTAGGCAGTAGGCGGGGGGAGGTGACAGTGAGGGGAGGGAGAATGAGGGGAGAGAGTTGGAGTGGGGACAGGGGAGGGAAGGGGGGGTGAGTGACCAAGGGGGAGGAGGATGAGTGACTGAGGTAAATGAGCAAGAGGAAGGGGGAGGGAGGGTAAAGAACCTGACTCTGCCACTGCAACGCGTGGCCGGGTACCACTAGTATGTTATAAAATAGCCTGACCATGTGTACATGTGTGGCAATTTTAAGTGGACGTGCGCCTATGCATGCAAATGCCACATCTTCTGTGTGGGTATACCGTTCTAAAGATGTGTACGCATGTACTTGAAATCACTGATATTTCCACCAGTTCACATAGTCATCTCCAGTTCACTTAGAACTTCCAGCACTTCACCCTGAACCCCCACCAGTTCACCCAGGCCTCCCACTCAAACAGCGCAGCCAGCATACAAGTCCAAGTTTGCTTGACCCAGTTAATTAGCAGGTGTAAAATATGCAATTAAGATCAATAAACAAAAGAGCAACTGCCACGCATACTTTTGAATACCTCTCCAGAACTCCTATAGTCCACCCGTTTTTTCTGCTGGTAAAATTTATATATGAAATGGAAAATATGTGCATACTCTCAATGTTTATAACAGCATATACACGAGTATGTGCTACTTATGTGCATATATGCTATTTTTACATGTGAAACACCTTTGAAAATATACTCCACAATATTTTCTATGTAGAAATAAAAATACAATTTCTGCATGTAAAAAAAATTGTGTACAATACATATTGTCATAGAAAATATGCTTTAAGGTGAATTTTTAAAGCTTGGCATGCGCCAAAATTGGGAGATGCACACAAGTCAGGCTTGCCACGCCCACCAGATTTTCAAAGCCACCCCAATGTGTGCGTATCTCCTGCTGCACGCATATCTCACTCGATTTCAAAAAAGGGTGTGGTCTGGGTATGGAGTGGGCATTTTGGGGCATGGCCAAGAGATGTGTACGCAAATACTTGTGCGCCGTGGCACATACCCAGGCCCACTGCTGCGTACGTTTACTTTTGCTATGGAGGAGGTGCGATTTGTAAAAATAACCCCAAAACCAGCCATTTCAGAGGGTCTAGGGTAACTGGGGGGGGAGTGCAGGCTATTAAACCAGAGGAGTTTGGGGGACCTAGCTTAACACTGGGTGAACTGGTGGACGAACTGGTGAAATTGGTCAAGGCGTGGATACGCATTGGTTTTAAAATACCCTGAGTTACACAGCAGAAATGGGTTTTATGCACCTAGGCTTATATCCAGTTAAAATTAGGCGCACATATGCACGCATATGTACGTGCAAGTTGTAAAATTGCCACATCCTTGGGTGCATGTTGACGCACACACGCCAATGACGGTAACTTTCAAACGGCACACATGTGCGCGTGTCTGTCGGCCTGCACCCAGGAATGCGGCAATTTTATAACTTGAGTGCGTCTATGCGTGCATGTTATAAAATAGTCTGGCCCCGCACATGTGCCAAATTTTAAGTGGGCACATGCAAGTGCACGCAAATGCTGCTTTTACCACGTAAATTGGGGGATTTTAAAAGGGGGGGCGCGCCATCGCCATTTCCAGTTTTACAAGTTCATCCCCAGTCCACCCAATTAAGAGCCTGGTCTTCCAAACCCTCTAGTTTTATAGCCTTCACTTCCCCCAGTTATCCCCAACCCTTAAAACCCTCAGATCTGCCTATTTTATAACTTACACCACGTCCATAGCAGATGTAAAATTACGCGGCAGGGGACCTCGGTATGCGCCAGATCATGTAAGTATTTATGCGCATATCTCAGCTTCACGCCGCGAAACGCTCATGCCCCGTCCAGTCCATGCTCACGTCCCACCCCTTTTTGAAAACTTCTGAGGTATGCACACTGCAGAATTTATGCGCATATCTGGGCGGCTTTTAAAATCAGCTCAGCGTGCTCAAGCCCAACATATTCATGCATCCCCTAATTAATGTGCACATTGGGCTTTTAAAATTCACCTTAATGTGCGTCTATGCGCCACTTTGAAAGTTACCGTCCCTATGTGCAGAAAACGTAATTTGTGCACAAATTGTTTTCCCCCTGCGAATCCATCTCTATTCTCTTTACCACCTCCTTCCTTGATTTTCCACCTTTTTGTTATTCTCGTACATGTTATTCTTTCCCGTCCACCTCCCGACTGGCAAGAATTTAATTTAACTAGCTTACATCTCTGGCCCCCCTCCCACGTCCTGTCTATACTCCTGAACCTAATTTCCTATCTGATTGAATTTATCTGCCTGATTTATTCACCTTTTCCGATGCAACCTCTATACGCCATCTCTGATGCTATCTCTACACTCTTTTACCTCTCCTGATGCTACCTCTATACATACGCATTCTCTGACAATATCTCCTTATGCTTCCAAGCACTCCATGGTACGTTTATACCTCATAATAATAAGCTCAATGTTCTTGGTAAACCGTAGAGTTGAACATAGTTCTTAAGTTGATTGACTTAAATACTTCTTACTTATACTATACTTATATGATGTCAGTTTGGTCCATGTAACTGATACACCTCATACTATAATCGCTATGTTATTTGTAAATTGATATGATGATTGTATCTGTTATGCTCCATTCTAATTGCACTTTTTTCTTTGTAAACCGATACGATGTGCAAACGGCAATCGGTATATAAAACCCTTTAAATAAATAAATAAATGTGCATAGATTCTGGATACAGGATCCCTGCACCATGAACTTTGGGCTTAATCTCCTAGACTGACATTAGCCCAAGTAACTTTACTCCATCTCTGGTCAGGAGTTGAGAAACTGTGACTTAAACCTATGCACCTCTCTGCTAATGCTTTGATTAACTCGGGATCTAAATGGCGTCGTGCTAATTTGTATGCACCATTTTTGCTTGCCTACTTTGCCCCTTCCAGAGTAAAATGTGCACAGAACTCTGGGTAAAACTGCACACTGCCCAGCGCCCCTTAGTACATCAGGGCTTCTCTGTTTTCTAATTCATTCTATGAACTAAAAAGATGCATGTGGAAGACTCTCTGGGTTGCTTGTAAATGAGTCATAAGTTGTTAGGTAATAAGGTTGGGAAGCAAAACTGAAACATTTTTACCTCTGATCCAAGTAATGAATGAAATATCTCCAGTTTAGTTCTAAGTAACCTCAGGAGACATATGAAAGACTGCAAAGGCAATGTGTGCTTTATTTTATTAAATTTTTAATTAAAACTGACAAAGCAAACAGCCCACAATTAGGAATCCAAGTAAGTTGGGCGCTACTGTGATGATCCTAAGGAGAACTGCCTGCAGACTTTACACAGCCTAATCAAGCAAAAGGTGGACTTAGAAATAGGAGAGAAATGCAGAATAAAAGGTGCACAAATAAAGTCAGAAAATAAAAAAGAAATTAACTCTTTTGGAACACAGAAGAAAGGAATAAGCAACAAGGATTTTCCCATTAGAATCTGCTGTGTATTTGGGACCTGGATTGGCCACGGTCGGAGACAGGATGCTGGGCTTGAAGGACCATTGGTCTGACCCAGCATGGTGCTTCTTATATCCTTAAGGCCTGATTTTAAAAGGCCTGCGCACGTAAAAAACAGGGATTATGCACGTGGATGGGCCTTGTGCGCACCGCATGCATTTTAGAGCAGGCCTGGCCACGCGTGTAACTCCTGTTACGCGCAGAAGTGCCAGGCCCTGCGAAAGGGGTGGGCCGGGGCAGTGTTCTGAGCAGGGCAGGGGGTGGGCCAGGACAGCACCATTAGCCGCTGTCCCGGGGAAGCACGCACCGGGGTTACTTCTGCTCCGGAGGAGCAGTAAGTAATGAAAAAAAAAAAAAAAGGTGAGTGGCTAGGAAGGAATTAGAGGTCGGAAGGAATTAGAGGTCGGAGAGGAGAGGGGAAAGGGTAGGAAGGTTAGGTAGGGGTATAGGGAAGTTTCCTCCCAGTCCGCTCATTAATTGGAGCAATCTGGGAGGGAACTGGGGAAACCCTACTCGCGTTGCAGTGCATTGCCTTTTAAAATCCTCCCCCCCCCCCAAGTGCGGAGGAGGCCACCCGCCCATACATGCGCATTCAGACATTAAAATCTGGCGTGCATGTACGCGCGGGAAAAGTATTTTATAACATGCGGTACACCAACACTCGCATGTTATAAAATTGGTGCGCCCATGGGCGTGCACCGGGAACGGCGCACACATGATCGCATGTGCGCTTTTTTAAAAATTGACCCCTTATGTTCTTATGAAACATAAGGCCTAAGAGAGAAAGGAAGAAGCACGGAAAAGAAGCTAGCTGACATCTTAAGACTTGAGCTGCTTCTGCAGCTTTAACTGTTCCTGCCATGAAGAATTCAATTGAACCAATCACTAGAACCACTCGCCATTCATTGCATTCGTTTCGGCATCCGTTCGCTCTTGCCATCCTGTTTCTGAGTGTATGTTGGTGAGTGTATACCATTTGAGTGCACATGTTTTTAGCCTATTTTTCAATTGGCCTCACAGATTTTATTCATACTAAAGGATATAAAAAAAGTCTTATATACTTTTTGAACTTTATGAGTAGAGTGGGGAAACTGGCCTGTCTGAAGCTTACCCTCAGAGGGACTAAAGAGTCTGTGGGGTGCTCAGCGTGTCATTTTACCACCTCCCCCACACCTCCATCATTCATACTTTTCATGTTCTTACCTCAGGTGAGCTAAAGTTCAAAAAGAAACTACCTGGGAAGTTTCTTGGAAAATAAGTGACAGAGTTATGCACAGCAAAAGTACCTAGGAGCTCTCCAACAGGACAGGCTCTTTCAGACTTTCCCCCTGTATGCTTTAGTTTCTGCTGCTTCCGTCTATATGTCTCCTCCTCCCTTCCTGGCAAACCTGGAAACAGCCTGTTATCTCACTGCACTTCCCATTTGGACAATATTTACTTTCTGACTGAGACCAAGTCCACAAGAAACCTCAGGCATTGCAGAGTTGGAATAAATGGCCCAACTAAGTCAGCACTTCTGTTCCAAGAATTAAGGGTCAACAAACCAGATGTAGGTGCGACCTTTTTATTAGACTAACTTAATGCCTTTGTAATTAGCTTCCCAGAATTATCCTCTTCATCTCGGAAACCACAATTTGCTGTTCCAAGAAGAAAAGAATTCTAGAACCTTATTAAAAAAATGTTTCGCCATGGAAAGCAGAAAAGACCCTGTATTCTTCAGAGTAAATCAGGCATCAGATCAGCTGTAGCTCTGCCTGTGTTTCTCAGGTTCTGCTCTTCTGTGATTGTTCTAAGGCAGTGTTTCCTAAACTTTTCAAGTTCAACGCACACCTACATTAACAAAAACAGGTAGTGCGGACATATCGAGGACTCCTATGGTTGAAAGGGGAGCCAGGAAATCACTGAAAGCTCTACCAGTCTCTCTTCCAAATTTTAAAACAAGGGAGAGAGGGGGAAGAGACACACATACACATGAACCTGTCACGATGGACATATATGTGCAGGAGAAGGGAGAAGTTGGTGTGGTGCGGGCAGCTGCCTTCGTTAGTTACCTCGGCTGCAGCACGTGGCTGCCAGGCATACCTGGGTGCTCTCCGGATTTGGCCCGGAGACTCCGGAATTCTAAAAGGATTACCGGGTCTCCGGGCCAATACCGGAAATCTCCGGGTGCTGCAGCAAAACCAATCTGCTTGGACTTGGAAAGAAGAAAGGAACGTCATTGGTCTTGCGCGGCTGAAAAAGGAGGAACTCGACAGTGCTTTCTACCATCTCCGGACCTTTTTAACTCTTAACTTTGCTTCCTCGTGACACCACCTGCTCCTGCACAGCCTGTTTCCTGTATGCAGCCACTTGCCCGCCCCATCCTGTTTGCCTTGGCCAATCGACATTGCGATTTCCTGCCTCAGACGAGGAGTAAGAAACAGGCAGCATCCACTTCCGCAGCACAGGAGGAGAAGGAAGAGGCTGCTGCTGCTCCAGGAGCCCAAGTTAGAGTCTGCTGTTGCTAGTGTGTTTTGAAAGGGGGGAAGCGAGAAGGAATGAGCATGTCTGTGAGAATGAGTGAGTGTGTATTTTTATGAAGGAAGAAGAGATCTGAGAGTGTATGTAGGTGAGTAGGAGAGAGCTGAGTGCAAGTGAGCATGGGTGTGAAAGTGAGTGGGCATGTGTGTATGGAAGAGGGAGAGACGTGAGTGAGTGTGTGTGTTGGTGGGAGAATGGCAGAAGTAAAGGTGTAAATGGATGTGAGAGAATGAGCAGCAAAAGTAAGTGTGAACATGTAAGAGTGTTTATGAGAGCAAATTTGTGAGCATCCGGTCCCACAGTACAGTTGCCCTCCCCCATCCCCATCCCCCGCTAATCCATGGTAATCTCAGGGTGACTGGAAGTCAAAAGTTCCTAGGTATGCTGCCAGGGTTCCTTCACTGCTGCTGAGCCCAGCACTCACAGTGAGTCACATCCAGTGCTCAATGCACTCTCTGTCTCACTCAGAGGGTGAAAGGAAGAGGCTTATAAGGGGAGAAGAGGAGGTGCTGTGTGCAGTCTGTGTGCCAAGCAAAGGGGGGCCTGGCATCATGTCACCTCTTAATTACCACACTCCATGGCTCATGTTGTATCTAGGAAGAAGAGGCATGAATAATTACACGTTCTCAGAAAGGAGCTCCTATACGTTAAAAGAAAGCCACCGCTCGTCTCTCTTGATGTTGTAAAGTGCTGAGAGCAAGCCCAGGAACTGCTCTGAATCTGAGCATCAAGCAGTGGCACATCTTATCAGGTCTGAAGGCACACTGGCTGGGAAATCCTGTTCTAAGGAAATCTCATTTTTTAAACACGCTGAAAGAAAGAAAAGAGGTTCAAATGCATATTCAGTTGTATTTTCTTCTTGCTACTATTCTCCAAATGTTACTGATTTTAGTAAAGTTTTGTTTTAGTACTTGGCACATTTCTGACCCTTTCTGGGATCCTTTGACATGTTCTTTGAGTGTGAAAGCCAAACATAGCAAGGTCTATTTGACATTCAAAGAACCGAAGTAAGATTACTCAGAGCTACCTAAGAGGATTTGACATGGCTTCACCCACACATCATTAGCGGTGAAAAGAGACATTATGTCAACTACCTCTGTATTATTAGAGGCTAACTTTCAAACCTATTCATACTACTGGATTTGCATGCATAAATGGATGCACGGAGATTTATCCTAGTATTTTATAAACCATGCGGTTTGCTATAAAAAACAGCATAGTTCAACTCTGAAAGTAGGTATGTTTCAGTAATGCAAATATTTGTATTTTAGACACCTATTTTATTTATTTATTTCCACAATTTCTATTCCGCTGATCAACAATCTCAGCAGATTACAATCAACATAAACAGTGAAGCATAATATAACCATATGTGATTCAAAACATAAACATGCCAAAACAACTAAAAAGCAACTTGCTGTACATCTCTTGGGGGGGAAAAAAACAAACCATACACATGTATATTTTACATGCAAAAAAAACATAACATGTAGGAATAAAACATTGATTTATATGCGTATATTAAAATGTACTTTTGTGGATTTCAAACATGTTAAAAGACAGGAAACAGGGAGTAGATTTAAATGGTCAGTTTTCTCAGAAGAAAGAGGTAAACAGTGGTTTGCCAAAGGGATCTTTACTTGTACCAGTGCTTTTTAACATAATTTATAAATGATCTGGACAAATTTATAAATAACATGTAATAATAATATAAATAATGTAATAATTTATAAATAACATGGACAAAAAACATCCACATCTCTTGATACTTTTAGATCTCTCTGCGGCCTTTGACACTGTCAACCACTCATCTCTATTAACAGGTCTGGCAGACATAGGCATTAAGGGTACAGTTCTCAGCTGGTTCAAGTCCTTCCTTGCAAATAGACATTTTAAGGTAAAAATAAACAACAAAGAATCTCATCCGGTCCCATCCAACCAGGGGGTCCCTCAAGGTTCCTCACTCTCCCCAACCCTTTTTAACATTTACCTCTTACCTCTTTGTCGACTTCTTTCTAAACTAAATCTAACCCACTACCTATACGCAGATGACATTCAAATACTCATCCCAATCTCAGAATCTCTACACAAAACCTTGATTCATTGGAACAATTGCTTGCAACAAATCAATCATCTTCTTGCTAGCCTTAACCTTATTCTTAACAACAACAAAACCGAGATCCTAATCATCAATCAGGACATCAACAACAAGTTGCTAAACCCAGCTAACCCACTCACTGCAACCACTCCTTTATTAAATCACTCACCGCAAGTTCGAGACCTAGGCGTCATTCTAGACGATCAGCTTAACCTTAAAAAATTTATTAGCACCACCACTAAAGACTGTTTCTACAAGCTACAAGTCCTGAGAAATCTGAAACCTCTTCTTCATTTCAATGATTTCCGGTTGGTTCTTCAAGCCATTATACTATCAAAAATCGACTATTGCAATTCGCTTCTCTTCGGCCTCCCAATCTCATCCTTTAAACCCCTCCAAATGTTACAAAACTCTGCAGCCAGAATCCTTACAAATACGAATAAAAGAGATCACATCACCCCCATTCTCAAACTCCTCCATTGGCTTCCAATTAAGCAAAGGATTCTTTATAAAGTGCTCACTGTAATTCATAAATCAATTCACAATATATCCCCACTTCATTTAAGCACCCAACTACGTCCTCACTCTTCAGCTAGACCCATCAGAGGAGCATATAAAGGCACTCTCCATGTTCCCACAACAAAATCCTCGCTTCAGAAACGTACCATATCTACTTCTGGCCCCATTCAATGGAAGGCACTCCCGCCAGATATCCGTCTAGAGATCTGCCACTCTACATTCAAAAAGAAACTTAAAACCTGGCTCTTTAAACAAGCTTTTACAGGACAATAAGCACTTTTTTCCCCTACAGTCAGCAAGATTTCCTCATCGTCGCATTCCCCATGTTCTATACTTCTACTCGACTCTGTATCCATTCTCTTGCTGCAGGTCTCATGTGACATTTTCTGTTTTGCTTTTCTGTTTTTGTTTTTGTTTATACTGCTCAATGAGACTTGTTAGCTAATTTGTTTTCATTACAATGTTAATTTTGATCTGGTTTACCCTTTTCCAAGTTCTACAACCTTGTTCTATGTAATGCCTCTAGGCAAAAAATTTATGTTCAGTTTCAATGTAAACCGATGTGATCAGTATTTCATACTGGAACACCGGTATAAAAAAAATCTAAAAATAAATAAATAAATAAATAAAGGGGAATGACAAGTGAGGTGATCAAATTTGCAAATGACATAAAATTATTTAGAGTACTTAAATCGCAAGCGGATTGTGATAAATTGCAAGAGGACCTTACAAGACTGGAAGATTGGGCGTCCAAATGGCAGATGAAATTTAATGTGGACAAGTGCAAGGTGATGCATATAGGGAAAAATAACCTTTGCTGTATTACATCCTGTTAGGTTTCATATTAGGGGTTACCACCCAGGAAAAAGATCTACGCAAATAGTGGCAATAGATTGAAATCTTTGGCTCAATGAATTGCAGCAGTCAAAAAAACAAACAATCAGGGTCATTTATCAAATCACATCAGGGCTTTATTGCGGGCGTTAGGGCCCTAACGCCTGCGATAATACATCGCAAGATGTGTATGCAAATTTAAAAAATGTTTCCGAATGGTAGGAGTTAGGGCGGAGTAAATTAAAATGAGGGGTGCTTAGCATTGCGTGCGATAGCGTAGCACACGCTATCGCGGGTTTTAACGCCGGAAATAACTACACCTTATTTCCTGGCGTTATGCTGTGCAATATGCCCAAAACAGGATTTGCGCTAAAAATCACGAATCCCATAGAGAGAGAGAGCCTCTGGGGAGGCACACATATTAGTCAACTTTTTATAACACTGTAGGAGGGGCAACCAGTAACTCGGGGTGAGGTTTTGGTGGTGGTGGCCTAGGTTTTGGGGGGCAATTTCACACAATGCACAGTTAAACTCTGGATTCATTGCCGGAGGATGAGGTTAAGGGGTTAGCATAGCTGGGTTTAAAAAAAGTTTGGATAAGTTCCTGGAGGAGAAGTCTATAAACTGCTGTTAATCAAGTTGACTTAGGGAACAACTACAGCTTATTACCAGCATTAGTAACATGGGATCTATTTAATGTTTGGGTACTTGCCAGGTACTTATAACCTGGATTGGCCACTGTTGGAAACAGGATGCTGTGCTTGATGGACTCTCACTCTGACCCAGTAAGGCAACTTCTTATGTGCACGTGCTTGAAATCACCAATTTCTCTTGCCCAAATCAATTGGCAGGTGTAAAATTGCACAAATAAGTTAGCTAATATATTTGCATAAATCTTTTATAAAATAACAATTCCCTGTACGTACCCAGATCAGTGCAGACTCTTGGGTTTTGCCTCCCCGCCAGCAGATGGAGACAGAGAAAGTTTTACCGACCATGACACTTAAGACGAGGTGCCTCCTGCAGTCCCTCAGTATTTCTCTGTCTCCAGCAGATGGTGGAGGTGCAAAGCCTGACTGAACAAAATAAAATGAATGGAAGATAGAGATCTGTATTTGCTCTTCAATATTCGCTTCCCAGAGGGTTGTTAAGGCCCTGGTAGAGCCATCTCCTCTAGTTCCTGAGGCACTCGAGCAGGGGGTCGGAGACCCTGATATAGCTCACATCCCTTGCCAGACAGGGCTGATACCTGGGGTCCCAGATTACTTACCCTGAAGGATCAACAGAGCATGCTGCTCTCTCAGGGAAGTGCCTTTTTATTTCTTGGTCTACTTGTTTAAAGTTTAAAAAAAAAAAAAGAGCTTTTTTTCTTGTGGTGCACCACATCAGCCGACGGGATCAGCACAGAGGCAGCGCGACCCCAGCCTTACGCTTCACTTTCTTAGGTGGGTGGCTCCGGGGGGGGGGGGGTTCCCCTCTCTCCAGCTTCATTGCTTCCTCCCCCCTGCGCCGCGGTTGGCCCAGTTCTGTTTTTCTATATTTTTATTTATTTATTTAGCATTTTTTATATACCGAAGTTCTAGTAACAATGTTACTAATCACTTCGGTTTACATATAACATTGGAATGACTTAACAAGTGAGTCTTACATAGAACAGGAAAATGAACTTGGAGAAAAAACAATTGAAATTAATAAGTTAATAAATAACATTAAAACAACAATAAATAACAGCAATCCTATAGAAAGGCGATTAGAATGAATCAATCGTGAATAAAGTATTTGAAAAATTGATCAAGAAAATTGATCAGAGGGATTATAAATTGATCAGAGGGATTAGAAAATGAATTCTAGAATTATTGAACAAAGTGGTAAGATATGAAATTGTCCAGGAGGGGGGAGTTATGGTGACAACTCAGTCGTAGGCTTGAGAGAAAAGCCAAGTTTTAAGTCTTTTTTTAAATGTGAGGGGGCATTGTTCAAGCCTGAGATCTGATGGTAGAGAGTTCCAGTGGATCGGACCTGCAGTGGAGAGGGCTCTTTTGTTTGACGAGATTTTGAGTGGAGGGGTTTTTAGAGTGCCTTTTTGCGATGATCTCAACGGACGAGAGGAAGAATGTAGCTGGAATATATATATATATATATATCTCGAGGCGCGGCCTGTTTGGCCTGCAGGGATGTGCGATCGCGTCTCTCCTGCGCTGCTCTCTGCTCCCAATGCCTCCCTAGTGGGGGGGGGGGGGACCATCGGGGAGCAAGGTGGGAAGCAAAAATAAGTGTGCATCACGACCCAGGGAAGCTACTGCCGGTGCGGCTGGCCTCCAATGATCCGTTCCCGCTAAGCGCGGGAACTGCGGCCATGTTGGCTCACTTCAACTCTGCTGCTCAGGCCACAGAGAAGAGCAGGAACCTCCCTTCTCCATTGTCTCTAGAGGTTCAGGCCTCCGGGGGAAGTCTTTCAGACACTGAGGGCCCACTAGGGAATGATGATAACCCTGAGGCTCTCTCAGATGCTTCTTTCTCTTTTTCTTCTGATTTCGTACTCTTACTGCACAAGGCCTATAAGGCCAGGAAGTCTGAGCACCGAAGTACGGGCAAGGAGGGCCCAGGGAGGCCCGCTAAAAGATCCAAGCCCTCGGCGGATGTGGGGGCCCCTAAGGTCCGATGGCTCTTTAGGGCCGCAGCACTTCCAGCTGATATGGATACTTTTTCGGCCATGTTGGATAAAGAAGTGGCCTAGGGATGGATCCCCAGGAGTCAGGGCCTGGTATCGGGGTCCTGGATTCAGAGCAGACCTTCTTGCAGGGCACAGCCATCAAGGGAGATAACCCTAAGGTCGTGCATTTGTTCCACAAAGAAAAGCTGAGCCTACTTATCCCTGTGGGGTTGGAGGAATTGGGCATAGAGGTTCCTTGGCAGGATTCAGGGTTGGGAGCAGTGGACCCAGTCATGGTCAGCCTCCGAGGTCCAGCAAAGCCCTTCCCTTTTCATAGCTCGGTCAGTGCTCCACTGTTCAGGAAGTGGGATACTCCAAATACTGGGTTGAAGTTCAGCAGGGCGATGGACAGATTGTATCCATTATCTGAGGAGGCATTCGACCTTCTCAAGGTTCCGAAAGTAGATGCCACAGTCTCCGTGGTCACCAAAAAAAAAAACCATTCCGGTCACCGGAGCAGCGGCTCTGAAGGATCTTCAGGACAGGAAACTAGAAGTACACTTCAAGAAGATTTTTGAGGTGTCAGCCCTTGGCGCTCGGGCCCCTATGTGTAGCAGTTTCATGTTGCGAGCGGGTATTCACTGGGTGTAGAAGCTGTAATGCAACAAGTCTTTGTTAGAGTCTGAGGCACTACAGGCAGAATGGCTGGAGGCTGTTGTGGCATACAGTGCAGATGCCATGTATAACCTTCTTGGAACCTCTTCCAGGACTATGATGTCAGCAGTCTTGGCCAGGCGCCTCCTCTGGCTGAGAAATTGGTCAGCTGATGTTTCCTCCAAAACACAGTTGGGATCTTTGCCCTTTAAGGGGAAGTTGCTCTTCGTTAGAGACTTTGAGGAGATGATCAAGTCTCTTGGGGAGAATAAAGTCGATAAGTTACCAGAGGACAGGCCAAAATGGAAGAGCTTCCCTTCTTTTCTTCCCTGCTTTAAAGGAAATCGAAGATTCTGGGCCCCAGACCTTTGGGAACAGCTCTGAGACAGTTCTCCGGTCGCCAACAGTCCTGGACCAAGTCCTTTCGTGGTCATCGGCCCGACAGAGATGGCTCTTCCCAGGGAGACAGTGGCACCAAGTCTTCTCAATGAGGCAAGGCTGGTCCTCTCTTTGGTCCCAAAGATAGGAGGCCCCTAATTCTATTTTTCAAGGAGTGGACCAAGATCACGTCAGACCAGTGGGTCCAAAGTATGATAAGATACGGTTACCCTTAGAGTTTGCTCGGCCGCTAAGAGACCGGTTTTTGATATCCCCATGCTCATACTGGGAAAAGATGCTCACAGTAAGGGCCACCATGCGACGACTGTGTCAGTTGAGAGCCATTTTCCCCGTCCCCCTAGACGAACAAAGAACAGGTTGCTACTCCATCTATTTCATCTTTCCCAAGAAGGAGGGCACGTTTGCCCGATCCTGGATTTGAAGACGGTGAATGTGGCTCTAAAGATTCCTCAGTTCCGAATGGAGGCTCTATGTTCCGTGATTGCGGCGGTACAAAAAGGGGAGTATCTGACCTCTCTGGATTTGACCGAGGTGTACCTGCACATCAGAATCAGATTGGATCGATGGCAGGGTTGCGAGGGAGGCGGATCCAAGATGGCTGCCGGATGAGACGCTGTGCCTAGAGCGTCCTCGAGTAATTGTTAAAGAATTATTTTTTCTTGCGAAAATATTTACCTGCTATGGGAAGGAAGCGCAAACCGAGGACATCTTACCCTGCTGATCCTTCGGTGAGCACCCCCTCCGGCCCGATGGACGCTCATGTCACGCGCAGCACTCGAGAAGCGGGAGACCAGCCGTTGCAGAGTGGGGGAGGGGAAGTAGAGCTCCCCTCTTTGCCAGGCTCTATGTCTCCTTTGAGTCCCGCTGTGAGGACTCCACCGCTAGATCCAGCAGCCGGTGGAAACGCATCATTCCTTGGGGAGGACACTCTGAACCGAGGTGCTCATGATTTCCTCCCAGCAGGAGCAGGAGTGCTGCCGACGGCTGCTTCCAGCCCAACAGATGATCAGAGGCATGGCGGTGAAGGAGGAGGAACCCTATTTGGGGAAAATGCTATAGCTGCTGCTGCTTTTTCCACGAGGGAAATACCATCAATGGTAAGACCTCTGGTTTTCTCCTTTGAAACTTTGTGGGAAGCTATTAATGATATGCGGATAAATATCTTACAACAACTAACTCCAGCAATGGAGCAACTGAGGAGATTTGAAAAGAAGCTAGAGGTGTTTGAAAAATCAAATATGGAGATAGATCAACAATCAGTAACTATCAGGACTGAGATAAAAATGGTTCAGCAAACACAAGCAATGATTATAAAAGAGAACAAAATTATGGGACAAAAGATCGAGAGTTTAGAAAATTATGCAAAAAATAGGAATGTTAGATATATAAATTTCCCACAACTACCAGTGAGATCTGCAATGGAAGTCTTTAATAGATATATGTTTGAAATATTAAAAATTTCAGCCGAACAAAGTCCTACGATTTTGAAATCATTCTACCTACCAAAGCTTAGAACAGCGGCAGAGAATCAAGGAATTGGAACAGAGATGGAAGCACCAGTGATTGATCAACCTCTGAACGTAACAGCATTGTTGGAAACATCGGATACTGAAATGGCTATCCCTACAACTTTGATCATGATTTTTGCCTCAGAGATTGTTGGACAAGCAGGTTCCCAAGGTCTGGGATTACTTACAAGTGCTCGGGTCTATGGCTTCTACCTTGGATTTGGTTCCATGGGCCTTTGCTCACATGAGGCCACTACAATCGGCCTTACTGTCTCTCTGGGACCTGTCGTTGGAGCGCTATCAACTAACTCTCCCTCTCCCATAGTCTGTGCATTCGACTCTTTCGTGATGGCTCCGCCGGGACAAGTTGAGCCGGGGAGTGGATCTCGATATCCCTCTCTGGACAATCATTACCACCAATGCCAGTCTCTTCGGCTAGGGTGCGGTATGCCAGCATCAGGCAGTGCACGGCTGCCGGACTCCGGAGGAAGCTTCCTGGTCCATCAATCGTCTAGAAACCAAGGTGGTGCATTTGGCCCTGCTAGCATGTCTCTCCTTGGTGAGGGGTCGGCTGGTGAGGGTCTTGTCGAACAGTGCAACAACAGTGGCTTATTTCAGTCACCAGGGGGGTACCAAGAGCCATGCAGTGGCTCAGGAGGCCCGGCTTTTGATAGATTGGGCAGAACTGTATCTAGAGCGCTTGGCAGCCTCATACATAGTGGACTCGGACAACATGCAAGCGGATTTTCTCAGTTGCCAAAAGCTGGACCCCAGGGAGTGGGAGCTGTCCAAGGAGGCGATATCCCTCTTTTGTCATCGGTGGGGGACCCCATGCATAGACTTGATGGCGACCTTCCGAAATACCAAGGCGCCACGTTTCTTCAGTTGATGACGAGAAAGAGGAGCAGAGGGAATAGATGCCTTAGTCCTGCTTTGGCCGACAGACGTCCTGTTGAATGTGTCTCCTCCTTGGCCTTTGGTGGGCAAGATTCTATGAAGAATAGAGATTCATCCAGGCGAAGTGATTCTAATGGTGCCAGAGTGGCCGAGACGTCCATGGTTCGCAGACTTGTGGCTCGCCCACTTACCAAATCTGCTGCATCAGGGACCCATTTATTTAGATCAGGCAGATCGATTCTGTCTAGCGGCTTGGCTTTTGAAAGAAAAAGGTTATTCAGATGCAGTCATTGCTACTCTTGCAGTCTAGGAAGACCTCCACTTCTCTGGCTTATGTGAGGGTGTGAAGAGTTTTTTGATTCCTGGTGTTCCAATCAGGGGTGGACCCTAGGCGAGCTTCTGTGAGACATGTTTTGCCATTTCTTTAGGACCTTATGGTCAAAGGGTTGTCCTTTAATTCCCTTAAGGTTCAGGTGATGGCGTTAGGATGTCTCTGAGGCAAGGTTTGTGGATTATCGCGTTCGGCTCATCCAGACGTGGTGCGTTTTCTTCAGGGCGTGAAACATTTGCGCCCTCCTATCCGGCAGCCGTGACCGTCCTGGAACCTTAGTGTGGTATTAAGGAGCTTATGTCGCCCCCCTTCAATCCTCTACGATGTGTGACTATGAAGGATCTCACTTTGAAAGTTGTCTTTTTGGTGGCTATCTGTTCAGCATGTAGAATTTCTGAGCTCCAAGCTTTATCCTGTAGTGAGCCCTTTTTGAAAATATCGGATGAAGGAGTTTCCTTGAGGACTGTACCTTCCTTTATACCCAAGGTGGTGTCCTTCTTCCACGTAAATCAGTCCCTGGAACTAGAGATTTACGACGACTAGATGTAAGCAAGCCTTGCTGAGATACCTGGAGGTCATTAATAGTTTCCGCATGTCAGACCACCTTTTTGTGTTGTGGAGTGGTGCCAAGAAGGGGCATAAGGCGTCGAAAGCTACTATTGCAAGGTGGTTGAAAGAGACTATTAATTCAGTGTATATTTGTCAGGGTTGCCCTGTTTCAGAGGGGCTATGGTGCATTCTACTCATTCTCAGGCAGCCTCTTGGGTCGAATGTCAGTTAGTCTCTCCTCAGGAGATCTGTAGAGCAGCTACTTGGAAGTCGATGCACACTTTTGCCAGGCATTATCACTTGAATATCCAGGCCCCGGGGGCCAGGACTTTTGGTGAGAGAGTGCTGCGAGCAAAACTCTTTCAGTCCAACCCTACTTAGGGACGCTTTGGTACATCCCAGGAGTCTGGACTGATTTGGGTATGTACAGGGAATGGAAAATTGGTTCTTACCTGCTAATTTTTGTTCTTGTAGTACCACAGATCAGTCCAGAGTCCCGCCCTTGGTTGGCAGTGGGTAGTGGGAGAGTCCACTCGATTTGTCTTTCTATTTCTGTATATTCTCTGAAAGGCACAGGTTTTGTTGATCCTACACATGGTTGTGTGTGGGAATGCTCTGTTATTGAATGTTCTTAAGGATCTCCTCTTCCCCCTGCTCGTTTGGGGGAGTATACCCTGTTTTAGTTGATTTTCTTTTCTGGCTTGGGTACAGATTAATACTGAGGGACTGCAGGAGGCACCTCTTCTTAAGTGTCAGTGTCAGTAAAACTTTCTTTGTCTTCATCTGCTGGAGGGGAAGCAAAACCCAGGAGTCTGGTCTGATTTGTGGTACTACAGGAATGAAAATTAGCAGGTAAGAACCAATTTTCCATTTCCATGCATACTACATGACCTTGCTCTGGAAGGCCCCTTTTATATCCCATTAAATGTGCGTGGAAAACCGAGAATATGTGCGTACTTTTGATGTTTGTAAAATAGCATGCACACAAATACCAGCTACTTATGTGTGTATATATGCTAATTTTCTGCACATAACCCCTTTGAAAATGTACTCAGTATTTAAAAATGATAAATTACTCAAGGACTGTAAGTGCTGGATCCTTCCTAGTGTGATAAAAAAAATTGCATTTGATTGGTGCCAGTTTCATGATCTGGTGTTTGGCAGATACATACTCTTGGCAAAACCTGAGGTTCTGCTTCATGCTTCTGTAGTGCTGACAGTACTGTCCATGCTGAACATGGAGTTCATACATGTAAAAGGTGCACTGAGTAAGGGAGAAATGCAATGGATAGAAGGATGTTCTTCCACCATCAGCAAAGCTATCAAGGTGTTTATAATACAGAAACATCCATAAAATAACAGAAAAAGACAGAGGCATGACCACTCTCTTTATTAAAACACTCAATATGCTAAACATCCCCCATATATATAGCCCATCAACCTCTCAGGTATCTGGAAGCAAGAACGCCTTGACCTGTTTGTGCAACCTTTGATAATTCAGTTCTGATCTCCCTTCTCAAAAAGCCACAATTAAATTCATAACTAGCAGAAGGTGAAGACTGTGAAGGTGAAGTCTGTGAAGACTGCAGAGGCTGCCCCGGAACATAGCACTCTAATTTATCAAACAGGTACTTGGGACCATTACTCTGCAAACAATGATAAACCACTGTTATAACTTTAAACTGTATTCTCTCAACTACTGGCAACCAGCAGGGCCGAGAAAGTAATGGAGCAGCACTCTCATATCTGCTCTTTCCATAAACTAACCTTGCCGCACTTTCTTATCACTTTGCTAACACATTACCCTGTCCCTTCACACCAAATAATCTTAACTGTATGTACACAGTGCTGGGTTCCATGTTAGAAGTCACTACCCTGGAAAAGGACCTCCGGAGTCATTGCAGACAATATATTAAAATCTTCAGCTCACTGTGCAGGAACAGTCTAAAAAGCAAATAGTATGTTAGGAATTATTTGCAGAAATAAAGGTTAATAAAAACAAAAAATACTCACAATAGATATGAGGTGATGCCTTTTTATTGGGCCAGCTTTCAGGAGCGAATACGCTCTTCCTCAGGTCAGAATAGAATGAGCAGAAGATGACATTACCAGGAAATATAAGTGAATCGTAAAAGGCTTCCCATGATAGAGTGAAAGGGAAGGGGAGGAGTACAGTAGTGAGGGGGCTTGATGGGATGATCAGAAGGTGACAGGCAGTATAATGTGATGAGAAACTGAGATCTAGATGACACTCCATTAAACTAACTGGTAGCAGAAAGTATTTTTCTCAATGCAGTTAAGCTGTGGAATTTGTTGCCAGAGGATGTTGTCAAGGTTAATAGTATAGTTTGGTTTAAAAATGTTTTGGACAATTTTCTAGAAAACAGGTCCCTGAGGTCCATTAACTATTATTAATCAGGCAGACATGGGGATCCCCACCTCTTACTTCTGGGAATCAGGAACACAGGCAAGATCTTCCCATTAAGATCTGGGTACTTCCAAGTGACCTGGACTGGCCACTGTTGGAGAGAGGATGCAGAACTTGATGAACCATTGGCCTGACTCAACATGGCATGTCTTATATTCTTATGTAATGTAATCTGTGATTCACTTGTATATTCACACTTCGTCCTCTGCATTTGCCTGCTTATTTTGTTTTGACCTAGGGAAGAATCTGTGTTAGCTCTAGAAAGTTGGTCAAGAAGTGTATTAAATTAGTCCAATAAAGTTATCACCTAATATTTTTTAGGCATTCTTCTCTGAAAAACAAAAAATGCCTTATGTTCAGGTTGTATCCATCTGTCTATTTGTCTATGACCTTTTCTGTGCATTGCTCTGGTGTGTACTGATGTGGACCTGTGACAGGGGAAAGATAAAGCAGGAGCTGCAGCACCTGAAGCCTATAGACAGATAGATAGAGCTGCACTGTCCAGGAGAGCAGCCTCATGGGGGTGCTGTGGTGGAGGAGGGAACAGACTGGAACACTGAGCTGAAGTCAGTTTTTGAATAGAGGTGCCCGCATGGCCTAGCAAAGGAGGGAAGCCTCTGTGGAGATGGACTCGGGCTGAGCAGGACTGCTTGGAGGAAGAACTGCCGTGAGCTCCCTCTGTACAATCCCTGGGAGTACAGTCACCAAATATAACGTTTGGTGACCTTTCTTTCTGCACACATAAATAACAGAAACCCTTTACCTTTATTCAGAGACAGAAAAAGATACATATAAATTCAGAGATATACATGAGCATACATGTATGTGTATACATGAGCCTTTATATATGTATGGCCACACATATATACACAAACATGCACGTATGTACACATACAATATGCAAACATGCCAAAGAATTATGACAACTCCAATAATTGCAAAGTATATGTAGGGACAAAAAGTGTCTTTAGTTTGGGTGCCTTGTAAACCTGCTGTATGTGTCGAACTGATAAGATAAAGTTGGTGCTGTATGACAGAGATTGCCTCTCGGCCTGTTTATCTTCCCATTTTCTTCATCTCTCAGACAAATCATGATTACAAAGCCAGATCCCAGAGAGCTTTACAGATCTTGCAGTACCTGGGAGAGGATCCTGTGTGCAGCCTCTACAAATCACTAATAACCCTTCTCTGCCAGAATCTCATTACCCTTCACACACATCAAACTTCCATGCATACAAAATAGATTTCATTGTAGCACCAATTATTTGAACTAATTGAGACTGTAGACAACTCTGTTAACTAGTTTTGTTTTGTTTTTTTTGCAAGTTAATTGGTACTCAAGGGTTTTTACAAGTATTACAGAACCAAATAAAAATACCATTTTAAATAGAAATCTTTTTTTATTTTTGATGTTTGTTGTTTTTTTTATTCTGTATGTTTTTTATGGAATCCACATTGAATAACATTTTTTTAAATAAATAAACCAACAGAGAAATAGTTCAGTGAGGGTTAGGTAGACAAGAAATATAAAATTATCTGTCTTTATTTTATTTATTTATTTTAAGAACTTATAATTTGCCTATCTCCAGTTCTATGGAAATTATATCTCTGTCACATCTTTAAATATATGGTACCAATTTTCAAATAGCCAGCAGAGATACACAGTACACAGATATTGTTACTGCATGCACTATATACTTAATTGTGAAAGAAGCTCCTGTTCTGGTTTTGAGGTGTTGGAGTGGTTTCTTGGGTACTGCGGTGATGACCACGCCCACGGGGAGGAGCCCTGTGAGGAGCCGCAGTACTAGGCTAAACTCGAGACACGCAAAGAGATTTGTCTTTTATTATACAGCTGGATGGTACCACCAGAGGTGGCAGTAGTGAGGTGATCCAGTAGTAGCAGAGGAGACCCGTCTCACAATGGTGGAAGTAAGCAGCACACGGTAGTATAGAGAATTCCGGTTGCAGGTTCCCAGTTCAGAGCTGTAGATGAGACAGCCTGATAAAGGTTAGATTACTCACTAACGGGCCGATATAATAAAATTCGTGGGAGAGCGGGTGCTCCGAGGCGAGCACCCGCTCTCCCAATGTGCGCCCAGGCCACTCTCCTGGGCGCGCGATCCAGTATGCAAATGAGGGCCCGCGGTAAAAGGAGGCGCTAGGGACACTAGCGCGTCCCTAGCGCGTCCCTAGCGCCTCCTTTTTGACAGGAGCGGTGGCTTTCAGCGGGTTTGACAGACGACGCTCAATTTTACCGGCATCAGTTCTCAAACCCGCTGACAGCCACGGGTTCGGAAAACGGACGCTGACATAATTGAACGTCAGTCTTTCAACCCGCGGGCCGCTGGCCGATTTAAATTTTTTTTTTAAATTTTTGATTTTTTTTAAATTTTGGGGCCTCCGACTTAAATTTTGGGGCCTTTGGGCAGGTGTTAATTTCTGAAAGTAAAATGTGCGGCTTGGCCAAACGCAGTCAAACGCGGGCTGTATCGGCCTGTAAGTTGGTAGCTGTATTGTTGGAGATCCCAGCAGGCAGAAGTAGTTGGATTGCTGGCACCAAGGCAGGGAGAGCAGGCCCTCAAGGAGCGAGTACCTGGTATCCCAGATAGGCACCTGAAAGAAAGCAAAGGGTCCCCGAGGAGCGGGTACCCAGGTTAGATGAAATACCCCAAAGGGCAGAGAGAGCTTCCAGCGGCAGCACGGAAGCGGCAGAGTAGCTTAGACCGGAGGCGAATCCAATCCTTGCTAACTCGATTTGTTAGCGAACGAAGGGCAGGTTAAATACCTGGATGGCGTGACGTCACTCGAGGGGGACACCCCCGAGGTTCCCGCCATGACGTGGATAAAGACGTGGGTGGCGTGCGAGCGCGCACCCTAGGAAGCCCTCAGGTGAAACATGGCAGTTTGCCTTGCCATAGCTGTTCCGGGGAGAGCGGCAAGCAGACGCGGCGGCAGCCATCTTCCCAAGGCTAGCGGGGAGAGCAGAAAGAAAGGTGAGGCACAGAGGTTGAAGCCGTCTGAGACCGACGGTCGCAACAGCTCCCCAGGTAGTTTCTCTTTGAAATTTAGCATCGTAAAGTCCGTGAGCTAAAAGCTCCCGCATATGTAGCCCCTGCTGTTTGTGAGTCTGGTAAAATAGCGCATGTACATCTGAAAATTGAATGGATAAGTGCAGCTTTCTTCCCCTGACTTAAACATATCCATCCCTGGGAGCACCTCTTTTTGACCTGAGGAAATGGTTCTGAACATGTTGCCTTATCTTCAGCACTCCATAAAGACATGGATGTGTAACTCTTTCAAGAAGTACACTGGGTATGACTCTTTGAAAGAATTCAAATCATTTTGGCTTGTCGTTCAGTAAAAGTGTTTGAGGGATTTTGTTTTCCAGGTAACCTGCCTTTGAACTTAAGCCTCTGCGTTTTTCTGGTTATGAGACACAGTAGTGGAGGCACTCCTTTTCATATGTATCAAAGGAATTTACATGTAGCATATGTAAACAGTGTCCTCCTGGCATGATTTGCTACTGTTGCTGGCAATATTCATTCTGCTTTCTTTGGCTGTTCCCTCCGATGTGATCCAGGAGTTGGCTGTCAGAGGACCCATATGCCAAGGATCGGATTGGCCTGCTCCGTGCTTGGCTCCCTGCCTTACCTTTATCTCTGACTCCATTGCTAGCTCCACTGTTGGCAATCATGTTGCCCATGCACTGGAAATGCCTTTGCATTTGGCTCTGTGCCAGTCTGCTGAAGACTTGCTGTCTAATTATGTACAAGCTTTCTATGAACTGAAGCTCTTTTAAAATGACTCTGCTGGTATTCTGAACTTCCAGTAAATTTCAGTGTAGTCCAGTAGAGCAAAAGCCTTTTAGTGCTCAGTTTTCCTGCGCTTTGCAGCTGTGGTTTTAAAGTACAAAACCTTCATAGCTCTCTTTTATTAAGTGTCACAAACCATAAGGTAGTAGTAAAGCTTACAAACCATAAGGTGCCATCATGGAGCATGAACAAGGGAAATTAGGAATACTGGAAGAAGTACTTGAGAGTCTCAAAGTACAGGGCCTTTGGCTATTGGCATATTCCAGGTTGTCCTATGACATTTGTGTACTTATTGCTGTGGCTTTTTATTTACTATCAGGCTGATACAGTACAGTGCGCTCCAGCGGAGCGCACTTTTAACCCGCGTTTGGACGCACGTTTTCGACGTGCTAGCTTTACCCCTTATTCAGTAAGGGGTAATAGTGCGTCGAAAACGCGCAACCAAAAACCCCCCCCGAAACTAATAGCGCCCACAACATGCAAATGCACGTTGATGGCCCTATTAGTTATTCCTGCGCAATACAGAAAGTAAAATGTGCAGCCAAGCCGCACATTCTACTTTCAGAAATTAGCGCCTACCCAAAGGTAGGCGTTAATTTCTGCTGGCACCAGGAAAGTGCACAGAAAAGCAGTAAAAACTGCTTTTCTGTACACCCTCCGACTTAATATCTTGGTGATATTAAGTCGGAGGTCCCAAAAGTAAAAAATAATTAAAAATTAAAAAAATAAATAAATTTTAAATCAGCCCGCGGTTCGTGGGTTGAAAACTGGAGCTCAATTTTGCCGGCGTCCGGTTTCTGAACCTGTGGCTGTCAGCGGATTTGAGAACCGACGCCTGCAAAATTGAGCGTCGGCTGTCAAACTCGCTGACAGCTGCCTCTTTTTACCGCGGGCCCTCATTTGAATACTAAATCGCCCGCACAGGAGAGTGGCCTGTGTGTGTGCCGGCAGAGCGGGTGCTCGCCCGCGACTTTTACTGTATCGGCCTGTCTGCTCACTGGAGTATCTGTAAGGTTAGTGCAAACCCCAAGAGCTGACGTTAATTTACAATAGCTCTCCTAGCAAATAACGAAAGCTATTACTTAGAAGAAGTAGTCCTTGGGGAGAATGGTACCAGCGTTACCCAAAGCCGAGGAGGAGTAAGTTAGCCCATGAAGTGGAGATGTTGCTGACCCTTCTAAAAGTTCAGGACTTATCTTTTGCAGGACTTTCTGCAGTCAGTAATCTCTCACCCACTGATGGATGTCATGGCTGATGGCTTAAAGAAGGGGACATTAAAGCTTTTGAAGAATTATGGCAGCATCACCGTAGAGGTCTGGGATGGTCACTACTTAGATGATGAGCATTATAATCTACCAGTAAGTCCAAGGTCATGCGTGCATTCTTCAGATAAACAGGTTTATAGAAAGTAGTTATTCATGCAGTAAGCAGTACAGAAAGTAAGCATGAGAGAGGGCATTTCAACCAGCATGGCTGGGCAGGTCACAAGACAGCGGAATGAAGACTCAGTGCATTTGCTGTTTACTCATTTTGCCCATAAATTCACAGGGAATACATCTATTTTACACAGAGCTAAAAAAATGTATGCTCCTTTGTTTTTTATTTTGTAGATAAAGTAGTGTGGTTGCCATATTAGTCTGCTTATATGCATGGAAGTATAGCTTACACGAAAAATAAAGGTGAAACCTTTTCAGGGGACATTGAGAAAACTGGGCGATGTTTCCTAGGCTGGAGACATAAAGTCAAATAGGATTCCAGCCTTTTCAAATGCAATTTTCACTTTAAGTTACAGCACTTGAACACAATAGAATGACTGCCCTCCTTTGCACTTCTCACTCCCTGGAGTCTGGGTCAGCATAGATTTACAGGAGCTGCCTCTCCTGGAGACCCGGGGGCCTCCTGAACCCAGCTGGTCCCACCCTCAGGCCTTTCCCTGCCCCAGCAGGGTCCAGCTCTCTGTGGGATTTAAGTTGGACCAGGCCTCTAGCCTGGTCCTACACATATAACAAGGAGGAAATCAGGGTCACTCCGTTACATAGACTAACTTAAGGCAGTTTTGAACTGACAAGAAAGGACTTATCAGAGATGTTCTGATCACTCTAATACATCTTTTCCCTTTCCCTGTCCCCATTCTCCTTTCACACTATGATTGGAATGCATTTTATGATTTGCTAAATATTTTCTGAAAATGTCATCTTTTCACTCATTCTATTTTTGGATCTGAGGAAGGAAGTGTCAACTCCTGAAAGCTAGTCTAGAAGTGTATTAAGTTAGCCCAATAAAAAGTGATTACCTTATTTTTGTTTTTGCTTGTTAAACTTTATGTCCATGAAATCAGTTTTTTTTAATTCTTTGGTTTGGGACCAGTTTTAGTGAAGGTTCGAGGATGATCCCAGGGCGATACTACACGGCAGAGGATATCCTCTTAGTAAAGCCAGGAGAAAAGAAAGCATAAAAGATCTTTGATTTTTGGAGTCTGCAGTATCTCTCTGCTTTTTGCAGACTTCTTGACAAGACTTAGGTCTACATACGTATCTGTGATGTTCTTATGAACTTTGTGTACCATCTAAATGACCTCTGTCATTTAGAGGCTGAATGGGAAAAACTGTAGTTTTGTTTTTGTTTAATTTTCTATTAGGGGATTTTTCATTTTGTTTTCATTTTGCTTTTGTTTCTGTCACAAAGATGGGAAAAGCAAAATAACATGTCATTGTTCATCATGGGGTAGATTTTAAAAGAAGTGTGCGCGGCGTACATGTGCGCCTGATTTTATAACATGCGCACACAGGCGTGTGCATGTTATAAAATCAGGGGTCAGCACGTGCCGGGGGGGGGGGGTGCACAATTGTGCACCTTGCACGCTGAGCCGCGCTGCCTTCTCTAACCCCCACCCCCACCTTCCCTTTCCTTCCCCTACCTCCCCCGCCCTTTCCCCCCTACCTTTTCCTTTGCTTTTTTTTTTTTTAATCTCCAAACTTACTTTAGCCCTGGGGCTGAAGTAAGTTGCACGCGCTGGCCGACTGCCGGCCCGCGATCCCCGGCACAGCAGCAAATATGGCCGCTGTACCGGGAGCCTGACCCCGCCCTGCCCCCGCCCATTTTTGCAAGCCCTGGGACTTACACGCGTCCCGGGGCTTTACGCGCGTCACCGGGCCTTTTAAAATAAAACCTCCGGATGTACGCGCGTAACCCTTTTAAAATCCGGCCCTTTGTATTTTGTATTCACTGAAGAAAGCCTTGGACAAGGACTGCCAATTGTAGGCAAGAATACAGATGAAAGTGGGATTTATAGAAGAGAATGTTAGCAAGGATCTAGCAAAACTGAACGTGGATCAAGTGATGGGGCATCCTAGAATATTAAAGCTCAGAGATGTCCTGGCAGGTCCACTGAAAGATATGGGAATTGTTCTGCAGGACTAGAGAAGGGCAGATGTAGTCCTTCTTCATAAAACTAGTAACAGAGAGGTTGGAAACTGCAGCCGGTTAGTCTTTTCTCACAGGACAAGCAGGATGGTTGTCCTCACAAATGGGTGACATCGAGGATGGAGCCCACCACGGAAAACTTCTGTCAAAGTTTAAACAGAACTTTGACTGGCCCCTACTGGGCATGCCCAGCAAGGCACTGACCCTGCAGCCAGCAGGGGTCTCCCTTCAGTCTTCTTTTTTCCGCGCAGCAGTTGCCACGCGGTGAAAGGAGCTCTCTAACCACGTTCCTGACAGGAATTTGGAAGTTAATTTCCTAAGAAAATTTGCCCCTCAGGGGTCTCCCTTCGACAAATTTTTAGTCATCTTACGGAACCCGGTAAGTTTTTTGCCTTTTTCCATCGACTACCGTCGAATTTGGCCCTTGAGGCCTGTTGGCACTTACCGATCCCCAGCCTAAATTTTGGCTTCAGGCCATGGCAACGGGGTTCCGCCGTTGTCCGGATTGTACCCGGACTATGTCCATCACAGACCCCCACAGGGTTTGTGTGATGTGTTTGGGTAGTGAGCATGATGTCCTGACTTGCACCAAATGTGCCTTAATGACACCCAAGGGTCGCAAAGCCAGGATGGAGAAGATGGGGCTCCTCTTCCATGCACCCACCCCAACGCCATCGATAGCATCGACGTCATCGGAACCGGCACCGGCGAAGTTGTACCATCATCGTCAACCCTCCGGTGACCGTCCGCCATCGATCGCTTCTCGGCCGTCGACTCCCGTCCCTTCCCTGGATGGGCGAGGGGATCGGAAGGAAAAGCACCGCTATCGACGGCACAAATCTCGGCCTGTCGAGGATCCACAGCCATCGACCTCTGCTCAAGCCGAGCCACCGACAAAGAAGCCGCGAACAGACCGGACACCCTCCACGTCTCGTTCGCAGGCATCGAGGAAACCCTCACCCTCCCGGGGTGCGGGGGCCGTGATCCCACCGGTTACGGTGGTCCCTCCGGCCCTGCCTCAGCCTCCCTCTCCCGTCGAGCCGGGTATGGTTACCCCTGGTCTCCGGGCAGAACTGGACCGGCTGGTCCAGGAGGCCATCGAGAAAGCGATGAAGAAATTGCAACCTCCATCGGCACCGTCTCCGGCACCGGTTCCAGTGCCGCCCCCGGCACCGACACCGGCACCGGCTTCGCCACCGAGGAGGGAACCGACCACCGAGCCGTTGATACAAGCGCTAGCACCGCTACTGAGCCGCATGGAGGCGCTCATGACGGCCCTTCCATCGGTGATTCCAGTGCCATCGACAACACCACCGTCTCCGACTGGATTTTCATCGGCAGGAGAAACACCGTTCCGGATTCCCCCTTCTGGGGTGGTTCCATCGGTGCCTTCTGGTATATCTCCACCGATATATCCTTCGGTTCCATCCATTCCACGCCAGGCACCGATTCCATCGACAGCACCGAAGCCATCGATGCCATTTCTGGTTCCACCTACGGCACCGATTCCACCTCGGTTTCCATTGATGCCTTTAGAGCCTCAGCCAGGTCCATCAGGGTTACAAACCCCACTTGATCCCTACGATACCTGGGGTGATGATGATGATTCATCTTCTGACACGGATTTGCCTTCGCCTCCATCTCCTACAGAGTGTAGAAAAAGATCTCCTCCTGAGGATCTATCTTTCATTAATTTTGTGAAAGAGATGTCAGAAGTTGTACCTTTTCAACTACAATCTGAAGCTGATGACAGACACCAGATGATGGAACTCCTTCAATTTCTGGATGCTCCAAAAATCATCGCTTCCATCCCTATACACCAGGTGTTTTTGGATCTGCTCAAGAAAAACTGGGAATCTCCTTCATCAGTGTCCCCAGTTAACAAAAAAGCTGACTCCACCTACCTTGTCCAGTCAGCACCAGGTTTCCAAAAACCTCAACTGGATCATCGCTCTGTTGTGGTTGAGTCCGCGCAGAAGAAGGCCAAGCGTCTTAAGCCACACTCTTCTACCCCACCTACCAGGGACAACAAGTTCCTAGATAGTGTTGGACGGAAAGTCTATCATGGAGCTATGTTGATTTCACGCATAGCTTCATATCAACTTTATATGACTCAGTACAACAGAGCCATCCTTAAGCAGATGCAAGACTATGCTGACACGTTACCAGACCAATACCAACCGCAGCTTCAAGCCCTTCTTCACAAGGGATTTGAGGCAGGGAAGCACGAGATTAGGACTGCCTACGACATATTCGATGCTTCCACAAAAGTTTCAGCCACAGCCATCTCAGCCAGACGTTGGGCTTGGTTAAAATCATCCAACCTTCGCCCAGAGGTTCAAGATCGTCTTGCTGATTTACCCTGCTTAGGCGATAATTTGTTTGGAGAGCAAATTCAGCAGATTGTGGCGGAGTTGAAAGACCACCATGAGACGTTGAAACAACTCTCATCTGTCCCACCTGAGCTGACCTCCAAGCAACCGCAAAAGAAAGACTCTAAGAAGTCATTCTTTCGACCACGCCGTTATTACCCTCCATCGGCCAGGCCTCGTCCAGCTCGATCCTCTACTAGGCCTCAGCCGCGTCAGCCTAGGAAACAAAGGCCTACTGTAGCCCCTCCTCCTGGGCCTGCGGCTGGCCTTTGACTCCCCTGTAGGGAACACATGCCAAACCCCTCTTCCGGACATCCCTGTAGGAGGTCGACTGTACCATTTTCTACAACCTTGGTTGCAGATCACCTCAGATCAGTGGGTGCTAACAATTATCGCACAGGGTTACCACCTCAACTTCATAACTCTTCCTGCAGACTCCCCGCCTCTTCAAGCGTGGAGTCTATCCACCCATTTGGCTCAATTACAACAGGAAGTATCCCTTCTTCTGCAATCAAATGCTATAGAACCTGTTCCTCCCTCTCAACGAGGCAAGGGATTCTATTCCAGATACTTCCTAATACCAAAGAAATCGGGGGGACTACGTCCCATTTTGGACCTTCGAGCCCTCAACAAATACCTTCAAAAAGAGAAGTTCAAAATGGTAACCCTAGGCGCGCTGCTCCCTCTGCTACAAAGAGGGGATTGGCTGTGCTCTCTCGACCTCAAGGACGCTTATACCCACATTGCGATCACACAATCCCATCGCAAATATCTGCGGTTTCTAGTTGGCCACGACCATTATCAATACCGTGTCCTCCCTTTCGGTCTAGCTTCTGCCCCACGAGTCTTTACCAAATGTCTCGTAGTGGTAGCAGCATTCCTCAGGAAGGAAGGTGTCCACGTCTACCCATACCTGGACGATTGGCTAATCAGGGCCTCCACCCAACAGATAGCTCAATCCTCCTTAAAATTGACAATTCAAACACTCCTTTCCTTAGGGTTTCTCGTCAATTACGAGAAATCTTGCTTAGTCCCGTCTCAAACCTTATCCTTCATTGGGGCAGACTTGGACACCTTACAGGCAAAGGCTTACCTTCCTCTTCAGAGGGTCCACACCCTAATGTCCCTGGCTCGCCAGCTCCAGTCTCAGAACACTGCCACGGCTCGCCAGTTCCTCATTCTCCTAGGGCACATGGCATCCTCGGTTCAAGTCACTCCCATGACCCGACTAGCCATGAGAGTAACACAATGGACTCTACGACACCAATGGATTCAAGCTTTTCAGCCTCTGTCCTCCATAGTCACAGTCACACAAGCGCTGCGCCTATCCTTAACCTGGTGGACGACTCAGGTCAACCTCCTTCAGGGCTTACCCTTTCTTCCACCGGATCCGCAAGTAATCCTAACCACCGACGCTTCTCACATCGGTTGGGGAGCCCATGTGGACGACTTTCAAACCCAAGGGTTATGGTCCAAAGAGGAAGCCGAACACCAGATCAATTTCCTGGAACTTCGAGCAATCCGCTATGCGCTCCGCACTTTCAAAGATCATCTCTTTCATCAGATAATCTTAATCCAGACGGACAACCAAGTGGCCATGTGGTACATAAACAAGCAGGGAGGCACAGGCTCCTTCCTTCTGTGTCAGGAAGCTGCGCAGATCTGGGCGGAAGCCCTCTCCCACTCCATGTACCTCAGGGCCACTTACCTGCCGGGAGTAGACAATGTATTGGCAGACCAGCTGAGCCGTGTCTTCCAACCGCACGAGTGGTCACTCGATCCTCTGGTAGCGACCTCTCTGTTTCACAAGTGGGGTTCTCCCCGCATAGACCTCTTTGCGTCCCCTCAGAACCACAAAGTGGACGATTACTGCTCTCTCATTCGGAGCCAGCACTCTCGGCCGAGGGATGCATTCTCCCTCAAGTGGACAACCGGTCTGCTCTATGCATTCCCTCCACTTCCTCTTGTGTCAAAGACTCTCGTGAAGCTACGCCAGGACGGGGGAACCATGATCCTGATAGCACCTTACTGGCCACGCCAAGTATGGTTTCCAATACTCCAGGATCTCTCCATCCGCAGGCACATTCCTCTGGGAAAGGACCCGCATCTGCTCACTCAAAACGACGGATGCCTCCTCCATCCCAACCTCCAAGCCTTGTCCCTGACGGCATGGATGTTGAAAGGTTAGTCCTTCAGCCTTTCAACCTTTCAGATTCCGTTTCTCGGGTCCTGATAGCTTCACGAAAGCCTTCCACAAGAAAGTCTTACTCATACAAATGGAAAAGGTACACATCATGGTGCACTTCTCAGTCCCTTGATCCCCTTTCCTGTCCAATCTCCAAATTCTTGGACTATTTATGGCATCTCTCTGAATCAGGTCTTAAAACCTCTTCTATCAGAATGCATGTCAGTGTGGTAGCCGCCTTCCATAAAGGTGTACAGGGTGTCCCTATTTCAGTACAACCCCTAGTAACACGTTTTCTTAAAGGCTTGCTCCATCTGAAGCCACCCTTACGTCCTCCGGCCCCATCTTGGGACCTTAACCTGGTTCTTGGTCGTCTAATGAAACCTCCTTTCGAACCTCTGCACTCCTGTGAGTTAAAGTATCTCACATGGAAAGTGTTATTCCTTTTGGCTATCACTTCAGCTCGCAGGGTTAGTGAATTGCAGGCCCTAGTTACCTATCCGCCTTACACTAAGCTCCTGCAGGACCGGGCGGTACTCCGCACTCACCCTAAATTTTTACCTAAGGTAGTTTCGGAGTTTCATATTAATCAATCCATCATACTACCTATCTTTTTTCCCAGGCCCCACTCCAACTCCGGGGAACAGACTCTGCATACCCTAGACTGCAAACGAGCTCTAGCTTTTTATCTAGACCGTACAGTTGCTCACAGGAAGAGCACTCAATTATTTGTCTCTTTTCATCCTAACAAGTTAGGACATCCTGTGGGTAAGCAGGCTCTTTCCTCCTGGTTGGCGGACTGCATTTCTTTTTGCTATCAGCAAGCTGGCATTCCCTTTCAAGACCGTGTGAAAGCACACTCTGTGAGGGCCATGGCGACGTCAGTGGCACACCTTCGATCGGTGCCGCTTCCTGACATCTGCAGGGCTGCAACCTGGAGTTCTCTCCATACCTTTGCAGCCCACTATTGTTTGGACAAAGCTGGAAGACAGGACTCCATCTTCGGCCAATCTGTCTTGCGTAACCTTTTTCCAACGTGATGTACCAACACCCTTCCACCTGCCCGGTGGGTGCGGATGCCCTTTCCCAAATTTCTCCTCACTTATTGTGCCTGCTGCACACCGTTGGATACATTTGGTGCAAGTCGGGACATCCTCAGCTCGGTACTCACCCATTTGTGAGGACAACCATCCTGCTTGTCCTGTGAGAAAGCAAATGTTGCTTACCTGATGTAACAGGTGTTCTCACAGGACAGCAGGATGTTAGTCCTCACGAAACCCGCCCGCCACCCCGCGGTGTTGGGTTTGTTTTGTTTTTACTTTCTAGGCACTGCCTGTAGCTTTGAAAATCAGACTGAAGGGAGACCCCTGCTGGCTGCAGGGTCAGTGCCGTGCTGGGCATGCCCAGTAGGGGCCAGTCAAAGTTCTGTTTAAACTTTGACAGAAGTTTTCCGTGGTGGGCTCCATCCTCGATGTCACCCATTTGTGAGGACTAACATCCTGCTGTCCTGTGAGAACACCTGTTACATCAGGTAAGCAACATTTGCTATCTCAGTGGTAGGAAAATGAATGGAGATTCACCTGAAGGCAAGGCCGTTGTAAGGGTACTCAGCACCTTAGGTGAACCTTCTGCCTTGCACCCCGCCCCCCCCCCCCCCCTTCACGCTGCCCCCTACTGGCTCGAGTCAAACTAGTTTGGTGAGCATGGACGGGTCGCTCGTCAGTCGGCAGCAAGACAGAGAAGCCAGCCAATACCACGGCAAAGGTAGTGGCAGCTCAGCAGCTGCCAGCAGGATTTATTTATTTATAGTTTTTTTATATACCGCCGCTCATCGGAGATATCACGTCGGTGTACAGTGAACAGGAACTTACGCCGGAGCGTTATACATTTAACAAGGGTTGGTATATAAGTATTTGAACATAAAACAAGTAGAAGCAAAGAGGATATTTCACCAACAATCGACGGACTTAGAGGGAACTTCCTAAACCCCCTAGCTAACCTGCCTCCCTTTTCCCCTATCCTCCCCAGCCCCTAAAACCCCTCTATCTTTTTTTTTTTTTGTTGTTGTTGTTTATACTTACCTGCTCTCTGGAGCAGTAGCAGGTTGCTCAGGCTGGCTGGCTGCCGGCGTGCGCTGTCCCGGTCCTCCTACGCCCCAACTCCTGCCCGCCCCTTTTTCAGCACACCGGTCTTTGGTGCATACGGGGCCGCGGGCCTTTGAAAAAGCTTGCGGCCCGGCCACGTATCTGCCAGGTTTTACGCACACTGGCTATTTAAAATTAGCCCGTACAGGATAGGAAAGACAGGGAGAATATCATACAGATATTTAAATGCCTGAAAGGTATTAATAATGTGCAAGAAGCAAACCTGTTTCAATGGAAAGGACATT
The DNA here is from genome assembly GCF_901001135.1 of Rhinatrema bivittatum. Classification (NCBI taxonomy): domain Eukaryota; kingdom Metazoa; phylum Chordata; class Amphibia; order Gymnophiona; family Rhinatrematidae; genus Rhinatrema; species Rhinatrema bivittatum. The sequence continues at coordinate 175,543,016 of NC_042622.1, forward strand.
CTAGAACTAGGGAACATGATATGAAGCTCCAAAAGACTGAAAACATGGCTGTTCATGAAAGCATTTCCGGACCCTTAAAGATTCACTACCATCAAATGCAGCTTTACTGAACATTTCCTATTAAACTGAAACAGCCACTATCTACCAATCATTACAATGTTTTACTTCTTGTTAAACTTTTTATCTTTCCTCTAACTCTAATCCCAGTTAGAATGACCCCCGTTTTATTGTAACTTTTTTCTTCCATGCACTTGTTTTACTTTTTAATGTATACTCTTATGTTATTAGTTATTTACGTTATAATGTATTTCTCACCCCTTGTTTTATGTAAACCGACATGATACGAACTCCGTGAATGCCGGTATAGAAAAATACTAAATAAATAAATAGATGCAGACCAATGTCAGAAAATATTTTTTTCACAGAAGGGATGGTGGGTGCCTGGATGCCCTACCAGTGGAGGTGGTAGAGAAAAAAACAGTAGCAGAATTGAAGATGAGATTGGATAAACACAAAGGATCCCTAGATTGGTGATGATTAACTGCATGGAGGGGCAGCTACAACTCTACACAACCTTACAGGGTTGACTGGATGGGCTAATTGGGTCTTTTTCTGCCATCTTTTACTAAGTTGTTATGGAAACGATACAAAAGTAAATCAAATGTTATTTCCCTATCATTTTAAAACAAAAGCACACCTCGACCTGTCATATGATATTCCACCAAATCGGACATACTATTCTTGTTTGCTAACTGTTTTTGTTAAAAAAAAAATAAAAATGAAATCCTATAAATCAATTTGAAAACAAAACAATGATTGCATTGGACATTGACTGTAAGATGTGGTGGGAAATTATTTAGTGCATGCTGTGGATGGGTGTCCTGCATTGATAGGTGCTCTGAAGAAGAGCTTCAGCTCAGACCTGCACAGATGCTAACGTGCACCAAGCAGGGGAGAGATCTCAGGGTGAAGTCAGGGTTACAAAGCAGTGTGGCCAGAGGAATGTTAAGATGCACAGGAAGAGACATAACCAGTAGAAAGAAAAAAGAAGTGATTATGCGTGCATGCAAATCATTGGTGAGACCTCCTCCAGGGTACTGTGTCCAGTTCTGGAGGATACAGCTACTGTTAGGGATCTGAAGCCTCGAGTTGCTAGAGTTAGCAGTCTGTTGTAGATCTGATGCCTGATGGGCGGAGCAATCAGATAGAAGTAGCAATCTGTTAGGAATCTGATGTTAGTTAGACTGCGGGTTCCTGAAGAGGGAGGAGTTAGCAATCTTGTTAGGAAAGTTCTGTGTACAGCTGAGAGTAGCAATCTGTAATTCTGATATAGTAGTGGGTAGATCCCTGGGCCGGTGGCAGATGACCACTCTCCCAGGAGGATATCCCAAGAGGGACCACCAGCTAGGCTTGAGTATGGAGACAGACACACATTAGTTCTTTTATTAAACAGGTTTTTGAAACCACCAGAGGTGGCAGTAGTGAGCTGATATGCCCGGCAGGGCTGTAGTCCCTCAGGTACTGGAACAGCGATCCAGGATGGCTGAGCTGTTGAGAAACTGTAGAAAGTGAGTAGGCAGAGTAGGCAGAGTTCATGAACAGAACTAGATGACAAAACTCACGTAAGGTCTCAAGGAAGCTCAGGAAGTGGAAAGGTTAGGTCCTCGAGGAGCGAGTACCTGGTTCCAGGGAAAGCTCTGAGAGAGCGATGGTAACTCACAATTGTTTGTAGCAGCGATAGCTTCCAGGCAGTAGAGAATCTTCAGAGTGTCCAGGAACATGGGCCCTCGCGGAACGAGTACCAGTTCCTATCCATAATCTGAAAATAAAGAAAAAGAGCAAGGCCCCCGAGGAGCGGGTACCTCTGGTAAGTCTGAGGAGGCAGAGTAGCTAGAACGAATCCTTGCTAACTCAGTTTGTTAGCGATATCAGAGACCTTTAAATATTGGAAGCGGATGACGTCATCTCAGGGGGACGCCCCTGAGGTTCGCGCTCTTGCTGGTACTTCAATCAGAGCTTGCGCACGCCCTAGGTCTTCAGGCAACATGGCGGATCTGCAACGTCGAGCCAGTCCGGGGACGCCGGAGGGAGACGGCATGGAGATGCCGCGGCAGCCAGCCGTCCATCAGACCCGGAGGGAGTCGCCACAGAGGTAAAGAGGGCGGAGTGAGGACGTCGAGCAGCGACGGTCGCAACAGCTACAGAAGGATATAGAGTGGACTACCAGAATGGTGCAAAGTCTGCAGCAAAAGCCTTCTGAAAAAGGACAAAGACCTAAACCTTGAGGAGAATGGAGAGAGGTTTGGTATGGCCGAGACCTCAAAGGTATAAATAAAGCGTAAGACATAAACATTTTCATTGGAAAATAAGTTCTAGAGCAGGATGTGAGACTCAAAGAGGGTAAACTAAGGAGTAACATTAGAAAATGTTTCTTAACAAAGTGGTGGGGCAGCTTCAAGAATGGAAGTTAAACATCAAGGGATATTCATCTAACAAACTTTTTGAGGAGGCTAAGATAATCAATAGGGACCTTTATTTTCAGTTTAATTGTCCAGGGAACTTATCAGCGTGTATTACAACAAGAATAAAAATGTGAGAACTCAGTGTGAAAATGTACAATTTTCCAAGTAAATATCATTTGGTTCTTGTAATGAAAACTGTTAAATTCCTGGGAAAAATAAAATAAAAACTGAAAATGAAGGTCCCTTTGTATTAAGTAAGATCTTACAGTGGCCTTCCTAAAAAGCAGCTTTCCTTTCTGAACATTATTAATCCAAACAATTTTTTAATGGACTTTGTCTATCAAATACTAAAATGTATTTCTTTTTTTCTGACTAGGTTATAAATGACCTTCTGACCATCACTAAAATAAAGAAATTCCTGGTCACTCAATCAATCAAAAAGGGCAAAGACATGACCTCACTGGTCCTACAGTCGTTGGACAAAAGGCAACCCAAAGTACAAAGAAACAGTCCTGAGTATCAACGGCTTGAAGCATTTTATGAAGAAGCCATGGCGGATAAGTTTTACAGCCTAGTAGTAAGTAGGGAGGTATAGATCCATTTCCAAATCTCACATGCCTGAATTCCGACTGCTACTAATGGCGCAAACCAAGAGCGGGCATTAACAGTTCTGCCACTGCAGATCATCTCTGACCATTTAGGCTCTGCCCTTCTTAAAGATTCTCCCTGTGCCGCCATGCTGTCTGCACATAGCTAGCTATGGCCCTGGCACAAAATTCTCCTTCGCACTAGGTTACGTGAGTTTATGAAGATTCAATAGGCAAATTGTCTCTCCTCTGTCCTCTTTTTATTTACTTTACAGAGATGAAATGTTCCTGTGAACAGGGATGGGGGTGTATTTCCTTTTGTTACTGATGGTTTGCCAGTATTTAACGACGATATAGAAAATTTTTTAAATAAATAAATAGATAATATTTGCATAAGGTATTTGTGTTCACGTTTCCCAATAGAGAAGCTGAAGGTTTGCTCTGACTCTGAACATCTGCGATGTGCTGGGGATATTTATGTTAGAGTAAACTCAGAGGCTCAAACAATTGCTGTAGTCTGTGGTAGCAGTGCAATGATTGCACAAGTGCACATTTCCAACCATTGTTTCTCTTTAAGCATCTGCTTCATTCACTTATTATGCCATAGGAGGGCACGTTTCCACAGCCATTTAGCCAGGTAAACCAACCTGTTGGAAAATTGCCCTCAAGCAGTTTGGCTAACAGTATCCATGGGCTTCCATAGCCAGACTATGAGGAGCCCGTGTACAAGATGCTTTCACAGGTCTGCATGCCATTTTACCCTCCTTGGCTACACACACAAAAGAGCAGGTACAAAGAACGTGAGTGCTTTTAACACATAAACTTTACACTCGCTTTCAAAAAGAAACTATTTGAAAAATTACCCTCAAACCTGATTTACATACATATACAAAAAAATGCAGGCATGGTTTTCTTCAGCTGCCTGAAAAAAAAAAAAGTAAAATTATTTTTCCCATTAGAGAATCAGTGGTTGGTAATTTTACATTGGCTGACTTTTTAGGGCTGCCACGTGGAACCAGGCAGGTAAGGAACATCATACGGTATGTCCCAGCAATCTTCCTCAGAGGGAGTGCTCACTTAAAATATTTGTTGTGAAACAGCAGGGACTTTGTAAGTGTTCAGCATTTTGTTTGGAAGTTTGTAATTGTAAGGTGTAATGTGCTTCAGGTGTTGTTGGCAGCTAGGCATGGACAAAATAAAGGTATAATTATTATTATTATCATCATCATCTCTTTATGTTTGAAAATAACTTATTTCTATCTAACTTTGTTGCAGGAATCAGCCTTGTTGAGCGCAGGTTATGGGCCATTGTGAACCATTCCTGCAAACTGTGAAGACAGAAAAAAACACAGCACAATGGATATCAACCATGCAGCCTGTTCCTCCATTTCTGGGAGAAAGGGCATGAGTCTGCAAGCCTCCACGTTCAATTACTTTGTATTTTAATTGTTGTAATAATTTGTGTCAGCCACTTATTTATTTTACTTTGCAAGCTCATCCAAAGCAGAGCAGAAGTGGTGGAGACAGGATTTCAGCAGCATGGAGGAAAAAGATGTATTTATTTTCACATGACAACAGCAGGAAGCTTTGATTAGTTACTAGCTATTAACAAGTTAGTTATTTTATGCAAATCACAGATTTGAAAGTTTTACAAAGTGAGTGGAAAACTTGTGCAAACCTGGCAACATAAACGTGAAGGAAAATAAGAAAAATTCATGAAACTGGAATGGGTCTGTGTCCCAGATTCAAGGATGGGGGATTGACTTTTGATCAGAGATTTTTTAAAACAAATACAAAAGAAATCTCTCGGAAACCCTTTTCTAAACCAGCATTTCTAGAAGAGGTTCCCAGGAGCACCTTACTCAATTATTTTATGATGGCAAAAAGAGTATCTGACTGAGAAGAGCAGCCCTAGGTGCTGGGCAACCTTCAGTGAAATGACTGCATTGTGCTTCCCGGAAGACATGGGGTGACCTGCACAGAGCAGCACTTGCAACCTTAAAGGGAACACAATGGGACTGGGGATGGGGCTCCACGTGGCAATTTGATCATCTTTGGGTAGATGCACATAAAATCACTGCTGGGCAGACTAGATGGGCCTTTTATCTGCCATCAGTTACTGTAAGAAATCAGAACTGCATCATGGATTTTAGCATGTCACATTGTTAGCCATGAGCATCTAGTTCTGTTCTGTACCAGTACAAAACCCATTACAGGCAAAATAATTAGGCCAGTATAGAGTCACTTTCTACTGTGGTTTGAAGCAGCCATTTTATAAAATCCACTTAACAAATTTACTTTTTCAGTAGGCTGATCAGGACATGGGATAGATTGATGAGCTTACACATTCCTAAATCTGTGTCTTTTCTACCTTAGTGCAGGTTACACTTATTTCATACTCCACAGGCTAGCACAGCATTGTTTTGCACAGTGGTAGCTCATTGGCATTTCTGTGCATCCATAAACAGAGTTGTCAAAAGATGAAAGGTCTGATGAGGAATATGTGTTACAAGTTGCCCAAGTAAGAGATACACACACACACACAGCTTTATTTACAGCACATGCATTTCAGTTTCCCGTGATTTATATTACATACCAAATCAGCATCCTGCCTTTCCTCGATCGGGGAACCCCAAGGGGACTGCAAACAGGAGCACAGCCTCAATGGGAAAGAACCTGAGCCACTCATCAATGCTACAGGCGAGGTTCGCACATGCATTTCAGTTTCCTGTGATCTGTAATACATACCAAATCAGCATCCTGCCTTTCCTCGATCGGGGAACCCCAAGGGGACTGCAAACAGGAGCACAGCCTCAACGAGAAAGACCCTGAGAACCCTGGCGAGGTTCTCAGGGTCTGCACTCCTGTTTGCAGTCACCTTGGGGTTCCCCGATCGAGGAAAGGCAGGATGCTGATTTGGTATGTAATATATATCACAGGAAACTGAAATGCATGTGCGAACCTCGCCTGTAGCATTGATGAGTGGCTCAGGTTCTTTCCCATTGAGGCTGTGCTCCTGTTTGTGGTCACTTGGGGTTCCCCGATCAAGGAAAGGCAGGATGCTGATTTGGTATGTAATATATATCACGGGAAACTGAAATGCACGTGCTGTAAATAAAGCTTTATTCAGTTATAGTAAATTGTATATTACTTTATGTGTGTGTTTGGTGCTGTGTATCTTATATTTGAGCAACTTGTAACAATATATTATAGTGAAATGAGGGACAGCCCTTGATGCTCCAGTTTTAGAAAAATGACCATGTTTAATTCATTAGTAAGATATCTCCCTTCTCCAAAAGGACTGTTACCAGCTCTGCCTACATCTATAAATTAGAAGTAGAAAATCAGTGTACATTGAGCTAATAGTGAACAAGCCCTTATGCTGCAGTATACGCTCTAGTTCAGCCTGACTAGCCACCTGCTTAATGCTTCAGCTGTAGCTAACAACATCTGATTGGCGACTGGGCCAGGACCAACCATTGTGTGCAAGCTTGGAGTTGGTGTGGACTCATTTTCAGAATTAAAAAAAAAACAACTTAGCTATAAATCCTTGAACATTTTACATCCATTAGTAAAGTAAATACTTCAGTTAATAATAATTTAACACATCCTCTATGTCCAGGGCACCAGTCAGTCAGTTCATGTGTCTTGAACTAGGAAAAAAGCTGCTTTAAATTCCCTGCCATACTGGACCTAATCCACCTAAAGGACCATTATAAGGGTAAGTGGGCAGTTTACGTTGGAGAAACACACTGAATAAACACATCTTCTAATTAGGGAGGAAACAAATGTGGTTGTGACTCCATACACAAAATGCAAATTTCTTGTTTGCTGTGATATTTTACAGGCAAGCTGGAGGGATGCCAGGGTGCATTAGAGAGAGGAAAGGCCAGCAGAGAAAATGAGATAATACAGTCACTGTTCAATGACAATACAGAGAAAGCTACCAAAATGGTGCAGGCTGTTGCCTTTTATATCTGGGTATCAAAGTGGACTAAGATGGTAACCATTCCTACTGTTTTACTAAGCATTTTCTGAGCACACTATGGCAAACTTTGCCCAAGGATTCCAAGACCTCTTTCTTGAGTCAGACTAGAGTCCATTGCTGTGCAGAAGAAGTTTGGATTGTATTTTCCCTCATGTGTAGTGCTTTGCACGTATCAATGTTGAATCTCATTTTCCTACTTTATTGCTCACTCACTCAGTTTTTTAGATCTCTTGGTAGATCTTCATTTGATTATATTGTCAGATTTCAGATAGATGGAAAATTTTGTCTTCTAAGCAGTTGTTATTACTTAATCCAGCCTCCACTCTCAAACCCATTCAACTACTCCAGAACGCACCCTAGAGCGATGGAACACACACTTCTCCTCAATAAAGCACCTACTATCACAACTATCCCTTACCCTCAATCATGCAAAAACTGAAATCTTATACATAGCCAGCAAACCACCCCCCACCGACCCCTCCATGCAGCGTACTACAAACTTTACACTCCCTACAGTCAAATACCTTGGCATCTTTCTCGACAACCAACTGAACTTCAAGAAACACATCAACAAACTACTAAAAGACGGATTCTACAAACTCCAAATCCTAAGAAAACTTAAACCACTGCTATACCCTCAGGACTTCCGAACAGTTCTACAGGCTCTTCTCTTCTCTAAACTTGACTACTGCAACGCCCTGCTACTAGGCCTTCCAGCCTCCACTCTCAAACCCATTCAACTACTCCAGAACGCTGCGGCCAGAGCACTCACAAACAGCAAGAAATCAGACCACATCACACCCATCCTCAAAAACCTACACTGGCTTCCAATCCCTCAGCGAATACAGTACAAAACTCTTACCATCATCCACAAAATCATCTACAACAACCAAACCAATTAGCTGCCCATCCCTCTTCTCCATACTTCCACACGGAATCTTCGCTCCTCAAACTCTGGCCTCCTACAAATACCGCCCCCTAAAACCACTCATTGGATATCAACAAGGGAATGAACATTTTCCTATGCCGGCCCCATCCTATGGAACAAACTCCCCACAGAACTTGGAACAGATCCATCCACCCAATCTTTCAAGAAAAATCTTAAAACATGGTTACTCTGCAAAGCCTTTCCAACATCTCACACGAACCAACCTGAAACTAAACCCTAACCATGCACTCAAAGCAACCCTCCTTCCCACCACCACAACAATAAATACACCCCCTATTACACCAATGCTAACCGCTCTCATTATATTACTATTTATGCTGTCTATTTATGCTGTCTACTTACGCTATTTAACTATTTATACTATCTATCTATACTACTCATCCCTATTACCCTCTCAGTTACAAAATATACCTAATGATAATTTTTGCTACCATGTTACTCCAATATGTACTACTATTTATGCAATATATTCCGTTGCCATACCATTACTATTTATACTATCTTTTGGCACTGCTATACTACAATCATTTATGCTATCGTTTTGGCACCTTTTTTCTACCCATGTTGCGACTATATCTTCCAATGACATTTCTCTAATCATCTACTGTACCTGTCATAATTTATTTGTAAACCGATGTGATATATAAATTGAACACTGGTATATAAAAACAAACAAATAAATAAATAAATAATCTTTTTTGGGGGGCAATTTTTAAACATATAACAATCATGTGCAGAGCCATCCGTGGATCAGAAACATCTTCACTTCCTTTCATTACTCTTCCATGGCTATCATATCACTACTCATGCACAAATATATTCAAGCAGAAAATAAACCAATCACTTCATCAAGTGTTTCTTCAATTTCCTCTACGCCTGGGCTTATTAGTGACAGTCACCTTTCACTCTTCAGTGCCTCTCTCATATCAGTAAAAGGACCTCAGCCTTTCCATAAAGGTATTATATTTCACTTCTAGGGAGCTAGGTTTTTTTGTAATCTAGTATAATCACTCAGGTTTTAGTTATCCATTTTTTGTGAGTCGGAATAAAAGTGGATTTCCAGATTTTGAGCAGTACAAATTTAGCAGCTAATAGCAGCCACAGTATACGTCCTTTATGGTTATCCAGGCCCCTTTTCTTCTCTACTAAGCCCAACAAGCAAAGTTTAGGGCCTAGCTCAAATGTTATTCCACAGGTCTCTTCAACTCCCCTTTGAACCATTTCCTACAATGTCTTTAATACAATCACAGTCCCACCACATGAAGATAAAATCACCCTTCAACTGACAATCTCTCCAACAAAGTGATGAATTGTTCCCATCCATTCTTGATAGCTTCAAAAGGGTCAGATATACTCTATGAACCAATTTATACTGCAGCTGTCTACCTGCTGTAGAAAAAGAGCATCAACAAGCATGTTTTTAGACCTCATTCCATTGCTCTTGGTCAAACAGAGTTTCTCACCATCTTTTCATTCTCCAAAACTTGAAATGAACTGGATCTTTTTTTTTTTTTTATAATTTACTCTTTATTGAATATTTCACTTTATACTTACAGAATCACATTTCTGTGCAAAATAAAGACAATTCATTGTGATAGCTTATAATATAATATTATAATATTATAATATTATAATATAGGGGCGGATTTTCAGAGCCCTGCTCGCGTAAATCCGCCCAAAACCGGGCGGATTTACGCGAGCAGGGCCCTGCGCGCCGGGAAGCCTATTTTACATAGGCCTCCCGGCGCGCGCAGAGCCCCGGGACTCGCGTAAGTCCCGGGGTTCTCCGAGGGGGGCGTGTCGGGGGCGCGTCGGGGGGCGGGCCCGGTCGTCGCGGCGTTTCGGGGGCGTGTCGGCAGCGTTTTGGGGCCAGGTACGGGGGCGTGGCTACGGCCCGGGGCGGTCCGGGGGCGTGGTCGCGGCCCGGCGCGCAGGAGGCCCGCTCGCGCGCGGGGATTTACGCCTCCCCCGACAAAGGTAAGGGGGGGTTTTAGACAGGGCCGGGTGGGTGGGTTAGGTAGGGGAAGGGAGGGGAAGGTGAGGGGAGGGCAAAGGAAAGTTCCCTCCGAGGCCGCTCCGATTTCGGAGCGGCCTTGGAGGGAACGGGGGTAGGCTGTGCGGCTCGGCGCGCGCCGGCTATATGAAATCGATAGCCTTGCGCGCGCCGATCCAGGATTTTAGCGGATACGCGTGGCTCCGCGCGTATCTACTAAAATCCAGCGTACTTTTGTTTGCGCCTGGAGCGCAAACAAAAGTAGGCTATTCGCGCTCGTTTTAAAATCCGCCCCATAATATTCAGTGTGATAGCTTATAATATAATATTTCTCTCCTTTACCTCAAACTCTAAGTTCCTACTAAGTTAGCCATGTTATTTATACCCAATCGTTGGATGTAATTGTATATTTGTTTAATTGTTCAATCTGTTTGATGTAATTTTCTGTTCCTTGTTCTGTGTAAACCGAAGTGGTATGCACTAGTGCATGAACTCCGGTATATAAAAGCCTTTAAATAAATAAATAAATAAATAAATAAATAAATAAATAAAACAAATTCAAGGGTTAAAGTCCCATTCAAATACATAACATAGCCATCTTACTAATACGATAATGGAGGTAGCCAAAAACAGGAAATCGTACTAGCAATACATAATATTCAGAGAGGAGAAGCTGCTTCTACTATTTTATCTGACTTTTCAACTACTGAGATTGCTTTACCCACATTTACCTCGCTTTTGTCCCTCAAAAATATTTCCAGGTGTGAAGGTTCCAAAAATACATACTTTTTTCCTTGAAAATTAATAAAACACTTGCTAGGATTATTTCAAATAAAAAGTTGCACCTAATTCCAAGGTTTTATTTTTCAAGGATAAAAATGTTCTTCTCCTTGCCTGAGTAGGCTTGGAGACATCAGGGAAAAAGAAAACCTTCTGCCCGCAGAATAGTATATTTTTATTTTTAAAGAACCTATCAAGAATTAATTCTTTATCTTTTTCTAAAGCAAAAGACACAAATAGTGTTGCCCTCTTGTTTATAAGATCAATGGAATCCTCCAAAAAAGTGGATACACCTGGTGTACTCTCCTCCTCTCTCCCAGGTGTATTACTAATTTGGACAGGAAAATACTACATTTTTTAGATCAAAGGTATCTCTTCACTGTTACGATTCCTCCTGTAGCTGCACCACAGGAGGCATCTTACCTTTCTCTGGAGGCCTCGCCTGGGCAGTTGTCCGGATCCTGCTTCGCGGCCTGGGAGGCCTTTGGTGTTCTTCAGGGCCTACTCGAGGCCTGCTCCACTGCAGCCTGGATGTTCTGGTGTGACTATTTAAGGCTTGGGAAGAAAGGAAGCGGGAGTGGCCAAAGACCGCTCCGCCCCTAAAAAAGAAAACAAACAGAAGGGGAATTCAAAAACAAAAAGGGAAAAACAACGATTCCCAGGCGCTCCCTAGAGAGGGTGCCCGGGACCAATATAAATAGCAAGGGAGGGAAGGGGGGGTCACTAAAAAAATCAAAACAGAGGAAGGGGAGTCCAAAACAAAAAGGGGAAAACAATGATTCCAGGCGCTCCCCAGAGAGGGCGCCCGGAACCAACAAAAAAAATAGTAAGGGAGGGAAGGGGGAGCCTTAACAAAGAGGCCACAGAAAAACCTGTGGCCTAAGAAGCTAGAGCCACCTACCTCCATTATATACCACTGCTCTTAAACTCACCTGCGCCAGGCCCTTATGAGCTCCTGCCAGCAAGGCCTATCGGGCAGGCCTCTGTTGCCCGCTCCACTGTCACGCAAGGGGGGGAGGGGGGGGACAGGGCAGCAGCCCATGCCGACGCCACTTCTCGGCAACGGGCCGCCATACCCCATGTAAGGGGGGGGAGGGAGGGGGTTTGACGACCTCAAGGGTAGGGGGCCTGCAATTTCCGCCGATTAGGGCGGGGGTTGGGGCAGGGAAAAAGGGGGGGGTCGCCAACTAAGCAGGGGAAGGGAAGGGACCCTATCGGGACCAAAAAGGGGGGGGAGGGAGGGAAGGGGCCCCCTCATCCTCACGCTTTGATCCTTAGCAGGGGGCGAGGGGAGAGAAGGGAAAAGAAAAGGGGAAAGGGACACCCAAAAAGTGCTCAAAAAGAAAAACAAAACTATAACAGAAAAGAACTCAAATCAAAGGGATTAACTCAAAAAGGGGAGGGAGGGGTGGGGAGCAGAGCACCCCGTCCACTGTCCACCGGCGGGTAAACTCCTCCACCCGCCCGGCGGACAGCACACAGAAGTGCTCCGCTTTCAGCCGGGCATGCACCGTCGAACGGAAGAGGACCTCGCACCCCAGGGACCGGCCCTCGGCCAACATCTCCTGCCACGACCGCCAGACTGAGGATCTGGCGGTGGACAGGAGATAGTTGACCAAGACATCCCTCTGGTGCAGAGACCCCCTCCTAAGTGCGCGCCCGTAAATGAGGTGGTGCGGGGTGAAATTTAACCAAAACCCCAAAAACAAACCTTTCAAAAAGGACAGGAAGGGGGTGAGCCTGGGGCACTGAAGCCCCAGGTGGAAGAGGTCCTCCTCCTGCCCGCAGTTGAACGGACAGGAGGGATCCTCCCGGAAAACCTGTGCCTTGAACCAGCCGGTGGCCATGGCCCCATGCACCAACCTCCAGGAGCAGTCCCCTTCATAGCCGGGGATCAGCTCTGAATAGAACGATCCCCAGCGGGGCCCGCTCCCGTCCCCGCCCCTCGGCGGCAACACCTCCCGCCAGGGAGTGTCGGGCCGCGGGGCGAGGGCGAGGCAATGACGGTATGGAGCACCAGCCGGCCCAGGACTCTCCGGGACACGGTCCAGAAGTCTGCTACAGGCAGTTCCCACAGCCTACTAAGGCTGTGGGCGCAAGGAGGAGCGTCAGCTCTTCGAGGGGGCCCGCCCTCCTCGGCAAACCTAGGCCCTATAATCAGCGCCGGGGGGCCAGGGGGTGCGGTCGGGCGGGGAGCCCCGGGCTGCAGCAGGCCCGCCTCGCTCACGACTCTCGCTAGAATACAGAGAGCATCGGGCACAAACTTGAGGATGTGGCCGACGACTTGAGGCGGGGCAACTAGCATGTCCCCGACCCTGGTCACCTGGTCACCGACTAGGTAGCGTCACAGACTGACATTCTTCTCCAGCCCCACCAAACCAAGAGCGCGGTTATGCAGGAGGGGCTCCCCCAGGAGGGCGCCCGGCCCGCTCGGCAACCCCCTGGTCAGTTCCAGCAGCATCCAAGCCTTCAGCATCTCTCGGTAGAATCCCGGCAGCTGCGAGAGCCTCTTGGGGGTGAAGCCGCTCGGGTCGAGGACCCACAGCTGCCAGTCGTACCACAGGTTGCCCGTCTGGCGCAAAAAATGCGTTGCCAGCGGGCGCCATCGTGGAGCGGGGTCCGCGTACAGATATCTCTGCAGGGCCTGTAGACGGGATGCTCTGGTGTGGGCCATGCCCTTCTCCTAAGGGGCGGGCCCGCAGCTCTTCTCCACTCTTATAAAGCCAGCGAGGGACGGCCCATCTGGACTCCTCCCAGGGAGTTGCCTGCTCCTGGGGTATAAAAGCTTTGCTCCAGCACTCATGCTGGCCTTGCATTGGAGTTACACCTCTCTGGATGTCTCCTCTTCCAGCGCTCCGTCAGGTCTCATTCTTCGTTGGAGCTCCATGTCTCGTCTGCTTCCTGTGTTTCATGTCTTCATCTCCTGAGGTCCCTTGTCCAGGCTTCCTGATGTTTCGTTCCCCAATGTCTTGCTTCCTGACGTTCCAGGTTTCCTGATGTTCTTCTCCTGTGCCTTCAAGTCTTCCTGACCTGCTAGCTCCTATGGTTCTCCGGGTGATACTTACTTTGTCATTGGAGTTGCCTGCAGCTGGATTCATTTCCTGCGTTCTTGAGTCTTCCTGACCTGCCAGCTCTTGCGGTTCTCCGGGTGACACCGGCTTCGTCATTGGAGTCTCGCCTTGGCTGGAACTTCTTCCTGTGCTCGTCCCGCTCTCCGCGTGGTCTGTGACCAGCCTCTTCAGGCTGTGTAGGGCGCGCAGTGGGACAGGGTGGTCTGTGACCAATTCCGTGGGTGGACTGTGTAGGGCGCCCTGAGAGACAGTGCCAATGTCTACCTTTCCAGCTTCTCGTCTCATCTACAGTACCTTGTTCCTGAGTCTACGTCTACAGTACATTGTTCCACAGCCTCTGTCTTCGGTTCCTGAACTTTCGCTTGCCCTTACCCTGAGTCCGGCCTGCTGCTTCTTGCCAATCCTAAGCGGCAGGTCCGAAAGGGCTGGGAACGGTCGGAGGACTGTTCACTTACCAACTTCACATTGTTGGCTCCGGAAGCAAGCAGGTCCGGCAGAGGGTCACCTTGTCTTCGCCCATGCTGAGACACGCCGCCAACCCTCGGTTCAGTCCAGAATTCGTCTAGGATCAGGCCAAGGCCCAAGGGCACACTAAAATCCCTTAGCTGGGATCGCTCCCAAGAATTCCCGCTTATGTGACATTCACATGCCAAATTTTCCCTTAGATATTTCGAAAACATCTCATAAGGTGAGAGTAATCTGGTAATTGGAAAATTTACAAAACATAAGTTCTTTATTCTGATAAAATGTTCTATATTTTCTTATTCAGTATGTAATACCATATTATCAGATGTATGAAGATTTTCCAACATTTTTACATTTTTGTATTTCTATTGTCATGTTTTCAACTGAGGCCTCTACCTCCTTTTACCTTTTCCCCTGTTCCTGAATGACAATTTTATTCATATTAGCTATTGCACAAAAAGAGAATTCATCTGCGACATATTAGAACAGGGGTGGGCAGTTCCGGTCCTCGAGGGCCACAAACCAGTCTGGTTTTCAGGATATCCCTAATGAATATGCATGAGAGAGATTTGCATGCACTCTGCCTCAGTTGTATGCAAATCTATGTCATGCATATTTATTAGGATATCCTAAAACCTCGACAGGTTTGTGGCCCTCGAGGACTGGAATTGCCCACCCCTGTATTAGAGTCTAGCTTTATCAGCGTCCTCCAGAGATCACCTAGGGTTACATTAGATGTATGCACGGTATTTACCTGTGCACTACCTATGTTAATCGTTAGAGTTCCTTCACCTGCTTCCTGCTGTTCTAGCTCCAAGCAGGGAGGTATAGCATTTTTCGGTGACCGATATGTCTCTGTCACAGTCCTTTTGTGGTGAATTTCTCCTGGTTACATGAGCATCCATGGGGCCGTTTTTTTGTGGAGCTGGAGAGGATGTCACAAACTTGGCTTTTCTTTTACGCCCCATATATTCGCCAAACAATCGAACGATGAGAAGGCGATCAAAGCCGATCTAAGCCACACGCATGCCCCTTCGGCATGCGCAGCTTACAAGCTCGTGGTTTCTGGCTGATGTCAGTGTTGAGGAAGTTCCACAGCTGCAAACTGGATTTTAATTGGTCTCCACTCCATTCAGCCAGGCAGGTTGTTGGCAGCCCCTTTCCCTCCTCAATCGTCGGTCCCACACTCACTGCAGTTCCGTGGGCTTTTACGCTCGCGGTCAGAGTCCCATGGATATGATCCTTTGAAGCTGTGCCAGCACATGGCCCTAATACAAGCCTGCATATTTGATGCCTTCAAAATTTGTCGCCCTAGGCAGTTGCCTATGTTGCCTATGCTTAATCTGGGCCTGAGTGCCATCCTTGCCACTCTCTTCCTTCCAACTCTTTCCCTCTCCCTTCCTCTCTCCATTTTCTTCACAGTAGCCCTGCCCCTTCCCTAAATGCCCTACCTCTGTCACCCATACCCTTTATCTGTCCCCCCACTCATCACTCTTCCTTCTGCCCCATTCCCTATTCTCCCCATGCCCCCATCCCGTCTCCCTTTCTTCTTTTTTCTCCCTCTGCCTCTGTCAACCCCCTTTCTCTCTTGTCTTCCCCCAATCTAGACTAACTCTCAGCAGTAACAGTTATAAAACCTTTATCCCTTCTAGTCACCCCCTAGGTCCCTCTTCCCCATCCCGATCGATGGCAGTAGGAAGATAGTGTTGATCACTCGTGCTGTGTCCTGCTCTTCCTTTTGCTGCCTGGCCTGACTTCTGCAGAAGGCCCAAGGCTCAGACGGGGAGGATATGGCCCAACATGGCCCCTGCTCTTCTCTTCCTGCTGCTGACCAGCATGGGAGGCAGGAGCACATTGGAACATGCTGCTGCTTGCCCGGCCTTAGATCTCCCACAGCACTTCCCCAGGAAGAGCCACATTTAGGGGCTCTTCTCGCAGCTGTAGAATCACGATGCTGCCCTACCCAAATTTGATCAAGTCATGGCCTGAGTGGCCCACCCCATTCCGATACCTATATGTCATCGTATAAATCCATGGCACTCACACATCTTGAATATTCTTTACAGTTCTGATTACCTCCATCTCAAATACAGAGCTACCAAATGACTCAATTCAAGGAGGGAGATTTTTTTTTTTTAATTTGCATTTCACTTGCTTGTGGTATTTGAAGTCCTTGCTTCTATCATTTGAAACCAGTGTTGCAGGTACCAGACTACATCAGGATGGGGTTATCAGAAATCCAGGACTTACCTAACCCCTACCCCTTGAACTGGGTCACTTGGCATGTTGTCAAAAAGGACATAGTTGCCCAGAAAAGATACAGAGAATAGCAACAAAGATGCTAAAGGGTCCAATTCACTTTTTTTTTTTTTACCATAGACATAGGGAGGTTATTTTAAAACACATTTAAGTAGGTATATAGCTATTCTCCAGAAAAATATGACCTGACTGAAAATTTACCTCAAATGTGGCTAAACGTTTACATGGGTTCCATAGCATGCATACTTTTAGTTGCATTAAAAAGAAGCCTTCCTGTAGGTAATGTCCAGTCAGGGGAGGAAAAGCAGTGCATGCATTTTTTATTTTCAGATGTGTGGGACACTATTTTGACCCCCTGCCCCATCCACTACTGCCTGCACAAATATACAAATTTCAAAATAACATAAAATAATTTAAAATAAAATTAAAATACAATAACAAATTTCAAAATGGGGATTTTTTTTTTGCTACACTTAGTACAACTGGCTGTACTAAGCTAGTCAGGGATTCTTTACAGTCATTGGAGAACACCATTTTGTCCTTCCCAATTTCTGTCCTCCTTTTTCAACTTATACAAATAATTATACTTTGCTGGGAAAATTATGTATATAAGTTGAAGATGGATGGAAAATGCGCTCATTTCTGTGTCATGGCTCACATGGAGGTGGGTGGGCAGTTGCGCCATGAAATGGACAGTGTAATCCTTGCTGCTGCACTCCCTGGGGAAATGGGTGAGAGAATGAATGGAAAACCGTTTTTTTAAAGTTAGCAGCAACTGAAGGGGGTGAACAGGAAGAGGAGTCAAGAAAGTGGCATCCTAAATTTCACATGCATACACTCACAGCCTCCTTTTCACACAAAGAGAAAAAAGCCTCCCTCTGTGACACACAGGCACACAAAATCCTCTCACACACATACAAAATTCTCTCTCTCTCAGACACACACACACACACACACACACACTAAGAGAAAAAAGCCTCCC
Organism: Rhinatrema bivittatum; assembly: GCF_901001135.1. Lineage (NCBI taxonomy): Eukaryota > Metazoa > Chordata > Amphibia > Gymnophiona > Rhinatrematidae > Rhinatrema > Rhinatrema bivittatum. The sequence goes on from NC_042622.1 coordinate 175,560,552, forward strand.
TCTGTGACACACAGGCACACACAAAATTCTCTCTCTCTCACACACACACACACACACACACACACAATTATCTCTCTCTCTCAAACACATGCACACACACACATAGTCTCACTCTTGCCCATATACACAAAAAGCCGCCCCATGTCCCATACACCTACCACCACACCCAGAGCAGTTTTGGAAATTTGCACTAATGTAAAGAACTTCTTGGGAAATATTGTGTATTCACTGGAGTACACCTTTCTAATCTTGTTATACCATAGATACAAAATGGGAAAAATCTTTTAGTGTATCTGGCCCTATGTTTCACAATACAATAACTAGGAGGCACCTAATGAAACCAGCAGGTAGCAGATTTAAAACAAAAGAAAATACTTTCTGCAATGTTAATAACTTTGAGGAAGTCATTGGAAGCAAGTTTGTAAAAAAAAAAAAGGACTAAAGAAATGTATGAAAGAGAGAACAGTAACAGGGTGTGTACCATAACAGTCAGGCATGTCATCCCAGGTTGAGTGCATGCTATACCATGGTTTAGAATAAAAACTAGAGGAGCATGAGAAGGGATGGACCACTCTGCATATGCCCTGCTTCTTCTAAGTACTGGCTGCTTGCCACTGCTTAGAGGAAATGCCATAGGCTGCTTCAGATCAAAAGGTCCATCTGATCCATTGCCACTGTCAGAGCCAGGACAGAAGATCAGATGGACCTTTACTCTGACCCAGTTTGGCAGTTCTTCTGCTATGTTTTACTGGATGTCATAAAATAATGCCTCATACAAACTATTGGGAGCTGGGTATTTGCAGCTTTTATTTTGATGTTTTACATGTTTTTGGAAACAAAACTTGCAAATTGAATTTCTGAGAGCTAAATCTCTCCAGGAAGGTAGCTGACATAGGGTCATTCATCAAAATGCATTATGGCATTAACGCCATAACACATGGCGCAAATGCAATTTTTCCTAGTGGAAGGAGAGAGAAGGAGAGAGAGAGACTCTGGGGAGGGCCTCACAGTGTGCAACTATTTATATATTTCTATAGGAAGGCCATCTAATAGGTCAAGGTGAGGTGTTGGTGGTGCTTTAGGGTTTAGGGGCCACTTTCTCATGTAGAGTGAGACGTATGAACAGCACAGTACACCTTGGTGAAGATTTCTCATCATTTGGAGTGAGGAAAGTCTCACAAAGATGAAATTATGTACTATATTATCTAATATATGACGTCAAATTTTCACCAAGGTGTACTGTGCTATTCATGCGTCTCACTCTACATGAGAAAGTGTCCCTTAAACCCTAAAGCACCACCAACACCTCACCTTGACCTACTAGATGGCCCTCCTATAGAGATATAAATAGTTATACATTGTAAGACCCTTCCCAGAGTCTCTCTCCCTCCCCAGCACAAGATGCAAAAAATAGGAACTATCGCAGGGAGCAATAAGTTCTAAAATTTTCCTAAACATGCCCCTTTTTCTTAATGCAGGCGTTATCACTGCATTAATAATGCATTTTGATGAATCTAGGGTTTAATTTGCAGTAGAAAAAACAACAGAGGTTGATGGCTGCTTATAGATAAATAGATTTATTGGAGTATAAGCCTTTGCAGACAAGAGTCCATTAAATCAGGGGCACCAGCCTCTGTGTCGTTTTTCTGTCTGAAAAAAAAAAAAAAGAGAAACCTGGAAGAGGTTTGCCCGATTTGAACATTGACATCTTAAGCCCTGCTTTTATGAAGCACACAAAAGACACTGCTACAGTCTTCAAATTTTTCCTCCATAAAATCAGGATTTAAATTTATTCTAGCAGCATCAAAACTCTATCCCTACTGAACATCTTCCTTTGAGCTCCATGGACCTGATTTTCTTTTTCCATAGAAAGGAGGAAAGAAAACCCTCAGTAAATCAGGCCCCAGGTGAGTGCTGAGACTAAATAACAACCACAAACAAATGTTTGTCTTTTCGCAAGGAGTCAAAATTGCCTTTCACAGCCAAACTGCCGCGTTGAGACTTTGAGGTCTTTTATCTCAGAATACCCCAAACAATATTGGTGAAGAGTGTAACTACAGCAAAATACCTCCTGCTTCTTATCTTCAATACATCTGGGGAAAACTATCCCCTTTCATCTGGAAATCCCTCCTCTGAGCTGCTAGATCTTTTAAAGGACTAGATGTTTTCATTTGCATATTATAAGCCATATTTGATTAATTAAGTTAAAAAAATAAATCCTAACGTAGTGCTACAGAGTATGCAAAAATATTTAATTGTAAATAAGCAAATGTTACAGACAGCTATTCACAGATTCGATCTTCATCCGCCAGCATCCTTTTTGTTCTAAGCATTTTCAGTAATTCACTTGAGGATAAAGAAAAAGCTTTAGAAACCTTTTAAGCCCATTGAATTGTTTTGTAATAACGGGTAAATGGCTCTGCCTATCATTTCACTGTTTACAGCATCGCGACTAAACGGCACCAAAAGCCTGCGCTCCGGGACTCCAGTATCGCTGCGGCGCGGCCCCTAGATGGCGCTCTCGTAACAACAGAAGGCCGCGGCGGCTCGGTGGCGCTTCTCTGCCCCTCTTGCTCGCCCCCTACAGGCGGCCGGCCGCCAGCGCACCTCCTCCTTCCTCAACTCTCTTCCCAACCAGCTCCTCGCAATACCTTTTAACGGCCCCCACGTGACCCGCCGGCAGCCAACCGGCGGCGAGAGGCCGAGCTGTCCCTGCGGCCGCCATTAAAGAAAGGAATCCGTGAATTCAAATGAGAGGAAAATACCCGAAAAAACCCGGACGGGAGACGCGGCGGCGGCGACAGTGAGGGCGGAGCGCGCGCGCCAGGGCTCGGGAGGAGATGCCCGAGGCCTGCGGAGCGCGGAAGGGCGGCAGCGGCCGAGGTGGCGCGGGCCGGCGGGCGGAGGAGCAGCAGCAGCGGCGGCGGCGGCGGTAGCGGCTCTGAGGGGAGCGGGGCCCGGGATTTTACCGAGAGACTCCGACACGGACATCGCCGGGCGCCTCGCCCCTCCTCCTCCTCCCACTCTTAGTGTTTTGTTAAACTGTTTTTGTTCTTTTTTAAGAAATAAATCCGAGAGGGAGAGGGCAGGCCACCCCACCCCCGTCGCCAGCAACTTCTTTTAAAATCTTTTTAATCTATTGTCCCGGGCCCTCGCCTGCCTCCGCCTGGGGATGTGATGTGAAGCCCGGGCTCCGTGCGGCCCCCTCGCCCCTGCCTCGGCCGGCTCCTTTCTTTTCTTCTTCGGGACTGGGATAATGGCGTGCTGGCCCGGGCTGTGAGGATGAGTTCATGCTTCGTGCCGAACGGGGCCAGCCTGGAAGATTGCCATTCCAATCTCTTCTGTCTGGTAAGTCAGTAGGACCCCCCCCCTCCCCAAAAAATCCCTTTCCCCCCCCCCCAAATAACAAGGAAACCCCAACAAGAAACTAAAAGGGGGGGCGACAGGCAGAAGCAGCCATTTTCTCCACCGTGGCCTTGCCAGGGCCTTCAAGCCTGAGTTATTTTTATTGTATTTTTTTAAATATTTTTTTTGGGGGGGGGAGAGGGACGGGATAGGACATCCCAGCTCCTCCCCCCCCCACCAAGAAACCCAAGAACTTTTGCCCAGCCTGCCGCCACCGCCACTCTGAGTCCCTCCCCCCCCCCATCCCTTGCTCTGACAATTTAAGTACTTTGATAGGTAAACGCGGATACATTTTTAGAAGAATTCCCGAGTGGGTCCATGTTTTTGTCTTACTGGAGACCTTGCACCATCTTTAGTGGGTGGTTATAGGATGTTGACCCTTTTATTCAATGTGTGTGTTAAGCCCAATGGATAGGATCTGTTTTACTGTCGCAAAACTCATATGCATGTTAGCTTTATTTTTCCAGTGTGGGTTGTTGGAAAGATGTGGACATGGCTAGAAAGTGGATGTGCTGAGTTTGAAGTTGGTGGGGCAGGCCTGGACTTTAAGGATGTGATGAACTAAATTCTGTTTGCTGGAGCATTGTGAAAAGATGAGACTCTAGCAACTGTTGCAGCTTCTTTTTAACCTTGGGTGCCCAAAACAAAAGGAAAAACTTCCAAAGAAGCTGTCATTGTATGTTTAGTATGAAGATTTTTTTTTTTTTTTACACTTTGTGCAGGCAGTGATTCAGGAAGCTGGGATGGGATATATGAAATGTTGTAGAAAATCTGTTGTCAAATGTAACCTCTATCCTACTGAAGTGGAGTTTGATTAATGAGGGGAAGACATTGTCTCTCTTCAGGCTTTCCCCTGCTATATCCTTTGAAGGCAGGCTGAAGAGGTGGTGGAATTCCAGTTGTTACTAAGTGATCACAGTGTTAAACCTTGAAATCTTTCTATTGTTGCTTTCCAAGCAGTTCTGGTTGTGGAATGTTCTCCCAGACAGCTCATCTTTCTAACCAGAAACCTGTAGAATAAATAGTTGTTTTTCCCCACCTTTAGCTGTCAGAGTGGAGGAGCACTTTCAGTTTTAGGCCTTAGACTCTCGCTTGCAGGGGAGTACTATATGACTTTGGAATTCTTTTGCTTGTTAAAGGAGCAGTATTCATGTGCAGTTTTGTGTTCAGCATAAAAAAGATTGTTTAAAGTGATATGGATGTATTTTCAAGTTTGAGGCAAAATAAAAAGCTGGTAGTTAATAAAATGGTAATTTATTTGGTTTAAGTAATAGAGGTGAATAGTGTCTTTTTTTGTTCTTTTTTACCTCATTTGATGAACTGTGAACTATCACAGTACTGTATATAAATGGAAGTTTGACTATACATTTAGAACAAATCTGGACAAAACTGCGGTTCTATGCTTCTCAGTGTTATCCCCTATTTAGTCTCGCCTTTGTTTTTTCTTTTCCTTTTTCCATTATGGACTTTGGTTTCTCTCTCCCCCCCCCCCCCCTTGTAATTCTGTCTTTAGCTTTGTGTTCAATCTTTCAAACCTCCTCTTTCCATTGTTAGATCTTACTGTGATGACAGTCAGACAATTGGTGAAAACCTGTGGCGTTTCCATTACCAACTTCATAGCCTCTTGTTCATTTCTTCCTCTCTTTTTTCAAACTTCAGTGCTTCCAGTTATATTTGTACACTTAGGCCTAGATAGGTCTTCCCAAACTTGTCCTGGGGATCCCATAGCCAGTCAGGCTTTCAGGATATCCATAATGAATATACATGAGATAAATTTGCCCATAATGGAGACTCTTATGCAAATTTCTCATGCATATTTATTGTGAATATCCTGAAAACCTGACTGACTAGGGGGTCTACAGGGCAGGTTTGGGAAGGTCTGGAATAGACTGTTCTTTTAATGGCCTAATTCCTATACGCTTCCTTCCCAGCTAATTCTGTACTGTGCTGTTTACTTTATAACGCTAAAATTCTCATGCTTCTCTTGTCTGGTACTTACTTCATTGGTTGCCTCTTCTTACTTGCTGTCAGTTTAAACCATTCTGATTTAATATTTTGTAAAACTTTTCCCTGTTATTCCTTTTCTCCATTCTGATCATTTTTTGTCAGTCATTCTGTACCATCCTCTCTTCTCCTCTTTCAGGCAGATTCAAATTTTTTAGTACTCTTAACTTTGCCTTTGTGTTTACACTACTTTCTTAGTCTTCACATCACTGCTCCCACTATCTCCACCTGGTATATCCCATGCCATCCTATTAACTAGATTATTTGGCTTCTTAGGTTTGTCAACTCTGTTGTGTGTATGACCTATGTACTTTTGCATTTGGTATTGTAGCATTGTGCACCATAGACTAAGGCAGAGTTTGGCAACTCCAGTCCTAGAATACTGTAAACATGTCTGGTTTTCAGGATATCCATAAGGAATAATGCATAAAATATATTTGCATGCACTCTCATATGCAATTCATGCAGATTTATTGTGGCTATCCTGAAAACGAAATATGTTTGTAGCACTTGGACTGGAGTTGGCCATCCCTAGTTTAAGGCATTATACAAACCAATACAAAATAAACTAAGTTTTCTTTTTGTTTTCTTTTCAGGCTGATTTAACTGGGATTAAATGGAAGCGATATGTATGGCAGGGTCCAACGTCTGCCCCCATTCTCTCTCCAGTGACAGAAGAGGACCCCATCCTGAGCAGCTTCAGTTGCTGTCTAAAGGCAGATGTACTGAGTGTTTGGCAGCGGGATCAGAGGCCTGGGCGCAGGGAGCTGTGGATATTCTGGTGGGGAGAGGACCCTAACTTTGCTGATCTGATTCATCATGATTTATTGGGTAAGAAATGGTGAAATTGTACGTTATTTTCAGTGTAGTAAGCAGTCGCTTTGTTTTCTTTTTGTAATAATTAAACATACAGCCAACTCAAAAAGGTAACCTTGTGTGTCCAATCCAGGGACTTAACTTTCATTCTTGTTGTTTCTTGGTTCCCTTTGTAGCTGTTTTCCATTCCTCAGCAGAGCTCTAATCCATAATGTCATAATGGTATCATAGCATTGCCACTTTTATAGAGTCAATTTTATAATTTTGTTACCTTTGGAATATCTAGAGGAGGTGATCTCCCCAGATTCCAAAAAAAGTTCTGTATTTCTTTGATCTCATTTAAGAACATGGCAGGAAAACATGAACTCTGGTGAAGAGGTCCAGAAACAGTCCTCCAAATATCCCGAAAGAGCTGCGAGCCTGACTATGAAAATTAACACCATCAGCAGCCAAAATGGTGTAGGTAACAGGAAGCTGGTTCCATACACTGGTGGTGTCAGCATCCTGCCAACTCTTAAGTATCAGAGCTTGGAATCTCAAATTGAAAGAGGAATTCTTTCACTGTTTGGGAACCTTCATGAGCATGTTCTGTAAGTGCCTCAAAAAGACATTTTTAAGAAATACATTTTTAAGACTTCTGTTTAACCTCAGTCTTGAGTTGAATCTCCGAATGTTTCTAATTATAGTATGCATTGGTTTTTACATTCTTTCAACTAATTTACATTTTTTTATTTTTACCTGGTTATCCTTACTTAGCAGTTGGACTTCCTTCTATGTTTCTTGGATGTTCTGTGTTGTTTCTCTGACAAGAAGATGCAATGGAACTGTTCACATGACTGTCTCTGTTTTTTTTTTGTTGATATGAGGGTTGTTTTTTGAGCTTTTAGGGAGACATTCTAAGCATGTGTGTGGTGCTCTTCTGCATGCTACTTGACCTTCAGGTGCTCATTTTTAAATAGTTTTTTGTTGATAAAGAGGGTGTTCTCCATACCAATCCACTGTGTCTTTTTCACCTAGGGATATTTTTTTGATGTGAATACTAGCCAGTTTTCAGCTAAGCTCTTTTTTTTTTTCCTGAGTAGCACCCTGGTTAGCGGTTTCAGCATTTTCTAAGTTTTTAGTTTTTCTTCAGCACTTCTGCTCTCCATAACTAAGTGGCCGCTATTCTTCCCCACACGAATCTGTTTGGTATAAGTGGTCCATCCAGAAGGATTTTCTCTCCTTACTGCATCTTTACTCTGAAGATTTCTTTTATTTTTTGATCAATTTGCCTCCTCATACCTGGGAAGCCAGCTACTTCTTGAAGTGCTTGCAGTGTATATTCTTCATGTATCATCAAATGGCAGACTGGGTGGAGGTTAAGTCATCTTTGTGCAGCATTTGTGTCAGGATGTTACTGAGAGCAGTTCAGGCTGATCAGGAGATTGCTCCTATCGGTCTAGTATGAATAAGTTCAGTTTAGTCCAGGAAGCTGACTAAAGTCTTATGGAAGCAGTCTTTAACTGATTTGATGCCTTGAACCAAAGACCTCCCCATGCTTGAATCACCATAAGGGCTTGAAAGATTCTTCTTGAGTTGAAGTGGTCAAGTGCTGAGCCTCCAGATAAGGTGTTGGTATACCTTGTTAATGCATGGCTCCAAGAGCTTTGATGTAGCTGAGATTGCCCATGCTCTGAAGTGGCTTGTCATGGAAGAATCCAGTCATGCCAGTCTTCCATTTTGAGGCTGAACTGTCTCCTAAAGGCCATCCACTAGGCTTCAAACATTATCTCTGCACAGTATTTGAAGATGTATAGTCCTATGAGGTATAATACAGTCTTGTATGTACCAATGTATCAACTGGAGATAGACAAGATGGTCACAGATGTGTTCAGTCTGCACTTCAGATATATTGAGTTGCATGTTTGGGGATTTCAACTGTGGGCATGTTGATGCGGGTTAGGTTCTCCCATGCTAACTGTGCCAAAAGTGGTGTTCACCTCCTTGTGGCGGGATGTCACACAATCGACCACTTCTGTTATGTTTTCTATTAAACTTGTGCTTTTGGCACTTGCTGTGCCTGGAATGGTACATTCTCAAACTCATAAGCATTTAGACGAGTCAGAGACTGAGATCACAGAGCCTGTCTCATGTGTTAAGAGCACGTCTGAAGAGGACTCCTTGCCAGGCCATCATTCAGAGCCCTCTCTGCAACTGGCAAGAATTGTTCCTATCCCCGAGAAAATCTTTTATCTTAACCTTCAGCATTCTTAGTACAAACTTCTCATTTGATTCACAAGTTTCAGGAGCAGTCAGGGCCGCTTTACTCAATTTTTTGAAGTACCTAAGAACATAATTACCATACTGGGTCTGACTGAGGGTCCATCAAACCCAGTATCCTGCTTCTAGCAGAGGCTAGTCTAGGTTACAAGTGCCTGGCAAGATCCCAAAAAGTAAATGGATCCCATGCTTCTATAGCATAGTGATAAGTAGTGGCTGTTCCCTTAGTCTGTTTGGTTAATAACAGTTTATGGACTTCTCCAGAAACTTGTTCAAACCTTCCTTTTTTTTTTAAACTCAGGTATATTAACTACCTTAACCACATCCTCAGGCAATGAATTCCTGAGCTTAATTATACATAGAGTGAAATAATTTTCTCCAATTTGTTTTGAATGTGTAACTTCATGAAGTGTTCCCTAGTCTTTGTATTTTTTGAAAGCGTAAATAACACTGATACACACATTTTTAGAAGTCATCTGCTTCAGCGATAAAATGTGCCATTTATTATTGATGTTGATGAACTGAATTCAAATATGACAATTAAACCAGCTGATTGGCTACCGTTTCTATGATTAAGTTTTTACATTTTTATGTCTGTTGCGTAGATAGCTTTAATCATAAATTGTAAACTTAGGTCTTTTAGTATATTTATGGTTGCATAATATTTCACTTGTCCTGTTTATGTAACACTTTAAAAACTAAATCGGCAAAAGGATTACAGAAATAGTTTTTGGCCTTTTTTTAATAGTAAATTTTATGTATGTATACGTACATAATTTAATCCTTATTCAGTGGTTACTCTGCTCTTCTTGGCTTGTCTCTTGTATTCATTAAATGAAATATCTCTCGTCACTGGCGAGCAATAGTCTGCAAGCATTGACGGGCTCCATTTGCCCTGATGCCATTTTTCCATTGTTGCAGTGTCCTGGTGAAATTGCTTGCTATGCTCATTGCTCTGCAGTTTGGTGGGAAAAAAATGTAGATAAGAGTACAAACTGATTAAAAGACAGGAAACAGAGGGTGGAATTAAATGGGTCAACTTTCTCAGTGGAAAAGGGTAAACGGTGGAGTGCCTCAGGGACCTGTACTTGGACTGGTGCTTTTCAGTATATTTATAAATTATCTGGAAAGGAATACAATGAGTGAGGTGATCAAGTCTGCAGATGATACAAAATTATTCAGAGTAGTTAAATCACAAGCAGATTGTGATTAATAGCAGGAGTATCTTGCAAGACTGGGTATCCAAATGGCAGATGAAATTTAATGTGGATAAGTGCAAGGTGATGCATATAGGGAAAAATAATCCATGTTCTAGTTACATGATGTTAGGTTCCATATTAGGAGTTAACACCCAGGAAAAAGATGGCATCATAATGGATAAATTCAAGCACAAAGAACCACAGCTCTTGTTTTATGTATCAAACTATAAGCAATCAAAAAAACAAGATATCCAAACTTTATCCACTTGTGCTGTTATCAACACAAAATTTTATCCAATAATTTATGAAAATTATTCAAAAATTATTGGATAAAATTTTGTGTTGATAACAGCACAAGTGGATAAAGTTTGGATATCTTGTTTTTTTGATTGCTTATAATATCATAATGGATAATACATTGAAATCGTTGGCCCAGTGTGCTGTGGCAGTCAAAAAAGCAAACCATGTTAGGAATTATTAGGAAGGGAATGGTGAATAAACGGAAAATGTCATAATGCCTCTGTATCGCTCCACGGTGAGACTGCACCTTGAGTACTGTGTACAATTCTCGTCGTTGCATCTCAAAAAAAAAATAGTTGCACTAGAAGAAAGGTACAGAGAAGGGTGACCAAAATGATAACGGGGATGGAACAGCTGCATTATGAGGAAAGGCTAAAGAGGTTGGGGCTGTTCAACTTGGAGAAGAGATGGGTGGGGGGATATGATAGTCTTTAAAATCACGAGAGGTCTAGAATTGTTAAATGTGAATCTGTTATTTACTCTTTTGGATAATAGAAGGACTAGGGGGCATTCCATGAAGTTAGCAAGTAGCACATTTAAAACTAATCAGAGAATATTTTTTTCACTGAATACACATTTATGCTCTGGAATTTTTTGCCAGAGGATGTGGTTAGTGCAGTTAGTGTAACTGGGTTTAGAAAGGGTTTGGATAAGTTCTTGGAGGAGAAGTCCATTAACTGCTACTAATCCAGTTGACTTAGGGAATAGCCACTGCTATTACTGGCATCAGTAGCATGGGATCTTCAATTGCCAGGTACTTGTAGCCTGGATTGGCCACTGATGTAAACAGGATGCTGGGCTTGATTAGTGACAAGTTTCAGCCAAGTCTTTTGTATGCCTTGAGGAAGTTTTCTATCAACTCTTTGTAGTTGTCTGCCTTGTTGTATCTGAGAGAATTTATCATTAATTTGAGATCCTTTCCCATCTTAAATCACTTATCCTCTGTGATTCCCAAGTCAAAGGTCGTATATACTGACCTATTAGCTATCAACAATTTTAAGCATCATTTTCATTCTCTGTGACTCAGATTTAGTAAAATTTGACTACATTCATATTGGAAGCATTTTGGCTGTAGACCAGTGTAATTGATTAACATTCACCTGTTCTATTCTAGTCACGATTTTATAAACCTCTTATATCCTCAGCCATGTTTTCTCCAAACTGAACAGCCTAACCTCTTCTTATAGGCAAACCTAAGGGGTTGGTGGCAATGTCTTTCCTCTTATACAGGATATTAAACAGCCTGTGGGAATACCCACACTTGGTGGTGCCTGTGAATAAGAATGTGGACATGAAATATCCTGTTCAGGCAGCTCTAGATTTCTACAGTATCTTGCTCTCTTATCAGAAGCTGTTGGTTAAATATGTTTTTAAAATGGCCAAGTAGCCTAAAATACATGTTTGTATTACCTGGCCATGAGCTTAAAACTCTGGACCTCTTATTAGGAAACATTTTGTGCTCATTTTCCCAATAGCTGACTACAGAATCTATATGGTTAACTACTTGCAAAGTTTGGGATGAAGCACAAACTTTCAATCAGTTTCTCTTTGAAGAGAAATAAAGAACTTAATTTCCTTATGGATGGGGAGGAGTGTGAGATGCACTTACTTTGGTCAGCCTGTGATGGATTTGAAACTGTAATGAGTGTCTGCTGTGGCCATTGACATTCATGGACTTGCATTGCTGTGGGTGACAAACTAGATAGCACACTTAATCATATATCAGGGACTTCCAGACCAGCCTTTCTCTCTTCTGAGAGAGATTCAGCTTCTTCTGAAGAGGCGAATCGAAGAGAATTTCTCACCCTAGGAGTTGGAGCTTGATTACTCCCTATTATGAGTAGAGAACCTCAATCTCTCATGCTGCTACCCAGTCAAATTTGGAGTCCAGGTTTTGACTGTTTCCAAACAAAATAACCATCTTTCCTATCCATGTTCTGGAAGATCCGCCCTCCCCAATAAAGGAGAGGTTACATAATTTTGAAAATATTGGCACCTTGTAATCTTGGACAACTACAGTGGCTACAGAAAGTCCATACCCACTTCCAAAATGTTCACTTTTTGTTGCCTCATTTAGCCCATTAGGTGGAACACACAAGTTTAATACATTTTACTATCTACCCCGCAACTGCCAAGAGAAAAATATATTCCAGAATTCTTTAGAAAACAAAGTAGAAATAAGAACATGGAATATCCTTGTTGGATAATTGTGCAAGCTTCCTCACCCTTGCTCCCCCCCTCTCTCCCCATACTTCTTTAGAAATGCGTAATACTTTGGTGTAACCAGTAGCCTTCAATAGTTCACACCAAGTGAATTGGCCCCATCTGTCTTAAATTGTACTGAATCACATGATAATCATGGCACTGCTGAATATTTGTGGCTAACTTTGGGACAGGTCACTGGCATGAACAGAGTTAGCCGCATAAGTTAAGCAGCTAACTCTGAATATGGGAGTTAGCTGTTTCATTTATGCGGCTAGATCCAGTCCACTCCTAACTTTTGGGTTATCCGTCTAAATGGCTTTTGAATATGGACCTCGTGAAGTATATGTGGGGAGAAATGCTCATTTAAATGATTTCAAGTCTGATTCACTGACACAAAATGTGAAATATTCAAAGGAGTATAGACATTTTATAGTTACTGTAGGTCCTTTGGATTCTCAAGAACAATTACAAGTTAGGCTTTCTGGAAATCCTTCCAAACCGTCAACCTGAAAGAATGTTCACATCATCTCTATACCAGTATCTGCTCAAGTCAGATATATCCATTTTGTGGGCTTGAACTGTTGAACCTGTCCCACTTCAGAAGAGAATTGGATTTTATTCCAGGAACTTCCTGGTTACCCAGAAAACCAGAGGATTCTGACCTATCCTAAATTTAAGGTCATTGAATGCATTCTTACAAAAGGAAATATTCAAGAGTATTTCCCAAGGTATTGTTCTCCCTCTGCTAAATCAAGAGAACTGACTCTTGCCTCTGGAAGTCAAGGAGGTCTATGCCCAAGTTATAGGAAGTATCTCAGATTTGTAGTAGGATCATAACAACTTTCAGTATTGTCTTGCATGTTTGGACTAGATTTTATATTATGGGTTTTACCAAATGTCTGACACTTGTCATGTATTTGCACAGGTTGGGCATCTTTGCTTCCCTTTCTGGATGACTGACTGATCAAGAGTATGTTTTGGGCATGGACAAGTTAATCTGTGCCAATCACTATCCATGTGGTGTTGTCTCAAGGCTTTGTCAGCAACTTTTCCAAGCTTCATCTAAGCCCATCACCATATTTGCATTTTTTATAGAGGCCCAGTTAAATGCAACTTAGGCCAAGGCCTGTCTCCCCTGTGGTAGTGCAAATACATTGTGGCTGCAGCAGAGAAGGTAAATCAGAGGCCAAAGGCAGCAGTCCATACTGAAAATGCTAGGCATCATGGCTGCAACAGTTCATATTATTCCCATGGTAAACATATGGAGATATACCTTGGGAATAATATGAACAATACATATGAAGCAAGTCCAAGAAATCTTTAATTCTCAGTAGGCTCTGATCATATAGATATTTTATTACTGTATCATGTTCTGGAAGAGGTTACTTCTGGCATATGTTAAATATGCACAAATGGAAGAGCTAAGAAATCATTTCTTTGTGGTGGTTCTGTTTGTTTGACCAATAGTGCTCATCATTGGTGCATCCAATCTGGGCTTGGGAGCTCATCTAAAGGGCCTTCGGACCTGATTCACTGGTCCTTCCAAAAAAAATTTCAGTTCATAACTTGGTGAAGATGAAAGTGGTTTTGAAGGCTTTTAGAATTCAGGTGGTCAACAAAATTGGCCTAATGCAAACAGATGACCAAGTAGTCATGTTCTGTCTGATTAAGCAGGGAGGAATGGAACCCTGCGTCAAGAAGCTGTCAAGATGTCAGCATAACATAACCTTGCAGGAAGAGAATAATGTCCTGGTATTTCTTTGGCTGTCACCTGCTAGACCTCCACAAGTGGTCTCAGGGTACTCTTGTTTCTGCCAGACCTGAATAGGAAGCTGCTTTCAGGAAGATACCAAAACAGGCTGGAAGCAGACCCTACCTCTCTTTATTGGAGGACAAGTCTCCTCTATGCTTATCCTCTGGTCTCCCTGGTAGCCAAAATCTTTATAAAACTCTTGGTTAAGACATATGATTTCCTCTCCTTCTGGAGATGTCCAAGTGTTCTCTAGTCAGAACGAAGGACCATTGCTCCATCTTGTTTTTTGGCCCTTGCAGCCTGAATATTTAGAGGGCTGTATTATAGACACTGGTTCTCAGATAATGTTTTGAATCCTTTTGACTTGTACAAAAGGAACTTACCAGCAAGTTAATGGTTTCTAACAGAGGAGGTTTGCCGTCTCATGTGAATTCTGTGCATCCTTTGTCAGGTTTATGCAGGGTTTGCTGCAATTGAAGCCTCCTCCCAAACCTCAGCTATGTTATGGGATATCATTGTGTTTCTAACCCGGGTGTTGAAAGACCCTTTTTCTCCCCTAGACTCTTGTATGTTCAAGTACCTGACCTGAAAGGTTACCTTTTTGATAATGGTTGCTTTACTGCTTAGATTTGGTGATTTCTAGGCCTTGGTGACTTTTGCATCTTACACTACCATCTCTGCATCCGTCCTAAGTTAGTGTTGGACTCCCACCTTAATCAGTCATCCTCATGCATTTATTGGATTGAAAGAGATGTATTGCCTTCTTTGGGCTACTAGTAAATATTACAGCAAACCTTTTTTATATATATAAACAAGGTAAGCATTGCAGTAACAAAGAGCTGTCTGAAATTGGGTAGCAGATTACAAATTTCATTGTTCTGCCCTGGTGAATCTCATCTTAGATCATGTCAGGGCCATGAGATGATGTCTGTTGCTAATCTAAGATCTTATCTCCTTAGATTTGGCGTTCAGTCCATTGATTCACATTTCAGTATAGTATACCTAGCATCCCAACTTCCTGTTGGGATGCTAGGTATACTATCTTTCAAGGCCTGTTGGCAGAGTAGAGCCCAGTTTTGTCCTATAGCCCAAATTTTATGGTTTTGTATTGCCTTGTTTTACAGGAGGGAAAAAGGGATGACATTGGAGGTTCCCACCGTAAAATCTTTTTCTTATTCATCTCTTGGTGGCTGTTCAGGTTGTCTTTCTGTGTGTGTGTGTGTGGTTCCTTTGCATTTCCTAGCATTTCCAAAAAAAATTTCAGTTCATAACTTGGTGAAGATGAAAGTGGTTTTGAAGGCTTTTAGAATTCAGGTGGTCAACAAAATTGGCCTAATGCAAACAGATGACCAAGTAGTCATGTTCTGTCTGATTAAGCAGGGAGGAATGGAACCCTGCGTCAAGTCCCTGTTCTATGTAACTTGCATTCTACATGCATGTCTTGTTCAGTTATAATGTAAACCGAGCTGATATGCAATCCTGCATGAAGCCCGGTATATAAAAATGTTAAATAAATAAATAAATAAATTTCCTTGTTGTCAGATAAATCAAAATTGCTTACTTAAATGTTCTGACAGCAATATAACAAGCCACACAATTTATCTGCCTTCCTTTTGGGGAATTGTTCCCTAACCTTTTCTTCTAAGCTTTAGCAGCTAAGTGATATACTGAATGGCTGCAAGCCTGGCGGTGTGCAAGAAACGGCACACATGTCCAAAAAGCTGTGGAAGGATTCTCCAAGGCACTACGAGACAGTTGCATAACCTCCATATGTGGCTGATGAGCTGCTGCCTTCAAAGAACATCTATTATGGATAAGCAGTTTTGCTTTATTGAGAACATGTATAGAAAGGGACTTTGGTTAGGTGCCCTGAAATCCCTGCTCTGTAAATAAAACCCAGCTTCAGCAGTATTCATAGTAACAGCATTATGCAGAGGCATGCGTAAAAAGAACAAGGTCTAAGGACAGCAGCCTACAGGGTGAAAACTGGAATAGAAAACAGAGATACAGTATCCTTTTTTTTGTAAGAAAAGGACAAACTGTGTCAATTCAAAATAATACAAAAACGGTAGAAAATGAAGGTATTTAAAAGCATTGTGGGAAGCTAGCTTTTGCTGACAGCTCTTCATATGAAATCTATTATATCAAATCTTGCTGTGGTAGAGAAATGATGCTTTGTTTTAATATTGGCATGATATATATTTGGAATCAAATTATATTTATCTAGTGTGATTTTACTACAATTTAATTGTTCAGTCTTAGGAGACCAGGTGTGTGTGTGGTGATTTCCGCCCCCCCCCCCCCCCCCCCCTTTGCAGGCCCATTCAATAAAGTCCGTGGGAGAGCAAGTGCTCCGAGGCGAGCGCCTGCTCTCCCGACGCGCGCCTAGGCATCTTTCCTGGGCGCGCATTTCAGTATTTAAATTCAGGCCCATGCTAATAAGGAGGCGCTAGGGACACTAGCGCCTCCTTATCGGCGGAAGTGGCAGCTGTCAGCGGGGTCTGACAGCTGATACTTAATTTTACCGGTGTTGGTTGTCGAACCCGCTGACAGCCACTGGTTCAGAAAATGGACGCTGGCAATTTGAGTGTCAGTTTTCCAACCCATGGGCAGTTTTTTGGGGCCTCCGACTTAATATCGCTATGTTATTAAGTCGGTGGGTGTACAGAAAAGCATTTTTTTCTGCTTTTCTGTACACTTGCCCGGTGCCATCTGAAATTAACGCCTGCCTTTCTGTATTGCGGGTGACTAACTAATAGGCTTATCAACATGCATTTGCATGTGATGAGTGCTATTAGTTTCAGGGGGGTTGGCCGCGCGTTTTCCACGCGCTATTACCCCTTACAGTATAAGGGGTAATAATAGCGCGTCAAAAACGCGTGGCTAAACGGTGCGCTCAGCTGAGCGCACTGTTCTGTATCGGCCTGTTAGTATTGCATTGAAGTCACTTGTAGACAAGGGAGGCTGAGGTAGCTTTCAAATAAATATGGGGCTAGGATGCTCCAGGGTTTTTTTTTTTGTTTTTTTTTTTTTAAGAATGATATTCTATGTTTCATTTCTCTGCTTCACATCTGTGTTGGTTGTCAAGCTTTGTGTTAATCATCTTTTGAACCATCACCCGGGAGGTTCTGCTCTTCTAGGACTATAGTAGGTTTTATTTATAACAGAGGAAATCATTGTACAGCTGTAGTGCATACTTTAGCAATATTTAAATTGCATTCATCCAGTTTTGGCCTACTAAATCTTTTTCGCCAGCGAAGGAATTTTGGCAAATGTATCAGAATTTGACTATATTTAAAATTCTGCAAATGGCTATTTGAGGTATTTTTTTAAAAACCTATTTTTGTAGAATTTAAATACCGGTATACAATCAAAGATCAACTTCTTGTGATAGAAAAGTGTAACAGTAGAATAGCATTAAAAAAAATAGGAAAGGTGTGCGTTGTGTTTAAACTTTTGTGTGGAATTCTCTCAAAAAGTTTCATAAATCAACAATACACAAAATACACTATACAATACACTATACAATACAAAATACAATACACAAAAGTCCACTAAATTTTGGGGAGGAAAGCCACAGTTGCAAGGCAAAGGAAAGAAACATCAGCGGTTGTTATCATTAGGCCAAGAACATATTCATATAGAAAGAAAATGCCCCAAAGATAATGTCAGGAGAGCCGTGATGAATCAGCCTTCTTATTCAAAATTGTGGTTGGTTGATTAGGCCCAAAAAAACATAATTAACATTGGAGGGATACTTTAAAAAAAAAAAAAAAGAAATGCCCCAACCTGGTTGGTTTTAATGACAAAAGTTGTCTGCTCCTCATCGAGAGAGACTGGTCAGGTCACGAAAAATCCTGATTTTACAGTTGGGGGGGGGGGGGGGGGTTTGGAGAAAGCTCATCTTTGTTTTAAAGAACGACTTCATAATCCAAGCTTTATCAGGCCTTAAAGCTAAATTAACTATCAACATTGCTGTACTAACATGCCTATCACCAGAGTCATCAAAAAATGCAGTCAGTCGACAACCAAAGGCATATGTGACAATGTCTCCTTTTCTGCTGTGCCAGATTGCATTTTTTTAATTGAAAGCAAATAAAATGCCTGAGAAACAGGAGGGATAATTTCCAGCAGGAACTTTCAAAATCAGGCAGATATTTCCTGAACATTTCTATAGGAGAAATCATTACATCCTTAAGGAAATTGATCAAAGACTTTTAGCCTTAGAAATGTTCTTGAAAATTTCTAACTTCGAGTGAATAACATTATTCTTCACAGAACAGTAACATTAGATTGTAACTTTTCTCTCCATCTCAGTTCTTTTGGAATATTCAGCCCGTTCTTGTTCCCTTATCCTCAAGTTAATGTCCTGAAAATTTACGGCAAGTTGAACAATGTGACTGCATAAAAGTTCTCCCAAAACCTTCGATAGCCAGCCATATGGTTTATTGTTTTTATAAACTGTCGCATCGGCATGGCCTTCACAACGGTTCACATTCAGTAACATAAAAAATACAAAACATTTATCAATTATAGTGGCATCTAAAATCTATTAAGTACATAAAATTATATTTTAGATGCTAAAAACAATACATTTTTAAATAGTCTTAATCGTAAAAGCCGAAATACATGTCTACATGTTATAACATAAATTACTTAACGACGAATAAAATAAAACTCATAAACAACTGAAAAGTACCTAACAATATAATAACAAACATTTTAAAACAATTTAGGATAAAATAAAATAGAAACTAAAAGTAACTAAAAGAAAAATCATGCTGTGCTGGTAAAGATTGCGCATTTATAAAGCCAGGTTTTCAGCTCTGTTTAAAATTTTTTTTCTTCTTTTTGTAGCCGTAGGTGCATAGGGGGAGAGTTCCAAAGTTTTGATCCTGCTATTGATACTGCCCACTCCCTTACTTGACTTAAGCGGCCTGATTTGATAGTAGGTATTGTCAAAAGGCCCTCCAAAGTAAGTTCCTGTGGTTTAGGTAATAAAAACAAAAAAGGAAACACTCTCTCTCACCCAATTCTCGCTGAGCCAATCCCCCATACTGTTCGAGACTTATATCCTGGACTCTTGCACGGGTATCTACTGGCATCTCAACCTTTGTAGCCCCTAACTACTAGATCCTGTTATCATTATGACTTCCATTCAAATTCTCCCTAGATTTGTCAAAGGGAATGAGGTCATCAACTGGTGACTAAGACTTCTCTGCCCTGAACCACCAGAATCCTCCTGCAAATCCTCTACTGCTACTTCCTTGCAAGTCAGACTCATGGAGGCATAAGGTTGCAAACTGCCTCCGTGCACAAACCGCTCAATCAGCTATTCTGTGTACTGTGAACTATTTCAGAAGTACACCAATCAGAACAGAGTAGAAGCAGATGAGGGTTCAGCAGGAAAGCTTTTAACTTTGCCTTTCCTTTTCACCATATGAACCAGTCAGTGGTAATTTCAAGGCAAAACCATGCAGCAAGAGACCTCGTGAATGCCCACCATCTTGCTTTGCCACTGAAAATCAGGCTATTTTAGAGGTATTTTTAAAAAGAACAAGCACCAAATTATACAGAGCTAAAAATTAGAAGGATAAAGACTTGGAGTGTGTTTATGCTTGAATTGGGAAAACACAAATGATTGTAAATTTCTGGGAGGTAAAAAGAGGTCAGTTCTGCTGTGGCCAGCTGTAGTCAAGCTTTTCCTCCTACCCCATGTGTGACCTCTGTCCTGAATTGCAGGACCATCCTCTGTAGGGATGGGATGCAATTTAGAGACATTGCTAATTTGGTCTTAGTGAAGATCAGTTAAAATATGTTGGCTTGCTAGGCCATTTGTTAGGAAATAAACTGAGACAAGATGGCTCATGTCTTCATAAAGAGCAGAGTATGGAGGAGAGGTTCTTAAAATATGCTTGTGGTAGTTAACTGTTTTGCTGCTGTACAGTTCAGTGACTCAGTTTGATTTAGTTTTAATCATAAATGTGTGTGTTTGGAAGAGGACTATAAATCAAATAATGTTAAATGTACTGAACAGCTCTGTCTGAATTCTACACTCTAAAGTCCGCTGTGCCTTATTTTTGAGTACATCATTAAAATATACTTATTACTAGGGTGGAAGTACATTTAAAAAACTTAAGAACCAGCCATATTTTTAGGAACAAGGAAACATTATTTTTTTCTAATTCTTCACTTTTTTGTTTTGCTTATTTTATTTGTGTTATTTTCTTATTTTATTCTAGTTTTGACTCTTGAGTAATTTTACTTTTTCATGCTTGTTTTTTGCTTTTCTGAATTTTAGAGCACTTGCTGAATTCTAGCCACCCAGGTAACCTGCCTCCTGGGACTTTTCTAGCCTTGCTTGGTATTTCTTTACATTATTAAAAATTGCTGGGAGCACTTAGAGCAGAAACTTCTGTTCCCTCTCAAAATGCACACATACAAAGATTAAAAACACTTATCCAACTGAACTGGCCCTGTGTCATGGGCTGCAGTGCTGGGGATCCTGATCTGTATTCCCCGCTTTACTTCCTCCCTCCCCCATCCGTTGGGACCAGTTTGGCTCTCTGTACAAACATGGAGCTGGTGATTTCAGGTTTGGAAAAGGAAGAGAAGACAACTGTTGCTCCGTAGTGGTCTCTGCTGGCCAGTGAGTGGTGCTAAAGTGCACCTCTGAGGAGGTCTTCCTCAAGCACTTGGGTCAGTGAGTGTTTCCAGAGCTGCCTGGGGATGAGGAGATGGAAAGGTGGAAAGGAGGGGTGAGGGAAAAGTAGAAAATTCTTGATTACTAGTGTGTAGCAGATGGACTCAGGACCAATGGGTATAGTGTACTCCTGATAGCAGTTGGAGACAGATCAGATTTCAATCTGATGTCAGCCCCAGTACATATACCCCATGCAGGAAGTGCAGCTCTTCAGTATTTTCCATCTCCATAGCAGTTAGGGACTCTATGCACGCTTGCTCAGCGTTAGAGTAATTTTACCAAAGAAAACCAAAGGTGGGTCCTAGCCATCATTCGAGAGGGATATTACCTGGATTTCCACCCCCCCCCTCCGGAGAAGTTTGTGGAATCCCCCTGCCAAAACCCTTCCAAGAGGATGGCAGTGGAAGCTACACTGACCAGATTGCTAGCCTTAGAGGCTATAACACCAGTGCCCACACAACAAACAAATATTTTATCGTTCCCAAGAAAGAAGGAATGTTCAGGCCCATCCTGGACCTCAAGTCGGTCAACCACCACCTGAAGATTCCTCGCTTTCGCATGGAAACCCTATGCTCGGTAATAAGGGCGATACAACCGGGAGAGTTCCTTACATTCCTGGACCTGTCGGAAGTCTACCTACACATTCTGATCCATCAAGAGCATCAGCGTTTTCTACGCTTCACAATCCTGGACCGTCATTACCAGTTCCAGGCACTACCATTCGGGTTAGCCACAGCACCCCGGACGTTCACCAAGATCATGGTGGTAGTGGCAGTGTTAGCAACACTGAGGAAGGAAGGAATCCTTGTACACCCTTATCTAGACGATTGGCTGATCAGGGCGAAATCCCCAGAGGAAAGCCGCCAGGCAACCAACCTAGTCAAAACCCTACTGGAGAGCCTCGGGTGAGTGGACAACACAAACAAGAGCTGCCTGCAGCCCTCCCAATCTCTAGAATACTTGGGAGTCTGGTTCGACACCAAACAAGACAAGGTCATCCTGACACCGACAAGGAGATTGAAATTGATGACCCAGTTGCGAACCCTGTTGAGCGAACTTCGCCCCACAGCATGGGACTACCTACAGGTCCTCTGCCTCATGGCATCCACACTGGAAGTAGTGCCGTGGTCAAGAGCTCACATGAGACCCCTACAGCGCTCACTACGATCACGATGGAATCCACTGTCCCAGAACTACACTGTATGTCTTCAGCTCCCGGACAAATTTCGGACCCAACTACGATGGTGGCTCCAGGAAGGCCATCTGAGCCAGGGAGTGAGACTATCCTCACCATCCTGGATCCTGCTCACCACGGACGCCAGCCTACGAGGATCAGAGCTAACCGCCCAGGGGCAATGGAACAAAAAAGAGTCTGGGTGGAACATCAATCGCCTGGAAGCCCGGGCAGTCAGACTAGCCTGCCTACGGTTCAGTCACAGACTCAGACACAAATCAGTCAGAGTAATGTCTGACAACGCCACAACAGTGGCCTACATCAACCATCAGGGAGGAACCAGAAGCCAACAGGTATCTTTGGAAATAGACCCCCTAATGTCATGGGTGGAAGCGAACCTTCAAGAGATCTCGGCCGTCCACATCGCGGGGAAAGACAACGTCGCTGCGGATTACCTTAGCAGAGAAAGTGTAGACCCAGGAGAATGGAGGCTGCCAACCACAGCATTCCAACTGATAGTAAACCGTTGGGGAACACCAACATGGACCTCCTGGCAAACCGGTCCAACGCCCAAGTGCCCAGCTTCTTCAGCCGCAGGCGGGAACCCCAGTCCCAGGGAATTGATACCCTGGTACAGACCTGGCCACAGGAGACTGTTATACGCCTTCCCGCCGTGGCCCCTATTGGGCGAAATCATCCACAAGATAGAACACTCGGGAGGACACAGCATTTGCAAGGGCAAATTGCCCGTGACTCCCACAGTTCGGGAGTAGCTTTTTTACATCCCATTGGTCCTGAGTCCATCTGCTGCACGCTAGGAAATGGAGAAATTACTTACCTGATAATTTCGTTTTCCTTAGTGTAGACAGATGGACTCAGCATCCCACCCATGGCTGCCGTTATTTATGGAATTCTCGGGTGACATCCCCGAGAGCAAGTAATTCACGGGTAAGCCAAGCTTTCCTCCAGCTAGAACACCCATCCTACCGGATGTCGACGTTTCTCGGTTGATGGCATTGGCGGTCTCCAGCTATAGCCAATTCAACCAGTTCAAATTAATAAAGTTAAGCAAGTTATAAAGTTAAGCAAGTTATAAAGTTAAGCAAGTTATAAAGTTAAGCAAGTTATAAAGTTAAGCAAGTTATAAAGTTAAGCAAGTTATAAAGTTAAGCAAGTTATTCAAATTATTCAGTCATACATATATCCACAATGCTTTTTGAGGAGAATACTGCAGAGCTGCACTTCCTGCAGGGGTATATGTACTGGGGCTGACATCATATTGAAATCTGATCCGTCTCCAACTGCTATCAGGAGTACATTATACCCATTGGTCCTCAGTCCATCTGTCTACACTAAGGAAAACAAAATTATCAGGTCCGGTTCTCCTGGCTCGGTGTGAGGTGAGAGCCCACTGTTCTGTGCCCTCTCTGGCACGAGCGGAGCGTTCTTTCGTTGGTCGGAGCGCCCAAATCGACGGGTGAAATGACAGGTACCAGCGCACCCAGGATACTGTATAGGCGCTGTATTAAGCGCCTATACAGTAAAATGGGTTGCACAGGCCTAACGCTTTGCATACGCGGCTTGCATTTGCAAGCAGTTTAAATAGAGTATCGAGCGGTATGTGATCAGAACAGTGCGTGGGGCAAACGAGGGTGCGCCCAGCACTACCGCACTCTTTCTAACGCGGCCTTACTGTATCGACTGTATCGACCCGTAAGTTTTTATAGATGAATGGGTGGTGTGGTTCTTGTAAGAGACTGAATCCAGGATTATTGAGCCTTCGTTTTAATCCAAGGTTTGGGGTTTTATCCTTGGGTCTGTAGATGGTCAGTGAAATTAATTTTGTTGACGTAAGGGTCTAGCCCCTGTTGGGTTTACAGCACCTGAAGTTTAATTTTAATTGAAATACTAGTTACAGGGTGTCTGGTAGCTGTTGTGGCTCAGCACCATCCTCCTCTGTCTCTTAATGGTCTATAAACACCTCAGAAGGCTGAACCCAGAGCATGCTACTCTTTTTACTTAACTTTAGTGTGTTGCATCTTCACAGAGATATTAATATAGCCCTGCCTGCCTTAAAACTGTCAAATGGAAATACCAAAGGGACCAAAACAGTCTCTACACAAGCAGTTGTGATTATGGTCATCTACCAGAGTGTTTCCAGATATAGGACAGAAATAAGTCCTCAAGGTAGATATTGCTTGTACGAATCATCACCAAGGAAAACCATTTAAGAAAAGCAGTGTCTGATCATATATTGTGTACTAATGTTTGATCGAATGTATGCATGTATTTTTTTAAACAACTCTGGTGTGTAGATGTATCTTGCAAGAGTCCAGAATATCAGTGCTGTTTGGTTAACTGCATTCTATTTTAATACTTTTATTTTAAGATTTGTGGGATTAAAATGCTGGAAATTGGATGTTACCTGAAATTTTGCTGTGCATGAGCATGGTATGCAGCCTTTTTGAGCATCAGCCTATGGTTGGGGGTGGGAGGGTTCTTATTGCTGTAGGGAAGCAGTAATGTTGCTTTCCTTAACCTGATTCAAATAGCTTTAATTTTTCACTTTTTTTTTGGTACCTACATTGGTTATATGTTTGCATACATATGCATTGCAGTCAGTATTTTAGCAAACCTAATGCTATGTTAATATAATTTTTAGCTATTTGACTTCAGCATTGATTCCACTCCCCCAGACCTCTCAAAGGTAGAGCAGCAGGGCTTCCCAAACCTTTTAGTGACAAGTCACATGACCTCAGGATGACCAAAACAAATTAGCATGGGTGTGGTCCCCCTCCAGCAATTGCACCACTCTTACCCTCTCTGCACTCTAATTGTCCCATCCCTCAACCTCTAGCCTCTCTAGTTAATCCTTTCTTTTAACCTCTATTCCTCTAGAGGACTTCTCTCAACCTCCATCCCTCTAGCTGATCTTTGTACACCCCCTTCCAGTTCTTTTTGCATCCTCCCAGCTGATCTATCTCTCCTCCAAACATCTTTAATACCCTCAATTGATCCTATGTCATCCCTTTACTCTTTCACTTCCTCATCTCCCCTTCAGGACCTTCAGTCCTTCTCTCACTCCCCCCCCCCCCCCCCCCCCCCAGGTTTATCCCTTCTCAGACCCAGATCCTCTTACATCTCTCAATCTATCCTCTGTCATTCCCCCCTCAAACTCCTCCTGTATCTGATCGCCTCCTCCAAACAGCCCCCTGGCCAGGGTCAGCGGCAGTATTATTGATTGGGCCCAGGCCAAAGGTGGATGATTCTGGTAGGAAGAGAGGGTGGGTAGGATAATAAGGGCAGCACTTTATTTTTCTTGGGTAGGTTCTATGGTGCATGGGGATAGAGGAGCACTGGCAAGCTCCACTGTCTCATGAACTGAACCTTTCACTCCCTGCATGTTGGTTCAAAGCCGGATGGTGATATGCCAGTGGCAGCAGCATTAGTAATGAAAGTTACCTTGGGACTTTATGAGCCAGTGCAAGCTCACAGGCTCTGCAGTGGCCCTTATCCCTCCTGATGCAGGGTTTCCTGTTAGCACTGAAATGGAAGGACAGTGCCACTTCAGGGTCTAGGAGTGCATGCTGGCTCACAGACACCACATTGCTTGGTGTCTGAAGAGCGCTGTCTTTGGAGGCACTTGTAACCTTAGCTGAAGGTTTTGTGACCCCGTTTGAGGTCCTGACTCAGTTTGGGAAGCCCTGCAGTAGACATTTTTCCTCAAGAATACTGAGACTAGGTCATGAGAAGTGGGGTTGAAATCTGGGCTTAATGATCTAAATCTCTGTGCTCATACCACCACACTAAATTTTCAACACAAATCTGGAGAATTTGTTTTTATAGATTGCAAATACTGAATTTCCTACCAGTTGTGACTTGGGGGTGGGGAAAGAGAAGGGAGAGCAGAGGAATCTTATGAGTGATAAAATTTACTAAACAGTGGTCAATTTTTTTTTGTTTTTCTCCAGAGATTTGATGGAAGGGATGTTATTAACAGTTTGAATTTATCACCTGCCTTTTAGAATAAGAAATTCAACAATTTGTTTATTATGGTAATTATACATAAATTCTACAGAAGGGAAGATGGACAATATTTTTACTAATAGTTTGAGGTCTATGTTTGCAACAGTGATCAGTGTGGCTGGTTTTGCATTGGAAATGTCGGCCAGTTATATTGACTGGAGCATTTCTGATGCATAAAGCCCTGATAAGCAACTGGCATATTGCCAAATGGAAGGTTTTGAATTGCACCCCATAGTCTTTGAACTTTGCTGCAGTTGGAAAACTTTTTATTGCAAAGTTGGAATCCTAAAGATCTTGTACTTGGAAGCATGTTTGGTTTGTAGGGTCTGTAGAATTGTGAGACTTGTTAAAGCAACTATGTTGCAGACTGCTGCAGTGTTCAATTTGTGAGACTCAGGGCTGATTTAATAAGTTGTGCAAAACCTACTGCGGGTTTGTGCGCGGGAAATTACGCTTGGCTTTCTGCGCTATTCTTATGCACATATGTAATAATGTGTTTAGCACAGGAAAAATGTGCGCACATACCCATGCCATAACCTGTGGCAGGTTTTGCATGAGTGCATGTAAAGGAGATCATTATCTGGTCACAGGCTTTGCAGGGAGCTGCACTAAGTGAGCGATTGTTTAGTGCGGGTTTTTGAAGTGGATTTTTTAGTGCCTGGGTCAGGGCAGGAGTTAAGTGAAAGCACCTGTCTGGAGGCCCTTTTACTCCATTGCTGGCATTAGCTTTGTTGAGCTACTTTAAATTCCCTTCATTTCCTGAATAGTTTTCTGATGCCAGGTTGAATGTCTGTGCAGCATTTTTTTTCCTCACTGGATGCCTGGGGCTTGCTTATTGCGATCGCTCCTACTGCTTTGGTGGCTTTTGGTCCCGCTCCAGGTCTTGGCAATGCTGTGGCTCCGAGCAGTGTTGGCACTTGTCTGTAGCCTTTGGAGATCGCTGAGTGGCCCTGGGTGCCCGGCAAGGAAAAAGCTGCATGGATACACAACCGCACTAATGCCAGCAATGGAGTAAAAGGGCTGGTAGGAGCTGAACCAATTTATCTTTGAATAATGTGGAGCCAATATAATCAGCAGTAAGTTAGAAATATCCCATGCGAGTCTGCAACATTTTTTTTCAGTTAAGCCTATTTAGTGCCGGGCTTTCATGCGGGTCTTGCGTATATCTAATTTGCATACTGCCCCCTTATTTCATCCCAAGGAGATGCCTGCTTTTGCTGCATATGCTAAAAACCCCCCAAAAAACTACATGTATAAAATTTGCGCTGATTTCAGTATTGGTCTTATTTCATCAGCCCTGGGTAACTATGATAATAGGAGTAGGGGGCATTCCATGAAGTTAGCAAGTAGCACATTTTAAGACTAATCTGAGAAAATTATTTTTCACTCAACGCATAATTAAGCTCTGGAATTTGTTGTCAGAGGATGTGGTTAGTGCAGTTAGTGTAGCTGGGTTCAAAAAAGGTTTGAATAAGTTCTTGGAGGAGAAGTCCATTATCTGCTATTAATTAAGTTTACTTAGGGAATAGCCACGGCTTTAATTGCATCAGTAGCATGGGATCTTCTTGTGTTTGGGTAATTGCCAGGTTTATTTATTTATTTAAAAACTTTTCTATACCGTCGCTAAGTCATGTACCATCGCAACGGTTTACAAATAGGCACAAAATAAGGTAGGTATAGGTAGTTTAACGTACATTTAACAGGTGCCATTTACAAACTGTTACAACATCATTAATAAAGTCAAAATTTTGGGTAGTGGTGGATTAGTCCAGGAAAGTTATTGAGATACTTCTATTTTGGTCTACATCTTAACTGTATTATGTCTTTGTAATAATGTAATGCCATTTATTCTTAGTTGCGCTTTTCTGTATTTTTCGTTCTCTCACTCACTCTCTACCCCCTTGTTTCTTTTGGAAAGGCTTGTTTATAGAGCCATGTCTTCAAGGTTTTCTTAAAGGATTTGATATCACTCTGTAATCTGAGTTCAGTGGGCATTGTGTTCCATAGAAAGGGTCCAGCCAGGGATAAGGCCCTTTCTCTTACTTGGGTTAGTTTTGCCGATTTTTACTGTAGGGATTGTTAGTAGTGCCTTGTTAGCTGAACGAAGGTTCCTTTGTGGGACATGGACTCGTAGGGCTGTATTTAGCCAGTCTGCTTCTTTATCATATATTAATTTGTGTATGGTGCATAAGGCTTTGTACTTTATCCTGTATTCGATTGGTAACCAGTGTAGTTCTGCTAAAGTTTCTGTTATATGGTCCCTTCTTTTTTTTTCCTGTTAGTATTCTGGCTGCAGTATTTTGAAGTATTTGGAGTGGTCTTATTGATGAGCTGGGGAGTCCTAGTAAGAGTGCATTGCAGTAATCAGTACTGGAGAAAACAAGTGTTTGTAAAATTGTTCTGAAGTGGGTAGGTGAGAGTAATGGTTTCAATCTTTTAAGGATCATGAGTTTTGCGTAACCTTCCCTTACTTTTAAGGATATGTGTTGTTTTAGGTTGATTTCTGGATCCATTATTATGCCCAGATTTCTCACTTTTTCTGCAAGTTCTATTTTCTGGTTATTTCCTAGAGTTATTGGGGTTTTGACGGCTTGGTTTGGCTTCTGTTGGAAACAGGATGCTGGGCTTGATGGACCCTTGGTCTGACCCAGCATGGCAATTTCTTATATTCTGAACTTAAATGCATATGAATGTACTGTATTGGTAAGTGAAAACCAAATGGAGATGGTCAAGTATATTCATCTAAATGTTGATTGTGGGTCTGGCCTGTAGGGTTTGCATCCATTTCAGACTTTGAACATTTTTTATTTTCTATTTTCAGCAGTGAAGTCAGGCAAAGCAATATGTTAGACCTTTTACTAGCTGTGGTCGCTACTCTTATCTGACTTGTTATATATATGTATTTTGCAGTTAGTTTAAATTAAAGCTGTAGATTTGGACAGTATATTGGGAAAAGGGCAGATGTAGATTCTGGTTGGTAAAGTAGCAATACATATCGCGGAGCTTTAAGTTTTTTTTTAATTTTCCCTGAATTGGGAAGGATTGCATTACTAACTGATGATAAAACCATGCTACAGCTAACAAGGTGGTGTATAGCCTTAATTTTTATCCTTTCCCCCCTCCTCATATCCCTCTATCTACTATCCTTCAGTATGTCGAGGGCTCTGAGGTGCACAGATAATGCTGGCAGGGGGTTCCCCGGCAGTGGCAAACATGTTCCTTCACATCCTGGGCCTGAGCACACCACCTACATTTTACATACCAGTCTCAATAGATAGTGCATCCACAGGGCCACCTCATAGTTGGCCAGTTTTTATATAGAAGTTTGACTCTTCCAACTTTTTGTGACTTAATTGTTTGCTACTTTTAATTCCTAGTTTTCTAGCTCCTCAATTAGATACATGTAAGGGGCGTTTTGTATTCTGTAAATGTTTTCATTGTGTTTTAAATTTCTGTATTAAACTTCTTTCCCTTTATTTTGTGTCTTACTTCTTGGCAGTGGTCATTTTAGAAGTATGTGCACTTGACAGCAGGGCTGGATTTAAAGTTTTGGCGCCCATAGGCAGAGGACCAGAGGAGGGGGGTTCAAAGTCCTAAATTCAAGACACCTTCATAATTTGGTGCCCTAGGCATGTGCCTATGTTACCTATGCCTAAATCCAGTCCTGCCTGAGAGATGATGGTTATCCTGTTTTTTTAGATCCCTATAAAAGGTTTTTGTCTGCATGGGTCTTATGTTATATAGCTAGTAATCTTCATTGCCGGCTTTTATTTTATTTTTCCTGGGAGTTTCAATGTTAGAACAAAAAAAAAATCAGTAGAATGAATTTATAATATAAAGGAGAAAAATCAGTGGAAAAGTCATTTTTTCACCAATTTTTTTTTTCTTTTGTGATAACATAGAAATTCCCAGGGAAAATTAAAAGCTCCCATTTCTTTCTTTCCTGCAGCTCCATTAAAACACAGGCTAAGAGCAGCTTATTCGCTACATGTTTAGCTCCCATTTTGCAGACTTGGGCCTCCTAGGTGTCCGTTTAGCATCCATTGACCTCTGTCCTGCGCTGGCGGTGCCCTTGGAAGAAAGCACACATTTGTTACAAAGCCTTTGCTGCTGCAGACTTCTGTCAAGCAGAGTCTTGCTAGGGCTAGCCATTGATCACACAAGCGTTGCCTTCACCATCTTTTAGTTTCATATCTGCGGTTTCTTCCTTTCCTGTTAGCTGCTTCAAAGACAGCAGTTCCTTGCAGGGCACAAGACTGAAATCTTCTTTTTGCTGGGATTCCCAGTCTGAGTGCAGGTGCAGAGATGAAACCACAGCTTCCCTCCCCCCCCCCCCCCCCCCCCCCAGTGTGTGTTACTAGTCAGTGCTCTTGTGTGTTGCAGCACTATGTTTTCTGTTTTTGTTAAAGCATGTCAGATTTAATAGGTTGAAAAATTGACAACAAAAACCTCCCTTCCTTTTTTCCTCACAAAGCCCATACTTGACAAAAGTTAAGTCTATTAGCTCAGTCACTAAAATGTAAATGTCTCTGTCCAGAAGACAAATGCCATTTATAGTATGCTTGGCTTCATTTTAGTTTGAACACCACCTTGCTTACAGTCGAGTCTCTTTAGAAGAGCTTCTGAAAATGTATAGTAACCCAAAGTAACAGACTTCCTTTTTGTTTTCCAAGGAAAGTCAGATTTTTATACTGCTCAAAATAGTTTGGTAGAGATATATCGCTTGTAATACCATGGGCTCTAATGAATGGTGAGGAGCATTTTCCGAGGAAATATCCAGGTAATTTGATGGTTACTTAAGTGAATTGCCCTCCTGACAAGCGTTCCAGAAGATGGTTAGATCTTGTTGCAGGAAGGGAAGTGGTGCATATGAGGATTTCATTTTGAAATGTGCACTTTGCAGCTGCAGAGTTTCTCTTTGAAATGAACTTGGAGGTCTGTGGGTTCGAAATATGTGCAGAATATCTAGGCTAATGAAAAACTGTCCCCACCATGTAAGCATACAAATTTGTTGGATTTTGAGTGCATCTATCTAGATTTGTCTTTTGACTGTTGTAATATGCTGACAAATCAAGAATAAGACTAACTGAGGGCAAATCATCAACAAACAAAGCATTTTGAATTTTAAGGAAGCAATCCAGCATTGTTTGAAGTGCCACTTACTTTTTAGTAGTCACACACGACTGTGATTACTATGTTTAGAAAATGGGCTTGGTCTTCTAAAACAGCCATTAGGAGCCTCTGTTCATATATAGGCTTGTTTGGAAGTTCTGGATCTGATGCATGACATATTCTGAGGAAGTGTGGAAAACTAAACGTTCCTTAGTCTTCACCAGCAAGAAATCTGGTTGGGGAAAATCTTAGCACTCTGACAAAAGTACAGTTTATTACATATAGAATATATGCATATATATATATTTAGAAAAATAAATGCTTTTTGGGTAGCTTGAATGGTCATTGGCAAAATGCTAGAAACTATTAAATTCCATCTTTATCCCAGTCTAGTTTGGCTCTTCCATATTTTCTAAGATTATTACTGTAAATGAACACATTACCATAAGGCTGATTTTTGGAAAACTTTAAAAATAGCTTTTTGTCCTTTAACCAGGGTTCTTCTGATAGTGGGAATTTGAATTCTGAAATTAATGCAGCTCCTTCTGTGAAATTGTAGTGGTGCAGGAATTGCACCAATTGTGTATCAGAATGCAGCTCCACATAAAAATGTATAAAAAGAATATTAAAATGCAGCTGCCTGTAGAAAGCAATTTGTCTGTTTTGTTTTTATGTAATCTGAAAATCTGCAGTAATTCTTAAAAGCTGTTTCAGCAGATAAGATGTTCAAACTGTATTTTCTGCTATCGGGAGATGTTAATGGTATAAATAGTTTGCTTATAGACAATAATACTTTTCTAGAAGGCTTTAAACTCCTGATGTTGATCACTTTTCTAATATTGGTACATTTTCAGTATTTGTCTAAATACTGCAAAGTGCCTTTAGCACAATGTTTCCCAACCATCATTCCTTCAGTCCTGATCAGGTGTGCCACAGAAAAGTCACCACTGCCTGATGCTCAGATCCAGACCAGCACTTTGGGATCTGTTTTCAGCACCTCGCAACAAGAGACACCAGCGGTGGCTCTTCAACTTGTCAGAGCTCTTTTCTGAGAACATGTGTAATTATGCATGTATTTTCTTCCTAGCTACAGTATGAGTCCTGGAATGTGGTAATTAATGGGCAGTATGCAGGGCATGGATAACTAGCACCTGCTTTGTGCTGCACCCACATTGCATACAGCACCACCTCCTCTTCCCCATCTGAGTCCTTCCAGCATCTGTGCTTACCCAAGGCTGAGTGAGCCAGGGAGAGTGTGCACCGAGCACTGGATGTGACTCAGTGTGAATGATAGAAATAGCAGTGGAGGAGCTCTGCAATCACATACAGCAGCCAAGGTAACTAACTGAACCGGCTGCCTGCACCTTACTAATATTTCCCTTCTCCTGAACTTGTATAGAGGGGGAACTGGTTCATCCTGATGGGTTCATAGGTGTCTTTGCCCTTTCTCTTCCTGTGTTTTAAAATTTTTTGAGACACACTGGTGAGGCTTTCACTACTTCCCTAACTCTTTCTGTGTCCACGCTGCCTGCTCTTTAGAGGTTGGTGTGCCGCACAACACTTTTTTGTAAATGTAGGTGTTCCTCGGGCAGAAAAGGTTGGGAAATGCTACTCTAGCATTAGCCGTCTTTTCATTGTGTTTGTGTGTGTGTGTGGGGGGAGGGGGGGGGTAGTTTCCAGTACTTTCTCTAGCTTCTTTACCTTCTCATGATGAGTAGTTGGCATTATTCTGTTACCTTATTCTAGAGATAAGTAGAGCTTTTCATATTTCATGAATACAGAAAGCATCCGGTTCTCTAAAGTTCCCTCCTTAATTAAAATGCTGTGGTGACAGGAGTCTGAAATTAGCATATTTGGAAACCATTTCAGTATGGTGAAAATGTTTTAAAACATTTTAATTCATTACATCTGGTCTAGTAAGTAGTCAAACTTTGTAAAACAACATTTAACTTTTTAGAAGCATATAATAATCATTTTAGGAAGATGCGCATGGTATTTAAACAGGAATGAGAGGGTTCCAATGCAGCCTAATCAATACATGCACTATTTACCAGAAGCTCTGAGGAGCTGGCTATCTCTGTGTGTCTATTACCATATTTATAGTGCTTCACAAGTGTCCAGAGTGAGCTTTAGGAGGCGAAACAGATTTGGATTGAAATGACTATATTTTTGCTTGGCAGTTCCCTGCTGCTGCTTTGGGCATCTGATTCAATTGGAACTGGCCTCTGTCGGGCCAAGGCACTATGAGCCTTGGGTTTTTCCACTTATTTTTTATATCCCTATCAACCTCCTTGCAGTGACAGTCCTCAGCCATGGGCCAAGCACCAAGTCTCCTTGTGTTTTTATTGTACACCACCTTGATTCCATGCAGGGCATAGTGCAGAAGTCCTAACTTCTCTGATGTATTTCGTAGGCTCTTTGATAGTGGCTCTGAATTCTTTTGGTGCTTCTTGACTTGTCTGCAGCTTTCAGTACTGTCTGTCATGATATCTTGCTTTACATGCTCGGAGAAATAGGAATAGCTAATACGGTCTTCAACTGGTTTACTTTCTTAAAATGATGTAAACAGAAAGTAGTCATTGATAATAACGAAACTATTCTTTCTGATCTAAAAACGGGAATTCCTCAAGGATTGGCCATGTCTGCATCCTTGTTTAATGTTTATATTGCTCCAATTTGTAAAATATTTTCAGGTCTAGATGTGAATTATCATATTTTTGCTGACGATATACAATTCTATGTTCCATTTGCGAGCTCCTTTGTGACAACATTGAAAAAAAAACCCAACTATTATTGCAATTAATCAATGGTTAAAAGAAAATAAGCTATCTGCTGAATATGAAAAAAACCCTGAAATTCTCTATCTGGGCAGAAATCCTAACCAACAGGTATCCTCAAACATCAATGGGATTATAATCCCTATCTAAATCAAGTCTAAAATTTAGGAGTCCTGATAGACACTACCTTGTCCCTCCATCCTCATACAAATCAATTGGTATGGAATTCTTTTTACAAACTCCGCTAATTCGTAGGATATATCCATACATTGAAGAAAATGGTTTAAAAACTATCATACATTCTTTAATGACAGCGATCGGTTATTGTAATATCCTGTTGGGTTTACCTCAAATCTGCGATTCGAGCCCTTCAATACATTCAGAATTCGGCAGCAAGAATAATAGCTGGCAAACTTTTAAGTGAACATATTACGTCATCTTTATTACGCCTTCATTGGCTGCCCATAATATGGAAGGTTAAGTTCCGAGAGGTTCTTTTTGTCTATAAAGAGATTAATGGGCTTGTTTCTGCAGTTTTTTTAATGCAGACCTAAAATTATATCAGGCCACAAGAAACCTCTTGTCATAAAATCCAATTAGTGTTAGAGATACCTTCTTTTAGACTTGTTCGCCTCGATAAATTTAGAGAGTGACTTTTTATGATTCAGGGCCCAACATTATGGAATCTTCTATCATTAGAGACCAAAAAAGTTTCCATTAAAAAATTTAGAAAGTTGGTTAAAGCTTTTTATCTTAGTTAAGCTTTTAGCATGTTGTAGAATAACTGTATATTGATGCCTCAGATATGAGAGAATTTTATTTGCTGATTTGAGAGAGGTCTTCTATTGTTCTTGCCTTTATTGAAGTAGCAATTAGGATGAAGGCATGATGGCCTGGAATGCCTTGGTTGTCTATAATTTTTATATAATGAAGTGGCTATATGTTTTTATTTTTAATAATTATGAATATTTTTATTGTAAACCACTCAGTAGTTGATGGGTGGTATATAAATGTTTTAAATTACTTTATTTGATAAACCTTTAACTAAATAACCTTAAGTCTGTCTGCTAGGAGTCATTGCACAGTGACTATGGTTCCTTCCTCTCCCAGGGGTTGTGAATACTGCCTCTGCGGCATCCACAACCAGCCTAGGGAACAGAGGCCTGTCCCAAGTATTGCACCAAAGTCTTTAGCTATGTAGAACCAGCCTAGGACTTGACTTAAGTCAAGACACTGGCAGTTTGAGCTCTGTGCAGTTGAAGCAGAGACTGCAGGGCAATAGGTAAACAGAGAGCAGAAAAAGGATTTGTTTTCTGGACAGCACCATAAAAACAAGAGCTGATTGAACAGAAAATTAGTTGTGGTGGCTGTGAAAATTCTGTAAGAGCTAGCAGGGTATAAAAAGTTATTTAACCTTTGAAATGGTGCAAAGTTGATTGTGCAGTTAAAGTCCATTCCCATAAAAGCTTTTAGTTAATATTTGTTCTGTTCTGCCTGGGTCTGCCCCCAGTCACTGTTGTATGCTTAGTGCTGTGAGGCTGGTGCTGCTAGCTCAGTTTCAGGCATGCAGAATTGGCTTTGCTCAGGCATGTACTACTATAAGGATCTGAATGTGGTAATGAATGGCAACTATTAAAATGCCTTTCCTTGGTCCAGTGCTTGTAAACATTTTTCCTGTGAAGTTGCACTGCCATTTTGCATCTTGTGAAGGAGAAAGTCTTATGCTCCTTTTTTGCAGTGGCAATTAATTTTTGCTTTTGTACACTGCTGACAGTGTACATTCTGCCTTACATGGAACTCGCTCAGCTTTAGATGTGCCTAGAACAAAACTGGGTAAGCTAATGGTTCATTGCGTTAACTATTATAACTTTAGTTTGGAATTAAAAATGGTGTTTAGGACAAAGTTTCTCACTGTCTATTCACAAATTTGTCAGAAAAGGTAAAAAGAAGAAAAAAAAATCTTGGACTGATTTCTGATTGAGTTCAAAACATCAAAGCACATAAAATAGTTGATAAGATAGTCGGAAAGCACTAGGAGCACAGTAGATTAATACACAGTTATCCACATGTTCATGTGTTACTGCCTCTTTAGGCTAGGGAGTAACCCCCTACAAGTCTGTAGAGGAGGACAGTGGGAAAGGCTACAGCTGGACATGGCTCTGAACTCGGTTGTTGGTCTTAGCTTTCTCAAATGCCAGGGTAGTTAGTGGTAAAGTCCTAGGAAAGAGGGGTTATTTTGGGGAGCAAACATGCATGCTGCACAAACTCAGTGCATTTTGCATAAGTAGCCTGTACAATTCTAGAGCTCTTCTTACAGATACTAATGATAAGATGAATTGCATGTCTGAAGAATCTTTTTAATAGCTCTGCAGCTCACCTGAATAGTGGGGTACATACACAAGTTTGGAAAAACATTTAGGAAATATGGGCATTAGCAAACATTTTTAGGAGCCAGAGATTTTTTTTTTTCCCTCTTGCTTAGTTTACATTTTGGTCTGGTGTCTTTTTGTGTTTGTTTTTTTAAATTTTATCTGCCTTCTCTTCCTTTTCCAGGCTCTATCCCCTCCTTTTCCCTACTTTGTCTGTATCCAGGTGGTCTTTCCCTTTTCTCACGTGCCTTTTCTGGCACACTAGTATAGAGCCTAGTTCTGAGCTCTGCTGGCAGATTTTTAGGCTGGCCTCTGACTTCAGTAGCAGTTTGCTAGGTGCCCAATATCTGCATCGGCGGCTTCTCAGGCCCACGCCCAGCCTTTGTGTCAGATGGCAAATTATAGGTGCCCAGATGTTCTGATGCCTGAGGTTTTCTTTTCTTTTTTTTTCCCCCTGCCCTGTACACACTTGTAGTATTGCTGAGTTGAGTAAAAGATGGTCTTTGAGCAGACCAGACTGTTTAACTACAGTAGCTGCATAATGCAGATATGATGATAAACCGAATGTTAATCAGACCAAAATCATTTTAGTACTCCACTGTGAAGCCAGAGTCTTAATGATGAGTAGCTTGTCCAGTTTTACTGACTATGCCCCCTCCTGTTGCGCCTAATAAATTTTGTTCTTTTCTTGCTAAGATGGTGCGTAGTGATTTTCTTGTTGTCATGGTGGTTCATGACTCTGTGCTGCTAAGGAATTCTGTATTGTCTGTGGTAAATCAGGAGAGAGTAGCAGATATCCGGAGGGGATAAGCATTTTTTAAAGCTGTTAAAAGAAGAAGAGAGGTCAGAGAGAAGAGGTCAGATGACCACTTTTACAGGACAGATATTTTAGCCATGTTACATTGTAGAGCCGTACAGCTTGTATACACACTTACGAATAGAGTAGATAATGATATACTAACTGTAGTCAGACTAATTTAAAAAAAATTTTCTGAGTGCCATTTAGTAGGCTTATTTTCTGATGGAAGGAAAGCAGCAGAACTTAGCAAAAAATGAGTCTGTTAATACTTTGATTTTTTATTATTTTTTTTTTAATGAAACCATGCTATCTGTGCTAATTATTTCTGCAGCATGTACAAATGCTTACTGTTACTGGTGTAATATGTTACCCTTTATTACCTATCTACTAAAGTGATGTAGTATGTCATAAAAAAAAGCAAGCAAGTTCCACTTTTAATGGGCTCTGATTTAGTTTGTACTCCAACTGATTTACTGAAATGTGGTATGCTGAGGCAGTGTAGAAAATGTTGTTGTGGTAGATGTTGCTAATTTTATGTACATGCCCCCGCACTAAAAGTTCTATTTGCAGTTGCTCCTTATGTCTAAATAGACTTTCTTGTAACTTTTCCTTTTTGTCACACATTACAGAAGAGGAAGATGGAGTGTGGGAGAATGGTCTTTCTTATGAATGTCGCACTCTGCTGTTCAAAGCAATCCACAATCTACTGGAGAGGTGTTTAATGAACCGCAACTTTGTACGTATTGGCAAGTGGTTTGTGAAACCCTATGAAAAAGATGAGAAACCCATTAATAAAAGGTAAGAGAACTTCAGAGTGTATGCAATTTCTATTGGATTGCTAGAGTATAGTCTGTATTCTCTGTAGTTTAGAGTTACAGTGAGAGGAGGTAGTCTTGCATGTTAAAGGAAATGATGGCTGTTTAACTTCTTTATACATTTTTTGGGGCCTGCCAGTTTCCTTCTGCTCCTTTTTGGGCTTCCAGCTCAGTCAGAACTGGGTTTGGTATCTAGCACCATGAACCTTCATTTGCAGCTATCCTGGTTTTTTTTTCCTCCTATTTTATATCCTCCCTCCCCAACTCATCTAGCCCAAATCATTGCAGCAACAGTCTTCGGGCAGGGGTCATATACCAGTGCTTCTTCCAGAACCCTGCAATTTTGTGCTGGAAATCTGGAATCTAGGTGCTGCCATTGCACAATGACTGGGACTGTTTCCTCCCAGGGGTTGTGAATGCTGCCTCTGCAGTATGCCCTGCCAGCCCAGGGAGGGGAAGACCTGATCTGAAGGCTGGCCCCAGTTTTTTTTTTTTTTTTTTTTTTTAATTAGAGAAAAATCCTATGTTTTGATAGTCCTTTAAGTTATTACTGGGTAGTCTGTTGCCACCCAGTGATAACTTATTAATAAGTTTTTATATACTGCTTATGCTGGAATGTCCATATTAGGTGGTGTACTGTAGAAACAAGATAGAGCTCCAAAATGCATGGTAATGTCTTAAAGTCCAAGCAATAAGTAGAATGAATGTTTTCCAAATCTTTGAGATGACAGAAAAAGAGACCACTTAATCTCCATATGTAAACCCCTGAAGGATAACAATTGGAGGTTGAAGATCCACTTCTGCTCACATCTGATCAGTTGTTCGGGCAAATTCCCACCTCATAGGGAAGAGTAATGTCAACCGCAAAGAACCTAAGGTCTGAGAGGGAATGTGTGGCCTGTGTCCAATGTGTTACGCAGGGAGCAAATTATAATTGATCAAAATCGTGGTTTTCTAGCATGTAGCCAGATGGCTCAAGACCAGTGGGTTATGCTTCCCTGCCAGCAGATAGAGACTGAGTCAGATTTCAAACCTGACTGTCCTAAATACACCCCTGCAGTGACCTCAGCCCTTCAGTATTTCTCAGTCTCCAGCAGATGATGGATGTACCTTTTCCCTAAGGGGATTGCTTTACTTCTTGGAAGGAGAAATTCTATATTTAAATTGGAGAAAAAAATTGGTCCCTGCTCTCTAGCAGTGATACCTAAAGGTCCCTCCCCTAGTTGAGAATTCCTGAGGCGATTTCTGAGATTCTTCAAAGTGTGCTTTGGTCCGGTAGCTGGTTCCTGGTGTGGACTTTGTTGCTAAGGCAGCGGGTGCAGGAAACCGAGCGCAGCGGTGATGGCCAAAGCCCTTTCCCCCCCTCAGCCGGAGACCGTATCTGTACTCAGCCAGTAAGTGCTGAGCCCAGGTCAGTAAAGAAGAACTCCTCCTGATTCAGACACATTTGGAGGGTTTTCAGTAAGACATCCTCTGGTCTCCTAGCTCAGTGCGCCGTACTGACTTTGTTCCCGATCCTGTTAGGGTAAGGGGAAGTGGGTTGAGCGGTGTCCCCCCCCCCCCCCCCCCCGGTGGACTAGGCCCCGCTTTAGGCTTAGTTGCCACACCATGTGGCAGGCTGCGGTAGTGCCATCTTGTGAGCATTGTATTGCCCTCCATAGAACGTTGGTACCTGCAGTGTGTCGGCTGTGCATGTACATATGCGTACAACCCACTAAGCGCAGTATACAGGTAAAGCTGGGTGCATGGCCGGTGCATGAGTCTCGCTGCATCTCGCCTAGGCACCCGAAATCTGTGTGCATAGAAGATTTAAGCGTGAACCGACAGAACACAGGGTTATCGCTGTCAATGGTTCCAGCAGCCAAGAAACATAAGCGCTCTTTCTCCCTGCGCTGCTTGTCATATTAGGGCTTCACAGTCTAACCTGGATTCCAACTTATGTCAGCACTGTGAGGAAGCCCAGGGAGAGTTGGCCTCCTTGGACTTTGCTGAGCCCAGCTCCTCCCATTCAGAGGATGGGTTAGCCACAGCCTTAAGTGGAAGTACTCTGGATCTGATTACACCTGGGACTTGGTATTCTATGGGAGAGAGAAATTCAGCGGCACCTACCCCAGTACCTCCTGGGCTAGGCATAAACCCGACTGAATTCTCTTGGGTGGAATTTTCAAACAGGCGCAATCTGCCAACTCACTTGCACCTGTCCGGATGAATGTCAGCTGGTAAGCCCTTCCTCTCCCAGTCTTATAGGCCAGACCTTAAGGCATGTCTCGCCTCACTAAATATATCCCTGGCAGGGACCCGGATGGCACAGATGAAGAGGAGGATACAGATTTCTTGGAACATAGGGAAATTCCCCCTGGTTTAGAACTGTATCTGACCATGGAGTGGCCTCAGTAGTGGCGGCCAGAAGACAGCTATGGCTGCGGTATTGGTCAGCAGACGCAACCTTCAAGGCTAATCTTACAAAGATGCCCTTTAAAGGATCACTCCTTTTTGGAAGCAAATTGGTAAAGCTGGCCAGTAAATGGAGTGAATATCCAGTTACCCAGCACCCAGAAGATAAGGAAGAGGTTACAGTGCCCCTCGCCTATGAGGGGCCGATCCAGGGGCTCCCAACGCTTTTGCCTTTACAGAAACTTGACATTTCAGAGCTCTTGGCCCTGTGGCAGGTCTCTGTCCTTTCACAGTCAACAGTCTAAGAGAGAGGCAGACTCTGGTTCAGGATTGTCCTGAACCTCCCAAAGAAAATTTGCCAACACACCCTCTGAACAAGGAGATAGGGGGTAGACTGTCCCTATTCTGCCAGAGGTGGGTCTAGATCACGTCAGACAAATGGGTACTGGATGTCATACGAGAAGGACACGTGCTGGAATTTCACAGTACTCCTCTGGACATATTCATGATGTCTCTTTGCCACTCCCAGCACAAGAAGCAGGCAATGGAGACCACTCTTTTTTTTTTTTTAAGGCTCCTCAGGATGAGAGCTATAATTCTAATACCTGTGCCCCAGGAAAATATGGAGTGGTGTTCCATCTATTTCATCATACCCAAGAAGGGAAAGTTCCTTTTGCCCCATCCTGGACCTCAAAAGCATCAACCGACATTTACGAATGAATCATTTCCATATGGAAACCCTACTTTTTGTGATAATGGCTATACAATTGGGAGAGTTCTTAATCTCCCTGGACCTATCCGAGGCTTACCTACATATTTCAATCCGACAAGAACACAGTTTCCTATGCTTTGCAGCACTGGGCCCGCCATTATAGGTTCTGGGCTCTGCCCTTTGTCCTAGCCACTGCCCCCAGATCATTTTGCAAGGTTATGGTGGTCATAGCAGCAGCAGCAGCAGCATTGAGAAAAGAGGGCATCCTGGTCCACCCATATTTGGACAACTGGTTGATCCCGGCCAGGTCTGTGGAAGAGTCTCTGGGTGACCTCCTTGCTTCAGCTCGTAAACCTGACTAATGATTTTTGCCCAAATTGTCCAATTCATAAGGTGGTTGCCTGTGAACTGGCTTCTGAAGTCTCTTTCCCCCCGTTTTAAATTAAAATTTAGAATTTTGGATTTTATATTTTGTGCTTCCATTATAAATGTTAAATCTGGTATTCTCACGTGCATGGACAACTTGATACCACCATTTAGTTAGTAATTCAGTAAAATTTATCACTGGTTAATTTTTGGGTGACCTTGTTTTGGATATCCGGGGTTCCTTTTTTGGTATGTTAAATCAGATTCATAACTTCTTATCTCCAAAGATTTCTACAAAATTCTAAATTTCATAACCATAAGAAAACTAATTGCATGATCTTATGGTCTTAGTGCATTTGTTTCCTTAATGAGAATTAAAATAGAACCAGTTATTTGCAAGTAGAGAACAGGCTGCAGGGCATGCTTAACTGAAAACCGAAAGACTGCAGAGCATGAAAACACTTTGCCCACCTGTATGTTGGTGTATGGTTTTAAGTATTTGTAAATAATAAAAACCACAGCTGCCATCAGTGGTATACCATAATTTGTAATTGTAAGACAGTATTGCACTATGAACATGTTTAGAAAGAAGCTGATGAAATCTTTGAGGCTGCCATGTGTATCTGACAGACATTTTTCAGAGATTCCTTCATAGAACCTGCAGGAAATTAGCCCAGCTTTATCTGTAGTAATGTATGAATCATACAAGGTTTCATTCCCAGAAAGCCTCTTTACTGTACAGTTGTAAATTGTGTGTAAAACTATATTCTGGCATGGCAAATCTTTATAGAGAGGAAAATCATAAGAGTATTGATTTACAAAATGTCGTCTCTTACAATTGTCATATTTTTGATCTGTTCACAAAAGGACTAGGTATCTAGGCATGAATAGATACAGTGGCTATAGAAATTCTATACCCTCTTCCAAATTTTCATCTTTTGTTGCCTTGTTAGTAAAACGTATTAAACTAGTGTTTGTTCCATGTATCCATACATCCTACCCCATAACTGCAAAGTGAAAAATATATTCCAGAATGCCTTAGAAAATAATCTAGTTGGATTAAGTGTCCACACCTTTGCTATGTCTAATCCTAAATACTTAGAGCTCTTGTTTAACTGTTTCCCTTGATGTGTGCTTTTGAAGGCAATTAGCCCCACCTATGTTAAATTGTACTAATTCACATGGAGTCGGGATAAATTTCAGCAGTTCCTGATGGCTGTCTCTGCTGGGTACTGCATTTCAAAACAAAGACCCAACAATGAATGCAAAGGAGCTGTCAAAAGAACTGCTGGAAAAGTTGTGAAAAAACATTGATCTAGGGATGAGTATTAAAGAATTACAAAGTGTGTAAATATCCTTTAGAGCATGGTCAAGACAATTAAGATGTGGAATGTGTATATGACAACATCTGCCCAAGCTGTCTCTCTAAACTAGATGACGGAGCAAGAAGAGAGACAACCAGGAGTCCATTGAAAACTTGAGAGCTACAAACTTCCATGGCCAAAACTGGTCAGAATGTGCATGTGGCTACAATATCTCAAAAAGTCCACAAATCCTGGCCCTTATTGCGAGAAGGAAGCCATTACTCAAAATCCACCTTGAATCTGTTTGGACATATGCAAAGGAATAGTCAGGATCTGTAGCTATATAGCAAAAACTGGGTGGTCTGATGAAACTAAAATAGAACTCTATTTACCTGAATACAAAGCCAATATAGCACATCACCCAGAGAACACCATCCCTACTGTGACGTAGGACAGTGGCAGCATCATATTATGCAAATATTTTTCATTGTCAGGGACTGGGATAATCTTCAGGAATAATGAATGTAAGAAATGTCTTTGTGGAAAATCTACGGCCCTCTGCAAGAAAGCTGAAACTAGGACAATAGTTCACCTTTTCAGCATGACAATGACCTGAAATATACAGCGAAAGCTACACTGGAGTGACTGAGGAGCAAAAGGGTAAATTTCCTGGAGTGGCCAGTCAGAGCCCCAATCTCAAATCCAGTTGAAAATCTGTGGCATGACTTGATTGCTGACCATCAATGCTCCCCAAGGAGTTTGAAAGAGCTTGAACAGTTTGTAAAGAAAACTGGTCTAATACTAATAGGTGTCCATCAACTTTGCACACCTAGATTGATCTAATATTGATACATTTTAACAGACTTATAGTTTAATTACTGCCAAAGGTGCTTCCATCAAATTTGATTCGAGGGTGGGGTGGAAATGTTTTTATTTATATTCTGCTTTTCAGCACTTCAAAACAGATTATATTCAGGTACTATAGGTATTTCCCTATCCACAGAGGGCTTATTGAAAAGTGGGGAAGACTTACCTAGTTAGTAACCAATGATTAGAAGATGATGTGAGAGAGGCTATACTAGCCAAAAGAAAATCTTTCAAAAAAGGGATCTCTATGAAGAAAACATGAAATGGCATAAACACTGGCAAGTTAAATGCAAAGCATTGATACGGATGGCAAAAACAGAATTTGAAAAGAAATTTGTTGTGGAAACAAGAATTCATAATAAACTTT
The DNA here is from genome assembly GCF_901001135.1 of Rhinatrema bivittatum. Classification (NCBI taxonomy): domain Eukaryota; kingdom Metazoa; phylum Chordata; class Amphibia; order Gymnophiona; family Rhinatrematidae; genus Rhinatrema; species Rhinatrema bivittatum. The sequence continues at coordinate 175,604,278 of NC_042622.1, forward strand.
TTCAGGTACAGTCAAAGCAAAAATCCTGCAAAGGGAGTCAGTTGGACCGTTAGATGATTGAGGGATAAAAGGGGTACTAAGGGGAGGACAAGACCATAGCAGAAAGACTAAACAAACTCTTTACTTTGGTCTTTAAGGAAGATTTAAGGATGATACCCATGCCAGAAATATTTAAAAATGATTCAGAGGAACTGAAATAAATCTCCGTGAACCTGGAACATGTAATAGGGCAAATTGACAAACTAAAGAGTAGCAAATCACCTGGACCAGATACATCCCAGAGAGCTGAAAGAACTGAAAAATAAAATTGCATACTTGCTTTTAGTAATTTTGTAAACTGTCATTAAAATCAGTTGTGGTACCTGAAGATTTGAGGGTTGCCAATGTAATGCCAATTTTTTAAGAGGTTCTGGGGTGAGCCAGGAAACTACTGACAGGTCAGCTTGATGCCTGTGCTGGGCAAGATGGTTTAAACTATTATAAAGAACAAAATTACTGAACATATAGACAGTTTAATAGGACAAAGTCAACATGGTTTTAGCCAAGGGAAGTCTTGCCTCACCATTTGCTACATCTTTTTTTGAAGGCATGAATAAAGGTGAGCCAGTTGATATAGTGTATCTGGATTTTCAAAGCATTTGACAAAGTACCTAATGAGATATTCTTGAGGAAACTAAAGTCATGGGATAGAAGGCAATGTTCTGTTGTGGACTGAGAACTGGTTAAAAGATAGAAAATAGAGTAGGGCTGAATGATCAGCTTTCTCAATGGAGAAAGCTGATCATGGAGTACCACTGCTTTTTAACATACTTACAAATTACCTAGAAATAGGAACAACGCATGAGGTGATTAAATTTTATTGATGATGCAAAATTATTCAAAGTAATCACAAGAGGATTGTGAACAATTGCAAGAGGATTTTGGGAGACTGGGCATGCAAATTTCAGAAGACATTAATGTGGATAAGTGCAAAGTGATACATGTATGAAAGAGCAACTCAAATTTATATCTGCACATTGCAAATTTCTACTTTGGGAGTCACCATCCAAGAAAAGGAACTAAGTGTCCTCCTGAATAATGAGTTGAAATCCTCTGCTTATGTGGTGGCTGCCAAGAAAGCAAATAGAATGCTAGGAATTATTAGGAAAGGAATGGAGAATAAAAGAGAATGTCATGATGCTTTGGTAGCACACTGTAGTATGACCACACCTTGAATATTATGTGCAATTCTGGTTACTGCATCTGAACAATATAGTGGAATTTAGAAGAAGTGCAGAGAAGGGTAACAAAGAGATGGAACCATTACCCTATGAGTAAAGGTTAGAGGTCAGCACCTTTCAGCTGGGAGAAGACAGCTGAGGGGGAGATATTATAGAGCAGGGATGGTCAACTCTGGTCCTCGGGAGCCACAAACAGGCTTCAGGATATCCATAATGAATATGCATGAGAGATTTGATGCACTGTCTCCATTGTGTACAGATCTATCTCATGCATATTAATTGTGGTTATCCTGAAAACCTGACCTGCTCATGGCTCTCAAGGAGCAGAGTTGGCCACTCTTGTGATAGAGGTCTGTAAAAGGAGTGGAGTAGGTAAATGCAAATCAGTTTACTCTTTCAAAAAGTACAAAGACTAGGGGACGCACAATGAAGTTACTAGGTATTACATCTAAAATAGAAAATATTTTTACTTGACACTCCTATTATCCCTCACTGACACTATACTCAAAGGTATGGACAAAGGGCATTCCTATCTCCTAGCAATGCTCAACATCTCTTCAGCATTTGACTCCAGCCATAAAATTCTATTAAAGCAGCTCACAAACATCGGCATAACTGGAAATGCTCTCCTCTGGTTTGAATCCTACCTAAAAAATAGACACTACAAAGTCAAATTGGGTACCTTTGAATCTGATCCTATAGAACTTAACCCGCTGTGTTCCTCAAGGCTCCACCCTATCCTCCACACTCTTCAACATCTACATGTTATCCCTCTGCCAACTCCTTTCCGACCTAGGCCTCACCCACTTCTTATATGCAGATGACATCCAAATTCTCATCCCCATCACGGACTCCCTGCCTACCTCATTAACACAATCAATCGCCTACTTACAAATCTCAACCTCGCACTCAACACTGCAAAAACTGAACTCCTCATCTCCCATAATCCGCTCGCCTTCAATCACACTTACTCCAACACCCAACCCCCTCCGACACCTTTCCCACAACACGTGCGAAATCTAGGCATTATCGACAACCAATTGAACTTAAAAACATTCATAAAATCCGCCATGAGAGAATGCTACTTCAAGCTTCAGGTCCTTAAGAAACTAAGACCTCTATTACATCTCAATGACTTTCATACAGTCCTTCAGGCCATAATATTCTCAAAAATTGACTACTGCAACTCCCTCCTCATAGGCCTCTCTACCTCCACCGTCAAATCCCTACAAATGTTACAGAATGCTGCTGCTCGAATCCTCACTAACACACGCAGGAAAGATCACATTACACCCATACTGAGAGACCTCTATTGGCTCCCCATATTCTACAGAATTCTCTACAAAAGCCTCTCCCTCATACACAAGACCCTACACAGCCAGAACTTCCAATGGCTAAACTACTCCCTCCATTTCCACTCGTCCAATAGACCCACGAGATCCGCCTATAAAGGTACCCTGCACATACCATCCCCTAAACTCACACACCTCTCCTCCACAAGAGATCGAGCCTTATCGATAGCAGGTCCCTCAAACTGGAACGCAATTCCTCCTGACCTACGCTTAGAACCATGTACGCAGAAATTAAAAAAAAAAAAATTAAAAAAAAAAAAATTAAAAACATGGCTCTTCAAAGAGGCCTTTTCCTAATTCTTTCTCTTCCTTTCTTTCCCACCCTAAAAAGGCTATACCCCCCTCTCATCTCCCACTCTTTAATTTATTACATCAATCTCCCTCAAAGGATATTTATTTAAAAGGACTTTTATACCGATATTAGTCGGAACATCATATCTGTTTACATCGAACTGTAGGAAGGAAATTACAAAAAACAGGGGAGAGGGGAGCAACAAACCAATAGAGCGAGGAAAGCACATGAACAAATCAATCATGTTTTAATTTCTCTCTCCTAGCTAGTAATTATTAACTCTTGCTATTATATTTATAATCCTTATACTTAACTTATTGTAGCATAACATAAAATAATTGCAAATATTACCTGATATTTATTTCCATTTTTACAATGTTATTTGTAAATGTTACCCAATATCATTTTATTCACCTGTTCCATGTAAACCGATACGATGTGCAAACGGTTATCGATATATAAAAGCCTTAAATAAATAAATTAAATAAGCTCTGCAATTCATTGCTGGAAGATGCAGTAAAAACTGTTATTGCTGGGCTTAAAATTTGGACAAGTTCATGGAAGAAAAGTCCATAAAGCATTATTAAGGTGGACTTTGGGAAATCCACTGTTTATCCCTGAAGTAAGCAGCGTAGACTCTTATCGACCTTCTGGGATATTGCCTAGGTACTTGTGACCTGGATTGGCCATTGTTGTAAACAGGATACTGGGCTTGCTAGACCTTTGGACTGACTCAGTATTGCAAATCTTATAATTGTTGGATTTCTTTTCTTTTTTGGATATATAAATACAATGTTTTGCAATAAAACATTTTTGGCCATGAAAGATGTAGAATATGGTGTGTTGAGTGGGGAGAAAAAACATGTTTAATACAGTGGCTTGCAAAAGAATTCAAACCCCCCCCCCCCCCCCCCCCCCCCCCCCCCCCAAAAAAAAAGCACCAGATTTGTGTGGATTACAAATGGCGCTTACACAGATTGTTCCAGACAGTATGTTTGTTGCAAACCAGTATTCTCTTAAAGTAAATTTTCAAAGTCACAATTCATTATTTCTCTGCATTTTTGTGTAAAAAAATAAATTAAATAAATGCTGCTTGCAAAGGTATTCAATTCCTGTACCGTGAAGCTCCAAATTTACAGATGAAAGATAGTGCCTTAACAGTTGGCCTTTATCTGTGAATCATTAAAAAAAAAAAAAAAAGTCAGCTTTTCTCGATAAGACCCCCCTAATTCAAGTACCATTGGTCAGATTGTAAATCTGAAGGAAAGCTGTGAAAATGAATCCAAAGCAGCATTCTAAGGAAATTAAAGATAAAGTTATAGACATGCACAAGATAGGAAAAGGCTATAAAATATCTAAGTGCTTGGATATCCCAATGAGCACTGTTGGATCAATTGTCAAGAAATGGAAGATGTATCATACCACTCCAACACAGTCTAGACAAGATTGAGCCTCAAAACTCAATGTCAGAGCAACAAGGAGACTTGTGAGGGAAGCCACAGAGAGGCCAATAATCACTTTGAAGGAGCTACAGAGTTCAGTGGCTGAGGCTGGAGTGGAGGTGCACCAGTCAGCCATATCCAAGAGCTCTGCATACAACTGCCTGCATGGGAGGATGGCTAGAAAGAAGCCATTACCGAAGAAAAACCTATCCAAGCACATCTGGAGTTTGCCAGAAAGTATCAGAGTGACCCAGCTAAAATGTGGGATAAGGTTTTGTGGTATGATGAGACAAAAATGGAGTTTTTGGAAAAAATTCAAAAGGCTATGTATGGCCATTCCTCAGCAAACACCATCCCAACAGTAAAGTAAGGGGGTGGCAGCATCATGCTGTGGGGATTCTTTTCCTCAGCGGGGTCTGGGCATCTTGTTAAAATTGAAGGATGGAGGGTGGTACAACATATAGGGAGTTACAAGACAACCTACTTCAGTCTGCTAAAAAGAAAACTAAAACTTGGGAGAAAGTTCACCTTTCAGTAGGACAATGAGCCCAAGCACAAGGCCAAAGCAACACAGGAGAGGTTGAACAACAAAAAGGTGAATGTTTTACAATGGCCAAGTCTCTGTCCAGATCTCAATTCAATCGAGAATCTGTGGCCCTATTTGAAAATTGCAGTCCATAAGCGTCATCTAACCAACCTGAACAACTTGGAGCAAATCTGTCGGTAAGAATGGGCAAAAATCACTCCCAAACAGTGTGCAAAACTGGTAGAAACTTACTCCAACAGACTTTAGAGCTGTTATTGCAGGAAATGGTGGTTCTGCCAAATAGTAGTCTTAAGGGATTGAATACACAAACGGCATTTTTCAGTTTTAATTTTAGTTTACAAAAGTGCAGAGAAATAATGAAATGTGACTTTGAAAATTTAATTTGAGCATACTAGTTTACAAAAAACATACTGCCTGGAGCAGTCTGTATAAGTGTCATTTGTAATCCACACATCTGACTTTTTAAGGAGGTCGAATACTTTCGCAAGCCACTGTTCATGCAAGTCTTAACATACGTGCGCAACAAAATGTGAGAGGGTTCAAGGGGCTGTTGACTTTTTAGTCACTGTAATCGTCATGCCCATCTCATACACATTTCACATTTAAAACCAGTTTCTTAAATTATCCAGTTATACTAATGGGAATGCACTAGCGGCATGTACTGGCAGAGTAGCAGGTGATGCTTTTCTTGTTCTGTAGACGGCTGGAATTGAGAAACGCTGTAAGTAGGACAGAGCAGGATAAACAGCAGGAGCTGAGAGCATTGATCACATGACTGTCTCTTTGGAATATTTGGTTGCTACAGAGACCTCTAAGACAAATTTAGCCCTTTACATCAGAAAGCTAACGCAGCTTTCTCTTGTCTGGCTGGCTGAGCAGCAGTGACAAGTCAGAATTCACTCTTAATTATGTGTGATTGTCTTTTAAATTGTTTCCTAGCTGGCTTTTTTTTTTTTTTTTTTTGTGAATAAAATAGCATGCATAATCTTGGTGTACTTTTTTTTTTCCTTTTAAAATTTCAAATCTTGTGCAAATGTGATTGATTAAAAGCAGGTATTTGGTTGTGGCTGCCCTTTATATGGTTTTATTTGGGTGGGTGGGGGAAGAGGAGCTTTTGACCATCTGGACAGCTGCCATCTGGTGTATGGGCCTATGGCTCTGACTTATGGAGTCCAGCCCTCCAGCAGGACCCTTTGCAATGGCTGTACATAGTCCGGTTTTGTCCATAGTGTGCTGGTTACAAAGAATGATCTAACCTCTTTCCTATCTCTCTTATTCTTCTACCTTCCTTTTCTGCAAGCTTTAAATCACCAGTGGCCTCCTTTGTTTGGGAATATTCCAGGATTGGGGACAGGAGAAAGCAGTTTCTGATATTTGTGTAACCAGAAATGGATCAGTATTTCAGTTTAACCAAAAGATGCAAATTAAATTAATTCATATTCATTTTATGCAGATAACTCATGCATATTCATTTTGTATTGTGCAGTGTGAAAAATCCCTGGCTCTGTATCCAGTGGCTAGTTAATTGCATTGTTGGACAAGGGATATGCATTAAAATCTTACCCTCTGGCTCAGTATGAAATAGCTTTGCTGTGAATGTATGTGCATTACACAGAGGGAGACCAAGTAGAAGAGACAGTTTGAGAGCAGTGTTTGTGGCTGCTTCTGCTAGATTTTGGTAACACGTGTTTCAGCTGTAATAACATTGAAGATTATTGCAATACAGGTCTGGATTTTACAATTTTCATAGCTGGTAAATGTTGAAAAATTTCAACCATGAGCATCTGTGGGTGCATGATAGTTGAGTAGATACTTAGATACTACTTTTTATACAGTCACGAAAATCTGACTTGTTTGTGGTACCAAGGAGTTGTAAAACTGCCTATCCTTAATGTTGGAAAGTTGATTCTACAAAGCTTCCAAGCGGTGGTAAAATGAAGTCCTGGAATCGCTCTAATCTTCCGCCTTCAAACTTGTAGTGGCACAACTGACTTATGGAGAGTCTATTAAAAAAAAAAAAAAAAGCAGCTTTTTTTTTTTTTTTTTTAAAGTGTATTGTGAATATTTCTTGAAAAAGAAAATACTATGAGTAACTTTTATCTTATTTATTTATTTATTTAACTTTTTTATATACCAACATTCAAGACGGTGGTCCCATCATGCTGGTTCACAAGAAACAGGGGTGTAATTATAATAAACTTTACCATTTAAACATTTAAACAATTACCATTTAAACAATAGTGCAGCAAAGCAGTTACATATAACAAGGAAAACAATAACTTGGAATGAGAAGGGAAATGAAGATCAGATAGTTATATATAAGTATAAATAACATTGTAAGAGGTGGCTATTAACGCTAATGCTAGCGGAGCGTGTTGAAAGAAGGAAGTTAGATGGAATTGGAGTTAGGAAAGGCCTGCGTGAACAGCCACGTCTTGAGTCTTTTCTTGAATGTTGAGATGTTGGGTTCCATAATGTTGGACCGGCTGTGGAGAATGCCCGATCTCTGAGCGTGATGTGTCTGGTAGTCTTGGCTGGAGGTACTTGAAGTGATCCTTTGTAAGCATCTCTTTTCGGTCTTGTGGAATGGTGTAATTGGAGGGGGATATGTAGATCGATTGGGGCTAATTGATGGATGTTTTTGAAAATGGTGAGAATGGCCTTGTAGATTATTCTGAAGTGGATGGGCAGCCAATGGAGGTCCATCAAGATAGGTGTTATGTGTTCTCTTCTCCTGGTGTTGGGGAGTATACGGGCGGAGGCGTTTTGGACCATTTGTAATGGTTTGGTGTGTGATGAAGGGAGACCAAGCATGATGGTGTTACAATAGTCCAGCTTTGCGAAAATGATTGATTGTAGGATTGTTCTGAAGTCATGTGTGTGGAAGAGGGGTCGTATTCTTTTCAGCACTTGGAGCTTATAAAAGCAGTCTCTGGTGGTTTTGTTGATGTTAGCTTTCAGGTTTAGGTGATTGTCAATTTGAACTCCTAGATCTCTCACTTGTGTGGTGTTTGGTACGGTGGGATGGGTGTGTGAGATGGAGCTGTTTTCTGGTGTGATGAGTAGAAGTTCTGTTTTTGATGAATTTAGTATCAGGTTGAGACTTGTAAGAAGTTGTTTGATATTTTGGAGGCAGGATTCCCAGTGCAACAGTGTTTTAGCGAGCGACTCTTCGATGGGGATCAGGACCTGAATATCGTCAGCGTAGAGAAAATGTTTGAGATTGAGGTCAGTGAGAAGTTTACATAAGGGTAATAGATAAATGAAAGCAGAGATGGGAAGGTGTAATATATTTATGTTTACATAAGTTTACATAAGGGTAATAGATAAATGTAAAGCAGAGATGGGAAGGTGTAATATATTTATTTCCTAATTTATTAAAGGAGGCTAAAATATAAAGTTTCTGATTTTCAAAGTCCTTTGTTTAGATGCAAGCCCAAGGACTATTATATTGGGTTGCTGCTTGTTCTAAATATGCATGACTTTCCAATTTATCCTAAAAAATATGGTGCTTGGTTACTTTGTCTTCCGTGCTGAAGAACCATGTAGGTTTTCAGTTTATGGAAAATCCAGTGCCAAAATTGAGGCAAAGTTCAATTCTTCACACTTCCTCTAGTGCATGATTTTCCTGGAAAACAGTATATGCCCATGATTTCAAGAGAAATATGCATTTGGTTGTCAATTATTCATAGTGCTGCATTTCTAGCAGCATGAAGGTACAGCTTTTATTCAGTCTATTAATTGCTTTTGCTGCATTTTTTTTTTTGTTTTTTAGTCTGTGATTGAATGAAGAAAGCACCAGGGCTGTTGTGGTTTGAGTCATGAATGTTGATGCTCATCTTAATGTTATATGGAGTTGTAATGGTGTCATTAAGTAGGCCTCTTGTTTATTACCTGTTCTAAGTACCTTTTTTTTTTTTGTCATGCTGATTTTGTTATTGAGAGCTGGAGTTGTGCACTTTTTCAGTTTTGAGTCTTTCGTCTTCCTACACCATCTAATATTTAGTGGCAGTGTTTAGTGATGGGCGCCATCTCCTTGGTCCTGTAGTTTCTCTAAGATTAATATCCCATTTTGTTGAAATCTTCTCTCAGCATATTTTTTAAAGAGGAACAGAGGCAGCTCCACAGGAAAATAGAACCGTTTAGCAAAATAGCTGCTCTAGTCGACTGTCAATAGACTAAATGGAGGAGAAACAGTGTGCATCTGTTTAGAAAATTTTTTTGCTGGTGGCTTGATGGAATGTTAAAAATGAGCATAATTGCTTGATCATCTTAGACGTTACTGAGGCTGAGTGCATTTTCAGCTGTAAGGTATAACAATTTTATTAACTATTTTAGAAGCTTAATGCTTATTAATGGTAATTTTGCCCTGGAGTGAGCACAAGCTTCGTGACAGAAATAATATCGGGTTCATGTCGATGTAATAGGGAAATTACAAGCTAGTGCTAGAATGAGCATGATGGTGAAATGATGGTTGGAAATGCAACCAGGTTTCATGGTAACAGGCACTGCTGTATAATGACAGGCTGTCTGCATCATGTTTGCTTTCAAGTGGATTGACAGTGCATTCCTCTATAATTGAGATGTAAAATAATCTGAGGTAGAAAGTGCAAATCTTAATTGTAATAATGCCCTTTGGAGGGTTCTTGTTTATTATGCTAAAAAGTAATAATTCTGCAAGAAATCGGTCTTTCATTTTAGAATGCGCTTATTGGGGTGGCTTTGACAGATGATGAGCTACTGCACTGCACAGATGTTGCTCATGCTTTTATTTTAGCTATGGAGAAATGTTTTTAGAACCTAGAGGTATGTGAACATGACATGAGGGCTAGTTTTCTTTGGTACAGAAATTTGCACGTTTTAACTACTAACCAGCGGCAGGGGCAGCTTTAAAAGTTCTCACTGATCTGGCCTATTTCACTAAGAAAATGAAACAGAAAAAAGGATTAAGTGTTTGGGACATCAAGAGCATATGAAAACTATAAGCTGGGGATGGGGAGGGACTTGGTGGGTGCTCTGTCATCTGTGATGAACAGGTTAAAAAATTTTTTTTTATTGGCAACAACACTTTTTTTTTTTTTTTTTTAAGGCCAGTTTCCCTGTAAGAAATTTGGCTAAAAATGTCTTCCTTTTACTGCTAGTTTTTCATGAGGATGTTGGGACAATCTGGAAGACTAGGGCAATGATGTATGGCTTTGTAGAAAACAGAAGGAATGATTGCTGCATGTATTTCCTAGCTATGTGGTCTTACTACAAATAATTTTAATGTCTATAACCCTCTGTGCTGTTAGCAATATAGTTCTTTAGAAAAGCATATTGGGCCACCTGTGGGTGAGAAAGCTTAGTAACAAATTTCTTGCATCTTTGTATACTCCTGTTTTGAATTATTCTGTTCGGTAAACCAAGGCCTAGTGTGATTTGGCTTGCTTAAGGACCTAGAGATTAAGAATAGGATACTCTAAGTTTTGTGCCTGTCTGCACCAGCAGTGTGTCACTGCATCAGGGAAGTTAGTTACATGCTATGTTTTAGTGAAGGAAGGTGTACCTGAAGCAACCCTCCTCGAGAGTTGCACTTTGGCATGAGTGGGGCAGCTGCCCCAGGTGCATCCCAGCAGGGGGTAATAGATCATTGCAGAGACATTGGCATAGGGCTATGGTTGGAAACCTTTCCCTGGTTCAAAACTAGTTATGCTACTGGTGACACTGAATGGTTCAGCCTCCAGGGCACTTTCTCTGCTAGCCTTTTACCTTCACAGAGTGTTAAGGTGCTCGGTCACTGTCTAGAGCAGTGATGGCCAACCTTTTGCGCTCAGTGTGTCAAAATTCATAAAATAAAAAAAACGAGCATAACTCGGGTGGTGTGTCACTTCTAGAAAAATCCATAATTTTGTGATATTTGTAGCTCTAATATTAATAACAAAAAGTTATAATTCTAATATGTTCTGTATTTATTAATAAAGCAAAAACAAATAATTCTTTACCTTACCTGCTTAGTGTGCTTAGTGACTTTTTTGTTGAATTTCATTGGCTAAATCTTCAATTAAAACACTCTCTCCCCTTCCCTCCCCCCCCCCCCCCACACACACACTCTTACACCCCTGGATTTTCTCAGACACACTCATGCTCTCACACTCACTGGCTCTCACACCCATGCATTTACACCCACCCACACACCCATGCATTTTCACACACACACACACACACACACCCGTGCATTTTCACACACCCGTGCATTTTCACACACCTGTGCATTTTCACACACACACACACACACACACACATGCATTTTCACACACACACACACACACACCCGTGCATTTACACACACACCCCCGTGCATTTTCACACACACACACACACCCCCGTGCATTTTCACACACACACACACACCCCGTGCATTTTCACACACACCCCCCCATGCATGTTCACACACCCCGTGCATTTTCACACACACACACACACCTGTGCATTTTCACACACACACACACACCTGTGCATTTTCACACACACACACCCCTGTGCATTTTCACACACACACACACACCCGTGCATTTTCACACACCCGTGCATTTTCACACACCCGTGCATTTTCACACACCCGTGCATTTTCACACACGCGTGCATTTTCACACACGCGTGCATTTTCACACACGCGTGCATTTTCACACACACGCGTGCATTTTCACACCCCCACCCACCCGTGCATGTTCACACACACACCCACCCATGCATGTTCACACACACACACACCCACCCATGCATGTTCACACACACACACACCCACCCATGCATGTTCACACACACACACACACACACCCACCCATGCATGTTCACACACACACACACACACACACACACACCCACCCATGCATGTTCACACACACACACACACACACCCACACCCACCCATGCATGTTCACACACACACACACACACCCACACCCACCCATGCATGTTCACACACACCCACACACATTAAAGGCAGACCACCCTCTCTTTTGCCAGCAACCTCAGATCCTCTCTCATTCCTCTGCTGCCACTGTCACTGCTGCTGCGTGGCTATTGGGGAGGTGCCGATTGCTGCTACTGACACTGACGCCCATTCTGCTGCCTCCTCTGTGCAGGCCCCTTGAGCTTCCACTTTCTCCATGCTGATCTCATACATTGTGAGATCCGCATAGAGAAAGTGCTATTCTTGCACATTCCCAAAGATTACATGTGCCAATCACGAAAAAGTAAGTAATTTTGGTTTTTACCTTTTGCTGTCTGATCTTCGTTTTCTAATTGGTTTGTCACAGGCTTTTTTCCCCACCTTCCCTTTCTTTTTTTTGCCAGTTCCTTTTATATTGTCTTTTTTTCTGTTTCTTTTCTCTCCATCTTCTTCCCTCAAACACACAGGTTCTCATTCTCACATGCATTTCTCTCTCTCTCTCTCACACAGGCTCTCACTGGCACATGCTGTCTGACTCTCACACACACAGGCTCTCTCTCACTCCCACATGCTGTCTTGCTCAAGCACAGGCTCTCACTGGCACATGCTGTCTCTGCAAACATTCAGGTCCTTACTCTCACACACAATCTCTCAACTCATCTCATACACGCACACATACACACTCTACAGACCCTCAGCCTCTCTCTCACCTCTGGGCCTCCTCTTCGCGGGTCGCCGCAGGATGGGCTCTGCGGCGGCCCTGCTACTGGGCCTCTTCCTCTTCTCGGGCCGCTGCGACTTGGGATTCGCGGCGGCCCGTAAACGCAAGCGCTGCTCCTCTTCTGCACGTGCTGATGCGTCTCCTCCTTCCTGCCGCCGCGGCTCCGGCAACGTTTACTTCCGGGGCCGCACAGGCAGGAAGGAGGAGGAGCATCAGTGCGTTTAAACGCAATCTTTTTCTTCGGGCCGTGGTGATGTGAGCCTCACCATGGCCCTGCCTATCTGCCTGTCGCTGCACCTGGGGGCATTGGGGGTGGAGGGGTCCGGAGGGTGGGGGATACTAAAAAAAAAACTAGTTTTAAAGGCTCGGTGCAGCCAATTAAAAAAAAAATAAATAAATTCCTGATTGTCCACGAAACGCTACGCGTGTCAGCAAAAAGTCTCGGCGGGTCACCTCTGACATGCGTGTCATAGGTTAGCCATCACTGGTCTAGAGGAAGGGGACAGGATATAGAGGGGAAATCAGCAGAAGAGTGCATTCTTTTCTTTACAAGCTTTTCTGATAGGAAGTTAAAGCTAGTCATATCTATATCCTTGCACAAAGTGCTTTGAATAGAATTTTCTAAGTCTGTGCTTCCCAACAACTAGTGTCTGTTTCCAGTGGCTACTGACTTTTCATGGGACCATTTTTGAGCAAATGTCCATCTCAAAAGGAAACTATTTTAACTGCTTATATTCTGCAACTTCTAAAATACAAAACTTGTCCAGGGCGGATCACAAGTCCATTTACAAGTGACACACTTCACCTTTGGATGAAGTGTGTCACTTGTATATTTTGTGTTATATATAACAAATAACCATAATATTACACACAATCAAATGCTTAGCATGTCTCTTAACCCATGCTCCCAGCAAAATTAGGTTTGAGACTATGCCAAGTCAAGAATTATTGTCCTTCAGGTCCCTCCTTTTGCTTTTTCTTTAAATCTTACTCTCCAATATACGCTACTCTTTGTTTTATTTTATTTTATTTTTTAATTGCTGCCTACGTTGGACTCTCGCTCTCTGGTTGTCCTAGATTGAGATGTTCAGGAAGCCTATCCTGCCTCTGTGCAGTCTTTCCCAAAGCACTGAGTCAGCTGCACTGAAGTAGGACAGCCCTGCACCTGTTCCAGTTTGTACTTCAAAAACAGACCTCTCAAATCTTCAAATTACAGAGCACAGAACATTGAACTGCATGATTCTAGTTTTTCTAGTCTTTTTTTTTTTCTGTAGGATTAAGAGCAAAACCTAATGAGCTGTGTGTGTCAGTAAGTTACATTTGAAAATGTTGCTGATTGGATGGAAGCACTATTCTGTTCATACTCTTGTTCTTTGCAAAGTAGTGTGTGCTCTTATCTGAAATGTTAATAATTGATTTCTCCTATAAAACACAAGGTATGTTTTATTTTTAGAATAATTTAGCTTTATAATCTTTGATTCCGATATTAGTTTTGCAAACAGGCAAGATAAGAGCAGACACACTAGCATTTCTGGAATCTTCAGGGAGGAGCTGCTGAGAAGCTAAGAATATAATGTGGATAACTTTGCTGTCTCCTAATCTTTCATATATGTATACCATGAAAATGCATATAGTGCATATGGGCAAAATATGAACACTTTTTTTTATTTTTATTTTTTTTTGGTCCAATACCCCTCCCTCACAACCACTCTCTGCTCTAGATTTGATGAAAAAGAACATTCTTTGAGGAGCACAGTTTCACCCCATATGTAGGCACATTTCTATTAGACCATCCCAACCCCAAAGGTGAAGTATCACTTGTAAAGTATGATGGGTTTCTTTTTGGAATAAAAAGAGAGATCCTGCATGTATATGTATGTACAGTACCTTGTACAATTTTTCACATTTTGCTGTCTAACAATTCAAATCAAAATGCAGTAAATTAGGAGTGTCACTGATTTACACATGGCCTACATTTTTTCTTTTTTGTTAATTTTATCTTTATTAAGCTTTATTATTACAACCACAAAGTAATACTTTGTTAAAGGAATTTTGAGAGTACATGTCAAGGAAATATGTAATTAAACATAATTGACCAATACAGCAGAAACATTACAAACTCTTTTCATCATAGAGGAAATTAAGAGGGGGGGGGGGGGAAGCAAAAACAAACCAAAAACATCAATAGAAACGCAAAGAAATTGCAGCGTGAAATTTCCCACAAATCACAATATGACCCACTAACGCTAAAGATTAATAGCAGGAACTGACACTCTAGCATTTAAGAAATCCCACAACTGTTCAGAACTAAAAGTATTGGTATTATCCTGTAGTTCAATTATGTATTTGCATGGATAATGCAAAAGAAAACTTGCACCCAAAGAAGTAACTTCAGATCTCATATTCAAAAAAAAGTCTCCTGACGCATCTGTGTGGATCTAACTAAGTCTACGTAGACTACACCACCCAAAAACAAAATATTTAAACTTCTAAAATGTCGCATAACAAGACTTAAATCTTACTCGGAGAAGAAGGAAACTAACAACGTAAATCTTCTAGTAACGTCTATAGTGGAATTTTCTAAATATTCAGACAAATTGGGAAAAGTTCCCTTCATTATTGAACTGTGGTAAGAACATAAGAAATTGCCATGCTGGGTCAGACCAAGGGTCCATCAAGCCCAGCATCCTGTATCCAACAGAGGCCAAACCAGGCCACAAGAACCTGGCAATTATCCAAACACTAAGAAGATCCCATGCTACTGATGCAATTAATAGCAGTGGCTATTCCCTAAATCAGTGGTTCTCAACCCTGTCCTGGGGACCCCCCCAGCTAGTCGGGTTTTCATGATACCCACAATGAATATGCATGAGAGAAAATCTGCATGTTATGGAGGCAGTGTATGCAAATTTTCTCTCATGCATATTCATTGTGGGTATCATGAAAACCTGACTGGCTGGGGGGGTCCCCAGGACAGGGTTGAGAACCACTGCCCTAAATAAACTTGATTAATAGCCGTTAATGGACTTCTCCTCCAAGAACTTATCCAAACCTTTTTTGAACCCAGCTACACTAACTGCACTAACCACATCCTCTGGCAACACATTCCAGAGCTTTATTGTGCATTGAGTGAGAGAATTTTCTCCGATTAGTCTTAAATGTGCTACTTGCTAACTTCATGGAATGCCCCCTAGTCCTTCTATTATTCGAAAATGTAAATAACCGATTCACATCTACTCGTTCAAGACCTCTCATGTTCTTAAAGACCTCTATCATATCCCCTCTCAGCCGTCTCTTGTCCAAGCTGAACAGCCCTAACCTCTTCAGCCTTTCCTCATAAGGGAGCTGGTCCATCCCCTTTATCATTTTGGTTGCCCTTCTCTGTACCTTCTCCATCGCAACTATATCTTTTTTGAGATGCGGCGACCAGAATTGTACACAGTATTCAAGGTGTGGTCTCACCATGGAGCGACATAGAGGCATTATGACATTTTCCGTTCTATTAACCATTCCCTTCCTCATAATTCCTAACATTCTGTTTGTTTTTTTGACTGCTGCAGCACACTGAGCCGATGATTTTAAAGTATTATCCACTATGATGCCTAAATCTTTTTCCTGGGTGGTAGCTCCTAATATAGAACCTAACATCGTGTAACTACAGCAAGGGTTATTTTTCCCTATATGCAGTACCTTGCACTTGTTGTCCACATTAAATTTCATCTGCCATTTGGATGCCCAATCTTCCAGTCTTGCAAGGTCATCCTGTAATATATCACAGTCTGCTTGTGATTTAACTATTCTGAATAATTTTGTATCATCTGCAAATTTGATAACCTCACTCGTTGTATTCCTTTCCAGATCATTTATATATATATATATATATATATATATATATATTATATATATTGAAAAGCACCAGTCCAAGTACAGATCCCTGAGGCACTCCACTGTTTACCCTTTTCCACTGAGAAAATTGACCATTTATTCCTAATCTGTTTCCTGTCTTTTAACCAGTTTGTAATCCAAGAAAGGACATCGCCTCCTATCCCATGACTTTTTAGTTTTTGTAGAAGTCTCTCATGAGGGACTTTGCCAAACGCCTTCTGAAAATCCAAATACACATCATCTACCGGTTCACCTTTATCCACATGTTTATTAACCCCTTCAAAAAAATGAAGCAGATTTGTTAGGCAAGACTTCCCTTGGGTAAATCCCATGCTGACTGTGTTCCATTAAATCATGTCTTTCTATATGCTCTACGATTTTGATCTTGAGAATAGTTTCCACTATTTTTCCTGGCACTGAAGTCAGGCTCACTGGTCTATAGTTACCTGGATCGCCCTGGAGCCTTTTTTAAATATTGGGGTTACATTGGCCACCCTCCAGTCTCAGGTACAATGGATGATTTTAATGATAGGTTACAAATTTTAACTAATAGATCAGAAATTTCATTTTTGAGTTCCTTCAGTACCCTAGGATGCATACCATCTTGTCCAGGTGATTTGCTACTCTTTAGTTTGTCAATCTGGCCTACTACATCTTCCAGGTTCACAGCGATTTCGTTCAGTTCGTCTGACTCATCACCCCTGAAAACCGTCTCCGGAACTGGTATCTCCCCAACATCCTCATTAGTAAACACGGAACAAAGAATTAATTTAGTCTTTTTGCAATGCCTTATCTTCCCTAAGAGCCCCTTTAACCCCTCTGTCAGTGAATGGATAAGTTTTAAACTACAACAGAAACAGGGAAAATGAGGATTATCCAGCAAACGTTAACAGAATATTTCTTACTGGTGCCTGAGGAGGTCATGAAAAGGATGTCCACAGTTGCTGAATAGGGCCTCAGTACAGATATTTGCCCTCTATATTAGCTGAGACTGAAGAGTTACAGAACCTACAGGGTTAAATCTTTCTCCCGGGCCAATCAGGGCCCATAGAATTGTTAGCTTTCTGACCAGTGGCACTGCAGGGTGTTTCAATGTTACATGTAGTCAGGGCTGCTGGGACGTTTATGCTGATCAAGACAGCATCCAAAGCCTCTGTTTGAATTACAGTGCAGAAGTCAAACACCACCTGCAGGCTAGCAAATGGGAAATACTCTCTGGGGGAAAAGTGTCATAGGGCAGAACAATAAACCACAGAGCATGCAAAACCCCTGTTTTTGCCACACTAATTTACCCAGCTAGGTATTTAGTGCTGTAACTGCCACTCCAGCAGGTTACCCTAGAGGTAAGGAAGCTTAATCTAAGCCATAAAAGCAAGTAGGTGTAGAAAACAAGAAGGATTTTGAGGAATGTGTTAGTCTGGTAGCTAAGTTTTAGTGCTAAAAAATGCCAAGTCATGCATTTAAGATGGAAAAACCCAAGGGTGCAGTACAATATAGGGGTTGAAATTCTGCCAAGCATGCAACAAGAGCGGGATCTGAGGGTGATTGTGACCAAACAAATGGATAAGATGGCAAAAACTAGAAAAATTCTTGGGTGCAGAGGGAGAGGAATGGTCTGAAAAAAGTAATATTGCTACTGTATAAATCCCTGGTGAGAATTAATTTGGAATGCTGTGCACGGTTCTGGAGACTGTGTGCCTTTCAAATATATGTAAACCGGATGGAATGTGACCAGATGGTGGTTACTAAAATGGTCTGTGGTCTTTGTTTGCTCTAAAGCATATGGGGATAACATTGAAAGATCTAACATACTCTAGAGGAAAGGCAGGATAGCGGAGATAAGATAAATACCATGGAGACATTTAAATGTTTCTATGCACAGGTGTCGAGCATCCATATGGAAAAAAGGCTGTGGAACGAGGGACTATGGAATGAGGATGAAAGGGGATAGACTCAGGAGTAATCTAAAGAAATATTTCTTTACAGAGAGTAGTGGGTGCATGGAACAGCCTCCCTGTTGAGGTGGTGGAGAGGAGGACAGTATCTGAATTCAAGAAAGCCTGGGAAAAGCATAGGTGATCTCTGAGGCAGTGGTAGGGATTGTAGAGCTTGAGTAATTGTTGTGGAAGGGCAGACTAAATAGGAAATATGGATTTTTTCTGTCATCTGTATGAATGAATGGCCTATCCCTATCCCCATTCTTTTCAGTTTTTTGCGTACTTAAGGGTAAGGAGGCTCATCAGAGTCATATAAACAAGTGAGGGCCAGATCTTTTCTCTCCCAATGTTGGTTCTTTTTGGTGCAGGTCAAGAGTGGGCTTCCCTGCCTGCTGTTTTGAGTGATCTTTATCAATCTTCATTGAAGACATGAAAATAGCCAGATGGCTAAACAATGTTAATTGTAAGATATGCCCAAAATGGATCCATTGTCTGCACCACTGACTGGGTATAATTATGGTTGTGAAGCATAAGATTACTTTAAAAGAATTGCAGACATCTCAGACTGAGACTGGGGAAAATATTGACTGTAACAGTTTTTCAAGATTATGCCACAATCATGGCCTATATGGGAAGATACAAGAAGGAAGCCACTGCTGAAGAAGAGGCATATGATATGCTGCATAGTGTTTGCAAAGAAAACTTAGACATTGCATGCATGTGGGAAAAACTTTTATGGACTGATAAGACCAAATGGAACTTTTTGGTCTTGATATTAACTGATATGTGGCATAAAACCACACAGCATATCACCCTGCTAGCATCATCTCTACAATAAAGCATGGTGGTGGCTTGTGAAGATGGAGGAGGGAAAGATGCATGGGGCAGATCCTGGAGAAACACCTGTTTGTCTGCCATAGACCTGGAACTGAAGAGAAGATTCACTTTTCAGCAGGACAGTGCTCATAAGCACAAAGCAAAAGCATAAATAGTGGCTTAGCAAGAAGAAAGCTAAAGTGAATGTCCTTGAGTAGCCCAGTCAAAGCCCAGACCTGAATCCAATGGAAAATCTGTGGCAAGACTTGAAGACTTTAGTCCACAGATAATCCCCACCCAACTTGAAAGAGCTTGAGCTTTTCTGTTAAGAATGAGCAAAAATTGTACCATTTTGATGTACAAAGTTGGTAGACACTTATCTTAAATGACTCATGGCTGTTTTCTGCAAAACGGGCTTTCACCAAGTATTGATGCAAGGGGTGTGAAGAATTGTGCAGTCAAGACTTTTTTTTTTTTTAATTCTAATTACTTTTGGAATATTTATATAATTGTTCTTTCACAATGAGTGTAGAAAATATTATGTAGATCAGTGAAACAAACTCCTCCACTACATTTTGATTAGTATTTTTGACAGAATGTGTGAATATACAAGGGTGTGTAGACTTACAAGACACTGTCTGTGATTTTACTATATTTAAAGGACACCTCTTAGGAAAGTGTGAGTGGTTTCTTTTATGGATTGGTCCTATTCTTGAAGCTGAACGAGACTAGGAAAGAAATCAGGACAGCAAAATCTCAAGTACAAAGGATTGCTAAAGAAGTAACATAAGATGGCAAAACATTTTTCAGATATATTGATGAAAGGAGGAAGGCCAGAGGGAAGTATTGAAAGATAAGGAGCAATGTGTGAATAAAGATGAGAAAATTAGAAACATTAAACAAATACTTCAGATCAGTTTTCACTAAAGAAGACCATGGAAGTGGTCCATTGTTGGTTGGCAAGAGTATGGATAGATACAATTTCATTTACAAAAGAGTATTTTGGGTGGAACTAGTAAAGTAGACCAGGCCTTGGGCTTGCTAAGGTACATCCTAGGGAACTAAGTGAGATCAAAGGTGCTGGTGGGTCCACTGAAAGACCTGTTGATCCTTGGAGAAGGGCAGTTGTGGTCTGTCTTCACAAAAGTAGAAACAGAGAAGAGGCTGGAAACAGGCCGGTTAGCCTTACCTCTGTGGTGAGGAAAATGATTGGAGAGACTGCTGAAGGAAAGTATCGTGAACTGTCTACAGTCCAGTTGGTTGCAGGATCCAAGACCAACATGGTTTTTTCCAGAGGAAGGTCATGTCGAGCAAATCTGAATTTTTTTTTTTTATTGGGAAACTACAGAATTAGATCAAGGAAGAGTAAGCTGTGTACTTTAATTTCAACAAAGCTTTTGGTACATTCCCACACAGGAGGCTCATGAATAAAATGAGAGGCTTGGGAATGGGTCCCAAAGCGGTGGAATAGATTACCAATTGGTTGCTTGACAGAGATAGCATGTAATGGTAAATTGAACTTTCTCTGAAGAGAGAATAAGGGGAGTGCCTCAAAATCAGTCCTGGGATCAGTTCTGTTCTGTATCTTTTAGAGCAATATAGCGAAGGAGTTAGAAGGAATAATCTGTCTTTTTGCAGTTGACACTGATTGGCAAGAGAGTGGACATACCTGAAGAAGTCAAAATCAGAAGAGATCTAAGAAAGTTTGAGGAGTGGTCAGTGGTTTGGTAGCTGTGATTCAATGCCAGGAAGTGTAGTCATGCATTTGGGGTATCCAAAGGAGCTGGACATGATGGGGGACGAGGCTGATTTGCACAAACCAAGAGAGAACCCTCGGGGTGATAGCATCTGATGATCTGAAGATGGTAAAGAAAAGTGACAAAACTTACAGCCAAAGTGATGGTTTGCATTGAGAAAGGTATAACCAGCAGGAAAAAAGGAGGTGGTGACGTCCTTGTACAGGTCTTTGATGAGGCCTCAATCTGGAACGCTGTGTTCACTTCTGGAGGCTGTATCACAAAGGATAAACACAGGATGGATGATGCTTCCATTTACATCGGTGTAGTCTACAGGCCTCCAGTTCAGAAGAGTTGGACAGAGATCTGGTCAAAGACATCCAAAAGGTGGGAAAGAAGGAAGATGTGTTGCCCGTTCGAGATTTTAATCTGCTGAATGTGGATTGGAGTATCTCTTATGAGGAATCTACTAGAAGTAGAGAGATAATAGATACCTTCCAAGGGGCTCTGCTCAGACAAATGATAATGGAACCCATGATGGAGGGTGCGATACTTGACCTAGTGCTCACAAATGGGGAGGAGATAATTTAATCTACAACTCCACATAATGTTTTTTTATATAATTCTTAATATCACCAAATGACAATATCATAAGTCAAGGCTCTATAAATCTTTAATCTGCAGCCTCTCGCCACGCAATGGGCCGCAGGCTGTATTCAGCCTTTAGAGCATTTTTCTTTTAATCATTTATTGTCATTTGTATCTAAACACTTTCACTTTATTGTATCAATATTTCTTTGTTAAATTTTTCACTATTATATTAAACGTATCTTTCCCTTAAACTCTACCACCAAACACCAAATTTAAAAAAAAGAATACTTAGCCCTGTTGTATCTATTTAGTGATTAATTGGAATACTTAGCCCTATCTTTTTTTTAAATTTGGTGATATTAAGAAGCTAGAAATAAGCTAGGAGCAGTATATACCAAAGTAAAAAAGTTGAATAGTTCAGCTCAGTTACTCACCTTGGAAAGGTGTTGAGGTAGTGTGATTGGGTTTGAATAGGGACCAACATTTGTTAATCAAGGGAGCAGTGAGTCATGGGATAGGTGGCGATGTCCTTTCGTGGATTGCAAACTGGCTAAAAGACAGGAAACAGAGAGTAGGATTGAATGGGCAATTTTCTCAGTGGAAGGGAGTGGACAGTGGAGTGCCTCAGGGATCTGTATTTGGGACCCTTACTGTTCAATATATTTATAAATGATCTGGAAAGAAATACGACGAGTGAGATAATCAAGTTTGCAGATGACACAAAATTGTTCAGAGTAGTTAAATCACAAGCAGATTGTGATAAATTGCAGGAAGACCTTGTGAGACTGGAAAATTGGGCATCCAAATGGCAGATGAAATTTAATGTGGATAAGTGCAAGGTGATGCATATAGGGAAAAATAACCCATGCTATAATTACACAATGTTGGGTTCCATATTAGGTGCTATAACCCAAGAAAGAGATCTAGGTGTCATAGTGGATAACACATTGAAATCGTCGGTGCAGTGTGCTGCGTCAGTCAAAAAAGCAAACAGAATGTTGGGAATTATTAGAAAAGGAATGATGAATAAAACGGAAAATGTCATAATGCCTCTGTATCGCTCCATGGTGAGACCGCACCTTAAATACTGTGTACAATTCTGGTCGCCGCATCTCCCTCTGAGCCTAGTGCTGTCAGAGGCTCAGAGGGAGGCTTTGGCATTGCCTATCTCTATTAAGGAGATACAAGACACAGTTAGGGCTTTGCTGGGTAGGAAATGCCCAGGGCCAGATGGCTGTCCCATTTACAAGAAGTTTTTGTTGGACTTGATGCCATTCTTATTTGGCCATCATCTACCGAATTAAAAAGACTAATCACTTGGAAATTTGGCTGATGCTTTTGTTTCCCTAATTCACAAAAAGGTATGCATGCTAATGAGTGTAGTTCTTATCGGCCTATCTCTGCTGAATTCAGACCTGAAAATACTTGCTAAGATATTGCAGATGAGGCTTGAAAATAGTTTACCCAATTTAAGACATGGTGAGCAAACAGTATTTGTTAGGTATTGCATCTTTCTTCCATATGTGGTGGCAGTGCCCGGAAGTTCTGGCGTAGAGTCACTCAGGAGTTGGCTGATATTCTTAATTTCCCAGTGAACATTACACTGCTGACCAGATTCCTGGGGAAATGGGCTGGTTCTGGTATTCCGGTTCCTTTTAGAGGCTTAGTTGGTCAGTTATTGCTAGCTGCTCGCTTTATAATAGCCACTTTTTTCAAATGGACTCCCTGCTTAAAACATTGGAGAGCTCAAGTCCAAGAGGTGGCTAACATAGAACGGTTGCAGTGCACACTTCAGGAATGAATAATTTAAATATGATTGTATTTGGGAAGTATATCATACTTATCAGGACAGCACTGCTAATGTGTAACTGTTCTTAATTAGTTTGGCTTAACTTGCCTTATGAGTGATTATTGTACCAACATCTGAGTTTATATTCTACTGGACGGATTGTCGGATTGTTTCTTTGTTGGATGTATGCATTGAAAATATATAAATAGTTAAAAAAAACAAAAACAAAAAACACTTTGCCAAATGGGGATGTTTCTGGTGGAAGAACTGGAAGACTGGGAGCCAATGGGTGAGATGGGTCAAGAGTGGGCCAAATTACCAGGAACTATTACAAAGGCAACAAATCTATACGTTAGGAAAATAAGAGTAAGAGAGAAAAGAAACAAATCTGCTTCTCAAAGGAGGTGACTGAACAAAAAAGGCAAAAAGAACAGTATTCAAGAAGTATAAAGGGTCCCAAAAGGAGAAACACAGGTAAAAATACCTGGTGAAACTGAGGGAGACGAAGAAAGAAATCAGGAAAGCAAAACGTTAAGTGTAGGAAAGGATTGCCAGAGAGGTAAAGTGAGGTGACAAAACCTTTTTCAGATATATCAGAGAAAGAAGAAATTCCCAAAGAGGTATAATGAAATTGAAAGGTGATGAGCATTGTGTAGAGAGCAATGAAGAAATGGCAGAAATATTAAACAAATACTTCAGTTCGGTGTTTACTAAAGAAGACCTTGGAGAAGGACTGTTGCTGGTTGAGAAGACTGTAGATGGGTATGGGGTAGACGAAACTCTATTTATGGAAGAGAATGTATGAGAAGAGCTAGATAGATAAAGTGGACAAGGCCATGGGATTAGATGAGGTACATCCCAGGATACTGAGGGAGCTCGGAGATATGCTGGTTGGTCCGCTGAAAGACTTTTTCAATAGATCCCTGGAAATGGGAGCGGTGCTGCAAGACTGGAGAAGAACGGTTGTCCTGCTTCATAAGAGTGGGAGCAGAGAGGAGGCTGAAACTAGGCCGGTTAGCCTCACCTCTGTGGTGGGAAAACTAATGAAGACTCTGCTGAAGGAAAGTTTAATGAACTATCTAATGAATGGTGGGTTGCTGGACCTGAGACAGCATGGATTTTCCAAGGGAAGGTCCTGTCGGACAAATCTAATAGTTTTTGATTGGGTGACTAGAGAATTGGATTGAGGAAGAGTCTCAATGTGATTTGGATTTCAACAAAGCCTTTGATATACAGTCCTTCATAGGAGGTTTGTGAATAAAATGAGAAGCCTGGGAGTGAGCACAAAGGTGGTGGTGTGAATTACAAACTGGTTGACTGATGGCAGACACTGTGTAATGGTAAATGGAAACTACTCTGAAGAGAGAAGTATGTTAAGTGGATGCCATAGGGATTGGTGTTGGGAACAGTTCTGTTCAGTATCTTTGTGAGCAACCTTGCAGAAGGGATAGAAGGCAAAGTTTGTCTATATGTGGATGATACTAAGATCTGCAACAGTCGAGACACCTGATGGAGTAGAGAGAATGAAAAGTGATGTAAAATCTTGAAGAGTGGTTGAAGACTTGGCAACTGGGATTCAATGCCAAGAAGGGCATTTGGGATGCAGTAATCCAAAAGAGCTGTATATGATGGGGGGGGGGGGGGGGTGTTGTAAGACTAATGTGCCTGGACCAAGAGAGGGATCTTTGGGTGATAGTGTCTGGCGATCTGAAGATGGCAAAGCAATTTGACATGGTACTAGCTAAAACTAGAAGAATGCTGGGCTGCATAGAGAGTGGAATAACCAGTAAGATAAAGGTGGTGATGCCCCTAGATAGGTCCTTGGTGAGGCCTCACTTGGATACTGTGTTCAATTCTGGAACCCATATCTCAAAAAAGATAGAGACAGGATGGAGGCAGTGCAGAGAAGGGCGACCAAAATGGTGTGGGGTCTGTATCGGAAGACTTATGAGGAGAGGCTGACGGATCTAAATATGCATACCCTGGAAGAGAGGAGATGCAGGGGAGATTTGATACAGACCTTCAAATATCTGAAAATTTTTAATGATGCACGAACTTCAAACCTTTTCCATTGGAAAGAAATCAGTAGAACTAGGGGTCATGAAATGAAATTCCAGGGTGGATGATTCAGAACCAACATTAGGAAATTTTCTTCACAGAGAGGGTAGTGAATGCCTGGATTGCCCATTCAGAGGAGGTAGAGAAGACAAAAACAATCAAAGAATTCCAAGGGGCATGGGATAAACACTGGATCCCTAAAGCCTAGTGGGTGGAAATAAAGAAAAGAGTGCATGGGGGTAACTTGCTGGCACAGCGGTTACTACCCTTAACAGAAGGTATGGGGATTACTACCCTTAACCAATAAGCCTTGATGCAACTGCATCATTGCTCTCTACTTCAGTGGCAGGGGAAAAAGGGAATTGGATTCAGACAATAACCAACAAGGACCCTGACTTTTTTACACTCTGGGGAACTGATAAGAATGGGGATGACCTGCACGGAGCAGCATTTTTTTCTTCCCTTAACATAAGGCATGTGATTACTGTCCTTAACCAATAAGCATTGATTTCCTTGACGCAACTGCAGCGTCACGCTCGCTTTGTCGGCAGGGGGTGGGGTGGAAAGAGGCATTGTATTCAGACAGCAACCACCACTGGCCCTGACTTTTATGGTCTGGGGTACTGATACAGACATAAGGGAGATACAACAGGACTGCTTCTATGGCCAAGTCCATAAGCAAAGCATGTCAAGTGGTACTGTCTGAATTTTAAAGAAGGCTCATCACCCAGTAAAAGAGACATGGTGGTAATCTGCACAGCATGGTAGATATTACCATAAGCAGCTTGCTGGGCAGACTGGATGGACCATTCTGGTCATCTTCTGCCATCATTACTGTTACTATGTGATCCAGAGAGAGGCAACCAAAATGGTATGGGATCTGCACTGAAAGACTTATGTGAAAAGGCTGAAAGATCTAAATATGTATAACCTGGAGAAGAGAAGATATGGGGGAGATATACAAACTTGTAAATACCTTAAAGTATTAATTATGCACAAGAAACAAACCTTTTTCTGTTGGAAAGAAAGCTGTAGAACTAGGGTCATATGAAACTCAAAAGATGTAGACTTGGGAGCAATGTTGGGCAGGATTCCTTCACAATAGGGTGGTCGATGAAAGAGGTAGTGAAGCCGAGAATGGTAATAAAATTCAAAAGATCATGGGATAAACAGAGGATCCATAGTGGCTAGAGGATATACATTAAATGGGGTATCCTGTTTTAACTTTTATATATTGGTATCTCAAACCTAAAGGTGGAAAGCCACACTCTCAAAATGTCAATATAAATCTCAAAGGTGAGAAATGGCACAAAATTAAGTTTCCCGACAGAGAACGAACTTCAATAAATGCATCAAATGACAAACCCAGTAAAACAATTAAATTTATTCTGTGGTGTAGGTCATTCTAAGCAATAAAACCTAGAAGTGAATAAATTCATGTAAGTCTGGCCCTTGACTCATACGTGTTTTGCACGTAGTGCTTCATTGGGAGGGACAATGTGCTGAAATAGAAACAAAAGAGAAAAAATTTAAAATCAATGGCTACCAAAGGACTAAAAACAGGATACATAATTAAATGTGAAGAGCATCTTGTAACAATTCTGGAAAAGTATATAGGTAAATACCTTCACTTTAATAAGTAAGGATCTGAATAGCGATTCAACACATCAAGAATGACACAGCAGACTGATGGTTATAGAAGCAGAGATACAGGCAATGAAAAAGGGCGCCAAAAGGACACATGGCCAGAGGTAGCCAGACACAGAAAAACCACCCAATGAACTAAGTTCTGTATGCTCTATTAAACATTGGGGTGTTCTTTCCCTTCATTCAAGTTTCATCACTATATCATGTTTCACCTTCAAAAGAGGTTGCAATTTAAGGGATGCTCTCATTTCTTCTGTTTTACTTTCCTCCTGCTTTGACATCTCTAATGGTCATAAACCATGCCCCCTTTTACTCTGTGTTCCAACTTTCGATCAGTTCTTTTCCAGTCGATAGCAGGGCTGAATTAGCCATGCTGTCATGGGATCTGTCAATCAGGTCCGGGAGGCGGAGCTTGTCAAAGCAGAGATCAGAGCTTTGCTCTCTGCGGCTGCGCGTGTGTTCCCGTGCAGGAAAGTAACGGAATCTCCTCAGTCTGTTCTTTCCACGCACGGGATCGCATGCGGAGCTGTTCTTCTCCTCAGCGTTATTAAATAAAAATGTCAAAATCAGGTTTTAAACCCTGTAATTGTGGCAAGGTAATGTCTGTCACGGATGGACATGACCGATGCCTAGGGCCAGATCACAATCGTGAAGATTGTGAATTTTGTTCGAGGATGTCTCCGAGAGCCCTGAAACAACGGGCTTACAGGCTTCAGGAACTTTTTGCCTCATCAGAGGCTCATTCGTCGCCTGGCCCTGCAATTTTACCAGCTCCCTCAAAAAAGAGGGCATCTTTGTGGGATCCTCAATCCTCCAATCTTGGAGGTAAGGATGTGGCAAGCCGGCAAAGGCCATCGGATTTCAAACAATCCATAGAGCCAGAAGCGCCGGCACAAGAGACACAGGCGCCAAAAATTGCGGCGCCTAAGATGCCATATGCGCATAAAACTATGACGGCGCATAACACTTCTGCGCGCATGGCGCCGACCACACTTGCGCGCACAGCGCCAGACATGGCTGTGCGCATGGCGCCGGAGACATCGGCGCCGATAACTTTGGCATGCACAAACATAGAAAGATATACGCACAAGTCTAGATCCGCGCACAAATCCAAATCGGCGCACAAGATACAGGAACACACGTCTCATGTACTACACCATGAGTTGAAGAGACGACGTGGACCCTCACAAATGTCTCATTCCACCTCTCCATTGATAACCCCATCTCGTTCGGGTACTTCTCTCTCTTTGAGAGCTACCTCGACAGAGTTTACAATAAAACGCAGAAAGCGATCACCGTCTTCACGTAGAAGTCATACAGACTCGTCGTTCATAAGCACTCACATCACTGTCAGCAAAGAGGAGTGCAACATGGGAAGTAAGCCCTTTGACTTCTAAATCATCTCACATACCAGCTTCAAATACCTTCTCCCATACAGAGGTAATACAAGTTGCTTCCTCTAACGCTTCTACAGCTTCAGAGGATTCGATGGACATGATATGCGACAAAAGAACAGACCATAAAGTATCCAATACTTTATCTCACAACACTCCAATGCAACCTACAGCATGTGAGTCACAAGAACCAGATGGTCATACAATAATGCCACCTCATACAAAAGAGGCATTTTATCAATTGTCCCAATCCTTAGCGGGATTTTATGAATCTCTACAGTCATCATTCAAAATGACTAATCTTGCTTCTGGCAGTTCTCCAGAACATAAGAGACAGACTAATAGAGAGCAGTCGGTGGAGCCTCCAACATCTCCCATAGCAAATCGACCAGCCTCACCAAATTATAACCAGGATATATCTTTTGATTCTCCTTCACCGCAAACATCCCCATCATCTATGGGATTCCCGTCGGATCTGTAGGAACAACCTCAGGAATGTATTCCCCTCCGGAAGACCTTACATACCCAAAATTTCTGGAAAAATTTGGTTCAATACTGCATCTAGAGGTTCAAAAAGAAACAGATCCTAGATCAGAAACTCTTGGCCTCCTAAAGATTTTTGATACTCCAGGAGAATCAACATCTCTTCCACCACAAGAACTCCTGCATTCAGTCTTACAGAAATCCTGGGAAACACCTTACGCAATCTCAGCGGTTTCCAGGAAGACTGACATATAAAATTTCGTATGAGGAAATCATCACCGTATTCTGTACCACAATTACCTCATGCTTCAATTGTAGTAGAGTTGGCGATGCAAAGATTTAAGAAAACAGTCGCATTCCTCATACCCACCAAGGAAAGACAACAAATATTTAGATGAGTTTGGCAGGAAAATATACCATAACTCAATGTTGAATGCCCGAATTATGCACCATCAATTCCACATGGTACAATACCTATATGAGTGCATACAGGCTATAAAAGATATGCTTTCCTCGACTGCGGATCACATACCTCCGCCTCTTCATGACATGGAAAAGTGTTCCCGACACCTTTTGAGGTCAGTCTATGAAGCATATGAAACAACGTCTAGGGCATCGGCAACAGACATTACAGCCTGCAGACTAGCATGGTTACGCTCAAGTTCGATATATGAAGATTTGCACGAAAAACTAACAAACCTTCCATGTACAGGAGATAACCTGTTCGGAGAACGATTTCAGGACACAGTAGGTAAACTGAAGGAAGAAGCTCTAGCAGTACAATCATTAACATCCATCCTAATTATTCGACCACACGTCGTTATATTGGATCTACTTGTAGGCAATCATATGCCAGGAGACCCTACAGATCTTACCAGTCCTTTCGTACACAGGCTTACCCTGTGTACCAACGTCCTGCTCCACAACAGAATACCTCAGACCAACGTAGAGGTAAACCACGTAACCAAAGACACAACAGCTGGCTACTGCAGTGAAAGCGACTTCATATTTTTAATTACCCAGCCACCACCACAACATCAAGCACCACCCGGCAGGATTAATTCCTGCCTGGCAGCCTGGGAGAGAATAACATCTGATCAATGGGTTTTGGAAATAGTACGTCACGGCTACCAACTCCAGTTTGTCACAAAACCCATATTACCTCATCTTTCCACTTTCAAGATTCACAACTTCCAACCACAATTGGGGGAGGAAATTGCTTTGCTTCACAAACAACAAGCAATTCGACAAATTTACCCGGGAACCCAATCAGTAGGATTTTATTCCCCCTACTTCCTCATACCCAAGAAGTCGGGTGGCCTTCGCCCCATCCTAGACCTAAGGGAATTGAATAAATTTCTCACCAAAGAGAAATTCAAAATGGTATCGTTGAAATCAATCCTCCCTCTGATTCAAACCAACGATTGGATGTGCTCCATCGACCTGAAGGATGCTTACACACACATTCCAATCCATCCATCCTCGTGGCGTTACCTATGCTTTTGCTACAGGCATCAACACTACCAGTACAAAGTTCTCTCCTTTGGACTATCGGCTGCACCCAGGGTGTTCACCAAATGCATGGTAGTAGTGGTGGCTCATCTCAGACAACAATGTATAACCATCTTTCCATTTCTGGATGATTGGCTCATAATCGCCCCAACTCCAAACATCTTACTCGAGCACCTCCATCGAGTGATACAATGCTTGCAAGAATTAGGATTGGTGATCAATTTTCACCACTTACAACCAACACAACAGTTACAGTTCATAGGAGCATGCCTGGACACTACGCGCAACAGGGCATAACTACCAAGTGACAGAATATCACAATTCCGTCTTCTGTTACATACCTTGCACCATACTCAGAGACCTTCAGCGAGACAAGTCTTAGTAGTCCTCTGCCACATAGCAGCGGTGAATTTCATGGTTCCCAACACCAGGCTACACATGAGACGCCTGCAATGGGGCTTGAAACATCAATGGAAACAGCACTCGCATTCATTGACACAGAAGTTATCGTTGACTGCCGAAATGAGAAAAGATATAACATGGTGGCTCCTAGACTCCACCCTATCCAAGGGAGCATTGTTCAGTTCCCCTCCTCACAACGCAGTCTTAACCACAGATGCGTCTCGCAAGGGCTGGGGTGCACACCTCGAGATTTACGAAACACGAGGGTTATGGACAATCTCGGAACAAAACTTGCAAATTTATTGGAACTCAGAGCGATTCGGAATGCATTACGAGTGTTCCAAGACCATGATCTACACGGACAACCAAGTCTCAATGTTTTACATCAACAAACAAGGAGGGTCCGGTTCATGGTCCCTTTGCAAGGAGACCCTGACAATCTTCGAACATGCTCATCGAAATTGCATACATCTCCAGGCAGCTTATCTACCAGGAGTTGCAAACACAAGAGCGGACAAGCTAAGCCCCATCTTTCATCCTCACGAGTGGGCCCTCAATACAGAAATAGCCCAAGACACATTCATGCAGTGGGGGACGCCTTCGATAGATCTCTTTGCAACGGAGATCAATGCTCAAGTTCCCAAATTCTGCTCGATAAGACCAAGCCAATTCAGGATCGCCCAAGATGCCTTCCTTATCCTGTGGATGACAGGCCTCCTATACGCCTTTTCCTCCCATACCACTCATAACTCAAGGATCCTCTTTATCCCCCACCCTCTTCAACATTTATCTCCTCCCCCTCTGTCAGCTTCTAACAGACCTTAACCTAACACATTACCTATATGCAGATGATGTGCAGATTCTGATTCCGATAACTGAATCCATCGCAAAATCACTCAAGCATTGGAACTGCCTAAAATCGATTACCAACCTGCTTAACAGTATTAATCTGCTTCTTAACGCATCGAAGACAAAACTCCTCCTCATCTCCCCTAACCAAGACAACCCACTACCACAGACCAACCACAACATCCAGCTCACACATACCCATGTTAGAGATCTTGGGTTTCTACTCGACAATCGCCTAAATTTAAAGAAAATGATCAACACCACAACCAAAGATTGTTTCTATAGACTTCAGGTTCTAAAAAGACTCAAACTTCTGCTATTCTTCCACGACTTCAGGACAGTTCTGCAAGCCTTACTATTCGCCAAAATAGACTACTGCAGCGCTCTCCTCCTGGGTCTCCCCAGCTCTACCACCAAACCTCTACAGATGATACAGAACGCCGCGGCAAGAATCCTGACCAACACCAACCGTGGAGAACACATATCACCTATCCTACGTAACTTACACTGGCTCCCAGTGTACTATCGAATCCTTCACAAATCACTCACTCTAATTCACAAATCCATCTACAATCACCTACATCTGGACCTGGTATTCCCTCTCAATCTTCATATCTCCAACAGACTGACTAGAGAAGCATATAAAGGAACTCTACAGGCCCCTCCCACAAAAGCAACTCGCCTCACCTCGACCAAAGATCGTTCATTTTCGACAGCAGGCCCAGCTATCTGGAACAATATCCCTTCCGACCTCAAAATGGAACCCTGCCTCTCAACATTCAGAAAAAAACTTAAGACCTGGCTCTTCCGCCAAGTCTTCTCAGATCCCCCTGATACACATTAGCCGAGGTTCTGTGGATCTCCGTACCTCCTTGAAGTTTCCAGTAAGATCCTCCCCTGACTCACCAATTGTTTATACTTGTTTACTGTATTCCTAGGCCTTTTTTTCCAGCAGTCTATGCCTCCACGTTTACTATCCTTGTTGAATGTAACTTTGTTTTTCCTGTTTAAACTATTGTCTTTGGTTCAGTCCCCCAATTCGATGTAAACCGATCTGATATGGTCTTTTAACCATGAAGGTCGGTATAGAAAAGTGTTAAATAAAAAAATAAAAAATAACAAGGACAATTCAAAAGTGCATAGCAGACAAAGCCCAACTGATACTCATAGCCCCGGCTTGGCCAAGACAACCGTGGTACAGTTTCCTTCTCTGACTATCCATCATGGTTCCAATTCGATTACCGAATTGCCAGGATCTTCTCTGCCAAGATCAAGGGACGCTTCTACACCCGCTACACTCATCTCTCCACTTGACAGCGTGGAGATTGAGAGGCTCCTTCTAACAGAACAGGAAGTTTCCACCTCGGCACAATTCATCTAGTTAGAATCCAGGAAACTCTCAACGAGGAAAAATTATAGCTATAAATGGAAACGTTACTCTACATGGTGCACTTCCAAAGGTGTACCACCATTGGACTGCTCACCTGAATTGCTCATAGATTATCTTCATACACTATACAGCTGGTCTAGCAACATCATCCATCAGAGTTCATCTCGGTGCCATAGGGCATATCATAGACCAGTTAACAATATTCCTATATCCAATCACCCCTTACTATCTCGTTTCATTAAGGGGCTAACTCACATTCGTCTTAAGATATCTAAACCTCCAGTTCCATGGAACCTCAACATAGTTCTGGAACAGCTCATGCTTTCCCCATTTGAACCCATGAACTCTGCACATATTAAATACCTCACATGGAAAGTGGGTATTCTTGGTTGCAGTAACATCAGCACGGAGAGTTAGTGAATTGCAGGCCTTATTCTCCATATTTGCAATTTCATCACCAAAAGGTAGTTCTCCGAACTCACCCTTCCTTCCTACCAAAAGTGGTTTCCCAATTCCATCTCAATCAGACCATGGAATTACCCACCTTTTTCCCTAAACCTCATGCAAATGATAGGGAAAAACTACTGCACACACTAGATTGTAAAAGAGCTTTAGCATACTACAAAGAAAGGACAAACTCGGACTCCCGTGTTTCTCAACTCTTTGTCTCCTTTGACCCAAAGGCACCTGGATTACCAGTGGCTAAACACACCATCTCCAGCTGGATAGCACAATGCATCAAATTCTGTTACCATAAACAGAAACTACAACTATATTCAGAGCCGAAAGCTCACAAAGTCAGAGCAGTAGCAGCCTCATTGGCACACCTAAGGAATGTGCAACCCATAGACAATTGCAAGGCAGCTACATGGTCATTGCTCCATACCTTCACATCTCACTACTGCCTTGATCAACAAGCAGCCACGGATGCGAAGATAGGGCAAGCAATCCTGCAGTCTCTATCCTCCGGTCCACGGTGACTGCCACACTGTCAAAGATCACATGCAAACATATATATCAAAAACGTGATCAGGAGCTTGGGACTCCCATGACAGCATGGCTAATTAAGCCCTGCTATCGACGGGAAAAAGCAAGTTTGCTTACCGTAAACGGTGTTTCTGTAGATAGCAGGATGAATTAGCCATGCTGACTCACCCTCCTCCCTGGCAGTCACCAAGTCTTCGACTGCACTAAGGCTTAATCACAGACTGAGGAGATTCCGTTACGTTCCTGCGTGGGAACACGCGCGCAGCCGCAGAGAGCAAAGCTCTGATCTCTGCTTTGACAAGCTCCGCCTCCCGGACCTGATTGACAGATCCCATGACAGCATGGCTAATTCATCCTGCTATCTACGGAAACACCTTTTACGGTAAGCAAACTTGCTTAAATATTATCCAGAATCTTCTATTGATTGTAACTTGTGTGGCATTGCTTACGTTATGTACCCTTGCCCTTTGTTATGTTGGAAAGATGTCATGTTCTATTAAGACTCTCTGATTTTGGAACATTGTAGCTTTATCCACTGCCACCTCATTGAGGCCCCTTTGGTATCTCACTGGTTAGACTATACACAGGAGATCCATGACCTTCACTTTTTCGTGATTGATAAAGTGCCCCATCGTACTAGGGGTGGTGGTTTTGACAATTGTCTTGTAAAGCAAGAACAATGTTGGATCTCTATTTTTAAACACTTTGATCCTCGCTGTTCTCAACCAGGAAATCAGATGGTTTTCTTTTCTTTAAATATATCTTTTTGTTTTAGTTGGTTAACTATTGTTTTGTTCCTCCTTAGTTTTTTGTATATGTGTGTGTGTTCATGCAGTATTTGGTTTTCTTTGCCTTTGCCTTTTTTTTTTTAATCATCATCTGTGCTGTTGTCTGTATTTCAGATACTTTATATCTCTCTCTCGTTCCCTTTGACAGCTCACTTCTGTCTCTGATAGCTCCTTTGATGGCTTGTCTCATTGGCTGGTTTTTCTATGTCTGGCTATCTCTGGCAATGTCCTTTTGGCGGTTTTTTGTTTTTTTTTTTTCCCATTGTTTCTCTGCTTCTGTAACCCTCAGTGTGCTGTGTCATTCTTAATGTGTTGAATCCCTGTTCAAATCCTCACTTATTAAAGACATGGTATGTACCTGTATATTTTTTCTAGTTATGTATTCTGTTTTATTAAGGATTGTTACAATATTCTCTTCACGTTTATTTATGTATCCTGTCCTTTGGTAGCCTTTGATTTTGACTCTTTAATTGTTTTTTTGTTTCTATTTCAGTGTATTATGCTTCCCAATGAAGCACTATATGCAAAACATGTATGTCGAGGGCCATATTTGCATGAATTTATTCACTTCAAAATTTTAACGCTTAGAATGACTTACACCACAGAATAAATTTGTTTTACTGGATTTGTCATTTGATGCGTTTATTGAAGTTCGTTCTCCGTCCGGAGATTTAACTTTAAGTTTAACGTTTCTGCATGTGAGTAACCTGCGTGGAGCGGCACTTTCTATCCTAAACAACTTCCTGGGCAGACTGAGTGAACAGTCTGAGTCTTATCTGTCGCTATTTACTATATAACTGATTTGGCTTCCAGATTCCTAGTGTACATATTTTAAAACTTTGACACTAAATTTCAGGGCTTTAACTGATGGAGACCCAATATGCTTGAAAAATTGCTTCTTGACTTATGCCCATTTCAGCCTTGAGATCAGCCAGTGACGCATGGTTTTGCATTCTGCCACTGAAACTTACAATAGGGCTTTTTCTTGTACTGCCTCTTTATTGTGCAACTCTCCCTCGAGAGGTTCCCAACTGGTGTGCCATAACATTAGATGCCCTGAGGAGAGAAGACAAGTATAGGTCACAGCTGCTGCTACTGATGGCATTAGCCTTCATCTTTCCCCTCGTGTTCTTTGCATGATGGCCTCCCACTGGCGGCAGGAGTTGGTGAACAGCGCTACTGCCACCTCATTTGTCAGCTTTTCACTGAAGTCAGAATTGTTCTCAACCACTGGGTCTCACTGCTAGGCGCCATGTGATTCCAACTTCAGTGGTAAGCTGACAAACAAGGGG
The DNA here is from genome assembly GCF_901001135.1 of Rhinatrema bivittatum. Classification (NCBI taxonomy): domain Eukaryota; kingdom Metazoa; phylum Chordata; class Amphibia; order Gymnophiona; family Rhinatrematidae; genus Rhinatrema; species Rhinatrema bivittatum. The sequence goes on from NC_042622.1 coordinate 175,640,339, forward strand.
GTGGCAGCAGGTAAGGAGCGCTACTCGCCCAGTTCTTCTTGCTTGGGTAGTGATAGTCCTGAGTTAGGAAGGGAAAGTGTGGAAGGACAGTGGTGATGCCAAGGGGGTAGGGTGGGACAATGCTGAATAAGATGGGGATGATCCCTGAGGGGTTTGCTTCTGGCTCCAACTCTCTGGTGCAACCCGCTCCAAGGACAGTGGTAAGTCGGGAGTTAGACTAAGGCGGTACACTTGACAAATTGTAACGCAGGTGCACGAAGGAGAGCTCGTGGAGGACAGAAACCTTCCATGGAGCAGAAGGGTACAGATAGTGGTGATGCCTTAGTTGGGTGGGGGTTAGGAGAGAGAGGGAAAGAATGATGGTGTTGCTGGGGGTGGCGAGGGTAGAAGGGAAGGTATGGTGGTAATGCCGGGGGGGGGGGGGGGGGAGGGTGGTGGAGGACAGGGGTAAGGGAAGGAAGAGATGAGATTGTTGTAATGATGGGGTCGAGGAGGGGGGGACAGGAAAGGGAAATGCCAGGAAAGGATGGGAGGTGATACCAGGGGATGAAGAGAAAAAGCAAAGTGATGGTGGAGTGAAGGTGATCATGTCAGGGGGTGGAGTGGGGCAGGTGATGTTATGGTGTGCTGTGGTAAAGTGAACCCAGTACTGGGTGTGCAATGGCATAAAAAAAGGGTTTGATGGACCTTCGTTCTGTCCCTGTATGGCAAATTCTTATGACCCATTACTCGAGAAGCCTAGCTGGAGAATAACTATTTGACTTTTAGAAGATTAATGAAAGCTTGACTCCATTTGATTTTGTTTTTTATAATTACCTGTAAATATTTATAATTGGTATGGCCTAAAATCAGTTTTTGTTTTATAGTTTAGAGGCAGAGTTCTTGATTTATTTTTTGCTTTTTTTTAATTATTTATTTTTATTTTGGTTGTGTTTTTATTTAACCTAAAACTGATTTTGTTGCTAATGGTAGTTTGTTTACAAAGCATTGGAAAAATTGTCTGGAACAGGTAATAGGGAAATGTTCTCTGTGGATCCCCATAACACATTAAAAGAGTTGCCAAAGGGAATTAGATTAGTGCAAAAACTTTGGTTTCAAACGGTGCCAGATTTATATCCCCTGCTGCCTTTAGCCATGTGGCAGCTAGCTGCCCTCCTCCTGCTTCCTGATGACGTGGCTACCCCTAGGAAGGGACCCTCTGATGTGGATGCACAGGAGACTGCTTCTGCTGTATTGCGCTGGTGCCTCTATGGCTCACCCTCCTGTACACGCGCAGAGTGGCTGCTCCTCTGCCTATTGGTAAGTCTGTCTCTGGTTTCAAACATATGTATGATTGGTATTTGACCTTTTGAGTATGTAGATTATACCCAGAGATTGGGGTGCAGCGTAGGTGAGGGGTGTGGTGGGAAAGGCACTTTTTTTTCCAGATTTGGTGGCAGTGCTCCTAGATAGTAATCTTCTGGCAAGAAGCTTACTTGGAATAACAGGAACAGCATTGTCGTGGTTCAAATCGTTCTTGGGGAACAGAAAATACAAAGTCAAAATACACAACAAAGAATCTCAGCATTATTCTTCCTCTTTGGGAGTTCTGCAGGGCTCCTCCCTTTCACCAACGCTCTTCAATATCTACCTGCTCCCTCTTTGCCAACTGTTAACAAAATTAAACCTTAAACACTTTCTGTATGCAGATGATGTCCAGATAATCATCCCCATCAAAGAATCCTACACTAAAACTCTAGAATTCTGGGAAACTTGTCTTCAAAAAATTGACTGACTCCTCTCCAACCTAAACCTAATACTAAATTCCTCAAAAAGCGAACTCCTCCTAATCTCCTCTGAAAACAGTAACATCTACACAAATACACCACCCAATTTACAAACTCCACAAGTAAGAGACCTAGGGGCTATCATTGATAACAGGCTAAACCTAAAATCATTCATAAATCAAACTACCAAGGACTGCTTCTATAAACTCTAAGTCTTAAAAAGAATAAGACCACTTTTCCACTTTCATGACTACAGAACTATTTTACAATCAATAATCTTTGCTAAACTAGATTACTGCAACTCTGTACTATTAGGTCTTCCATCATCTCACACTAAACCCCTTCAGATGGTTCAAAACACGGCAGCGAGAATATTAACAAACACACGGAGAAGAGACCACATATCATCAATCCTCAAAGACCTGCACTGGCTGCCAATTCACTACAGAATCATATATAAATCCATAACCACTATTTACAAAGCCATACATCAACTCCGCTTAACCTTCAAATTCCACTCAAAAAATATACCTCCTACAGACCAATCAGAGTCCTACAGAGAATCCCTACAAGTACCACACCCCAAAACCATGCGGCACATAACCGCCAGAGACAGGGCTTTCTCCACTGCAGGACCTACACTGTGGAACTCCATCCCACCAGATTTGCGACAGGAACCCTGCCTTCCTACATTTAAGAAAAAACTCAAAACGTGGTTATTTATGAAAGCCTTTCCGGACCTAAACTGAACCACTAGTCATCATTAACTAATCCCTTAGACTTTGCCTTAACATGGTAATTAATAACTCCACCCCAACAGGGTAATTCACTAATGCTACAAATGCCGCTATGTGCATATATGTTCGCTCTGTTAAAACCCTAACTTCTTTTCTCTGTTCCAAGTTGTATAACTCCCTTGTTTTATTGTAACTGCAATCCTTAGCCTTCACTTGTTTAATGTTTACTATTATTATTATTATCATTATTATTTATTATCTTTTTTGTTCCCTCTCCACGTTAATTGTAAACCGACATGATGCGATATTCATCGCGAATGCCGATATAGAAAAACTTAAAATAAATAAATAAGCTATGTCTTGGATTCATGACATAATTCAAAATTCTCTCCCATATGTTTTTTTGGTATTGCTTTTGCGGAAAACCTTTCCCCAACGGTGGAAAGGTTTTCCGCAATTTCCCGTATTTCCAGGATAGTGTCCTTGTTTACATATTGGTAGCAGCAAGGTCTACAAGAGTGAGGTTTTGGACATCAACGTGCAAGCCTATGAAAGATTGGTTCATGGTGTGCAAATCCTTTATGGAAGAGCTCGCCACCTTAACAGTGTACAGAAGGGAGACATGGGCCAGCTGTATAAACCGGACATATTAACGATGGGCATCAATAGAGTGCAGAGCACAGGCACAGAAAAGACCAGCATTTTTTCTTGACTTTCATTCTTTCTCTTTGTTAGATACACAATACAATATACATGAATAATTGCCAAATGTTATCCTTTTAAGCTGGATGCCTTTATGAAAATGCACTCGGCTATTTTGCTTGTTTATATACTTTTTGCAATACATTGATAGTTTTAAGTTGATTTAAATAAATTAATTAATCTTTCACTACTTCTCAAAACAATTTGCCTAGAGCGGATTAAAGTTCATTTATGTCTAGAAAAAAAGCTGTTTACAAAAGGGGTATGTTGAAGGTCATATATGAATGACATTTTGCTTGAAAAGATGTTAAATTAACCGTTAGTTGGCTGCTTTGGATTTCAGGCAACACTGACTTTGACATTAGTCACTTCTGATTAAACAGAGATTGTTTGTTGTTGCATTTCAGTTCCCAAGCAGTGCTTGCAATTCTCAAAAGCAAATAGTTATTTAGGAAATGTTTTAGAAGTTTAATGAATGAAGACATAAACAGTCTGATACAATACAGTGCGCTCAGCCCAGTGTGCAGCCTTACGCGTGGTTGGACGCACTAGAATAACTCCCGATGCAATAATGAGATTAGCGCGTCCAACCCAGTGCGTAGCTAATAGCACTCATCACATGTAAATGCCATGTAGATGAGGCTATTAGCTATCACCCCGATGCAAAAAAAAAAAAATCACAGAGCGCCTGCCATACAGATCTTAACATGCAAAAATTAACACCAGCCCCGGGGCTGTCGTTAAGCATTGAAATACCCCAAAGCTCCACAGAAAAGCAAAAAATACTGCTTTTGTGATTCCTCCTACTTAATATCATCACTATACTAAGTAGAAGGAACCACAGGAAGCAGCATGAAAAAAATCTTGGTAGTGGTCATATTAGGGAAACTGACGCTGAATTTACGAGTGTCAGTTTTCCTAACTCGTGGCTGTGTGTGAGTTAGGAAAATGGACACTTGTTAATTGAGCGACCATTTTCCTACCCAGCGCACAGCCACATCTCCTGGGCGCTGATGCCATGGATGCTCTAGGAATGCACAATTTTTAGCATGGCAGCTCATTTGCTTATTGCATTGGGCACCCAGGAGAGAGGGGGATGTGAATGCGTTGAAAAAAATGTGCACCTAGTTTGGATGCATGTGTTTTTGCATTTGATATTGCATTGACCTGAAAAGATTTTATTGTAGTAATTAAACAGACATAGTACAAATAAAAAAAAAAATATATTGCTAATAAAATGTTGCTAGGTGTGGGTTGTTTTTTTTTTTTTCCAATCTTATACTTAGTCTTGTAATTATAGATAAATATAAATCCAGAGTCTTGGAGAAGAAATGATGTAAAACAGATGGAGGAAGATTTTGTTGGTGTTGGGGATTTCTGCTCATCAGTGCTGTTGATTACCATATAAGTAGCTGAGTTACAAAAAGTCATCCTCATACTAGCAGAATTTAGGATGCAATGGCCTTTTTTTTTTTTTTTAATTTCAATTGAAAGTTCAATGGCAAAATCATAATACATTGGGCAGGGCTTGAAATTAATGGTATACCGCCCTATTTTGTATGCTAGTCTTGAAGCTGGAATACCAGTTTTATTTTATAAATGGGGAAAGACATCTGGCAGCCTGGATATCATCATTCAGTGGAATACTAAAGATCACAGGCAGAATGCCAAATCATATTTCAGATTGTTTTTTCTTTGATTTCTACCCAGCTCCACATCATGTCCTCATTGGTTGAAATTCAGGGTGTGAACATGGAAGACAGAATACTTTTTGTAGCTTCCTTTTTAAAAAGGAGGGTGGCTTATGAGGGGTGTGGGTGGGTGTGTATGTGTGTGTGTGTGTGTGTCCCAGTAGTATAAGAACACAAATATCCTACTTGGTAAGACCAAAGGTCCTTTGAGCTCCAGAATCCTGACAGTGGCTAGTCCCAAAATGTAGATCCAATTGTATTGTTGCTCACTCCTTGGGATAAGTGGTGGGTTTCCTGGCATCATCTAGTTAACAATTGTTTATCAACTTTTCCTCCAGGAACTTGTCCAAACCCTTTTTAAACCCAGCTTTGCTAGTTATGACCACATCTTCTGACAGCAATTCCACAGCTTTTGTGACTTATCCACACCAAAGTTTCAGTACATCTGAGTGTACAAGGGATCCTGACAAGGTACTTTTGTGGTCAACATGTATGTGTTGACATACAAGTGTCCCAAAAAATAGGCTCCGTTGATTCTTATTTCTTTCTCCCACTTTTATTTATGTATTTAATAAATTTATATACCACATAATCAGTATAAAAGCTGTTTACAATAAGACAGGCGTAAAAATTGAAAGCAATCATAAAAGGACAAAACCAAGCCATTGCCCTGCTGCTACCTAACTACAATAACAAAGATGACCAGTCAAGCCCCAAATAACCTTCCCTGGTAATAAAGTATCAGTACAGACAGTAACCCTGCACTCCAGTTTATAAGTTCATAATTTCTATGTCCTAGAGAGCAAATGCACTTTAACAAACTTATAGAACTTCACATAATTAAGTTCAGTTCTTACATGGATAGACAAAATCATTCCATAATTTTTATTCAACTGATTAAATTAGTTAATGCTCAGTACATTTATTTTGATCCTAAATAGTTTAGGAAATATCTTAATCCTAAGATTTCTGTGCAACCTGATGGTGGTATTTAGCTGCTGGTGGTAGTTGTTGAGGACCATTGAGATGCATCAGGGATCTCAGCAATAAGTGCAAGATTTCATTGCAGTTGTGAGGTGGTTCTTTAAATCATTCCTATCCTTTAGGGATGTGCATTTGTTTCATTTGTTTCCGCATACACTCATAACTCGCAGACTTTATAGTACACGCCTGATGGAGAGTATGTGTATACTTTTAATAGCTTGAGTTGTATGTGTGCTATAAAATCTGAGTTGTGTGTAACTCCGTAATGAATGAAACAAATGCACATCCCTACTGTCCTTTATTAAACCCTTTTGCCTTATATTACTAGAAACAGAACAGGGTTTAGCCATCAACCTAGCACTAAAGCTTATTACTGCAATTTACAATTCTTTTGTTTTCACATGCATTAAGATTTTAGTTAGACAGTGTTCTTCAAAATACAAAATAGTTAAGGAGATGTTTTATGAGGTGGAGATTTGTTTAGGTTTATCATGTTATACCTCCTATTTTCATTGACCTTGGTCATTTTGCTGGGAATGTTACACAATCCGACACTTGGTATTTTACTTTTCTTTCTTTTCCAGTGAGCACTTGTCCTGTTCTTTCACTTTTTTCCTGCATGGTGACAGCAATGTTTGTACCAGTGTGGAAATCAACCAGCACCAACCTGTGTATCTTCTTAGTGAAGATCATCTCAGCCTTGCCCAGCAGTCTAACAGTCCTTTCCAAGGTAGGTTTTACTGATGGTGGCTTGTTTGTATATATTAGGAACCAGAATTGAGCTGGCCTTCTCACAGTTCTTAAGAGGTACACCTAGAGGGGGGTTTTGTTTCCTCGGAATAGAGCTTCAGAACAGTGGAATGGTTGTTGGAAGCTTTTATTATTTCCAGTGACCTTTTCCCATTGACATTCTGGTGCTATAAATTCTCTTTTCATACTTTGGTTCTGCCTGCCAGTGGTGATCACTGTTGCCACAAAGGCAGAATTCCAGCTTCCTCTGAATTGTCCTTCATGAATTGGTTGGGAGGTGATGCAGGTTTCTTCTCCCCTCCAGATGCCTCCTTAGCATGCCTAATCTCTACAGGCTCATAGAGCTGAGGTTAAAGAGTGGGTGGGTCTCCTGCATTGCAGTAATATTGCACTACTGCTACACTTACTGCCCCCCCCCCCCATTGTAATTATATGGTCTGTTGCTGTAGTCTGGCTCTTAAAAATTTGGTACAATGGCTCTGAGCATCTTTCGGTTGCCAAGTGACATTGGGCTAGGTATATGTTTGAAGTCAGAAAGCAAAGTTAAATTTTCATAATTTACTACCTGGTAACTTCTATATTGTTACTGCACAATGCAAATATGTTTTTATTATAACTTATTGATAATGTCTCCAAATGAATTAGTTTTTGTGTTTACCATATCAGAAATGAATCTCATTCATAAGCCAGGGTTCATGAGATTTCTTTCAGGGGCAGAGGAATGACGTTTTGGTTGGAGGGAGGCCATGCAAATTGTTCCCAATGTTTCCTCTGGTTTATAATTATTTTTGCATACATTCTTCTTGTAAACCATATAAAGTACAATAGATGATTATTATAACAATGAGGAGGTGGGCAGGGGGGAGGAATCAACAGTGGGGAAAGATGGGGGCTAATGAGAATAAGACAGGGCAGGGGCAATAGCCAAGGAAATGGAAATAGGGTGAGAGATAGGAGGGGTTGAAAGGTGAAGAGGGGGATGGGGAAGAGGTGAGAAGCTGAAGGGGTGAGAGGGCTGCGAGCAATGGGGAAAGGTCTGGTTTCAGGTGAGAAAGCAAAAGGGACAGGGGCAGAAAGAGGTAGCTGAGGGAAGAGAAAAGACCCCCCCCCCCCCCCACACACACACATACAGAAAAATATGAAGTCTTTGTGGCTGTAATATAATACCCACACAAGAAAAAAAGGTGGTAGCAAGAGAGAGCAAGATGAAGGGTGGTGGCAGAAAGGAAGAGGATATGTGGCCTTGAGGGGAGAGGATGGGCAGGGGTTGAGAGCAAGAGGAGGTAGGAATAGGAAGAGGGAGAAGAGAGGTTGGATGCTGAACTAGAAAAAGGAGAGAACTGATGACACAGGAGAGCAAGGATGTGAATTGGGGATAGGGGAAAAGTCTTCTCTCCCTCCCCTACCAATATCTTCTTCTGCTTCTCCTAGGCTTAACCCCTCCCCTTCAGCACCCTCTTCTCCCATAAGCCCCTTTTCTCTCCCCATCCCTACCCCTTATTGCTCTTGCCTCCTTCTCTGTGCTCTCCCTACTCTTGCTGTTTTCTACTGACCAGTCCCCCCTCTTTTGCACCTGCCCTCCTTGCTCTCTTCAGTCTCCTCCTGCCACCTCTTCCCTTCCTCATTCACACTGCTTTACTCTATCCCTTCCCTTGCCCCCCATCCCTGTTTTGGTTCACCCCCCCCTCCCAAATCCCTGTTTGATTCTGCCCCCTGGTCCTAATCTTTTCACTTCCTCCTGCTCCCATGTGATCCCATTACTAACTGCTGCAGTAGTGAAAGAAGAGGACGATGGCCTTACAGCGTCCCAGGTGAGTTCACCATCACTGCTGCCTCTTCCCCTGCCAGGCCTATGGTTCAAAGATGCTTTGCTCAGCATGGGAGGGGAAGGAGGAGGAGACTAACATGCCTGGGATGCTGTAAGGTGCTGTCTTCTTTCACTGCTGCAGCACTTAAGAGGATCATGTAATGGGGGGGAGGGTTAGATTGTGCCATCCTACTTCCTTCAGTGTTCCTTTTCCAGGGAGGGAGAGGAGAAATGTGCTTTCCTGTACATACCCAGATCAGTCCAGACCAGTGGGTTATGCACTCCCACCAGCAGATGGAGTCAGCATATCAGTATTTCTCTGACTCCAGCAGAGAAATACTGAGGGATTTTTCTTGCTCCTTGAGGTGCTAGGTTCAGTGTCTGGGCCATCCCTTAGGTAGAGCCGGGCAAATGGGGGGTTGGTTACCCCTGGCGGTGCTAGCCCATGTGGTTCCGGGTCCCCTGATAGCCAGGGGACTGGCTCCCTCAGCAACCCGAAGGCTCCCCCTCATTGTCTGCGGTACAGGGAAGTAGCCCCTTTTTGGGCTTTTATTTCTATTATTCTGAGCTTAGGCTTTATTTTTTTTCTGTTACTAGAAGTTAGTTTTTGTAGGGGGGGAGGGGAAACAGCTCCAAGTTCCCTGGTCACCGCAGCTCCCCCCTGAAGAGGAGGGGAGAGTGTTTCAGCCCTGGTAAGAGCCTCGGAGGATGTTTTTAGGCTCCCTGCCTCATTTTTACCGCCTGCACTGGAGCTATTTTTATCACTGCGGCCATTTTGGTTTTTTTCTTTTTTGACCTCCCACGCGGCTCCCCAGCATTCCTGGGGCTGATTTTCGTGGCGTTTTTGGTGGGAGTCACCAGGGCTGGGTGGCAGCACCTGATTTCTTATGGGGGTGGGGTTATTTGCACCTTTTTGCAGGAGGAACATGGCAGAAACTCCTCTGGAACCCTGTAAGGCTTGTGGGGTATGGTCAGCTTATTTAAATCCCCTGTCATTGTGCACAGACTGTGCACTGGGTGGGGAAGGGGCTTCAGACGAGGTCCAAACCTAAAGTCTGCACGCAGTCAGGCTCGGCGGCTGGGTCTAATGGAAGGAGCCCAACCCCCACTGTGCACCCTGTGGAAAAAGTCTCCCAGGATGACCTTCCCCCGCTGTCCCCCCACTGCGCGGACTCCGAGACCGGAGGAATCAAGAGACATGGACACTGATTCTAGCAGTGATGAGATGGGACTGGGGGGATTTTCACCTGAATTTGTGCTGCTCATGCATGAAGCATTTCTGGCTCTGAAGTTCGCAAAGCGCAGAGCCCAGGATGGGAGCGTGGGAGTTCCCAAGCGTCCTTATCTGCAAACTGACTGTCGTCTGACCTGGCCAACTTTGGCCCGGGAGGATCTAATGGGTGCTGTCGACCTGCAGGGGAACGACTCCACTCTGCCCCCGAGAGACACCGCTGCAGATCAGGGTGAGGTCCCTCCAGACGTAGATACGGGTGACAACGATCAGGATCTGGTAGAACCTAGTGCGGAGGGGGACGACCCCCACGTAGTCCGGCTGTTTAAGAGGGAGGAATTGCGCCCCCTTATTCCCCAGCTGCTTGAGGAATTGGGGGTGAGACCCTCGCAGGAAGATTCCGACAGGAAGGGAGTGAACCCAATCCTGGACGGTCTCTGGGGTCCACCTATTGATTTTCCCATCCCGAAGAAGATTCAAAAGCTCATCAGCCGGGAGTGGGAATCCCTGGAGGCGGGGCTTAAGATCGGCCAGGTGATGCAAAAACTCTACCCGCTAATGGAGGAACATTTTAGAATGCCTCAGGGTTCCTAAGGTGGATGCGGGAGCTGCATCTGAAGCGGATGTTCGATGTCTCCTCCTTAGGACTTTGGGCGGCGGTCTGTGCCAGCATGATGTAAAGAGCATGTTTATGTTCGATTCAAAAACCGCAGGACCCATCGTCTTATGGGACTTTGTCAGCTTCTCAGGCGGCTCGTGTGGAGGCGAGGCTAGCATGTGTGATGGATGCCTTATATGACTTGTGCATTCGGTGGCCCGGACTATGGTCTTCCCGGTGGCAGCTCGGCGACTCATATGGTTCCGCAATTGGGCAGCGGGTGCTTTCTCCAAGTCGCACCTGTGCAGTCTGCCTTTTTCGAGGGAAGTTGCTGTTTGGAGAGGATTTGGATCAGCTGATGACATCTCTGGGGGATTCCAAGGGCAATAAACTGCCAGAAGATAGAAAGCCCTACAGGAAATCATTCAGTCCTCTATCCAGTTTTCGGGATTTCCAAAAACGGGATCGAGTTCCACCCTCTGATTCCAGACAGACCTCTTCCCGTACACAGTCCTTTCGCGGCTCCAGTCGCCTGCCAGAGGTGGTTTCGGTCAGGGAACCGGAACTGGGAAGCCTGCCCAATGAAATCAGGCCCACCCACTCCTCAGACGGGATGATTTGGGGGCAGGTTGCCCCAATTTTATGAGCAGTGGGCCAGGATCACCTCCGATCCTCGGGTGTTGGAGGTGGTAAAAGAAGGTTACACCTTGGAATTTTCTCGGCCTCTCATGCCGGCCTTTGTGGAATCGCGATGTATTTCCCACAACAAGCAAGCCGCGGTAGAAGACACTCTACAAATATTGTTGGCCCTGAAGGCGATTGTCCCCATGCCGTCCAAGGAACGGGGAGGGGATGGTATTCCATTTATTTTGTGGTTCCCAAAAAGGAGGGCACTTTCCAACTCATCCTGGACCTACAGAAGGTGAATCGCTGCTTGAAGGTGCCCCATTTTCGAATGGAAACACTTCGTACAGTCATCGCAGCAGTTCGAAAGAGAGAGTTCCTCGCCTCCTTGGATCTCACCGAGGCTTATCTACACATTCCAATTCAGTGCTCACCAGATATTCCTACGATTCAAGATCCTGGGTCAGCATTTTCAGTTCCGGGCACTGCCGTTCGGACTGGCAATGGCCCCCGCGCACCTTTACCAAGGTGATGGTTGTAGTGGCGGCGACCCTCCAGACGGAAGGGATAATGGTCCATCTTTACCTCGACGACTGGCTGATTCGAGCCAAGTCTGAAGAGGAAGGCGAGCGGGACGGTTCTTCGTTTGATCCATTGTCTCCAGTCCCTAGGCTGGGTAATCAACAAAGCAAAATGTCATCTGACTCTGTCACAGTGTCTGGAGTATTTGAGAGCTTGTTTTGACACCCTCCAGAGCAGGGTGTTTCTCACGAATGACAGGATGTATGAATTGTGACAACAAGTGCATCTTTTGTTACTGCTTCCAGTCCCCAGAGTGTGGGATTATCTACAAATTCTGGGGTTCATGGCTTCATGACTTTGGAATTGGTGCCTTGGGCCTCTGCTCACCTGAGACTGTTGCAGAGAGATCTACTGTCGTGGTGGGACCCAGTGTCTAAGCAATACCAGTTGTTCCTGCCTTTGTCACAGCGAATCAGGTCCAGCCTGCAATGGTGGGTGTCTGAAAACAACTTACAGAAGGGGATGACCCTCAAGTCCCGGATTGGGTGATCATGACAACAGATGCAAGCCTTCAAGGCTGGGGAGCAGTGTGCCTCAGTCATGTGGCGCAGGGAACCTGGTTCTTACCCGAACGGTTGTGGTCTTTCAATCACCTAGAGGCAAGGGCAGTCCGCAAAGCATTGTTGGTATTCCAGTCCCTGGTGCAGGGAAGAATGGTTTGCGTCTTCTCGGACAACGCCACCACGGTGGCAGATCTCAATGCCAGGGAGGAACCAGGAGTCCAGCCATGGCACAGGAAGCACACCACCTCTTTGCTTGGGCCGAGCTTCATCTGGAAGGCATCGCAGCCTCTCATGTGGCAGGATTGGACAACGTGCAGGCGGACTTCCTCATTCGTCAACAGCTGGATCCCGGGGAGTGGGAACTATCCTGGGAGGGTTAGAATCACATTTGTGCCCGATGGGGAATCCCCCAACTGGACCTCATGGCGACCGGTGTCAACGCAAAGACGGACCAGTTCTTCAGCCAAAAGAAGGAAATCGGGGCGGTAGGAGTAGACACCCTAGTCTGCAAGTGGCCAACCGGAATCCTCCTGTATGCCTTTCTTCCATGGCCCCTGATCGGGTGCATTCTCTGGCGCATAGCGGACCATCCCAGTTTGGTAATTTTGGTGGCAGTGGAGTGGCTGCGGCAGCCGTGGTTTGCGGACTTGGTACGATTGGCAACAGACGGCCCGCTATGCCTAGCTCATCTGCCGAACCTCCTGCGACGAGGACCCATTTTTCAGATCGGGAGGATCACTTCTTTCTCGCAGCCTGGTGTTTGAGAGGCGGCGGTTATGGATGAAAGGTTATTCGGAACAGGTGATTTCCACCCTGCTTCAGTCCAGGCGGCCCTTGATGTGCATGGCATTCACTCAAGTGTGGAAGGTGTTTGAAGTCTGGTGTGACTGACAGGGGTGTAGTGCCATTGTCAGTGACCATTCCTCAGGTCTTGGAGTTTTTGCAGCAGGGATTATCTAAAGAGTTTGGCTTATAGTTCCCTGCATGTTCAGGTTTTGGCCCTGGGATGTCTCCTAGGGGCGGGTAGGTGGCAGGCCTCTAGCCAGCCACTTGGATATTGTCCGTTTCCTGAAAGGGGTGAAGCACCTTCATCTTCCTCGTCGTAATTTATGCCCAGAGTGGAATCTCAATCTGGGGTTGAGGGCGCTTTGTGATCCCCCTTTTGAGCCTCTGGGACACGCTTGCTTAAAGGACCTCACCTTGAAGACTGTGTTCTTGGTGGCCATCTGTTCTGCAAGACGTATTTCAGAATTGCAGGCTCTTTCCTGTAGGGATCCCTTCCTTCACATCTCGGCTGATAGGGAGTCCCTGTGCACGGTCCCTTCCTTTTTGCCAAAAGTGGTGTCTGCCTTTCATGTTAATCAGTCTGTGGAGTTAGCCGGATTCCCTGATTGGGCTCATGACCCCGCTATGGGAAGAGATCTTCATCTGTTAGATGTCTGCCGGGTTCTCCTTAGGTACTTGAAGGTCATTAACTCTTTTCGAAAATCGGATCACCTTTTTGTGCTCTTTGGAGGTCTGAAGAAGGGTAAAAAGGCATCTAAGGCGTCCTTGGTTCACTGGCTGAAGGAAACAATTTGCTTGGCCTACATCGGGAAGGGTCGCCCCGTCTCGACTGGTTTGAGAGTGCAAGCGGCTTCTTGGGCAGTGTCAGTTGTTGTCGCCTGAGATTTGTAGAGCCGCAGTCTGGTCTTCCCTGCATACCTTCATAAGGCATTATCGTCTGGCTGTTAGGGATCCGGACCAAGTGCTTTTTGGGGAGAGCGGCTTGCGAGCTGGTTTTTCACCCGGTGTAATGTGGCATTGGTACATCCCACTGATCTGGGTATGTACAGGAAAGGAAAATTTGGTTCTTATCTACTAATTTTCGTTCCTGTAATACCACAGATCAGTCCAGGGTCCTGCCCGGGTGCCACTGCCGAAAGACTGATTTACCTAACGGTTAGCTGTTGTACATAGGGAATCTATCAGAATGATTCTATAATATTTTGTTTTTTGTTATGAATGTGGTTCAAAACTGATTTAAGGTATTGAGGTCATTTGTTTCGGACCCTTGAGGGAGTTTTTTCCTGTTCTCCCTTGTTTCGGGAATTAGATGGTGTGTTTTTTTTTGTCAATTATACTTTGGGTATTGATAAATACTCATGAGCTGCAAGCGGCACACTTGGGATACCAGTGCCTCGAAGCTTTGCACTCTGACTCCATATGCTGGTGGGAGTGCATAACCCACTGGTCTGGACTGATCTGTGGTATTACAGGAACGAAAATTAGCAGGTAAGAACCAATTTTCCTATCCATTGCCAACAATGTTTTTGTTTTGAGAAGGTCTCCAGTGTTCTGCAGCAGTTTGTGTGTTGGGCAGATTTTTGCAGCCCATTCCACAGCTGTGGGAGTGGGGAGTAGTCTGATACTTTTTGCTTGCTGGCCCAAATTTTGGTGGGGCTTGGCCTCTGTGCTGGCGTTGCTCCCCATCTTCCCCCCCCCCTGCTTTATCTATGATTTTTCTTTCTTGCTATTCCATGCTAACTAATTGTGAGCAAGCACTGGAACAGTAAGAAAAATCAAATTAAATATAGCTGAGAGTCCAAACTTTCTTCCTGTTCTTGTCACTGCTTTGCAGTGAAATGCTAATGGTTGTCATTAGAGAAAAGTCAGTTTAAGCATCTTAGACTACTGTGATTAGTAAAGTAGCAAAAACTAACAAGTCTTAAAGTACTTCTCAAATGTGAAAAATACCAGCACCTTTAGTCAGAAGCTAGATAATTTTGCTGTTGGGCAAATGAAATTAGCTAGATTATACACTGGGGGGGAAAAGGAATTAGAGCCTGGTGAATTAATGTGTGTGACTCAGGTCAGAGAAGACAGAGACTTTAGAGAGGGCAGGTACAGCCTTCTGCTACCTGTTGGATTTAATGCAGCTATTTTCAGTAGCTGCTATAGAGGACAGACACGACATCATTACTCTTTACACTGCAGGGCTGTCTGTAGTGTTGGCACTTGAGTGGTGGTGCAGGATACCTTGGGAATACTTATCAAATTTAGTCGCATGTGGAATGGGCAAGCAGATTTGTAGGTATTTTTCACACCCTGCTGTGTAAAGCCCCCAAAATCTCATTTTTGCAAAGTCATTTTTAATGTTTGTGTATTAAAATATATCCTAATATATTTCTGAAAGATCCTAGTTTTGGTCTGATCAAGTTCATGTGCATTGACTGTTGGAGACTTGTGTGATGGAGGATTTCTCTCAGTTATTCAGAAGAATTATTTTCAACTACTGTAGTGGCTCACTTGTCCCATTTTGTGCTGTATTGATGCAAATTGTCATCTTTGTTGCTTTTCTTCATATCTTTCTCTAGTTCCATTATGTCTTTTTTGATACAGAGAAAGGGCAGCAAAAATGATAAAGGACTTTTATGAAGAAAGGTTAAAAGTTTAGGGCTCTTCAGTTTGGGAATGAGACAAGTGAGAAGGGATATGATAGATCAGGGATGGCAAACTCCAGTCCTTGAGTGCCACAAACCATACAGGTTTTCAGGATGCTACAATGGAGGCAATCTGCGCCATCTCCAGGACTGTATCAGAATTCAAGCGCAGGGGTCTCTGAGGAAGTGGTATGAATTATGGAGCTGATTAGTTGGTATGGACGAGCAGATTAGATAGGCCGTGTGGTCTCTTTCTGCCGCAATGTTCATATGTTTATAAAATCATGAAAGGGTTAAACAGGTAAATAGGGGACAAATATATACCCTTTCAAATAGTTCTAAGACTGGAGGACACTCCATGAAATTAGCAGGTAGAAGATTTAAAACAAATTGGAGAGTGTTTTGTTTTCACATTCAACACACAAAGTGTGGAATTTGTTGCCTGGTGATGTGGTCAAGACATGTAGCATAGCAAGGTTGGACAAGATTTAGAGAAAAAGTCTGTAAACAATTATGAGCCAGGTGGACTTGGAAAAGCCACTGCTTATTCCTGGGAGTGAGCAAGAAGGAATGGATCTACCCTCCCTTTCCCTCTATTTAGGTCAGGCATAACAGTGACACATCTTTGTCTAGAGGCCACTGACACGCCTTGTGGCCTTGGGCAAGTCATTTTGCCCATCCTTGCCTGATGTTCAAACTTTGGAGGGTCATTTACTAAGCATTTTTCCCTTAGTCACAAAATGGGAGAGAGCCTTTAGTAAATAAACTCCTTAGATTGTAAGCTCTCTAGGGATAGGGAAATACCTACAGTGTCTGAATGAAATTTTCTTTGAAGTGTCATATGCAGAATATAAATTTTATTTACTCTTTGAGATCTGCCAAGCACTTGTGACCCGGATAGGTCGCTGTCTGAGATGGGCTGCTGGACTCGATTGACCTTGGTCTGACTCAGCATGGGAAGTCTTATGGGACCTTGGACTCTAGCGTAGCTTTCAGTGTAATGTTTTCTTGATAAAATGGTGCTACGCTTAGAGAGCTAACTTCTCAAGCAAAATGTTACACAGGAAATTTTAACCAGTGTTCTTTGAGTTGAAAGCTGAGACTATATGCGAGTTTTTATACTGAAACAAAGTTCCTTTTGTGTTTTTAGTTATCTTAAGCCCATTTGGGTTAAATGGCACTCTAACAGGTCAGTCCTTCAAGATATCCGATTCATCTACTAAGAAATTAATTGGTGAATGGAAACAATTCTATCCTATCTCATCTGGCATGAAGGAGGGTTCAGAGGAGAGGCTGGAGGAGATGGATTGGGAAGATGACTCTTTGGCTGCAGTGGAAGTCCTTGTTGGTAAGAGACAACCTAACATCTTTAGCAAATGATTTTTTTTTCTCCATTGAAACTGAGAACTTTTTGCTCTGCAGATTTTGCCTGGCTCTTTCTTCCTGATTCTTTTTGGACTTCTATAGGAACCGAATTTGCGATATCTTCCATTCCCATCTATCTAGAGATACCCTCTCCTCACCTCTGTCTAGCCCAACCATTGCAGTGACATGCCTTTTGACCAGAGGCCACTGACTTATTTGCTTCCTCTAAAACCTGATAGGCCTGCACTCTTGAGTCTGGCCATTTGGGGGTCACTTACTGTTGCATAATAATGGGCATGGCCTCCCACTTGAGGCTGTAAGTGCTGCCTTTGCAGCTTCCAGAGTTCTGGCTAACCCAAGGAGCAGAAAGCAGGCTTGGGATTTGAATCCTAATTACCCACAAAATTGTCCAGACCCAAGCATCTGACCTGGCCATCTATTTCTTAAATTAAGACTGCATTCTGTACAACAGAATTTCCGTCAATAGGACTACAAGGTTTGGCTTCATTTTGTAAATGCATTAGAAAATATCACTGTTTTCTGTGTTCTTTGCTGATACAACAGCTTTTGGTATAACAAATTTCCTAGTTATTTCTTTTGGGTCTCATTTACTCTACTGTGAGTAAGAAGCAATAATTAACTCTACATCTTGTATAACAAAAATAAATTGCAGGATTCCATGTCAGCAGTGGTAAGTTTCTAAATGAAAAAGGTACTGGGTTGGGTCCAGCGGTGGTCTCTAACCTTCCACTGTTTCCCAATGGGGGGACAAGGAAGTGAATTCAGTCTTGGCAGAAAATCACTACTGCATCTCAGCTGAAATCTCCTATAATATGGCAAGTTTGGATGGATGGGGCTAAGCAGTAATAAGAGTTTGAAATGAGCTGGCAATAGAATAAGGACATTACAGAAAGACCTAGTGAAAAGCAAAAAACTATGCAGAGGGTATAGACTAGACAGAGTACAGCAGCAGCCGGGCAGCTTGTGCTGTGAAACCAGCAAGAAGATGCAGGTCTGATGTAGTCTTGCATCCTTCTTGCATGGCAGCACAGCATGGCAGGATGCCAGTAGTTGCTAGCTTGCAGTGTTGTCACAGTGACTGATGTGTGTAATGAGCGTTGGTATACAGGAACACCTCTAGGGTAGGGAGGGAAGGCAGCTTTGGAAGTGAGATACAGCAGAAGTGTTCATTTTGTGTTGCTACCGAATTATTAGTATAAACACCATTGAAGTGAGAGCTTTAGTATTCTAGTTTTTATAGGATTAATTTGGTATGTTTCTTTTTGAGCTTAGTTTTATTATAATTAAAACAAGTCCTTTCAAATTTTGAACCATAAAATTGTGGGAACCCTGGTTTCTGAATTTGTTTTTGTAAGTGTTTGTTCGTCAGCACATAATCTGCACACTCGCTGGTGAAGGTGGTGTCAGTCAGTGCACCTGATTTTGGTCAGCTTTTAGTTCAGCTGGCAGGTCAGGGATGAGTAGAAGAAAATGACATAAAGGAAAAACCTGTAATTTTAAACACTTAAATTGTAGATTGCTATGCAGAAATGATTAAAAATGTCTAGCAAATGTTGTTTGACCAGGGTATACTTTGCTTTGCCATAAGTCTGTAGTTCTTAACTTGGGGGCACAGGATGGTTATGGAGGGATGTGAGATGTTTGGATAAATGTAACTTAAATTATACTAATTTTTTAAAGCAAATTTTAGATTTCCTAATGTGTAGCCAGATGAACTCAGGACCAATGGGTTGTATGCTCCCCTGCTAGCAGATGAGTCAGGTTTCAAAGCTGACATCACCTTAGATATACCCCTGCAGTGACCTCGGCCCTCTAGTATCTCTCAGTCTCCTAATAGATGTTGATGTGCTTTCCCTACACAGCATTGGCGGTATAGCGGGATTGCAGTACTTGTAAGAGGAAAATTTACTTTTAAATTGGAGAAAGATTGAGCCCCGCTCTCCTTCGGTGATACTTTAAGGTCCCTCCCCCACTTGAGAATTCCTGAGGCAATTTCTGAGATCCCTCAATGGTGTGCTTTGTCCGGTAGCCGGTTCCTGGTGTGGACTTTGCTGAAGCAGCTGAAAGGTAGCGGCTGCAGGAAGCTGTCTCCCTACTCAGTCGGTAAGCAGAGATGTGGAAGGGCTTTGGTAAGTCTTTCCTCCAGTCTCCTTGCTCGGCGTGGGTACCGACAATGTTCCCGATCCTGTTGGGGCAAGGGAAGGGGTCTTCTGAGTGGGTTGAACAGTGGACACTCCATGTGGCATGCGCTTCGAGACAGATCTGGGTGCACTCTATTTTGGGTGGCCCTAGAGGAACTCGTTTCAAACATCTTGATCCTCAGGAAGGTCTCAATCCTTTTGGAGTCGACAACCAAAGAGAGGGGCTGGTTCAGGTTTGGCCCGTACTCCCCAATGAAGTTTTGCCGACTCATCAATGAGACGATAAGGGTTGACTATCCCTTTTCTACCAGTAGTGGGTCGAGATCATGTTTGACAAATGGGTACTGGATATCATACGAGAAGGATATGTGCTGGAGTTTCGCAGCATCCTTCAGGACATATTCATAATGTCTCCGTGCCACTGCCAGCACAAAAAGCTGGCAGTGGAATCTATCTTGACAAGGCCTCTCAATTTGAGGGCTGTAATTCCAGTACCTGTACCCCCAGGAAAATATGGGGCACTATACCATTGTACCCAAGAAGGAGGAGGGTTCCTTTTGCTCCATCCTGGACCTCAAGAGCGTCAACCGTCATCTACAAGTAATTAATTTCTGCATGGAAACTCTATGCTCTGTCATAATGTCCATACAACCAGGGAAGTTCTTAACCTCCTTGGACCTCTCGGAGGCCTACCTCCACATTCCAATCCAACAAGACCACCAGAGTTTCCTATGCTTTGTGGTGCTAGGCTGCCATTATCAGTTCTAGGCGCTGCCCTTTGGCCTGGCTACCACCCCCAGAACATTTTCCAAAACTATAGTGGTCGTGGCAGTGGCACTGAGGAAAGAAGGAATCCTGGTGCACCCATACTTGGATGACTGGTTGATCCAGGTGAAGTCATTAAAGGAGAGCCTCCAGGTGATCCGCAGGGTGATGTCCCTGCTTCAGGAACTGGTTGGGTCATGAACATGGGCAAGAGCAGTCTCAAGCTCTCCCAGTACTTAGAGTATCTGAGAGTCCAGTTTGACACCAATACAGGACAAGGTCTTCCTTCCAGCCTTGAGATTAAGGAAGATGTGTCAAGTGCGCTGGTTGACAAATTCCATATGCCCCAGGGTGTGGAGCTATCTTCAGGTCCTCTGTCTGATGACATCAACCCTGGAGGTAGTACCGTGGGTGAGGGCACACATGCATCCACTTCAACGCTCCCTGCTGTCACGTTGGAATCTGCTGTCCCAGGACTATGCAATTCAACCTACACCTGATTTAGAAGTATGTTCTCAGCTTCAGTGGTGGCTGCAGGAAGCCCACCTGAGCAAGGGTATAAGCCTGTCCCCTCTGGAATGGCTAGTTCTCACGACGGACGCGAGCCTTCGGGGGTGGGGAGCTCACTGTTAGGAACCGGTGACCCAGGGGCGTTGGACCAAGGAAGAGGCAAGCTGGAACATAAACTGCCTGGAAACCCAGGTAGTCAGATTGGGGTGTCTACAGTTCAGCCACATACTTCTGAATCAGGCGGTCTGCATAATGTCTGACAACACAACAGTAGCCTACATCAAAGCCAGGGGGGAACCATTAGCCAGCAAGTGTCTTTGGAGATAGATCTCCTTATGGAATGGGCGGAATTGCATCTACAGATCTGTCTCCCCAATAGCAGGAAAGGACAACATCAGAGCAGAATTTCTAAGCATGGAGAGTCTGGATCCAGGAGAATGGGCGTTGTTGGCCAGAGCCTTTCAGCTACTGGTAGATAGCTGTCCATCAACCTGCTGGCTCAATCTTACAAAGTGAAGGTTTCCTGATTCTTCAGTCGCAGAAGAGACTGGTCCCTGGGGAGCGATGCCTGGCCAGAAGAGGACTTACTATATGCTTTTCCTCCATGGCCCCTGCTGGCCAGGGTCACTTGTAGGATTGAGTGCCACAGGGGATTAGTCCTTCTAATAGCTCCGGATTGGCCCAGGTGCCTGTGGTATGCAGAGACTTATAGTGGAGACCCTCCCTGTGCCTCCCACTACACAGGGACCTGCTCCAGCAAGGTCCGGTTTTTCACGAGGATCCAACTCTATTTTGTCATATGGTTTGGCCCTTGAGCAGGCTCGCCTCATGAAGCGTGGCTATTCGGTGTCTGTAATTACCACCTTCGGCGCATCCAGACATGGTCAGTTTTCTAAAGGGGGTAAAGCGCTTCTGGCCACAATTACGCTGGGCAGTTCCCTTGTGGAATCTTAATATAGTATTGGAGTTTTTGGCAGGGCCCTTCTTTCGGCCGCTGCGCAATCTGTCCTTGTTCCTATTAACCCTGAAAACGGTGTTCCTGGTGGCAATATGCTTGGCTCGTCGGATATATGAACTACACGCATTGTTGTCTCGAGAACTGTTCCTACGGACGACTCCAAGAGCGCTACAATTTTGTACTGTTCTATTCTTCTTGCTCAAGGTAGTCTTGGAGTTTTATTTGAATCTGTCCATTTCATTGCCATCCCTAGATAGATACAAGAAAAAGGAAGAACCAGTCTCCTCTGCTATTTAAACATCAGTAGGCTTTTGGTGCATATCTGGAACTTTCAGAACTGGTGCACAAGACGGAGCTTTTAAACCTGACTCCGTCTCCATCTGCTAGCAGGGGAGCATATAACCCATTGGTCCTAGGTCCATCTGTCTACACTAAGGAAAACAAAATTCAGGTAAGTAATTTCTCCATTGTCTGATTCAAGAGTACACTTGTGTAAGTTCCAGTGGAAACTGCGCTTCATGCTTCTCAACAGTGTGTTGATGGCTGGGTTGCATGGGATGACTTTAAAATAAGGCAAAGACCCTGGATAACTGTGGATGAAGACTCATGGTGCCATAACCTGCTTAGTGCAAGTCTTGATTAAGCTAGAAACCCAAAAGGAGCAGGAAAAACTGTTTCTCCACTGGAAAAAAAAATCCTCATGATTGCATAACTGAAATAGTACTATAAAAAAGGCTATAAAGAATGAAACAAAAATACTGCTTGATTTGATTTGTTCTGTTACTTATGTTTTGATAAACTTGTATGTTAAATTGACTTGTATGTAATTTGTAACCCGCTAAGATTGGTGAATCAGTGGGCTAGCAATTTAAATAAATGAATGAAGCAAAGACTTAACCATTGCCAGAGGACTGAACAACAATGATTTAACATTTATATGCCATATTTTCTTTTTTTCTTTTAGCTGGCGTGCGAATGGTCTATCCAGCATGCTTAGTTCTAGTTCCTCAGTCTGATATCCCTTCTCCCAGCTCTGTTGGAGCCTCTCACTGTTCAACTACCTGCCTGGGTGTCCACCAAGTGCCTGTTTCCACAAGAGATCCTGCCATGTCTTCAGTAACTCTGACTCCACCAACATCCCCTGAGGAAGTCCAGACAGGTCAGAAGAAAAATGATTGCTGCATCTTAATGAGAGAAGAGTAATCAGGAGCTTAATTTTGAAGGCTTTTGTAATTAAAAAGATAGTCTAAAATATATATGTATATTTTTATGTATGAAACAATGGATGCATTTTGAAATTCCATGAATTACAATATGGACAGAAATGAACACATTTATTGGGCACAACACCTGCAACAAAAATGTAATTAGTACAAGTTTTGAAACTTGTGAGCACTATCACCAGTTGTCGAACTTTCAACCTTAGCTACTGTTCGTAATTGATTTCCTAAAAAGCTCCTATAGTCGCACACCACCACATTAGAAATAGTGCTAGTCTGGTAAAGAGATCAGGAGATGCTGTCTCTTTTGCAAACCAAGCTGAGAGGATTTGAATATCATTAGGAAGTGAGGGAGAGCATGTTGGGAGACTACATTGATTGTTGGATAGAGAAGATATGTATAAAACACATTCCAATAGCTAGAAAGCTGGCAACATGGCAGCATATTGAACCCTTACAAATCTAGAGATCTAACATAGGTTTTTGTTGTCATTGCTTTGAAATACTTCATACCAAATTATAAATATGCAGTTTAAGAACTCTGAGGTATGAAAGTAATACAGTTTATGTGCTATTCAAATTTTTACATTCCTTAAAGTCGGTCCTATGGCTTGCATTCCAAGTTGCCATGTGAGGAGGCTGTATTTTAGGTGTGTCCTTTGGCTAATTATGGAATACTCTTGGCAAGAAATGCTTTCAAGTTCTGATTTGAAAGCAGGGTGAGCTTCATCACACTTTGATATAAGAGTTGATTACAGACCCCCTTTGCCACATCCTTCCCAGCTTCAAAATACATAGAACAATCTTAGCTGTTCGTGAGATGGCTTGTGATAAATGATGAATGAAGGCTTTAGGACTCCTACTTGCTCAATCTTAATGAACCTTTATTTGTCATGGGGGCAGAGAAACCCAATTTAATCTCTGGGCAATGTCTGGGGGCCTTCATTGTTTTATTTTTCTTGGGGAGTTTGTGTTTTATTACAAGAACAAAAATTATATTTCCTAGTGTGTTGCCAGATAGACTCAGTACTAATGGTTTATGCTCCCCTGCCAGCAGATGGAGACAGTTTTCAAAGCTGATCTCACCCTAGCTACACCCCTGCAGTGACTTCAACCCTTCTGTATTTCTCAGTCTCCAGCAGATGTGGACATGCTTTCCCTAAGGGGGGATCGCTTTACCTTTTGGAAGAAGAAATTCTACCTTTAAATTGGAGAAAAGATTGAGCCCTGCGCTCCTGCAGTGATAACTAAAGGTCCCTCCCCCAGTTGAGAATTCCTGAGGTGATTTCAGAGATCCCTCAGAGGTATGCTTTGGTCCAGTAGCCAGTTCCTGGCGTGGACTTTGCTGCTGAAGCAGCTGAAAGGCAGCAGGTTCAGGAAGCTGAGCGCAGCAGTGATGGCCAAAGCCCTCTCCCCCCTGCAGCCAGAGACAGACTCTGTACTCAGCTGGTAAGCGCTGAGCCCAGGAAAAAAAATGTCCTTCCTATTCAGAGATGTTGGAGGGGTTTCAGAAAGACTTCCTCCGGTCTTCTTTGCTCGGCGAGCCGTACCGATGTTACCAATCCCGTTGGGGTTAGAGGAAGTGGGCTTTTGAGCGGGTTGCGCGGTCCTGCTTTAGGGTTGGTAAGCACACTGAGTGTTAGGCCGTGACGGCGCCATCTTGCATACGTTTTTGTGCCTGTATTGCCTATCATAGACCTTTTGGAACACGCAGTGCATGATGGCTCTGCACACGAGCTGTGCGCATAATGTCGCATGCGCACATACGTGCACAACTTACTAGGCGCAGAATACAAGTAAAGCTGGGTGCACAGGCTTTGCATGCGCTTCGCTGCAGCTTGTGTAGGTGCCCAAAATCTGTGCACATAAAATTTTAAGCGTGAGCCATCTGAACACACAGTTACCGTCGCCAATGGCTCCGGCAGCAAAGAAACATAAGCACCTTCCTCTCTCTGCGCTGCCTGTCATATTAAGGCTGCACAGTCTGACCTGGATTCTTGCTTATGTCAGCACTGTGACGAAGCCCAAGGAGAGTTGGCCTCCCTGGACTTTGCTAAGCCCAACTCCTTCCATTTAGAGGATGGGTGAGCCACAGCCTTAACTGGAAGTACCCCGGATCTGAGTAACTCCGGGACTGGGTCATCACTTGGAGAGGGAAATTTAGCGGCACCTACCCCAGTACGTACTGGGCTAGGCATGGACCCGGCCGCCTTCTCTTGGATGGAATTCTTTCAAGGCCTTAAAGTCTTCATACAGGCGCAGTCTATCTTACTTGCCCCTGTGTGGATGGAACCTCAACCAGTAAACCCACCCTCCCTGTCGTATTGGCAGACCTTGAGGCATGCCTCGACTCACCAAGGATATCCCTGGCAGAGACCCAGACGTCACGGACGAAGAAGAGGTTCCAGATTCCTGGTTTAGAACCATATCGGACCACGTTACGGTAATTCCATAGAGATGAATTGTCGGCCGTGGTTTCCTAGACCCTGAAGATGCTGGGAGTTCCCGGGGTGGATTCTGACAGAAACAAAGAAGAATCCCATTCTGATTTCCCTATGGGAAAGCCTCTTGCTACTTTCCAGTACTAGAAGTCATCCAGGAGTTGATTGACCTGGAATGGGATGCCCCAAAAGCAAGTTTTAAAGGTGAATGAACATTAGAAGCTCTGTACCCACTGGATTTGCAAGTGAGAGAACGTTTGCATTTCCCTAAAATGGATTCGCTGGTCTGTGCCATCTCTAAGTGAACAACTATCCCAGTGAAGGGAGGAGCGGCCTTAAAGGATGTGCACGATAGGCGGATGGAGTCCATTCTTAAACTGGCCTTTGATGCAATAGCAATTTATGTATTTATTTTAAAACATTTCTATTCTGCCCTTGCATTCAGATTACAAAAAAACTATTCACAAACTTCATGATGAAAATGACACATGTACAAACAATAACTGCAATTCATTAAAAGCAATTTTAAAAAGGTAAACTTGCAGATTGCTTCTTGTAGCTCGCTCGTGCCTGCTCCTTTCTCAGGAGGTGGATGACTCGGGGGCGAATTCCAGAGCAGTTATGGAACCTGCTGCCTTTTTAGCTGAAGCAGGCTCGGACCTAGTCTGTACCTTGGCCAGAGGAGTGGCCTTAGTGGTGGCAGCTAGAAGACAGCTATGGCTATGGAATTGGTCAGCAGACGCAACCTCCAAGGCAAATCTCACAAAGATGCCCTTTAAAGGATCATTCCTCTTCGGAAGCGAAGTGGAAAAGCTGGCCAGTAAATTGGTACCTCGGCTACCAGAAGATAAGGGAAAGCAGTTACAGCGCCCCTTACCAATGAGGGGTCGATCCAGAGGCTCCCAACGCTTTTGCCCCTACAGAAACTCGATGTTTCAGAGGTCTTGGCCCTTTGGGTGTGGTCTGTCCTTTTGGAGTCTGCAGCCATTGAGCGGGTCAGGCTCAGGTTCAGGTTTGTCCCGAACTCCCCAATGAAGTTTTGCCAACCCGCCCTTGGAACAAGGAGATAAGGGGTTGACTGTCCCTCTTCTACCAATGAGTTGAGATCATTTCAAACAAATGGGTACTGTCAATCATATGAGAAGGATATGCACTGGAATTTCGCAGCACTTCTCTGGACATATTCATTATATCTCCTTGCCATTCCCAGTACAAGAAGCAGGCAGTGGAGACTACCCTGTTAAGGATCCTTGGGATGAAGGCTATAATCCCAGTACCTGCCCCTGGAAAATATTGGGGGGCTTCCATCTATTTCATCGTACCCAAGAAAGGAAGGTTCCTTTTGCCCTGTCCTGGACCTCAAGAACATCAACCAACATCTGAAAGATTCATTTCTGCATGGAAACTATACACTCCATGATAATTGCTGTACAGTCAGGAGAGTTCTTAACCTCTCTGGACCTATCAGAGGCCTACCTACATATTCCAATCTGGTAAGAGCATAGTTTCCTACGCTTTGTGGTACTGAATCGCTGTTATCAATTCCGGGCACTGTTCTTTGGCCTGGCCACTGCCCCCAGAACATTTTCCAAGATTATGATGGTTGTAACGGCAGCATTGAGAAAAGAGGGAATCCTGGTGTACCCGTTCTTGGATGACTGGTTGATCCGGGCAAAGTCCATGGAAGAGAGTCTCCGAGTGATTAATAGGGTGACCTCCTTGCTTAAGGAACTCGGTTGGGTCGTAAACCTGAACAAAAGCAGTTTCAAACCTTCCCAGTCCTTGGAATATCTGAGTGTCTAGTTCAACACCAAGCAGGGCAATGTCTACCCTCCCGACCACGCGGATAAGGAAATTGATGTCGTAAGTGTGTCTGTTGATGAACACGATAGCTCCACACCGGGCGTATCTCAACACCCTCTGGCAGCAACCCTGGAAGTAGTGCCATGGGAGAGGGCAGACATGCGACCACTTCAATGCTCCCTGCTGTCAAGTTTGGAACCCACTGTCTCAAGACTATTTGATTCGCCTCCACTTACCCATGGAAGTATCCTCTCGGCTCCAGTGGTGGTTGCAGGAAGCTTATCTGGGCAGGGGTGTACCCCTGGCCCTTCCGAACTGGCTGGTCTTCACAATAGACATGAGCCTCCAGGGTTGGGGACCTCACTGTTAGGAACTGACGGCCCAGGGGCGTTGGACCAAGGAAGCGACCCTCTGGAACATAAACCCCTGGAAGCCTGGGCAGTCAGATTGGCATGTCTACAATTCAGCCACATACTCCAGGGTGATGCAGTCCGCGTAATGTTGGACAATGCAACAGTAGCCTACATCAACTGCCAGGGTGGAACCAAAAGCCAGAAAGTGTCACAGGAGATCTCTTTATGGAATGGGTGGAAATACATCTACAGATGATCTCAGCCTCCCACATCACAGGAAAAGACAACATCAGAGCAGACTTTCTAAGCAGGGAGAGTGGGTGTTGTCTGCCAAAGCCTTTCAGCTGATAGTAGATCACTGGGGTCTCCCGTCCATTGACGCTCTGACTGCATCTCACAATGTGAAGGTTCCCTGATTCTTCATTTGCAGACTAGATCTGTTGACCCTGGGAATTGATACACTCATTTAGAACTGGCTGGAAGAGGAGCTGCTATATGCTTCCCACTGTGGCCCCTCCTGGGCAGGGTCATTCGTAGAATCGAATGCCATAGGGGATTTGTCCTACTAGTAGCACCAGATTGGCTCAGGCGTCTATGGTATGTGGACATGCAGAGACTCCTGGTGGAGACCCCCCCTGTGCCTCCCACCATACAGGGACCTGCTACAGAAGGGACAGGTCCTTCACGAGGATCCAACTTGATTCTGTATTAAGGTCTGGCCCTTGAGAGGGCTTGCCCGAGAAGCGAGGATATTCAGTGGCAGTAATTGCCAACTTACTCCATGTGTGGAAGTTCTCGACATCCCTAGCGTATGTGTGGGTCTAGAGAGTATTTTGAGGCCTGGTGCGAGCAACGCGGTGTTTCCCCCTTGGGTGGTCAAAATTCCATTATTTATGGAAGTTTTGCAGGATGGCTTGAATAAAAGTTTGACCCTTAACTCCTTGAAGGTCCAGGTAGCAGCTCTATCCTGTTTCAGGGGTGAGGTGAACATAACCCACCTGTTGGCTCATCTGGACATGGCCCGTTTTCTGAAAGGGGTGAAGCAACTTCAGCCACCCCTGTGGTGGCTGGATCCTTTATGGGATCTTAATCTAGTATTGGAGTTTTGGCAGGGCCCTACTTTCGGCCACTGCGCAGTCTTTCCTTGCATTTATTAACCCTGAAAATGGTGTTCCTGGTGGCTATATGCTCAGCACGTTGCTTCTCTGAACTACAGGCATTGTGTCGGGAACCGTTCCTCCGGATGATTCCAGGAGCATTTCAGCTTCTTGTCCAAGGTAGTCTCGTAGTTTTATTTGCATCAGTCCATTTCGATGCCATCCCTAGATAAGCACAAGGACACGGAAGAATACCGCCTCCTCCGCCATTTGAATGTCCGAAGGCTTTTGGTGCGGTATCTGGAAGGTTTCAGAACTGGTCCGAAAGGCGGACCGCCTGTTTGTCCTTCACAGTGGAAGGAAGCAGGGTGAGCCAGCTTCACAGGCTTCCTTAACTCGCTGGATTAAGGAAGTGGTCACAGGAGCCTGTGTGGAGGCAGGAAAGCAATTACCCCCTTCAGGTTAAAGCTCATTTCACAAGGGCTCAGGCAGTCTCATGGGAGGAAGCTAGACTGATGCTGTCTCCAGTCATCTTGCACATCTTCTCCATGTTCTATCGCCTGGATGTTCAGGGCTGGGAGGACATAGCCTTTGCAAGGGCGTTGTTAACCGGACTGCGGGCAGCCTCCTGCCCCAATCGGGAGTAGCTTTTGTACATCCCATTGGTCCTGAGTCCATCTGGCTCCACGCAAGCAAATGGAGAAATTACTTACCTGATAATTTTATTTTCCTTAGTGTAGACAGATTGACTTAGCAATCCGTCCTCGGCTACCCAAGAACGGTGCCAAGGATTCGCCTGTGGAGTGGATATCAATTCCAAGAGATTACTGGTAAGCCGTCATCTGGTCCCTAGATCAGGGCATCTATAATCTTACTGAGGTTCAGTGTTTGAGTACAGTTATGGTTATCCGGCTTTAATCAAGTTTTTTTTTTTTTTTTTTTCTTTTCAATAATATGTCCACAGTGGCTTTTGAAGAGAATACTGAAGGGCTGAGGTCACTGCAGGGGTGTATCTAGGGTAATGTCAGCTTTGAAACCTGACTCAGTCTCCATCTGCTGGCAGTGGAGAATAAACCATTGGTCCTGAGTCCATCTGTCTACACTAAGGAAAAGAACATTATCAGGTAATTTCTCCATTTACCCGGGAAAAACTATGAATTTTTTTCCTACTAATTGCTTCTGTTTTTGTTATAATAAATACTGATAATTCCAGTATAAAATAAAAACTGTAAATGAAGGTCCCTGCCTATATCATTAAAATTAGTTTCAGAACATTGCAAACATTGTACATATAAAATTTATAGAATGTGCATATTGTCAAAAATTGGGTGAATTATTAGAATATTAATGTGAGAATTGTGGAGCTATTGGGCTGTGATAAATGAGGTCAAATTGATCATTTGGTTCTGATCAGACTTGTACTGAAAATGTAAAATGAGCCATTTTTTACTTCATAGCAAGCATCTGTTTGGATTGGGTATCTTTATGCCTTCCTAAATGATATTTTATTTGTATTTTGAGTTTTCTTTTAAATTAAGCTCATCTATAAAATTTAAAAAGAAATGTAGCTTGAACTTTTCAAGTTCAACTTCCTGGTAAAAAGTTTTCACAAATTCTGAGAACTGGTGCTTGTGCCAACAATTAGTATTTAAGCAGCACTCTAGAAAGTCACTGTCTCATATTTCAACTTGATACTGCATTTCATTTACAATGCAGAAAATGTCTGTAGTCTAACTTTGTAGTTTACTGGATCCTTGTATTTCTTGCAGAATTTCTACAGAGCCATTCTGCTTGGGCTCTTTAGCGATTCACTATCCGCTGCCATTTGCTCTTCATCTGTTCCCACATTGGGTCTCTATGCATTCCCAAACAGGCATTGGATTAACTCCATTACTACTTTTAAATGGCTGCTTACTCATGTGTTCAGTATTTTGTTTTTCATAGCAGTTTGCTGTTCGTTTGTTTTTTCTTGTAATTTTTTGTTTTCTTTATTGTTTTTCAGTAGGTAGTTTGTACTATTTTGTTTCTTGTAAAATGCTGTGGTGGAGGCATTATGTAATAAGATCCTGTTCTTTTTAATCCCTGCTGGTCCCTGAATGGTGTTCGCCGTGCAGAATTTAGATGATTCCCCAATCCAGTTTCTCTTCTAACAGCCATTTGGTGTTTTCATACCTCACATTTTTCTGGTTATGTCTCAAGATATCCACATTTCCGTTTTTGTTGGTTTTTTTTTAAACTCAGCTTGTCAGAATACACATGCTATGTGATTGATCGGCATGGCTATAAACAGTCAGTAAACGCACTTTATTCTAGTTATGGTTCTACTACGTCTGTTCTCTTCTCTCTAGTGGATGCTCAGTCGGCCCAGAAATGGGTGAAGTTTTCTTCTGTTTCTGATGGATTCAACTCTGACAGCACTAGCCACCATGGGGGGAAAATCCCTAGGAAACTAGCCAATCAGGTGGTGGATAAGGTTTGGCAAGAATGCACTATGAACAGAGCGCAGAACAAGTGCGTACCTTATTCTTGCTGTGGGCTTAACACTGTACATCTCACTTGTTTACACTCTTTCTCTAGTAACGATTGCTAAACTCTGTTAATAAAGCTTGTTTTGAATATTGCAAGATCTGAGGCTTTCCTATTGGCACTAATACTTTTACTTTCTCCTGAAAAATTCTAAGTAAATAAAATTGTTAAAAAAAAAAAAAAAATCCTAACCAGGCAGGTTAAATAAAATCATGCCTTCTGTAGGATAGCACAAGCAAATTCTGAAGTCTTTATTATAAAATATTCAAAAGAGACACCTGTGTGTGTGTGTGTGTGTGTGTGTGGGGGGGGGGGAGAACCCCATTAAATATACAGTGTTAACTGCTGTAATATGCGGATTACATGGCATCTTTGTGGACTATTATAAAATTCTCTGTACCATATCATATCTGTGCTGCTCCAATACCATGCAGATTTCTTCAGCTGAAGGGAAGACTTCGGATTTTACACAGTTCTCACTAATGATTTTTAATGACAGCTTGTGTATTTTCTAGTTTTCTGTTGCTTCATAAGGATATTTCAGATGTAGAGGAAACGGAGAGAAAAAGATAAGTAATGCTAATAAAACACAATTTTTGAATTGCAGACGAAAGTATTCTGTCACTTCAAATGGTGTGTGCGATGAGGAGATGGCTGAAAAAATAGCATCCTGGGATTTTGTTGAATCCACGCAGAGAGCAAACTGCAGTTGTTCCAGGTACAGTAAAACCAAGCTTTAAGGCCCATAAAATGTAAGAAGTGATTTTATTATAGAATATCTTTTCTTGAATGAAGTATTTTATGCTTTTCAAAATGCTGATTTTTTTTTTCTTGCTAAGTATTCCTTTATGGTTGGCTGTAGAGTGTATTTTTGCTTTAATAATTATACAGGCTATTCATGGGAAGCTTGAATACACTTTGATCCCTGACTTAATATGGGAATTGTAGATTTCCAATATTTACGATTTTCCCTAAGGTCCTTGCTGAGGCCTTTGGCACAACAAAACTTTCAAAATTGAGGGTCAATAACTTTCCATGAGAAATTCAATAAATCCAGCGCTGTTTCCTGATTTTTCTTACCCAACTCAGTTTTGCCTTTGATAAACATATTTTGAAAACTGAGCCCTACGCATAATTTGCATGTAGGAGGAGAGATTTATAAAACTCTTAATTGACACAGTTTCTGTTTGAGGGTTACAATTTCAGTATGGGTGGTATCCTGAAACTGTCATCTTCTTGAAATCAAATGTGAGAAGAAGTTTGTGGCTTCTTTACATTAATAGATGAGCGATTTTTTTTTTGTATATAAATCTTGGAACATTTCAGAAACAAATGATAGCATGCACACTTTCTTCAAAATCAACCTGGATAGTTTAATGGTTGTCTTTTTTAGAATTAGTTGTTTCTAGTAAAAAATGATTGAATTTCAACTGTTATTGCTGCAGAATAATATTCTGACTGCTATGTTACGGAGACCCTCTCATTTTTTTTTATTTCTGTAGGCACAAAAATCTTAAACAGAGAAATTCAGGTCAGCAGGGGCAGGCGGTGCCTGTGAGCCAGCAGCAGCAGGCAGCTCCAAAACATAAGGCCACAGAGAAGCAAGAGAAAGGGGATAAACCACAGAAACGCCCTCTGACTCCTTTTCACCATCGTGCATCTGTTAGTGACGATGTTGCCATGGAAACAGACTCAGCCAATCAGAGACTTGGGATCAGATCACAGGACAGTCGGGGTCGTTTCTCAAACATCAGACCTAGTGATATAGCAAAGACTCCCCAGATGCACGGCACTGAAATGGCAAATTCGCCGCCGCCGCCGCCACTTAGTCCTCACCCATGCGACGGAGTAGACGAAGGTGCAGATGCCATTAAAAACCCTTCGACTCCTCAGAGCCAGCATTTCTATCAAATGCCAACTCCAGACCCCTTGATTCCTTCTAAGGCAATAGAGGACAGGATGGATGGATTATCCCAATCGTTCCCAGCTTCATTTCCTGAAGTCCTAGAGCCTACCCTTTATGTTGGTGCAGCAGTACATTTGGAAGAGGAAGAAACAGATACCACATGGAAGTATTATAAGGTTCCTAAGAGGAAAGATTTGGAGTTCTTGCCTCCACAACTTCCAAATGATAAATTGCGAGATGATCCAGTGGGGTCTGCTGGACAGGAAAACATAACATCTGTTACAGAGTATGTATTTAATCTCCTCACCGCCCCCCTCTTTTTTTTTTCCCCTCTTTCTTCACCACTACCCTCACCAGCTGGTCTGCCCAAGCGACTTCAACTTCTTCTCTGGCTAGTGGACACGTGTTTCAGCAGGGCTCATCTCTATAGTAGCCCAAGCCCTGTTGAACAAGAGGTTTTAAACATGCATCTCCTGCACTGTAGTGGTACAGCTGGAACTGTGGGGCTGACCCTAAAATGTGTATGTGTGTGTATATATTTTTATTCCTTAATTGAGCTTATTTTGTACAAAATATTTCATTATCAATGTCATGTGCCATCTTGTGCTGGATTCTTTTAAGGGGCTAAGATCACAGCCTAGGTCCATGAAGTTAATTCCACACTGTAGAACACATCCTCAAGTGGAAACTTAGATTGCAAATCCTCTAGAGATCGGGAAATACCTACAGTACCTAAATATAATCAGTTTTGAAGTGGCTGATCAGTCACAAAAAGCAGAATGTAAAATAAAAAAATTCAAGTTAAAGGGAATAGTCGGCCCAGAGGGCAGATACTAAAATGGTCAACAGTATTCATCATAAAGTACATGTGGTCAGACTTAAAGATATAAACATGTATACACTGGAGGAAAGAAGGGAAATACCTGCAAGGAATAAATGAACAGGGAGCAGGCCTAGGAGGAAGGGTAGATGCAAGATTAATCTAAGGAAATATTTCTTTACAGAAAGGGTGGTGGACAAATGGAACAACCTCCCTGTGGAGGTAGAAGAGACTGGGACTGTATGAGAATTCAAGAAAATATAGGACAAGCACAGAGGATCTGTGAGGTACAGGAAGGGGCTATAAAGCTGAGCAGGAAATGTGGATGGGCAGACTAAATGGATAATATGGTCTTCATTTGTCACCATGTTCCATGTTTATATGTAAAATACCAAGAATATTCTGCCTTTCACTTCCTGGTATTCTCTCTTCCTGATAGGCAAGAGATCAAGGATGAATAATAAATGACTTAGGGTTAAATTTGGTAGGAATAATTTTTCTAACTTGCTATGTTAGCAGCTGATGCCTGCCTCGGGTGGGGAAGGAGGGTGGAGGGGAATGGGTAAAGAGGCCAAAGAGCTGAAGGAGGTGGAGAAGTGAGTTGGGGAGGGGGAATAGAAGTATAAAATAGTTAAGCAAAACAGAGCATGAGAAAATAAGATAAGCAAGCTAAGGAAAAAAAATAAAAATGGGAACAGTTGGTGAAGACCGTAAAAAGGCAAAAAAAAAAAAAAGTTGGGCAGGGAGGGATGGATTATTTTCCTAGTTCCTGAAACCTTTGGCTGAGATCTATTTTTTAATGTTCCAACCCTTACCATTGATCTGTGGTATGTGGTCACACTTTGTCTGGGTGTGGTGTATGCGACACTCTGTGTGGTCTCTCTGTGTCTGGGTTCATTGTCTGTGCCTGTCTCGGTTTCTGGGTAATCAGCAACTTGAAGAGAAACAAAATGGGGTCTTTGAGGCACTGATTACAGCAGTATGGTTCTCTGGTGGCTTAGCAACTGGTTTAAGAGCTGATTGGTTAGTCAGTGAATTTGACAAAGGGCAGGAATCCAAGACATCCTTTGTATATGAGTTTGTACATGCATATAAACAAAATAAATGATGTAAACAGCTTCGGGGAGGGGGGGGGGCACAAAACAGTTGCATGGATGAAAGGGAGGGAGCCACAGCTCTGTCCCATCCAGTTAACTCCTGGAGGTATTCCCCTCAACTTATCTTTCATGGAAGCAGTTTCCAAACTTCACCAGTTCTAACAGCTAATGAATGTCTGGTTAGCAGCTCTACTTATATAATCCTTGGAAAATGCCTTTTAAGATAATACTTATCCCTGAGCACTTCCTGGAGATTACAGTATCATTACAGTAGCTACAATCTAACTTTACTGGCATGACAGTTTTACATGTATTTCCAAACAGGCCGATACAGTACAGTTTGCTCCTGCGGAGCGCACTGTTAACCCGCGATTGGACGCGCGTTTTCGACGCGCTAGCGTTACCCCTTATTCAGTAAGGGGTTGAAAACGCGCGTCCAACCCCCCCAAACCTAATAGCGCCCGCAACATGCAAATGCATGTTGTGGGCGCTATTAGGTTTGGAGGGGTTGGACGCGCCCAATGCACTTTCCCAGTGCCCGGAGAAATTAGCGCCTACCCAAAGGCGCTAATTTCTCCGGGCACTGGGAAAGTGCACAAAAAAGCAGTGTAAACTGCTTTTCTGTGCACCCTCCAATTTAATATCATGGCGATATTAAGTCGGAGGTCCTGAAAGTTACAAAAAGTAAAAAAAAAAAAAAAAAAAAAAAAAATTGAAGTCGGCTTGTGGGTTGAAAACTTGACGCTCAATTTTGCCGGCATCCGGTTTCCGAACCCGTGGCTGTCAGCAGGTTTGAGAACCGACGTCGGCAAAATTGAGCGTCGGCTGTCAAACCCACTGACAGCCGCTGCTTCTGTCCAAAAAGAGGTGCTAGGGACGCGCTAGTGTCCCTAGCGCCTCTTTTTACCTATTTTACCGCTGACCCTAATTTGAATACTGAATCACGTGCACAGGAGAGTGGCCCGCTCTCCCGCGGACTTTACTGTATCGGCCCAAAAGTAATTTTAAATATTTAGTCTGCTCTATCTCAAGTCCCAGGCACAGTACATATAAAAATATTCATAAAATACAAAAATTACAAGACCTGACAAGTCTGAGAAATATACTGATAAAACTCAATACTGCTCTGCCTCCTATGCATTAAAACCTGACTGCCTGCTACAAGCATACCTAGATCTAATTGTCAACCAGTTAGCCATTACATCGTCAGTGGTTAAATAATTACAATAAAAATGTAAGAAAAGAGGAACAAACTAAAATAGTAAAGCTTACAGGTTGTGGAAAATACAGTATTAGGGACATATGTCATGTTTTGGTGCTGGTCCATATTATCCCTGGTCAGGTTTCATTTTTGGCCTTGTGGTAGTTACTGTAGAGCTTCCTAGGAAACAAATTGCTTTCCTAAACAAGACTTAACTGAGGATGCAAAATCCCTGTCTGCTACATCATTACAGCTCTTTCTGGTAAATCGATCCCATTCTCCTAGCACCACAAAGAATACGAAGGGGCAGATTTTCAAAGGGGTATGCGCGTAAGATACACGCATACCCCCCGAAAACCTGCCCCAAGCTCCCCCTGCACTTGGCAGCGCACGCAAGCCCCGGGGCTTTCCTGGGGGGAAGTGTTGCGGCTGTGCATCCGGGGGCGGGGCCGTGGGCGTGGTTCCGGCCCCGGGTAGTTTCGGGGGTCGAGGCCTCCGGAACTGCTCCGGGCCAGGGAATCGCGTGCTGGCGGCCGGCCGCCAGCGCGCGTGAGTTACACCTTCGGGCAGACGTAACTTTTCAAAACAAAGGTTGGGGGGGGGGGGGGGGGGTTTAGATAGGGCTGGGGGGGTGGGTTAGGGAGGGGAAGGTGCCGGGGGGGGGGGGGGGGGGGGGGGTGGTGGAAGGAAAGTTCCCCCCAAGGACGCTCCCCTCGGAGGGAATGGAGGCAGGCTGTGCGGCTTGGCGCGCGCAGGCTACACACGTATCTATTAAAATCCAGCGTACTCTTGTTTGCGTCGGTCGCGTGAACAAAAGTACGCACGGGCGTACTTTTTAAAAATCTGCCCCTAAATGTAGTTGAGAAATGTCCAGACAAAATTGTCAAATTTTAATAATTGACTTTAAAATGTTAAACCAAAATAAGCATACATGTTTAATAGAAAAGCATGCCCATCCAGAAATCTCTGTAGGCAGATCCTGGGGTAGAATACTATAGGTTTGGCTATACTATATATGTAGTTCTTGGAACATCTTTGGGCACTTAATTCCTCATCACTCTCATTTTATTGATAGATATCAACTTAAAGCTTGCTGTCTCACCCTCATTTATCACCCTCTTCTGTCTTATTACTTCGTGCTGAATATATACTTCATGTGCATAAGTGTCATATATGCATAGGATTCTGAGGATCAACAGAGGATCACCCCAAATACTGACTAGTTGTGTTGTAAGTGGCAGAAATAAAATAGTTCTAAGATTGTTTTAGGCTGTTTCCTAAACTATTTAAAAAAAAAAAAAAAAGTACTGCTTTCTTAATATTGAAGGTGGTATATTTTCTTTTGTACAGGTTAATGGTGCAATGTAAGAAACCGTTAAAGGTTTCTGATGTAGTTATCCAGCAGTATCAAAGTAAAAACCAGTATCTAGAGGTGTTAGCATTGGATGCTGATCAAGAACCTGAAATTGATCCCTACGCTTTTGTTGATGGAGATGTTGAATTCATTTTTTCTGATAAGAAAGAGAGACAGAATGGTGAAAGAGAAGCTGGCAGAAAACACAAAGTGAGTAAAATGAAGCCAGAACTTGATGTGTTTTAAAAATATCGTCTTGCTTAATTTTGGTAATGTGTGCTTTTGCTGAATCTTGTTATACTTAGTAACCTTAAGTTGAAAACTTCAATTTGAGTAACATTATTGTAATTATATATTTGGAAAATATTTATTAATATGCCACAATTCATTACAAAATGTATCAGTATGGTGTACAACTGTATATGGTAATTGTACAGTAATACATATGTAATAAACAGCAAAATGTAATATAAAGCCATAAAATCACAAATTCAAACCGATAAATGATTAAAATTACATATGCAACTGAAAACCCTGAATGAGGCACACATGCAACTTTCTTTACACATTTAAGTGGTATCATAACATCCTCAAAAATCAATCTTAGCAATATTAGCAAAGTATTCACTCTGAGCATATAGCCAAAGGCATGCTACCTGAATTAATTGGTTTTATATAACATGTTTTGACATTTTTTTGACTTTTATTTCTATGCACATTGTCATGTATTATGTAATGATCATTTCCTAGCGTGTAGCCAGATGGACTCAGGACCCAATGGTTATATGCTCCCCTGCTAGCAGATGGAGACAGTCTGGTTTCAAAGCTGTCATCCTAGATACACCCCTGCAGTGACCTCAGCCCCTCAGTATCTCTGTCTCCTAGCAGATGTAGACATGCTTTCCCTATTGGATCACTGTACTCTTTAGAAGAAGAAATTTTACCTTTAAATTGGAGAAAGATTGAGCCCTGCTCTCCTGCAGCGATACCTAAAGGTCCCGCCCCCAGTTGAGAATTCCTAAGGTGATTTCTGAGATCCCTCAGGGGTGTGCCTTGGGCCTGTAGCCAGTTTCTGGTGTTGACTTTGCTGCTGAAGCAGCTGAAAGGCAGCGAGTGCAGGAAGCCGAGCACAGCGGTGATGGCCAAAGCTCTTCCCCCCGCCACCCCCCACAGCCAGAGACCGTCTGTGTACTCAGTTGGTAAGCGCTGAGCACAGGTAAGAAAAGAGAGAAGAGGAGTCCTGATTCAGAGACGTTGGAGGGGCTCTGGTAAGTCTTCCTCCAGTCTCCTTACTTGGCGTGCTGTGCTAACAACATTCCCAATCCTATTTGGGTAAGGGGAAGTAGACTTCCAAGCGGGTTGAGTGGCCCCCTCGATCGGCTAGGCCTCGCTTCAGGCTCGGTGGGCACACCGCATGGTAGGCCGTGGCGGTGCCATCTTGTGAGCAGTTTTGTGCATCTTCATTGCCCTCCATAGAGCTACTGTACGCGCAGTGCGTGCCGGCTCTGCGCACTCGCTGTACACACATGTTCACGCATACGTGCTCTCCAGTGTTACGTGCATCAGTATGCACATTCCTAAGCACATGAAGCGCCTCACTGCAAACGGTGGAGGCACTCAAAATCTGTGCGCACATGATTTTAAGCACTAGCTGGCTGAGCATGCAGTTACCATTCATAATGGCTCTGGCAGCAAGGAAACATAAGCGCCATTCCCTTTGTACTGCCTACCATGCTAGGGCTACACAGTCTGACCTTGAGTCTTACCTATGTCAGCACTGTGAGAAGACCCAGGGACCCTTGGCCTCCCAGGACTTTGCTAAGCCCTGCTCCTTCCATTCAGAGGTTGGGTCAGCGACGAACTTAACCATAGCACCCTGGATATCAGTAATCCCAGGACTGGGTCTACCATGGGAGAAGGAAATTCAGCAGCACCTACCCCAGCACCTCCATGGGGTAGATAGGCCTGGACCTGGCAGTCTTTTCTTGGGTGGAAGTTTTTCTAGGCCTTCAAGCCTTCATACAGGCGCAGTCTGTTTCTCCTGTCCCTGTCTGGGCTGAGCCCCTGCCGGGAAGGCCTCCCTCTCCCAGCTCTATTGGCAGGCCTCGAGACATGCCTCGTCTCCCCAAGGGTATCCCTGACAGGGACCCAGACAACACAGATGAAGGGGATCCAGATTCCTTGGAGGATGGGGAAATCCCTCCAGGCTTAGAGCCATTTTGGACAATGTTACGGTTTTTCCATAAAGATGAATTGCTGGTCTTGGTTTCCCAGACCCTAAAGACTCTGGGATTTTCCTGGTACGGATTCTAACTGAACCAAAGAAGAATCCCATCCTGGTGTCTCTACGGAAAGCTTCTTGCTATTTTTCGATGCTGGAAGCCATCCAGGAGTTGACTGACCTGGAATAGGACACCCTGGAAGCCAGTTTTAAAGATGGTTGAACATTGGAAGTACTATACCCACTGGATCCCATGGTGAGAAAACGCCTGGGTTTCCCTAAAGTGGATGCTCTGGTCTGCATAGTTTCGAAGTGAACAACTATCCCAGTGGAGGGAGGAGCGGCCTTAAAGGATGCGCATGATAGGCAGTTGAAATCCATTAAACAAACCTTTGACGCGACAGCAATGACACTTGTTGTGCTCTGGTGGTTTGCTCCTGCCTGCTTCTCTCTAGACAGGTGACTCAGGAGAGCATTCCAGAGAGGTGATTGAGCCCGACGCTGCCTTTTTAGCTGGTGCAGGCTCTGACCTACTTGTACCTCAGCCAGAGGATTGGCCTCAGTGGTAGCAGCCAGAAGACCAGCTATGGCTGTGAAATTGGTTAATGGACATGACCTCTAAGTTGAACCTCACAAAGATGCCCTTTAAGGGTCTCTCCTATTTGGAAGCGAACTGGAAAAGCTGGCTAGTAAGTGGGGTGAATCTCCAGTGCCTTGGCTATTGGAAGATAGAGAGAAGTTGCAGGGCCCTTTGCCTGTGAGGGGTCCAAGAGCTCCCATCGCTTTCGATCCTACAGGAACTTGACATTTCAGATGTCTCTGTCCTCAGGAAGGTCTCTGTCCTTTCGGAGTCGATAACCCAAGAGAGGGATTCAGGTTCATGTTCGGCCTGAGCTCCCCTATGAAGTTTTGCCAACCCATCCACGGAATGAAGAGAGAGGGGTTCAACTATCCCTCTTATACCAGTGGTGGGTCGAGATCACGTTGGACAAATGGGTACTGGATATCATATGAGAAGGATACGCACTGGAGTTTTGCAGCACTCCTCAGGACATATTCATGATGTTTCTGTGCCACTCCCAGCACAAGAAGCTGGCAGTAGAATCTTACCTTGCTAAGGCTCCTCATATTGAGGGCTATAAGTCCAGTACCTACACCCCAGGAAAATACAGGGGGGGGGGGGGGGGGGGTTCCATCTATTTCATCGTACCCAAGAAGGGAGGGTTCCTTTCGCCCAGTCCTGGACCTCGAAAGTCAACAGACATCTACGAGTTACTCATTTCTACATGGAAACTCTGCACTCCCTCATAATGTCCGTACAACCGGGAGAGTTCTTAACCTCTCTGGACCTCTCCGAGACGTACCTTCATATTCCAATTCGGCAAGACCAGCATTTCCTATGCTTTGCAGTACTGGGCCATCATCAGTTTCAGGTGCTGCCCTTCGGCCTGGCTACCGCCCTCAGAGCATTTTCCAAAATTATGGTCGTCGTGGCAGTGATGCTGAGGAAAGAAGGGATCCTGGTGCACTCATACTTGGATGACTGGTTGATCCGGGCAAAGTCGTTAGTAGAGAGACTCCAAGTGACAAACAGGGTGGCGTCCCTGTTTCAGGAACTTGGTTGGGTCGTGAACATAGTCAAAAGCAGTCTCGAGCCCTCCTGGTTCTTAGAATATCTGGCAGCCGGTTCGACACCAAGCGGGATAAGGAAGTTGATGGGCCAAGTGCGTCTGTTGATGAGCACGATACTCCCCAAGGTGTGGAGCTATCTTCAGGTCCTCTGTTTAATGGCATCAATCCTGGAGGTGTTACCATGGGCAAGGGCACACATGCGCCCACTCCATCGCTCCCTGTTGTCACGTTGGAACCAGCTGTCTCAAGACTATCTAATTCACCTCCACCTAGCGATGGAAGTATGTTCTCGGTTCCAGTGGTGGCTACAGGAAGTTCACCTGAGCAGAGTGTAAGCCCGTGTGTCGTCTCCCCCCCCCCCCCCCCCCCCCCCCCCCCCCCCGAACTGGCTAGTTCACATGAAAGACGCAAGTCTCCAGGGTTGGGGAGCTCTCTTTCAGAAACTGACAGCCCAGGGGCGTTGGACCAAGGAAGAGGCACGCTGTAACATAAACTGCCTGGAGGCACGAGCAGTCAGATTAGCGTGTCTACAGTTCAGCCACATGCTCCAGGGTCAGGTGGTCCTTGTGATGTTGGACAACACAACAACAGTAGCCTACATCAACCGCCAGGGAGGAATTAAGAGCCAGCAAATGTCTCTGGAGATGGATCTCCTTATGGAATGGGTGGAATCGAATCTATAGATGATCTCTGCCTCCCACGTTGCAGGAAAGGACAATGTCAGAGCAGACTTCCTAAGCAGGGAGAGTCTGGATCAAGGACAATGGGCATTGTCGGGCAGATCCTTTCAGCTGCTGGTAGATCACTGGGGCCTCCTGTCCATCGACCTGCTGGCTGCATCTCACAATTCGAAGGTCTCCCGATTCTTTATTCGCAGAAGAGATCAGCGATCCTTTGGGATCGATGCACTTGTCCAGACCAGGCCAGAAGAGGACTTAATCTATGCCTTCCCTCTGTGCTCCCTGCTGGGCAGGGTCCTTTACAAGATCGAGTGCCATGGGGGGATTAGTCCTTCTAGTGGCTCCGGATTAGCCCAGATGCATGTGATATTCAGACATGAGGAGGCTTCTGGTGGAGGGCCCTCTGTGCCTCCCACCGCACAGGGACCTACTCCAACAAGGTCCCGGCCCTTCATGAGGATCCAACTCTATTTTGTCTTATTGTTTGTATCTTGAGAGGTCTCGCCTCATGAAGCAGGGATACTCAGCAGCAGTAATTACCACCTAGCTCTTTGCATGGAAGTTCTTGATGTCTTTAGCATATGTGCGGGTCTGGAGAGTATTTGAGGCCTAGTGCAAGGAACACAGTGTTGCCCCTTGGATGGCCAAAATCCCTCTGGTTCTGAAATTTTTATAGGATGGATTGAATAAAGGATTGTCCCTTAACTCCTTGAAGGTCCAAGTAGTGGCGCTCTCCTGTTTCAGAGGCGAGGTGAACGGAACCCACCTGTCGGCACATCCGAACATGGCCCGTTTTCTAAAAGGGGTAAGAACATAAACTACCATACTGGGTCAGTCCAAGGGTCCTTCAAGCTGAGCATCCTGTTTCCAACAGTGGCCAATCCAGGCTTACAAGTACCTGGCAAGAACCCAAAAACTAAGTATATCCCATGCCACTGATTATAGTAATAGCAGTGGCTATTTTCTAAGTCAACTTGATTAATAGAAGGTAATGGTCTTCTCCTCCAAGAACTTATCCAAATCTTTTTTAAACCCAGCTACACGAACTGCACTAATCACATCCCCTGGCAACAAATTTCCAGAGTTTAACTGTCGAGTTAATTTCTCAGATAAGTTTTAAATGTGCTCTATGCTAACTTCATGGCATGCCCCCTAGTCCTTCTATTATCCAGAGGAGTAAATAACCGATTCATATTTACCCATTCTAGACCTCTCATGATTTTAAAGACCTCTATCATATCCCCCCTCAGTCGACTCTTCTCCAAGCTGAACAGCGCTAACCTCTTTAGTCTTTCCTCATAGGGGAGCTGTTCCATCCCCTTTATCCTTCTTCAGGTTCTGTTGCCTGGACATTCAGGCCCAAGAGGATGCAGCCTTTGCAAGGGCAGTGCTAACTGGACCACGGGCAGCCTCCCGCCCAGATTGGGAATAGCTTTTTACATCCCATTGGCCCTGAGTCCATCTGGCTACATGCTAGGAAATGGAGGAATTACTTACTTACCTTATAATTTCATTTTCCTTAGTGTAGACAGATGGACTCGGCATCCTGCCCATGGCTGCCCAAGTACAATGCCAAGGAATTGCCCATGAGATGAATATAGATTCCAAAGGTTTATGGGTAAGCTGTCACCCAATCCCTAAATCAGGGCATATCTAATCTTGCTGGGATTCAGTGTTTATGGTTGGTTGAGTCCAGTTATGCTTATCTTTTTTAATCAAGTTTTTATCAACTTTTTAATCGTTTGACAATACTATGACCACAATTGTTTTTGAAGATAATACTGAGGGGCTGAGGTCACTGCAGGGGTGTATCTAGGGTGATGTTCGCTTTGAAACCTGACTCTGTCTCCATCTGCTAGCAGGGGAGCACATGACCCATTGGTCCTGAGTCCATCTGTCTACACTAAGGAAAACTGAAATTATAAGATAAGTAATTCCTCCATTCCACAGATTGGTTTTAGATTGGCCTTTTCAGATTTGTATTTGTTAATGAATGTCATTAATCCCTCCCACCTTTGCTGACAAGACAGTAGAATGTTACTACTTGTCTACTTGGCCCTGACTTTTATGGTCTGGGGTACTGATATGCAGACATAAGTGGAAAAAGTACAGAACTGTTTCTGAACCCAAGTCCATAAGCAAAATACGACAGCACTGTCTGAATTTTCAAGAAGACTCATTGAATAACTGCTAGGAGTGGCAGTTGCTACCCTTAAAAGTAACAGATACTCCCATAAGCTTGCTGGGCAGGCACATTGGACCATTTAGTACTTTTCTGCCATCCTTACTATGTCATGTTGCAGTGTTTGACTATAAGTGATTATCGTAAAGAAGTTATTTATATTATGGCGCATTAATATACAATTGATGATGATTACAGGTAGAGGATAGAATGTCAAGTGTAACCGTTCTGTCGCATGAAGGAGAAGATGCTATGTCCTTGTTTAGTCCCTCTGTCAAGCAAGGTAAAGAAATATGCAAAAGTATGTAATATGAAATTAATATAGGGTACAGCAAACTGACATGAAACGAGATTTCCAAGGTCTTACCATGCTCATACATGCCCACTGAGTCTTGCCTTTGGGCCATATGATGCT
Source organism: Rhinatrema bivittatum (assembly GCF_901001135.1). NCBI lineage: Eukaryota > Metazoa > Chordata > Amphibia > Gymnophiona > Rhinatrematidae > Rhinatrema > Rhinatrema bivittatum. The sequence goes on from NC_042622.1 coordinate 175,684,444, forward strand.
GATGTTTGTGTGTGTGTGTAGGGTTGTTTTTTTTTTTTTTTTTTTTTTTTAAAAAGGGGAATGTCCTGCTTAGACTTCAAGATGGGTGATTATTCAGCCAAGAGGTAGCACTCTGGCTAAATGGGGAGCTTTTAGACTTGTGGATTTTGAGATGGTGTACATTGAAGCATGTAGTAGGGATGTACATTCATTTTGAAACAATGTCAAAAAAGCATTGAAATAACCTGTTTCATTACAATTTCAAAATAAAACCCAGCAAAATTGTTAGGGTTTTGTTTCAGAAATAAGCACCCATCCCAGACCAGTCTTTGCAACTGTGAAAATACTTGTCAGTATTGAAAATTAAAAATTGAAACCCTTTTTTGGGGCGGTTAAGGGCAGCAGAAGTCTGTTGTGATATTACTGCCCAGCTACTGCTGAAACAGTGTCTGTGCCCAGTAAGTTTGATCTAATAGGTGTCATGCAAATAGGGAGTACTTTCACTTAGATTGATACTAAAGATTACAGTGGTAACTTGATAGAGGCAGCAGGCAATGATTATTTAAATAGAATGTATTTATATAACTTTCTTAGGTTAGATTTTACAACAGATATATATTAGCAGTAGTTAGTTTTGAATTGTAATGAAGCATGCAAATCCATAAATACTAAACAACAATGTTTGTGTCCACAATTATGCATGGTTTCAGTAACAGCATGCGACTACTAAAACAAGTTTCACTTGCATGCCTGTGTGAGCTGGCTGTAGTGAGATATTAAAGATTCCCTATACATACAAGGATCAGTCCAGAGAAATGGGTTGTGTATCCCTACCAGCAGGTGGAGTCAGAGAACAATTAGAAGTTTGGGCACTGCTACATAACGAGAGTGCCACCTGCAGTCCCTCAGTATTTCTCTGACTCCAGCAGCTGGAAGACAGGCACCTGCAGTCTTAGTTAATTTTTCAGTTTAGTTAGTTAGATTTTTTCTCTGGGTTTTTTTCTTCAGGATGGCTTCCTGAGGTGTTAGACACCTTCGTGGGCCATCCCTCAGTCGAAGCTGGACATCCAGGGGGGTTGGTTACCTCCGTCTGGGTTTCGTCAGTCACCACGCGGAGTATGAAGACCCAGGGGCTCCTGGTTACTCACCTCCGTGGCTGCTCCCCCAAAGCTGCTCCTTCGACCCTCTCTGCTCTATAGGACTCAGTAAAGTTTTTAAAAAAAAAGTAAAACTGAGTGAGACTTCCTCTGTGGTTTCTTGCTGAGGTAAGGAGTCTGGTTGGGACAGCCAGCCTTGCAGGCACTCTGGGGTGTTTGGCAGCCCTTCGGCCCTTTTCCCCTCTACTCCCGGGGCGCCGGGTTGCTCTGAAGGGACGGGGGTAAGTGTTTCTTCGCCGGCCAGTTTTTTGGCGCTGCTCACCACGCTCAGCAGCGCGACCCATTGCAACGGGCCTGTTGGCATTTTTTTCTATATTTTCCGTTCCTCCCCTCAGCTCCTGGGCCGCGTGGCTGCGCGGTTCTTTTCAAGGGGCCCTTGCTTTCTCTCCGCTCTCAGGCATGTGGGCGCGAAGGCAGAATTTAGTTTTGTGTTTTCCCTCCCTTATCTTTCCTAGGGATGGAGAGTTTGTCAGGCCAGGAGCCCTTCCCCCGGGACGGGGGGGGTGGGGGGGGGGGGTATCTTCATGCCGAAGCTCAAGGGAGGAGAGATCTCCTCCAGTCTTAGCCCTTGTGGTGGAGGACAGCGTTGGGGGACTGGGTGAACTGGCTCCTCAGGATCCCATTCCGGCAGATGGAGACCCGGAGCGGTTTTCGCCGGAGTTTGTCTTGTTAATGCACCAGGCTTTCCTGGCCAGAAAGCAGGCGGGCTTCAGGAGGCAAATTCAGTCAGTGGGTCTTTCCGAGCCGCCATTCAAGAAGGGTCGACTCGAGGAACAGCAGGCCCGCGGGGGAAGTGATGGTTCCCAGGGGCCGCAGACCCCTCCCCCACCCTCCGGAGTTCCAGATCTGGGTTAGGCTCAGGTTCCGGATTTGGTTTCTGATCTTGGGGACACTGATCAAGATGCTTGCAGTTGATGATTGCCGCCCACAGAAGGGGGATGATCCCAGCGTGGTCTGCCTTTTAAGCGGGAGGAACTATGACCTCGTATTCCCCAGGTGTTGGAAGTTCTGGGGCTTAAGATCTCTCAGGAAGAATCAGACAGTGATGGGGTTAATTCGGTTCTTGACGTAATATGGGGGCCCACTTCATCCTTTCCACTGCCTAAAAAGGTTCGCAAGCTGGTGACCCGCGAGTGGGACGCACCGGACGCGGGGCTCAAGGTGGCCAGAGCTATGGCCAAGCTCTATCCTCTTTCAACAGATGTCCTTGGACTTCTGAAAATTCCGAGGGTGGATGCGGCGGGTTTCGGCTGTGACAAAGAAGACCACTATTCCGGTAGCAGGTGCTGCCGCTTTAAAAGATATGCAGGACCGTAAGCTGGAGATCCAGTTGAAGCGAGTCTTTGAAGTGGCTGCATTGAGTCTTCGGGCCACGATCTGTGCCAGCCTCATGCAGAGGGCATGTTTGTGCTGGGTTCAGGCCTCTAACACCACTATAGGAGCTGGCAGTGGTGCTGCCTTGGAGGGCGCTAGTTTGGAGGTGGGCATCGCATATGTAGCAGATGCGCTTTACGACCTAGTGCCAACTTCAGCGCGCAGCATGGTTTCTGTAGTGGCTGCGCGCCGACTGCTGTGGCTGCGCAATTGGTCAGTGGATTTGTCTTCAAAATCTCAGCTGTGTAACCTCCAATTTAAGGGTAAGCTCCTGTTCGGTGAGGAACTGGAGCAGTTGGTAAAGCTACTCGGAGAATCTAAGGGACATAAGTTGCTGGAAGATAAAAGGCCCACCAGAAAGGTGTTTGCTTTGCGGCTGTGTTTTCGGGATTCCCGCCAATTTTGTTCCAGCAGGTATTCCTCGCCTTCCACGTCTAAGCAGACCTCAGGACGGCAACAGTCCTTTTGAGGGGGTTGTTCCCCCGGCCTGGATTCTGGACACCTCGGGACAGGAGGTAGTAAACCCTCCCAATGAAGCCACAAGTCCCCATTCTGTCTTCGAAGCTGTCCGGGGCAGATTGTCCAGCTTTTAAATGGAATGGCCAAGGATCACCTCAGACCGTTGGGTCCTGGAGGTGATCAGAGAAGGCTACGCTCTAGAGTTTTCATGTCCCGTGCAGGAGGTGTTCATGGAGTCCCGCGTGGCCTCGCGCAGGAAGCAGTACGGGAGACCCTGCAGCGCCAGATCCAGCTACAGGCCATTGTCCCGTTCCGGAGGCAGAAGAGGGTCTGGGGTCGTTACTTACTCTCTGTTTACTTTGTGGTTCCCAAAAAGGAGGGCACGTTTCATCCCATCCTAGACCTACAGAAGGTGAACCGTTGTCTTTGAATCTCGTTTTTGCATGGAAACTCTGCAGACTGTACTGGCTGCTGTACGGACCGGGGAGTTCCTTGCATCCCTGGATCTTATGGAGGCTTATCTGCATATTCCGATACGGCTATGTCACCAGAGGTTTCTTCGCTTCAAGGTCTTGGGACAACACTTCCAGTTTCAGGCCCTTCCATTTGGTCTGGTGACGGCTCCTCAAACTTTCACCAAAGTCATGGTGGTGGTAGCAGCCTTCCTTCGCAAGCAGGGTATCCTGGTCCATCCATACCTGGATGACTGGCTGATTCGCACCAAGACCAGGGAGGACTGTGAAAGATCGGTTCGCATGATGATGTTCAACTTGAGATCGATCGGATGGGTCATCAATCTTCAGAAGTGTCACTTGGAACCCCACCCCCAAGAGCTGACCTATTTGGGAGCCCATTTCGATACCTTGCAAGGCAGTCTTTCTGGCGTCGGACCGGGTAGCCAGGTTGCAGAGCCAGATACAGGCACTTTTTCTCAGACAAACACCCCTGTGTGGCATCATCTGCAAGTGCTGGGATCCATGGCTTCCACCTTAGACTTGGGTTCCGTGGGTGTTCGCCCACTTACGCCTGCTACAGCGTGCGCTGTTGGTCACGATGGAGTCCGGTGTCGGAGCAGTTCCTCCTATCCTTGTCTCTGCCTTCTAGTAGTCCAAAGCCAGTCTGTCATGGTGGCTTTCGCGCGACAATCTGGAGAAGGGGTTGGATTGAACCCACCGATTGGCTGATAGTCCTCCAACCGATGCGAGTCTGTCAGGTTGGGGAGCTGTGTGTGACACCAGATCCGCCCAAGGGCTTTGGTCTCCAACAGAGGGCTCGTGGTCCATCAATTGTCTCGAGACAAGAACGGTACGTCTTGCCCTACAAGCGTTTCTGCCCTGGATTCAGGGACGCATGGTTCAAGTGTTCTTTGACAAAGCGACGACGGTGGCCTACATCAACTGACAGGGCGGGATGAGAAGTCCCGCGGTGGTGCTTGAAGCACATCTTCTGTTCGCTTGGGCGGAGCGTCATCTTGGGGGAATTGCTGCGTCGCATGTCGGCAGGCGTGGTCAACGTGCAGGTAGCAGGTAGTTTTTTTCACCAGGCGACAACTCGACCCGGGAGAGTGGGAACTGTCTCTCAAAGCATGGAACCGCATTTGTGCCAGATTCGGGGGGGGGGGGCCTACAGTTGGATCTGATGGCAACGCGGGAGAATGCGAAGACAGAACGCTTCTTCAGCCGTCTAAAAGAACAAGGCTCAGTCGGTCTCGACGCTCTGGTGTGCCCCTGGCCAACGGAGATTCTGTTGTATGCCTTTCCTCCCTGGCCTCTCATCGGTCGGCTTCTCCATTGCATAGAACTCCACCCCTGAAGGGTGGTGCTGGTGGCTCCAGAATGGCCACGCGCCCATGGTTCGCGGATCTGATTCGCTTGACCCTAGAGGGACCCTAGAGGCTCATCTAACCGCATCTACTTAGTCAAGGTCCCATCTTTTCGGATTGGGAGGATCACTTCTCTCACTCGGCTTGGCTTTGAAAGGCGATGTTTACGATTCAGTGGTTATTCTGAACAAGTTATTTCCACTCTATTTCAGGCAAGATGTCCGTCCACTTCCCTGGCTTATGTGAGGGTATGGAGGCTCTTAGAGACTTGGTGTCATCAGCGCTCTTATGATCTTTTAACGGGCAAAGTCTCTCTGGTACTGGATTTCTGCAACAGGAGCTTAAGAAGGGTTTGGCGTTCAATTCTCTTCAGGTCGAGGTAGTGGCCTTGGGAGCCTTGCGGGGAAAGTTTTGCCGGTGGTTCGCTTGCAGCCCTCTCTGACATTTTTCGATTTCTCAAGGGGGTCAAACATTTACGACCTCCTGTCCGTGCAGTGTGTCCAGATTGGAGTTTAAATCTTGTATTGCGTGTGCTCTGTGGCACTCCTTTCGAACCTATATGCACCTCTTCCCTGAAAGATCTAACCTTGAAGACTGTGTTCTTGGTGGCCATTTGCTCGGCGCGTCGGATTTCTGAATTGCAGGCTCTGTCGTGCTGTGACCCTTTTTTTGCGGATTCACGACGATAGGGTGATGTTACGCATGGTTCCTTCCTTTGTTCCTAAGGTGGTTTCAGCCTTTCATGTTAATCACACAGTGGAACTTCCAGGGTTCCAGGGGGTCGCCTCAGGACAAGGATCTTCTTCTTTCGGATGTGTGTCGGGTCTTATTTGCATTATCTAAAGGTTACCAATGACTTCAGACGCTCTGATCATTTGTTCATTCTTTTCGGGGGTGCAAAGAAAGGGGACAAGGCGTCTAAAGTGACCATCTCTCGATGGATTAAAGAGACTAATTCTTCAGCATACTTGGTCTGCGGCCGCCAAGTGCCTTTGGGTCTCCGAGCTCATTCCACCAGGGCTCAGGCTACTTCCTGGGCGGAGTGTCAGTTGCTATCACCTCAGGAGATCTGCCGGGCGGCGGTGTGGTCCTCTTTGCACACATTTACTAAGCCTTATCGCTTGGTCGTTAAGGCCTCTGATGAGGCATCCTTCGGTGCAAGTGTTCTACACGCGGGTCTTTTGGGTTCCTGCCCAGTGTAGAGTGGCTTGGGTGCATCCCACTTCTCTGGACTGATCCTTGTTACGTATAGGGAAAAGAAAATTGGTTCTTACCTGCTAATTTTCGTTCCTATAGGACCAAGGATCAGTCCAGAGGCCCACCCCTTACTTCAGTTACTGAAAGACTGTGTTGGCTACAATCTGCCTAGTTTTTCATAGAGCTCCTTTTTTCCAGATTACGATTGTTGGAGTAGTTTTTTTCTAACTGTTTATTTACTCATGCTGTTTCCTTGGGGCAAAGTGGGGGACTGTGGTTTTTGGTCGCCCCTTCACCTGTTAGTATTGGTTGTTTGGCTTGGGTACAGTTCAATACTGAGGGACTGCAGGTGGCACTCTCGTTATGTAGCAGTGCCCAAAGTTCTAATTGTTCTCTGACTCCACCTGCTGGTAGGGATACACAACCCACTTCTCTGGACTGATCCTTGGTTATATAAGAACGAAAATTAGCAGGTAAGAACAAATTTTCTTTTAATTTTGTAGCTAATTGAAATAATTACATAATATATACATTCTGTGTTGTAGATGCTCAGCGTACAGCTGCTCACGCCCGCACTGCATCAACCAGCCTTATTCATGAAAATGACCTGGTGGTATCTTATACTGACCTTGATAATCTCTTCAACTCTGATGAAGATGAGCTAACGGTGAGTAGACTGCTGTTATCTGAACAGCTGATCATTGGCAGAACAAACAAATGGTTTTCTGTGGGACATGTTTTGGGAAAAGTAAATTTCATACTGAAGTGTACAATCTGCAGATGAATATTTCACATAGGAACCCATGCTTTCAAGAGTTCTACCATAAACATAAAATAGGAGAAATTCTTGAGCAATTGTGGGTAATAGAGAAACACGATGGTGGAAAAAGACCATACAGCCTGTCTAGTTTGCCTGTTCACAGCAACTGCTTAGTTTTATAATCCTTACCACTCCCTCTGAGATACCCAATACTTATCGCAAGCTTTCTTGAATTCAGTTGCTCTCCTTGTCTCAATCACCTTCACTGGGATATTGTTTCATCCCAGTGCTGGACTAAAGTTTTACGATACAGTGCTACATAATAATAGCAATATAATACCATAGAGTATAAACCTAGTGTTTTTATCAGATTTAATGTCTGAAATTACTTTTCTGATCCTGCATATTTACAAGAGGACGATCTTTCTAGTGTTACTGTAACATAGTAATGATGGCACAAAAGAACCAAGCGGTCCATCCAGTCTGCCCAGCAAGCTATCTGAAAGGTTTTATCATATCTCCCTTGCACTTCCTCTCTTCCAGGGTATACATATTTAGATCCTTCAGCCTCTCCTCATAATTCGCCTGATACTAATTCTACACCATTTTGGTTGCCTCTCTCTGGATCACCTCCATCATGTGTCTGTTCCTTTTGAGATATGGGCTCCAGAACTGAACACAGTACTCCAGGTGAAGTCTCACCAAAGACCTGTATAAGGGCATTATCACCTCCTTTTTCTTACTGGTTGTTCTTTCTGAGCAGTCCAGCATTCTTCTGGCTTTAGCTACAGCCTTATCACATTGCTTTGCCATCTTCAGATCACAGACACTATTGCCCCAAGATCCCTCTCTTGGTCTTTCATCCCTCCCCCCATCCACCACACATACAGCTTTTTGGATTACCACAACCCAGATGCATGACTCTGCACCTCTTGGCACTGAATCCCAGCTGCCAAATCTTTGACTACTCTTTAAGCTTTCTTAAATCACTTTTCATTCTCTCTACTCATTCAGGCGTGTCCATTCTTTTGCAGATCTTAGTATCATCTGCAAATGGACAAATTTTACATTCTATCCCTTTTGCAATGTCGCTCACAAAGTTATTGAACAGAACTGGTCCCAACACTGATCCTTGTGGCACTCTGCTTAACACAGTACTCTCTTCAGAGTAGGTTCCATTTCTTTCAGGACAAGCAGGATGGTAGTCCTCACATATGGGTGACATCATCAGATGGAGCCTTGTCACGGAACACTTTCGTCAAAGTTTCTAGAACTTTGACTGGCACACTGAGCATGCCCAACATGCCACTAATCCTGTGGCCACACGGGGTCCTCTCTTTAGTTTGTTTTTTTTCGCGCAGCAGTTGCCTCGCGGTTTTTAGGAGCTCTGTGGGAATTTCTCTCACAATTTTTCCTCACGGAATTTTTTTTTGAAAATTTCAGCTTTCCCCCATCCTGGGGTCCCCCATCACGCACCGACCTCCTCAGACACTTCAGTACGTTTTACGGTTGGTTCCTGGTGGTGTATTTCTCGGTGCCCGACGGCCACCGACTGCACGCCGCCCCTTTTCTCACTATGGCGACTGGGTTTTGGAAGTGCCCCGAGTGTCCGAGGACTATGTCCATTACGGACCCTCACGACATCTGCGTGTTATGCCTCAGGCCTTCCCACGATGTCCGTCGCTGCACTAGTTGTGCACAAATGACTCCCAAAGGTCACTGCACCCGCCTGGAGAAGATAAGAGCACTTGTTTGCCTCAAAGTGCTAGTCTCCATCGACTCCAGGTCAGAGCGCACAGAGTCGAAAGTTTCAGTCTTCTTTGACCCCCCCCTCTCCATCAGCGTGTAAACAGGATCGAGAAGCCGGTGACCGTCTGTCACAGACATCATCCCATTCCAAGACTTCAGCGTCCTTGTCCTCGGCACCGGAGAAGGACCAGGCCAAGCACCGCGAGAAACATTGCCACCGGCACAGACTCGCATCCTCGTTCGGTGCCTTGACTGACAGGGCAGTGGCGTCTACCTCTGTTGAGCCACCTTCCAAAAGGGCCCAGGGAGAGGAGCCCCCATCCTCCTCTGGACCCGGGACCCTGAGGTGTTCCCCCACCTATATCGGTGCTGGGTGCAGACACTCCACAAATTCCTGTGGAACCTTTGGCAATGCCTAGTCAGCCTCCTACCCTGAGCACCGTGTTACCTACGCCAGCCATTCGGGAGGAATTGGACCGTATGGTCCAAAAGGTAGTGCTGAATGCCCCTCGGGGCTTCCGGTCACCACCGGTGCCGGCCCCCATACAGACGCTGTATCTGGTGCCTGTTATGTTGGCTCCGCTCCTTGAGCGTTTGGACACACTCATCGGTGCCCCTACCATCGGTGCCATTCCTTCGGCATCATCGGCACCCAGCCATCCACCGATTCCTTCCCCGTATCGGTTCCAATTCTTGTATCTTCGGAGGAAGAAGACTCTGCCCATGGCTCTTCTCCGTGAACCACCAATGATGGAGCCGGTTCATGGACCGTCAGGGCTATCCGTACCTAGAATCCATCGAGGATTCCGATGTCTTTGGTGCCAGCAACACCATTGTCTGTGCCGGTGCCTTCTATCTCGGTGCCGCCTCATTTTCCATTGGTGCCTCCCTCCCATCCATCTGGATTTGGACTCCTGCCTCCATCTGGGGGCCTGCTGGGTGAAGGAGACTCATCATATGATGCTTCCTCTGACTCACAGGCTTCTGAAGAGCTTCTGTCAGAATCTTCACCCCTGGAAGAAAGGTCCCTCCGGAGGACCTCTCCTTTGCCAGCTTTGTCAAAGAGATGTCCAAATCCATTCCATTCAAATTGGAAACGGAGGAAGACGCCATGCTTAAAATGCTGGAGGTACTGCAATTTGTAGATGCTCCGAAGGAAGTTATGGCAATTCCTGTCTATGAGGTTCTTCTAGACATCTTACACTGCATCTTGGGAGCACCCGAGAACTGTGCCTCCAGTAAACAGAAAAATGGACGCCACATACCTGATTCAACATGCTCCAGGTTTTCAAAAGAGCCAATCCTTAGTGGTGGAATCCACGCAAAAGAAAGCTAAAAGATCCTGGCCTCACTCTTCTGCCCCACCTGGGAAGGAACAGAAGTCACTGGATACTTTAGGCTGCAGAGTTTTCCAGGGGTCAATACTAATGGCTCATATAGCGGCTTACCAGCTTTATATATGACAGTACACGAGAAATCTCTGGAAACAAGTCTAGGATTTCTCAGAAACCCTACCTGACCAATTCCAAGAAGGATTATCCTTCATCCTACAGAAGGGATTGGAAGCTGGAAAGCATGAGATCAGGGCGGCCTACGATGTCTTCGACACTGCATCCAGGGTATCAGCAGCCAGAATTAGCGCCAGGCTCTGGGCTTGGCTGAAAGCCTCTGACTTGCACCAAGAAGTTCACGACAAATTGGCGGACCTTCCCTGCACAGGGACAACTTGTTTGGTGATAAGATTCAAGAGGCAGTGGCGCAACGCAAAGATCACCATGAAATCCTAAGCAAATTGTCGACTGTCCCCTCAGATTTCTCATCTACAGCCAGAAGAGGAATTTGACGAGACACCAGAAAGCTGACCTATAGGCCACACAGGTACTATCCTCCTCCATCCTGTGCTAGAACGACCAGACCCTCACAGAGGCCAACCTCATCAGCAAAGAGCCCCAAAAGCTCAGCCAGCCTCCCAGACTGGTCCTGCAGCAGGCTTTTAACTCCCATCTAGAGAAGCAGCTGTCACCTCCCATACACCCCCAAAGCACTTTTCCCGTGGGAGGCCGCCTGTGTCACTTTGCCACAAAATGGCACTCAATCACCACGGACCAATGGGTCCTCTCTATAATAACCCACGGTTACCATCTGAATTTTCTTGCTATGCTCTCAGACTCTCCACCACTACCAGTGTGGAGCCTGAGCGATCACACACCATTCCTCGAGGCAGAACTCTCTATCCTACTGCAGTCCAGAGCCGTAGAACCGCAGCGAGGAAGAGGATTCTGCTCTTGATATTTATCTCCAATTCGTAGTGGGACACAGACATTTCCAATACAGAGTGCTGCCATTCGGCCTTGCATCAGCACCCCGAGTATTCACGAAATGTCTGGCAGTCGTGGCAGCACATTTGAGGCAGCACAGTATCTAGGTCTACCCATATCTAGAAGGCTGGCTCCTCAGGCGTCCATCCAGGAAGGAGCACTTCAGTCCCTCCGTCTTACCATACAACTGCTACAGTTGGGATTTCTAATAAACTATCCCAAATCCCATCTGACTCCATCACGCAACCTCTTGTTTATTGGAGCAGACCTAAACACTCTACTGCCAGAGCATCCCTCTAAAGGGACTGTGTAAAGACTCTCTCCATCTTGGCCAAAACAGTAGAGACTCGTCAGATTAGCATCAGCTACTAACCTTACTGGGACACATGACATCCACACTTCACATCACCCCAATGGCTCAACTAGCCATGAGGATAACACAATGGACTTTAAAGTCCCAGTGGTTCCAAGCCAACAAACACCTGTCACAGATTGTCCAGGTAACCAGCCAGCTTCTTCACTCACTGACTTGGTGGACACGAGAGTCCAGTCTACTGACAGGACTACCCTTCCAACCACCAAAGTCCGCAGATCACATTGGCCACGGATGCCTCCAACCTAGGTTGGGGAGCCCATGTCAGCGAATTGCAAACCCAAGGAACATGGACCAAGGCGGAAGCGGACCACCAGATAACTTTTCTGGAGCTCCGGGCGATACGGTATGCCCTATTCGCATTCCAGGATTGCCTATCCAACAAGGTAATCCTAATTCAAACAGACAACCAGGTAGCGATGTGGTATCTCAACAAGCAAGGGGGCACAGGCTCTTACCTGCTATGCCAGGAGGCGGTGCAGATCTGGGCCTGGGCTCTCACATTCCATGCTGCTGAGAGAAACCTACCTGGCGGGCACAAAGAATGTAATGGCAGACAGTCTCAGCCAAGACTATTCATCCCCACGAATGGTCCCTGGATCCCACTGTAGCGAACAGAATATTCCACCAGTGGGGTCGCCTGGACATAGACCTCTTTGATTCATTTCACAACCGCAAAGTAGACCGCTTCTACTCTCTGCACCGCAGCCGCAAGACACCACCGATGGATGCCTTCACCCACTCGTGGAGCATGGATCTGCTATACGCATACCCTCCTATTCCACTCATTAGCAAGACTCTCATGAAGTTACGACAAGACCGGGGCACAATGATCCTCATAGCCCCTTATTGGCTTGCTACAAATTTGGTTCCCCCATTCTACGCGACCTCTCAGTCCAGCAGCCTCTTCGCCTGGGCACGGCACCATCCTCGCAACACAGAACGACGGAGTGTTGCATCATCTGAACCTCCAGTCTGTCTCTAACAGCCTGGATGTTGAAAGGTTAATTTTGCAATCCCTTAACCTTTCTAACGATGTGTCCCAGGTCCTCGTAGCTTCATGAAAGCCTTCTACTCGGAAATCTTACCGTTCAAAGTGGAACAGGTTAGGACTCTGTTCCGTACCTATTGCCGACATCTGTAGAGCTGCCACTTGGAGCTCTCGCCATACCTTTGCAGCTCATTACTGTATCGACAAGGCTGGCAGGCAAGACTGTGTCTTTGGCCAGTCTGTACTGCATAATTTGTTTCCAGTTTAGTAACCCAACTTTTCCTACCTACACCCACTGTGAATTTTAGGTTGCCCTTCATAACCAACAGCACCCCTGTTGTGCCTATTGCACATTGTTGATGCTGCTTGGTTGACTCTGTTCGGGCATCCTGTAGCTTGCTATTCACCCATATGTGAGGACTACCATCCTGCTTGTCCTGGGAGAAAGCAGAGTTGCTTACCTGTAACAGGATGTTAGTCCTCACGAAACCCACCCACCATCCCGTGGAGTTGGATTCACTGTTTTATTATTTTATTTTTCGCTCGTACTTTTTGCTACAAGCGAGACTAAAGGGGGACCCCGTGTGGCCACAGGGTTAGTGGCATACTGGGCATGCCCAGTGTGCCAAAGTTCTAGAAACTTTGACAAAAGTGTTCCATGACAGGGTTCCATCCGATGATGTTACTCGTATGTGAGAACTAACATCCTGCTGCCTGGGAGAATACCTGTTACAGGTAAGCAACTCTGCTTTACCATTTCACAGTGGCTCCTATTGGTCAAACCAGTTTGTAATCCATGCCACCACCTTTGCTCTCATTCCCAAGCTTCTCATTGTATTCACAAGCCTCCTATGTGTATCAAAAGCTTTGCTGAAATCCAAGTAGATCACATCAAGCACTCTTCCTTGATCAAATTCTCTAGCTGATCAAATTCTCTATCTAATCAAAAAAATCAATTAGATTTCTCTGACAGGACCTTCCCCTGATGAATTCATACTGCCTCGGGTCCAGTAACCCACTAGATTGTAAATAAATTTTTGTTCTTTCCTTCAGCAGGGTCTCAGTTTTTTCCCACCACTGAGGTGAGGTTAACTGGGCTTAATTCCAGCCTCCCTTCTGCTTCAACTCCTGTGAAGAGGACCAACACCAATTTCTCCAATCTCATGGCACCACTCCTGTTTCCAGGGATCTTCTGAACAAGTCTTTCAGTGGACCAGCCAGCACATCTGTGCTCCCTCAGTATCCTGGAATATACCTCACCTGGCCTCCTTGGCCTTGTTTATTTTCAGTTTTCCTAGCTCTTCCATACATTCTGTTCTGTAAATGGAGTTTTCCTAGTGTGTAGACAGATGGACTCAGGTTTATGCTCCCCTGCCAGCAGATGGAGAACTGAGCAAGCTGACATCACAGTATATATAATCCTGCAGTGACCCTAGCCTGCCAGTTTACTCCGTCTCCAGCAGAATGGTGGACGTATATCTCCCTATGGGGATTGCTTTGAGCTTTTTTGAAAGGAGAAATTTGAAATTCTAAATTCAGGAAAAGAAAGCCCCCGTTCTCCTGCGGTGATACCTAAAGGTCCTTCTAGGACAAGCAGGATAGTAGTCCTCAGATGGGTGTACATCAGATGGAGCCCAGCACGGAACACTTTTATAAAAGTTTCCTAGAACTTTTGACTAGTACACTATCCACGCATCCATGTGGGGTCCCCCTTCATTCTCTTTTTTTTCCACTGTGATGGAGCTCTGCTCTTCTAGTAAATTTTCTTCAACTTTTACCCGGGCTTTTCAATGTCTGGTCCCTCTTGCGATTGGTTGTCCCTCCGGTATGGTAGATTTTTTTTTTGCCTTTCATTGCAGTCCTATTCCTGGCATGTCAATGCCTTTGTGGCCACTAGCATCGACCTACCGCTCACCGGCTGTTTTTCATGGTGTCCGGTTTTGGACGATGCTCCCAGTGCCTGCAGACCATGTTGATTACCGATCCGCACGAGGTTTGCATCCTCTGCCTGGGGGAATTACACGATGTCCATGGGTGGCAACCGTGCGATCAGATGACCCCACAAGGGGCGTCATGCCCACCTGGATAAGATGGGGAAACTCTTTGGCCCCCAAAAATCTCCTACATCCACTCCGGCATCGGAGAGGCGTCGACACCTGGGGCAGGGGGGAACCATTGGACACTCTGTTCCTATCCACACTCCCTGCGGGTTTGTCCAGAGAGAGAGGAGAGCCTGTGCTAGGCCATCTCCAGTTTCAACATTGTCGAAGAAATCGGGCCCTTCAGCTTCCTTGGTGCCGGCAAAAGACCAGACCGAGCATTGTGAAAATTCCTGCAAGCATCATCACTAGTCGCAGTCTGTGCACAGCTCTGGAACCGGTGTGGCACCTGCAGTCGCCGTGCTGCCATTGAAGCAACCCTGTGGTGGAGGCCTCATCCTCTGACAGACCTGGGAATTCCCGACTGAAATCTGTGCTGGGCACCGAGCCTCCTTGTGCTCCAAGGAGGATCTGGTGACACCTCTTCCTCATCCTCTATCAGTCCTAGCTTCACCGGACTTCCATGAGGAGTTGGACCGCAGGGTCCAGATGGCTGTGCTCCGAGCCCTGAGGGGGTATCAAGCCGCCCCCGGCACAGGCCCCCATAAGGGAGCTGGAGCCCCTGCTAGATCATCTGGTGTCCTACTTGGTGTCCTTCTGACGCAACCCGGTGCCCGGGGGACCCTTTGTTCCCCAGCGGCCACTGATGCCCCCCTCTAGAGCGATTCCATATTGATCCGAGGAGGAGGAAGATTTTACTATGGCCATCGGTGCTGTGGGCCTGCTAATCCCAGGCTGGAGTTTCCCTATACCGTTCTAGGCCATCGAGAATCTGTCTTTGCCGCCCTTGAGGCAGTTTGGTGCCTCTGTGCCCTCAGTGACCAGACCGAGGAGCTTGGACAGGTCCATCCAGGTGGCCCCCAAGGGACCTTAGCAAGGGAGAGGGGCCCGTAATACCCTTGGGGAGATGATATCTCGGAATCTTCTTCTAACATAGATAGATAGTAACATAGTAATGACGGCAGAAAAAGACCAAAATGGGCCATCTAGTCTACCCAGCAACACTTCCCAAGGTAGTAACTGCCACTCCGTGCAGGTTACCCCATGTTTCTCTTAAGAGTAGTCCAGTGATCTCCTGTCAGAACCTTCGCCACCAGATGAGAGGCGTTGGTCTTCCCTGGAAGATCTTTTGCGGGTGTTGTCTGGGCTATGGCTGAAGCCATCCCATTTCAGTTCCTCTCTGAGGAGGATGCTAGACATAAGATACTGGAAGTCCTCCAGTTTGTTGATGCTCTAAAGGAGATAGTGGCTGTCCCAGTCCACAATATCTTAAAGGAACTTCTCCTTAGGATTTAGGAATATCCGGTGTCAGTGGCTCCGGTTAACAGGAAAGCAGATGCCATCTATCTGGTCCAACAGGCTTTGGGATTTGAGATGCCACCTCCCTCACCAATCAGTTGTGGTGGAGTCCGCTCTCAAAAAAGCCAAGCATTCTACCCCTGGGATCACAGGGTGCTGGAAGCCCTAGGGAAGACAAGTATATCAGGGCGCTGTGCTCATCGCCCATATCGCCTCCTACCAATTATATATGGCCCAATACAACCAAAGCCTGTGAAAGCAAGTCCAGGAGCTATTGGAACGCCTGCCGCAACAGCAACAAGATGCATTCTCTGCAGTAGTACAGCAGGGTCTGGAGGCGAGAAACATGAGGTGAGGTTCACCTACAATGTTTTTGAGGCAGTGACGAGAGTAGCTGCAGTGGGCATTGGTGTCCACAGGATGGCCTAGCTCCAAATCTCGGACCTCTGGCTGGAAGTCCTGGAGAGGCTCGCTGATCTGCTCTGCATGGGAGAGAATCTCTTCGGGGTCAGGGATGCAGTAGCCCAATTGAAGGACCACAATGAGACCCTTCAGCAGCTATCTGCTAGGAATTCTAATCCGCCATCTTCTGTCAGGAAGTCCTT
Source organism: Rhinatrema bivittatum (assembly GCF_901001135.1). NCBI lineage: Eukaryota > Metazoa > Chordata > Amphibia > Gymnophiona > Rhinatrematidae > Rhinatrema > Rhinatrema bivittatum. The sequence goes on from NC_042622.1 coordinate 175,700,626, forward strand.
GCGACAAGGCTCAAGGAAATCCTTCTATCGTTAAAGCAAGTATTACCCTCTATCCTCGTGGGTTTGCACGCCCCGTGCTGGTTCCAGGGGTCGTTCCCACTAGCAGCGGACCTCTAGGCCTCAGTCAGCTCACCAGCAGAGCCCTGCCATGGGGTTTTGACTGGGAGTGAGGGAACGAGAGCCAGCTCGCCATACCCCTGGCATCCTGCCCTCCGGTTGGGGGCAGGCTGCCTTGATTTGACCACCACTGGCCCCTCGTTACGTCAGACTGGTGGGTTTTCACTATCATCCGCCAGGGGTATCGGCTGAATTTCAGGGATGTCCTGCGGACTTTCCTCCATGTCCTTCGTGGGGTTCATTCACTCCACAGTAAATACTTGTGACAGAGCTCTCCGCCCTTCTAATGGCAGGAGCAGTAGAATGCATTCCCTTCTGCCAGCAGGGCTGAGGGTTCTATTCAAAGTATTTCTTAATACCAAAGAGAACTGGGAGCCTATGCCCTATTCTTGATCTCAGAGCCTTGAACAAATTCCTTCAGAGAGAAGTTCAAAGTGGTCTCTCTGGGCACCCTGATTCCACTCCTCAGAAGAGGAGACAGACTCTGCTCCCTTGACCTGAATGATGCCTACACACACATTGTGATCCTCCCAAGTTATAGGACTTATCTTTGCTTTGTGATAGGAGAAACTCACTACCGGTATTGAGTACTGCCGTTTGGTCTGGCCTCAGCCCCTCAGGTCTTCACCAAGTGCCTGGCAATGGTAGGGGCGCACCTCAGATGAGAGGGGGGTACATGTGTTCCCCTACTAGAACGACTAGGTGGTCAAGAACGCCTCCCAGCAGGGAGCACTGCACTTTTTTTTTTTTTTTTGTCTGACCATCCAGGTGCTGCAGTCTCTGAGGTTTGTCATCATTATCCCAAGTCCCACCTCTGCCCATCACCCCCGTCTGGACTTTATAGGAACCAGACTGGACACGATTTAAGCCAAGGTATTTCTGCCTTGCGATCGCGCACTTGCCCTGTCATTGCTGGCAGGGTTGGTCTGCAGCCGTTGGCAGGATTCTGCTCATCTGCTGCTTCATCTTTTAGGCCACATGGCTGCGCCTGTCCATGTCACCCCGTTTGCCCGTCTATGCATACGCAGGTCACAGTGGCAGCAGGTGTTCCAGGACCTAGAGGCACATGTTTACATCATACCACTTCTGCAGGTTTCTCTGTCCTGGTGGGAGAATCTATCCAAACTGAAACAGGGAGTCCTTTTTCAAGCTGTCCCACCTCAGGTAGTACTTTCCACCAATGCCTCCCCCCACCGTTGGGGGGGCACATGTGGACAACCTCCACACGCAGGGTCAGTGGATGGCTCAGGACTCTCTCTATACCAGATAAACTTCCTGGAGCTTTGGCAATTCGTTATGCTCTTTGGGCATTTCGAGACTGCTTGTCCCACAAGGCAGTCCTGATTCAGACAATCAGGTGGCAATATGGTACATCAACAAGCAGAGAGGCAACGGGTTTTTCCTCCTCTGTCAAGAGACATACAAAATTGGTCCTGGGCTCTATCGCAGGGCATGTTCCTGAGAGCAATGTATCTAGCCAGAGCAATGAACATGGTGGCGACTGTCTGAGTCATACGTTTCAACCACATGTGCAGTCGCTGAATTTGGCAGTGGCAACCTGGATTTTCAGCCAGTGGGGAACTCCAGATGTGGATCTCTTTGCCTGTCCCTGCAACTGCAAGGTGAGCAAATTCTGTGCCCTGTCAGAACGAATGGACTTCAGCCTTGGATGCCTTTGTCCAGCATTAGGGCACAGGTCTCCTGTAGGTGTATCCTCCTCTTCCACTGGTCATGAAGACTCTCTTGAAGCTCCAGCAAGACCGGGGGACCATGATTCTCATGGCTCCATTCTGGCCCAGGCAGGTCTGGTTCCCATTCCTTCAGGACCTATCGGTCAGAGAGCCTATCCATCTGGGGACCTCGCCCGATCTGATAACACAGGATCAGGGCAAACTGCGTATTCCAAACCAGGGGCCTAGTCTTGCAGCCCCTGAACCCCTCTGAGAACATGTCCAAGGTGCTGGTAGCTTCCAGGAAGCCTTCCAATAGGAAGTCTTAATGATTGAAATGGACGAGATTCTCTGTCTAGTGCGAGGGGCCAGGCTTCAATCCCTTCGCCTGTTCCACTTTGAAATTACTAGACTATCTGCAGCACCTCTCCGAAGCTGGACTGAAAACCACTTGGTCAGGGTCCACCTGAGTGCCAATTGTGCCTACCATCAGGGTGTTGCTGGCATGCCCATCTCTGTGCAGTCCATAGTAAGACTGTTTGTGTGGGGCCTGCTTCAACTGAAGCCCCCCTCTACGGCCTCCCGCTGTGACCTGGGACCTCAACATGGTGTTGGTGCGGCTCATGCAAGATCCTTTCGAGCCTTTGCACTCCTGAGATCTGAAATTCTTCATCTGGAAAGTACTCTTCCTGGTGGCGATCACTTTGCGTCGTAGGCTAGTGAGCTTCAGGCCTTGGTTACTTATCTGCCGTACACTAAATTCTTCCATGATCGGGTGGTTCTGCGTACGCATCCCAAGTACCTGCCTAAGATGGTAACTGATTTTCACCTCAATCAGTCCATTGTTCTGCCCCTGTTTTTTCTGAGGCCCCATTCACAACATGGCAAACGAGCTCTACACACGTTGAATTGCAAGAGGACCTTCGCTTTCTATTTAGAACGCACAGCTGGCCACAAACAATCCACTCAACTCTTCATATCTTTCGACAAGAATAGATTTGGAGTTGCGGTGGGCAAGTGAACTCTGTCCAATTGGCTAGCGGATTCTATCTCTTTCTGTTATGTACAAGCGGGCCTTCAGCTTGGAGGCCGGGTTAAAGCTCACTCTGGTGAGGGCTATGGTGGTGTCAGTAGCCCACTTGCGGGCTGTTCCCATTGCCAAAATCTGTAGGGCTGCGACGTGGAGTTCCCTACATGTGTTCGCTGCCCACTGTTTGGATAAGGATGGTCGACAAGACAATAGCTTTGGCCAATCTGTCCTTTGCAACCTCTTCTAGGCTTAAGCCCAACTTCCCTTACGTAACACCCGTGAATTGGGATCAGGCTGTCTCCCTATCTTACCAACAGCACCGCAGTTGTGTTTGTACCCGTTGGCACCTGTTTTCACTGCAGGTTGGTCGTGTTCATTGCAAGGCACAGCCTGTAGCTTGGTATTCACCCATCTGTGAGGACTAATGTCCTGCTGTCCTAGGAGAACACCTGTTACAGGTAAGCAACTGTGCTCTCCCCCAGATGAGAATTCCTGAGGTGTGATCCGTGGTCTGGTAGTAGGGATTCTCGACATGCACTTAGCTGCTAGTTCAGCTGAAAGGCAGAGGGTGCAGGATGCCGAGCACGGCGGTGACAGCAGATGCCCTCTCTACTCATCCGGTAAGGGCTGAGCTCGGGTAAGATTAAAAAAAAATAAATTTTTTTTTTTACCTGAATCAGAGACAGGGATTTCAGAATTTCCTCCGGTCTCTGTTCTTGGTTTGCTGTGTCGACATTCGTTCCCGTTTGGGTTGGGGAACTAGGCAGCCTGGTGAGTTGAGCAGCCCCCCAGTGGGCTGGGTCCCACTCTTATGGTTTTTTTCTTGCATGCTGCGTGATAGGCTGCGGCGGCTGTTTTCATGCACTCTTGTGCATGTTCTGCCCTATAAGCACGTGTTGTGTGCTCTGTTTTTGGGTGCGCTTTTTACACGCACAGATTTTTTTACGTGTTTAACTTGGCGCACAGGTTGTGTGTGCGCCTTGCGCTTTCTTCTAGGTGCTTATTTTTTGGGCACATTTCATTTTTGAGCGCGAGCCGTTCCGATGCATGTTTACCGCAGCGATGGTGCCAGTAAGCAAGAAGCCTACGCGTCTTCCTATTTGTGTTGCCTGTCATGTTAGAAGCCAGGTCAGGCTGAGAAGCCCTAACCTGTATCAGCGCTGCTCAGATGCACAGGGAGAGTTGTTTTCCTTGCATTTTGCTAAGCCTTACTCTTCCCATTCAGATAATGGGTTGGTCACAGCCTTGACTGGGGGGATGCCAGATCTTGGTTCTCCCTTGACTGGTTTCTCCGCTGGTGAGGGCAGTTCTGTGGGACCAGCTCCAGTTCCTTCTGGGCTTGGTCTTGGCCCGGCTGCTTTTTCTTGGGTGGAATTTTTTCAAGGCTTACAAACCTTTCTTCAGGTGTAGTCCTCTGCCGGTGGCTCCTCCCTCTTCCAGTCCTGTGCTTAAAGCTGGGGCTCGCCTCGGCTCCCTGTGGGTGTTCCTGACAGGAATCTGGATGGCACTGATGAGGTTGATTCTGATTCCCTGGAAGATGGGGGAAATTCCTCCAGGGCTGAAACCGTATCAAACCATGTTGTGATTCTTACATAGAGATGAGCTGCCGGCCTTGATTTCCCACACCTTGAAACTGTTCGGTGTTCCCAGTTTGGATGCTGTGTCAGAGCTGAGGAAGAATCCCATTTTGGTTTCCTTACATAAAGCCTCTTATTTTTCCTGGTGATGGATGCCATCCAGTTATTGATTGATCTGGAATGGGATGCCCCAATGGCAAATTTTAAAGGTGTCTGACATTGGAAGACTTGAACCCCCTGGATCTGGCTGTGAGAGAGCATTTGCGGTTTCCCAAAGTGGATGCTCTGGTATGTGCTGTGTCTAAGGGGATGACTATCCCTATAGAGGGTGGAGTGGTCTTGAAGGATGTACATGATAGGATTGAGGCTAATCTTAAGCAAGCCTTTGAAGCAGTGGCGATAAATTTACAGATTGCCTCCTGTTGTGCCCTAGTGGTGAGATCTTGTCTATTTCTCTCGCAGGAAGTGGTTAAGTCTGGAGGGAATTCCAGAGAGGTTATGGATCCTGATGCCAGCTGTGATTTGGTCCAGACCTTGGCTAGAGGAGTGGCTTCAGTGATAGCAGCCAGGCATCAACTCTGGTTGCGAAATTGGTCAGCTGACACAGCTTCCAAAGCCAGTCTTATCAAGATGCCCTTTCAAGGCTCACTCTTGTTTAGGCGCAAGTTGGTGAAACTGGCCAGTAAGTAGGGTGAGTCTCTGGTGCCTCTGTTTGTAGAGGATATGAAACAGTTTCAGTGCCCCTTTGGCATGAGGGGTCGTTTCCAGGGTTCCAGGCATTTTCATCCCTACAGAGGGACGACCTTTCAGCAGACTCAGCCTTTCAGTAGGTCTCAGTCCTTTTGTACCCAGCAGCCCAAGAGAGGAGCGGGCTTGGGTGGTGGAGCTTCCTGAGCTTCCCAATGAACGTTTGCCAACTCACCTTCCCTGTACGTACCAGGATCAGTCCAGGACACCTGGGTTGTGACCCCGCACCAGTAGATGGAGACAGACTAAAACTTGTGGGCGGAGCCATATATGCTCCTGTGCCAGTCACAGCCCCTCAGTCTTACTCTGTCTCCAGTAGGTGGTGCAGGTGTAGTCACAGCCTCTGGGTGCCCTGAGGACGGATACTTAGTTAGTCAGGGTTATTTTAGTTATTTTGAGTTCTGTTTTTTTCTAAGGTAAATTTTTTATACTATTTCTGTTGAGAGTAGGTAAAGGGAAGCTGTCCGTCCTGCCTCCCAGGGGGGTGGGAAGGTTCTGAGGGGACCATCCCCCCCCTGGTTGAGGCCGCTGCTGAGGGTCGAGGACCCGACCTACCAAGGCAGCAGCGTTGGGGGTGACACTGGGGAGCCCGGTTCACTCACCCCCAACAGGAGCAGGAGCCCCAGGACCCTGGACAGCGGCAGGTTTGAGTAAAAAAAAAAAAAAAAAGTGTATTTTTAATTTGTTTCTGCTTGTGCCGGCTCTCCTTTTTTCCTTCGCGGGGGGGGGGGGGGGGGGAAGGTCCTCGATGAGGGGAGGGGAGTTTCTCGGCGTTCAAAATTTTTTATTATGTGTTCCTTTGGCCCGTTTTCCCGCCGCGACCGCGAGGATGCCTCGGGGTACAGTTTGCCGCGCTTGCGGCTCTCGCGTGAGGGGATTGTTCCGCCTGCGTCCCGGGCGGGGAGGGTTCATCTGGGACAGGCAGGGGGGTCCGTTCCCGGTCGGTGCGGTCGCCGTCGCGTGCTCCCGCCGCGTCTCACGCTGGCTGACCCCTTCCTGCTCAGTGCGGGAGCGGCGGCCATCTTGGCATCAGTCCACGAAATTGCGTGGGAACCTGCAGGGGATTCTGCCGCGCCTCCCGCGTTGTCGCCTCAACAACGGCCTTCGGGGGGGGGCTTGCACCGGGGGGGCTGAGTCCCCGGATGAGGCTGGCGAGGAAACGGACTCCTCTGATTCGGGGTCTTCGTTTTCGGCGGATTTTGCCCTCCTGCTGCGCAAAGTTTTAAAATACAAGGGCCGCAGGCGCAAGGAGCTGCATGGCCACTCCAAAAGGGATGCTCAACGGAAGAAAAAATCCCGGGATGACCCAGATTTTTCCTCACCTCCTGCAACAGGAAAACGGACACCAAGAGGTGTCCCGCAGGATACAGAATCCGAGTCCACCTCACAAGATGAGGTGGATCCGCCCGACGAGCCCCTGGGGGGGGCAGATGGCGCATCAGGGAACAGTTCTGCCCAGACGGGGCCGGGCAAACCATCGCAAGCCGGTGATGGGGACGACCCGAAGGTGGTACGCCTTTTCCGAAGGGATGAGCTGTCCCCGCTTATCCCGGCAATCCTCAACGAGTTAGGGGTTGAAGCCCCACCGACAGTCTCGCGCCCCGGAGCAACTATGGACCCAGTCCTGCTGGGACTCACTGGTCCAGCGGTAGCCTTCCCATTCCATTTCTCGGCGTCTGACATTTTGTTTCGGGAATGGGATACTCCTGAGCTGGGGCTGAAGGTAACCAAGGCAAGGGATAAGCTCTACCCCTTGCCGGAGGACGCACTGGAACTTCTTCGGCTTCCGAAGGTGGATTCAGCGGTGTCGGCAGTAACGAAACGTTCTACAATTCCGGTCACGGGGGCCACAGCCCTTAGAGACATACAGGACAGGAAGCTGGAGGTGCAGCTCAAAAAGATCTTCGAGGTTTCCGCGTTGGGGGTCCGGGCTGCCATCTGTAGCAACTATGCCATGCGGGCTAGTTTGCGCTGGGCCCAAGTTCTACAGGCGAATGCAGGTCTTTCTCCTGAAGAGGCCACGCAGGCGGATCGCCTAGAGGCTGCCATTGCTTATGGTGCGGATGCTCTCTATGATTTACTGCGTACTTCGGCTAGATCCATGGTCTCTGCAGTCTCGGCGCGCCGCTTGCTTTGGCTTCGCAATTGGGCGGCGGATGGATCCTCCAAGGCTCACCTTGGAGCCCTGCCCTTCAAGGGAAAGTTGTTATTCGGTAAAGAGTTGGATGATCTGATGCTTTCTCTTGGGGAGAACAGGGCTTTTAAACTCCCAGAAGACAGGTCCAGAGCCCGGTCCTCCTATTCGGCCAGGTCCCGGTTCCGAGGTAACGAGATCTCGTCCGCAGAGGTCCTCGGGTCCGTCTTATCACTCGACTTCTTCCCAGGCCTCTTCGTGGCCGCAGTCCTTTCGGGGGAAACGTTACGGCAGACAGGGAGGCACCCCGTCCGGCACTGGGCCCAAAGCCTCTCAATGAGATACGGCGGGTCCATTCCTTAGGGCAGCCGCGGGCCTCCGTTCCAAACGTAGGGGCGAGGTTGACCTTGTTTTTCGAGGAATGGGCCAAAATAACGTCCGATCAGTGGGTCCTCAACGTCATAAGGCACGGTTACGCGTTAGATTTTGTACGGACTCCAGCAGACAAGTTCCTGATGTCGCCCTGCAAGTGCCCAAAAAAAGACGACTGCAGTGCTAAGCACCCTCCGGCGCCTGGAAGACGTAGGAGCAATCGTCCCTGTACCTCCCAATCAGCAAGGCGCAGGTCGTTATTCCATTTACTTCATCGTGCCGAAGAAGGACGGCACGTCCCGACCAATTTTGGATCTCAAAGGGGTAAACAAATGCCTGCGCATTCCACACTTCAAGATGGAAACGATTCGGTCGGTGATTGCCTCGGTTCGTCCAGGCGAATTCCTGGTCTCCTTAGATCTCACGGAGGCGTACCTCCACGTCGGAATTCAGCCGTCTTTCCAGAGGTTCCTCAGATTTTGCATCTTGGGCAGACACTACCAGTTTCGGGCTCTTCCCTTCGGCCACGGCTCCGCGAACATTTACGAAGGTGATGGTAGTAGTGGCAGCTCACCTTCGAGAGGGGTTCCTGGTGCACCCCTACTTGGACGATTGGCTGATTCGGGCCAAGTCAGAGAGCTGTTGCCGTCAGGCGGTGGCCAGAGTCCTCCAGCTGTTGCAGACCTTAGGTTGGGTTGTCAATCTCAACAAGTCAGCTTGTCCCTACCCAGTCCTTGGAATACCTGGGAGCTCTATTCGACACGAAGCAGGGCAAGGTATTTCTGTCCACGGGTCGTGCACACAAGCTTCAGTCTCAAGTGCGTCGATTATTAAGTCTTCAGCTGCCGCTGGTTTGCGATTATCTGACGGTTCTGGGGTCTATGGCGTCCACGCTGGCGTTGGTTCCTTGGGCTTTTGCTCATCTACGACCATTACAATCTGCGTTGCTCTCCCGATGGAAGCCGGTGTCAGAGGAGTTCCACCTACCACTTCCACTCACGGCTCAGGCGCGGGAGAGTCTTCACTGGTGGCTCGATCCGGGCCATCTCACTTGCGGAGTGTCTCTGTTGGTCCCCGACTGGACAGTGGTGACGACGGATGCCAGTCTCTCCGGTTGGGGAGCGGTCTGCCTAGACAAGTCGGTACAGGGCCGGTGGTCCTCCGTCCAATCGCAGTGGTCCATCAACCGTCTGGAAACCAGAGCGGTGCGCCTGGCTCTGCAAGCCTTCCTCCCGTTTGTCCAGGGGAAGGCGGTCCGCGTGTTGTCGGACAATGCAACAACAGTATCGTATATCAATCGCCAAGGGGGGACAAGAAGTCCACTTGTGGCGGAAGAGGCAAAGCTTCTGATGAGCTGGGCAGAGCGCCATCTCAACTCCATAGCAGCGTCTCACATTGCTGGAGTCAACAATGTTCAGGCGGACTTCCTCAGTCGACACCACCTAGACCCCGGGGAATGGGAGCTGACGGACGATGCGTTTCGTCTCATTTGCGAACGGTGGGGGCTGCCCCACATGGACCTGATGGCCACGTGGCACAACGCGAAGGCTCCTCTGTTTTACAGTCGACGTCGGGAGTGAGGAGCCGAGGGCGTCGACGCGTTGGTTCTTCCTTGGCCAACGAATGTGTTGCTGTACGTATTTCCTCCGTGGCCAATGATAGGCAAGATCTTAAGGCGCATAGAGTTGCACCCGTCCAACGTGATCATGGTAGCACCGGAGTGGCCGCGGCGCCCTTGGTTTGCGGATCTCGTTCAGCTGTCGGTGGATGCTCCCCTTCGGCTACAGGGGTTTCCGGGGCTCCTCCGTCAGGGCCCCGTTTGTTTGGAGGATGCGGATCACTTCTGTCTCGCGGCATGGCTTTTGAGAGGCAACGCCTAAAGAAAAAAGGCTATTCAGATGCGGTGGTAGCCACGTTACTGCGGTCCAGAAAGCAGTCTACGTCCTTGGCTTATGTACGTGTCTGGGTAGTTTTTGAGGAGTGGTGTGTCAGCCGAGGGCTAGATCCCATCTCCGCTTCCGTCTCTGATGTCCTGGCTTTTCTTCAGGCCGGCCTGGCCAAAGGGCTTTCGTGTAGTACCCTTCGCGTACAGGTGGCAGCGATTGGTTGTTTGCGGGGTAAGATTCGCGGTTCCTCTCTGGCCCTGCATCCGGATGTCTCTCGTTTTCTTCGGGGGGCTAAGCATCTTCGCCCGCCACTACATCATCCGTGTTCCTCCTGGAATCTTAATTGGGTCCTTTCTACTTTGTCTGTGGCTCCGTTTGAACCCTTAAAACGGTCTACTCTTAAGGATATTACTTTGAAGACCGTTTTCCTGGTTGTGATTACCTCGGCTCGGAGAGTCTCGGAGTTACAGGCTTTGTCTTGTCGGGAGCCATTCTTGCGGATTTCAGATGCGGGGGTTTCCCTGCGGACGGTTCCGTCTTTTTTGCCAAAAGTGGTGTCACCGTTTCATTTGAACCAGTCTATTGAGCTTCCTGCTTTCGCAGGTGGAGAATATTCGGACCCGCAATGGAAGGAATTGCGGAAGTTAGATGTGCGGAGGGTCCTCCTCCATTATCTAGAAGTCACTAACCCTTTCCGGGTGTCCGATCATCTCTTTGTCCTATTCTCTGGTCCAAAGAAAGGGGGCCCGGCTTCCAGGACGACAATCGCACGGTGGCTTAAGGAGGCCATCGGCTCAGCGTACGTGTTACGAGGGAAGCCTATCCCGAACGGTCTCAGGGCTCATTCGACAAGAGCTCATGCTGCGTCTTGGGCGGAATCTTCTCAGGTGTCGCCTCAAGAGATTTGTAGGGCAGCTACCTGGAAGTCCTTACATACCTTCATTAGACACTACCGGTTGGATGTTCAGGCTGCGGATTCCGGGGGTTTTGGGGAGAGGGTACTCCGAGCGGGACTCTCTGCTTCCCACCCTCGGTAATTTAGCTCTGGTACATCCCAGGTGTCCTGGACTGATCCTGGTATGTACAGGGAAAGGAAAATTAGTTTCTTACCTGATAATTTTCGTTCCTGTAGTACCAAGGATCAGTCCAGGATCCCGCCCGTGCTGTTCTGAAGAAACGGAGAGTCCGCTCATTGCTTTTCCTAACTATTCCGGTTATTGCTTCGTTCCCTCGTTTTGGGGTTCTGTTCTGGTTGGGGGTCCTTGAATGGCTCCCTGTTAAGGTTAGTTATTTAGTTTGGTTGTTCTGGTTTTTTGTCTACTTTGACATTACGTATGACTGAGGGGCTGTGACTGGCACAGGAGCATATATGGCTCCGCCCACAAGTTTTAGTCTGTCTCCATCTACTGGTGCGGGGTCACAACCCAGGTGTCCTGGACTGATCCTTGGTACTACAGGAACGAAAATTATCAGGTAAGAAACTAATTTTCCTTTCCAGAAAAAGAAATAGGGGGACGTCTTTCTCTTATCGGAGGTGGGTTGAGATCACGTTAGACCAGTGGGTCCTGAGGGTGATATGCTGGAATTTCACAGTATTCCTCCAGACGTGTTCATGGTGTCCACCTTGCCGCTCCCTGTAGAAGAAGCAGGCAGTGGAGTTTACACTTCAAAGCCTCATCAGGCTGAGGTCTGTGGTTCCGGTGTCCATGTCTCAAAGTATGGACGATATTCCATTTATTTTGTTGTGCCCAAGAAGGAGGATTCCTTTCATCCCATCTTGGATCTCAATAGGGTCAGCTGTTACTTGAAGGTGACTCATTTTCAAATGGAAACCTTACACTGTGCAGTAATGGCGGTGCAGTCAGGGGAATTCCTGACCTCATTGGATCTGTCAGGCTTACCTTCATATTCCCATCCAATTGGAACACTAATGCTTTCTATGCTTTGTGGTGCTGGGGTGCCATTATCAGTTTTGGGTGCTGCCTTTTGGTCTAGCCACTACTCCCAGAATATATTCCAAGATTATGGTGGTGGTAGCGGCGGCCCTGCGAAAAGAGAGAATCCTGGTGCACCTGTATTTGGATGACTGGCTGATTCGAGCCAGGACTCAGGAAGAGAGCTGCTTGGTGACTCACAAGGGGATCTTATTGCAGGAGCTTGGTTGGATGGTGAACCTGACCAAGAAAATATTCAACCATCCCAGACATCGAGTATCTGTAGGGTCCAGTTTGACATGGGACAGAACAGATTTACTACCGGAAGTTTGGATCCAAGAGATTGATGTCTCAAGTGTGTCAGTTGACAAACACCATATGCCAGATGGTGTGGTCCTACCTACAGGTACTCAGTTTGATGGCAGTTACCCTGGAAGTGGTGCCGTGGGCAAGAGCGCACATATGCGTCCTCTTCAGCACTCTATCTCATTGGAACCCGCAGTATCAGGACTATGCGGTTTGGCTCCAGTTGCAGGAGGATCATCTGAGAAAGGGAGTTCCCTTGTCCTCTCTGGCCTGGTTGGAACTCAGGATAGATACGAGTCTCCACGGTTGGGGGCTTACTGTCTGGAGTTACCGGTCCAGGGGTGCTGGAATGCCGAAGAATCCTGCTGGAACATCAATGGCCTGGGCAGTCTGGCTGGCATGCTTGCAGTTCAGCCACAGGCAGTGGAATCAAGTGGTTGGTATGATGTATTAGAACGTGATGATGGTGGCCTATATGAATCTCCAGGGATGAGCCAAGAGCCAGCAAGTGTCGCAGGAAATAGACCAGCTGATGGAATGGGCAGCAGGTCATCTGTAGATTATCTCGGCCTCTCAAATTTCAGAGAAATACAATGTAAGAGTGGACTTTCTCAGCAGGTAGAGTCTGGACACAGAGTAGGTGTAGTCAGCCGAGGCGTTTCAGCTGATTGTGGATTGCTGGGACCTTTCATTCCTAGACCTGCTGGCGACTTCTTGAAATGTGAAGGTTCCTCGCTTCTACAGTCGAAGGAGAGCTCTGCGCTTGTAAGTTCTCCACTTCCTTGGCTTATGTGCAGGTTTGGAGAGTTTTTTTTGAGGCCTGGTGTGAGGAGCGGGGTGTTTTTTCCTCGTTCAGTTAAGATCCCTCTCATTCTGGATTTTTTGAAGAATGGATTGAATAAAGGCTTGGCCCTTAATTCCTTGATGGTGCAGGTTGTAGTTCTTGCCTGTTTCAGAGGCCTGGTGAATGGTGTTTCCTTGTCTCATCCTGATGTGGCCTGTTTTTTGAATGGAGTGAAGCACCTTAGGCCTCTCTTGAGATTACTGGTTCCATTGTGGAGTCTTAGTTTGGTGCTGGACTTTTTGGTAGGCTCTATGTTCCGACCACTGTGTAGCCTTTCCTTACGGTTGTTGACTTTGAAGACTGTTCCTGGTGGCCATATGTTCTGGCATCGGATTTCTGAGCTGCAGGCCTTGTCTTGCCCAAGATAGTCTCCGACTTTCATTTGAATTAGTCCATCTCCTTGCCATCCCTGGATATGGTCAGGGATGCAGAGGTGTTTCGCCTTTTGTGCTCCTTGGATGTTAAGCATCTTGTCGTGCGGATTCTGGAGGTTTGAGTCTTTTCGAAAGACTGAGCATCTGTTTGTTCTCCATGGCAGGAGTAAGCAGGGCGCTCCGGCTTTATAGGCTACCATAGTTTGTTGGATTAAGGTGATGGTCATGGCCGTGTATATGGATGCTGGAAGCCATAAACTACTTTCCACTAGGCAATGTCAAGGCGGAGGTTTCCCAACGATATCTGCTGAGCTGTGACGTGGTCCTCCTTACACACTTTTTCCAAGTTGTATCGTCTGGATGTGCAGGCCTGGGAGGACGCAGCCTTTGCATGTGCAGTGTTGACTGGATCGCGGGCAGCCTCTCACCCTGTTGGGGAGTAGCTTTGGTACATCCTACTGGTCCTGAGTCCATCTGTCTACATGCTAGGAAATGGAGAAATTACTTACTTGATAATTGTGTTTTCCTTAGTGTAGACAAATGGACTCAGCTTCCTGCCCTCGGCTGCCACATGAGTGTCAATAGTCCTTCTGTGTGGGGCTGTGAGTCCCCAGGGATTATTGGTAAGTGTTCATCCAGTCCCTAGCTTGTGGTACCTAGAATCTTACAAAGTTCAGTGTTTGGTTGAGTACAGTTCTGGTTATTTGTTTTTAATCATGTTTTTAATCAAGTTTTTGCTAGTTTGTCCACAGTTGCTTTTGAAGAGAATACTGACAGGTTAGGGTCACTGCAGGGTTATATATACTGTGTATATACTGTGACATAGCTTGCTCCATCTCCACCTGCTGGCAGGCGAGCATAAACCCACTGGTCCTGACTGTCTACTCTAAGGAAAACAAAATTATCAGGTAAGTAATTTCTCTATTCGTCTACTCCATCCCCATCTATGATCTTGTCTACCAGCAATGGTCCTTCTCCAGGTTCTTCTTTACTGAATACCGAACTGAAGTATTTGTTTAATATTTCTGCCATTTCTTTGTTGCTCTCTACACAATGCTCCTTGTCATCTTTCAGTTTTACTATACCTCTTCAGGCCTCCCTTCCCTTTTGAAAAAGATTTTGTCACCTCAATTTATCTCTCTGGCAAACCTTTCCTCCATATGATTTTTTGCTTTCCTGATTTCTTTTAGTCTCCTTCAGCTTCACTAGATATTCTCCCATGTGTTTCTCTTTTTGGGATCCTTTATACTTTTTTGAACGCTGTTCTTTTTCCTTTATTTTTTTCAGCTACCACCTTTGAGAGCCAGATTTTTTTCTTTTTCCTTTTCCTTTTCTAACATATAGATTTATTACCTTTCTAATAGCTCCTTTTACTTTGGCCCACTGTTCTTCCTTGCCCATTATCTCCCAGTCTTCTAGTTCTACCTCCAGGAACATCCCTGTTTTCACAGTCATTAATTTTGAAATTCAAAACTTGGGTTTTGTGTGACTGCTCTATCTTATTTGTGATTTCAAATCATACTATCTGATGATCACTGGTGCTCAGGTGGGCACTTACTCAGACATTTGAGACATCCTCATTTGTGAGCACCAAGTTGAGTATCACACCCTCTCATGTGGGTTCTATTATCATTTGTTTGAGCAGACCCCCCAAGAAGGGCATCCACTAACTCTCTATTTCTTGTAGATTCTGCAGAAGGGATACTCCAGTCAACATTCGACAGATTAAAATTAAATTGAAAATTAATATTTAAAAAAAAAAAGTTTTCCTGTCTTAACTTTAAAATCATAATTGCTCTTTTGCATATATTTGCTGGTCCATGCTGAATAGTAAAACTTCAGGCAATAAAACCATTTTATAGGGAAAGAGGAGAAACTTGAATTGTACTGGTGAAATTTTGCTCTGGTGGTTCTTGTAGCTGTGATGTATGCATTATTTTTATTTCCATACAATTTTAAATATAAACGAGTTCTATTCAAATAAATGCCCAGCTGATTTTTTAAATGTATTTTGTTGTCTCGTTAAATAGACACATGGGGTTATTTTAAGACTGTCTGCATAAGTGCAGAGTCTATACTTGCACTTTGAAAATTGTCCTAGGAAAAGTACCTGCACGCACTTGCACCTCCTAATTTGTGTAGGTACTTTTCAAAGCAACAGCTATGCACGTACCTGCTCATATACCTTTTGACTAACTATAAAGGTACAATTGTATAGGGCTCCAAGGGATAATGTGGTTCAGGTGTCTAGACTGAAGGACATTGCTGCAGTAGCTTTACTGAGAGGAGTGAAAGGTTCTAATCTAGTAAACTCACCTGGTTACTATGAGGATTAATTATTCAAGGGCTGATATAAGACCCTGCTGAAATCTGTGCAAATTTTTCTGCACGGATTTGTTTGGTACCCACGGCAAAAATCAGCGGAAACGTGGGATGTAATAAAGGCTGCATATGCTAATTAGATATGCGCATAAAATCCACACATACCAAACGTGCGCATCATGACGTGCGCTCATGGCCCTGTGTAGTAAAACGTGCAGATATCCGCGCAGACACCTGTCTGTGTGTGAATGCTTGCGATTGATTCTCGGGATGAAAGCATTTCTTTTTCAAAAAAATGAATAAATTAGTGTTCAGAAATTGATGTGAAGGTGTGTAGAGCAATATCTAACCCCTTCATGTTTGGCCTCTGACCGCTGGTGAGAGCGTGAAATGGAGATCTGCGATGCTGCCTTCTCTCTACATGTTCCATCCACTGCTTGGCTGACCTGCAGAAGCATCAAAAAACTGGTCTCCACATTGGTGCTTTTGCTTACCTCTTGCCCTGACCTAGGTGCTAAAAACCTGCACTAACCTGATCTCCCTGCTAGCAAGGCTTCCTGCATTGCCCATGAATAGATAATTGCCTCTCTTGTATTCCATTAGCATGCAGTCATGCAGAAAAGCCGTGGATCTGAGCGCGCTTGTATGCATTTTTTTCCCCGCATACAAAACCCTTATTACATACTTGTATAAACCTTTGCACAGGAAAACATGTACAAATGCGTGTATAGGCACGCATAAACCCGTGGCAGCTTTAGCACACTTTATTACATCAACCCACAATCTCTGCACGAAGTGCGTAACTGCACGGAATGGCAGTTACTACTCAATAGAAGGCATGGAGTGGCAGCTTCTACCTTTTATCGAAGGCATGGGGGTAACCTCATGGATGCTACTATGAGCATCTTGCTGGGCAGACTGGATGGACCATTTGATCTTTATTTGCCATCATGACTACGTTAGTATGCTTTGTATTTGCTTCCATCATAAACTGAAAAATATGGGGTTGAAGTAGATAACATTTTGAGCTAAAGGACAAGACTTGGAATAGGCTAACATGCCAAAAGTAGTGTAAATTATGATTGTAAAAACAGACAAATTTTAAAATACTTCAGAAAGCAGATCAGGTGTAAATGTCTGTTCTAAAAATCTTTTTTTTTGTCTAACTGGTGCCTCTGCTACTGCTTAGAGTTTGACTATTTCCTTCTATAAGTGGTGTTCAGATGCTTATGTGGAAGAATACCGAAATGTGAACTTCATATTTTTATTATATATTTTTTTTTAATAAAACAGCCTGGATCTAAAAAAAGCCTGACCTCGGATGAAAAATCTAACTGCAAAGAATCAAAGGCAGGAAATCTGGACCCTCTGTCATGCATAAGTAAGTTTTTGGGGGTGTGTTCTCTCATTGTTTCCTCATATTGATATCAGCTGAGTCTGTTGGTAAACTTCTGTTTCCTAGCATGTAGCCAGATAGACTCAGGACCAATGGGTTATGTGCTCCCCTGCCAGCAGATGGAGATTGAGTCAGGTTTCAAAGCTGACGTCACCTTAGATATATCCATGCAGTGACCTCAGCCATTCAGTATCTCTCAGTTTCCTAGCAGATGTGGACGTGCTATCCCCATGCCAGCATTGGTGTTTAGCGGGATTGCAGTACTAGCTTGAAGAGGAAGATTGAGCCCCGCTCTCCTGCAGTGATACCTAAAGGTCCCTCGCCCAGTTGAGAATTTCTGAGGCGATTTCTGAGATCCCTCAGAGGTGTGCCTTGGTCCGGTAGCTGATGCCCAGCGTGGACTTTGCTTCTGAAGTAGCTGAAAAGCAGTGGGTGCAGGAAGCCGAGTGTGGTGGTGATGGCCAAAGTCCTCTCTCCCCACAGCTGGAGACCATCTCAGTTCTCAGTCGGTTAGGGCTGAGCCCAGGTAAGTTTAAAAAAAAAAAAAGAGAGGAAAAAAGGATTTTCCATTCAGACGTTGGAAGGGTTTCAGTAAAATTTCTTCCGGTCTCCTTGCTCGGCTCGCTGTACCAATATCGTTCCTGTAAAGGGAAGTGGGCATCCGAATGGGTTGAGCGGCCTCTCAGTGGACTAGGCCTTATTTCAGGCTTTGTCTGCACACCACGTGGTAGGCCACGTCAGCGTCATCTTGCACACAGTTTTGTGCTCGTCGCATTGCCCTATATATAGCGTCTGTATGCGCGGTGCATGATGGCTCTGCGCGCAGTCTAGGCACACAATTTCTTAGGTGCAGAATTGCCAGCGCACGGGCTGTGTGCGCCTCACCATGGCCCGCTTAGGTGAGCACAGAGTCTTCAAATGCAAGCCGGCTGAATTTGCAGCTGCCAACTCTAATGTCTCTGGCAGCTAAGAAACATAAGCGCCATTCTCTCTGCGCTGCTTGCCATATTAGGGCTACTGAGTCTGACTTGGATTCTTTCTTATGTCAGCACTGTGAGGAGGCCCAAAGAGAGTTGACCTCCCCTGACTTTACCAAGCCTGGTTCTTCCCATTCAGAGGATGGGTTAGCCATAACCTTAAGAACATAAGAAATTGCCATACTGGGTCAGACCAAGGGTCCATCAAGCCCAGGATCCTGTTTCCAACAGTGGCTAATTCAGGCTACAAGTACCTGGCAAGTACCCAAAAACTAAGTATATCCCACGCTATTGATGGTAGTAATAGCAGTGGCTATTTTCTAAGTCAACTTGATTAATAAGTAATGGACTTCTCCAAGAACTTCTCCAAACCTTTTTAAAACCCATTTACACTAACTGTACTAACAACATCCCCTGGCAACAAATTCCAGAGTTTAATTGTGCGTTGAGTGAAAGAATTTTCTCCAATCAGTTTTAAATATGCTACATGGAGTGCCCCCTAGTCCTTCTATTATCTGAAAGAGTAAATAACCGATTCACAGTTACCTGTTCTAGACCTCTCATGATTTTAAAGACATCTATAATATTCCTCCTCAGCCGTATGTTCTCCAAGCTGAACAGCCCTAACCTCTTTAGTCTTTCCTCATAGGGGAGCTGTTCCATCCCCTTTATCGTTTTGGTTGCCCTTCTCTGTACCTTCTCCATCGCAACTATATCTTTCTTGAGATGCGGCGACCAGAATTATACTCTGTATTCAATGTGCGGTCTCACCATGGAGCAATACGGAAGTATTATGACATCCTCCATTTTATTCACCATTCCCTTTCTAATAATTCCTAACGTTTTTTGCTTTTTTGATTGCCACAGCACACTGAGCCGACGATTTCAAAGTATTTCCCGTCGATAGGCTGAATTAGCCATGCTGTCTGGTAGTGTCGACGCGACCAGGAATAGGCGGAGCTTCCCTCAGTGTCAGAGTTTTGAACTCTGAGTGCCTGCGCGGTCATCTTCCCACGCGAATCAGTTTCTCTCCTCAGTCTCTTTATTTCCGCGAGCTAGTAGCACGCGGGGTTCTCTCTCTCTCTCTCTCTCTCTCTCCTCAAGTTTTTTCGAGTTAATTTTTTCAGGCAGTATGGCGCCTAAACCCTCAGGGTTTAAGTACTGCCAATGTGGCAAAACTATGTCTATCACAGATGGACATAATTATTGCTATATTTGTTTAGGCCTGGAGCATGACCAGTCCTCTTGCAGGGACTGGGCTCGGATGTTTCCCAGGGCCAGAAGACAACGCGCAGACCACATAGCGCGTTTGAGAGTGCCCTCTACATAATCTTCTCCGGGACTGGAGAAGACTCAAAAGCGCCCAGAAAAAAGGCCTGCGTCGGAGCCGGGAGATTCACCAGCACCCTTAAAAGGGGTCGAGGATTTTCCTCCTAAATCCCCTCATACAACTGCCGGGAGTCAGGGCTCTGTTCTTGCTTACCCCCCTTGCGTCACAGCGACGTTCGATGCATTCTACCTCGAAGTGCTGACTTCATGAGGGTAAACGTTCGGAGCACAGCGCATTGAAGCCTCCTCCACCTCAACATCATGAAACGTCGAAGAACAAAATTGCATCGACGCCTGGTGCATCGGCTCATTGCTGACACTACATACCACATTGAAGCAACACTGCGCAGAAAAGCGCTGTGACGCGTTGAAACCACACGGCGCAAAGTCACATAAAATTACATCAGAGCACCATGAGCGAAAAAGCATACATGGTACACCAACTGCGCCTCGGCTTAGAAAAAGTATACATAAAACAAAACATGTACTTCAAAAGCCATTTCTTTCCATTAACCCAAGGCCAAATTCAGATGTGGAAGTAGAACTTTCGTTCGACTCTGAATCCTCTAGAGCTCCATCCTTTGCGAATATTTCGATTTCTAGTGGGGCATCTCCAGTGCATCCCATTCCGCACACTACTCGAACATTCGATGGCATCTCTTGTGCCTTCTCTGCCAGTAATTCCACAGATGCCACTTTCCTTCCAACCACAGACCCATCTGGCCTCCACGGCAATGCTACAGATTTCTCAGGCTCTGAACACCTTTTTTCAAGATTTACAATCTTCTTATCTACGGTCGGTGACCCCCATCTTCACACCTGCTTCTCCTGGGCCTTCTCAACCTATTCCACCGGTGTTGTCTCCAACCCCAGCAAGACCTGATACTCCTTTTTCAGACACTTCCACGTCTTCACCTAATTCATCCACAGGCATGCTTTTACACCCTCCAGAAGGCCTCCCAGAACCCTATTCCCCACCAGAAGACTTGACATACGCGAAATTCATAGAAAAGGTGGGGAATCTTCTATAAATACAAACCGCAGCAATTCCAGATCCTAGGTCAGAGGTTCTTGGCATCTTAAAAATCTTCAATACACCACCAGAACCTACTGCTTTACCCCCACATGAGGTTTTAAACTCTGGCTTCTCCCACATCTTATATAAAACATTCTCAACAGGACCTGCGTCCAGAAAGATTGATTTAAAATATAGAATGTGAAATTCCACCATATATGACTCTGTACAATTACCTCATAACTCCATTGTAGTGGAGTCCGCTCTATCCAAGTCTAAGCGTTCTAAACTACATGCTAACTCCCCTCCGGGAAAGGAACATAAATCCATGGATGAATTTGGTCGCAAGATCTACCATTCGTCCATGCTATCTACAAAGATTCACACCATCAGTTCTATGTGGTCCAATATTTGTTTGAAACTTTTGCATAGACTCTGATTCTTTACCTCAACCATTTACTGATATGGAGGAAGGATTATGACATTTACTGCGATCAATATACAAATCTTTCGAATGTTCCTCTGCAACAGCCATCGCAGCCCGCAGAATGTCCTGGTTAAGAGCTAGCACAATATGTGAAGACATGCATGATAAATTGGTCAACATTCCTTGTATGGGTGACAACCTGTTGGGTGACAAATTTTCAGAAATGGTTGCCCACCTAAAAGAGCAAAAAACTGCAGTCTTAGCTCTCACGACACCTATGGATTTTCAATCATCCTACAAGAAATATTTCCCTACCTACCGAAGAAGGTCGTTCCAAAGACCTAATTTCCGGCCTTACCAATCTTATCACCCTCGAAGCTACTCGCAACAGCGAGATCAAGCCCCAACTCAACAATCACATGCACGTCCTCGACCACAATGTCCACAAAAACAATCAACTCTGCCTCAAACACAGGCACCGGCTTTTTAAGCATCCCCGAGCCACCCCCACCATCTTTCACCGGAGGTCGCCTACTGAATTTCTATACCAGTTGGACAACTATCACCACAGATCGTTGAGTATTGGATATCATAAAGGAAGGTTATCGTCTAAATTTCATTACCCCTCCAGGGATTCCATACCTTCCTTCTCAACAAGGAACATCCTCCCAATCCCAACTTCTACAGGCAGAAATACACACACTCTGCATTCAAAAATCCATTCACAAACTTCTTCCGGATCACAAGAACCAAGGATATTATTCCCATTATTTCCTCATTCCAAAGAAATCCGGGGACTTCGTCCAATACTAGATCTTCAAAATCTCAACAAATTCCTTCAAAAGGAAAAATTCAAGATGACCTCCCTGAAGAACATTCTGCCTCTCCTCCAACCCGACGACTGGCTGTGCTCCATAGACCCCAAGGATGCATACTCCCATATACCCATGCACCCATCCTCCTGGCGATACCTCTGTTTCAAAGCTCTGGACGAACATAACCAATACAGGGTCCTACCCTTTGGCCTCTCTTCAGCCCTGAGGGTTTTCACCAAATGTTTAGCGGTGGTGGTGGCTCACCTCAGAAAACAAACAATCCAAATATTCCCCTATCTGGACGATTGGCTACTCGTAGCTTCAGATCCGACTACCCTTCCAACTCACACGACTCAGACTATAACTTGTCTTCAGTCATTGGGGTTACTAATAAATTACGAAAAATCAAATCTGCAGCCGACCCAAACGCTGCAGTTTATTGGCGCACTCCTCAACACTTTACACGTGAAAGCCTACCTTCCAGAGGACAGGAAGTTCACTCTCACCTCCCTGGCTCAGCAGTTACAAAAGCAACGGAATACTTCTGCACGTCGGATCCTTCAACTCTTGGGACACATGGCGGCAGCTATCCATGTTCCTTACACGAGACTTCACATGAGATGTCTTCAGTGGGGTCTCAAACATCAATGGTCGCAATTCAGACAACCTCTTTCCTCTCAAGTACAAATCACCAATCAGATGAAGAAAAACATTCAGTGGTGGATGACTTCCGTCAACTTATCCACGGGAATGCCTTTTCGCCTTCCTCATCAACTAACCCTCATGACCGATGCGTCCAGGAAGGGTTGGGGAGCCCATATTCTACACTTAAAAACACAAGGCCGCTGGTCTCCTCAGGAAAGTTCACTTCACATCAACCTCCTGGAGCTTCGAGCGATTTGGAAAGCTCTAAATACCTTCTTTCCACTCCTCACGGGAAAGAGCCTGATGATCTACACAGACAATCAGGTTGCAATGTTCTATATAAACAAAGAAGGAGGGTCAGGTTCATGGACACACTGTCAGGAAGCACTTCGCATCCTCCATTGGGCAACCACAAACGGAATTACGCTTCAAGCTACTTACCTACCGGGCCTGGACAATGTAACAGCGGATCGCTTAAGCAGAGTATTCCATCCATATGAATGGACTCTAAACCGGGAAGTAGCCCAAGAAATTTTCCAAGAATGGGGCTTTCCAACAATCTACCTTTTTGCCACGCAAACCAATCGTCAAACAGACAGGTTTTGTTCAATCTACCCCAGCAGTCTTCGTTATGCTCCAGATGCCTTCCTCATTCCATGGACAGGGAGCCTTCTGTACACCTACCCGCCCATTCCGCTCATTTGCAGGACAATCCAAAAATGCATTCAGGATGTAGAGGACTTGATCCTCATAGCCCCAGCATGGCCAAGACAACCTTGGTATGCATATCTCATGCGTCTCTCCATACGCCCTCCGATTCCATTAGGGGATCACCCACGCCTTTTGACTCAAGAAGGAGGCACCCTCCTCCACCCGATGCACCACTCTATCTGACGGCATGGAGATTGAAAGGACTGTATTAAAGTATTTGGGCCTTCCTTCACATCTAGAAGATGTATTAATCGCCTCCAGAAAACAGTCTACTAGACGAAATTATGCAGGAAAATGGCGCCGCTATACAGACTGGTGTGCACCACGTCAACTAGACCCCTTCTCATCCTCAACTGCTTGAATACTTCCATACGCTTTACCTTTCTGGTTTAGCATATGTTTCAATTCGAGTACACATAAGCGCCATTGCAGCGTTTCATCATTATCATGATAGTTTCCCGATTTCTCATCACCCCCTCATCTCCAGATTCATGAGGGGCATTCTATATTTAAAACCACCAACGACAAAACCTCCAGTGCCATGGGATCTCAATGTGGTGCTAGAACAACTCATGTTTTCACCATTTGAACCCTTAGATTCCTGTCACATAAAATACCTCACCTGGAAAACAGTTTTTCTAATTGCCATTACATCTGCACGGCGAGTTAGTGAACTGCAAGCCCTGGTTCACTATTCTCCTTATCTAGAATTTTACCATGACAAGGTCACTATGTGACCTCGCTCATCTTTTCTTCAAAAGGTGGTTACACCATTTCATCTCAATCAAACAATTACCTTACCTATTTTCAAACCAAAGCCTCATCTCAATGACAGAGACAAACTCCTTCCTTCATTGGACTGCAAAAGAGCTTTGGCTTATTTCAAAGAACTCACTCTTCATCTAGACCATCTCAGTTGTTCCTCTCAACCCGAACAACCCAGGTCAACCTGTTTCCAAACGAACTATTGCGAACTGGTTATGCTATTGTATTGAATTTTGTTACAACAAACATTCGACTAACCTAAAAAACAAACCAGAAGCACACCAAATACATGCTACAACAACTTCAATTGCTCATCTTAAACGAGTACCATTCATTGACATTTGCAAAACAGCAACTTGGTCCTCTCTTCAAACTTTCACATCACACTATTGTATTGACAAACAGGCTGCTGCTGATGCTGCATTGGGAACTGCAGTCTTGTCAACCACTACTACTCCTTAGGACTGTCTACGTTTCTCAAGGGTTGTGATCCGAAAACCTTTATCTACAACCTATACGATCACAACCCGGGAGCTTGGGACTCCCAGACAGCATGGCTAATTCAGCTTGCTATTGACGGGGAAAAAACAAGTTTGCTTACCGTAAACTGTGTTTCCGTAGATAGCAGGATGAGTTAGCCATGCGATCCCTCCCACCTCCCTAGACAGTCCCGGGTTTTTTCTTCTTTTACTCTACATTGTTTTGACACATACCTCGCTTGGTTACAAGAGACTGAGGAGAGAAACGGATTCGTGTGGGAAGACGACTGCGCAGGCGCTCAGAGTTCAAAACTCTGACACTATCTGAGGGAAGCTCCGCCTACTCCTGGACACGTCGACGCTCCCAGACAGCATGGCTAATTCATCCTGCTATCTACGGAAACACTGTTTACGGTAAGCAAACTTGCTTTTATCTACTATGACACTTAGATTTCTTTCCTGGGTGGTAGCTTCTAATCTGGAACCTAACATTGTGTAACTACAGCATAGGTTATTTTTCCATATATGCATCACCTTGAACTGATCCACATTAAATTTCATCTGCCATTTGGATGCCCAGTTTTCCAATCTCACAAGGTTCTCCTGCAATTTATTACAATCTGCTTGTGATTTAACTACTCTGAACAAATTTGCAGAAGATACAAAATTAATTACCTCACTTGTCATATTCCTTTCCAGATCATTTATAAATATATTGAAAAGCACGGGTCCTAGTGGAGATCCTTGAGGCACTCCACTGTTTACCCTGTTCCACTGAGAAAATTGTCCATTTAATCCTACTCTTTCCTGTCTTTTAACCAGTTTGTAATCCACGAAAGGACATTGCCACCTGTCCCATGACTTTTTACTTTCCTTAGAAGCTTCTCATGAGAAACTTTGTCAAATGCCTTCTGAAAATCCAAATACACTACATCCACAGGTTCACTTATAGCTGCATGTTTATTAACCTTAACCAGAATCACCCCAGAACTGAATAATCCCTAGACTGGGTCTTCCCCTGGAGAGCGAAATTCAGCAGCACTTACTCCAATTCTTCCTGGGCTAGGTATGGACCCAGCGGCCTTCTCTTGGGTGGAATTTTTTCAAGGCCTTCAGGCCTTCATACAGGCACAGTCTGCTTCCCTTGCCCCTGTCTGGATGGAACCACAGCCTTAAGGTCTCCCACTCCTTGCCCTATAGGCAGACCTCTGACATGCCTCTCCTCACCAAGGGTGTTCCTGGCAGGGACTAAGAAGGGGATCCAGATTCCTTGGACCATGTTATGTTTTTTCCATAGAGATGAATTGCCTGCCCTGGTTTCCCAGTCTCTGGGAGTTTCCAGGACGGACTCCATGATGGAACCAAAGAAAAATCCCATTCTGGTGTCTCTATAGAAAGCCTCTTGCTATTTTCCGGTGCTGGAAGCCATTCAGGAGTTGATTGACCTGGAATGGGACACCAATGAAGCGAGTTTTAAAGGTGGTCAAGCATTAGAAGCTCTATACCAGACAGGGAGAGAACGCCTGTGCTTCCCTAAAGTGGATGTGCTGATCTGCGCTGTTTCCAAGTGAACAACTATCCCAGTGGAGGCAGGCACGACCTTAAAGGATGCACATGATAAGCGGATGGAGTCCATCCTTAAGCAAGCCTTTGATGCGACAGCAATGACCTTACAGATTGCCTCCTGCTGTGCCCTGGTGGCTCGCTCATGCCTGCTCCTCTCTAGAGAGGTGGATGACTCGGGCATATTCCAGAGAAGCTATGGAGCCTGCCACTGCCTTTTTTTAGTGGATGCAGGCTCTAACCTAGTCCGTACCTCAGCCAGAGGAGTGGCCTCAGTGATAGTGGCCAGAAGACAGCTATGGCTGTGAAATTGGTAAGCAGATGTGACCTCTTAAGGCAAACCTCACAAAGATGCCCTTTAAGGTATCTTTCCTCTTCAGAAGCGAACTGGAAAAACTGGCCAATAAGTGGGGTGAATCTCCAGTCCCCCGACTACTGGAAGATTAGAGAAGGCAGTCACAGCGCCCCTCACGTATGAGGGGTCGATCCAGGAGCGTTCAATGCTATCGGCTGTACAGAAACTTGGCATTTCAGAGGCCTTGGTCCTTTGGGAGATCTCTGTCCTTTCGGAGCCGACAGCCCAGGAGAGGGGCAGGTTTGGGTTCAGGTTCGGCCCAAACTCCCCAGTGAAGTTTTGCCGACCCATCCACGGAACAAGGAGATAGGGGTCGACTATCCCTCTTCTATAAGCAGTGGGTCTAGATCGTGTCTGACAAATGGGCACTGGTTTTTATATGAGAAGGATATGCACTGGCGTTCTGCAGCACTCCTCAGGATGTGTTCAAGGTGTCTCCTTGCCACTCCCAGCACAAGAAATAGGCAGTGGAGTCTACCTTGATAAGTCTCTTCAAATTGAGGGCTATAATTCCAGTACCTGTGCCCCAGGAAAATACAGATTGTTGTTCCATCTATTTCATTGTACCCAAGAAGGAGGGTTCTTTTTGCCCCATCCTGGACCTCAAGAGTATCAACCAACATCTAAGAGTTACTCATTTCCGCTTGGAAACTCTGCGCTCTGTGATAATGGCCATACAACCGAGAGAGTTCCTAACCTCCTTGGACATCTCTGAGGCCTACCTACATATTCTAATCTGGCAAGAACATCAGCGATTCCTATGCTTTGCAGTACTAGGCCGCCATTACCAGTTCCGGGCGCAGCCCTTCAGCCTGGCCACCGCTTCCAGACCATTTTCCAAGATTATGGTGGTCGTAGAGGCAGCAATGAGGAAAGAGGGATTCCTGGTGCACACATACTTGGATGACTGGTTGATCAGGGCGAAGTCATTGGAAGAGAGTCTCTGGGAGACCAGCAGGGTGACGTTAATGCTTCAGGAGCTTGATTGGGTCATAAATATGGGTAAAAGGATCCTCAAGCTCTCCCAGTCCTTGGAAAATCTGGGAGTATGGTTTGACACCAAGCAGGTCAAGGAAGTTGATATCCCAAGTGCGTCGGTTGATGAATACAATACACCCTAAGTTATGGAGCTATCTTCAGGTCCTCGGTTTGATGGCATCAACCCTGTAGGTAGTATCGTGGGTGAGGACACACATGCGGCCACTTCAGCGCTCCCTTCTGTCACATTGGAACCCACTATCTCAAGACTATACGATTCGCCTCCACTTCCGATGGAAGTATGTTCTCTGCTCTAGTGGTGGCTTCAGGAAACTCACCTGGGCAAGGGATTAAACCTGTCCCTGCTGAACTGGCAGGTTCTCATGACAGATGCGAGCCTCTGGGGTTGGGGAGCTCACTGTCAGGAACTGACAGCCCAGGGACATTGGATCAAGGAAGAAGCGCTCTGGAGCATAAACCGCCTGGAAGCCCGGGTGGTCAGATTGGCGTGTCTACAGTTCAGCCACTTACTTCAGTCAGGCGGTCCGCATGATGTCGGACAACGCAACAGTAGCCTACATCAACTGCCAGAGAGTAACCAAGAAGCCAGAAAGTGTCTCTGGAGACAGATCTCCTTATGGAATGGGTGGAATTGAATCTACAAATGATGACATTCAGATCGTAATCCCCATAAAAGAATCCATTATAAACACACTAGAATTCTGGGACAGCTGCCTAATTGAGATCAAACACCTCTTCAACAGTCTGAACTTGATTCTCAATGCCTCAAAAACGTAATTCCTCATTATAGCCCCTGAAAACAACATCATCACCACAAACCCACCAGCTAACCTGCAAACCTCTCACGTAAGAGACCTAGGAGCAATCATCGATAACCGCCTAAACCTAAAATCATTCATTAACCAAACGACCAAGGACTGTTTTCACAAGTTATTCATCCTTAAAAGAATCAGACCACTTTTCCACTCCCAGGACGTCAGAACAATTTTACAAGCAATAATCTTTTCCAAGCTGGATTATTGTAATTCCATTCTAGTAGGTCTCCCTGCTTCTCATACAAAATCTTTACAGATGGTGCAGAATACAGCTGCCAGAATTCTGACCAACTCCAGGAGATTCGATCACATCACCCCTAGCCTGAAAGCCCTTCATTGGCTACCTATACACTACAGAATTATGTATAAGACCATCACCACCATTTTCAAAGTCATCCATCAACACGCACCGTTAAATTTACAAATTCCCTTCAAAAAACACACCACTGTCAGACCAACTAGGGAACATTACAAAGAATCACTACATGTTCCACAAGCCAAAACCTTCCAACACAAATCACTCTAAGACAGAGCACTATCAACAGCAGGACCACGTTTATGGAACTCCATCCCATCCGAGCTTCGCCAGGAACCGTGTTTACTTACATTTAGGAAAAGGCTAAAAACCTGGCTTTTTAAAAAAGCCTATCAGAGCTCAGACTGATCCTGGTTGCCTTCATCCCATAATTTCGTCACCCCTAGCTACTATCATCCCTTAATCCCAGTGTAAATAACATCACTCTATCATCTACTACATCCTCGACTTCATTCAGTCCACGACTCATTCAGACATGGATTTAATTTTGCATATTGTGTAAATATTCTCTGTAAATGTTTTTATTAATTCATTCTCTTTTCTTCTTCTTCCTCCCCTCCCTGTTGTATACTTCCTTGTTCATTGTAACTACAATTCCTGCACCAGTTCAGTTGCTTTAGTTCTCTGTTCTATGCACGACTTGTTAAATGTAAACCGGCTTGATGCGACCGCTGGTCGTGAAAGCTGGTATAGAAAATAATAAAATAAATAAATCAATAAATCTCAGTCTCCCACATTGCAGGAAAAGATGTTAGAGCAGACTTTCTAAGCAGGGAGAGTCTGGATCCAGGGAAATGGGTGTTGTTGGCCAGAGCCTTTCACTGCTAGTAGATCACTGGGGCCTCCCCTCCATTGACTTGCTGGCTGCATCTCACAATGCGAAAGCTTCCCTATTCTTCAGTCTCAGAAGAGATCAGCGGTCCCTGGGGATCGATGCCCTTGTTCAGACCTGGCCAGAAGAGTACTTACTATACGCCTTCCCTCCATGGCCACTGCTGGGCAGGGTCATTCGCTGAATCGAGCACCAAAGGGGATTAGTCCTTCTAGTGGCTCCAGATTGGCCCAGGGACCCATGGTATGCAGACACGCAGAGACTTCTGGTGGAGATCCCCCTGTGCCTCACACCTCACAGGGTCCTGCTTCAGCAAGATCCGGTCCTTCACGAGGCTCAGACTCTATTTTGTCTTACAGTTTGGCCCTTGAGAGGCCAAACCACCTTGCTCCATGTGCGGATGTTGTCTATGTTCTTAGAGTATGTGTGGGTCTGGAGAGTATTTGAGGCCTAGTGTGAGTAACACTGTTACCCCTTGGACGGCCAAAACCCCACTGCTTTTGGAATTTTAACAGTACGGCTTGAATAAAAGCTTTTCCCTTAACTCCTTGAAGGTCTAGGTAGCGGTACTCTTCTTTTTCAGAGGTGAGGTGAACGGAACCTGCCAGTCGGCGCATTCGGATATGGCCATTTTTCTAAAAGGGGTAAAGCACCTCCGGCCACCCCTACAGTGGCCAGTTCCCTTGTGGAATCTTAATCTAGTATTGGAATTTTTGGTAGAGCCCTCCTTTTGGCAGCTGCGCAGTCTGTCCTTATGCCTGCTAACCCTGAAAACGGTGTTCCTGGTGACAATGTGCTAGGCTCATCGTATCTCTGAACTACAGGCATTGTCATATAGGGAACTATTCCTCCAGATGACCCCTTGGGCGTTACAACTTCATACCGTTCCATTTTTCTTGCCAAGGTAGTCTCGGAGTTTCATGTGAATCAGTCCATTTCTTTGCCGTCCCTAGATTGGCACAAGGACACAGAAGAATACTGCCTCTGTCATTTAAATGTCAGTAGGATTTTGATGCAGTATCTGGAACTTTCAGAACTGGTGCACAAGACAGACTGCTTGTTTGTTCTTCATTTTGGAAGGAGGCAGGGTGAACCAGCTTCGCGGGCTACCATTGCTCGCTGGATCAAGGAGGTGTTCACGAGAGCTTATGTAGAGGCAGGAAAGCCATTATCCTTTCGGGTTAAAGCCCATTCCACTATGGCTCAGGCAGTCTCCTGGATGGAAGCTAAGCTATTGTCTCCTGTCGACATCTGCTGAGCGGTGACATGGTCTTCCTTGCACACCTTCTCCAGGTTCTATCGCTTGGATGTTCAGGCCTGGGAGGACACAGTCTTTGCAAGGGTGGTACTAACCAGCCTCCCGTCCCGATTAGGAGTAACTTTGGTACATTCCTTTGTCCTGAGTCCATCTGGCTACATACTAGAAAATGGAGAAATTACTTACCTGATAATTTCGTTTTCCTTAGTGTAGGGTACTATCCATTATAACACAAGGTTACCATCTGGATTTTCTCACAGTACCCAGAGATTTCCCACCAAACTCTCTCTGGATACACAAAAATCATACCTCTCTTTTACAAACAGAATTATCCAACCTACTGAGAGCCAGGGCCGTGGAACCAGTTCCCCGACCTCAGCAGGGCAGAGGATTCTACCCCTGATATTTTCTCATTCCAAAGAAAACAGGAGGACTACGTCCCATCTTAGACCTCTGAAATCAACAAATTTCTACGAAAAGAAAAATTCAGGATGGTGTTCTTAGGCACTATGCTTCCCCTTCTTCAAACAGGAGATTTGCTCTGTTCTCTGGATCTTCAAGACGCTTATGCTCACATTCCAATATTCCCTCATCGCAAATTCTTGTGCTTCTGAGTGGGTCATCTGCACTTTCAATACCGGTTCCTGCCATTCGGACTTGCCTCGGCACCCCGGGTATTCACAAAGTGCCTAACGGTGGCAGCTGCCCATTTACGCAAGGAAAGCATACACGTTTTTCCTTATCTAGACGACTGGCTCATTAAGAGCCAATCAAAACAAGGAGCTCTCTACTCTCTCAAGCTCACAATCAATCTGCTTTACTCGTTGGGATTTCTAATCAACTACCAAAAATCCCACCTCATACCAGTTCGTCAGAGCAGAATTGAACACCACTGTATCAAAAACTTTCCTACCAAAAGACTGCACAGACACACACTCCAGATTAGCAAAATCTCTGCGCACAAAGAAAACTGCCACAACCCATCAGTTCCTAATTCTACTAGGCCACATGGCTTCCACAGTCCATCATTCCTAGGGCAAGATTAGCCATGCGAATAATGCAATGGACATTGCGATTACAGTGGCTCCAAGCCTTTCAACCACGATAGTCTCAAATTCAAATAACCCACCAGTTACCTTCATCTCTCCTCTGGTGGATGAACACGAACAACTTGCTCACAGGCCTACCTTTCCAGCAACCAGTTCCACAACTAAACGTAACAGATGCATCCACCTTAGGTTGGGGAGCGCATATGAACAGTCTTCAGACTCAAGGTACTTGGACAAAACTCGAAGCAACATTTCAAATCAAATTCCTGGAGCTTCGAGCTATACGGTATGCTCTATATGCGTTCAAGGACTGCCTTTCACACAAGACTGTACTAATACAAACAGACAACACGGTTGCCATGTAGTATTTGAACAAACAGGGAGGTACAGGCTCTTATCTCCTTTGCCAAGAAGCCGCACAGATTTGGGACTGGGCCCTGACACATTCCATGTTTCTCCAAGCCACTTAACTAGCAGGCATACACAACGTAGTTGCAGATTGCCTCATGAGTGGTCCCTGGATCCTTTAGTGGCGACCAGGATATTCCAACGCTGGAGTCAACCAACAATGGACTTCTTTGTATCCGAACTGAATCACAAAGTGGACCGATTCTGCTCCCTACACAAGCAGAGAAACCAAATAGCCAGGGACGCCTTTGCTCGCCCCTGGAACACAGGCCTCCTATACGTGTATCCCCTGATACCGCTGATAGCCAAAACTCTCGTGAAACTACAACAGGGCAAAGGGTCAATGATACTCATAGTCCTGTATTGGCTTCGACAGGTGTGGTTTCCCATACTTCTCGATCTCTCAATCGCAGAGCCAATTCGCCTGGGCACAGCACCCACTCTCATAACTCAGGATCAGGGCAGGTTGCACCATCCCAACCTTCAAACCCTATCTCTCACAGCCTGGATGTTGAAAGCTTGATCCTCCAATCACTCAGTCTTTCAACTAATGTCTCTCAAGTGCTTGTAGCTTCACTAAAACCTTCCACACAAAAATTCTATCATTGTAAGTGGAAAAGATTCACCACGTGGTGCATGCAAAAAAGTATTGACCCCTTTTCCTGCCCCACATCATCTTTATTGGACTATCTCTATCACCTTTCAGATTCTGGTCTCAGACTACGTCAGTAATGGTGCACCTGAGTGCTATCTCATCTTACCACAGGGAGTAGGGTATGCCCCAATATCAGCGCAATCCTTTGTCAGTAGGTTTATGAGAGGTTTAATTCAGTTAAAACCCCCATTACGGCTACCAGTCACAGAAAGGGACCTTAATGTAGTACTAAAAAGGCTCATGCGTTCTCCCTCTGAGCCCATAGATTCCTGTGATGTTAAATTTCTTACATGGAAAATTCTCTTCCTAGTAGCTATTACCTCTGCTAGAAGAGTTAGTGAGTTACAAGCACTTGTAACATACTCACCCTTCACACGGTTTCTACATGATCGAATGGTCTTCCGTACTCACCCGAAATTCCTTCCCAAGGTGGTTACAGACTTTCACTTGAACCAGTCCATTGTCTTGCCCACATTCTTCCCAAGCCCCCGCTCTCACCAAGATGAAAGGGTTCTACACACTTTAGACTGTAAACGTGTCCTTCAGACAAGCTTGGTGAAAGCTCTGATTTCTTCTTGGACTGAACCTCTGCTCTTGCTTGGAGAATATTGGCATGGTGGTCATTCTTACATTCTTTCACTAAACATTTCAGTGTGGATGTTCAGGCTAAATAGAATGCAGCCTTTGGGGCTGATGATTATGGGTAGCCCAGATTAATTAGCTTTGGGTACTTCCCACATGTCTGGACTGGTGTAGCAGAATAAGGAGGGAGAAATTCTTATCTGATAATTTTCTTTCCTTGAATTCTGCTATACCAGTCTAGGACCCTCCTGGGCCCGTGCAGTCTTTGAAGCAGTGGACCTTGATTTACAGAGATTGAAGTGACTAGAGGTTTACCTTTTACTTTCCTCTTCATTTATCCAAGAAAAATTTGGAAGGATCATTTCTTTGGAGGATCCTTTTAAGTGTTTCAAATTATGTACATGTTGTTTGAGTTTGAATCTATTGTTTTCTTCTTCCATGGCTTTGACATAAAAATGCTGTCTTTTTGCTGGAGCTGCACCATGGTAACTACCAGTGATATCATGGAAAAAGGCATGTCCTCTGCCTTCATTTAGTAGAGGGGAGATAACCCACACAGCTGGACTGGGTATAGCAGTATTCAAGGAAAGTAAGTTATCAGGAAAGATTACATTCTCCTTATGTTCTTTTAAGTCTGCTTTGAAAATTGGTGTAACTTGAGCACATAATTGCTAACTAACTTCTGTGCAGTGTTAAATTACCCCTAAATAGTATTAGAACAAATTGACAAACTAAATAGTAACAAATCACCAGGACCTGATTGTATTCGCCCCTGAATTCTGAAGAGACTCAAATAAGGAATTGCAGACCTGGTACTGCTAATCTGTAAAAAGTTATCACTGTATCTGAAAACTGGAGGGTAGACAATGTAACATCAATTTTTAAAAAATGCCGCAGATATGATTCAGATAACTATAGCCCAGTGCGCCAGATAAAAATGATGGAAGCTTTTAAGTACAGAATTACCTGGCATAAAGATAAACATGGCCTAATGGGGCAAAAATCAACATGGATTTAGCAAAGGGAAGCCAAGCCTAACCTATTGAAATTCTTTGAAGGTGTAAATAAGCATGTTGAAAAGGTGAGCTAGTTAATTATAGTGCCTATGGATTTTCAGAAGGCATTGGATATCTCAAAAAAGATATAGTTGCACTGCAGAAAGTACAGATAAGGGCGACCAAAATAAAGGGGATGGAACAAATCCCCTATGAGGAAAGGCTAAAGAGGTTAGGGCTGTTCAGCTTGGAGAATAGCTGGCTGAGGGGGGGATATGAAGAGGTCTAAAAAATCATGAAATGACTTGAACTGGTAAATGTGAATCAGTTATTTACTCTTTTGGATTATACAAGGACTAGGAGGCACTCCATGAAGTTAGCAAGTAGCTCATTTAAAACCAGAGAAAATTCTTTTTTACTCCACGCACAATTAAGCTGTGCCCTCATTTCTTTAGCCTTTCCTTCTAGGGAAGCCATTCCATGCCCTTTATTTTGGTCACCCTTCTCTGCACTTTCTCCAGTGCAGCTATATCCTTTTTGAGATGCGGTGACCAGAATTGCACACAGTATTCAAGGTGCGGTCTCACTAGAGAGATTATGATTAAAGTTTTACAGTTTGAGTGAGATGGAATAGGTCAATAAAACGCTCGTTTAGGAGCCGATGTAAAAAGGTACGCTAAAGCTGCCACGGGTTTGTGCGCGCCTGTACGCTCATTTTACCACACAAAACCCTATACAGGGATGTAATATGGTTTTTGTCCATGGAAAAAAACACATGCATTTTTTCCTGCGTGAATGCATGCTAATGGCATGCAAAGGAGGCGATTAGCTAATCATAGGCAATGCAGGGAGCTGCGCTAATGCTAGTGCGAGTTTTGTAATGTGGGTTTTTTACTGCCATGATCAGGACACAAGTTAAGTGTCAGCACCGACTTGGGCTCTGAAAACCACCTAGCTGAGTGCCTGTCTCGGCGTCCAAGTGGCCAGCTTAGCTAGGTGCTTTTCTGGGCACCTGATCTTATAGATTTGTGACCAGTTCAGCACCTGAGCGGCAAGATCAGCTAGGCACCTTTCTGAGTGCCATTGCAACCAGCTGTTAATTTTAACTTTCCCATGACTCCTCTAACAATACTTTGCACATAGCATGTTTATAAAATTGTTAACTTAATGGAACCATGTAAACCGTTGTGATGGCAATACCGAACGACGGTATATAAAACTCTACAAATAAAATAAATAAAAATATTCGCTCTCGGCTGAGTGCCTATGTTGGCACCCGAGCATCCAGATTGGTGCCCAACTGAGCACCTACCTCTCTGCTATGCCGCTCTCGGTGATCAAAACCCGTGCTCATAACCAGCACCTGTTTTGCTGTGGGTCTTATTACATCGGCCCCTTAGTGTGTTAAAAAAAAAATGGAAGAAGTAGCTAGCTGAGGGGGCCCCCCTTCCCCGCTGCACACATTTTCTAAAAACAGACCCACTGGGTCTTTTGTCTCCCTACTCCCCAAGTGACCTGCAATCGTAGGCATCTTCATGGGGCAGGAGCTGATACCCAGACATTGTTGCTCCACCAGTGCTCTATTTAAAATGGTACTGGCGGCAGGACCAGTATAAGGGTATTAGATGCCCTAGGCAAAGCTTAAGCCATGTACCCTCCCTTCCCCCAAACCCCAGGAGCATTCCTCTTTCTCATCCTTCCATTCCCCCCTCCCAGCCCCAGGACCCAGAATGCACTGAAAGCAGTGGGGTCGGGGTGGGGGGCATGCCCAAGATAGTGGATGTTGCTGCTGTATAGGTCCCTGGTGAGATCTCTCTTGGAATACTGTGTACAATTCTGGAGACTGCGCCTTCAAAAGAATATTAACAGGATGGAGTTGGTCCAGAGGGTGGTTACAAAAAACATCAGTTAGCTTCATTCTAGAGCATATGGAGAATAGACTTAAAGATCTAAACATGTACACCCTGGAGGAAAGGCGACATAGGGGAGATATGAAAGAGACATTCAAATATCTCAAAAGTATCCATGCACAGGAGGAAAGCCTCTTTCAATGGAAAGGAGATTAGAATGAGGGGTCATGAGGTTGAAAGGGGGTAGACTCAGGAGTAATCTTAGGAAATATTTCTTTACAGAGAGGGTGGTGGATTTGTGGAACAGCCTCCCAGTGGATGTGGTGGAAACAAAAAAAAACCCCAAACCAAAACAAAAAGTATCCAAATTCAAGAAAGCATGGGATAAATAAATACAGGGGATCTGTAAGGAAGTGATAAATTATAATACTAAATTAATTGCATAGATGAGCCAATAGGATGGGCCCATACAGGCTCTTTCTGCTGTCCTTTTCTATGTAAGCTTCATGTGTATTTCTGGTCCCACCTTGTTTGCTTCAGTGATAAAAGGGAAGCCTAACTCTTCCTACTAGAAGGAGTGGAAACCGATTAGTTAATTATATTTTTACAGCTACCAGGATAGCAATTGAGAGGCAATGGAAATCACTCCTATGCCCGGGAA
This sequence comes from Rhinatrema bivittatum, assembly GCF_901001135.1. Classification (NCBI taxonomy): domain Eukaryota; kingdom Metazoa; phylum Chordata; class Amphibia; order Gymnophiona; family Rhinatrematidae; genus Rhinatrema; species Rhinatrema bivittatum. Next base: position 175,736,836 of record NC_042622.1, read on the forward strand.
TAGCTGAAGTACGATGCAATTTGGATAAAATCTATATATTGGCAGAGATTACAGCACATAAACATAAAACCAGTGGGCTTTTCAGAAAGATATGGCAGCCTTATATCACCTGGAGGGTAAATGCTCCATGAACACTTCAGTTCCAAAGTAGAGCCTATATGGATAAACATCAGCTTCCAGCTGGCTCTCTACATTAATCTCCATTACCTCCATTCATTTCATTCTCTTTAATTACATCCAATCTCCACTGTAGCTGAACATCAGCAGGGTTGGGAGGGATCCGGGTGGTGGGATAGGGGGGTTTGGGGAGATATCATTTGGTTCATTTGGTTTAAATAATTGAGACACTACTTGAGGGTTTGTACTGGTTTTATTATTTTCATTTGTTTAAACTCATCATTAACTGTGCATATCGTCTCTCTTACTTATGCATGTTTCAATAAAAAACTTTAAATTAAAAAAAAAAAAAAAAGGAAGCCTAAGGGCTTCCCTGCAGCTCGGGGATCGGGGGTTCCTATGGGCCTGATGGATGCACATGCTGGAAAGTCCCCCTACTAAATGCCAGAGATGTGTCCTTGGGGGAGTTGTTTGAAGGAGCAGCTGCACATCTCTTAGCCGGGAGTTTGAGTGCCTCCTTCATCTCTAATCCAGAAATAACTTTGCGGTGGCTCTTCTCAGTGGTATCAATGGATACCCATCTGAGGCAGGGGTGGAAGTGGCTGAAATGAGTTCTGGAGCTGGATCCCTGTAGCTGCAGGAGGCTGAAGAAGAAAATGTGGACAGGCAAGAGCCTTAGAGAAACTTGCTGGAGATGCAACAGGAGGGAGGGGACTTGCGATGCTATCTTTTTGGTCCCGAAGGTTGCTGGTCTGACTAGCTTGGAAGGGAATTTGAGAAGCTATAATGATTTTGGAGAATTTATCTAACCATTTTTCGATGTTGCCTACTCAGCTACATGAAGTTCCAAAGTGGAGGAATTAGAAGCTACAGTGCTGAATCAGAAGAAATTCTTGAACAGCATGAGAAAAGAGATTGGGGAAAGATCAGGAAAATGAACATTTCTTAGTTGAGAATAATTTGCTGCTTCATAATAAGTTGGAGTAGCTGGAGAATTAGGTTAGAAATTGTACTTTGCACTTTATTAATTTTCCTAGAGTAACAGCTCTTACTTTAGTGTTGCTTAAGTGCTATTTAATGGAACACTTCAAAATTCCTGTCCACCTATTTCTAGGGTTTATCTGCTCCCCCCATCCCCTCTGGTAAGAAGGTGGGATCATTTTTTCTTCCACAAGTATCGCTTGATTTCTTGGATGTTTCTGAAGCCCTGGAAAAGGTGGAGAAAGAAGCTGTGGTAGTTTCAACCTTAATTATAAAGTTGGTTCTTGAGCCTGATTGGGTTATACATTTTTTTTTTTATTATACAGGGATGCTGTTTTTGAATGCTAAGGTCTGCATTTTTCCAATGTAGCTAAAATTATGCAACAGAAAATGAAGCAGTTCCTTTTAATGCAGCCCCTAGCTCAACAGTTTGAAGCTATGGTTTGGCCTCATCCACATGAGTCAAGTATCAAGCAGTTCCTGTTTGTACCCCGGATCAGTCCAGAAAGTGAGTGGGTTTATGCATCCCTACCAGCAGATGGAGGCCGAAAACAAAACTTTGAGGCACTGCTACTTAACCAAGAGTGCCACCTGCAGTCCCTCAGTATTCCTCTGTCTCCAACAGATGGCAGAGGTACAAACCTGCAGTCTGGAGTTGTGTAAAAAAAAAAAAAAAATTTGAGTAAGAGGAGGATTTGGCTCCCTGATGTGTTAAGTTCCTTTGAGGGTCATCCGTGGGGTGGGGGGTTTGGGTTGGTGACCCCTGTCCGGACTCTGCCCTTCTTGACCAGGGGGGGGAGGGGGGTGTTGATAGCCAGGGGGCCTGGTTCCCTCTTTCCCTCTTCCCCCTCTGTGTGCCTGGCTCCTCAACGTGTGGCCTCCAGAAGCAGGGAAGTAGTTCTTTCCCCTTTTCTTTGCTCCTGTTTCTTTAATAAAAAAACAAAAAACAGTGTGGGAGCAGGGCTGAGGAATGGGTAAGTCTTTGTTTCCTGCCAGGAGGCAGGCAGAAAGGAGCGGGCTGAATTGTCTGCCTTCGTCTGTGCTGGGTGCTGACTGATTAAGAACCGGACAGCAGCGGGAGTGATTGCATCAGCAGGTGGTGTTTTTAGGCTTGACCACGTGTTCAGGCCTGACTGCCCTGGCATGCCAACTCCCATGCAGCGCAGCAGTCTTTGTCGCAGCTGCGGTTTGAGGCGAGCTTGCCTCAATTTGGCCTTGTTTTGCCATGATTGTACCTCGGGGGGTGGGCCAGGGCATCAGCCAGTTGCTCAAAGGGGAGTTTCCAGCGTTTTTGGACTTGATGGAAGCTTGTCTTCATATTCCCATTCAAGCCGATCACTGACTGTTCCTGAGGTTTATGGTTCTGGGGCAACATTTCCAATTCCATGCTCTTCCCTTTTGGGTTGGCGACAGCGCCACACACATTCACAAAGGTGATGGTGGTGGCAGCAGCACTCATGAAGCCTGGTATCCTGGTGCATCCGTACATGGACGATTGATTCGAGCAAAGTCAGAAGCAGAGTGTGTTCACTCAGTCCTGTGGGTGCTGCAGCTTCTGGAGTCGGGCTGGGTGGCGAACCTAGCAAAGAGTTAGCTGATGCTGACCCAGTCATTGGAATATCTGGGGGCATGCTTCGATACCCGATTAGGGAAAGTATTTCTGACTACAGAGAGGGTAGTCAAGTTGCAGGGTCAGGTCCTGCAGCTGCTGCGCCTGTCGGTGCCCAAGGTCTGGGATCACTTGCAGGTACTGGTTCTATGGCGTCTACGCTGGAGTCAGTTCCATAGGCGTTTGCCCTGCTCTTCCCTTGGAATCTGCTTTCAGAGGAATTTCAGCTTCCTTTACCTTTACTGGAGGAAACCAGGTCTAGTCTCTCGTGGTGGCTGTCTCGGCACAGTCTGGAGAAGGGAATGGATACTGGTGACATGGATGCCAGCCTCTCTCGGTGGGGGGGGTGGTTTATCAAGGGAGGATCAGCTCAGGGTCAATGGTTGCTGGAGGAGGTGACCAGGTCCATCAACCGCCTGGAGACCAGGGCAGTGCTTAAGGCCTTACTGGCTTTTCTTCTGCTTGTTTGAGGCAAGTTAGTGCGAGTGTTCTCTGACAAAGCAACGGCTGTGGCGTATATCAATCGCCAGGGTGGAACGAAGAGTCATCTAGTTGCATGGGGGAGGCACAAGAGCTGTTCATCTAGGCAGAGAAACATCTGGAGAGAATAGCGACCTCCCATGTCACGGGGGTGGACAGTGTGCAGGCGGACTTCCTCAGCAGAAAACGCCTGGACCCCAGAGAGTGAGAGTTGTCAGTGGAAGCCTTCACCTTGCTTCAGGCAACTCCAGAAATGCAAAGGCGGCCAGTTTTTCAGATGCTGTAGTCCAACCATGGCCAACACGGCAGCTCCTGTATGTCTTCCCACCATGGCCTCTCATAGGTCAAGTGTTGCGCCGAATTGAGCATCATCCAGGCAGGGTAGTTCTGGTGGCGCCTGAGTGGCTGCGCCGGCCGTGGTTTGCAGACCACCTGCGGCTAGCTAAGGATGGTCCAGTTCACTTGACCCATCTTGTAGGGCTTTTGTGGCAGGGACTCTTATTTTCAGACTAGGAGGATTACTTCTGTCTAGCGGCTTGGCTTTTGAGAGTTGACTGCTCCGTTTGAAGGGTTATTCGTACCCTGTGATTGTGACTTTACTTCAGGCAAGACCTTCCAGTCAATGGTTTATGTCTAAGTGAGGAAGGTGTTCGAATCATGGTGTTTTCTCAATAAGGTGCAACCTTTGAAGGTGGACATTCTGCATATCCTTGCTGTTTTGTAAAGTGGTTTGGTGAAGGGTTTGGCCTGTAATTCCCTTCGAGTTCAGGTGGCAGCTTTAGGGTTCCTTTGAGGTAGGATTCACGGAAGACTGGTGGCGTCTCATTCTGATGTGGTTCATTTCCTCAGAGGGGTGAAGCATCTGTGTCCTCCTGTGTGGATATTGTGTCCAGCTTGGAACCTTAATTTAGTGCTTAGGGTGTTTTGTGGTCCTCTTTTTGAGACTGTGCGGAGGGCATCGTTAAAGGATCTAACCCTGAAGGTTGTTTCCCTGGTGGCTATCTGTTCAGCCAGGTGAATTTTTTTTAGCTACAGGTGTTATCGTGTTGGGATCCCTTTCTGCGTTTTTCGGAGGATGGGATTTCCATACGTATGGTGCCTTCCTTTGTGCCTAAGGTGGTGTCCTCTTTTCGCCTTAACCAGATTGTCGAGTTACCAGCCTTTCTTAATTTGTCGGTGGAGGCTCCAATGGCAAGGGAGCTTCACTTGTTAGATGTCCGCCATATTCTTTTGCGCTATCTTAAGGTAATAATGCCTTTCAGGGGTCTGATCATCTGTTTGTCCTCTTCAGTGGAGCAAAGAAGGGGGAGTAAGGCTTCCAAGGGCACTACTGCAAGATGAAGGAAGCGATAGCTTTGGCTTACATCTGTAAGGGCCAGCCGGTACTGGAGGGCTTGAGAGCGCAGGCAACCTCATGGGCAGGGTGGCAACTGCTTTCTCCACAGGAAATCTGTCATGCGGTGACGTAGTCTTCTCTATACACTTTAACCAGACGTTAATGCTTGGATGTGTGGACACCAGACGAGGCTTCATTTGGGGAAAGTGTGTTGCGTGTGGGTCTTTCAAATTCCCGCCCAGAATAGAGGGGCTTAAGTATATCCCACTTGTCTGGACTGATCCGAGGCATGAACAGGAAAGGAAAATTGGTTCTTACCTGCTAATTTTCATTACTGAAGTATCATGGATCAGTCCAGAGACCCATCCCCATCTTTCGAAAGACTTCCTCCCTTCTGGATGTTGCTGAGCTGATGTTTGATATAGTCAGAGTAATGTGTGGTATACATAGTTGGATATATGTTTTGTGTTAAATCAAGAGGGCCTAGTTCCAGAGGCTCCAACTTTGTCTCTGTTCACCCTTAGTGGGGGTGAAGGTTTGTTAACATAGGGGCCGATGCAATACAGTGCACTTAGTACAAATGCTTGTGAATGAGGCTATTAGGTATTCACTCCTGATGCAAAAAAAAATGCGTTTAGGATGCACATTCAGCGATCAGAAATTGCCTGCCTGGAGCATGCCTTAATAGCTGAGCGTTCTTAAAACTTGTACAGCAAAGCAGAAAAAACTGCTTTTCTGTACTGCCTCCTACTTAATACCATTGTGATATTAAGTAGGAGTTAAAACTAAATAAACTTAAAAAAAAAACAAAAAAACCGACAGTCCAGTGCAGGAAACAGACGCTAAACTGACAAATGGCCATTTCATGAACCCCCTGGCTGTGTGGCTGTACGAAGTTTAGGAAAATTGACTCCAATAAATTTGGCATTGGTTTTCCTAACCGGACGGCCAATGCTGACTCCCTAATTTAAATATTGCATGACGCCCCCGGGGGGGGGGGGCACCTGGGGGCGCATTAAAGCGAGCACTGACTGCTCAGCACCTGCTTTCTGTGCATAATATTGCATCGGCCCCATAGTCATCTTGGCTTGGGTACCGGTCAGTACTGCGGGGGGGACTGCAGGTGGCACTCTATGTAGCAGTTCTTCAAAATTTTGTTCTCTGCCTCCATCTGCTGGTAGGGATGCATAAACCCACTTGTTTGGACTGATCCGTGATACTTCAGGAAGGAAAATTAGCAGGTAAGAACCAATTTTCCTTTAAATATGGTTTCTATGATTCTCACAGGACAAGCAGGATGGTAGTCCTCACATATGGGTGACATCACAGGATGGAGCCCAATCACGGAACACTTTTTTGTCAAAGTTTCTAGAACTCTGACTGGCACCTACTGGGCATGCCCAGCATGGCACTAAACCTGCAGCCAGCAGGGGTCCCCCTTCAGTCTTCTTTTTTCTGCGCAGCTCCTTAACCTATGTGGCATAGGTTAAGGAGCTCCACAGAGATTCCTGACAGGAATTTTCCTCACAGAATTACCAAAAACTTTCATACCCCACAGAGGTCTCTCCGATGAATTTTTGACTCCGCGGTACTCCGGTAAGTTTTTACCCGTTTTCGGTCGATTCCCGTCGAGTTTGGCCCTCGCGGCCTACTGGCCGTCGACCGTACCGCGGCTAAATTTTTCAAAGGCCATGGCGTCGGGGTTCCGTCGGTGCCTGGACTGTACTCGCACCATGTTCATAACAGACCTGCATAAAGTCTGTATAATGTCTCGGGTGCAAGCATGATGTCCTGACTTGCACCAAATGTGCCTTAATGACACCAAGGCCATAATGGAGAAAATGGAACTTCTCTTCCGTTCTCAAACTCAGACGCTGTCCATTGCATCGATGTCGTCTGAACCGGCACCGTCCACTTCGCGCCAGTATTGGTCACTTCTTGGCCTTCGACTACCTCTACTCCCCCTTAGGACCGAGGGGATCGTAGAGAAAAACATCGGCATTGACACTGGAAGTCTCGGACCATCGATGAAGGAAAATCATCGACCTCGCCATCGTCCGAGCCGCCATCGAAGAAACCCCATCCAGAAAAGGCACTTGACCCTTTCTGCGACCGGGTCACGGAGGCAACCCTCACCCAGACGGGTATCTGGAGCCGCGACTCCACCTTTAACGGTGGTCCCTCCGGCTATGCCTCTGCCTCCTTCTTCCCTTCCGGAGCCGGGGCTGCTTGCTCCAGGTCTCCATGAAGAACTGGACCGGATGGTTCAGGAGGCCATCGATAAGGCGATGCACAGACTCCAAGGTCCCCCGGCGCCGAAATCTGTGCCGGTCGCAGAACCAACCATCGATCCCATTCCGGCAGCATTAACACCGCTGCTCTCGAAGATGGGCGCGCTCCTAGCAGCTTTTCCACCGATGGATCCTGGGTCACCGATGGCTCCAGTGCCTTCCCTGCTTACCCTGTCATCGGGAGGGGAAACACCGTTCCGCATTCCTCCATCGGGAGTCCTTCTGATGCCTCAACCATCGATGCTGATGCGTCCATCGGCACCACCAATCCATCCATCGATGCCTGCACCGGTGCCCTCGATGCCTTCATCGGTGCCTCCAGTACTTCCCTCGATGCCTTCAGATCCTAGTCCAGGACCTTCAGGAATACCATCACCCTGTCCTTCTCAGGTTCCTACAGGGACAGGTGCTGATCCCTATGACACCTGGACTGACGATTCATCTCAAGACACCGATGATTTACCATCGCCACCTTCTCCTATTGAAAGTAGGAAGCGTTCTCCTCCAGAGGACTTGTCCTTCATAAATTTTGTGAAGGAAATGTCTGAACTGGTTCCCTTCCAATTACAGACTGAGCAAGATAATAGGCACCAAATGATGGAGCTGTTACAATTCGTGGATGCTCCCAAGGAAATAACCTCCATCCCTATTCACCAGGTTCTTTTGGATCTCCTCAAAAAGAACTGGGAACACCCTGGTTCTATTGCTCCAGTCAACAGAAAAGCTGATACCACTTATTTAGTCCATAGTCCATTCAGCCCCAGGATTCCAGAAACCTCAGCTGGATCACCAATCTGTGGTTGTAGAATCTGCCCAAAAGAGGGCAAAAAGATCAAAACCCCACTCTTCCTTTCCCCCAGGTAAGGAACAGAAATTCCTGGATGCCATTGGCCGGCTTGTCTTCCAGGGATCGATGCTTATCTCTCGGGTCACCTTCTACCAGCCTTATATGACCCAGTACACAGGGTCTTATTCAAGCAGATACAGCACTTTGCAGAGTCCCTGCCTCAGCAATTCCAGGAACAGCTTCAAACCCTGGTACACAAGGGTTTCGAGGCAGGGAAGCATGAAATAAGATCCTCTTATGATATCTTCGACACCGCTTCTAGGGTATCTGCAACTGCTATTTCGGCAAGAAGATGGGCCTGGCTTAAGTCTTCAGACTTGCGCCCTGAAGTACAAGACAGATTATCTGATCTGCCCTGCATAGGAGACAATTTGGCGAACAGATTCGGCGGACGGTGGCGGAACTCAAGGACCATCATGAGACCCTTCACCAGCTCTCTCTGATACCCTCTGAGTATTCCTTCAAACAGACTTTCAGGAAGGATACTAAAAAGTCATTCTTCCGTCTAGAGGTCGTTCTACGAGGCCTTTGCAAAAGGCCGAGTCTCGTCAACCTCGTAAATAAAAGCCACAAGCAGCTCCTCAGCCGGGCCCTGCTTCCGGCATTTGACTCCTGCATAGAGAGCAGCAGCCAGCTTCCACTGCCTCAGATACCAGTGGGAGGTCGATTGTGCCATTTCAACAACAGGTGGCACATAATCACCTCAGACCAGTGGGTCCTTGCTATAATCTCTCAAGGTTATCACCTGAACTTTCTCTCCATACGACCGGACTCCCCACCTCGGCTGACGTGGGGAACAGCCGACCACTCACCACTCCTGGAACAGGAGATTTCCTTCCTCCTCCAGTCCAGAGTAATAGAACCAGTGCCACCTCGGCTGACGTGGGGAACAGCCGACCACTCACCACTCCTGGAACAGGAGATTTCCTTCCTCCTCCAGTCCAGAGTAATAGAACCAGTGCTCTACTCCCAGCAAAGCCTAGGATTCTATTCCCAGTACTTTCTAATCCCCAAAAAATCAGGCGGCGTTCGTCTCCAAAGAGGAGACTGGCTCTGTTCTCTAGACCTCCAGGATGTGTACACACACATTGCGATAACTCCATCTCATCGCAGATTCCTGAGATTTCTGGTAGGTCCCAGACACTATCAGTACCGAGTGCTACCATTCGTCCTGGCATCTGCACCACGAGTCTTCACCAAGTGCCTCGTAGTAGTAGCAGCCTTCCTCAGGACTCAAGGTGTTCACGTCTATCCCTATCTAGATGATTGGTTGATCAGGGCTCCCACTCAGCAAGCTGCTCTGTCGTCCCTACATCTTACCTTATACACTCTGATTTCACTAGGATTTCTCGTCATCTACGCAAAATCCTGCTTTAGTCCCAACTCAAACTTTGTCCTTCATAAGGGCAGACTTGGACACCTTTCAAGCAAAGGCATTTCTGCCTCGACAGCGAGCTCTCACTCTCATTTCTCTCGCACACCAGCTTCAGTCTCAGCACCGCTCGACTGCACGCCACTTTCTCATCCTGCTGGGACACATGGCGTCCTCAGTACAGGTTACCCCAATGGCCCACTTGGCCATGAGAGTCATGCAGTGGACTCTAAGGTCACAATGGACTCAGTCCGTCCAACCTCTATCGACCATTGTCCATATCACCGACCCACTTCGTCAGTCTCTAGCCTGGTGGAAAAATCAGATCAATCTCTTCCAAGGCCTATCCTTCCAGGCTTCAGACCCTCAAATAATTCTCACCACCGATGCTTCCAACCTCGGCTTGGGAGCTCATGTCGCCAATTTGCAGACACAAGGAGCTTGGTCTCCAGAGGAAGCCAAACACCAAATCAATTTACTGGAGCTGCGAGCAATCAGATATGCTCTCAGGGTGTTTCAGAATCACCTTTCCAACCAGGTCATCCTGATTCAGATGGACAACCAGGTGGCCATGTGGTACATCAACAAACAGGGAGGGACAGGCTCCTACCTACTGTCAGGAAGCTGCACAGATATGGGCGGAGGCCCTCTCCCACTCGATGTACCTCAAGGCCACCTACTTGCTGGGAGTGGACAACGTGTTGGCGGACAAGCTGAGTCGCACTTTTCAGCCGCACGAGTGGTCTCTCAACCCCACAGTAGCGGACTCAATATTCCAATGTTGGGGTTATCCTCACATAGACCTCTTTGTATCACCTCAAAACCGCAAAGTAGAGAACTTTTGCACTCTCACTCGCAGCCAACATTCACTGCCAAGAGATGTGTTCTCCCTTTCATGGGCAACCGGTCTCCTATATGCATTTCCTCCACTTCCACTTCTCTTGAAGACTCTCGTGAAGCTACGTCAGGACAAGGGATGCATGATCCTGATAGCACCTCACTGGCCTCGCCAAGTGTGGTTTCCAATACTTCAGGATCTCTCCATTCGCAGGCACATTCCCTTGGGAAAGGATCCGCTTCTGATCACTCAGAACGACGGGTGCCTACGCCACCCCAATCTTCAAGCTTTGTCCTGACGGCCTGGATGTTGAAAGGTTAATTCTTCAGCCACTTAACCTTTTGGAGCCAGTTCGCCCGTGTCCTCGTTGCTTCACGGAAGCCTTCCACGAGAAAGTCTTATCTCTACAAATGGAAAAGGTTTAAGTCATGGTGTTCTTCTCAATCCCTTGATCCCTTTACCTGTTCCACCTCGAAGTTTCTAGACTATCTATGGCACTTGTCAGAGTCAGGTCTAAAAACATCCTGCATCAGAATGCATATCAGTGCGGTGGCCGCCTTCCATAAAGGTGTCGGAGACGTTCCTATTTCGATACAACCCCTCGTGACACGTTTTCTGAAAGGCTTGCTTCACCTCAAGCCTCCACTGCGTCCTCCGGCCCCTTCTTGGGACCTTAATCTGGTTTTAGGTCGGCTCATGAAACCACCATTCGAGCCTCTCCAATCCTGTGATCTTCGTTTTCTCACATGGAAAGTGATTTTTCTTCTCGCAATAACATCTGCTCACAGAGTTAGTGAGTTACAGGCCCTAGTTACCTATCCGCCTTACACTCAACTTCTGCAGGACCAGGCACCCTAAGTTCTTACCTAAGGTAGTATCGGAGTTTCACATTAATCAGTCCATTATACTACCTACCTTCTTTCCCAGGCCCCACTCCAATCCAGGAGAACAGGCTCTGCATACCCTTGACTATAAATGGGCTCTAGCGTTCTATCTAGACCATACAGCTGCCCACAGGAAAAGCACTCAATTGTTTGTCTCTTTCCATTCCATAACATTGGGGCAGCCTGTGGGTAAACAGACTCTCTCCTCCTGGTTAGCGGACTGCATATCCTTTTGCTAACAGCAAGCAGGCATTCCACTTCAAGATTGTGTTAAAGCACACTCTGTGAGGGCCATGGCGACTTCAGTATCGCACCTACGCTCGGTGCCGCTTCCTGACATTTGCAGGGCTGCTACCTGGAGTTCTCTCCATACCTTTACAGCCCATTATTGCTTAGACAAGGCCGGAAGACAAGATTCCATCTTCGGCCAGTCTGTCTTGCGCAACCTTTTTACAACTTGATGTACCAACATCCTTCTGCCTGCCCGATACGGTTCAGGATGCCCTCTACCAAATTCCATCCCAGTCCTTGTGCCTATTGCACATCTTGGATACATTTGGTGCATTTCTCGGACATCCTCAGCTCGGTACTCACCCATATGTGAGGACTACCATCCTGCTTGTCATGTGAGAAAGCAAATGTTGCTTACCTGTAACAGGTGTTCTCACAGGACAGCAGGATGCTAGTCCTCACGACATTTGCCCGCCACCCCGCGGTGTTGGGTTCGTTACGTTTTCTTATTTTATTTTTCGGCACGTCCTGTAGCTTTAAACAAGACTGAAGGGGGACCCCTGCTGGCTGCAGGTTTAGTGCCATGCTGGGCATGCCCAGTAGGTATCAGTCAAAGTTCTAGAAACTTTGACAAAAGTGTTCCGTGATTGGGCTCCGTCCTGTGATGTCACCCATATGTGAGGACTAACATCCTGCTGTCCTGTGAGAACACCTGTTACAGGTAAGCAAAATTAGCTTTTTTCTTCCCCCCCCCCCCCCCAGCTCTCAGTGCTTTTGAATTTCAGAATGAAGTCAACTGGAGACAACTCCTGTATATACTTCTGTTTCAGCTGGCAATTTAAGAACTGACTCCAAATTCACATGCTCTTTTTAGATACGGGGTTTCTAGTGTATCATTCCCTTTTCCCTTTTTTTGTGCTCTGATTATTAGATTATATGTTTGTTTATATTGCCATTCTTTTCTATTGATGGATGAATATTTTATCAGTGAGATTTGTATTTTTCTTCTGTTTCCTGTCCCATTCATTGTCTACTTTGATACTGTTTTCCCAAACAAAATTTTCTTGTTAATCTAAATGAATATAACATTTAAAAAAAAAAAGAGAGAAGTCAGTAGGAAGTGTGTTCATCAGCTCCTGCCACTACAGGTGAGGTCCTGGGAATATGGCTGGTGGTTTTGGTGCTGCTATGAAACTGGAAAAGAAAGCTGTATTGTGCTGCTGCTGAAAGCTGCCAGCAGAGTGAGGGAGGTAGATAGAGGAAGTGGCTGGGAGCACATTGCAAATTCATTCTACTGCAGCAAGGCTTAGACCTCAGTTGATACCAGCCTGGTCCAGTCTTGTCACTGCTGCCCTAAAACACTAGGCGAATTCCACCAGCCCTAACTAGCAGGCCCTGAGGCTGGTGGCATTCTGTTGTGAGGTGGTGTCTCTGTAGGGAGGAGTATAGATATTGCTCTGTACAATGAAGTCTGTATAAGCTTCTAGAGGGCAGATTCATTAGCAACTATTTTTTTTTGTTTAGTTCATGCCTTTTTATTGGTAGCTTCAAGGCAAGTTACATTCAGATTCTGTAGGTATTAGCCAGGTAGACTGTCTCAAGTGAGAATAAAAAAAAAATCTTAAGTTTCTATTGTAGCCTTTGTGGTGGTACAAATTAACTATTTTTAGTTTATATGGTCTATTTTTAATTTTAAATGTGATTTAGCTGTCACCCAGCAATTTGTATTGAGCTTCTGTTGTCATAAGTGTATGAGTCTATGGCTTTGAAATTCTTATAGCATGACTAAATACTTTTTTATACTGCCGTAATATAGTGGACACAAGCCCACTTATCTCTTTTTGCTGAAATATACCCACAATTACTAGAATAAACACACACAAAAAATCCCAAAAGTTCTAGTAATAAAGCATTACTCTTAAAATTTTGTAAATAGGCACTGCAGACCTTCATAAGATGTATCCAACCCCTCCATCGCTGGAGCCACACATTATGGGGTTCTCACCCATGAATGTGAACAGCAAGGAATACGGCATTATGGACGGGACGCCTGGAGGGACAGTACTGGATGGGAATAGTTTCAGTGCAGGTGCTCAGTTTAAAATTGAGTTGGAGGAGGGATTCTGCAGTCCAAAGCCTTCTGAAATCAAGGTAAATGTTCTGAAATGAGTGTGCAGGCATGTTCTGAAGTTCATTTTTGGAGACATAAAATTGCATCTGTTTTCTTACATAGAAATGCATGGTGTTTTTGGTTATTTAGTGGGATTTCCGTAACTTGTCTATATTCATTATTAAACTAGAGAAATCTCTTAAACTCAGGCAGGAAACCTGTCTACTAACTTTTAAAAAGAAACAAAAGACATGACTATTCTGCCGAGCCTTCCCAGATACTAGCTCTACAGTCTGATTTAGAATCATCATATCACTTATGTAAATAATCAAATGCTAATCTTGCTCACAACTTATCATGAGGTTTGGCCTCTGCCTCCATCCCATACTCCATTGTATATAGTAATTTATCGTATATAATAATTTATCTTTCGTTTCTCCCCCTCTTTTTTTCCTTCTCCCAGTTAAGGCAACCTTGTTATAATGTAACTTTTATGCTCCTTCTAAATGTCTCTTGTTGAATTGTTGGTTATAGTTCTGCTTAGTTCGATGTAAACCGAGTTGATTTGATCTGTATCAAGAAAGTCTGTATATAAAAGCCTTAAATAAATAAATAAATAAAATAAATAAACTTGGATATTGTAAAGCAGTTATGAGTCATGTGACATTGGAGTTTAGGGGAGCTGACGACAACCAGCTATAGGAAGGCAAATTCATTAATAGAATAGTGAAACAACATTTGTAGATTGTTTTTCTTTAATCAGTTCAGGGTGTGTTTAGAGATTGTGGTTACCCTTGCATGCTATTTTCTTTTTTTCTTTATCAACATTTGATGTTTCACCTTTTCTACTTTAATCTTAAGGTGAATTAAAATGAAAAATAAAGAACATTGAGCCACCTAGGTAACACGTATATACAGATCTGACCTAAGAGTGAGGTAGCTTGTAAGTACGTATCCTGGGTTTAAATCATACATACATATAGCTGAGATAGTGAGTAGTAGTAAAAATAAAATAAGCAGAACAATTCGTGCATTAAATATTATTAGAATTAATCATGCTTCATAAAGTTTGTTTTCCTATTGAAATATCCAGGATTTTTCATACGTATATAAACCTGAGAATTGCCAGGCATTGGTGGGATGTTCTATGTTTGCTCCTCTGAAGACTGTCCCCAGCCAGTGTCTACCTCCTGTCAAATTACCTGAGGAGTGCATTTACCGCCCGAGCTGGACCGTGGGAAAGCTGGAGTTGCTTCCGCCAGGCCCCACCATGCCATTCAGCAAGGATGGGTATGTTCAATCATGTGCCATACCATATTATATTGTGTATCCCTTTACAAAGTATGTGTTGAACAGATTGCTAAAATCTGTATTCTGGAAATTTTCTTGAACTCCTAAATGCTCTCATCTCTCCTGACACATTGAGAAGCGTCTGAATTGATCGAGTTTCAAAGAAGTCTTTTCTTATAACAAATATTCTTTATTGCAAATGCTTAAAAAAAATTCTTGTGCTCCTATAGAATTGTAGTAAATTCCTAATTAAACTTTATTTTAAAGCTAATTCATTGTCATTCAGCTTACCTCTTAGCATTTTGTTTCTGTTTCATCCCTTTTCTGTAAAACACTTTCACACTTATTCTGTCATGTTGATTGTAGGTTTCTGCTGGAAGTTGAAGGGATAGAAAGCGATTTAACTGTTGAGAAATTCTAACATTGTGTTAGATATCTAAAGATTTTACCTTTTACTATGGCAAATTTGCAATAGTTTCTACACAAAATCAAGCAGAAATCTCCGATCTAGAATGGCAAGTTTGTTAAATGTTTTAAGAAAATAATCTTTGTAAAATGTTTCCTTTCCTCTCAACATTTATTGAATCCTTCTTTGCTAGAACGTGTCACTGTATATTTCAGTTCTGTAGAGTGTTCTGAAATGTGTGTACAGAGGAATTTACTTGGGTACAAGATGGTGTATAAATCCCAAATTTGTGTACTCCTTAAGTACTGTTCTTATGGCAGGGCAAACTTCTTTAAACGCAAGCCTTCAGCATGAAGATGATGAACCATGCCGCTTATGTAATTGCAGTTCTGAAACCAGAATAAACTTTAAAAATGAAAGTGCAGCTTAATACCTACATATGCTGTTCCTATTTGGCTTAGGCAGAAGTAGTTCTTCAGGTTCTAGTCTTATTGGTTTTTAGAGCCTCTCTGAATTCTAAAAGGTGTTTTTGAAATGATAGTTGAATCTCAGCACCAGCACCATTTTACCACTGAAAACAGCCAGTGTCACATGTTTTAAATGTGCTAGGTCTTCCTGCTAAGCCCCAGATTCAGCAAGGAAGCTGATGGGTGGAGATGGAAAGAATGCAGTTAAAAAAAACCAAAACAAAACAAAAAAAACCCCTTTACTAATGCTGACAGCTTTTAATTACTGTGCTTAGGGAGAAGTAAAACAACAGTAAAGGGTTTAGCAAATGGACAGCTTTTACTTAACCTTGCTGCAAAAGGTTTATAAAATAATTTTGGTGAAAACATCTATCCCTTTCAAATGGTCAAATATTTTTCTGTCCTTGGTTGGAGTCTTACTTATATTGTATGCATGTAGATAATTGTTTAAAGGTTGAAGACTACCTCTAATCCGTTTTATTCTTGAACACCTCTATTCATAATGGATGTGACTACAGGACTATCTTGGCTGTGAAGAGGTATAAGAGGTGTGACAGAGTATTCTTGTGCCCTGGTCTGTGGCAAAAGGCTCTCCACCGTGTGTACTGTCATCTCCTGTCTGCCATTCCTTCTTGGCACTAAAATACATAATGTCTGCTTCTGAACTCTTATGGGCCAGAAAATATTGTCCAAAAACCTGATAAATGCTTAATTATAAGGTGCCTTTGAGTGTTAAATGTAATTTTTTTTTCTAAAATATTTCTTCCTCCAACTGCTTAGGAACATCCCTAGTGTTGGAAGTGCAATGGATCAAGAGTATGCTCAAACCTACACACCACAAACTCATACTCCATTTGGAATGTCCAACAGTGCACCTCCCAGTAATGGACCAGGAATTCTCCCATCTCCTGCCACCCCTCGCTTTTCTGCTCCTACACCCCGAACCCCAAGGACTCCACGCACCCCACGTGGCGCAGGCGGCCCCGCCAGCGTTCAAGGTTCAGTAAAATATGAGAATTCTGATTTATATTCGCCTGCGTCCACACCCTCAACCTGCAGACCCCTAAATTCTGTGGAACCTGCAACCGTCCCCTCTATACCAGAGGCACACAGTCTTTATGTCAACCTCATCCTCTCAGAGTCCGTAATGAACCTGTTCAAAGACTGTAATTTTGACAGCTGTTGCATTTGTGTTTGCAACATGAATATCAAGGGGGCTGACGTTGGAGTTTACATTCCAGATCCAACACAGGAGGCTCAGTACAGGTGTACTTGTGGCTTCAGTGCAGTCATGAACAGAAAGTTTGGCAATGGTTCCGGACTGTTCCTGGAGGATGAGTTGGATATAGTAGGAAGAAATACAGACTGTGGCAAAGAAGCAGAGAAGCGTTTTGAAGCCCTCAGGGTTGCTTGCATTGATCATGGCAGTGGAGGGATGAAGGAAACTGAGAAATTACCTGATGAATTGATCTTGCTTCTGCAAGATCAGTGCACTAATTTATTTTCACCATTTGGAGCTGTGGATCAAGATCCTGTACCCAAAACTGGTGCCATTAGTATCTCTGTTCGTGTGGAAGAAAGGGACTGTTGTAATGACTGCTACTTAGCATTAGAGCATGGGCGCCAGTTTATGGACAATATGTCAGGGGGCAAAGTCGATGAAGCCCTTGTGAAAAGCACTTGTCTACATCATTGGTCCAAAAGGAACGGTAAGCATCTTTTGCTGTGTTTTCCCTTTCTTCCGAACACCATTGTCGTCATTTTGCTCTGGTGGCAGTGCTGGTTACTAGTTAACCTGATGCCACCCATCCATTCCTGTAACTGGCCATTACATCATGCAGTTGTCCCCTCATTTAAGTCTTCAAACACCAGTGATAGCTATGAAAGAATTTATAGGGTACGCTTATAGATTTAAGAGGACATAGAATTGTTTTCCATGTCAATGGAGATTTCATAAGCTTTTCGTATAAAAGTCCTTTCCTACTTCCTACAAAAAGTCCCTTCTTTAGGCATTTAACTTTTTTTTTGTGCAAAATGCAGTTAGATCTATTTTTTTTATATTCCTGAATGACATTTTTTAATTGTACACTTAAACACATACACATTTGCATTTTTTTTGTTTCTGTCTTCATATAAGAGTGTAATAAAAAGAACCTTGGAAATTAAGTTGGGGGGATGGGGGTAAGTGGTGGTTGTGTGTGGTGTGGGTTTTTTCTCTTTCCTAAAGATTATAATCTTTGAAGGTTGTGTTCAACCAGTTGGGTAAAAATGTTCACTATACCCGGAAAAGCTCCTTCAGTATCTTTTCAGTTGAATCCTGAATGAAATGAATGGAGCTGGAGATGTCGTGGAAATTCGGTACCAGACTGTTACCCAGCAGTCAGATGCTCCGCAGCAGTTAGGTGATTTTAAGAGAAAAACTTATTGACTTTAAGTTTTTTTTTAATCTTGAAGTAAAGGAAAAATAAAAATTCTGGGTCAAAAAAGTGACTTATAGAAGATCCATCAAACTAGTGGACAAAGGAAGATGTGATTGTACTGCTTTTAGTGCTCTTGTGTCTTGTCTGCTTGGATGAATGCTGGATGGATCACACAATTTAACATTTCCTGCTCAGAACCTCCTTTAATTTCTTATACCTCACTCCCCTAAACTGAAAACATTTGAGGGCTTAGCTTCCTTACTGTCTCTTGTTTGCTGAAGATTTTGTAAATATTTTTGTTTGGTGATTTGACTGCAAAGACTTAATCTTTTGGAAGCAATATTTTTTTTAATGTGATGGCAGAATGGTAGAAGAACTTTGTTGTGACTGCAGAGCAGACTATACTGACCAGATTTCTCTCTGCCTTCTGATCAGGCAGTAGAAATATACTTTTGGTCGTGTGATCTGACTTGGTCCAGTCACAGTGTTTTATTTACCCATGATCAATCATGACTGTTCCCTGTACGTACCTGGATCAGTCCAGACCCTGGGTTATGTCACCAATCCAGCAGAGGGAGGCAGAGAAAATATTCTAATGACTCTGAGTATACTCTGGAGCACCATCTGCAGTCAATCAGTATTTCTCTGTCTCCCAGCAGAGGTGGACGTTCCTAACCCCTACAGTCTGTGGTAGTTTGTTATTTTTTAGTCAGGTAGTTTAGGAGTTAATTTTTTGCAGACTTTCTTTTTCTTTTGAAGAGAGCCTGTTCTTTTTATTTAAGCTACTTAAAAAAAAAAAATGTTATTTTTCTTCACAGCCGTTTCACTGCCTCCCGGGAGGTTGCCAAGTCCTGGAAGGACTATCCCTCCTGGTTTTTGAGGCTGCCGGAGTTGGGGAGGTTTTGAACCCAGCAACCACTCCTGGCAGGGGTGATATGGGGGGCCCGGCTCACTCACCCTACTTGGAGCAGCTCCTGGAGGCCGCGGCGTTTCGGTCGGGTAAAAAATAAAAATAATTCTTAACAGCTGAATCATTGTTTACTTACCTTTTGGTGTTTGGTGGGCCCGTGCCTTTGTTTTTCACCGGGGTTTCTTTTAGTTTTTTAGTTTATTTCATACTTTTTATTTCGCGCCATTTTTTCTTTATAATGCCGCGAGGCGCGGCCTGCCGCACTTGTGGAGATGCACGCGCATCTGTCCAGGGAGAGTCTCTGTTCATCCTGTCTCCCAGGGGGGGAGGCTCATCAAGTTTGCCGATAACAAAAGGGACTCGGCCACTTTGCGCGGCCCCAAAACCTCGGCCCAGCTGCTCTCCTGCCCCGGACTCATTTCGCTGCAATGCTGGAACTGAGGCACTCCTGTCTACTCTGAGGGTGGTGACACAACAGGCTATTCAGGGTGCTTCTGACCCGCCTCCGCTGTCGCTGCAGCCGGCGGTCCCTGGGGGGGGACAAGCCACGTGAAACAGGGCCATATTTATCGGCTGAAAGCCTGGAGGAGATTTCAGATTCTTCTTCCTCCTCTTCTGCCTTTCCAGGGGATTTTCTTTGTTTTCTTCACAAAGCTTACAAATCTAAGAAATTTCATAAGAGACATAAGAGTCTCTCATCTGAACAGAGGTTAAAGCCTCTAAAAGGGCTAGTTCCATGGATTTGGGAGTGGTGTCAGCTCCGAAGCTTCCCCTTTGTCTGGGTCCGGATCAGACAATTTTTTCTTCTTCAGATGATTCTGAGCATGGCTCTTTACCTATCCTGGACAAGTCCTTGCTGGAGGGGGATTTAAATGGAGACCCTGCTTTGAGTATTAGTTCAGACCCTCATGTTGCGGATGGGGATGACCCCAAAGTAGTCCGCCTGTCTAGAAGAGAGGAACTTAGTGTTGCGGAGCGCTCGAAGAGCGATCCCACTTCCTGAGAGATGTGTGTCCTTGGGCCGCGGCTCGACCCCAGAGGATTCCGAAGAGGGCCGCGGGAGGCGTGGCATGCCCGAGCATGGGTTGGATGGAAGCAAGACTGGAGTGATGACCAGGCGACAGGCCCTCTTCCGGACCTGCACGCTTCGGAAGACCCAACAACGCAATGTTGGTCTTGTGAACAGTCCTCCGACCGTTCCCAGCCCTTTCGGACCTGCCGCAGGGTACGGCACGAAGCGGCAGGCCGGATGGAGGCTAGGACAGCGAAGACTGGAACATAGATTCAGACGAGACTCAGAAGCAGGGTACTGGAAGTGCAGACGTAGACTCAGAAGCAGGGTACTGGAAGTGCAGACGTAGACTCAGAAGCAGGGTACTGGAAGTGCAGACGAAGACTCAGAAGCAGGGTACTGGAAGTACAGACGAAGACTCAGAAGCAAGGTACTAGAAGTGCAGAGGTAAACTCAGAAGCGAGGTACTGAAGATGCAGAAGTAGATTCAGAAGCGAGGTACTGAAGGTGCAAAGGTAGACTCAGGAACGAGGTACTGAAGGTGCAAAGGTAGACTCAGGAACAAGGGCTGAAGGAAGACATGGGCACTGTCCCTCAGGGCACCCCGCTCAGACCACTCCTGAGACTGAGTCAGGGGCATCCTGTCCCACGCGTCCCCAACACTGCCTTGGAGGGCAGGTCACGGACCACGCTGAGAACAGGAAAATGCAGGAGAGATCCAGGCGAAGCGAACTCCGATGCTGGGATACTGACATCCGAAGCCCCGACGGCTGGCAGGAAGGGAAGCTCCAAAGCACAGGGACGAATCCCACCTGTTGGCCACTCCAGGGCCCAACAGGCCAGAAGGCTCAGGAGCCAGACGAAGACAAAGGGCAGAACATCTGGGACTGGATTAGGAACTGGATCAGGCACGGACATCAAGGCAACAGGGAAGAAGCAGGTTTGCTGCACACCGGCAGCCAAGGCAGGATTGCTGCACAACGGCAGCCAAGGCAGGTAACAGGGTCAGGAACAAGGACGTCTCAGAGTTAGAAACGAGGTACATGGCTAGCATCACAGATGGCCCTAATCAGCCTGCCCCGAGGGCTGGTCACGGACCACGGCGTGGCTTGCCGCGAGGTACCAGGACATTGGAGGACACAGGATCAAGGTGCTAGCTTTCAAGAGATTCAAGAGCAAAGTACTTAGCTTTCAGGCGAGTTTCAGGATCAAGGTACAAGGCTTGTAATATCTGGGCTGGATCATGGATACCGGATTAGAAATCAGACCTCAAGGCAGGAACAGAAACAAGCAAACATCAGGACTGGAACAACTGGAAACATCAGGACTGGAACAACTGGACAAGAAGCTCCGACAGAGAACATGGAACACTGGACCTTGCAGAAGGCTGGAACACAAGGCAGCTCCTGGAACGAGGATCTCAGGAGTGACCAACTACTTGCGAAGGCAAAGACAGACTGAACGCAGAGCCCTTTAGTAGCGCTGAGGTGGACAACGCCCAGGGAGAGGGGTCAGCAGGGGGCCACACCTGGCTGACCCTTGAAGAGGAGCAGAGAGGCGCGTGCCCGCGCCTAAGGAAGCTGGAGAGCTGGTGCTGGAAGCTGGTGGCGTCCTCAGCCACGTGGAGGACCCATGGAAGCCAGGCAAGCATATGGGGGCAGCCCTGCCCTGAAGCTGGAGAAGTGGCAGGCTGCTGGAGCGGCTTCCAGCCGGGAAGTCAGAAGCAGGAGAGAAGGTAAGGCTGGCTGCAGGGCTGAAGAGACTGAGTAGGCTGCAGGCACCGGCAGGGACGGCCTCCCTGCCGGCCGAGGACCCAGACTGCAGCACGGGCACCGGCAGGGACGCCCTCCCTGCCGGCTGAAGACCCCGGGAAGGCAGAGGTACATCGGGGAGAGCCCGGAAGGACAGCGGGGTTCCCGGCCGTGAGGGAGAGCTCACGGTGGGTCGGCCCCGCTGCACGGAGGAGAAGGCAGCTGGGGAGGAGCCCGGACACCGCGGGGAGACCGCGGCAGCAGCGTTGGCGGCTCGACTAGCCACGTGAAGGTGAGGGCCTGCCTGCGCTCCTCGCGGGCAGGATCGTAACACTTAGTCCCTTAATTCCAGCAATTTTACTGGAATTGGGTCTCGAGGCTCCAGTGAAGGATTCTCGGATGGGTGGTGTTGACCCAGTGTTGCCTGGCCTTAG
This sequence comes from Rhinatrema bivittatum, assembly GCF_901001135.1. NCBI lineage: Eukaryota > Metazoa > Chordata > Amphibia > Gymnophiona > Rhinatrematidae > Rhinatrema > Rhinatrema bivittatum. Next base: position 175,758,622 of record NC_042622.1, read on the forward strand.
AGGTCCCATGACATCATTTCCTTTTCATCTTTCTCTCACTGACCTTATGTATTGGGAGTGGGATACTCCTGAGTTGGGGCTTAAGGTAGCACGAGCCATGGAAAAATTGTATCCATTACCTGAGGAAGCTTTGGAAATTTTAAAATTTCCTAAGGTGGATGCCGCTGTCACACCCGTCACTAAGAAAACTATTTAAGTAACTGGGGCTACGGCTCTTAAAGATCTCAAAGATTGTAAGCTGGCGGTTCAGCTTAAGTGAATTTTTGAGGTTTCTGCTCTTGGTGTGCGGGCGGCCATGTGTAGTAGCTTGGCTTTGCGAGCTGGACTAAGATGGGTCCAGGCTTTACAAAACAATTCTTCCCTCTCTGAAGAGGAAGTTGCTTAGGCTGGTAGACTGGAAGCTACAGTTGCTTATACTGCAGATGCTTTATATGATCTCATTAGGACCTCGGCTCGCTCTATCATTTCTTCTGTATCGGCTCGCAGACTTCTCTGGTTGAGGAATTGGTCCGCAGACGCATCCTCCAAAGCTCAATTAGGGGCTTTACCCTTTAAGGGAAAATTTGGTAAGGAATTGGAAGATTTAATTTTGTCCCTAGGGGAAAATAAGATTCACAAATTGCCAGAGGATCGTCCTAGATCTAGAAGCTCTTTTTCATCTCGCTCTCGTTTTCGGTCTAACAGAAGATTTCGTTCTTCTCGTCAGTCGGCTCCTCCAGCTAAACAGTCTTCAGGTAGACAACAGAATTGGTCTCAGTCCTTTCATGGCCGCCGCTTTGGTAGACCTGGAACTTCCCAAGTCTCAGGAGGCACAAAATCTGTCCAATGAGATAAGGCCGGTCCTTTCTCCGGTTCCCGTCATAGGGGGCAGGCTGTCTCTGTTTTCCGGAGAATGGGCCAGATGTACGTTGGATCAATGGGTTTTATCAGTGATAAATCAAGGTTACGCTTTAGATTTTGTTCGGCGGCTTCACCACCTGTTCCTGATTTCACAGTGTTCTTCCCTACAAAAGCGTCTCATAATCCAAGACTCGCTACAGCGTTTAAGCGACCTAGGAGCTATAGTTCCAGTTCCAACATCAGAACATCGGAAAGGTCATTATTCAATTTTCTTCGTCGTTCCCAAAAAGGAAGGAACCTTTCGTCCCATTCTCGATCTCAAAAGGGTCAACTGTTGTCTAAGGATTCCATAGTTCCGGATGGAGACTCTTTGGTCTGACATAGCTTTGGTTCACAGAGGAGAATTTCTAGCATCTCTCGACCTCACCGAAGCTTATCTTCATATCTGCATTCGATCCGATCATCAGAAGTTTCTCAGGTTTTGCATTCTAGGGCAACATTATCAATTCAGGGCTCTCCCGTTCAGATTAGCCACAGCTTCCAGAACATTTACCAAGGTAATGGTTGTGGTGGCTGCTCAACTCAGGAAGGAGGGCCTGTTGGTACATCCGTACCTGGACGACTGGTTGATTCGAGCGAAGTTGGAATCTCTTTGTTATTATACAATCAAAAGGGTAATCAGTTTTTTGCAGTCTCTAGGCTGGGTGATCAACGAAGACAAGAGTCACCTATTACCTTCCCAATCTCTGGAGTTTTTGGGTGCACGGTTCGACACTCTTCAAGGGATAGTGTTCCTTCCGGAGCATCGCCTTCTCAAGCTTCAATCACAAATTCGAGACTGTCTATTCCTATTCCTTGTGTGCGGGATTACTTGATAGTTTTAGGTTCAATGACCTCTACTCTGGAGTTGGTTCCCTGGGCCTTTGCGCACATGAGACCACTTCAGTCTGCATTGCTTTCACGCTGGAATCCGGTTTCGGAACTATACCACCTTCCCCTTCCTCTTACAGAGACAGTTCGTTCCAGCCTAGATTGGTGGTTACAGACATCGAATCTGCAACGAGGTGTACCACTAGAGATTCTGGAATGGACTGTGGTCACTACAGACGCCAGTCTTTCAGGCTGGGGAGCGGTATGTCAGAATACATCTGTTCAGGGTCAGTGGTCCGAAGAGGAAGCGCAGTGGTCGATCAATCTTTTAGAAACCAGAACGGTTCGTTTAGCCTTAATCGCTCTTCAACCTTTCCTTTGCGGGAAGTCGGTACGGGTTCTTTCCGACAATGCGACCACGGTAGCGTACATCAACCGTCAGGGAGGAATTCGAACCTTCCTGGTAGCTCAGGAAGCACAACAGCTGATCGCCTGGGCGGAGCAACATCTGTTCAGCATCGCATCCTCACACATTGCTGGGGTGGACAACATTCAAGCCGACTTTCTCAGTCTGCATCATCTCGACCCAGGCGAGTGGGAAGTGTGCGAGGAAGCCTATCAAATGATATGCAACAGATGGTCCACTCTGGCAATGGATCTCATGGCCAAATTTCAGAATGCCAAAGCCCCTCGGTTCTTCAGCCGCAGGAGGGAAAGAGGAGCGGAAGGAGTAGATGCTCTGGTACTTCCTTGGCCAAGGGATGTTCTTCTCTACGTGTTCCCTCCCTGGCCTCTGATCGGCAAGGTTCTGCGTCGGATAGAAGTTCAACAAGTAGACGTGGTCTTTGTGGCTCTGGAGTGGCCATGCCCTCCGTGGTTTGCGGACCTGGTCAGACTAGCACTGGACAGTCCCCTTCGATTTCGAGATCTTCCCTGCCTTCTGTCTCAGGGTCCGGTTTGTTTGGAAGAGGTCGAACGCTTCTCTCTAGCGGCATGGCTTTGAGAGGCGTCTGTTAAAGAATAAAGGTTATTCAGATGCTGTAGTGACTACTTGCGTTCTAGAAAACCTTCTACATCTTTGGCTTATGCAAGGGTGTGGAAGGTTTTTGAATCTTGGTGTAATGAGCATCAAGTAGATCCAGTTCAATCTTCTGTATCCAATATTTGTTTAATTGTTTAATATTTGTTTAATTGTATATTTGTTTAATTGTTCAATCTGTTTGATGTAATTTTCTGTTCCTTGTTCTGTGTAAACCGAAGTGGTATGCACTAGTGCATGAACTCCGGTATATAAAAGCCTTTAAATAAATAAATAAATATTTTATCTTTTTTACAAGATGGATTAGCCAAGGGTTTGTCCTGTAGTTTCTTACGGGTACAAGTGGCAGCGCTTGGATGATTTCGTGGTAAGGTTCAGGGATTATCCTTGGCTGTGCATCCGGATGTAGCGAGTTTTCTCAAAGGTGTGAAACATCTACGTCCTCCATTTCGGAATCCTTGTCCTGCTTGGAGTTTTAATTAGATTCTTAGGGCTCTGTGTTCAGCTCCCTTTGAACCCCTTAATCATGTGACTTTGAAGGATCTCACATTGAAGGTGGTGTTTCTTGTGGCCATTTCTTCAGCTCGTAGAATTTGAGTTGCAGGCCTTGTCTTGCAGAGAGCCTTTTCTTAGAATTTCTGATACAGGAATTTCATTACGGACTGTACCATCTTTTTTACCTAAGGTAGTATCTTCTTTCCATTTAAATCAGTCCATAGAACCTCCGGCTTTTCCGTGTTTAGATTGTTTGGATCCTTCCTCTAGGGATCTTAAAAAAATTGGATGTACGACGAGCTCTGTTGTGTTATCTTGAAGTTACAAACAATTTTCGATTGTCTGATCATTTGTTTGTTTTGTGGAGTGGCCCTCATAAAGGTCATAAGGTTTCAAAGGCTACGATTGCTTGTTGGTTAAGAGACAATTCGTTCAGCTTATCTTCTAACTCGTCGTGACCTTCCTGAAGGGTTGAGAGCTCATTCTACTAGGTCACAGGCTACCTCTTGGGCAGAATGTCAGTTTCTCCTCAGGAGATTTGTAAAGCAGCAACTTGGAAGTCGTTGCATACTTTTGCTCGTCATTACCGCTTGGATGTTCACGCTCCAAGTTCAGCAGCCTTCGGAGAGAGTGTTCTTCGAGCGGGGCTCTCTGGGTCCCACCCTAATTGAATCAGCTCTGGTACATTCCAGGGTCTGGACTGATCCAGGTACGTACAGGGAAAGGAAAATTGGTTCTTACCTACTAATTTTCGTTCCTGTAGTACCATGGATCATTCCAGACACCCACCCTTTATGTCTGTGTATTATATTTATCTTTTCGGAGAGTCTGCTCGTTCACTGTTTGGGTGATTAAACCGTTTTTTCATGCTGTCTATTTTTCTTAATATTTTCTTGTTTGTTCCCAAGATTTTTTTTTTGGGATTCTGCTTCCATTTAGGATTTTTTGAGTTGGAAATTTGTTCTCCTGTTTAGATAGCTAGTTAATATGTTAGTAGTTAAATTTCTGCTTGATACTGGTCAATACTGATTGACTGCAGGTGGTGCTCCAGGGTATACATCAGAGTCATTAGAATGTTTTCTCTGCCTCCCTCTGCTGGATTGGTGACATAACCTAGGGTCTGGACTGATCCATGGTACTACAGGAATGAAAATTAGCAGGTAAGAACCAATTTTCCTTTATACAAAGGGCTAAGAGCTTGAATAAATGTTTTGCCTTTGTATTAAAAAGTGAGAATAGAAATAGCACCAAAATCCATACAGTATAAATAGCATCTTCTTGGGAGGCCAGAAAAATTGTTATATTCCTCGGCAACATAACTTTTTGCACAATTAAAGAGAATTGTTGTTTGTTTATGGTTTACTGCAGAATCCAGATGGTTAAGTTTTAAAGACCTGACCCTTTTTTGCTAAGGTATTCAGAATTTTTAACTTATTTATTTATTTTTGCAAATATTAGGACTTGGAACTTCTTAGAAAGTTATTATTGAGCAATATCATTTTGGATTAAATATTGTTGCTGTCAGAGTTGACTGCATGAAATATATTGGAGGAATAAATATATTGTGCAGTAGTACTGCAGTAGCTTTGATTTAGAAAAATGTATATACAATGGCAAAACATAGAAATGATTTCTGGCCATTGGAACCTCTTGCAACATTTAGCTGGTGCTTGGTGTAAAGCCTAATAGTATTCCTCTTCTTTCTTTGCAGCTGTGGACTTGAGCATGCAGTGTTCCCAGGATATCCTTCGTATGCTTCTGTCCCTACAGCCCATTTTGCAGGATGCCATTCAGAAAAAACGCACAGTTAGATCTTGGGGTGTGCAGGGCCCCCTCACGTGGCAACAGTTTCACAAAATGGCTGGTCGAGGCAGCTATGGTAAATCATTTGTAGAGATTTTAACTTCTTGAAGGCGACCTGGTGTCAGTGCAGATGCTGGGCCTCATTTTCTAAAGTATCGCAGGCCTGCGATACTTTAGGAAATGAGGGTCAGGGGGGCGGGCCTGCGCTAGCCGGCAGCGATCGCACCATCGCGGTGCAGTCGCTGCCGGTTTCACACCCAATAGCGCCACCATAGGAAGTGTAGCTATTGGGAGCGAAATAGGACGTGAAAAGGGCCTTACCTTTTCGCTGTCCACGGCGTCGGCGCAGAGTCGGCCCCGGTGATGCCCCGACTCCTCCTCTTCCGGGGCCTACTCCGCCCCCATCCTGGTATCGCACCCGATAAGGGAGTTTTTGCGTGCGAAAGGTCCCTTATTGCGTGCGAGCCGCTTAGAAAATGAGGCCCACTGTAATTTTGGCATGCACAAGACAAAAACATAAATTTGCAGTCAGACGGAAGAATGCTCATTCTGTTTATATTTTGTAACACTTTTAATTTATAACTCAGCTTACTTGGAAAAAGTTATTGATGGATTAAATGATTTATGTTCCAATTTCAGAAGGATCTTAATGAAACTTATTTTGCTTTTTCTAGTCTAAGGTTTTTATTTTATTTGTCTTATGCTGATATTTTGCTTATTCCAAAACAGTGTGGTTTGCAATACTAGTACAAATATACCTGTACAGTTATAATATATACATCATCCCACCCCATACACAATTATGATCAATCAACCTTTGCCTATAAATGTCAAAATACACAGTATAAAAAGGCAAATTGATGTCATTTCATTGGGTGAGACCTTTCTCATTGATGATTATAAGTGCTAAACCTGGCTGCCTCCAGGTTAGTTGGATTGTGTATTAGATACTTAAACTTTGTCATCCATGATGCTCATGATTTACAACCTGCGTTGATAGGTATATAAGCAGGGTTTTTACATATATAACCTGCCTTTATTTTAGCTGAGAGGAAATGGAAAGTAAAATCGGAGATGTATACAGAGCCAAAAGAGTTCCCTTTGGTTTCCCAGGATAAACTGGGGTACATGGTATGAAACGCCAAAGGGTTAGATTCGAATCCAAGATCAGAAAATATGGCCTCCCAGTTGAGATGGTGGAGAAAAAACGGTATCAGAATTAAAAAAAAAAGGCATGGGATAAAGACAAAAAGGACCCTAAAGATGGTAATAAAGCACTGGGGTACAAGCATGAAGTGGTTACAACACCTACAAAAATAAATAAATAAGCTTGCTGGGCAGACTGAATGGGCCATTTGTATCTTTCTGCCATCATTTACTATGTTACTATGCAATTCAATTTGCTTTAGTAGAAATAGAGACAGAATGTAGCAAGTGACAAACAAGCACTATGCAGATTTCAAAAGAAAAATTGTACAAGGTGTTAGCAAGCCAGACAGTGTGAAAAACCAACTTCTACACATGGTCTTCTCTGTCATTCACCTTTCATATATTAAGTCACTGCTTCAGTTTTTTTTTGTTTTGTTTAAATATCTGTTGCAATAACAATATGACACCATATAAACAAAAATAGACTGTAAAGATAAATCTCCAGAAACAAAAGCAATAACATCGGGGACAGTCTATAAGTAAACCAACCAGGTTTCTTTCTTTTCTTAATTTTTAAACCCTACCTCTTTCACAAATCCATAAAGCTGCAACAGTTTCGACATAAACTGTTGCAGCTCAGGCCCAGATGCCTTTTTTTCTGGTATATCCAGGCCACAGTAGCAGATGTAATTCCCAAAAGAGATAATACCCTTCCATCCACCTTCTTACCCACATACCCATACCCCAAATTTTTTACTGGGTGTCTCCCCAACATTTTCATTTGAAAATGCCAAAGCAAAAAATTAATTTAAAGGTGAATTTCAAAAGCCCGGCAGGCACATAATTAGGGGATGTGCGAAGAAGTCTGGCTTGCACACAGACAGTATTTTAAAAAGAACCCAGATCTGGGCATAAATGTCACTGTGCACATGTCTCAAAAGTTTCCAAAAAGGGGCGGGGCATGGGTGTTTTGGGACCTGGCCAAATGTGCGTGTAAATACTTGCCCTGACTTGCACAGAGGTCCCCTGCCATGTAACTTCTGCTATGGATGATGTGTAAGTTATAAAATAAAAGGATCGCGTGATTTCTAGGGGTTTAAAGTGTCTGGGGTAACTGGAGGAAGTGAAGGCTATTAAACTAGGGGTTTTGGAGGAGCTAGCTGTTAACTGGGCGAACTGGTGGACAAACCGGTCAACTGGGATAGCATCGGCGCATGCCCCTTTTTAAAATCCCCTGATTTAAGCAGTAAAAATGGGATTTGAATGCCCATGCACATACTCACTTAAAATTAGGTACTCTTTATTTCTTGATCATCTAACGGGCAGGGCTGGTGTGAGGCATTAGGCAGACTAGGTAGTCACCTAGGGTGCTGGAAGTGGGCAGGGTGCCATTGCTGGATGTGAGGGCGGTATTCTGACGTGAAGAAGTTGGGCAATAGGTTTGAAATTGTAGGAATTGCGCATTGGGCTGCATTGGTTGGCGAGGTAAAGAAGCTGTGGCAACGCGGCTAGTGTGACTTGGGGGGGGGGGGGGGGAGGCGGTGGTTATGAAATCATCTTGATGTCACTGCCTAGGGCAGCTGGACACCCTGGCACCGGAACTACTAACTGGCCAGCTGACTTCCTCGCAGGCTTCCTGCTTCGGATATATTTTAAAAAGTTATGAGTGTTTGCATCTATGGTCAGTTTCTTTTCAAATTCTCTTAGCATGTTTTACCAATGTTTTACATTTAACTTATCAATGCTTATGCTTTTTCCTATTTTCTTTAGATGGATCCTTCTTCCAGTTTTTGGAGGAAGTTTTTTTTTTTTTTTTTTTAGCTAAAATAGCCTCTTTTGTTTCACCTTTTAACTAGTCTGGCAGCTGTTTGGCCTTCCTTCCACCTTTCTTACTGTGTGAAATACTTCTGGATTGCACTTCTAAAATTGTTAAAAAATAATACTATGTCCACGCCTGTTGTAGCCGAACCTTCAGTTTTTTTCTGTCTTCCTCATTTTATCAGTCTCCCTTTTGAAAATTTAATGTTAGAGCTGTAGATTTGCTTATTGTCCTCCTTCCAAGCATTAACTCAAATGTGATCATGTTATGATCACAATGGCCAAGTGGCCCTATTATCTCTCACCAAATCCTGCATTCCATAAGAATTAGATTTAAATTAGCTCCCCCTCTAGTCTATTCTTGAACCAGTTGCTCCATGAAGCAGTCATTTATTCCGTCTGGGAACTTTACCTCTCTAGCCTGTCCCGATGTTACATTTACCCAGTTAATATTAGGGTAATTGAAAACTCCCATTATTATTATTGATTGCCAAATTAGTTCGTTTTCCTTATTTCTATTAGCATTTCATCGTATGTCTTATTTTGGCCAGGTGGATGCTAGTATACTCCTATCACTATACTCTTCCTCAACACACATGGGATTTCTACCCATAAAGATTATAATGTGCATTTAGTACCTTCTTATAGGATCTTTATCTTTCATCATTGCTGGATCAACAATATGGAACACCATGCCCTCTGAATTACGCCAGGAACTCTGTCACAAAAAATTTAAACAAAACCTTAAAACCTGGCTATTTAAAAAAGCCTACTATCAATAATCTGAATCCTCATCTACTCTTCCTAACATCCACAATCTATCATATATTGTTTATATGCTATTTATACAAAGTTATATACTGTATTGTACTCAAGTTACCATGTTATATTGTAAAGCGCAATGCTGAATTACTGTTTGTATGTAAACCGAGGTGATGTTATTTACGTACCCCGGTATAGAAAAATCTATAAATAAATAAAATAAATAAATAAATCTTTATCCTGCAAGATATCAAACCCAGTTCCTCTGCAGCATTATCACTGAGCCCATCCAACTTTATTCATCTTCTGTGGTATATTCTGGGTGGCAGAAATCCAGAAGCCAGTTTACCACTGTTGATGATTACTTTTTTAGCCACTGTTGTCTGTCTATAAGTAACCAAATGACCTCAAAGCTGCAGAGACTGTTGTAGAAATCCATTGACCATCCAAAACTATAAAAAATGATTTGTCATTATTTTTCATTGGTTGATATTCAGATGATTACCAAGATTTAGAGATTTTTACCACTTCAGTTTCAGAATCCTACATCCGGGACCGGTGGTTACACAAGGAAATCAAGATTCAGATGGACAACCAAGTTGCAATGTAGTATGTCAAACAGGGAGGCATGGGATTGTTCCTCCACTGTCATGAGGCGGTGCAGGTGTGGTCCTGGGCATCGCTATGAGCGATGTACCTGCCTGGGTCTCTGAACGTACTGGTGGTCTAGCTGAGCCACTCTTTTCATCCGCACAAGTGGTCCTTAAATCCGGAGGGAGCAGCCAGAATTTTTCATCGGTGGGGAACCCCAGATGTGGACCTCTTTGCCTTCCCATACAATTACAGGGTGAGCAGTTTCTGCTCCCTGTTGTCATGGGGGGGGGGGGGGGGGGGGTTTAGCATCTGATCTGTGACACCTTCTTCCTTCACTGGGGGAGGGATCTTCTGTACACATACCCTCTTCCCTCTTCTCCCACTCCTCTTCAAAAGGACAGAGGGACCATGGTCCTCGTAGCACCTTATTGGCCCCAACAGATCTGGTTCCGTCTCTTTCGGGATCTCGCAGTCAGGGACCCCATTCGGCTGGGAACTGCACCCGATCTGATAACTCAGTACCAGGGGGTACCCTGCGCCATCCAAACCTCCAGGCATTGGCCCTAATGGTGTAGATGTTGAGCGCCTAGTTCTTCAGCCCCTGGATCTCTTGGATAGTGTCTCCCAGGTGATGGTGGCTTCTAGGAAGCCTTCCACAAGGAAGTCTTATAGTTTGAAATGGAGAAGATTCTCCACTTGGTGTGCAGGGCATGACTTGGATCCATTCACATGCCCCTTTCCCAGGATGTTGGACTACATATGGCACCTTTCTGAGATTGGGCTTCAGACCAGCTCAGTCACGGTTCATCTTAGCACTGTTAGTGCGTACCATTGAGGTGTCGCTGGCACACCCATATCTGTGCAGCCTTTAGTGGGTTGCTTTGAGAGGTCGCCTTCAATTGAAGCCCCCTCTTCAGTTTCTTGTTTTGGGACCTCAACATTAACCTAGCGTGGCTCATGTGTCCTCCCTTTGAGCCATTGCATTCCTACAACCCGAAGTTCCTTACCTGGAAAGTTATATTCCTAATGGCGATTACTTCGAGCTTCAGGCCTGCCATACACGAGGTTTTTTCATGACCTCTTACGTACGCACCCTAAGTTCCTAGCTAAGGTTGTGACTGATTTCCACATCAATCAGTCCATTGTTTTACCCACCTTTTTTTCCAGGCCTCATTCCCACCCAAGGGAACAGGCTTTTCATACTTTGGATTGCAAGAGGACCTTGGCTTTCTATTTGGAATGCACAGCTGGACACAGGCAGTCCACTCAGCTCTTTGAGTCCTTTGATACCAATAGGCTGGGAGTGGCGGTGGGTAAACAGACTCTATCCAACTGGCTGGGGGATTGCATCGCTTTCTGCTATGTGCAAACTGGCCTTCAGCTGACAGGCCGAATCATAGCTCACTCTGTGTGGGCCATGGTGATGTCAATGGCTCATCTGTGAGCGGTTCCTGTTGTTATTTGCTATGCAGCAATGTGGAGTTCCCTAAACATGTTCGCGGCCCATTACTGCTTGGACAAAGATGGTTGACAGTACAGTTCCTTCGGCCAGGCCGTCCTCTATAATATCTTCCATGCTTAAACCCAACTTTCCCTGCCTAGAGCCCCTGGTTGGGTGCCAAGCCATATTCTGCTGGCCAACAGTACCACTGCTGTGCCCATTGGCAAATTGTTTTGGTACTTGTTGGCCATGCCTGGCGGCGGGGACAGCCTGGAGTTTGGTATTCACCCACATGTGAGGACTACCATCCTGCTTGTCCTAGGAGAAAGCGCAATTATTTACCTGTAACAGGTGTTCTCCTAGGATAGCAGGATGTTTGTCCTCAGGAATCCCGCCCGCCACCCTGCATAGTTGGGTTCTCCTTCTGTTTTGTTTTATTTTTTCGCTCGTATGTTTTTATTTTTTTATCTGTTATGAGACTGAAGGGGGATCTCACGTGGACGCATGGATAGTGGCATGCTGGGCATGCTCCATGTTTTGGTCAATGCTTCCAGAAACTTTGACAAAAGGTTTCTGTGCCAGCCTCCATCCTGCTGTCCTAGGAGAACACCGGTTACAGGTAAGCAACTGTGCTTTCTCCTTGTGATGGGCGTTTAGTCAGGAATTGATTGATCTCAAATGGGATGCCCCGGAGGCAAGTTTTAAAGGGAGTTGGACGTTGAAAGGCCTGTACCTACTGGATTTGGCTATGAGAGTGTTTGCGGTTTCCCAAACTGGCCGTATGTGCTGTCTCTAAGCAGATAACTATCCCTGTGGAGGGAGGAGCAGCCCTGAAGGATGTGCATGATAGGAGGATTGAGGCTTTCCTTAAGCCTTTGAGGTAGTGGCATTGAATTTACAGATTGCTTCCTGTGGCACGATCTTGTCTGCTTCTCTCTCTCAAGGTTGATTCTGGAGGAAATTCGAGTGGTTATGGAGCTCGCTGCCCATTTTTAGCAGATGCAGGCTGTGATTTGGTCCGTACCTCGGTCAGAGGAGTGGCTTCGGTAATGGCGGCCAGGCATCCGCTCTAGTTGCAAAATTGGTCAGCTGATGTAGCCTCCAAAGCTAATCTCACAAAGATACCCTTTAAAGGCTTGCTGCCGTTTGGGAGCGAGTTGGAGAAACTGGCCAGTAAGTGGAGCATATCTCCGGTTCCTTGGTTGCCAGACGATAAGAAGCAATTGCAAAGCCCCTTGGCATGAGGGGTCGTCTCTGGGGTTACAAGTGGTTTCATTCCTAAAGAGAGTCGACCTTTCAGAGGACTCGGCCTTTTGGTAGGTCTGAGTCCTTTCGTCTCAGACAGCCTAAGAGAGGAGCAGGCTTGGGTGGCTGACCTTCCTGAGCTTCCCAATGAAGGTTTGCCGACCCACCTTCGGGAACAAGAGATAGGGTCCCGCCTCTCTTATAAGAGGTGGATTGAGATCACATCAGACCAGTGGGTCCTCCAGGTGTGAATCAAGGATATGCACTGGAATTTCGCAGTATTCCTCGAAGTGATCATGGTGTCCCCTTGCCACTCCCCGCAGAAGAAGCAGACAGTTTATGCTTCAGAGACTCCTCAGGCCGAGGGCTGTGGTTCCGTTACCCACGTCTCAAGAAAGTATGGGGCGATATTCCATTTATTTTGTTGTGCCCAAAAAGGAGGGTTCCTTTCGTTCCATCCTGGATCTCAAAAGGGTAAACAGTCATTTGAAGGTGACTCATTTTCACATAGAAGCCTTAAGCTTCTTGATAATGGAAGTGCAGTCGGAATTTCTGACCTCCCTGAGTATGTCTGAGGCCTACCTTCATATTCTCATCCGTTTGGAACACTGTTTTCTACATTTTGTAGTGTGGGGCGCCATTATCAGTTTTGGGCATTGCCCTTTGGTCTAGCCACCACTCCGCAGAACATTTTTCAAGGTTATGGTGGTAGTAGCGGTGGTCTTGAGAAGATATGGGATCCTGGTGCATCCATAAATGGATGACTGGCTGATTTGTGCCAAGTCTCAGGAAGAGAGCCGCCTGGTGTCACACAAAGTGATCTCCTTGTTGCAGGAGCTTGGTTGAGTGGTGAATCTGGCCAAGAGCAGTCTTCACCCATCCCAGTTGGAGTATCTGGTGATTTCGGTTCAACACTGGGCAATCAGAAATTGATGACTCAGGTGCGTCAGTTGGTGAACTCTATATGCCAGACGGTGTGGTCCTATCTACAGGTGCTCGGCTTGATGGCGGCAACCCTGGAAGTGGCTGTTGGCAAGGGCGCATATGCATCATATTCAGTGCTCTTTACTGTCTCGTTGGAACTTGCAGTCTCAGGACTATTCAGTTTGTCTCCACTTGCCGATGGAAATCTGCTCTCACCTCCAATGGTTTATTATTTATTTATTTTATTTAATATTTTGTTATACCGACTTTCATGACTAGAATCACATCAACCCGGTTTACAATTAACAATGTGTGTAAGGTAGAGAGTAACATAGTAATCAATATTCCCAATTCAAACTTCAAATACAGTAAACAATATTATGGATGTGAGAAAGTTACAATAAAACAGGGAAAATTAACTAGGATCTGGAAAGGGGGAGAAACTGAAACAAATATTTACATTTCAGCCAATTGCATCAATTAATATAGTTGTGTAGCAAAAATGAATATATATGATAAAGTTGTGAAGGACGATAATATGGTGCTGTGTATGAGTGGGAAGTTGGTGGATTCTTATTTCAATCCAATTTTTGAATACGAGTTTATGCTGATGGGTGGAGGTTTTAATCAAGGCCTGGGAATGCTTTTTTAAAAAGCCAAGTTTTTAGTCTTTTCCTAAATGTTAGAGTGCATGGTTCTTGTCTCAAGTCAGGTGGGATAGAGTTCCATAGAGTTGGACCTGCTGAGGAGAAAGCTCTGAGACTGAAGGATTTATGTTGGTAGGTTTTGGCATGTGGAACCTGAAGTGATTCTTTGTAGTATTCCCTGATGGGTCTGGCGGATGTGTGGATACAGGAGGCTTATCTGAGCCAGGGAATTTCCATGTCCTCCCCAACTGGATTGTGCTCATGACAGATGTGAGTGTCCAGGGTTGGGGGTCTCACTCTCAGGAGCTGGCAGTCCAAGGGTTTTGGAATGCTGAAGAGTCCCACTGGAACATCAATCGCCTGGAAGCACGGATAGTCTGCTTGGCATGTTGCAGTTCAGCCACAGACTGCAGGATCAAATGGTCCAAGTGATGTCAGGCAGCACAATGACTGTGGTCTACATCAGTCACCAGGGAAGAACAAAGACCCAGCAGCTGTCATTGGAAATAGATCAGCTTATGGAATGGGCAGAAGGGCATCTGCAGATGATTTCGGCCTCTCATATTGCAGGAAAAGACAACGTAAGAGTGGACTTTCTCAGCAGAGAGAGTCTAGTCCCAGGAGAATGGGGGGTGTTCGCTGAGGCATTTCAGCTGATTGTGGATTGCTGGAGCCTTTTCCCAATACGAAAATTCCTCAATTTTATAGTCGCAGGAGAGATCCGTGGTCCCTGGGCATAGGTGCTCTCATACAGGTCTGGCCGGAAGTCAGATTGCTTTACGCCTTTCCTCCGTGGCCATTGCTGGGCAGAATGATTCGCAAAATTGAAGGCCATGGGGGCTAGTACTCCCAGTGGTGCCAGACTGGCCCAGGCGTCCGTGGTATGCAGATTTGCAAAGACTCCTGGTGGAGACCCCTCTTTGGATTCCGCCGCACCCGGATCTATTACAGTAAAGTCAGATTTTCATGAGGATCAGACTCTGTTCTATCTTATGGTTTGGCCCTTGAGAGGGCTTGCCTGTTAAAGTGTGGGTATTCTTCCCAGGGATTTCCACCTTATTCCACGCTCAGAAGTGTGCCACTTCCTTAGCCTATGTGTGGATTTGGAGAGTATTTGAGGCCTGGTGTGAGGAACGTGGTGTTCTTCCTTGTTCAATTAAGATCCTGCTCATTCTGGATTTTTTGTAGGATGGGTTGAATAAAGGATTAGCCCTTAATTCCTTGAAGGTGCAGGTTGTGGTTCTTGCCGGTTTCAGGGGTCTGGTTATATGGTGGTTCCTTGTCGTAGTCTCAACCCGATGTCCGTTTTTTGAAGGGAGTGAAGCATCTTAGGCCTCCCTTAAGGTTGCTGGTTTCCTTGTGGAGTCTTAACTTGGTGCTGGATTTCTTGGCGGGCCCTAAGTTCCGACCACTGCGCAGCCTTTCCTTACGGTTGTTGACCTTGAAGACAGTGTTCCTGGTGGCTATATGTTCTGCGCATCGAATTTCTGAGCTGCAGGCCTTGTCTTGCCGGGAGCCATTCCTTCGGGTGACTCCAGGGGCATTACAGCTGCATACTGTTCCATCTTTAATGTCCAAAGTGGTGTCTGAGTTTCATTTGAATCAGTCCATTTCCTTCCTGTTAAGGTCAGGGATGTGGAGGAATATCGCCTCTTGCGCTACATGGATGTCAAGAGACTTGTGTGGTATCTAAAGGTTTCTGAACCTTTCCAGAAGACTGATCACCTGGTTGTCCTCCATGGTGGGAGTAAACAGGGTGCTCCAGCTTCGCGGACTATCATAGCACGAGGGATTAAGAAGGTGGTCATGGCCGCATATGTAGATGCTGAGAAGCAGTTGCCTACTCATGTTCAGGCTCGTTCCACTAGTTCTCAGGCAGTGTCATGGGCAGAGGTTAGATTGTTTCTCCCGTCATTATCTGCCGAGTTGTGACGCGGTCCTCTTTACACACTTTTTTTTTTTTTCTCCAGGATTTATCTTTTGGATGTGCAGGCTCGGGAGGAGACAGCCTTTGCACGTGTGGTGTTGGCTCCACACGTGCTCCACCCTGCTCAGGAGTAGATTGGGTACATCCTACTGGTCCTGAGTCCATCTGTCTACATGCTAGGAAATGGGGAAATTACTTACCTGATAATTTTGTTTTCCTTATTGTAGACACATGGACTTAGCTTCCTGCCCTCGGTTGCTGCTTGTGTGTCAGTCTTATTGTGGGGCTCTAGGTTCCAAGGGATTACTGGTAAGTGTTCGTTCAGTCCCTAGATTGGGGTACCTAGATTTTACGTGAGTTTAGTGTTTCTTGTTGGTTGAGTACAGTTATGGTTGACAGTTTTTAATCAGGTTTTTTGCTAGTCTGTCCACAGTTGCTTTTAAAGAGAGTACTGGCAGGCTAGGGTCACTGCAGGAGTATATATACTGTGATGTCAGCTTGCTCTGTCTCCATCTGCTGGCAGGGGAGCATAATCCACTGTCCTGAGTTCCTGTCTACACTAAGGAAAATGAAATTATCAGGTAAGTAATTTCTCCATCGTATCTTTGTTCCCAATCTTTTTGGGTCATCGTCTTCTATGACAAAGTAGCTGTGTGAATGTTCTAATTTCTTTGGCAGAACTACTTTGATTATTAGTATGTACTTCTGTTTTAATATACGAAAGACCTATGAATGCACAATTATCTGGGCCCATAAATAAATAATGTTAATCTAATATCCACCATGTCTTTCCATGAGGTTGGGTCACAGGCTGCAGTCTCTATAGGGAGTCAGTTTTTGGCTGCTTTTTCAAGTTTGGTGTGTATTGGCTTGCAATCATGCCATATTGCTTTTTGTTGTTGGGTTACTCTCAATTGAAAATGCTCTGTATAATACTTATGGACTGCTACAGAAAGAAGCGCGGGAGAGCCGGCGAGCGCCCGCTCTCCCGACGCGCGCACAGGCCAGTGTCCTGGGCGAGCGATTCAGTATCAGTCCCCGGTAAAAGGAGGCGCTAGGGACACTAGCGCGTCCCTAGCGCCTTCTTTTTGACAGAAGCGGCAGCTGTCAGCGGGATTGACAGCAGACGCTCAATTTTACCGGTGTCTGTTCTTGAACCCGCTGACAGCCACGGGTTTGGAAAACGGACGCCGGCTAATTTGAGCGTCCATCTTCCAACCCATGGGCAGATTTTTAATTTTTTCTTTTAATTTTGGGGCCCCCGACTTAATATCGCTATGATATTAAGTCGGAGGGTGTACAGAAAAGCAGTTTTTTCTGCTTTTCTGTACACTTTCCCAGTGCTGGCCGAAATTAAAATGTGCGGTTTCACTGCACATTTTGCTTTTTGTATTGCGCGGGATTGACTAATAGGCCCATCAACATGATTTGCATGTTGCGGGCGCTATTAGTTTCGGGGGGGTGTTGGCCGTGCGTTTTCGACGCGCTATTACCCCTTACTGTATAAGAGGTAAAAATAGCATGTCGAAAATCCGCAGGCTAACAGTGCGCTCCACTGGAGCACACTTTATTGTATCGCCCGTTAGATTGGTAATAAGATTGTCCCTTCTGGAAAGGAAGCTGAAACCACTTGGCAAGCTACTGTTGCTGTCGCATGGCAGTGCATAAGGTTGCTTACAGGTTGTACAAACTACGGCTGTGCGTTTGATTTTTGATCTTTCATGAGCGATGTCACCCACATATTGGACTTTTCATCCTGCTTGTCCATGGAGAATCACTGGAATTCCTTACCTTGGGTGACTGTGATTTTGTATTTTTGCATCTGTTTATAAAAATTGGTCCTCTTTACATGATTAGTGGAGTACTGCATTGAGAAGATGGGACTTCCAGTGTTACTGCAGACTTGAAACTCCATCCATTGTATAAGAAGCCCAGGTGCCAGTATTGTACTGCAAATGTAAAACGGAAGGAAGAATTTTTTAAAACACAGTTTTCCAAAATCATAACTTCCGTGGTAAATTATTCTAGTGTCCCTTTTATAGTGACATATCCATTGTGGTCCCCCAGATTCTGCACTGTAATGGTGAAAAGCTACATTCATGCCACTGAATTTTTTTGTATATGACCAAATTAGTAACAAACTCATTACCAGCGTTAATTGCTGAATAGAAATGCTTTTCCAAGTGACAGTTATTGTGATGAGAGAATAACTTTCATTTTGTCACCAGCATTTTAAAGCACATTTGCAAAGGTGTAAAAATATTCTAAGTTTGGCTTTTATGTGCCAAATGAGATGCAAAAGATATTCTAAAAAGTTACAGATAGCTCCATTAATATTTTACCTTGCATATATGTATTTAACAAATAGAAGTGCAGTTCATTTAATAAACTGTTTTGTTCATTTTTTTGTCCAGTGTAAAAATTTAATTTTTCAAGTTTTACTGAAATTGTTTTCTTATGTAGGAACGGATGAGTCTCCAGAGCCGCTGCCAATTCCCACATTCTTGCTGGGATACGATTATGACTTCCTGGTGCTCTCGCCGTTTGCCTTGCCATACTGGGAGAGGCTTATGCTGGAACCCTATGGATCCCAACGAGACATTGCTTATGTGGTGGTATGTCCTGAGAATGAGGCCCTGCTGAATGCAGCAAAAAACTTCTTCAGAGACCTCACTGCAATATATGAGGTAAGGTTTTCAACAGGCCCCAGAGATTCCCTTTAATTTAATTACAAAGTATGCCTTCTGTTCAGGCAATGGAAGGGTAAAATGGAAAATTGTTCTTATCTGCTAATTTTTTGTTCCTGGAATACCACAGATTAGTCCAGACAAGTGGGTTTGGCATCCCTATCAGCAGATGGAGGCAGAGAATAAAAATCTTTTCAGGCACTGCTACATAACCGGGAGTGCCACTTGCAGTCCCTCAATATTGATCTGTACCCAAGCCAAGATCTTTACTCTGATAATCAACTAACACCCCCAACTAGGGTGAGCAGAAAAAAAAACAGTTGGAGCCCCTTAACCTGGAGCCCCATACACAAGAGAGAAATTAAATCCTTCAACATATATACAAAACATCTAAAGAGCAGCACAATAGCAACAAAGGTTTTTCATACTCTGAGATGAGCTTGTGGACTGATCTGTGGTATTCCAGGAACGAAAATTAGCAGGTAAGAACCAATTTTCCTTTCCTGTTCATATGCCAGATCAGTCCAGGCAAGTGGGATGTACCCAAGCTCCCTTACAGTGGGTGGGCACTCAAAAGACCTGCACGTAACACACTTTCCCCAAACATAGCCTCCTCAGATGCCTGAACATCCAATTGGTAATGTTTGGCAAAAGTGTGCAGGGAAGACAATGTCACTGCCTGACAGATTTCCTGTGTTGATATCAGCTGACACTCCGCCCAGGAGGCTGCCTGTGCCCTAGTAGAATGCGCCCGCAGCTCCTCTGGAACCATTCAAACCTTATAGAAATAAGCTAAAAAGATTGTTTCCTTCAACCAGCGAGCAATGGTAGCTTTAGAAGCCTCGTTTCCCTTCGTCGCTCCATTGAACAAGAAAAAACAGATCTGACTACCGAAAACTTAGTGAACTTAAGATAATGTTACAGCGTCTGGTGAATATCCAGTAAGTGGAGCTCTTTGGCATGCAACGTATTTACCCCCAGGTGAGGGAATGCCGGAAGTTCCACAGTCTGGTTTAGATGGAAAGAAGATACGACCAACAAAAAGGAACAGACAGTATGCAAGAAAACCCATCATCCGTAATCTGAGGAAAAGGATCCCTACGTGACAAGGTTTGAAGCTCTGAAATCCACCTAGCTGAACAGATTGCTACCAGGAAGACTGTCTTCAGGGTGAGATCCTTCAGATGCCCATCTTAATGGCTCAAAGGGGAAGCCACATAGAACCTGAAGTACCAGATTAAGGTTCCATGATGGACACATCTACGGACCAGCGGATGCAAATGTTTCACTTCCTTAAGAAAACGAACGACCAGATGGAAAGCAAAGGACATCCCTTGAAACTTGCCTCAAAGACACCCTAAGGCTGCTACCTGTACTTGGAACGAATTATAAGCCAAACCCTTTGCCAAGACCCACTTTAAGGGCTCTAGGTCGTCTTCCACATACTATGACTCAAACACACGATATATGCCAAAGAGGAGGTAGCCGGTTTCCTAGCCTGAAGCAAAATGGCATTTACCGACTCCACTTACCTTTTAGGTGTAATCACTGCCTTTCAAAAGCCAAACCATGAGACAAAAGTGATGCTCCTGATCCGAAAAGATGGGTCCTTGTCACAGCAACCCCTGCAGGTAAGCCAATCGGACAGGACCATCTATCGCTAGATGAAATAGGTCCACAAACCGCACTACTAGAATCACCTGACCGGTTTGCTGCTCTTCATGATGCAACACGTGTCCTATGAGGGGCCATGGGGGAAACACATACAGAAGAAGCCTTGTTGGCCAAGGCTGGACTAAACCATGGATCCCCCTCAGACCCGACCTCCTTTCTGCGACTGAAGAACTGCTGTGACTTGGCATTCCCTCGATGCCTTGAGATCTAGGTGGGAACTATTCCACCTATACTGGAGGAGGGCAAAGGCCTCTGCTGACAACTCCCACTCCCTCAGATCTAGCTGCTACCTGCTTAGGTAATCCACCTGGATATTGACCATTCCGGTCACGTGAGATGCTGCTAAGCCTACTAGATCTCTCGCCAGCTATGCAAATAGCTCCTAGGCTTCCTGAGCCACCTGACTCCTCTTTGTCCCCTCCTTGATTGATTATAGGCCACTGTCACATTGTCCAAGAATACGCACACCATCCGCCCTAGAATCTGCGGCAAAAAGGCCAATAGGGCCCTGCAAACTACCCTCACTTGAAAAATGGTTGGTTGTCCAGGACGCCTTGTTGAGTACTGACCTTGGGCTGTCCGTCCTTGACAAACAGCCTCCCAACTCTTGAGGATGGCATCCGTAGTAACTACCACTCAATCCGGAATCTCTAGTTTTACTCCGCTCTCCAGTTTAGGTCTGGAGAGCCACTATGAAATACTGGACCTGGAAGTCTCTTGAAGAGGTAAAGGAAGCTAAACCTCCTCCAACAGAGGATTCCAAAAGTGCCCTCTGAAATGGCTGCATGTGAGTAAATGGCCATGGCACCAAATCTAGTGTAGAAGCCATAGAACCCAGGACCTGCAAATAATCCCAGACACTGAAGCACCTGTCCCTGCAACTTCATAATCCTGTCCGAGGTAAGGAACACCTTGCCTACATAGATATCAAACCATGTCCTCATATGCTCCCAATGACTGGGACTGCTGCTGGTGACAATTCGCCAGGTTCACAACCCACCCCAGAGATTGCAACTTCTCTGTGAACAGTTGAATCGAGTGCCGGCTCTCCAGCTCAGACTTCGCCCAGATGAGCCAGTCCAGGTTTGGGTGAACTAGAATCCCGTGACTTCTGAATGACGCCACCACCATTACTTTTGTGAAAGTTTGAGGTGCAGTCTCTAACCTGAAGGGGAGAGCCCGAAACTGAAAATTCTCTCCTATCACCATGATCCGCAGAAACGTCTGATGTTCCATACCTATGGGGATGTGCAAATAAGCTTCCGTCAAGTTCAACTGTGCCAGAAACTCCACTTTGCAAACTGCTGCTATCACCATCCACAGAGTCTTCATGCGAAATTGCAGAATCTGCAATGCCGCATTGAGCTTCTATAGATCAAGAATGGACCAAAAGATGCCTTCCTTCTTGGGAACCACAAAGTACACAGAGTATCTTCTTGTCCCTCTGTTAAGGAACTGGGACAATTGCATCCAGTCATTGCAGCTTCTGTAACGTTTCCCAAACTGCCTATTGTCAGACATGGGAGACACAACGGGACACTACATAGACTTCTCTGATCAGGCGAGAGAATTCTAAAGTGTAGCTGCCTTTTATTACTTCCAGAACCCACTGGTCTGATGTGATCTTGGTCCACTCTTTGTAAAAGAGGGCTAGTCTCTCTCCAATGGCCTCCAAGGAAGAGTGGATCAGCCTGCCTTCATTGGGAGGCCAGAACTGTCCCAGGAAGGTCTACATGCCCCTGAAAGGACTGCTGCCTTCCAGAGTTCTGCTTCTGCATTGGAGCATTCGAATTTCTGCTGGAATGAAATCTCCTCAGATCCTGAAAATGAGATTACAGTGGAAAGGTCTTTTTGCTGACCTTATCCTTGGGCAACGTATTGCCCTTTGACTCCCCCCATAAGCTTCATTAACTGTTCCAGATATTCTCCGAACAGCAGTTTTCCTTTGAAAGGGTGATTTCAAAGTTGCGACTTAGACATCTGCTGACCAAGTACGCAACCACAGAAGTCTCTGGGATGCCACTGCAGAGACTATGTTCCTGGCAGACAACCTGACCATGTCAAACAATGCATCCACCACAAGAGCCGCCACTGCAGAGACTATGTTCCTGGCAGACAACCTGACCATGTCAAACAACGCATCCACCACAAGAGCCACCCCTGCTTCCAGTTGAACTGCGTGCTTGGCATCGGCTGCAGTCATTGCAAGGACCGATATCTTTTTCCTGCGTGTCTTGCACTCAGTGTAAATGTGCCCACTGCATTAGACCACTCGAAGGCTCAAGGTTGAGACTTCAAACATCCTTTTAAACTGAATCTCCAATCTCAGATCCTGAACATCCTTCAATGCAATGGACCCTGCCACAGGATGGTCATTGTCTTGGTAACCACCGACACCGCCACATCCACCTTAGGAAACCATAAGAGCTCCAAGGTCTTTTCCAGCAAGGGATACAACTTAGCCATCGCCCTGGCTACCTTTAGGCCTGATTATGGAGTATCCCATTCCCAGACAACCAACCTTTTCATCACCTTTGGTAAAGGGAAAGTCTTTGGTAATCCATGCAGTATATCCAGGACTGGGGTCCCACCCCTTCATTGTCAGAATTCTCTTGTGCCATCTTGATTCCCAGCTTGTGCAAAACATGGGGAAGAAGACGATACGGTTCCTCCTTCTGGATCCTAGGATCATCTCCTTCTATAATGGGCACCTCTTCATGATCCAACATATCCTTATCTACATCAGGCATGCTGTCCTTTGACACAGTGACCGGGTGGTCCAGATTACCCTTTGGGTCATCCCTTGGATCCTCCTGTAAGAGTCCGAGCCATCTAAATCCTCCAAGGTTTCCTCCTCTCCCTATGGCCAGGCAAGTCCCAGGAGTGGAGAAGCCCCCTGAACCTTGCTGCTTTAGCCAGTCTAGGCTCCTCAGTCAGTTGTGGTGACTAATGGGAAGATGGACATTTGCTCCCCACTCCCCTTTTTGCCAGATAGGCCTTTTGGAGCAGATCATGTCCTCATCCAGCTCCCCGACTGCTTCCCGGTCCTCCCCTGAGGAAAAACCCGCAGGAGATATCGGAGGAAGGGAGTCCTTGTGCTCCCTTGCAACTGTCTGCTTCTTGCCACATGGACTCAAGATGGCCTAAGGTGGTGATGGATTTCCATCTTAATCTGTCAGTCGTCCTGCCAGTATTCTTTCCAAGGCCCCATTCACACCAAGGCGAATGAACACTGTACAATTTGGACTGCAAGCGAGCCTTAGCCTTCCATTTGGAGCGGACAGAAGCCCTTAGACAGTGCACCCAACTTTTTATTTTTTGATAAGAATAGGTTGGGCGTTGCCTTTGCCAAACAGAACACATCCAGTTGTCTAGCAGATTGCATCTCCTTCTGTTATACCCAGGTGGGACTGCACCTTTTGGGGTCACGTCAAAGCTCATTCTGTCAAAGCCATGGCAGCGTTGGTGGCCCACTTGCAAGCAGGTCCCATGGAAGAGATCTACAAGGCTGTGACATGGAGTTCTCTCCACACATCCATATCTCATTACTGTCTGGATGGGGATGGCCAGTGCAACAGTAGGTTCGACCAATGTGTTCTTCGGAACCTGTTTGAGGTGTAACATATAGAAACATAGAAGTGACAGCAGAAGACCACCAAATGGCCCATCCAGTCTGCCCAGCAAGCTTCACACCTATTTGTTTTCATACTTATCTGTTACTCTGACCACTGAGGTCAGGGCCCTTATTGGTAACTTTTTGGTTCCAATTCCCTTCCACCCCCACCATCGATGCAGACAGCAGTGCTGGAGCTGCATCTAAGTGAAGTATCTAGCTAATTGGTTTGGGGTAGTAACCGCCGTAATAAGCAAGCTACTCCCGTTTGTTTACCCTGCTTGTGTAATTCAGTCCTTGTTGGTTGTCTGAATATAAATCCTCTTTACTTCATTCTCCCCCCCCCCCCCCCCCTGTTGTTGAAGCAGTGAGCTGCGCTGGATATGTATTCCAAGTGAAGTATCATGCTTAGTTGATTCGGGGTAGTAGCCGCCGTAACAAGCAAGCTACACCCATGCTTATTTGTTTACCCAGACTATGTAATTAATTCCTTGTTGGTTGATGCTGAATATAAATCATCTTTTCTTCATTTTCCCTGCCGTTGAAGCAGAGAGCTATGCTGGATGTGCATTGAAAGTGAAGTATCAGGCTTATTTGGTTTGGGGTAGTTACCGCTGTAACAAGCAAGCTACTCCACTGCTTTTTTGTGGATGCAAATCCTTTTTTCCACATTTCCTCTTGCCGTTGAAGCATAGAGCAATGTTGGAGTCGCATTAACTGTGTGTATGTTATTGAATAAGGATATTAATTTCTAGGTAGTAGCTGTCATTCCCGCAAGCAAGCCACCCCCTTGCCTCATCTCTTCATTCACATCCTCTAGACCAGAGCTTTCCAAAGTGTGTGTCGCAACACTTTAGTGTGTCGCCTGAGGTGTGCCGGTGTGTCGCGCAAGCCTGGTGCACGTGACACACCGGAAAGCGGGAACCAATGCAGCCGCCGGTGGACCTCATCCCACTGGCGGCTGAGCAGTGAAGTTTCGCTGGGCTGGGCTGTGTGCCGGAGACACACAGCATGAAGATCGGCAGGGCCATGGTGGAGCTCACGTCACCACGGCTCGAAGAAAAAGGTCACGCAGGTGGTGCTCCTCCTTCCTGTCCACGCGGCCCCGGAAGAAAAATGTTGCCGGAGCCGCACGGGCAGGAAGGAGGTGGAGCATCAGCCACGTGCAGAAGAGGAGCAGCGGGCTGAGAGGAGGAGGAGGCCCGGTAGCAGGGTCCCCACCGTGGATCGGCCCGCGAAGAAGAGGGACGCCACTGCCGTGGATCGGCCCACGAAGAAGAGGGACACCACTGCCGTGGATCGGCCCACGAAGAAGAGGGACGCCACTGCCGCGGATCGGCCCGCGAAGAAGAGGGATGCCGCTGCCGCAGATCGGCCAGCGAAGAAGAGGGACGCCGCTGCCGCGGATCGGCCCACGAAGAACAGGGCCGCTGCAGAGCCCATCCTGCAGTGACCCGTGAAGAGGAGCCCAGAGGTAAGAGAGAGGCTGAGGGCCCGTAGAGTGCGTGTATGAGATGAGTTGAGAGATTGTGTGCGTGTATGAGATGAGTTGAGAGATTGTGTGCGGGAGTGAGGACCTGAATGTTTGCAGAGACAGCATGTGAGAGCCTGTGTGTGTGTGAGAGAGACAGCATGTGCCAGTGAGAGCCTGTGTGTATGAATGATTGTATGAGAGAGAGCATGTGACAGTGAGAGTCTGTGCTTGAGCAAGACAGCATGTGGGAGAGAGAGAGCCTGGGTGTGAGTCAGACAGCATGTGCAAGAGAGAGACTGTGTATGAATGATTGTATGAGAGAGCATGTGAGAGCCTGTGTGTGTGTGTATGTGTGAGAGAGAAAGCATGTGAGAATGAGAACCTGACTGTATGTTTGAGGGGAGAAGATAGATGCAGAGAAAAGAAATAGAAAAAAAAGACAATATGAAAGGAATTGGCAAAAAAAATAAGAAAGGAAAGGTGGAACAAAAAAGCCTGTGACCAACCGATAGAAAACTAAGATCAGACCGCAAAGGTAAAAAAAAATAATTACTTTTTACTGATTGGCACATGTAATTTTTGGTAATGTGCAAAAGTAGCATTTTCTCTATGCGGATCTCACAATGTACGAGATCAACATGGAGGAAGTGGAAACCCACGGGGCCTACACAGAGGAGGCAACAGAATGGGCTTCAGTGCCAATAGCAGCAATCAGCACCTCCCAAATAGCCATGCGGCATCAGTGACAGTGACAGTGGCAGCAGAGGAATGAGAGAGGTTCTTGAGGTTGCTGGCAAAAGAAAGAGAGGGGGTCTGCCTTTAGTGTGCATGTGAATGAATGGGAGTCTGCCTGGGGGTGTATGTGTGTGAATGCATGGGTACCTGCCTGAGGGTGTGTCTGTATGAGAATGTATGGGTGTCTTCCTGGGGTTTGTATGTGTGAGAATAGGTGCCTGCCTGTGTGTGGTGTATGTGTGTGTGAGAATGAATTGGTGCCTGCCTGGGGGTCTGTGTGTGTGAGAATGAATTGGTGCCTGCCTGGGGGTCTGTGTGTGTGAGAATGAATGTGTGCATGCCTGGGGGATGGTGAGGGAGTGGTGTGAAAATGAATGGGAGCCTGCCTGGGGGTCAGTTTCAGTGTGTGAGAGTGACTGGGAGCTTGCCTGGGTGTGTGTTTGTGTGAGAGTGATTGGGAACTTGCCTGGGTGTGTGTGTTTGTGTGTATGTGAGGGAGCCAGAGAGAGTGAGAGCATGAGTGTGTATGAGAAAATCCAGGGGAGTAAGTTTGTTTGGGGGGTGTGTGTGGAGGGGGAGAGAGTGTCTTAGAGCCTGAGAGTGTGTCAGTGTCTGCGAGAGCGAGAAGTTATGGTGGGTATAAGAGCATGAATATGTATGTATGTGTGAGAGAGAATGGACATGTGAGTATGTGTGAGA
Source organism: Rhinatrema bivittatum (assembly GCF_901001135.1). Lineage (NCBI taxonomy): Eukaryota > Metazoa > Chordata > Amphibia > Gymnophiona > Rhinatrematidae > Rhinatrema > Rhinatrema bivittatum. The sequence continues at coordinate 175,785,058 of NC_042622.1, forward strand.
GAGAGAGGATAACCTCCTAATCCTTGACAATATCAGGGTGACTGGAAATCAAGAGCTCCCACGTATGGACAGCAGGGGCTTTTTAAAATCCTTATTAGTTTTAATTATTGGGTGTTATTTGATATATGTGCTGTTTTTAAATATTTTATTGGTATTTGGGAAATTGTAAAAAATGTATATGATTTTAATTAATAGAAATTCTATTTATCAGTAGTTTTAAAATATTCTTTTATTAGTATGGTTTTACTATTATAACTGATGCTTTATGTTTCTTGATTTTATTTGTTTTATGAGGAATGGTGGTTCTGTTTTTCCATTGTTAATACACAGTCTGGCTTCTTGGGGTTTCCTTGTCAGTTCTTGTCAAATTTGTGCTTCTTTATTCTGTATTTGGTGAGGGTCTGTCTCTGCTCTGTGTGTGTAACCATGATGAGAGATTCTGCTAGCATAGGGATCTATAGCAATCGGGTTTGTTTTGTTTCCTCAGTAGGTGGTGTATTGGTATTCTAGGACCCAGTGTAATATTTACCCTTGCTTATTCACAGGTAGGGTTATTGTTTGAGTCCTTGGTGTTATTACTGTTGTGTTACAATGGGATTGCAGTATAGATTTTGAGTGTCTTTTTTGCGAGGTTTTGTGTTAGTTCACAATGTGCCTGGCAGTGGAAGGTGTTTGTGCTGCTGTTACTGTGAGGTGACACCAGAATTTGAAAATATCTTTTAGTATGATGAGCTGTAAGGGAAACATCCAAGCTCCATTGTTTGGGGGAATTTCAGTGGATGCACAGAGTTACAGAACTGGAGGTGCAGGATTTATATTGACATTCTGTCCCTTCCTATAAATTCCAGTCTTCACTCTCATAGCCATATAGAATTAGTTGAATGAGGCTATCAAATAATTTTATAGTGTGAAACTGGCCAGTTTTTTTAAATTACCCAGAAGAGCCTTTGGACTTTCTTTTAACACCAAATATTCAAAATCTGTGTTCATCCCATCAAGCTCATATATCTCATTAAAGAGGTAAATTGAATAACACAATAACTTTGTTTTATTATTGTTATTCATAAATTAGAACAATAACATTAATCTTGGAATATTATATATTTTTAATATAAATGAGAGGTTTTCACAAGATAGGTTGTGTCGTGAAACATTTTATTATGTATATATTTAAGGAAACATACATAAATTGTCGAAATACATTTAGTTTGTTTAACCTTTAACCTCTGGTTTGCTAGTAAACTGAATTACTATGTCCCGAAATTGTTTGTCTAAAAAGTGTGTCACCAACATGAAAAGTTTGGAAAGCTCTGCTCTAGACTTTATGGATCCACAGCGTTTATCCCACGCTCCTTTGAAATCTTTCACAGTTTAGAACCCAACTTTGAAATCCTTCACAGTGTAGAACCCAACTCTCCCACCTAGAGCCTGTTGTTTGGGTTCAGGCTGTCTCTCCCTCTGTTACCAATACCACTGGTGGTGGTGAGCCCATTGGCACTTGGTTAAGTGTCTGTTGGTCTCCCCCCCCCCCCCCTTGCTTTTTTTTTTGTTGGGGAGCAGGCTGTAGTTAGGGATTCACCTATGTATGAGGACTACCATCTTGCTTGTTCTCGGAGAGAGCAGAGTTGCTTATTTTTAAGTTGTTCTTTGAGGTCCTTCACTAGCAGGATGTTAATCCTCACAAAACCCGCCTACCCCACGGAGTTGGGTTTCTCTTGTTTTTTGTTCTAATTATAATTCTATGTTACAAGACTGGAGAGGGACTGCACATGAACGCATGGTATAGGGGATGCTGGTCATGCTCAGTGTGCCAAGTCAACATTCTAGAAACTTTGAAATAAGTTTTCCACCATGGGACTACATCTGATGATGTCACCCATGTGTGAGGACTAGCATCCTGCTGTCCTCTGAGAACATGCTATACTGAGGGATTGCTATACTGAGGGATTGCAGGTGGCTGTCGTGGTTATATAGCAGTGCCTGAAAAGTTTTTATTCTCTGCTTCCTCCTACTGGTAGGGATGCAAAACCCACTTGTCTGGACTGATCTGGGGTATGAACAGGAACAAGCCTTATTTCAGTTGGAGGGTGACCTTATAAACACACAAAGCTGTGGCCACCCCCTCCCAAAACACAACACTTAATATTTATTCATTGTGGACATTTCATTAGTGTAAACAGCTTCTCGTGCTTAAAATTATGACATGCTAATATTTATAATTAAAAAAAATCTTTGTTTATGAAAGCTTTTATAAAATCTAATTTCTACATGCTATTGTGCACCAACATTTATTCTTCAGCAAGTCAGAATATAGATTGTGTATGTATATATATATATATATATATGTAGATATGGATATAGATATGGATATAGATATGGATATAGAGATAGATAAACTCTATCTAACTATTCTTTTTATTACTCGGATTGTTAACGAATCAGGTAGAAAGATTTCATATTCACTTGGGAATTGGATTGAGACTTTGCATTCAAGAAATGTTTTGCTTACTGTTTGATTGTTGGTGCATTTTTTGCAGGTAGCACTTGCAGCCCAATCTACTTTTGGTGCATGTGTACTTGTAAATCTTCACTGCTCAATGCAAGTAGCTTGTAGAGTGGTTTACGCCATCTGCTGGCCAGACACATTCAGATAAATGGAGACGACAGTGCATGCTTGTTCACCAGAAACTGTGAACTAGGCTGAAAAGGTGGTGGATAGGTGCAGATGATTTTCCTTTGAGATTGATTGGAACATTTTAAGTTTATTCCTACAAATACAAGCCATCCTGCTTGGAGGCAAAAGGATGTATAAAAAGACATTGATGTCCTTTTCATCCCTTTCTTACATATGTCCTATACTTTCTGGCATATGTCCTGTACTGAATTCACTTGTCTTGATAGATGAAAATCTGTTTTTGTGATTTTTGCCTTGTCACGGATTTTTTTGTATTGATTCCTAACTTGTGTTCACTTGTCTGTACAGTCTTGTAGACTTGGCCAACATAGACCTATCTCCAGGCTGCTGTCAGATGGCATCATGAGAGTTGGATCTACTGCTGCAAAGAAACTAGTTGATAAGTCTGTCACAGATTGGTTCTCCCAGGCAACCAATGACAACAATGAAGCATTCTCCAAACTCCGACTCTACGCACAAGTTTGCAGATACGACCTTGGTATTGATTTTGATTATATAGCTTATTTTTCAAGGGAATCTCACAGGAAGACTATAGGGGGTAATAAAAATAATTTCACACACTAACCATAGCAATGACTGATAAGTACATTTTTGATCAGAGTACAAAGAAATAGTCATGAAAATGACTGAACTAATTTGTCTTTTTTTTTTTGTTTAGCTTTATTTAATTTTTGCCTTCTGTCTCATAGGTCCTTATCTTGCCTCTCAGCCATTGGACAGTTCTTTACTTGGCCAGCCAAGTCTTGCTTCCCCCATGAACCAGCCAGCTGCCAGCCAACCTCCGGCAGCAGGTAACACTGGGACTGCAAATGCACCATCCCTCTCTGCAGCTGCCACCACTGGCACCATAGCACAGAGTGCCATCTCTTCTACAGTGACTTCAAGCACTTCAACCACCTCATCCTCCTCGAACCTTGGCAGTGGCGTACTGACAGGCAAACCATCGTCATTTCCGCCTTTTGGCAGTATGAACAGTACCTCTGCTGGCTCTGTACCTGGACAAATTAACACAGTCCCGAATGGACAGGGTGGCCAACCGCAGCAACAGCCAACTCTTCAAGCATTGGGCACATCTGGGGAAGCTGGAGCAGCGGCAGTACCTGGACAGCAGCATCCAGAAGTTTCGGAAAGGTGGTAATTTCTTTGTTTGCACTTAAAGCTTTAGAGCTTGATTTAGCAGGATTTTTTTCTGCAAGCATGAAATGGGAGAAATTCCTTGATAAATAGAGTGGAAAAGTAGCACACCCTATAAAAATGTTGCTGCTAGTAATTTTATTATGGGTTTGACAATTGCTTGGTTTTGATTGTTAATATTACTACCCTTAACATAAGGCTTGGGGGTAACCTATAGGGAGCTGCAAATACCACCATAAGAAACTTGCTGGGCAGGCTAGATGGTCCTTTTCTGCTATTAATACTATGTTACTATGTTACATCTGAGAGACCTGGTTACAGCAGTGGGCTACCAACCAGGAAAGCCAGTGTTCAGACCCTGCTGACACTGCTTGTGACCTTGGGGAAGTCACTTCACTCTCCATTGCCTCAGGTACAAATTGTGAGCCCTCTGGGGATAGAGAAATAGAGTACCTGAATGTAATTTGCTTTGAAGTGTCATGAAAGGCAGAATGACAATTAAAAAAACAAAAAAAAAAAACCTCAGACCCCTGCTAGCTTAGATAAAACAGGTACACTATATTTTCTTTCACATTAATCCCAATATCCACTCAGAGAAAATACTAATCATAAATATGGTTCAATATTATTTATTTGTTATTTTAAAAACTAACACACTCAGTTCTGGAATTTGTTGCCAGAGGATGTGGTTAGTGCAGTTAGTGTAGCTGGGTTCAAAAAAGGTTTGGATAAGTTCTTGGAGGAGAAGTCCATTAATGGCTATTAATCAAGTTTACTTAGGGAATAGCCACTGCTATTAATTGCATCAGTGGCATGGGATCTTCTTGGTGTTTGGGTAATTGCCAGGTTCTTGTGGCCTGGTTTGGCCTCTGTTGGAAACAGGATGCTGGGCTCGATGGACCCTTGGTCTGACCCAGCTTGGCATTTGTTTTTATGCTTATCATATTCTGTTCACACACATACAATTATTCTCAATCCCCACTATCATCATTCCTTCCACCTACACTCCTAACTTTCCTCGTTGTCCATCAGTTAGGAGTGTAGTTGGAAGGAATGATGATAGTGGGGATTAAGAATAATTGTTCACATTTGTATACTTTGCACATGTATTGGATTATATGATATGAGAAATTATGTAATTATCTGAAAGAATAGGTTTAGAATGTTGACTTGCTTGAATTTTTAATGTGTGTGAATGGAATATGAGTGTTAGTTTTTAAAATGTATAGATAGATTTATATTGGTTTAACAAATAATATTGAACCATATTTATGATTAGTATTTTCTCTTTGAGCGGATATTGAACTTAGATAAAACAGCATTTGAGCCATGCATGTCTTGGAAAAAGGGGAATTGGACTCAGATGACAACCAACGTGGGCCCAACTTCTAAGGAACTAGGGTATTGATATGCAGACATAAGGGAAAAAGCACAGAACTGCTTCTACAGCCAAGTCCAAAAGCAAAGCATGTCAAGCAGCTCGCTCTGAATTATCAAGAAGGGTGCTCACCCAGTAAAAATGTTACAGTAATTCTTTTTTTATGGATTTGACAGGGCTTGCTTTTGATTATAGATATTACTACCATAATCATAAGGCTTGGTGGTAACCCGCAGGGAGTGGCAGTTACTACCTTTAACAGAAACATAAGGGTGGCCTGCATGGGTGGTAGATATTACCATGGGAGGTTTGCTGGACAGACTGAATGGATCATTTGGTCCTTTTATGCCGACATTACTGTGTTACTCCAACTGAGAATTTGGGAAGGTTAATCTTTTGTTTTTTTTAAATCTTAAGAAATTGTTTTAGTGTATACAAATAGTATTTCCATAGAAATAAGTAATTGTAGTTGTGCTCAGTGTCACAAGCTCATTGAAAGAAATCTTGGCAGTGAATAATTTAGTTGGGATCCTGCTGGCTACTTGTTTGAGATAGGTTCATTGAGCCACTATCCTTTGTTCTGACTTGGCATATCTTTTGTTCTTAGTTTAATTTTAGTTTGTTTTTGATTTCTTGGATAATCTGTTTCTAGATATGAAGATTAAATTTGTCATGTTGAAGAGATTTCCATGCTGTTGGTTTGTGGCAGAAATTGCTGGAGAAAAGAGGCTTGATATAATTTGAATTGGACCAGTGGTACAGGAATATATGTTTGCACTCCAGGATAGTGAGGGAGTGTGAACTTGGGGATAATTATCAAAACTATGAGTTTAATACCAGAGCCTACTGTGCTGAGATTTAACTTCTCTTCTCTTTCTCAACTTTCTTCATGCACTGATGCTTTTTTGTTTTGTTGTGCTTGTTGCTTTGGATTATGTAGACCTGTTGTGAACCAGAGAGAGTGACATGTTTTGGCCAAGTGTCAAGTGACTGTTGTACCCAGCAGGAATGACTGAAAGCATCTGTAGGCATGACCTGCAGGATTTTAGTGTGATAGTTCAGGCTACCTCTGCACTAAATCTGAATGTGAAATCCTATGAAATAGGAATTCATAGGATTTCTTATCCTGTCACGAGGCTTTCTTTAAAACAGCATATGGATGTTCCATTCCCTGACACTTGTGTACAAATAAAAAGGGAGGGGGGACCTGAACCAATAACATAACATTTAAAAATGGTAATATTGCTGGCAAAGTGACATTTGGAGTGAGAAGAAACATTGGTATGTCTTTAAAGCTGTCCACAGTCATTAGCAACTGAGGTCAGCTCCATGAACTCTGACAGAGCTACTGCCATGTTCTGTATTTTGTTACATCCTGGTTATTTGATTCCCTTCCTTCTATTGATATGTTTTCCATTGTTGTCTTGCAGTACAATGGATCGGGATAAAGTTGGAGTCCCTACCGACGGTGATTCCCATGCTGTCACTTACCCACCTGCAATTGTAGTTTATATCGTTGATCCTTTCAACTATGAAAACAAAGATGAAGGCTCAAAGTCGTCCAGTATATGGACTCTTGGGCTTCTTCGCTGCTTTCTGGAGATGCTGCAGATTCTTCCTGTCAATATTAGGAACTCTGTGTCTGTGCAGGTAGGATAGCTCACAAAAAAATAAGGGACGGCTTCATCCAGAATTTGAGTAAGACATGGAATGAAAATCTTAAATTAGGTTTGTTTTCCCCCACATGTTTTCTGTTGATTAAACAAGTTTTTCACTACTGCAGGTATTCATCAGTCATGCTCATCTTGGTTCTGCCTGTGGAAAAGCCTTGCAATTAGATATCTACCACAAAGCCCTCTGGTTCAAGATTGTGGTTCTGGGGCGTTTCACAGAGGGAGGGAGCATAAGCTATTACCTTTGGAATAAACCTGCCCCTAATACTCTTTAAATCTAAATTCTAGGGACCCTCTGCTCAACTGAGGGAGGGAGAACTAGCCTTTTATCTCAGGAGCTCCAAATTCCTTCTCAATTCAGCCTACCAGGCCTGAGTCCACAGCAGCGGGAATTCTTGCCTACCATCTGCTGGAGACAGAGAACACTGGCAGGCTGGTGTCAGGAGGTGTAAGGAGTGACATCAGCAAGTCTGTTGATTTGTCTCAATCTGCTAGATGGCATGCATAACCCACTGGTCTGGCTTGGTCTGATTGAATGAAGAGGAAGTTGTGGCTCTTTTTATATATGAATAGTAATTAGCTGTAGTTTGTTCCTGTGCCAGTTGCTTAATGACAAATTAATGCACAAATTGTCATTTTTTAAACAGATGTCAAAAGTACTGGTTTTCTCTTCAGTTAATTTGTTATATTTCAGATTGTGCCATGTCAGTATCTGTTACAACCTGTAAAGCACGAGGATCGGCAGATCTATACTCAGCATTTAAAATCATTGGCATTCTCAGCGTTTACCCAATGCCGAAGACCACTGCCAGTTTCAACCAATGTAAAAACGCTGACTGGTTTTGGCCCAGGTTTAGCCATTGAAACTGCTCTGAGGAGCTCTGAGGTGAGTATTGCAGTAAACTTTATTCACAGTTAAAAATAAATATGAATAACTTCTAGGTTGGTCAAATTAAAAATCTCAGGAAAGCACTTTTGTTTTGCGGTTCCTTAAATCTGTCAAACAGATTACTGTAAAGATGAGTATAAAATATTGAAACTAAAAATTTAAAAATCTTTGTTCTTGGGCTTCTAGTAAGCTTGTCTTATTCTGATCTTTCTTTTCAGAGACCAGAGTGTATTCGACTGTACTCGCCTCCATTTATATTGGCCCCTGTCAAGGATAAACAGACTGAACTTGGGGAGACATTTGGGGAAGCCAGTCAGAAGTATAATGTACTCTTTGTGGGTTATTGTTTATCTCATGATCAAAGATGGCTTCTGGCATCTTGTACAGACCTCTATGGAGAACTTCTGGAAACTTGCATCATTAATATCGATGTACCAAACAGGTGAGCAGTACAATTTAAATTCCTTGTGATAAACGTAGGGAAGAGTATAGAAAGTGATGGTAGAGAGAGACCATATGACCATATAGCCTGCCCACCCAGTCCAAATGATGTGGCATAAGGAAACTGCATCTCACCATTATCTGGGGCTACATTACATCTCAAGAGCAGGCTGTTAACCTGTTTGTTATTTTATGGAGGAAGGAGAATAATGCAGGCATTCCCCTCCCCCCGCCCACTCTGTTCTAGACCTCCTATATATATAGTAACATATATATAAAACCTGAGAAAACCTGAATCCTATGCAGGAATGGTGATGTAACGTGTATATTGAATGTGCAGTGAAGTTCTTTAATATTACAACATGGCTAGGTTAGGTCTATTCCCAGGACCTAAGTCAGCAAGGTTTTGGTTGATTATTATTGAAAGTTTGCTCCCTTGACTTTAGCACGGTCCAGGCTGTACCCAGTTATCATGATTGTGGCATGGCTCCCTTCTATGCTGGGAATTAAAGTAGGGACCATACAAGGCTAACTAGTTTTTAATTTCAAGACAAAAAGAAGTTAAGAAAATGTTTGCAACAGACAGATTATTGCATAGTAATATACCACTTTAAAACAAGGCAGATGTCATTTTCTTTTTTAGCAAACTAAGTAGGAAACTGAGTTCTTTCATGAGTGGCATTGTGCTGTCTTCTTTTGCTGTTGCTAGAGCTCGCAGGAAAAAAGGCTCAGCTCGCCGATGTGGCCTCCAGAAGCTCTGGGAGTGGTGCTTAGGGCTTGTGCAGATGAGTTCACTACCATGGAGAGTTGTCATTGGCCGGTTAGGAAGAATAGGTCATGGAGAATTAAAAGGTAATCATATTTTTAATTATTGAAGGGAAGCCTTGAGCTTTGGAGTAGCTGTGTTTAAGAAAAACCAAGAAGTGACAAATATAGTTGGACTACTGTTTCTATGAGCTTGATATAACAACTGTATATCTGTGATTATTTATTCTATAACAGCTTTTCCTGAACAGTGACTTGGTAATTAAAATCATCAACTGCTTCTACAAGTTCATTGTTCTGTAGCTGAAGTTTATCAGACTATCCTATACTCTGTTCATGGCTTCACATTTTTAGTAGTGTATATTTCCCTGTACATACCCGGATCAGTCCAGACGATGGGTTATGCCTCCCTTCCAGCAGATGGAGACAGAGAAAAACTTGAGGCGCCCTCTATTAACCTAGTGTGACCTCTGTGTCCCCTCAGTATTTCTCTGTCTCCAGCAGATGAAGGTTGCAGAACCTGCGGTTCCCACTTAAATTTCAAATTGTTAGCAAGGAAAGTTAGGAGGATAATTTTTCCTCTTGCCTTTCACAATAATTGAGTCTTTTGAATGGATCAGGTTTAAAAATAAAAAAAAAAAAAAGAAAAAAATTAAGGTGACACAGAAAAGTGCTCTGGGGCTTTCTTAATTGACTGCTTCCCAACTTGCATTTGTACCTGGTTTTGAGAATAGGGATCTATTTCTCAGGTAGGTCTGGGTACTCTTAATTTTAGTTAATTCTTGCCTAGCTCTAAGGGGTGCACACTGGTGGTCCAGCCTCTCCCCCTGCATAAGACCATCTGACCTGAGAAGCTTCATTCCTCGGGGCTGCGATTGCTGAGAGGTGTTATTCCTCAGCTTTTTTATTGATTAAAAAAAAAAAACAGAAAAAAAGACAAGCTTATTTCGGTCGTTAGGAGCGGAGGCTTAGCTTTGTTTTACCTGCTCCTGTCAGGGGCTGTATTGGGGTTGAAATTTGATTGGCTGTTCAGCTGTCCCCTTCCCCCATGCCGCGTGCAACGCGATGCCCAGCCTGTGGGGAGCGTGGAACGTGGTTCTCCCGCGAGGGCATTTGTACTAGATGCCTCCCCGGTGGGGAAGGCTCATCGAGGGCGGCTGATCGGCCCAGTGCCCGCTCTCAGGCGCGTCTTCACTCAGGAGGATCTGCCCCGTTCCCGCCGAGTGCAGGAATGCGGCCATTTTGAATTCGGGTGCGTCTGCTACAATGCAGCCACAGGACAGCCCAGATGCTGATTTCTCTCCTCCTCCACCCATTTTGACTCCGGTGGACCCCCCAGTCTCGGGGGTGGATTCAGGGTACAATTCTTTTGCTCCTCTGGTGGGGGCCCATCCCCCACCTGTGCCTTTTCAGTGGATTTTATTCTGTTATTGCATAATGCTTACCTTGCCAGCATGACTCAGCAGGATGGATTACCTTCTGGGCCCCCCCTAAGGTAAGCAGATTTGATGGCTCCCAGGACGTTTCTGGGATCCCACCAGGGTCCGTTCGGGTAGTCCCCAGCCCTGTTTTGCCTGACCCATCTCCTATTGATCCGGACCAGGATGGTGCTGTGTCCAGCATGCAAGTAGAGGGGGATGATCCCAGGGTCTTGCGACTTTTTAAGAGGGTTGAGCTGGACCCTCTTATTCCCCATGTGCTAGCGGAATTGGATATAGATGCACCTCAGGACCCACCAGGCACCAATACAGGGGCAACAAATATGATCCCGTTCTAGTGGGACTACGTCCCCCTGCGAAAACATTTCTTTTTCACCCAATACTCCTACAGCTGCTGTCCAGAGAGTGGGATTCTCCTGACTCTAGCCTGTGAGTGGGTCGAGCTATGGATAAGCTCTATCCTCTTCCGGAGGAGTTCTTAGAACTCCCTAAGGTTGCAAAGGTGGACGCGTCTGTGTCTGCGGTCACTAAGAGGACCACCATCCTTGTGACAGGAGGGACAGCTTTGCGCAATCTACAGGAACAAAAACTGGAAGTCCACCTCAAAAGAATCTTTCAAGTGTCAGCCTTGGAAGTCAGAGCAGTGGTATGCAACTCCCTTATGCAAAGAGCAGGTTTGAGATGGGTACAGCAGTTGCTCAGTACCCAGGAGTTGCCACCTGGGGAAGCTGAACAAGCAGAACGCCTGAAAGTGGTGATTGTGCTCTATGATCTCTTATGAGTCCTAGCCAGGTCTGTGGTGTCGGCAGTCTCTGCTAGACGTCTCCTCTGGCTCCATAACTGGTCAGCAGACTCTTCTTCCAAGTCGCAGCTGGGTTCTCTCCCCTTTAAAGTTAAATTGTTGTTTGGTGAGGATTTGGAGCAGATCATCAAATCCCTTGGGGAGAACAAAGTACACAAGCTCCCAGAAGACCGTCCAAGGAATTTCAGGACGTTCCACTCATCTAGGACCCGTTTCAGGGGACAGCAGCATTTTTCTCAGTCGAGGCCTGTTTCCCAGAGGCCTCAGTCTGCCAGGTCTCAAGCCTGGTCACATTCCTTTCGTGGCCGCAGATCCTCTCGAGGGGGCTTGCCACAAGGTTCTGCTTCCAAGTCAACCCAATAAAGGGTCGCTGGCCCACGCCTTGCCGCCCAGTGTCGGGGGACGTCTCTCTCTGTTTTACGAGGAGTGGGTCAAAATAATGTCTGATTGTTGGGATCTGGATATTCTACAGCACGGTTAAGTTTTAGTTTGCTCAGCCCCTAAGAGACAGGTTTCTTTTCTCTCCCTGCAGACCATTGCAGAAGCAGCTAATCATGCGACAGAAGCTCAGCAGACTTCTCGACCTTGGAGGCATTCTCCCGGTACCGCTGAAGGAGCAAGAGGCAGGCCACTTCCGTCTACTTCGTGGTCCCCAAAAAGGACAATGCTTTCAGGCTGATCTTGGATCTCAAAACAGTCAACAGAGCACTCAAAGTTCCACATTTTTGAATGGAAACTCTACGCTCAGTGATACGGCGGTGCGCAGCAGGGAATTCCTGGTGTCCTTAGACCTCTCAGAGGCTTATCTCCAGCATTTCCAATTTCGAGCCCTGCCTTTCGGTCTGGCGACTGCTCCCCGCACCTTCACCAAGGTAATGGTAGTGGTGGCAGCGGTCCTACGGAAGGAGGGAGTCCTGGTTCATCCCTACCTGGATGACTGGCTCATTCGGGCGACGTCCAGGGACCTTTGTAAGCAGTCTGTCGACAAGGTATTGAGCCTCCTAAGCTCTCTCAGATGAGTGGTCAATTTTGCCAAGAGCAGCCTTACTCTTTTGCAGATGCTGGATTTCTTGGGAGCTCATTTCGACACCAGCGTGGGCAAAGTGTCCCTGCACCAGGACCGGGCGCTCAATCTCATTTCCCAGATAAGTTTCCAGCGCCTGCCACTTCCCACAGCGTGGGATTATGTCTAAGTTCTGGGCTCAATGGCATCCACTATAAACTTAGTACCCTGGGCTTTTGCGCATATGCAACCTTTCAGAGGGCGTTGCTCTCCCGTTGGAAACCTGTGTCGCAGAGGTTTCACAGATTCGGGTGTCTCTCTGACCACAATGCCATCCTTTCTCCCGAAGGTGGTGTCAGCTTTTCATCTCAATCAATCAGTCGAGCTACCAGCATTCCAGGAAGAGATATCCAGGGAGCTTAAGCGGTTCGATGTTAAGCACACTTTACTTCGTTACCTGGAGGTCACCAATGATTTACGTTTATTGGACCATCTGTTTGTCTTCTGGAGTGGTCCCAAGAAAGGACGACGCTACTATGAAACTGCAAGGATTCTCGAAAGTTTCGGGTTTTGCATTTGAAAGTTGTGGGCTACAGAAACTCTATTGCCTAAGGACAATATGTATATAGTTCCATAATCAGTTGGGTTTTTGTTTGATCCATTCACCAGTTAGTAGTGTTTTTTTCTGCTTTGATATTCTTAATACTGAAGGGACGCAGAGGGCACACTAGGTTAATAGAGGGTGCCTCCCAAGTTTTTCTCTGTCTCCATCTGCTGGAAGGGAGGCATAACTCACAGTCTGGACTGATCCGTGGTCCTACAGGAACGAAAATTAACAGGTAAGGAATAATTTCCTTTTAGTGATGAAAGCATGCATGATTTGCATGATCTGAAAATTTCCAGTTAAATTCAGAAATTTGAATTTATTCTTATAGCCCACCATATCCACAAAGCTTGGTGGTGTACAGTTTCTAATAAAAACATATCAAAGCATAAATGTTCTTTAACACAGATTGGAGCTGTTTGCTGAGTCGCCGAAACCTGCAGTCACTTAGCAAGAGGCTGAAAGACGTGTGCCGGATGTGTGGAATCTCTGCAGCTGATTCTCCTAGCATTCTCAGTGCTTGTCTAGTGGCTATGGAGCCACAGGGATCTTTTGTAATTATGCCAGGCAAGTTGAAGACACCCCATTCTCTCTAGCATGTGTGCTTTTTGTCTTCATGAAACTGGTTTTGTTCCACGTTGGTACTGTAATACAGATGTTATAAGATATGAGGTTTAGCCCTTACTAATGTCTTATTAGCTGTTGAAAAAGTAGCATTTTGTCTAATGTGCTCTGTTACTAGAATGACAACTCCCCTCAGGCTTTAGCCACATAAGCTCATGTTAAATTTCTTAGTAATTAGTTATGTATTTAACCTGTAATTGCCACTGTGATGAAAGAACTACAGTATTTGTAGTTACTGGTGATGTATAATAGTAAATTCTGATGTTTTGTGCTACCAGGCTGAAATTAACAATAGTTTATATAGATTCCCCATACATACAACCACTGAGGTAGATTTAAAAAGCGTTGCTCGCGCAAAAACAGCCACATACGCAAGTATGTGGGCCGCGCGCGAGCAACACGAATTTCCTAGCGTGTAGCAGATGGACTCAGGACCAGTGGGTATAGTGTACTCCTGATAGCAGTTGGAGAATGATCAGATTTCAATCTGACGTCAGCCCTAGTACATATACCCCTGCAGGAAGTGCAGCTCTTCAGTATTTTCCATCTCCATAGCAGTTCGGGACTCTTTGCACACTAGCACAGCGTTAGAGTAAATTTACAAAGAAAAACCCAAAACAGGAAGAAATCTTACCTCTACAGACGAGCCCCGCTCTCCTGCGGTGACACCCATTGGGTCCCTTCCCCAGTTGGGAATTCCCGAGGTGATTTCCGCGATCCCTTTGAGGTAAGCCTTGGTCCGGCAGGGACCTAGCCCCCGACATCTGGTGAGGCTGAGAGTCAGCGGGTGCCACTTTGAGCGCGGCTGTGAAGGTATTTTCCCTCTCCCTCAGCAGCCGGAGACCGCCCGGAACGAGACCAGGAAGCGCCGAGACAAGGTAAGGTAGAAATCTATTTAAAAGTCTCCGGTCTCCGAAGCTCGAGGAGTCGCACGGGTCGCCAGCTGGGACCAGTGCCACCGGGTTGATCTGCCCTAGCAGGGCTAGACCCCAGTCAGTTCCAAGGGTCCTCCCACGTGGAGACCCTCCGAGGTAGTCGCCATATTGCCCACGTGGTCACCGTCACCATTTTAATCTGTTCTCTGCCCTGTCCGCCGTTCCAACCCGTGCGCACAAATCATTGTGCGCACATCGTCGCGCGCACAAATTCCTTGGGCGCACGTTGTCACACGCACAAGCGACGCGCACAGCCACGCGCTTACTGTACTGGGCACACAACAGCGCGCACACCTCCCTGAGTGCGTACCAATCCTACGCGCACAACTTCGCACCGGAGCGCATAACTGTATTTTATGCGTACAAAGCCATGGCACCACCAGAAAAGAAGCTCAAGGCTCAGAGCCTTTGCCCAGCATGCCACATTAGAGCTGCACAGCAAGAGGAGGCCACGGCCCTGTGTATACAGTGCGAGGAGGCCCTGGGGGATCCAGCCCATGGTCCGCCCCCCCCCCCCCCCCCCCCCAGCCAGTGCCGGTTCCAGCTCCTCAAAGAGTACGCTGGACCTAGCGTCTCCCAGCAGGACCCTCCCTCAAACAGGGCTCCCCAGGGACACAGCACCTCTTAATTTAGACCCAGCATCTATCTCCTGGGTGGAATTCTTCCAAGGCCTGCATACCTTCGTCCACATGTAGCCGGAGCCTCCGATAATACAGCCACAACCTCCACCAGAGGACCTCAACATCCTGGGACCCTCTATGCCCAGGGAAGTGTTCCACTGTCCAGAAGCCCCACCTTCGGGGACACGGACAACTCAGATGAGGAATCAGAAACCCTGGAGGAAGGGGAACTCCCTCCAGGGACAAAGCCCCACTGAACCATGAGGCGCTTCTTCACCAAGGACGAGCTTCCAGACCTGGTCACACACAGCTTGAAAGAGCTTGCTATCCCGGGCACAAGTGCCTCGGGGGAACCTAAGACGAATCCACTGCTAGAGGGACTCTGTCAGACCTCCCGTCATTTCCCACTGTTACAAGCCATCCAGCAGCTAACTGACCTGGAATGGGATGCTCTGGAGACTACGATCAAAGGTGGGCAGGCTCTGGCAGCCATGTACCCCCTGGACCCAGCAGCCAAAGACTTCCTGGCATGTCCGAAAGTGAATGCCATAGTCTTTGCGGTTTCGAAGCGCACTACTATTCCAGCGGAGGGAGGAGCAGCACTCAAAGATACTCAAGACAGACATCTGGAATTCATCCCTCAGTCTTTTGACATCTCCGCTATTTCTCTACAGATCGCGGCCTGCTGTGCCATGGTGACACATGCATGCTTGTCACAGACCAGGAACAACACTCCTGGGGAAGTCCTGGAACCAGCAGTATATCATTCTTCATGGATGCCGCTTCTGATCTGGTGCACACCGCAGCTAGAGGAGTGTCATCAGCCGTGGCAGGCAGAAGACAACTCTGGCTCTGAAGCATCTTCCAAAACGAGACTTACAAGGATGCCCTTCAAGGGAACCCTCCTGTTCAGAAGCGAACTAGAGAAACTAGCCAACAAATGGGGCGAATCCCCACTGCCGTGGCTACCGGAGGACAGGAACAAGAGAAACCAGCGACCCTTCCCCCCGAACTTCCAGGGGCAGAAGATCACAGCGCTTCAACCCATACAGAAGCACATATCAAGTGGCTCGCCTTGCAGGCAGGAGCCAGTCCTTTCAGAACAAGTACAACAAAAGGGGAGCCAGCTCGGGCCCAGGCCCAGTCGCACCCCACAATGAAAATCAGCCGACCCGTCCAAAGGAAAAAGCCATAGGGGGCAGACTTGCCCTATTCTACCAAAGATGGATCGAGATAACTTCGGACAAGTGGGTCCTAGCCATCATTCGAGAGGGATATTACCTGGATTTCCACCACCTCCCTCCGGACAAGTTTGTGGAATCCCCTTGCCACGACCCTTCCAAGAGGATGGCAGTGGAAGCTACACTGACCAGATTGCTAGCCTTAGAGGCTATAACACCGGTGCCTCCACAACAAATAAATACTGGATATTATTCCATCTATTTTATCATTCCCAAGAAAGAGGGAACATTCAGGCCCATCCTGGACCTCAAGTCTGTCAACCGTCACCTGAAGATTCCTCGCTTCCGCATGGAAACCCTACGCTCGGTAATAAGGGCGATACAACCGGGAGAATTCCTTGCATCCCTGGATCTGTTGGAAGCCTACCTACACATTCCGATCCATCAAGAGCATCAGCGTTTTCTACGCTTCACTATCCTGGACTGTCACTACCAGCTCCGGGCACTACTATTCGGGTTAGCCACAGCACCCGGACGTTCACCAAGATCATAGTGGTGGTGGCAGCAACACTGAGGAAGGAAGGAATCCACGTACACCCTTATCTAGACGATTGGCTGATCAGGGCGAAATCCACAGAGGAAAGCCACCAGGCAACCAACAGAGTCAAAACTCTACTGGAGAGCCTTGGGTGGGTGGTCAACACGAACAAGAGATGTCTGCAGCCCTCCCAATCTCTAGAATACATGGGAGTCCGGTTCGACACCAAACAAGACAGTCATCCTGACGCTGGCAAGGAGATCAAAACTTATGACCCAGTTGCGAACCCTGTTGAGCGAGCTTTGCCCCACAGCATGGGACTACCTACAAGTCCTTGGCCTCATGGCATCCACACTGGAAGTAGTGCCATGGGCAAGAGCTCACATGAGACCCCTACAGTGCTCACTACTATCACGATGGAATCCACTGTCCCAGAACTACACCGTACATCTTCAGCTCCCGGACAAAGTTCAGACCCAACTACGATGGTGGTTACAAGAAGGCCATCTGAGCCAAGGAGTGAGACTATCCTCACCAATCTAGATCCTGCTCACCATGGATGCCAGCCTATAGGATGGGGAGCACACTGCCAGGAGCTAACCGCCCAAGGGCAATGGAACAAAGAAGAGTCTGGGTGGAACATCAATCGCCTGGAAGCCCGGGCAGTCAGACTAGCCTGCCTACGGTTCAGTCACAGACTCAGAGACAAATCAGTCAAAGTAATGTCAGACAACGCCACAACAGTGGCCTACATCAGCCGTCAGGGAGGAGCCAGAAGCCAACAGGAATCTTTGGAAATAGACCCCCTAATGGCATGGGCAGAAGCGAATCTTCAAGAGATCGTGGTTGTCCACATTGTGGGGAAAGACAACATCGCTGCAGATTACCTCAGCAGAGAAAGTCTAGATCCAGGAGAATGGAGGCTGTCGACCACAGTAATTCCAACTGATAGGAAACCGTTGGGGAACACCAACCATGGACCTCCTGGCAAACCGGTCCAACGCCCACGTGCCCAGCTTCTTCAGCCGCAGGCGGGAACTCCAGTCCCAGGGAATCGATACCCTGGTACAGACCTTGGCCGCAGGAGACCCTGTTATATGCCTTCCTGCCGTGGCCCCTATTGGGTGCAATCATCCACAAGATAGAACACCACAGGGGACCAGTACTTCTAGTGGCCCCGGACTGGCCAAGAAGACCGTGGTACGCAGACATGCGAAGACTGCTGACAGGGAATCCCCTCCCGCTACCTCCATACAGAGACCTGCTCCAACAAGGACCGATCCTCTACGAGGATCCAGCTCGATTCTCTCTTACGGTCTGGCCATTGAGAGAACTCGCCTGAGGAAGAGTGGATACTTGGGGGGCAGTAATTGACACCCTACTCCGAGCATGCAAGTTCTCCACATCCCTAACATACATAAGGATTTGGAGAGTATTCGAAGCCTGGTGCGAGGATCGCGACATCGTTCCACACTCAGTCAAAATTCCTGCAAATTTGGAATTCCTGCAGAACGGACTACAGAAGGGATTGTCTCTCAACTCCATCAAGGTACAGGTGGCCGCATTGTCATGCTACGGAACCAAGAGCGAGAGCGGCAGCATAGCCTCTCCCCAGATGTCTCCCGCTTTCTGAAAGGAGTCAAGCAGATCAGACTACCCCTAAAGTGGCCAGTGCCTCTTTGGAACCTCAACAAGGTCCTAGATTTCTTAGCAGGAGCCTCTTTCAGACCTCTTCGCGGCCTGTCTCTCTGGCTATTAACATTGAAGACAGCCTTCCTGGTGGCAGTCTGTTCGGCCCGTCGTATCTCCGAGCTACAAGCACTGTCCTGCCGGGAGCCGTTTCTCAGACTCACCCCGGGAACCATCCAGTTTCGCACAGTTCCGTCGTTCCTCCCCAAAGTGGTGTCTCACTTCCCTCTTAACCAAACCATCTCGCTACCATCACCAGATGAGCATAAGAATTCAGAAGAGGCTCGAAGTCTACGCCATCTCAACGTTGGCAGGCTCCTAGTCCGATACCTGGAAAGGTCGGAATCCGTACGAAAGACGGACCACCTATTCGTCCTTCACAGCGGGAAGAAGTAGGGGGAAGCGGCCTTGCGAGCGAGCAACCATAGCCCGCTGGATCAAAGAAGTGATCAAGGCGGCCTACATAGAAGCAGGCAAGCCACCGCCTTTACACGTCAAGGCCCATTCTACTAGAGCCCAGGCAGTGTCCTGGGCGGAAACCAAGATGCTGTCACCCGCCGAGATCTGCAGGGCGGTGACATAGTCCTCCATCCACACCTTCTCCAGGTTTTACCGCCTGAATGTTCAGGCTCGGGAGGACACAGCATTTGCAAGGGCAGTACTAAGTGGGTCAAGGGCAGCCTCCCACGCGGTTCGGGAGTAGCTTTTATACATCCCATTGGTCCTGAGTCCATCTGCTACACGCTAGGAAATGGAGAAATTACTTACCTGATAATTTCGTTTTCCTTAGTGTAGACAGATGGACTCAGCATCCCACCCACAGCTGCCGTTACTCATGGAATTCTCGGGGGACATCCCCGGGAGTGAGTGATTCACGGGTAAGCCATGCTTTCCTTTATCTAGGACACCCATTCTACCGGGTGTTGACGTTTCTCAGTTGAGGGCACTGGCGGTCTCCAGCTATAGCTAATTCAACCAGTTCAAATTAATTAAGTTATCCAAGTTAATCAAGTTATTCAGATTATTCAGTCATACATATATCCACAATGCTTTTCGAGGAGAATACTGAAGAGCTGCACTTCCTGCAGGGGGTATATGTACTAGGGCTGACATCAGATTGAAATCTGATCTGTCTCCAACTGCTATCAGGAGTACACTATGTACCCATTGGTCCTGAGTCCATCTGTCTACACTAAAGAAAACGAAATTATCAGGTAAGTAATTTCTCCATTTTAAGAAGCTGACAAGGGCATGCACGTTCGGAAGGAGGCAGAAAAGGGGCAGGCCATGGGCAATTCCGGGAGTGGATCCAACATTGATGCACACAACCAGAAATGTTTATAGGTAATGCACGTACGTTGCCTGCGTAACTTTGGTACTGCTCCTCATGAGGCTCGGGGGGGGGGGGGGGGGGGAGAGACTGTAGAGTCAGTTTGACACTATATGTACCGCTCTAGAGGGGGGACTTTGAATTGAGGTGGGTTTGGGGGGTGCTGTTAGACACATTCAGAGGTATTCATAGTAAAATTGATATTAGGAAAGAATTATAGTCCTTATAAGTGATGAAAAGGAGTAGTTCCCTGTATGTACCCAGATTAGTCCAGACTCTTGGGTTTTGCCTCCCCTCCACAGATGGAGACAGAAATTTTACTGCCACCTGCAATCCCTCAGTATCTCTCTGACTCCAGCAGATGGTAGAGATGCAAACCTGCAGTCTAGGGTTTAGTTTAAAAAAAAAAAAAAAAAAAAAAGTTAGGTTAGAATAGGAAGAAAGCTGGGGTTTGCTTCCTGAGGTGTTAGGCACCGTTTGCGGGCCATCCCTCCAATGGAGCCAGGCATCCGGGGGCGGGTGGGGTGGGTTTAGATAACCCTGACTGTCTTTTGCTCCCACCCTGCCGGAGGGCCTGACATCCAGAGGCTTCTGGTTCTCTCTGCCTCCGAAGCTGTTCCCGGGTTCCTCTGGTCCAGCTTTCTCTGAGGTTGGGTAGAACTAAAAAAAAAGAAAAAAAGCTAAAGTTCTTCTGGTAGGCCTCCGGAGTTAGTCAGGACCCAGCTGCAGCCCGAGGAGGAGTATGGGACAGAGCCGGGTGCGTGGGGGTCGACAGCCTGGGGCTCCAGGTGGGTGCGAGAGGACACGCGATCGCTTGCCGGAGGGAGGGGGTTCCCTCAATCCTCTTGGGGCGCGCACAGTTTCTCATGTGCCCACCATGCGGGAGTCTCGGTCAGGGCCGGCAGCTGCAGCGAGTCCCCAGAGCCTTGGTCCACCGGCGGGCAGCCGAGTGAGGCTCTTCTTCGGCAGGTGCCATTTTGACTGAGTTTTCCTGCTTGTGTGTCTGCAGTTCGCCCAAATCCAAGATGGCTGCCTGCCACGCATGTGGTGCGACGGGGGACAAGTTGGATTCACACTCTCTATGTGTGGTCTGGGGAGGAGGGCTGTTCCATTAGGCTGGGCCTCCATTTGACTGGGTCTGCTGCCTCTGCCTCGGGAGCCGAGGCTCAGGAACTTGTGGGGCCGGGGAGGGGATTCCCCTCACCCCCTCTCCCTGATGGAGCTTGTTTGCACGCCTGAGGTTGACGCTGAGCAGCATGGGCCTCCGCAGGGGGTGGAGGAGCAGTCTGTGGACTTCTCACTGGAATTTGTGCTGATTCTTCATCAGGCCTTTTTGGCCAATCAAAGGTCGGGGGTTAAAAGGTCTGTGGAGCGGTCGGTGGATCCAGCATGCGGGGGTCCAAACGTTTTTCCCAGGATCCTCCGGATCCCCTCCGGCGAGTGGGTCTCCATCAGGCACGGGAGGACCCTGCCTTCAGCAGAGATGCGGTTGGAGCTCTGCAGGGTGGCCCCCCCAGATCTGCAGGGGACGGATCTGGGAGCTGATCCCTTCTCCGAACTGGGAGACCCCGAAAAGGAGGACCCGGCCTTGGATGAATTCCCGATTCAGGAGGGGGGTGACCCTCAGATTAAGAACATAAGAACATGCCATACTGGGTCAGACCAAGGGTCCATCAAGCCCAGCATCCTGTTTCCAACAGTGGCCAATCCAGGCCAAAAGAACCTGACAAGTACCCAAAAACTAAGTCTATTCCATGTTACCATTGCTAGTAATAGCAGTGGCTGTTTTCTAAGTCAACTTAATAGCAGGAAATGGGCTTCTCCTCCAAGAACTTATCCAATCCTTTTTTAAACACAGCTATACTAACTGCACTAACCACATCCTTTGGCAACAAATTCCAGAGTTTAATTCTGCATTGAGTTAAAAAAGAACTTTCTCCGATTAGTTTTAAATGTGCCCCATGCTAACTTCATGGAGTGCCCCCTAGTCTTTCTATTATCCGAAAGAGTAAATAACCGATTCACATCTACCCATTCTAGATCTCTCATGATTTTAAACACCTCTATCATATCCCCCCTCAGCCGTCTCTTCTCCAAGCTGAAAAGTCCTAACCTCTTTAGTCTTTCCTCATAGGAGTGGCTGTGCAAGCTGGAGGAGCTGCACACATTGATTCCCCAAGTTCTAGAAGAATTGGGGGGTTAAGGTCTCCCAGGAAGAGTCTGAAAGTGAGGGAGTCAATCCGGTGCTTGATGGTCTGCGAAGATGGACAGCGTTTCCTCTGCCCAAGAAGATCAGGAAGTTGGTGACCCTGGAGTGGGACTCCCCTGATTCCGGCTTGAAGATGGGCCAAGCATTTGCTAAAATTTACCCCATCACTCTGGAGATGTTGAAACTTCTGAAGGTGCCGCAGGTAGATGCAGCTGTTTTGGCAGTCACTAAGAAGACAACCCCGGTGACAGAGGCAGCTGCATTGAAAGACATGCAGGACCGCAAACTAGAAATACAACTGAAGCGGTTGTTTGAGGTCTTGGCGCTAAGTCGGTGATCAGTGGTTTGTGCCAGCCTGATGCAGCGTGCCTGTCTGTGTTAAGTCCAGAAGGCTGCAGAGGGAGTAGCGGCTGGTGACATTCTGCCCTTGCAAGCAGCCCACCTAGAGGCGGGAGTGGCTTATGTGGTAGATGTTCTGTATGATTTACTTTGTACTAAGGCGCATAGTATGGTTTTCTGATTGGGGGCCCGCAGGCTTTTATGGTTGCGGAAATGGTCGGTGGACTTGCCCTCCAAGGTGCAGCTCTGTAATCTCCCCTTTAAGGGAAAGCTCCTGTTCGGAGAGGATTTGGACCAGTTGGTGAAACTATTGGGGATGACTAAGGGCAATAGGTTGCCAGAGGATAAGAATCAAGAGTAAGAAGGTGTTTTCATCTCCAGCTCATTTTCGGGATTCTTGGCGTTTTCGTTCTGGTAAACCTGTTTCTCTCCCCAGGTCCAAGCAAAGTGCTGGTCATCAGCAGTCCTTTCGTGGAGGTCATCAGACATCCAGAGATGTTACAGGTCAGGGCTCAGGAGGCAGTAAGCCTGCCCAATGAGGCCAGGGGCCCCCCCACTCCCATATAGAAGCTGTAGTAGGCAGATTATCCAGCTTCTATGAGGAGTGGGAGAAGGTTATCTCAGACTGATGGGTCCTGGAGGTAGTCAGGTATGGTTACGCTCTAGATTTCTTGTGTTTGGTACAAGACGCCTTTGTAGAGTCACGTGTGATTTCTCACGGCAGGCGAGAGGCCGTGTGGGCGACGCTCCAGAGGTTACTTGATCTGAATGCCATTTGTCCGGTCCCTCCTGTGGAATGGGGCCAGGGTTGGTACTCAGTATACTTTGTGTTTCCCAAGAATAAAGGCTCCTTTCGCCCTGTCCTTGACTTGCAGAAGGTGAACCGGTGCCTACGAGTGCCCAGGTTTCGCATTGAAATGCTCTGTTCGGTGGTTGCGGTGGTGCGCAAAGGGGAGTTTCTGGCATCCTTGGATCTGACTGAGGCGTATCTGCACATTCCGATTCGACAGGACCATCAAAGATTCCTAAGGTTCAAGGGGCTGGGTCAGCATTTTCAGTTTCAGGCTCTTCTCTTTGTTCTGGCCATGGCTCCTCGCACATTCACAAAGGTGATGGTAGTAGTGGCAGCAGCTCTGTGCAAAGAAGGGATCTTGGGGGTGCCAACAGTCTGGGGTTATCTCCAAGTCCTGGGCTCCATGGCGTCCTCTTTGGAGCTGGTCCCTTGGGCCTTTGCGCACATGAGACCTTTACAGCGTGTGCTGTTGTACAGGTGGAGTCCTGTTTCGGAGCAGTTCCATATACCATTACATCTTCTTCGGGAACCCCAGGCGCAGTCTTTCTTTGTGGCTGTCACGTCGCAACTTAGAGAAGGGGTGGAACTGGACACCCCGGCTTGGGTGGTCGTCTCTACAGATGCCAGCCTCTCCGGATGGGGAGCGATGTGTCAAGTCAGAACAGCTCAAGGCCTGTGGTGAATGTCTGAGAAATCTTGGTCTATCAATAGACTCAAAACCAGGGCGGTTCGCCAGGCCCTTCAAGTGTTCCTGCTCTTGTTCAGGAGTCAGATGGTGCGCATCTTGTTCAACAACGTGACCACTGTGGTGTACATCAACAGGCAGGGGGGAATAAAGAGCCCTGCAGTGGGACTGGAAGCGCAATGTTTGTTCGCCTGGTCAGATTCATCTCGAGGGGTCTCGCCCGTGGGAGTGGAGAACGTGCAGGTGGACTTCCTCAGCCAACAGCGATTGGATCCCGGAGAGTGGGAGTTATCTTCCGAGATGTGGCATCACATTTGCGTCAGGAGGGGTGCTCTGCAGTTGGACCTGATGGTGACACGAACCAACTTGAAAATGGATCGGTTTTTCAGTCAACGGAAGGAACATAGATCAGTGGGGCTTGATGCTCTGGTGTGTCCATGGCCCATGAGAATACTTCTTTACGTCTTCCCTCCGTGGCCTTTCATAGGCCACGTCCTAAGCCAGATAGAGGCGCATCATGGGTTGGTGCTCGTGGCTCCGGAGTGGCCTAGGCATCCCAGGTTCACGGATCTGGTATGGCTGGTGGAGGACGGCCCTCTGACTGGCTCATCTTCCTCGCCTCAGACAACAGGGGCCCATATTCTTGGATCGGGACGATCGCTTTTGTCTCTCGGTTTGCCTTTTGAGAGGTGGAGGTTGCGCCTGAAAGGTTATTCAGAGTCTGTTATTTCCACTTTTATTCAGGCTAGGAGGCCTGCTATGTCGATGGCGTATGCCAGAGTCTGGAAGGTGTTCAAAGGGTGATGTTTGCAGAGGAAGTTGAGCCCCTGTGGTTGTGGGGGTGTCACAGATATTAGACTTCCTACAGCAAGGGTTAGCTAAAGGCTTAGCCTTTAATTCGCTTCGAGTTCAGGTAGCTGCCTTGGGAGCCCTCCGAGACGTTGCTCAGGGTCGGAAGCTGGCGGCGCACCCTGAAATTATCAGATTCCTTAAAGGGGTGAAGCATTTGCGCCCGCCAGTGCGTAAAGTGTGCACGGAGTGGAGCTTAAATTTGGTAATCCGTGCTCTCTGCAAAGCTCTGTTTGAGCCGTTGAGGGCGTCATTGAAGGATTTGACTCTGAATACAGTGTTCCTGGTGGCTATCTGTTCGGCAAGGAGGATTTCGGAGATACAAGCCTTTATCCTGTAGAGACCCTTTCCTGCGAATTTTCAGGGATAGGGTGTCCTTGAGAACAGTACCATCCTTCATGCCCAAGGTGTGGTGTTTTCTTTTTTTTTTTTGTGTTTAAAAATTTTTATTGACTCAGTAGTAAAGTACAACACAACAGTATCACAATAGAAACAAACAAAACATGAATGGCATACATACTGCCGGAAAAATAGAACAGAAGAGAATAACCCACTGGCCAGACTTTTTAAATTGAATTCCCAAACCCTCCCCCCCTCCCCCCTCCCGACAACGAGGCAGCATAATGAATAAAAACAATATCCATTGTAAAGAAAAACAAAATAAGCAGGTTGATACTTTACAATAAGGCAATATAGGAAGAAATCTATCTCACAGGTAGGCTAAGCAAATAAGGTAAATCACACAAGGCCATTTCTAATATGTGCCCCAATACAATTGCAACCAGACTCAATATGCGCATCCTATTACACATGCAAACGTAACACTTTTGGGCGGTCTCAAGCCACCGGTCATAAGAACCCCAAGTTTTATGGAACACACCCAAGCGATTGTGATGTACCGCGGTGAGCCTACCCAACTGGTAATAGGTATGAAGCCTGGATTGTACGTGGGCTAAGCTAGGAAGAAAACTTTTATTCCAGAACCTAGCCAACTCTGAACGAGCAGCTATAAAGATCTGTTGTACAAGCCGTTGTTGCTCCTTGGTCAGTTCCAATACAGGAAAGTTCAATAATACATGCCATGGCTGCACGTCAAACGTGACTTGGAGGATAGCAGAGGCCCAGGAAGTAACCACAGGCCAATAGTGAGTTAAATGAGGACACTGCCACCATACATGATAATAGGTGCCCCTCTGGCCACACCCCCTCCAGCAGCGGTCAGAAATAGAAGAGGCAAAGCTATGCAGTCGCACAGGGGGGTAGTGCCATCTATACAGCATTTTATAACAGTTTTCCTGTAAGCCTGCAGAAATGGAACACTTGTAAGTATTCAGGAAAACATCCCATTCCATTTCCTCTATAGGGCGTGTAAAGTCCGCTGCCCATGCTATTTGTTGGCGAAAGGGGTGTTGGATAGTGCCAGCCAAAAGGGCGTAAATCTTAGAAATGACCCCTTTCAGGGAGTGGGCGTGGATACAGTAATTCTCGAAAAGAGAGCCCGTAAGGCGAACAGTACCAGTTCTAGTCGCCTTTTTCAAAAAGTGATAAATTTTTGCGTAGAGGAGGAAATCCACAGATTCCAAATGGTAGTGAGATTGGAGATCAGCCTTAGATAACACCACCCCCTGAGCTTGGACATGTTCCAACCGGGAAATACCAGCATTATACCACATTTGTGACGCCCTATTCGCTGAAGCGAATGGTAATATAGAGTTAGTGAAAAGGTGAGTCAGTAGAGTGTGAGTGCCAGCACCGACCAAACAAGATTTCCAGTGCTGCCAGACCCTCAGTGTAACCTGCAACGCCTGTGGAAAGTAGGGGAACAACCCCCAAGTGGAGCGAGGTTGCCAAGGGAGCGCTGAGATGGGCATATCGCCAAGCAAAGCTTGCTCTAGGAACACCCATTGTGGAGTGGCCCGGGTCTGGTGCCATTGTGGAGCGGCCCGGGTCTGGTGTGTGGTGTTTTCTTTTCATGTCAATCAGATGGTGAAGCTTCCAGGATTTCCGGACTAGTTCAGAGATTTCCCCCGGGAGAGGGAGCTGCATTTGTTGGATGCGTGGCACATCCTTTTACGCTATTTGGAGGTTTCTAATGCCTTTCGACGGTCAGGCCACCTCTTTCTTATTTGCTGGGGCCAAGAAGGGAGACAAAGCATCGAAAACTACCATTTCTAGATGGATTAGGGAAACCATCTCTTCAGCATACATTTCTAAAGGGAGGCAGGCTACTGTGGGATTAAGAGCTCACACCACAAGGGCGCAGGCGGCCACCTGGGCGGAGTGTCAGCTTCTTTCTCTGCAGATTTGTCAGGCGGCTGTCTGGTCTTCCATTCACTCTTTCACCAAGTTTTATCGTTTGGATGTAATGGCTCAGGATGAGGCATCCTTCGGTGAGAGTGTTCTGTGTGTGGGTCTTTCGGAGGCCTGCCCAGTGTAAGGTGGTTTGGATACATCCCACTGGTCTGGAATGATCTGAGTATGTACAGGAAAGGAAAATAGGTTCTTACCTGCTAACTTTCGTTCCTGTATTACAGCAGATCATTCCAGAGGCCCACCCTGTACTGACTCCGAAAGACAGTCTGTGGAGCTTTTAGTATTCTGAAGAAATAATTGGTTTTCTATTATTATATAAGCAGGGCCGGTGGCTTACTGGTATATGTTTCATTGGTTTCGGGCGACCTATACCTCTGGTTAGTTGGGAGGGGTCCAACCTGTGGGGCCAGGTTGCCCTTAATTGAAGTTTAGTTTCAGGAGCTTGGGTACAGGCCGATACTGAGGGGACTGCAGGTGGCACTCTTATGAGGCAGTGTCCAAAGTTTTTGTTCTCTGATGCCACCTGCTGGTAGGAATATAAATCCCACTGCTCTGAAATGATCTGCTGTATTTCAGGAACGAAAATTAGCAGGTAAGAACCAATTTTCCTGTTTCCAGCAGTTGGTGGAGGCACATAGCCTGCAGTCTGAGTTTAAAAAAAAAAAAAAAAAAGACAGATAAAAGAATCTAGGTAGGGCCCCAGGGGGGTGGTAGATCCTGGTGGGGTCATCCCCTCCCCCCCTGCTTCTTGAGGTGAGCGAGTAGGGGGTCGGGGACCCTTTATTGCTCAGTCCTTCACCAGACAGGGCTGAAAACTGGGGGTCCAAGTTCCATCACCCTAAAGAACAGCCTGAGCCTACAGCCATTCTTCTGCATAAGGGAACTGCTTCTTTTCTTGTCTCTTAAAGTTAGTTAAAAAAAAAAATGTCAGAAGAAGCGAACGGGGGATTGCAGTGGGACGGCACAACTTTCCCTGGCTCTGCTGTTTTAGCTTTCGGGTGGCTCTGTGCTTGTTCCCCCTTCCTTTGGTGGATTTCCTAAACTGCTCCTGCTGTCCAGTGCCAGTCAGCATGCTGAGTGGCTCAGCTTGTGTGGGGACGTCCTCGTTTACCTCTCCCGTGATGAGAAATACTCCCAATGCCTCTCCGGTGGGAAGGGCTCTTTGGGGAGCACAGTAGAGGCTAAACAGTCCAGGCACTGTGAGTCTGGGAGACTCACCAGTGCAGCAGCTTGTTGGCGATCCCTTCCCACTGAGCGCAGGAACCGGAGGCCATCTTGTCTAGCTTCAGAGCTGCAGAGGGGGAGGGGGATTTCCCTTCTTTGTTGTCTCCAGTGGCAGGGATCCCCGGGGTGGGGTCCAGATGCTGGAGGGCCCCTTTCTGGGAGTGAGGAAGACCTCCAGGGGGATTCTGTTGCATCTTCTACCTTTTCTTCAGAATTTGTGCTGCTTTTGCACAAAGTTTATAAAGCCAGGAAGTTCGTGCTAGACTGATCAGGGGGCGCCAGTGAGGTATGCGAAGAAGCTCAAGCCGTCAGGGGCTACGGGGCCACGAGAGTCAGGTGTGTCCCAGGGCCTCTGGCTCCAACCTGCTGCGGAGTGTTCTTCCAAAGATTCAGGGGCAGATGAGGTGCAAGAAAAGATCCTCCGGTCTAGGATCCAGCCATCAATCTACAGGAACTGGGTATAGAGGGTCTCGTGAGAGGATTCGGAATTGGGGTCAGTGGATCCGGTCATGGTTGGCCTTCGGAAGTCCGACGAAGTCCTTTCTGTTTCACAAGTCGGTCAGCACCTTGCTGTATAGGGAGTGGGATACTCCTGAGACGGGCCATGGATAAGCTATATCCTTTGCCAGAGGATATGCTTGAACTTCTGAAGGTCCCAAAAGTAGATGCAACTGTTTCAGTGGTAACTAAGAAGACTACCATCCCAGTGGCCGGCCCAACGGCTTTGAAGGGCCTTCAAGATAGAAAGCTGGAGGTGCAACGAAGATCTTAGAGATGTCTGCCCTTGGTGTTCGAGCTGCTATGTGTAGCAGTTTTATTTTGAAGACTGGCTTATGCTGGGTACAGCAGTTACAGGCAAGACAGGTCCTTATCTAAATCTAACAAGACAAGCGGAACATCTAGAGGCCATTGTGGCATATAGTGCGGATGCCTTATATATGGTCTCATCAAGATGTCCTCCAGGGCTATGATGATGGCAGTTTCGGCTCGGAGGCTCCTCTGGTTGAGGAACTGGTTGCCTGTTTCATCCAAGTCCCAGTTGGGAGCTTTGCCCTTTAAAGGGAAATTGTTCTTTGGTAAAGACTTGGAGGAGATGATTAAGTTTCTCAGTGAGAATAAGGTCCATAAATTACCAGAAGATAAGCTGAAAGTGAAAGGCTCCCTTCCTCCCTGTTCCTGCTTCAGAGGGAATTGCTGGTTTCGGCTGCTCAGAGCATTGGGAAGTGTGGCGCTTTATGTCCGGGATGGCATAGAGTCCAACAGGATAAACATCCTGCATGAGACTAAATACAAAGTTGAATCTTTATGGGTAGAAATCCCTTGTGTGTCAGGGAAGACTATAGTGATAGGGGTATACTACCGTCCACCTGGTCAAGATGGTGAGACGGACAGTGAAATGCTAAGAGAAATTAGGAAAGCTAACCAAATTGGTAGTGCGGTAATAATGGGAGACTTCAATTACCCCAATATTGACTGGGTAAATGTATCATCGGGATACACTAGAGAGATAACGTTCCTGGATGGAATAAATGATAGCTTTATGGAGCAATTGGTTCAGGAACCGACGAGAGAGGGAGCAATTTTAGATCTAATTCTCAGTGGAGCACAGGACTTGGTGAGAGAGGTAACTGTGGTGGGGCCGCTTGGCAATAGTGATCATAATATGATCAAATTTGATTTAATGACTGGAAGAGGAACAGTGTGCAAATCGAAGGCTCTCGTGCTAAACTTTCAAAAGGGAAACTTTGATAAAATGAGAAAAATTGTTAGAAAAAACCTGAAAGGAGCAGCTACAAAAGTAAAAAATGTCCAAGAGGCGTGGTCATTGTTAAAAAAAAATACCATTCTAGAAGCACAGTCTAGATGTATTCCACACATTAAGAAAGGTGGAAAGAAGGCAAAACGATTGCTGGCATGGTTAAAAGGGGAGGTGAAAGAAGCTATTTTAGCCAAAAGATCTTCATTCAAAAATTGGAAGAAGGATCCAATAGAAGAAGAAAAGATAAAGCATAAACGTTGGCAAGTTAAATGTAAGACATTGATAAGACAGGCTAAGAGAGAATTTGAAAAGAAGTTGGCTGTAGAGGCAAAAACTCACAGTAAAAACTTTTTTAAATATATCCGAAGCAGAAAGCCTGTGAAGGAGTCAGTTGGACCGTTAGATGATCGAGGGGTTAAAGGGACACTTAGAGAAGATAAGGCCATCGCAGAAAGATTAATTGATTTCTTTGCTTCGGTGTTTACTGAAGAGGATGTTGGGGAGGTACCCGTAATGGAGAAGGTTTTCATGGGTAATGATTCAGATGGACTGAATCAAATCACAGTGAACCTAGAAGATGTGGTAGACCTGATTGACAAACTGAAGAGTAGTAAATCACCTGGACCGGATGGTATACACCCCAGAGTTCTGAAGGAACTAAAAAATGAAATTTCCTAGCGTGTAGCAGATGGACTCATTACAAATGGGTATAGTGTGCTCGTGCTAGCAGTTGGAGACGGATCTAATGTCAGCACGTGGTACATATACCCCTGCAGGAAGTGCAGCAACTCAGTAATTTCCGTCTCCAAAGCAGTTTGGAGCTACCTTACGCTCGCTGAGCGTTTTTCCAAATTATAACGACAAAATTCTTAGAAGAAATCCTACCTGAAGACGAGCCCCGCACTCCTGCGGTGATACCCTCGGGTCCCTCCCCCAGTTGAGTTTCCCGAGGTGATTTCCGTGGTCCCTCGGAGGTAAGCGCCTCGGTCCGGTGGCCGGATCGCGGCAGGGACCTAGCCCCTGAGTGAGAAGGGCTCGGGCGCGGCATAGAGGCAGCCTCGGTCCCGGTGAGGACTTAGCCCCCGAGCGAGACAAGTTCGGGCGCGGCTTAGAGGCAGCGGGTGCACTTCCTCGAGCGCGGCGGTGATGGTACTTACCCTCTCCCCCCGCAGCCGGAGACCGCCCGGGTCGCAGCCGGGAAGCGCCGAAGATCAGGTAAGGCGTAAATCTTTACTTTACTGGTCTCCGAAGAGCGAGGATTAGCAGGGTCTGCCTACGTGGCAGCCCGCCAAGGAGGTCGCCATCTTGCCTGCCTGCTCACCGTCGCCATCTGCCCTGGTTCGCCGCCTCGATCTAAGCGGGGCGATGGGCGTGTATGTTAGGCGCCCGAAAATATTTGGGCGCCCATTGCTAAGCGCACGTTGATAGGCGCATTGTTAAGCGTTACTAAGCGCACGTTGATAGGCGCATTGTTAAGGTTACTAAGCGCACGTTGATGATAGGCGCTCATTCATAGGCGCTCATTGACAGCAGATCACAGGCGCGATGGAGCGTATGAGAGCCCATGCGTCCGCGGAGCTGGCACCTCCAGATTCGGGCATAAGAGCTCTAGGCCTCTGCTCAGCATGCCACCTCAGAGCCACACAGAGCGAGGAAGCAGACTCCCTATGTGCCCAATGTGAGGAGGCCCTGGGAGTTCCAGGCCAGGGCCGGTCTCAGCCCAGTTTGACTGCCAGTTCCTCGAGGAACACCCCGAACCTAGCAGGCCGCGGTGAGCAGCCAGGGAACCCCACAGACCTGGTGCCCCTACGGCTAGAACCTGCTTCCCTCTCCTGGATGGAATTATTCAAGGGGATTCATGCCTTCGTCGAGATGCAGTCTGATCCCCGAATGGACCCATACGTACCGGATGACCCTGCCCCAGGACCCTCAAGACCTACGCCTGGCCACCCGGAAGCCCCACTTATGGGGACTTGGATTACTCTGAGGAAGATGGCGAGCCCCCCGGGGAGGGAGAACTCCCCTCGGGGATAGAACCGTATCGAACCATGCGACGCTTCTTTCCTAAGGAGGATCTTCCGGACCTGGTCTCTCAATGCCTGTCTGAGCTGGCTATCCCGGGCCAGGGCATCCCAGGGGAACCTAGGATGAACCCTCTGCTAGAGGGCCTGTGTCAAACGGCTCACCATTTTCCCCTTCTACAAGCAGCACAGCAATTAATCGATCTGGAGTGGAATGCACCGGAGGCTTCATTTAAAGGGGGTCGGGCTTTGTCTAGCATGTACCCCCTAGACCCGGCAACCAAGGAGCTGCTGGCGTGCCCGATGGTAGACGCCATAGTTAGCACAATTGTGAAGCGCACCACCATTCCGGTGGAGGGAGGGGCGGCCCTCAAGGATGCACATGACCGGCGCATGGACGCCATTCTGAAACATGCCTTTGAGGTGACAGCCATGTCCCTACGAATTGCGACCTGCTGCACCGTGGTGACGCGCTCCTGCTTATCACAAGCCAGGAACAACACCCCGGGAGAAGAAATGGAATCAGCCCTCTCGTTCCTCACTGACGCTGCCTCCGACCTCGTCCGTACAGCAGCCAAGGGAGTGTCATCCTCAGTGGCAGCCAGAAGACACCTCTGGTTACGAAATTGGTCGGCCGACTCCTCCTCCAAGACTCGCCTTACAAGAATGCCCTTTAAGGGATCCCTCCTGTTCGGCAGCGACCTCGAGAAACTGGCTAATAAATGGGGCGCATCGCCATTACCCCGTCTACCGGAAGACAGGTCAAGGAGGAACCAGCGCCCTTTTCCTAGACCATCCAGAGGTAGAAGCTCTCAACGCTTCAATCCTTACAGGGCTCGCTACCAAGCACCTCGTTCTCAGACCAGGAACCAGTCCTTTCGGACCAGGCACAACAAGAGGGGAACCGCCTCGGGGTCGGGTCCCGGCCGCACCCCACAATGAGAATCAGCCGACCCATCTGGGGGAAGAAGCCATAGGGGGCAGGCTAACCCTATTTTACCGCAGGTGGGTCGCGATTACTTCAGACCAGTGGGTCCTCGCCATTGTCCGGGAAGGGTATTACCTGGACTTCCTTCATCTCCCTCCGGACAAGTTTGTGGAATCGCCTTGTCTGCCCCTCAAGAGGGCGGCGCTGGTAGCTACCTTGGAGAGACTCCTGTCCCTAAAAGCCATAATCCCAGTGCCTGCATGGGACACAAATTCTGGGCATTACTCCATTTATTTCATTGTCCCCAAGAAGGGGGGCACCTTCAGACCCGTCCTGGACCTCAAGTCAGTCAACCTGCACTTACGGGTCCCAGGATTTCACATGGAAACTCTGCGGTCACTCCGAAGTGCAATACAGCCAGGGGAGTATCTCACATCCCATCTCTCAGAGGCCTATTTGCATATCCCAATTCATCGGGATCATCAGCGTTACTTAGGCTTCAAAGTCCTGGATCAGCACTTTCAGTTCCGGGCTCTACCCTTCGGGTTAGCCACCGCGCCACGGACCTTTACCAAGGTAATAGTAGTGGTGGCGGCGGCACTCAGGAAGGAAGGCATTTTCGTCCATCCCTACCTAGACGATTGGCTGATCAGGGCAAAGTCACCGGAGGAGAGCCACCGGGCAACCAACAGTTATATCTCTTCTGGAAAGCCTAGGATGGGTAGTCAACATAAACAAGAGTTCCCTACAGCCTTCACAGTCGCTGGAATACTTAGTAGTCCGATTAGACACCCAGGAAGACAAGATCAGCCTGACCCCCAAGAGGAAATTAAAACTCCGGGATCGCTTGCAGAATCTGCTGAGCACCACTCGGCCCACAGCTTGGGATTACCTACAGGTCCTCGGCCTAATGGCCTCCACTCTGGAAGTGATACCATGGGCACGGGCTCATATGAGACCGTTATAGCGCGCCCTCCTATCTCGGTGGCGCCCACGATTACAGAACTACACCGTGCATCTACCTCTACCGGCCAGAGTACGGAATCAGTTACGGTGGTGGCTGCAGCCCGGCCACATGAGCTGGGGGTCAAGGATGTCCTCCCCAACCTGGACCCTGCTCACTACAGATGCCAGCCTGAGTGGCTGGGGAGCTCACTGCGAAGAACTAACCGCCCAGGGGCGGTGGAACAGAGAAGAGTCGGGGTGGAACATCAACCGACTAGAGGCACGGGCAGTCAGGTTAGCCTGCCTGCGATTTGCCCACAGACTTCGAAACAGAGCAGTCAGAGTGATGTCTGACAACGCCACCAGGGTGGCATACATCAACCGACAGGGCGGAACCAGATGCCGACAGGTATCCTTAGAAATAGCCCCCCTGATGGCTTGGGCGGAAGCAAATCTCCAAGACATCTCCGCCGTCCACATCGCCGGGAAGGACATCGCCACGGCAGACTTCCTCAGCAGAGAAAGCCTAAACCCGGGGGAATGGCAGCTGTCACCCACGGCCTTCCAGATGGTTGTGGATCAGCGGGGGACCCCAGGCATGGACCTACTAGCGGACAGGTCCAACGCTCAAGAACCCCCAGATACTTCAGTCGCAGGCGAGATCCTCTATCCCACGGGATCGACGCCCTGGTGCAGCCATGGCCTCCGGGGATCCTGCTATATGCCTTTCCCCCATGGCCCCTGCTGGGTGCCATTATACGCAAGATTCAGCGGCACAGAGGCCTAGTTCTTCTGGTGGCCCCGGACTGGCCAAGAAGATCCTGGTATGCAGACATGAGAAGACTACTGGCAGGGGATCCTCTACCCCTGCCCCCTCACAGGGACCTGCTGCGACAAGGTCCCATCCTCCACGAGAATCCAGCTCAATTCTCTCTTACGGTCTGGCCATTGAGAGGGCTAGACTGAAGAAAAGGGGATACTCAGGGCCGGTAATAGATACACTCCTCCGAGCACGCAAGTTCTCCACATCACTAACTTATATAAGGATCTGGAGAGTATTTGAAGCCTGGTGCGAAACTCGCAGCACCAATCCGCATGCCGCTAGAATCCCCATCATTCTGATTCTGGATTTCCTGCAAGATGGACTTCAGAAGGGTCTGTCCCTCAGTTCAATCAAGGTTTAGGTGGCAGCGCTATCCTGCTATGGCCCCAGGAGAGCTGGCAACAGCATTGCCACACACCCAGATGTTTCACGTTTCCTGAAAGGAGTCAAACACATCCGCCCGCCACTGAAGTGGCTAGTGCCCCTGTGGAACCTCAACCTAGTCTTGGAATTCCTAGCGGGACCTGCCTTCAGACCCCTCCGAGGCCTGTCCCTCTGTTTGTTAACCTTGAAGATGGTGTTCTTGCTGGCCGTATGCTCAGCACGCCTCATCTCCGAGCTACAAGCACTGTCCTGCCACGATCTGTTTCTCAGAATCACTCCAGGGGCTATCCATCTTCGCACAGTTCCTTCCTTCTTACCCAGAGTAGTCTCACACTTCCACCTCAACCAAACCATATCCTTGCCAACCACGGAAGGTTTGAAGAAGTCGGAAGAAGGTCGAATACTGCGCCATCTCGACATCGGCAGGCTGCTGTCCAGATACCTGGAAATGTCGGAAGCAGTACGGAAGACGGGACCACGTGTTCGTCCTCCATAGTGGGAAGAAGCAAGGAGAAGCGGCCTCACGGGCGACTATTGCTCGCTGGATCAAGGAAGTTATCAAGGCGGCCTAAGTAGAAGCGGGGAAACCACCACCTCTACGGGTCAAGGCTCACTCTACCAGAGCCCAAGTGGCCTCCTGGGCAGAAACTAGGATGCTGTTGCCTGCAGAGATATGTAAAGCGACAACGTGGTCCTCCCTCCATACCTTCTCCAGATTCTACCGTCTGGACGTCCAGGCCAGGGAGGATACAGCATTTGCAAGGGCAATCCTAAACGGACCTCGGGCAGCCTCCCACCCAGTCTGGGAGTAGCTTTTGTACATCCCATTTGTAATGAGTCCATCTGCTACACGCTAGGAAATGGAGAGATTACTTACCTGATAATCTCGTTTTCCTTAGTGTAGGCAGATGGACTCAGCATCCCGCCCGGCTGCCAATAGACATGGGGTTTCACCAATTCTAGGTAAGCCATGTTTTTCTTACATAGGGCATCCACCCTACCGGGTGTCGATGCCTTCCGGTTGAGAACACTGGCGGTCTCCAGCTACTATCAATCGGTCAGGTTAATCATGTTTGGTTAATCAATTGGTCAGTCACACATATATCCATGAAGCTTTTGCAAGGAAGATTACTGAGTTGCTGCACTTCCTGCAGGGATATATGTACCATGTGCTGACGTCAGATCCGTCTCCAACTGCTAGCACGAGCACACTATACCCATTTATAATGAGTCCATCTGCCTTTTCTATCGCTGGTCCCTCTAACTGGAACACTCTCCCTCCTGACCTCCGACAAGAGACTTGCCCAATCTCCTTTAAGAAAAAACTTAAAACTTGGTTATTCAAGCTTGCTTTTCCAGAACCCTCTTGTTAGCTTAAAGCCTTCTCTACATCTCTCACTACACTTCTGTTTATTTCTCTCTCTTATATGGTTTGATCTGTTATTAGTCTCTCTCATTTATTCAGGATCCCTCTGAAGAGTCCCTCAGTCTTTTGACTTTCCCTTTTATTTTATTATTCTTATTTTTATTTTATTTATTTTTATTTTTATTCTTATTTCATTACATTTTATTTTTTCTTCCGCTATTCTCTACTCCTTTTTTACATATCTTCTTAGTTCCTTCTCCCTAATCAAGCCTAGTACAAGCACAACTAATTTTGAATTATTCATTTGTTAGACTTTTATTACTTATGACCCTCATTACTATGTAATCCAATTCTTATTTACCTTGATTACTATGTAATTAAATTGTATACTTAGTTTTTCTTCTCTTTGACTGTTACTTAAAGTTGCTTAAATGTTTCATTGTTCCATGTAATGCCGTCAGGCAAGTTTTTGTTCTTTGTAAACCGGTTTGATTTGCATCTAATGTAGGAAGATCGGTATAAAAAAACAAAAAATAAATAAATAAAATAAATACACTACGGAAAACAAGATTATCAGGTAAGTAATCTGTCCATTTCAGACCTATTAGTAAAAATGTGTAACCTATCATTAAAATCATCCACTGTACCTGAAGACTGGAGGATAGCAAATGTAACCCCAATATTTAAAAAGGGCTCCAGGGGCGATCTGGGAAACTACAGACCAGCTAGCCTGACTTCAGTGCCAGGAAAAATAGTGGAAAATGTTCTAAACATCAAAATCACAGAACATATAGAAATACATGGTTTAATGGAACAAAGTCAGCATGGCTTTACCCAGGGCAAGTCTTGCCTCACAAATCTGCTTCACTTTTTTGAAGGAGTTAATAAACACGTGGATAAAAGTGAACCGGTAGATGTAGTATACTTGGATTTTCAGAAGGCGTTTGACAAAGCTCTTCATGAGAGGCTTCTAGGAAAAGTAAAAGTCACGGGATAGGTGGCGATGTCCTTTCGTGGATTGCAAACTGGCTAAAAGACAGGAAACAGAGAGTAGGATTAAATGGACAATTTTCTCAGTGGAAGAGTGGACAGTGGAGTGCCTCAGGGATCTGTATTGGGACCCTTACTTTCCAATATATTTATAAATGATCTGGAAAGAAATACGACGAGTGAGATAATCAAATTTGCAGATGACACAAAATTGTTCAGAGTAGTTAAATCACAAGCAGATTGTGATAAATTGCAGGAAGACCTTGTGAGACTGGAAAATTGGGCATCCAAATGGCAGATGAAATTTAATGTGGATAAGTGCAAGTTGATGCATATAGGGAAAAATAATCCATGCTATAATTACACAATGTTGGGTTCCATATTAGGTGCTACAACCCAAGAAAGAGATCTAGGTGTCATAGTGGATAACACATTGAAATCGTCGGTTCATTGTGCTGCGGAAGTCAAAAAAGCAAACAGAATGTTGGGAATTATTAGAAAGGGAATGGTGAATAAAACGGAAAATGTCATAATGCCTCTGTATCGCTCCATGGTGAGACCGCACCTTGAATACTGTGTACAATTCTGGTCGCCGCATCTCAAAAAAGATATAATTGCGATGGAGAAGGTACAGAGAAGGGCTACCAAAATAAGGGGAATGGAACAGCTCCCCTATGAGGAAAGACTAAAGAGGTTAAGACTTTTCAGCTTGGAGAAGAGACGACTGAGGTGGGATATGATAGAGATGTTTAAAATTATGAGAGGTCTAGAATGGGTACATGTGAATTGGTTATTTACTCTTTCAGATAATAGAAAGACTAGGGGGCACTCCATGAAGTTAGCATGTGGCACATTTAAAACTAATCGGAGAAAGTTCTTTTTTACTCAACGCACAATTAAGCTCTGGAATTTGTTGCCAGAGGATGTGGTTAGTGCAGTTAGTATAGCTATGTTTAAAAAAGGATTGGATAAGTTCTTGGAAGAGAAGTCCATTACCTGCTATTAAGTTCACTTAGAGAATAGCCACTGCCATTAGCAATGGTAACATGGAATAGACTTGGTTTTGGGTACTTGCCAGGTTCTTATGGCCTGGATTGGCCACTGTTGGAAACAGGATGCTGGGCTTGATGGACCCTTGGTCTGACCCAGTATGGCATTTTCTTATGTTCTCAGAGACGGTCCTCGGGTAGGCAACCCATCTTGGAACCAGTTCTTTTGAGGGCGTAGGTTGGGCAGAGTTGGTTCTTCCCTTGGTGAAGCCAAATCCACACAATTAGGCGAGGCTGGTCCACTCCTCAGTTCCGGTAATAGGGGGTTGGCTGGCTCTGTTCTATGAGGAGTGGACCAAGATCACGTCTGACCAGTGGGTCCTCAGCGTGATAAGCGAAGGCTGCGCTTTAGAATTTGATCAGCCATTAAGAGATCTGTTCCTTGTCTCCCCGTGCACTTATCGAGAAAAGAGGCTGGCGGTGTGGGAAACCACTGCTAGTCTTCGCAAGCTTGGGAACATCGTACCTGTCCCCCCTTGGAGAGCAGGGGATGGACCACTATTCATTTATTTCATAGTCCCCAAGAAGGAGGGCACATTCTTTAAATCTAGGATTAGACGGAAGGTGAACGTTGCTCTTAAAGTTCCTTGGATTCGGATGGAAAACCTAAGTTCGGTGATTGCCTTGGTGCAAAAGGGGGGGGGGGGGTACCTAGCATCTCTGGATTTGACCGAGGTGTATTTGCACATCGGAATCCGGCCCAGTCATCAAAGATATCTGAGATTCATGGTTCTGGGAGAGCATTTTCAGTTTTGCGCCCAGGACCTTTACCCAAGGTGTGATGGTCATGGTGACTGTGGCACTCTGGAGGGATGGGGTCCTGGGCCATCCTTATCTGGATGACTGGCTGGCTGATTCGGGTGAAGTTGGATGATTCTTTGTTGGAAGGCAGTGGATGTAGTTCTTGACTGATTGTGCTCTCTGGGCTGGATAGTCAAGCAAAACTCATTTTGTTCCTTCCTGGGATTTGGAATTTTTGGAGGCGTGTTTTGATACTAAGGTGGGGAGGATTTTCCTCACCAAAGGCCGGATTTCCAAGTTGAAAGAGCAAGTTTGCAGATTATTACAGAAGCAAGTACCAAGGGTATGGGATTACTTGCAAGCTCTCGGGTCTATGGCTTCCACCTTGGCTTTGGTTCCATGGGCATTCGCTCATATGAGGCCTCTACAGTCAGCTTTACTATCCCGCTGGGACTCGTTATCAGAGCAGTTTCAGATTCCGCTTCCCCTTACGGAGTTTGCCTGGTCCAGTCTCTCTTGGTGGCTCCTGCCGGACAAGTTAAGGCAGGGTGTGGACTTAGAAATCCCGACCTGGATGATCATCACCACTGCCACTCTCTCTGGGTGGGGAGCAGTGTGTCGGAACCAGTCTGTGCAAGGCTGGTGGTCGGCAAAAGAAGCGTCCATCAGTTGCTTGGAGATGAGAGCTATATGTTTAGCCCTTTAGGTGTTTCTGCCCCTGGTGATGGGAGAGCCGGTGAGGGTCTGTCTGTATTTATTTATTTAAGGCTTTTATATACCGATGTTCCTGTACTAGTACATATCACGTCGGTTTACATAGAACCAAAGTTGGAAATTACATCAAACAAGAGGGTACAGATAACAGGGCTAACTTCATATGAACTTATAGATAAAGCAGCGAACGACTTAAAATAAAATTAAATTATTATAAATATAAGTATAAATATACAAAATATAAATAAACATAAACATTCAACAAACTTGGATGTACAGCAGACTTGAAAAGCATGAATGCATTATAACATACAGCTTGCGGGGAAATAATGAGATTAAATTATAAGATTAAATGGTTACGGCGTCGGACATCTCGCATCATCGTGAATCTGACCCTGAGGGAGAGACCTTTAGGTGAAGGCTTTTGTGAAAAGCCAAGTTTTGAGCTTCTTTTTGAACGTCCGACTACAAGTTTCTAGCCGAAGGTCTGTGGGAAGGGCATTCCAGTGAGAGGGGCTGGCGGTCGAGATTGCACGTTTCTTGAGCGATGACTTGGCTGGAGGTGCATATAAGGTGCCTAAGTAGCTGGATCTGATTGGTCTCGATGATGCGTGGGGACGAAGTGGGTCACTTAGATTTAGTGAAGTTTGGGAATGAATGGTCTTGTGGGTTATGGTTAGTACTTTGAATATGATTCTAAATTTAATAGGGAGCCAGTGTAGGTTCTTTAGAATAGGTGTGATGTGTTCTCCTCTACTAGAGTTGGTTAGGATCCTGGCAGCCGAATTCTGCAGCATTTGTAATGGTTTGGTGGTGATAGCTGGGAGGCCAATTAGCAGAGAGTTGCAATAGTCAATTTTTGAAAATAGAATAGTTTGGAGGACTGTTCTAAAGTCCTGAAAGCGGAGGAGAAGTTTTAGCTTTTTCAATATGTGTAGCTTGTGAAAACATTCTTTCGTAGTGTTTGTGACAAATTTTTTGAGATTCAGCCTATTGTCGATAGTAATGCCAAGGTCCCTTACGTGAGTGGGGGAGATCATTAGCGGTGTGATTAGATTGTTGGCAGCCTGACATTTGTCATCCAGGGTGATCAGCATAAGTTCCGTTTTTGCAGTATTGAGAACTAAGTTAAGGCTAGTGAGGAGGGAATGTATGGACTGTAGACAGTTGTTCCAGAAATTGATGGTGTTGGAGATAGATTCAGTGATAAGCAACAGGATCTGGACGTTGTCGGCGTATATGAAGTGTGTGATCTTTAGACTTGAAAGCAGATGACATAGTGGGAGAAGATAAATGTTAAACAGGGTTGGGGAGAGGGAGGATCCTTGTGGGACTCCAAGAGTGGACTTGACCGGGTGTGATTCCTTGTTGCTTATTCTGACCTTGTATGTCCTATTGTTAAGGAATGATCTGAACCATTCAAGGGCTGATCCTGAGATGCCTATGTCTGAGAGCCGGTTGATGAGGATAGAATGCTTTACAGTGTCGAAAGCTGCAGATATATCGAAGTGCCAGGAGGTAGGGGGTCTTTTTCTCCAAGCCAGAGAGGACTCTGTCCGTCAATGAGATTAAGAGGGATTCCGTGCTGAGGGATTTGCGGAATCCGAATTGGGTTGTTGTGAGAATCTTGTGGTCTTCTAGGAATTCCGACAACTGTTTGTTAACTATTCTCTCCATGATTTTGGCAACAAACGGTAGGTTAGCGATGGGGCGGAAATTGGCCGGGTCTGCAGGGTTCAGGTTGGGTTTCTTGAGGAGAGGTTTGAGAGTGGCTAGTTTCAGCGTGTCTGGTACAAGTCCTTGTGTTAGCGAGCGGTTGATGATCTCTGCTAAGGGCTTCGCAATGATGTTTGGGATGGTGAGTAGTAATTTAGATGGAATGGCGTCTATCGGATGAGTGGAAGGTTTCATCTTTTTGAGAATCGATTCAATGTCGAGTGAGGAAGTGAGTTCGAAGGATTCTAGGTTTGCTTTCTGGCTGAAGGGGGGGGAGTAGAGAGGGGGCGGTTCTGTATTACACGTAGCCAGAGGTGCTATTAGCTTGAGGATTTTGTTTTCGAAGAATTGTGCAAGTTCAGAGCATCTGGATTGAGCTTGGTCGTCAGGGATAACTGGTGAAGTGGGTTTTGTGAGCTCTGATACATATGAGAACAGTGCTTTGGCATCGAAGGCAAAATTGTGAATTTTGTGTGCATAATAATCTCCCTTTGTGCAAAGGATGTTGTTTCTGTAGCTGTGCATGAGGGTTTTGTACTCATTTAGAGTAATGTTAGATGGTCTCTTTCGCCATGCTTGTTCTTTTTTTCTCAGTTCTAGTTTGTTTGTTAGTTCTTGAGTGAACCATGGTTTTTTGTTTTTACAGGATGGGTCGAGCTCTTTGGTTTTTAAGGGGCATAGTTTTTCTGCCACCTTGTTTGTGATGCTCTGCCATGTAGAGATGGCTGTTTCTGCGTTGGAAAGGTCGAGGTTAGTGAGTTCCAATGAAAGATGGGAGGTAAGGTCTATCATGGAGCAAGAGTTCCTGTAATGAATTGTGGTTTTGGTGATTGGTGACACAGGGCTGTCATTGATACAGAAATCTGCTGTGATCATTAGATGGTCTGACCATGGGATAGGGGAGCAAAGAGGCGGGGAAGATATTGTAAGGCTGGAATTTATGAATATAAGGTCCAGTGTGTGCCCCTCTTTGTGTGTGGGACTTTTAACGATTTGTGAGAATCCCATAGCCTTGAAGGAGGATAGTAGCATTTCGCAGTTGGAGGATAGGGGGATCGCATCAGTGTGAAGGTTAAAGTCTCCCAAGATGACTGCTGGGGTGTCATTTTTGATGTGTTTGGCAATGAGCTCAATGAGTGGAAATGGATCCGACTCTAGGATGCCGGGCGGAGCGTAGATTAGACAAATTTGGAGCTGTTTTGAGCTAAAGAGGGCAACCTCCAGATGGGAGGTATGTATCGAGATCTGTAGGGATAGTCTCAGCTCTTTTTTTGCAGCTAAGCAGAGTCCCCCTCCTCTTTTTTTAGGTCTAGGTATTGAATAGATATCACAGAGGTGGAGTGGTAGTTGATTTATAAGAGCTAGGTCTGTGGGTTTCAACCAGGTTTCTGTGATAGTACATATATCCAGTTGTGAGTCCAGGAGATAGTCGTTGATTAAGTGTGTTTTTTTCGACATTGATTGGGCGTTAAAGAGTGTTAGTGAGAATAAGGAGAGCCCAAGGAATTGAGTGAAAGGGGATGTCATAATTGGTATCAGACGTTTAAGTTGGGGGAGTGTTAGGGTCAGGACGTTTTTTTCGGTTATTGTAGAGATTTTTGATGATGGGGATAGTGGATCTTGTTGGATAATGCGACAACGGTAGCTTACATCAATTGACAGGGGGGCACCAAAAGTCTGGCAGTGGCTCAAGAAGCCTGAGACTTAACTTGCTGGGTGAAACAGCACCTGGAGCCATTAGTGGCCTCCCACATAGCGGGCATGGGCAACGTACAAGCGGACTTTCTGAGTTGGCATCAGCTGGATCCCGGAGAATGGGAGCAGTCGTTGGAAGCGGTATGCTTCATCCGTCGCAGGTGGGGCATGCCATATGTGGATCTAATGGCGACTTTTCACAATACCAAGGCCCCACGGTTCTTCAGTCGAGAAAGAGAAGCAGAGTGGTAGATGCCTTAGTTCTGACTTGGCTGCCGGGTGTCTTTCTATATGTGTTTCTGCCTTGGCCGTTGGTCGGCAAGATCTTACATTGCATAGAGGTCCATCCAGATGATGTGATTCTCGTTACCCCAGAATGGCCGAGGCATCCATGGTTTGCGGACTTGGTCAGCCTAGCAGTGGACAACGGTCCATTGCGGCTAGCTCATCTACCTAATCTGCTGTGTCAGGGACCTGTTTCTTTGGATCAAGCAGATTGCTTTTGTCTAGCGGCTTGGCTTTTGAGAGGGAGTGTTTTAAAGAATAAGGGTTATTTGAAAGGGGTCATCGCTACCTTCTTGCAGTCTAGAAAGACTTCCACTTCCCTGGCGTATGTGAGAGTATGGAAAGTGTTTGAGTCTTGGTGTACGGGGCAGAATGTGGACCCTCGGCAAGCTTCTGTGGTTGATGTTTTAGCCTTCTTGCAGAAGGGATTGGTTAAAGGTCTGTCCTTTAATTCGCTCAGGGTTCAGGTGGCGGCTTTGTTTCCTTCGTGGAAAGGTTCGAGGAGTATCTCTGGTGGCCCATCCGGGCATTCTGCGTTTTCTTCGGAGAGCTAAATATTTACGTCCTCCGGTTCGGAAGCCATGCCAGTTCTGGAACCTTAACGTGGTCCTTAAGAGCATGTGTGTGCCTCCGTTTGAACTTTTGAAGTGAGCTACTATGAAGGATCTCACTTCGAAGGTGGTTTTCCTGGTGGCAATTTGTTTGGCTCGCCAAATCTCCGAGCTTCAGGCCTTATGTAGAGAACCCTTTTTGAGAATTTCAGATGTGGGATCATCCTTGAGATCGGTTCTATCCTTTTTGCTGAAGGTGGTGTCCTCATTCCACTTAAATCAGTCAGTCGAGCTTCCGTCCTTCCCAACTTTGGATCCTGCGATGCCTCATGCTAAAGAGTTGTGATGGT
Source organism: Rhinatrema bivittatum (assembly GCF_901001135.1). NCBI lineage: Eukaryota > Metazoa > Chordata > Amphibia > Gymnophiona > Rhinatrematidae > Rhinatrema > Rhinatrema bivittatum. The sequence continues at coordinate 175,829,527 of NC_042622.1, forward strand.
TGTTAGATCATCATTTTGTGCTATGGAGTGGTGCCAAAATGGGTCATTAGGCATCAAGAGCCACTATTGCGTAGTGGTTGAAAGAGGCTATTAGCTCTGCGTATATCAGTCAAGGTTTCCCTGTTCTACTTGTTCTCAGGTGGCCTCTTGAGCCAAGTGTCAAGTTTTGCCACAAGAGATCTGTAGAGCAGCTACTTGAAAATCGTTGCACACTTTTGCCAGACATTGTTTACATGTCCAGGCCCCAGAGGCCATGGGATTTGGTGAAAGTGTACTTAGAGTGGGACACTCTCAGTCCCACCCTGTTTAGGGAAGCTTTAGTACATCCCAGGAGTCTGGACTGATCTGGGTAAATACAGGGAAAGGAAAATTGGTTCTTACCTGCTAATTTTGGTTCCTGTAGTACCACAGACCAGTCTAAAGTTCCCACCCACTAGAGAAAAGGGGGAATTGGAGAGTCTGCTCGATTTGTTGTGATTACTCTGAAGAATGGCACAGGTTTTTGTTAGTCCTACACAGAGTTGTATGTTCGCGTATGGAGATAATTAAGGTGTTGCCTTTGTTTTTTCATCTGGCTTGGGTACAGTTCAATACTGAGGGGACTGCAGGTGACACCTTGGGTTAAGTGGCAGTGTCAGTAAAACTTTGTCTTCATCTGCTGGAAGGTGGGGGGGGGGGGGGGGCAAAATCCAGAAGTCGGGACTGATCTGTGGTACTACAGGAACGAAAATAGCAGGTAGGAAACAATTTTCCTATTTGTACAATGTAGCTAGCACTGCATTGTACAGATCTCCTCTTGTAATTCTTTACTGATGTCAATTTTACTATGTATACCTCTGTGTCTGTAGAAACATTTCCCGAAAACCCACCCCGATTCAAAGTGCCCCTCTAGAGTGGTACTTACTCTATACAGAGGCTCTCCCTCTCCGAGCGTGCAAGATACACATGTAAAGGCTGTAGAAGTATGTGTGGCAACAATATTTTAAATGCTACATGTACTCTGTAAAATGAGGTGTATTTTTGCTCGCACTGCAATACGCGCATTTATGGGTGCACGTGTGTTTTTAAAATTTACCTGATTGTCAAGCCGATACAGTAAAAGTCATGGGCGAGCGTCTGCTCTCCCGGTGCGCGCACAGGCCACTCTCCTGTGAATGCGATTCAGTAAAAAAAAAATTCAAATTAGGGCCCGCGGTAAAAAGAGGCGCTAGGGACACTAGCGCGTCCCTAGCACCTCTTTTTTGACAGGAGCAGCGGCTGTCAGCGAGTTTGACAGCCGACGCTCAATTTTGCCGGCATAGGTTCTCAAACCCGCTGACAGCCACAGGTTCGGAAACTGGATGCCGGCCAAATTGAGCGTCTGGTTTTCAACCCACGGGCTGATTTTAAATTTTTTTTTAATTTTTATTTTAAATTATTTTTAACTTATAGGACCTCCAACTTAATATCGCCATGATATTAAGTCGGAGGGTGTACAGAAATGCAGTTTTTACTGCTTTTCTGTGCACTTTCCTGGTGCCGGCAGAAATTAACGTCTACCTTTGGGTAGGCGCTAATTTCTGAAAGTAAAATGTGCGGCTTGACTGCACATTTTACTTACTGAATCACGCAGGAATAACGAATAGGGCCATCAACATGCATTTGCATGTTGCGGGCGCTATTAGTTTTGGGGGGTTTGGACGCGCGTTTATTACGCAATATTACCCCTTAATGAATAAGGGATAAAGCTGGCGCGTCAAACGCGCGTCCAAACGCCGGCTAACAGTGCACTCTGGCGGAGCGGACTGTACTGTATCGGCCTGTGTGTTCAGAGTAACTATCTGTTCTTGGATTATACTGTTTGTAAATGGCTTGAAACTGTCGAATGTTTTTTGCTTTGAGCAAATGAGAGGTGAAAGGGGGAGCATGAAGTGGATTGGAACCTACTTCCTTGATGTCCAGCTATATATCCATTGTGGTGTTTGGTTTTAAGTATAGGTTTGTTTTTCAGATTCTGTGTCAACAGGGTCTGTCTTTGGGCGCAGCACCACTTTAAATATGCAGACTTCCCAGCTGAATACCCCACAGGATACATCGTGCACTCATATACTGGTGTTTCCGACCTCTGCTTCGGTGCAAGTAGCATCAGCCACATATACCACTGAAAATATTGACCTGGCTTTCAATACAAACAATGGTTAGTGTATGTGTGTGTGTGTGTGCACTTGCCAACAGAGAAAACATTTGTGCCGTGTGCTGACCTTTTCTAAACTTGCAGATGTTCATTCTGGAAAAGTCTTGGGATCAGAAAGTTGCTTGGATGTGAAATATTATTGGCATGCTGGGGTAAAGGGACATCTTTACTTCAGTCTCCACATGTTTTTATTGTATTTTCAGCTGTCTTTCACACAGCACTTTTGGTAATAGCTCCACAGGGAAATTTTGGCTCGTAGATGTATAAAGAAAAGCTGCTTGTTACTGCCAGCCTTCAGAAGAGGGAACAAGAGGCATATTAACATTCTTTTTCCCTCTAAAGATGGAGCAGACGGCATGGGTATCTTTGATTTGTTAGACACTGGAGATGACCTTGACCCAGATATTATTAATATCCTTCCTGCGTCTCCCACTGGCTCCCCTGTCCATTCACCGGGATCCCATTACCCGCATGGAGGCGATGCTGGCAAGGTAAGCTGACATGGAGAAAGCCATATGCTATCTGCTGATCTGCTTCTTTATGTCTGTGTGTGAAATTTCATTGCATACTAAAGAATTTGTCACATATTTGATATGAATGTGAAAGAAAACCAGTGAAGAATAGCAAATGTTAATCGTTGGCTGTGGAGCTGTTTGGAACTAGGGCTTAGTTGCACTGTTATAGCTTTCAAAACAAAAACCTGATTTCACAATCGCCTGGGTATAAATATTATAGGCAAATAGAATAGTATCTCAGATTTTGGGTGCTTAGGTTTGATTGAAAACTCCTCAAAACACATGTACTGATTTGTCTAATACTCTGATTTAGTTAAAATTATAGATTTGGTCTTTGAGAAAATATGAATTCTATGCAGGCTGTGCTATCTTTTATTGAACCAATATGAAAATTAATCAAAGATGATGTACATGAGCTTTGAAGATCCTGCAGGTATCGTTCTTCTAATTGTAGTGTAATGTTTGTATCTTCTGCAGCTTTACACTTTAGGAGGCGCAATCTTAAATGCTTTTTTTTCTCCCATTTTTGACAGGGTCAAGGTACAGACCGGCTGCTTTCAACAGAATCTCATGATGAAGTAACCAATATCCTGCAGCAACCCCTGGCACTTGGTTATTTTGTATCAACTGCCAAAGCAGGCCCATTGCCTGAATGGTTTTGGTCAGCATGTCCTCAAGCACAAAATCAGTGTCCGCTCTTTCTAAAGGTATTGCTGCTTTCAGCAGTGGAATTTATTATATCTGTGCAAGTGCTGACCTGAAGTTTTAAATTCCCTTTAAAACCATCTCCAGATTGGAAGGAATAAGCCTGCACACAAACAGATGGCGAAAACTTAGTACATTTGGAATCTTGTCACATAGTCAGAAGTTGTCTTTGTTCCTGCTCTGTAAAATAGCTTCTTGTTTGGGAATATCTTGTATTGTTCTGTTTCTCAGAGGGATCTTACTTTCTTGTTTATGGACTTGCATAACCACAGCTCTGATGCCTTAAAAAAAATATTGATTAGAGTTCCCAATAACTAATTTTGTTCAAGGAGCCTCAGTGTTTGCCCTTCATTAAATACAGTTACCTCATTTGGAAGGAGTCAAAACTTTGTAGTGTAATATTTAAAATTACATTTTAGTAATATTGTCTAATGCCTGAGGAGAAATAACTAAATGTCTGAGCCTGTTTATTCAATTGTGAAGACATCTAGTTCATGACCTTGCTTGTTTGGTACTCTAGATGTACCAACTGTGGTTATTATCTAGCTGATGCACGCCTATCAGTTGACTTTTATTGCTGAATTGCAGCATGAAGTATTAACTGGCTCTGGGCTTGGTGAGTCAGTGTTGTCCTCATGTGATTAAAGTAACATTGACTTGCATGGAATCTTACCTCCCTGAGTGTTATAGTGTATTGATGCTTATACAATGTATACTATAGAATATAAAATGCCACATATGTAGGATGTGCCTGTGAAACCCAAACCAGTATGGCATATAATACAGTGTGATTTGGATTTTTTAAATGTAGTTGCTCACCACTTCAGACCTATACTCCAGAGGACTTAAGAGTCAAAGTAGGTGAGGCAGTGGAGGGTAAAATGACTTGCCCAGGAGAAACAGGATTCGAACCCTCGGCTCCCTGGTTCTCAGCCCATTGCTCTAATCACTCTGCTGCTTCATCAAAATGGGATTTGATATTGGTGGTATAGCACACAGAACAACCAATTGTCTCTTTGGAAAACTGATTGCCAGGTGTGTAGCACACACTTGCTGCCGAAGCAGGTATTATGCTTTTTCTTATTTTCTGGCTACTAGTGCTTGAGACAGTTATTCAGCTAGGAATCTAATTAGCAAAATATTTCTTAGAATAAGTAGCAAAGCTATTTAAATTATGAATAACTATTGCACAGAGTGTAACCATGTCTCTTCTCCCTGTCTTACCATTTAGGCCTCTTTGCACCTCCATGTGCCTTCAGTGCAATCGGACGAGCTGCTTCACAGTAAACACTCCCACCCGCTTGACTCAAATCAGACGTCAGATGTCCTCAGGTACTGTTTCTCTGGCGTTTTTGTTGGAAGCACCAGAGCTATTTATAGAGCATAACAATGCCAGAGTTCTCTTGCACCACATGAATCCTAAGCATTAACTATGAGATACCTGGACTTGCACACTGGTGCTGGTTTTATTTTTAGCACGACATCTGCTGTTAATTGTTTAAGTGCAGCTAATGGCTGGATAGTGTTAGATCCGCAGCTTTGTAAGTGCACAAGAAAGTAAAAGGGGGGTAATTTTCAAAAGGATGATTGGGTGTAAACGGGCTTTTGAAAATTTGCTAGATATATGCTATTGAGCAGTCAGTAGGTTTTACATGCGCAAGTATACTTTAAGCACGTAAATGGGCTTTTGAAAATTGCTATGAGAAATGCTACTTTTAGGCATGTAACTCCGTTTGAAAACTACCTCCCCAGGGTATATTTCAGCAGAAACATACAAATGAACCCCAACCAGTCTGCTCTGTGCAAGTTTCCCCAGTGCTTCATTACCAAACATTTACTTTAATTGAAATATCCCTGTTTCCCTGTACATTTCCGGTTCAGCACAGACTGCTGGGTTTTGCCCCCCCCAGCAGATAGACAGATGTTTTAAAAACAAAACTCCGCCTTATATAGGAGAGTGCCACCTACAGTCCACCAGTATTTCTCTGTCTCTAGCAGATGGTGGAGGTGCAAAACCTACAGTCTGGTCAGAGTCTTTATTTTGGGTTGGATTTAGTCTAGTTAGTGAGAGTTCTCTCTATTTTTCCAGTTTAAGAGTTTGTCTCTTTAAAAAAAAAAAAAAAAAAGTTACTCAAAAAAAGGAAGTTTCCTGTGGTCCGCCTCCCAGAGGGTTGTTAGGCATTGAGAGAGTCGTCCCCTGCTGGTCAGAGGCAGCTGCCAACGAGGGTTGAGGACCCTATCAATTGAAGCAGCGTGGGTGCGATACCGGGGAGCCCGGCTCACTCCACCCTAAAGATCAGCACCCTGGACCACGGTAGGCAATTTTTTGCCGTAAAAAAAAAATTTATTTATTTTTTTTTAAGTAATTTTTCTTCCGTTTTTGTTCAGGCAGTCCCTCCCTTGCTCTCGTCGCGGGGGGGGGGGGGGGGGTTTCCACCACTTTTTTGGCCTGGGGGGGGGGGGGATGGGGGGTGTAAATTTGAATTTTTTCAGTTTATTTCTCCTCACTACCTTTCCCGATGCCGCGGTCGGCCGCGTGTCGCACGTGAGGCTCGGCCTGCACACGGCTCTCCCGGGAGAACTTGTGCTCACAATGTTTACCGGGGGGAGAAAGGATCCTCCGGTGCAGGGACGACAAAAAAATTAATATAAGCAGGCCACCGTGTATTCCCTCGCCGGCAGCAGGGGCTGCTCAGTTGGCACATGATCCTTTCCCATTAAGCGCGGGAACAGAGGCCATTTTACACTCGTTCCGCTCTGTTACTATGGCTGCCATGGGGGAGGGGTCTTTTCCTCCTCAATTATCTCCTCAGCCATGGCCTCCTGAAAACAGGGAATCACAGCAGCCTGTCTCCCCTGGCCCGGAGGTCAGTCCTGAGGGGACTTCTGACACCTCCTCTGAGTCTTCCTTCATTGTTTTCTTACAAAAAGCCTTCAAGGCAAGGAAAGCAGGCAAGCTGCTTGCGGGGGGGGAGGTTAGATTCCCATAAGGCCTGGGCGTCTAAGCGTGCCAAGTCTGATAAAGGTGAGGGGCCTATCAAGTCTAAGCGTCCCCTCCGCACTGGGAGTCCGCAGGTGGATACTGATTCTTCTGAACTGGAGTCAGATCTTGGGGACCCAGATTGTTAACCCCAGATTCCGCAGGGGGCGGATGAACTGGAGCCAGATCCGCCACAGGCGGAGAGAGGCTCTCAGGCGGCGGAGAGCGATGACCTTAAGGTGGTTCGTCTTTTTCATAAAGACAATCGGCACCTCTTATTCCAGCTATACTCTCTGAGCTGGGTATTGACAGCCCTCCCGAGGAGTCCAAACTCGGGAAGATGGACCTTGTTTTGTTGAGTCTGAGAGGTCCTGCTACTGCTTTTCCTTCTCATTTTTCGGCAACGGACTTGTTTCGAGAATGGGATACCCCGGATCTCGGCTTAAAAGTCAGTAAAGCCATGGATAAGCTTTATCCTCTGCCAGAGAATGCCTTGGAAATGCTGCGGGTACCTAAGGTGGATTCGGCGGTGTCTGCTGTCACCAAGAAAACCACAATTCCCGTCACAGGAGCGACAGCACTCAAGGACCTTCAGGACAGGAAGTTGGAGGTAGAGCTGAAACGGATTTTTGAGGTCTCAGCCATGGGAGTCCGGGCGGCTATTTGTAGTAACTTTGCTATGCGAGCCGGGCTTCGCTGGGTACAATTACAGGCCAATGTGGGCTTCTTGGATGAGGAAGCGGATCAGGCGAACCGTTTGGAATCCTCGGTGGCTTACTGTGCTGATGCCTTCCACGACCTCCTCCAGATGTCTGCAGTCTCTGCTCGCCAGCTCTTGTGGTTGCGCAACTGGTCGGCGGACGTGTCTTCTAAGGCTCAACTGGGGTCCTTGCCCTTTAAGGGTAAGTTACTTTTTGGTAAGATCTTGGACGACATGATTCAGTCTCTGGGAGAGAATAAGGTGCATTGGTTGCCGGAAGACAGGCCTCGCTCACGCGGTTCCTTTTCTTCTCGAGCTAGATTCAGAGGGAATCGGAGGCATCAACCAACTAAGTCGCCCGCTTCATCCTTTCGTTTGTTTCCAGCGAAACAGCAAACCTATGCCCAGTCTTTTAGGGGCCAAAGATTCGGCAGACCTGGGGCAGTTCAACCTTCCTCAGGAGCAAAATCCTCCCAATGAAGGGGCACCAGTCCACTCCTCGGGTCCGGAAGTGGGGGGCAGACTGACTCTGTTCTTCGAGGAGTGGACCAAGGTGACCATGGATCAGTGGGTACTATCCGTGATAAAACAAGGCTATGCTTTAGATTTTGCACAGCAACCCAGAGATCAGTTTCTCATCTCTTCCTGCAGGCATGCCACAAAAAGAGCAGCGGTTCATGAGATATTACAGCGGCTGCTACAATTAAGGGCCATAGTTCCCGTTCCTCCGGAGGAGCAAGGAGAAAGGGTCATTACCTAATATATTTCGTGGTACCAAAGAAGGAAGGATCTTTACGTCCCATTCTAGGCCTCAAGGAGGTGAACAAGTGTAAAGGTTCCACGATTTCACATGGAAATTCTCAGGTCGGTCATTGCCTCGGTAAGGCAGGGAGAATTCCTAGCTTCGCTGGATCTAACGGATGCTTACTTACACATAGGGATCCGTCAAGACCACCAAAGGATTCTGCAGTTCTGCATCCTGGGCCAGCATTTTCAGTTTTGAACCCTACCCTTCGGTCTGGTGACCACGCTCAGGACTTTCACCAAAGTGTTGGTGGTGGTGGCAGCTCATCTCCGGAGAGAAGGTCTCCTAGTACATCCCTATTCGGACTGGCTGATTCGAGCAAAATCAGAAGCCTTAGCCAAAGATGCGATTCACAGAGTTCTGCAGTTTCTACGGTCGCAGGGCTGGGTGGTCAATCTCTCCAAGAGCACGCTCGTACCCTCTGTCCTTGGAGTATTTGGGAGCGCTCTTTGACACTCTGGGTCGAGCTTTTCTCCCAAGGACCGCATCATCAAGTTACAAGCTCAGGTGCGGAGCCTGTTACTCCAAACTTCTCCCAGGGTTCGGGAATATCTACAGGTTCTCGGGTCCATGGCGTCAACTTTATAGCTGGTGCCATGGGCGTTTGCTCATATGCGGCCCTTCCAGTACACATTACTGTCCGCTGGAACCCAGTATCCAAACTGTTTTTTCTCCCATTGCCACTTACTGAAGCGGCGAGGGATAGTCTAGCGTGGTGGCTGGTGACAGACAATCTATCCAGGGGGGGTTCCTCTGGAGATTCCCGAATGGACAGTGGTCACCAAGGACGCCAGTCTCTCCGGCTGGGGAGCGATATGCCAGAGGAAGTCCGTGTAGGGCTTATGGTCTCCTGAGGAGTCCCTGTGGTCGATCAATCGGTTGGAGACCCGGGCAGTACGGTTAGCGTTACAAGCCTTCAGTCCTCTCCTGCAGGGGAGAGCAGTCCGGGTATTGTCGGACAATGCGACCACAGTAGCTTACATCAACCGCCAAGGTGGAACCAGGAGTCATCCTGTGGCGGAGGAAGCGACTCAGTTGTTCATCTGGGTGGAACGTCACTTGATCAGCATCGCGGCGTCTCATATTGCCGGTGTGGACAACGTCCAGGCAGATTTTCTCAGTTGACACCATCTTGATCCCGGAGAATGGAAATTGTCAGAGGACGCTTTTCAGCACATATGCCTAGCGTGGGGCACGCCTAGCATGGAGCGCATGGCGACTTTTCAGAACACCAAAGCTCCAAAGTTCTACTCACGCCACCGGGAGCGGAAGGGGTAGATGCCCTGGCTCTACCCTGGCCTGTTGACATTCTTCTGTATGTATTTCCACCCTGGCTGTTAATCGGCAAAGTGCTCTGCCGGATAGAGTCATCCATCGCCGGTGATTCTGGTAGCACCGGAATGGCCGAGATGTCCTTGGTTCGCAGACCTCCTCAATCTTGCGGAGGTGGGTCTGATAAGGTTTCCAGGGATCCCAGATTTACTTCACCAAGGACCCGTTTGTTTGGAAGAAGCCAATCGCTTCTGTCTAGCGGCATGGCTTTTGAACGGCGCCACCTAAGTGCCAAGGGTTATTCTCCTGCAGTAGTGACTACGCTCCTCCGTTCGCACAAAACTTCCACTAATCTTGCGTACGTTCGGGTTTGGAAGGTTTTTGAGGCCTGGTGTCTTGAACAAGACGTTTCACCAACCCGAGCTTCAGTATCTGATGTTCTGTGCTTTCTTCAAAAGGGCCTGTCCATGGGATTATCGTGTAGTTCCTTACGTGTTCAGGTAGCAGCCCTTGATTGTTTGCGCGGGATGGTACAAGGCGGAACCTTGGCGGCGCATCCAGACGTAGCGCAGTTCCTTCGGGCAGCCAAACATTTACGTCCTCCGCTTCAACAGCCTTGTCCTTCTTGGAGTCTGAATTTGGTGCTTACGGCTTTGTGTGAGACGCCTTTTGAGCCCTTAAAGAGGACAAAATTGAAGGATCTTACGTTGAAGGTGAGTTTTCTCGTCGCTATCACTTCAGCTCAACGAGTGTCAGAACTCCAAGCTCTTTCTTGTCAGGAACCTTTTTTGAGGATCTCCGATTCAGGAGTTTCCATCCAGACTGTTCCTTCTTTTCTTCCGAAGGTGGTATCTTCTTTTCATGTCAGTCAATCGGTGGAGCTTCCAGCCTTTGGGGATCTGGATCATTCGGATCCTCTGTCCCGCGATTTACGGAAGCTGGATGTTCGTAGGGCGCTACTGCGCTATTTGGAGGTCACAAATGAGTTTCGCATGTTGGACCATCTCTTTGTGCTCTGGAAAGGTCCTCAATGGGGTCACATGGCTTCAAAAGCTACCATTGCCCATTGGATGAAAGAGGCTATCAGCTCCTCTTATTTGCTACGGGGCCGAGTTCTTCCAGTCGGCCTCCGGGCTCATTCTACTAGGTCGCAAGCAGCATCCTGGGTGGAGTCTCATTTCGTTTCTCCACAGGAGATCTGTAGGGCGGCAACATGGAAGTCTCTACATACTTTCACGCGACATTACAGATTGGATGTGCAGGCTGCAGATTCGGAGAAGGTGTGCTACAAGCGGGCCTCTCTGGATCCCCACCCTGGGGTAAGAACAGCTATGGTACATCCCAGCAGTCTGGACTGATCCGGGTACGTACAGGGAAAGGAAAATTAGTTTCTTACCTGATAATTTTCGTTCCTGTAGTACCACGGATCAGTCCAGAGGCCTGCCCTGTCAGCGTGTTTCAAGTGGGGGAGAGTCCGCTCGCTTTTCCATTTTTTTTCTGCAGAACTTTGAATTTCCTTGTTCCTTACTTTTCGTGTGGTTCTATAGGTTCAGATCTTACTGGAGATCAGTGACCCGGTGGTAAATTTTTCTTTTCTGGTTCAGGAGTTAGTGTATATAGTTATGGTATCTTATGGGAGCCATCATGCTTTATCATTATGAAATACTGGTGGACTGTAGGTGGCACTCTCCTATATAAGGCAGAGTTTTGTTTTTAAAACATCTGTCTCTATCTGCTAGAGGGGAGGCAAAACCCAGCAGTCTGGACTGATCCGTGGTACTAACGAAAATTCAGATAAACTAATTTTCCTTTGTCTATAATTCTTCTGTCATGAGGATGATGAGCAAAAATGCATTAATGTTAATGGAAGGAACTCACTAAAAGAATCATTTAATGCTGAAATACTGTTCCCCGTACGAACCCAGATCAGTCCAGACTCCTGGATTTTGCCTCCCTTCCAGCAGATGAAGACAGAGAAAGTTTCACTGAGACTGGATTATAACCTGGTGTGCCACCTGCAGTCCCTCAGTATTTCTCTGTTTCCAGTAGATGGTGGTGGTGCAAAACCTGCAGTCTTAGGATATGTTTAAAAAAGAAAAAAAAATAGGAAAGGAAAGGCACTTAGGATTCAGCTCAGCAGAAATTCCTCCCAGAAGCTTGGTAGATCCTGGTGAGGCCATCCCTTCTGGTCAAGAGGTGGACAAGCAAGAGAGCTGGAAACCCTTGTAGAGTCCTTTTCTTCGTCGGAGGGGTAATACTGGTGGTGCCGGCTCCCTTCCCCTTCTCAGGAGAACATAAGAAATTGCCATGCTGGGTCAGACCAAGGGTCCATCAAGCCCAGCATCCTGTTTCCAACAGAAGCCAAAACCAGGCCACAAGAACCTGGCAATTACCCAAACACTAAGAAGAACCCATGCTACTGATGCAATTAATAGCAGTGGCTATTCCCTAAGTATAATTGATTAATAGCCATTAATGGAGGAGGAGGATGCCTGGAACCTGATGCTTGTCTTCAGGAAAGTTTGTTTTCTCCCAGGACAAGCAAGATGGTAGTCCTCACATATGAGTGACATCAGATGGAGCCCTGTCACGGAACACCTTTTGTCAAAGTTATCATGGCGACCGGGTTTAGAAAATGTCCCGAGTGTCCGGGGACATGTCCATAATGGATCCGCATGAACTATGTTTTGTGCTTAGGACCTTCGCACGACATTAGTCGATGCTCTAGTTGTGCACAAATGACCCACCAATGGCTATTGCGCTTGCCTGGACAAAATGGAGCAGTTTGCGTCAAAACAGACTGCTCCATCAACGCCAGTTCAAGTGCCACTGACCGTGGAGGGTCCATCGACCTCTGAGACGATTCGCCAGGAGCACCGTGGAAAGGGTGACCGTCCGTCACCGACTCCATCGAGGACATCGGCATCATCTTCCTCTGTGCCGGGGAAAGATCGGACCGAGCACCGAGGGAAACATTGACAGTGGCACAGACGGGCGTCCTTGACTGGTGCTGGCACGAATACCGCAGCGGCATAGACTTCCATCGAGCCGCCTGTGAAGAGGGCCCGGGGAGAGGAGCTCCCATACTCCTCTGGACCCGGGACCCCTAGGCGTTCCCCACTGTGCCGGGCACCGAGCCTCCACTGGTCCCCGTGGAGGCTCTGGTGATGCCTAGCCTGCCTCCTACCCCAATCACCATGCCACCCATGCTGGCTTTCTGGGAGGAGTTGGACCTGCATTGTCAAGAGGCAGTGCTTGAAAGCCTTACGAGGCTTCCAGTCGCCACAGGTGCTGGCCCCCATACCGGCCCCGAAAACGGCTCCCTCGATGGTGGCACCGCTCTTTCAGCGCTTCGATACGCTCATCGGTGCCTTATCGACTTCTCTGCCACTGGACACGTTGGCATCGCGTCATCCATTGAGGCCTCCACATGTCCCGATTCCAGTACTGGGTTCCTCGGAGGAGGAAGGATCGATTCCCGGCCACGTCCCTCCACGGGAACAGTCAATGCTGGAGCCCATATCGGGGCTACTGGTACCCAAGCACACCTCATCTGCCCTGATGCCCTCGATGCCGGCACAGATTCCATCGATGCCTTCCCGCCCTCTCGGCTTTGGCATGCTTCCTCCATTGGGAGCTCCACCGGGAGAAGGCGAATGTCCCTATAATGCATGGGACGATGCATCCTCAGATGATTCATCACAGACATCCGAGGACTTACTCTCAGAGCCTTCACTACCAGAGGAAAGGTGAAGATCTCTTCCAGAAGACCTCTCCTTTGCCAGTTTTGTCAGAGATGTCTGAGACTATACCTTTTACGGTGCTCACGGAGGAAAATGCTCGCCATAAAATATTGGAGGTCTTACAATTTGTAGATGCTCCAAAAGAAATAAATGCAATACCGATGCATGAAGTTCTTTTGGACCTCATGCACCACCTGTGGGAACATCAGGTATGGTACCCCCAGTCAATAAGACAGATGCTACCTACCTGGTTCAACAAGCAAGCCCCAGGTTTTCAGAAGAGTCAGCTGCGGAATCAGCTCAGAAAAAGGCTAAACGGTCGCATCCACATTCCTCTGCCCCTCCTGGTAAGGAACAGAAGGCATTGGATGCGTTGGGACGAAGGATTTTCCAAGGGTCCATGTTGATATCACGAATTGCAGCATATCAACTATACGTGACCCAATATACTAGAAATCTCTGGAAACAAGTCTAAGAGATTGCAGAGACACTACCACAGCAACAGCAAGAAGCCTTGTCTTCCATCCTACAAAAAGGAATGGAAGCAGGTAAACATGAAGGTAGAGCTGCCTATGATTCTTTTGAAACAGCATCCAGAGTCTCAGCACGAGCATCAGTGCTAGACGCTGGGCCTGGCTTAAGGCTTCAGACCTATGCCCGGAAGTGCAGGACACACTGGCAGATCTACCCTGTACCGGAGACAACCTGTTTGGGGACGAGATCCAGGACACAGTGGCCCAGTTAAAGGACCCTGCGCCAGTTGTCAACTGTCCCCACAGATGTTCCCTTTGTAGCCCGTTTAGAGAACCCAAGAAACAATTCTACAGGCCATTCAGATATTACCCTCCTGCATCCCGTGCACACGGCTCGGGCACCTCAGAGGGGACATGGGCGCCAAACTAGAATATCTAGACCATAGCCAGCTCCACAAGCTAGCCCCTCGTCTGGATTTTGAGTCTTTCCCAGAGAGCAGCAGCCATATTCCGGGGGGGGGGGGGCCACCTGTGCCACTTTGCAACAAATTGGCATCCAGTCACCACAGACCACTGGGTACTGTATCGTAACCCACGGTTACTGTCTAAAATTTTCAAAAATACCTCTGGACTTCCCACCCAATCCATCCTGGAGTTGGGACAACCACACAGGAAAACTCGAGTCGGAGCTCTCAACCTTTCTGTCCGTCAGAGCCGTGGAACGGGTTCCACTGAATCAGCAGGGAAAAGGGTTCTACTCCAGATATTTCCTAATTCCAAGAAGACCAGCGGCCTCCGGCCTATTCTGGACCTCCGTGCCTTGAATATCTTTCTTGGCAAGGAACGATTCAGGATGGATTCCCTGGGTACCATGCTTATCCCAGGACAAGCAGGATGATAATCCTCACATAGGGCTCCGTCCAGTGACGTCACCCATAACACTGATTCCATTGAGCATGCCCTTATCCCTCGAGCCACAGGGGTTTCCCTTCAGTCTTTTCTTTTACGTGCTGCATTTTGCTTTGCGGTCAGGAGCCCTGCGTGATTTTCACACAACTTCTCATGGAAAAACTAATAATTTTCCTCAGAAAAATCACCTCAATGGGGTCTCCAAGTCTCGGATTGGTGACTAAAACAAATTTTTTGCGGTCGATACCGTTCCTAAGATTTATCAGTGACTGCAGGCCGTTGACAGCTGTCCAGCCTTTCACAATGGCAACCGGCTTTAAAAGATACCCTAATTGCCCCCGTACAATGTAAATCACCCCCGTACAATGTCAATCCCCACATCGAGTGTGTCTTGTGCCTCAGTCCCAGACATAAGGTTTCATCATGTCCCCAATGTGGCGAGATGACTTCCAAAGGGAGACTGGCCTGTCTAGACAAAATGGAGCATCTTTTTAATATTCAGCTGATCCCATCGTCATCGACGCAGTCGTCACCTGTAGGAGTTACAAAAAAGGTAATCATAAAAACCTGCCGGGTGCATGGGAGTAGAGGGGACCCACTATCCCCAACTCCATCTAAGGTGTTGACTAAATCAGCATCGGTGCTCGAAAAAAGAGAGCATCGTGAGAAACAGACATCGGCATTGATGGGAACTGCCCAGTGCCGATTCTGATCCGGGGGTGGGTTCAATAGCTATCGACCTACCCGCTAAGAAGCCCAGGATTGAAGACTCCTCGACACCAGCGATGCCAGAACCAAGACAATCCCCACCGATACCTATGCCGGTTACTGTGCCCCCACAGGGACCTGTGGTGCAGCCAGTTTTGCCTCCTCTGCCACCTCCTATAGCTGCTCTGTCCGCATCAGCTATCAGAGAGGAACTGGATGGATTTATCCGCCAGGCAGCCGTCGATGCCATCCGAGAACTCTATCCACCGGTGCCAGTTTCCATACCTCCACCGCCAGAGGCATCGATGTGTCAACTGCTATTGTCCTGGCTCGATACCTTGATCGGTGCCATGCTAACTCCACTGGTGCCATCGAGGCCGAAGACACCAATTAAGCACCCGAACTAACAGATTCCGATTCTGGACTCTTCGGATGCTGACTCCACCGACTCCGACCGTCAACCATCCTCAGTCAATGCCAGGGCCGTCGGGTGGCTCGGGATCGAGCCGCCCAATTCCAACACAGATTCCATCGATGCAGATTCCATTGCCTTCGATGCCAAGGAAGAAGAAACAGAAATCATCGATGGATCCATCGAAGACCAAGTCACCATTGATGCCATTCTCCTTTCCTCCTCCTAGTCCACGTCCTCACACTTTATCAGACACCTGGGAAGATGTGGACTCCGATTCCTCTACTGAGGACATCTTATCGGACCCCTCACCACCGGAAGAAAGGAGAAAATCACCTCCTGAGGATCTCGCCTTCTCTGTGAAGGAGATGTCTGACACAATTCCTTTTCAGCTGCTTACAGAGGATACCAGACATAAGACTTTAGAAGTCCTACAGTTTGTTTGAAGCTCCTAAAGAGATTGTTGCCATACCAGTGCATGAGGTTCTGGTTGATCTCCAATGCTGCCTTTGGGAGCATCCATGCACGGTGCCACCTGTAAGTAAGAGAACAAATGCCATCTATTAAGTGCAACATATACCTGGGTTTCAGAAGCCTCAACTCCCACATCAGTCTGTTGTGGTAGAGTCTGCGCAGAAGAGATCAAAAAGGATTAAACCACACTCTTCCACGCCGCCTCGAAAGGAACAGAAATTCTTAGACACCTTGGGTCGTAAAATGTTCCAAGGTTGCCTATTGCTATCCAGGATTGCCTCATATCAATTATATATGACACAGTACCAATGGAATTTATGGAAACAAATGCGGGTCTTTTCAGAAACCCTTCCATATCAGCATCAAGTCTCTTTCAACTCCATTATTCACAAGGGTCTAGAAGCTGGAAAACATGAAGTCTGTGCAGCCTATGATTCATTTGAGACATTGTCCAGGATGGCAGCAACTGGAATCAGTGCCCGAAGATGGGCATGGCTCAAAGCATCTGACCTCAGGCCTGAGGTCCAGGAAAGGTTGGCTGATTTCCTTGCACAGGTGAAAACCTGTTTGGTGATAAAGTGCAAGCGGCAGTTGCACAGCAAAAAGATCACAACGAAACTTTGCGCCAACTCTCCATGATACCTGCATAAACTGCATCTTCAAGGCGGCCTTCCAGAAAGGATTCAAGAAATCCTTTCTACAGACCACATAGGTACTATCCACCAGCTACTCGTGGTAGAACAACAATGCCATCAC
Source organism: Rhinatrema bivittatum (assembly GCF_901001135.1). Lineage (NCBI taxonomy): Eukaryota > Metazoa > Chordata > Amphibia > Gymnophiona > Rhinatrematidae > Rhinatrema > Rhinatrema bivittatum. The sequence continues at coordinate 175,846,152 of NC_042622.1, forward strand.
AAAGAGGTCAACCTAGACAGACAAAAGCATCCAGACCTCAGCCTCCACCTCAGACAGGCCAGGCTTCTGGGTTTTGAAGAGATCCCAGGGAACAGCAGCCTCTCCAGAAACACGAATCCAAACTTGCCAGTCGGAGGTCAGGTTTCCTATTTTCTACCCAGCTGGTCAACCATCACCTCAGATGAATGGGTTCTATCCATTATAACACAAGGTTACCATCTGGATTTTCTCACAGTGCCCAGAGACTCTCCAGCAAAGTCTCTTTGGGTACACAAAGATCATACCATTCTTCTACAAACAGAATTATCCACCCTCCTGAGAGCCAGGGCCGTGGAACCAGTTCCCCGACCTCAGCAGGGCAGAGGATTCTACTCCCACTATTTTCTCATTCCAAAGAAAACAGGAGGATTAATTCCCATCTTGTCCTCCGAAATCTCAACAAATTTCTATGGAAATTAAAATTCAGGATGGTCTCCTTAGGCACCATGCTTCCCCTTCTTCAAGCAGGAGATTGGCTCTGTTCTTTGGATCTTCAAGACGCTTACGTTCACATCCCAATATTCCCTCCTCATCGCAAGTTCCTACGTTTCCTGGTGGGTCATCAACACTTTCAATACCGGGTCCTGCCATTTGGACTTGCCTTGGAACCCAAGTATTCACAAAGTGCCTAGCGGTGGCAGCGGCCCATTTCCGCAAGGAAAGCATACAAGTTTTTCCTTATCTGGACAACTGGATCATCAGAAGGCAATCAAGACAAGGAGCTCTCACTTCTCTCAAGCTCAAAATCAATCTGCTTCACTCGTTGGGATTTCTTATCAACTACCAAAAATCCCACTTCCTACCATCTCATCTTCTACAGTTCATCAGAGCAGAATTGAACATCACTGTATCAAAAGCTTTCCTACCAAAAGACCGTGCAGACACCCTCTCCAGATTGGTGAAATATCTGCGCGCAAAGCAAACAGCTACAGCCCATCAGTTACTCTGCTAGGCCACATGGCTTCCACAGTCCATGTCACTCCTATGGCCAGATTAGCCATGAGAATAACGCAATGGACTTTGAGATCACATTGGATCCAAGCCATTCAACCACTGTTTCCAATTCAGATAACCCAACAGTTGCGTTCATCTCTCCTCTGGTGGACGAACACGAACAATTTGCTCACTGGCCTACCTTTCCAGCAGCCAGTTCCGCAAGTAACCTTGACTACAGATGCATCCACCTTAGGTTGGGGAGCGCATATCAACAATCTTCAAACTCAAGGTACTTGGACAAGCCTTGAAGCAACATTTCAAATCAACTTCCTGGAGCTTAGAGCTAATCGTTATGCGCTCTAAGCATTCAAGGACTGCCTTTCACACAAGACTGTTCTAATATAGACAGACAACACAGTTGCCATGTGGTACCTGGACAAACAAGGGGGTACGGGCTCTTTTCTCCTTTGCCAAGAAGCTGCACAAATTTGGGACTGGGCTCTGACTCATTCCATGTTTCTCCCGGCCACTTATCTGGCAGGCATACACAACATAGTTGCAGACCGCCTCAGTCGTCAGTTCCAACCCCACAAGTGGTCCCTGGATCCTTTAGTAGTGACCAGGATATTCCAACATTGGGGTCAGCCAACAATGGACCTCTTTGCATCCGAGCTGAATCACAAAGTGGACAGATTTTGCTCCTTGCACAAACAGAGAAACCAGTTAGCCAAGGACGCCTTTGCTCACCCCTGGAACTCAGGTCTTCTATACGTGTATCCCCCGATACCGCTAATAACTAAAACTCTAGTGAAGCTACAACAGGACAAAGGGTCAATAATACTCATAGCCCAGTATTGGCCTCGACAAGTATGGTTTCCCATACTCCTTGACCTCTCGATCAGGGAACCAATTCGCCTGGGCACAGAACCCACTTTCATAACTCAGGATCAGGGCAGGTTGTGCCACCTCAACCTTCAAACCCTATCCCTCACAGCCTGGATGTTGAAAGCTTGATCCTTCAACCACTAAATCTTTCAACTAATGTATCTCAAGTGCCTGGAGCTTCACGAAAACCTTTCACATGAAAATCCTATCATTGCAAGTGGAAAAGATTCACCACGTGGTGCACGCAGAAAAGTATTGACCCCTTTTCCTGCCCCACATGATCTTTATTAGACTATCTCTGGCATCTTTCAGACTCTGATCTCCAGACTTCGTCAGTAAGGGTACACCTGAGTGCTATCTCAGCTTACCACAAGGGAGAAGGGGATGCCCCGATATCAGCGCAACCCCTTGTCAGTAAGTTTGAGAGGTTTAATTAAACTTAAACCCCCTTTGCGGCCACCAGTCACAGAATGGGACCTTAATGGAGTACTAGCAAGGCTCATGCGTTCTCCCTTTGAGCCCATAGATTCCTGTGATGATAAATTTCTTACATGGAAAGTTCTCTTCCTAGTTGCTATTACATCTGCTAGAAGAGTTAGTGAGTTACAAGCACTTGTAACATACTCGCCCTATACCAGGTTCCGAGTGGTCCTCCGTACTCACCCTAAATTCCTTCCCAAGGTGGTTACTAATTTCCACTTGAATCAGTCTATAAACTTGCCCACATTCTTTCCAAGATCTTACTCTCACCAGGGCGAAAGAGTTATACACACCTTGGACTGTAAACGCACGCTAGCGTATTATCTAGACCACACTAGAGGCCATAGAAAATCCACTCAGCTCTTTGTTTTTTTTGACAGTGGGCAACAAACTCTCCAACTGGCTAGCAGATTATATAGACTTCTGCTATGAAAAAGCAGGCCTTTCTCTCCAGGGACGAGTAAAGACTCACTCAGAGCAATGGCAACCTCGGTAGCACACTATCGTTCAGTACCGATTGCTGACATCTGCAAAGCTGCATTATGGAGCTCTCTTCACACATTTGCAGCTCATTACTGCTCAGACAAGGAAGGACGACAAGATTCAGCCTTTGGACAAATCTGTCTTAAAGAACTTATTTCCAGTATAATCCTAACTCCTTCCACATCCGACCTGCTGTGATTTCAGGCTGCCTCATTTTTTCCAACAGTACACCAGTTGTGCCTGTTGCACAAGCTGTATGCTGTTGGTTGAAAACAAAGATGACTCAGCCTGTAGCTTGCTAATCACTCATATGTGAGGACTATCATCCTGCTTGTCCAGGGATAAAGCAAAATTGCTTACCTGTAATAGGTATTATCCCAGGACAGTAGGGATGTAGTCCTCATGAAACCCACTTGCCACCCTGTGGAGTTGGGTCCGAAACATTTTATTTATTTTTTCGCTTACACTTATTAAGAACATAAGAACATAAGAAAATGCCATACTGGGTCAGACCAAGGGTCCATCAAGCCCAGCATCCTGTTTCCAACAGTGGCCAATCCAGGCCATAAGAACCTGGCAAGTACCCAAAAACTAAGTCTATTCCATGTAACCATTGCTAATGGCAGTGGCTATTCTCTAAGTGAACCTAATAGCAGGTAATGGACTTCTCCTCCAAGAACTTATCCAATCCTTTTTTAAACACAGCTATACTACCTGCACGAACCACATTCTCTGGCAACAAATTCCAGAGTTTAATTGTGCGTTGAGTAAAAAAGAACTTTCTCCGATTAGTTTTAAATGTGCCCCATGCTAACTTCATGGAGTGTCCCCTAGTCCTTCTACTATCTGAAAGAGTAAATAACCGATTCACATCTACCCGTTCTAGACCTCTCATGATTTTAAACACCTCTATCATATCCCCCCTCAGTCGTCTCTTCTCCAAGCTGAAAAGTCCTAATCTCTTTAGTCTTTCCTCATAGGGGAGTTGTTCCATTCCCCTTATCATTTTGGTAGCCCTTCTCTGTACCTTCTCCATCGCAATTATATCTTTTTTGAGATGCGGCGACCAGAATTGTACACAGTATTCAAGGTGCGGTCTCACCATGGAGCGATACAGAGGCATTATGACATTTTCCGTTTTATTCATCATTCCTTTTCTAATAATTCCCAACATTCTGTTTGCTTTTTTGACTGCCGCAGCACACTGAACCGACGATTTCAATGTGTTATCCACTATGACACCTAGATCTCTTTCTTGGGTTGTAGCACCTAATATGGAACCCAACATCGTGTAATTATAGCATGGGTTATTTTTCCCTATATGCATCACCTTGCACTTTTCCACATTAAATTTCATCTGCCATTTGGATGCCCAATTTTCCAGTCTCACAAGGTCTTCCTGCAATTTATCACAATCTGCTTGTGATTTAACTACTCTGCACAATTTTGTGTCATCTGCAAATTTGATTATCTCACTCGTCGTATTTCTTTCCAGATCATTTATAAATATATTGAACAGTAAGGGTCCCAATACAGATCCCTGAGGCACTCCACTGTCCACTCCCTTCCACTGAGAAAATTGCCCATTTAATCCTACTCTCTGTTTCCTGTCTTTTAGCCAGTTTGCAATCCACGAAAGGACATCGCCACCTATCCCATGACTTTTTACTTTTCCTAGAAGCCTCTCATGAGGAACTTTGTCAAACGCCTTCTGAAAATCCAAGTATACTATATCTACCGGTTCACCTTTATCCACATGTTTATTAACTCCTTCAAAAAAGTGAAGCAGATTTGTGAGGCAAGACTTGCCCTGGGTAAAGCCATGCTGACTTTGTTCCATTAAACCATGTCTTTCTATATGTTCTGTGATTTTGATGTTTAGAACACTTTCCACTATTTTTCCTGGCACTGAAGTCAGGCTAACCGGTCTGTAGTTTCCCGGATCGCCCCTGGAGCCCTTTTTAAATATTGGGGTTACATTTGCTATCCTCCAGTCTTCAGGTACAATGGATGATTTTAATGATAAGTTACAAATTTTTACTAATAGGTCTGAAATTTCATTTTTTAGTTCCTTCAGAACTCTGGGGTGTATACCATCCGGTCCAGGTGATTTACTACTCTTCAGTTTGTCAATCAGGCCTACAAATGAGACTGAAGTGAGACCCCTGTGGCTCGAGGGATAATGGCATGCTGGGCATGCTCAGGATTTTGACAGAGAGTTTTCTGTGATAAGGCTCAGTCCAGTGACATCACCCATATATGAGGACTACATCCTGCTGCCTGGGATAACACCTATTACAGGTAAGCAATTTTGCTTTCCTCTACTTCAACAAGGGGATTGGCTCTGCTCTCTGGACCTTCAAGACGCATATGCCCATATTGCGATCTCCCTTCCTCGTCGCAAATATCTGCAATTTGTGGTTGGCCGCAGTCATTATCAATACAAGATACTACCATTCGGCCTTGCCTCGGCACCTCGAGTCTTTGCCAAGTGCCTGGCAATCGTGGCTGTGCAGTTACACAGCAGAGGCATATACGTTTTTCCATACCTGGATAATTGGCTCATAAAAAGCCCGTCAAAACAAGGAGCCCTAGACTCTATCGGTCTCACCATCTCATCTTCTCTCCTTTATAGGAGCAGACCTAGATACGACACTGTCCAGAGCATTCTTACCCAACGACTGCGCGATAACGCTGTCCAACCTCGCTAGCTTTATCCGCCATCGAAAAAGAGCCTCAGCTGGCCAGCTACTCAAGTTGCTTGGCCATATGGCATCAATAGGCCATATGGCATCAACAGTCCACATCACCCCTATGGCATGTCTTGCCTTGAGAGTGACACAATGGACTCTGAAATGCCAGTGGCGACAAGCTACTCAGCTGCTGTCATCCATGGTACACATCACCAGCCAGATTTGTCTGTCCCTTACAGGGTGGCCACACAAAGCCAACTTACAAGTAGGTCTTCCTTTCCAACACCTGGCTCCTCAGGTGACCCTAACCACTGATGCCTCCAACCTAGGTTGGTGAGCCCATGCCCAAGGTCTTCAATCACAAGGGACTTGGACAACAGCTGAAGCGACCCATCAAATCAACTTTCTGGAGCTTAAGGCGATGCAGTATGCCCTGTATGCATTTCAGGACTGCCTCGCCAACAAAGTTGTCCTATTCCAAACAGACAACCAAGTTGCAATGTGGTACCTAAACAAACAGGGGGGCACGGGCTCTTACCTGCTCTGCCAGGAGGCGGTACAGATTTGGGCCTGGGCCCTGTCACACTCCATGCTACTGCGAGCCACTTATCTAGCGGGCACAGAGAATGCACAGGCGGACCGCCTCAGCCGACGTTTCCAACCCCACGAGTGGTCTCTGGATCCCTCAGTTGCAAGCAGAATCTTCCACAGGTGGGGTCAGCCGACCATAGACCTCTCTACATCCAGTCAGAACCACAAAGTGGAATGCTTCTGCTCCCTACACAGGGACCGAAGAACCCTAACCATGGATGCCTTTGCCCATCCCTGGAACCACAGGTCTGCTATACATGTATCCTCCAATTCCGCTGATAGCCAAGACTCTGTGAAGCTACAACAGGACTGGGGCTTAATGATTCGCATAGCCTCGTACAGGCCGCGTCAAATTTGGTTCCCCATAATTCGCGACCTCTGTCCAGGATCCCATTCGCATGGGCACGTCGCCTAACCTCACAACATAGAATCACGGCAAGTTACGCCACCCGAACCTTGAGGCGCTCTCTCTGACGGCCTGGATGTTGAAAGGCTGATACTACAACCACTCAACCTTTCAAGTGACGTCTCTCATGTCCTTGTAGCTTCACGGAAGGCTTCCACGCGGAAATCCTACCGCTCTAAATGGAAGAGATTTTCCTTGTGGTGCACACAAGAGCTTGGATCCCTTTTCTTGCCCCACATCGAGTCTTAGATTATCTCTGGCATCTCTTGGAATCTTGTCTCCAGACTTCATCTATCCAAGTGCATCTTAGTGCCATCTCTGCTTACCATCAAGGAATAGGGTATGCCCTGAACAGCTCAACCCCTGGTGCATCACTTCATGAGGCTTAGTACAGCTTAAACCTCCTCTACGGCCACTGGTCGTGGCATGGGACCTCAATGTCGTGCTTGCACGGCTCATGCACACTCCTTTTGAGCACATGCACTCCTGCGAACTTAGATACCTTACATGGAAAGTACTTTTCCTAGTAGTCATCACGTCTGCTCGCAGGGTGAGTGAGTTACAGGCTCTTGTGACCTACTCGCCCTACACAAGGTTCCTCCATGACCGATTAGTTCTCCGCACTCACCCTAAATTCCTTCCTAAGGTAGTAACTGATTTCCATTTAAATCAGTCCATAGTCTTGCCCACTTTCTTTCCAAGACCTCATGCTTACCCAGGTGAGCAAGCTCTCCACACCTTGGACATTAAGCATGATCTTGCATTTTACTTACACCGCACTACAGCCCACAGGAAATCTACCCAACTTTTTGTCTCTTGATAAGAACAAACTTGGGAATGCGGTGGGCAAGCAAACACTGTCAAACTGGTTGGCAGACTGGATCGCATTCTATTACCAGCAAGCAGGCCTTCCACGTCAGGGAAGAGTGAAGGCACACTCAGCGCATTAGCAACGTCAGTAGCACACTACTGTTCATTACCGATTGCTGACATCTGCAGGGCTGTGAAATGGAGCTCTCTCCACACCTTCGCAGCTCACTACTGCCTGGACAAGGCTGGGCGACAGGATTCCATCTTTGGCCAGTCTGTCCTAAGAAATTTGTTTCCAGTGTAGGAACCCAACTCGTCCTACCTCGACCCGCTGTGAATTTCAGGCTGCCTCATCCAGTTGTTGTGCCTATTGCACATGTTCGGTGCTGCTTGGCCTCATATGTATGGCTCAGCCTGTAGCTTGCTATTCACCCACATGTGAGGACTACCATCCTGCTTGTCCTGGGAGAAAGCAGAATTGCTTACCTGTAACAGAGGTTCTAAAGCAGAGTTGCTTACCTGTAACAGAGGTACTTCCAGGACAGCAGGATGTTAGTCCTCACGAAACCCGTCCACCACTCCGCGGAGTTGGGTTCGCTTACGTTTTTTTATTTTTTGCTTGTATTTTTGCTACAAACTAGACTGAAGGGGGATACCTGCTGGCTGCAGGGTTAGGGGCATGCTGGGCATGCTCAGTGTGCCAGTCAAAGTTCTAGAAACGTTGACAAAAGTGTTCTGTGACAGGGCTCCATCTGATGATGTCACTCATATGTGAAGACTAACATCCTGCTATCCTGGGAGAACACCTGTTACAGGTAAGCAACTCTGCTATATCTTGAAAACCTGGCCTGTTTGTGGCACTTGGACTAGCGTTCGCCATCCCTGCACTATAATGATGTTTTGATGTGCATTTGATTGCCAGTCACTGCAGTTGGTCTCCATAATCCCTTCTTCCTGCACCCAATTGCAATCCACAGCTTTATTTTTCCATAAGTATTTTAGCATGCTGCAGATGTTTCCAGTAGTCTGAGATGTGGCTGCCATATATGTGCTGAAATCTTCTGGCTATGGTTTTTGACATGATCATGTCCTGGTATAAGTACCCAATTTTCCCTGCAGTCTCCCAGCTCCCGCAGTTCCTGTCTTAAGTTAGTGGGTCTGCGTGTCCTGCTATTCACTTATTCAGCAACTAACAAATGACTTACGACTAGCATCTGGATTTATTGATTCTAATTTAGTGCCAGATATTCTGTTTGGTTTTTTTTGTTTAGCCTCTATTGTAAGGCCTTTTTCTCTTGGATTGTGGATTGGATTGAGAGTCCTTTATTTCTGTGCTTCGGGCAGCCTGCTCTGTTGTATAAGTTCAGTATGGGATGGGACTCTCCTTTGCCCACCCCAGTCTCAGGAGCCTGAGCTAGGAATTTACCCTAGATCTTCTCTTTGCATAGAGCCTTTGGGCTTACTAGAATTGAGTTTTATTAACTTCAATAATATTCTCCACTGATAAGCATAACAAACCAGCCACATAAAATAGGTGACGTCATCCAAGAGCACCAAGTTAGTCAACCCTCTTTCCAAGTCCAGAAAGTTTTAGAATATGTTATGGGTATGCACAGGAGTTCCCATCGTAATGCAGTTGTATGGCTCTCCCTCAGTCTTTTTCATCCACTCCACAAACAGTCATTTTTTTTCTTTCTCTCCTTGCACATCAGCTGCACTTTTTAAAAAGAATTGACATAGAATAAGAAGCAGCAGAAAGTTTAAAAGTGATATACAAGATGTCAATGATGACATCTACTTTGGATAAAAAGGGAGAAAGCCCTTTTAAATCCTATGAGAAATGCTGGAATAAAATGGCTTTGGCGAACCAGCATAACCTGTCTTTGATGCTTGGATTCAGATCACAATAGGTCTACTTGTGGTCCCTGTGGCAAAATGTCCCAAAGGTACTTGTGTGCAGGGATCTCAAGCTAAAATATGAGCTTAAGAGCTCATCTGAGCAAGAAGGAGCCAAACTGTCATAAAAGATGAAGAAACACTCTATTGACAAAATTCAGAATAAAAAAAAAAAAATTGAGGCAAGTCATAGGCGCTAAAATGTCAGAGCAATATCACCTGTGCCAATAAGTCTTGACAGAAAAGGCACCAAGAAATCTCAGCACAGAAGCTTCAGTGCTAAGCATATTGCAAAATCATTAGCGCAAAAGTCATGGTGCAGAAGAGACATGGCACAGGCATTTCAATGGTGAAGAAAACTTGTGCAGGAAAGTCTGCGCAGACAGATGGTGCTGAGTCACTGGAGCTGAACAAAGTCTGCACTGAGCTCTGTGCTGCAAACAAAGAACATCGACACAAAAAATAATTCAGATTCAACATGGCAAGGAGTGATTTATCATCGCCACCAATACTGTAGCCAGAAGAGCTTCCTTCTAGTAAGAGAACCAAAACCTATTTTACAACAATACCGGATTTTCTCAAAGGACAAGTAGAATGGCAGTCCTGTTTAATCCTGTCTTAAAACAAAAAATATATATATATCTATATTTCATGTGTTCTGGTTGCTTTTTCCCCCAAAAGCAGAGCTGCTTATCTGATACAGGTGGTCTCCTAGGACAGTAGGATGTTAGCCCTCACACATGGGTGATGACATCGAATGGAGCCTGGCATGGAAATCTTATATCAAAGTTTCTGGAACTTTGACTAGGAATATCACACGTCCATGCAGTGTTCCTCTTCAGTCTTTTTTTCTGCAGAGCTTTCACCTTGCAGTTAAGTGAGATCTTGGCTTTTTCCCTAGAAATCATGCCTTGGAAAACTTTCACCGGTTAAATTCAGGTTTTTTTGCATTTCCATCAATGCCAGGTTCCCCTCAGACCCTTCCCACAGGCTCTTTAGTCAGGTTTTTAGGCATTCTCAGTAAACTTATTTTTTGCTTCTGTTACCTCATGGCGGCAGTGCCTCTGTGCCCACCGGCTTCAACCACCCGCCGTCACTGCTTTCGTTTATTTCCCTTTTCGTTCGTCATGGCCTTTTCCGGTTTCCATCGATGCCCCCAGTGCCCGAGGACCATGTCCATCATGGACTCTCACAAGGTATGTGTCCTCTGCTTGGGGGCATTGCATGATGTCCGGGGTTGCCGCATGTGCACCAGATGATCCCTAAGAGACGTTGCACTCGACTCAGTAAGATATCCTGGCAGACAGATTAAGCAATCAGCTTTAGCCAAAGAGTGATCACTAAGTGACAGCATTCTGGGAATACCTATTCAAAGTTTGGGGAAAGCCAACCATAGACCTCTTTGTTTTACCATTCAAACACAAGCTACGGCGCTTTGGCTCCAAGAGATCAACCTACCACTAGCAATGGACGCTTTTATCATCTCATGGAGCAAAGAAATATGTGCTGTTCCACCAATTTCATTAATAGCTAAAACTGTTTTCAAATTAAGGAAAGACTAGGGCGTAATGATAGCTCCATTTCTGTCAAGCCAAAACTGCTTTCTATGGCTACATAGACTTGCAGTGGCACCATCTGATCCAGTATGGAGCACGACAACTTCATCCCAACCTCCAATCTCTGGCACTGATGATTTTGATGTTAGTTTGCTTTTAAGTTACAAGCTAAATCCTACTACAGGAGGTGAATAAAATACTATTAGTGGCAAGAAAACAGACCACTAGAAAATCATACAGCTATAAATAGACAAGATTTAGCCACTGGTGTCAAATGTGAAGAACAGACCTTTTTCTCACAGGACAAGCAGGATGGTAGTCCTCACATATGGGTGACATCACAGGATGGAGCCCAATCACGGAACACTTCTGTCAAGGTTTCCAGAACTTTGACTGGCCCCTACTGGGCATGCCCAGCATGGCACTACCTCTGCAGCCAGCAGGGGTCCCCCTTCAGTCTTCTTTTTTCCGCGCAGCAGTAGCCTCGCGGTTAAGGAGCTAGGTAGAGATTGAAAGACTTGGATCATCGAGGGAGCGAAATAATCGACCTCGCCATCGTCCGAGCCGCTGTCGAAGAAACCCCGTCCAGAAAAGGCACCGACCTTTTCGGCGACCGGGTCACCGAGGCAACCCTCCCCTGATGGGGCATCGGGAGCCGTGACTCCGCCTTTAACGGTGGTCCCTCCGGCTATGTCTCTGCTTCCTTCTTCTGTTCCGGAGCCGGGGCTGCTTGCTCCAGGTCTTGGAGAAAAACTGGACCGGATGGTTCAGGAGGCCATTGACAAGGTGATGCAATGACTCCAGGCTCCCCCAGCACCGGTACTGGTAGTGGAACTGACCACCGACCCGATTCCGGCAGCGTTGGCACCGCTGCTATCCAGGATGGAAGCGCTTATCGTCTCTTTTCCACCGATGGACCCCGGGTCCCTTCCTGCTTGCTCTGTCATCGGGAGGAGAAACACCGTTCCGCATCCCACCATCGGGAGTTCTGCCTCAGCCATCGAGACAGATAACAGCCATCGCCACCGATTCCATCGGTGCCGATATGTCCATCGGTGCCATCGAGCCATCCATCGATGCCCTCGATGCCTGCGCCGAGACCTTTGATGCCTTCATCAGTGCCTCCGGTAATTCCTTCGGAGCCTAGACCGGGACCTTCAGGTATCCAACCACCCCATTCCCCTCTAGTTCCTAGAGGGACAGGTGCTGATCCTTTCATGATACCTGGACTGATGACTCCTTGCCATCACCACCTTCACCCACTGAGAGTAGAAAGCGTTCTCCTCCAGAGGATCTTTCTTTCATAAATTTTGTGAAGGAAATGTCTGAATTGGTTCCCTTCCAATTACAGACTGAACAGGACGATAGACATCAGATGATGGAGTTGCTCCAATTCCTTGATGCTTCCAAGGAAATAATCTCCATCCCTGTCCATCAAGTTCTTCTGGACCTCCTCCAGAAGAACTGGGAACATCCTGGCTCCATTGCACCAGTCCACAGAAAAGCTGACACTACCTATTTGGTGCAGTCAGCTCCAGGTTTTCAAAAACCTCAATTGGATCACCAATCTGTGGTAGTTGAATCTGCACAGAAGAGAGCAAAAAGATCAAAACCTCATACTTCTTTTTCCCCTGGAAAAGAGCAGAAGTTTCTAGATGCCATTGGTCGCCGAGTCTTCCAAGGATCAATGCTCATCTCTCGAATAGCCGCTTACCAGCTTTATATGACCCAATATAATAGGGTCATCTTTAAGCAGATACAAGATCTGACAGACTCCATGCTTCAGCCACTTCAAGAACAGCTACAAACCCTACTTAATAAGGGTTTTGAGGCGGGCAAACATGAGATCAGATCATTTTATGACATCTTTGATACTGCAAACAGGGTATCTGCAGCTGCTATTTCCGCAAGATTGGCCTGGCTCAAATCTTCAGACCTTCGCCCTGAAATCCAGGACAGATTGTCCAACCTCCCCTGTGTCGGAGACAATCTATTTGGAGAGCAGATTCAAAAGACAGTGGCTGAATTAAAGGACCATCATGAAGACCCTAAGACAGCGCTCTCTGATACCTTCGGATTACTCTTCCAACAGCCCTTCTGGAAGGACTCTAAAAAGTCTTTCTTCCGTCCGAAGAAGTCCTACCCGCCACCAACCAGATCCCGTTCTACGAGACCATTTCTAAAACACAGTCTCGTCCGACCCGGAAACAAAAGCCACAAACAGCCCCCCAGCAGGGCCCTGCTTCTGGCTTTTGATTTTCGCATAGAGAGCAGCAGCCAGCTTCCGTTACCCCCCCTTCCAGTGGGAGGTTGATTGTGCCATTTCAACAACAGGTGGCACTCAATCACCTCAGACCAGTGGGTCCTAGCGATAATTGCTCGAGGATATCGTCTCAATTTTCTCTCTATCCCACCGGATTCCCCACCTCTAAGGACGTGGAAAACATCCAACCATTCATTGCTCCTGGAATAGGAGGTCTCCCTCCTTCTCCAGTCCAGAGCAATAGAACCAGTACCATCCCCTCAGCAAGGCCTCTGGTTCTATTCCTGGTACTTTCTAATCCCCAAAAGATCGGGAGGCGTTCGTCCAATTCTGGATCTATGAGCCCTAAACAAGTACCTCCAGAGAGAAAAGTTCAAGATGGTAACCTTGGGCTCACTTCTTCCTCTTCTACAACGAAGAGACTGGCTCTGCTCTCTAGACCTCCAGGACGCATACACTCATATTGCGATAACTCCATCTCATGGCAAATACCTGAGGTTTCTCGTAGGCCCAAGCACTATCAGTACCGAGTGCTTCCATTTGGCCTCGCATGTGCACCACGAGTCTTCACAAAATGCCTCGTTGTGGTTGCAGCCTTCCTCAGGACTCAGTGTTCACGTCTCCCCCTTACCTGGATGATTGGTTAATCAGGGCTCCGACTCAGCAAACCGCTCTGTCATCCCTACATCTCACCTTAAACACTCTAATTTCACTCTGATTTCTCGTTAATTACGACAAATCCTGCTTAGTTCCATCTCAAATCTTATCGTTCATTGGGGTAGACTTGGACACGTTACAGGCAAAGGCTTTCCTGCCTCGACAATGAGCTCTCACTCTCGTGTCTCTGGCACATCAACTGCAGTCTCAACATTCAACGACTGCACATCATTTTCTCATCCTCCTGGGACACATGGCGTCCTCAGTTCAGGTCACCCCAATGGCCTGCTTGGCCATGAGTCATGCAGTGGACTCTAAGGTTGCAATGGACTCAATCCCTTCAGCCCCTGTTGACCATTGTCCACGTAACCGACTCACTCCGTCTCTCTCTCGCCTGGTAGACAGGGCTTCCCTTTCAGGCGCCAGACCCTCAAATAATTCTCACCACCAATGCTTCCAACTTCGGATGGGGAGCCCACGTGGCCAATCTGTAGACACAAGGTTCTTGGTCTCCAGAGGAAGCCAAACACCAGATAAATTTCCTGGAGCTGCGAGCAATCCGATATGCTCTGAGTATTTCAGGATCGCCTGTCCAATCAAGTCATCCTGATTTAGACAGACAACCAGGTGGCCATGTGGTACATCAACAAGCAGGGAGGAACAGGCTCCTACATTCTGTCAGGAAGCTGCACAGATATGGGCGGAGGCCCTCTCCCAATCTATGTACCTCAGGGCCTCCTATTTGCCGGGAGTGGACAATGTGTTGGCAGACAAGTTGAGTCGCACCTTCCAACCGCATGAGTGGTCTCTAAACCCCTCAGTAGCGAACTCCATCTTCCAAAAATGGGGTTATCCTCAAATAGACCTCTTTGCATCACCCCAGAATCGCAAAGTAGGCAATTTCTGCTCTCTCACTCGCAGCCAACATTATCCACCATGAGATGCATTCTCCCTATCATGGGTAACCGGTCTCCTATACGCATTCCCTCCATTTCCACTTCTCTTGAAGACTCTTGTGAAGTTACGTCAGGACAAGGGAACTATGATCCTGATAGCTCCCCACTGGCCCCACCAGGTGTGGTTTCCAATACTTCAGGATCTCTCCATTCGCAGGCACATTCCTTTGAGAACAGACCCGCTTCTGATCACTCAAAATGACGGGTGCCTTCGCCACCCCAATCTTCAAGCCTTGTCCCTAACGGCATGGATGTTGAAAGGTTAATCCTTCAACCTCTTAACCTTTCTGATCCAGTTTCCCGTGTATTGATTGCTTCACATAAGCCTTCCACGAGAAAATCTTACTCTTACAAATAGAACAGGATTGTGTCATTGTGCTCTTCCCTTTACCTGTCCAATCCCGAAGTTTCTAGACTATCTCTGGCACTTGTCAGAGTCAGGTCTAAAAACTTCCTCCATCAGAATGCATGTCAGTGCGGTAGCCGCCTTCCAAAAGGTGTCGGGAATGTCCCTATATCAGTGCAACCCCTTGTCACACGATTTCTGAAGGGCTTGCTTCACCTCAAGCCTCCACTGCGTCCTCCCGCCCCTTCTTGGGACTGCAACCTAGTTTTGGGTCGGCTCATGAAACCACCATTCGAGCCTCTTCATTCCTGTGATCTTCACTTTCTA
Organism: Rhinatrema bivittatum; assembly: GCF_901001135.1. Lineage (NCBI taxonomy): Eukaryota > Metazoa > Chordata > Amphibia > Gymnophiona > Rhinatrematidae > Rhinatrema > Rhinatrema bivittatum. Next base: position 175,861,476 of record NC_042622.1, read on the forward strand.
ACATGGAAAGTGATTTTCCTCTTGGCTAGCATTTCCGCTCGCAGAGTTAGTGAGTTACAGGCCCTAGTTACCCATCCGCCTTACACTAAACTTCTGCAGGACCGGGCAGTACTCTGCACTCACCCTAAATTCCTACCTAAGGTAGTTTCAGATTTTCACCTCAATCAATCCATCATACTACCTACCTTTTTTCCCAGGCCCCATTCCAATCCAGGAGAGCAGGCTCTGCATACCCTTGACTGTAAATGGGCTCTAGCTTTCTACCTAGACCGTACAGCTGCCCACAGAAAGAGCACTCAGTTGTTTGTCTTTCCATTCTAACAAATTGGGACAGCCTGTGGGCAAGCAGACTCTCTCCTCCTGCTAGTGGACTGCATATCCTTTTGCTATCAGCAAGCGGGCATTCCACTCCAAGACCGTGTTAAAGCACACTCTGTGAGGGCCATGGTGACTTCAGTAGCACACCTATGATCTGTGCTGCTTCCTGACATTTGCAGGGCTGCCACCTGAAGTTCTCTCCATACGTTTACAGCCCACTATTGCTTAGACAAAGCCAGAAGACAGGATTCCATCTTTGGCCAGTCTGTATTGCGTAACCTATTTACGACATGATGTACCAACACCCTTCTGCCTGCCCAGTGGGGTTCAAGATGCCCTCTCCCAAATTCCACCCCGGCTTTGTGCCTCTGGCACATACCTGGGTACATTTTGGTGCATGTGCGGACATCCTCAGCTCAGTACTCACCCATATGTGAGGACTACCAGCCTGCTTGTCCTGTGAGAAAGCAAATGTTGCTTACCTGTAACAGGTGTTCTCACAGGACAGCAGAATGTTAGTCCTCATGAAACCCGCCTGCCACCCCGCGGTGTTGGGTTCGTTTTCTTATATATTTTTCAGCACTGCCTGTAGCTTTGTAACAAGACTGAAGGGGGACCCCTGCTGGCTGCAGGGGTAGTGCCATGCTGGGCATGCCCAGTAGGGGCCAGTCAAAGTTCTGGAAACTTTGACAGAAGTGTTCCGTGATTGGGCTCCATCCTGTGATGTCACCCATATGTGAGGACTAACATCCTGCTGTCCTGTGAGAACACCTGTTACAGGTAAGCAACATTTGCTTTACCTGTTCAGTCCCAGTATTTACTAAATTATCTAATGCATCTTACAAATAAGGGCTTAAAATCTAACTATTCAGGTACATTTTAGTGCCATTGCAGCTTATCACCATGAAGAAAACCAACCAATAATTTTGAAGTTCATTAAAATGTCTTTGTAATTTAAAGCCTCCGATAAAGACACCTTCACCACAATAGTTTCTAAATACAGTGCTTCAATAGTTAATGAAATCACCATATGAACCTATGGCTAGAGCAGACTTGAAATTTGACACATAGAAAACTTTCTGATAGCCATAATATCTGCCCAAAGGGTACAGAGAGGGTAGGTTACTACAAGCTCTAGTAATCTACTCTGTACACCCAAATATTTAAAAATTGGGTAGTGTTAAGAACTCATCTTAAGTTCCTACCAAATGTTGTTCCAATTTAATCTAAATCAGGCAGTAACATAACCAACAGTTTTTCCAAGATTACATCCAATAAGCCTTTCACATGCTCTCCTGTTCTACCTAGAAAGAACTAAAGCACATAGAAAATCAACACAACTTTTCATATCTTTTGATGAAAGAAAGGGAATTCAGTGATTAAAACAAGCATTAAGATAGCTTTCCCAGTATGAATCTCATTGTTACCTATCTAATTTCCTGGAGAATTCAGAAAGAATAATAGATAGGGGGGTATTGTTAGTTACTTTTCAAAATTTTCTTGACCTTAACAAAGTAATGAAAAAATATTTTGCTGCCTACCCTACTACTTTTTGTGATAATATGGTAAAAATATTTCCAGATTTATCCTATCCTACTCAGCAAAAAAGAAAAGAGTTTTTGCTATTTCGGCAGGAAGTGATTAACTTGGGATATTCCTATACTTTGAAATTTCCATGTAAGTGTATGCTTAAAAAAGAACAGGATGTTTTCATATTTTTCCTACCCGAACAATTAAAGAACTTTATTGAGCAAAGGAGGATAGTCACATCATCCCCACTTTCTAATGCATAAGAAATATATAGTCAGAGCTTAACTGTGGATGTGTTTAACTGAAGAGATATTCTTAAAATGTTATATAAGCTCCCATATTCTAGTAGCCTCTGTTTAAGTTTGATTATGGGTAAATATTTCAATTATTGATAGAACAATAAGGGTGTATTATGATGGTATGATTTATTTTGTGAAATATTATGGTTTCTGTATTAATTTGAAAAATCAATAAAGATATAAATTATTAAAAAAAATAATAATTATCAACAATAATACTATAGAACCACATGTAATTGCTAATTGTAATTAATTTTGTATTTGTAGGACCTCTGGTCTACGTGAGTCTGTTACACATCCAGACCCATTAGTAGTTTACAGGTCCAAAATTACTTTATTAATCACGAAACTACTCTTTTTGAAAAAATCTTTTTGTTTTCTTTACTTTTTGGAAAAACATTTTTTGAGTATTTTCTTTTATGTAAAATATTTGTAGACCCCGATTATTAATTTGTGCATCACCATGCCACAGTTTTTGACAGAGTAAAACTCTCACATTTGTATGGTCAATCATTCATAGTACTCATGATCATTCATGCAAAGTACTCATCTATTGTGAAGGTCCCAACGCTCTATTCGTCATTGACATTGTCCCGACACGATTGTGTTTCGGACCATCCTGGTCCTGCTTCAGGGGTAGCGTTTAATCCAAGAACCGTTTTTTCTTGGATTAAACGCTACCCCTGAAGCAGGACCAGGATGGTCCGAAACACGATCGTGTCGGGACATGTCAATGACGAATAGAGCGTTGGGACCTTCACAATAGATGAGTACTTTGCATGAATGATCATGAGTACTATGAATGATTGACAATACAAATGTGAGAGTTTTACTCTGTCAAAAATTGTGGCATGGAGATGCACAAATTAATAATCGGGGTCTACAAATATTTTACATAAAAGAAAATACTCAAAAAATGTTTTTCCAAAAAGTAAAGAAAACTCAAAATTTTTTTTTCAAAAAGAGTAGTTTCGTGATTAATAAAGTAATTTTGGACCTGTAAACTACTAATGGGTCTGGATGTGTAACAACAGACTCATGTAGACCAGAGGTCCTACAAATACAAAATTAATTACAATTAGCAATTACATGTGGTTCTATAGTATTATTGTTGATAATTATAATACCAGGTACCTTAGTTGGTTTGTGTGTGTGATGTTTTTATGTTCAACTTTCCACCTAGTGAACACGGTTGCAAAAAAAAAAAAAAAAAAAATCACTAAGCAACCGTTTGCTGGGGAGTCCTATCTTGTGTGACTGCTTTATGCTTGTCCACTGAGAAAGTGAAGTTACTTACTGGAACAGGTTTGCTCCTTGGATGGGAGAACAAACAGCCACACAATCCCTCCCTCCTCCCTGGGAAGTTGGACACAGCTAGTAAATAGGCTGAGGGAGAGGAACAATTGCGTTTGGGTGGGAATTCCTGTGCATACCCAGAGCATATGATATAACTTTCTGGGCTAGAAGAGAGTGTTGACTAATTTGCCATTGGATGTAGTCACCCATCTTGTGTGGCTATTTGTTCTGCTATCTATGGAGAACACCTGTTACAGGCAAACAACTTTGCTTAACAAAGTTTTATAACAGTTCTGTTTTGCAACCTTGGAATCGTGTACCTTTCAAAGCTAACTATATTTTGCTTTGTAGGTTCGTTTTGGAACAGTACAATGCACTCTCCTGGCTGACCTGTGACCCTGCAACCCAGGACAGAAGGTCCTGTCTACCTATTCACTTTGTGGTGCTGACCCAGTTATATAACTTTATCATGCATATGCTGTGATCTTCATGGGAGAACATGGGAAGGGGATAAGATTTCACTGCAGGAGCTTCTTGGTGCAAGTCTTTTGTGATAGGGTATCTTGTTACTTCATCAAATATTGTTTTGATCTGGGTGGAGGTGGGATTCAGCTCAGTCCCATGCTGTGTTTCATTGACTGCGCAGAACTTTTTAGAACGAGGATTATTGATCAGAGGAAACGGAGCAAAACAAAAAAATCTTTTCTCTAAAGTCACAGTATTTGTGAGGAGTAATGAGCCAACCAGTACCCAGTTGTGCTAAATGAATTTTAAAAGCATGAGGAAAAGAACTTTTAAGGAACAATGAGGAGTTTCATCAAGACGATGTATTGGATTATAATACCTAATATCAATATTCAAAAAATGCCTGCATCTCTTATTTATTGTAAGTTTTTAAATGTATAAATTGTCTTATATTTCTTAACCTCTTTTATAAAAAAAAAATTTCCTAGAAGGTTTATATTGCCTTCTTGCTTTAAAGCAATTGGTCTAAAATATATATGTAATCGTCTTAATTAAAAGTCGCAGTAGGTTGCTTTTAGAGTATTATTTTTTTGTAAGGGAGTGGGGGGGAAGTGAATTTGTATTGTCTTGATGTACAGTTTAATGGGGCTGAAGGGGTTAATGTCCATACCATTGTGTGTGGGGGATTTACAGCTAAGCTGTAGCTGCAGAGTACATGTACAGTAAAATTAAGTTCACTGTGTTTATAAATTGGAGGGGGAAAAATATAGGTACCAGGTCTTACAGCATTTTATATCAGACCTTTACAAACCAAGCAACATGACAGCAATATACGAGTGCTATCATTTGTGGTTTACCTTGTAATGAGAGAAAAATGAATAAAATCTTCAGTTTAACTTTTGTAATCTGGTTTAGGGCTGTGACTGGTTTTTCAGACCTTGACCATGGGTAGGGGGAGGGGAGGAAGGGAGTTGTGGAGAGGGACAAGAATCACTATTGCCCAAACTTGTGGATAATCAGCAGTGTCCTAGAAAAGGTCTCTGAAAATTCAGAGCAGGTAAACATGCACAAAGTCTGAAATCCTAGCTCCACTCTTGCCATTTTACAAATGGTTATTCAGAGTTCAGGGGGGGTGGTGATGGGGATGTTTTTTTTAAACTGTGGTGTAAATAGAACCTTTCTCAGTGAATTGTGGTATTCATGTTTTATTCCATTCGTGCAGGAAAACTTTGTTTTTCCCTAGACTTTTTAAAACTTGGATTCCCAGGTGTTTCTTCCTAGCTGAGCATATCTTGTACAGCCCCTCTTATCTGTGTACTGCTGCCTGTGCTCAGGCAGCAGGAAGCAGCTGGTGTTCAGAAAATGCAATTCAGTATTGCTTGCTGGTGTTCAGGTTTTGGAAATATAAACTGATTGCCTGAAGTATCAGTTTCATATGGAATCACATGACCTCTTTGAATTGTATATATAAAATATTAGCAACTTTTGTTTTTGTATAAAGAAACTGTATAATTGGTGACAAATGTTTTCAGTCATTTCTTCAGAACAATATTGGTGCAATCAGAATAAGTCGGCATATTTTGATATTAAAGCTCAGACTCTGAATTTTGCTTTTTTTAATTTTAGATTATTCAAGCACACCATGGCACATTTTATATGGCAGTATATATATATATATATATATTTTTTTTTTTTTTAATGTGGAAGTTTCAGATGTTACATCTCATGTTTTTGCTTTGTACAGCTTAGAAGGTGGTTCTTTAAACCTATCTTCGGTTCTCTTATTAACCTATGCTTAACCTACTTCTTTAGCTAGGAATTGACATGCTTTTGAAATCGTAATGACTCTTCATAAGACAGCAATCCAGTTCCTAAATCAGCTTTACCTGGTGAATTCCTAAATTATAAATCAGCTACTATAGTTTTTAGTTTTTCCTAGAAATCTACCAAAATCATGGACCAGCTTTCCTCCATCAAAATTACAGTGAACTGAGTTCTTAATTACTCTGAAAATAATGTATATCATTTTTATTTAAGATGTCTGATTTATTCTTGGCAGTGTTTTCAAGAAAGTATTTTCCAGTACCCAGCAGTAAAATCACTGAAGATCAATACAAATGCTGTTTAAAATGGTGAACACATTGATCAATATGACTTCTGTTAGCAGCAGCTTGTGTTACATCCTGCATTGATAAGACTCCAGTGCCGTCTGCACTGTTCAGCAGAGGGAATAAGGAGGCTGGGCCCTGTGGACTCAAAATGGGGAAAACCCTTTTTACATATGGCTTTTTTTACACTTTCTCTTCTTCCTCATCCCTTTCACCCCCAAAAAATGTTTAATAAAAAACAAAGAAGAAAACAAAATGAACCTCCTCCACACCCCTCGATTTCCTCACCAAAATTTGAGTTTGCATGTTTATGCCTAGTTAGCTGCTCTATAAATTTGTCATGGCTCTGAAGGAAAATGTTTATTCAATTTGGATACATTTTGGTTTAATGCACATTTAAAAATTTTTTTTTTTAATTTTATTAGTTTATAGAATTTACCAGAGTTCAGACATCACAGATTGATTTAAAGAAATATCCATCAGTATGGAGAGATGCTATCATCTTTCAGTATACAGTGAACAGAATTTGATTATACAGCATCTAGTAAGTTTGGATTGGATTTTCTATAGAGGTTTATTATATGCATTAAAATGTGATGGCTTGATTTATAGTAATCCAATGATTTAGCAACTGCTAATATGGCAAAGTTATCAGCTCTTATTTTAAGCAGCTGACACTGAGTATCAGTTCTAGCAAATCTGGTTACATCTTTAACAGCCAACTGATTAACAGATTATCACATGCTAAAAATCTCAGCATGGTGTATACACTGGCACATGCATTATCATACATAATACAAATTAAATATATGCATAAAATCAATGTATTAATAAACCACCTTTATCAAAATTATAATTTGGAACAATTATAAAATGGGTCTAAGTTCCATTTGTAATTGCTATGAAACTAAAAATCTGCAAAATATAAAGAAACCCTAGAAATTCCCTGGCAACAGAATTGAACATATTCTAACATCAGATATAAATTTACTAGACCAAACTCAAATTTGGATTTCACCATCATTTAGATAAAATCTAAACAACCTGCTAATGCTTTAGTGAGTTTCTTAACCAGCTTTGTTAAGCAAATTGTTTTCACAATAAGAAAAAGCATGCTGCTTGGTGTGTACAAGACTTCAGTCTTCAAAGCTGGAACAGTAAGAGGCTTTTCTTAGTGGCAAATAAGGCACGAGTCGGCCTGACACGTAAACTGCCTTAAAGGTCAACAGCAGATTTTTAAACTGAATGTGTGCCGTAGGATGGGTAAACAGTGGAGATCAAAAAGAGCTGGGGTAATGTGATCCCTAATTCAGTACCGGTCAAGATTTGCGCAGCACTTTTTGTACCATTTGATTCTTCTGGATGGATTTCGCAGGTAACCCTGTTAAACTATTACAATAGTCCAGTCAGAATCATCGACTGGACTGATATATCCAACCAACTGAGGTAAGAACAGATCCATCTAATCAAGCGAAACAGAAAAACTTTCTAGAACTAGCAGAAAATGTCCATTTTAATGGAAGCATCCAATATCACCCCTAAACTCATAACAAACTCATTACATGCTAAATTCACACCTCCCAAAATGAAAGCAGATTTGCTTGGTTCTGATATCATCCCCGCCTGAAGGATTTTGTTTTTGCTTGATCTCAAGTATAGGTTATTGGCAATTAGCTATGCTGTAATTGATGGGCAGTGATATTGTTTGCTATAACCAGAGGGATAATTAATTGAATATCAATGAAATCCAAACTTATGTCTAACATCATAAAATAAGTCTTTATTTAAAGATTGGAAAGCAGTGGTGATAGTACAGAGGCTTGTGGCATGACATATTTCAGGGGTTACAAAGCAGAACAATATTCCCCTAATCTTGCAAACTGGTTAAGGACCAGAACTGCTGAAGGGCAATATTGCTAACACCAAATGATTCCAGGCGGTTTACAAGGCAATGCTCAAATTCAGGACTATAAGAACTGTTGGTATTGCCGCCTTAGCATGATGAATTAAATCATGCAGAGATGAACATAGTGTTCAAAACCAGCCAGTCTGGGGATCTAGTACATCAGATACTTCCATATATATTCAGTGATTAGAATACCCACTGCCTTTTCCACAACCTGACACCAGTAGAAAAATAAGGTAGCAAGATTTGTTAATAGGCCTCACTAAGGCATCCTTTAAGACCACTGGGAAAATTCCCTCCCTTACAGGCTGATACAGTAAAGTTCACTGGAGAGCTCTCCCGGTGTCCAGTTCAGTAAACTAAAATATTTAAATTATGGCCGGCGGTAAAAAGAGGCACTAGACACTAGCGCGTCCCTAGTACCTCTTTTTGGACAGGAGCGGCAGCTGTCAGCGAGTTTGACAGCCGACGCACAATTTTGCCAGAGTCTGTTCTCGAGCTCGCTGACAGCCACAGGTTCAGAAACTGGACGCCGGCAAAATTGAGCGTCCAGTTTTCAACCTGCAAGCTGATTTTAAATTTTTTTTTTTTTAAACTTTTGGGACCTCCGACTTAATATTGCCATGATATTAAGTCAGAGGGTGCACAGAAAAGCAGTTTTTACTGCTTTTCTGTGCACTTCGCCGGCAGAAATTAACGCCTACCTTTTGGGTAGGCGTTAATTTCTTAAAGTAAAATGTGCAGCTTGCCACTTAGTGAATCGCATGGTGCACAGCTGGTGAGGAGAGGTAGCAACTGCCGTCCACCACCCTGGAGATAAACCATCAGTGTGTAGCATATCTAGAGCCAATGGTTGAGAAGCTGCAGGTCACATGTTGATGGCCCTATTTAGTCATTACTGCGCTATTACCCCTTACTGAATAATTTATAAAGCTAGCGCGTCAAAAACGCGCATCCACCGGAGCGCACTGTACTGTATCGGCCTGTTAGTAAGTAAAATTCCTTTTTTCTGTGTTGATTTTATTTTATTCTTGAGGGATACTAATCTTCCTTTTCTGAATATAAGTACGTGAGAATGCAGCTGTACATGTCTCAGAATCCCATTCAAATTGTGCATACAGCACTAAGAGGAGATTTTGGGAAAAAGCATTTTTATAATGTGCACCCAACTTGTATTTCAGAAAGGGTCAAAAAATGACTCTGGAGTCAAAATGGAAAGCAGAATAGCCAGATAATCATTTACTGCTTTGCAACTAGCCTGGTCTCCAGATACTGAGTGGACTCTGAGCTGAAACACTATTCCTAAAATAACAGTACTGGCTTAAAAAAAACAAAAAAAAACCGTAAGGCAGAAAAATGTGCCCATATGACAGTTATGTACAATACAGGCAGACTCTTGCTAAACGAGCTGGATTGTGACACAACATGCTTGGATCTGGCAATAGCTTTTTCAAGTCTTTTCGAATCTGAGTTTATTGCTAAACTACTACAAATGAACTCTTTAGGTTTGTTCCAAACTGCAATCATCTGTGAGATGGGAGTTTTTCTGATTTGTTTAAAAGCCCCACTGCATGGTCAAATATAGAAAGCCTGATTTGAGCCCTTGATAACTTACAGTTTAGATATGACCATGGAATTTACAGATCAGTAGTACAGGTTTCTTCTCTGGCTGTGCATTTATTTACCTTTTATAACAATTGTAACACATGAGATGAGCACCAGGTCACTAATGAAGCACTGTTTTAGCACTGTCATGTTGCATTTGAGTTACTTCAGGTAACAGCAGACCAAAGGGGGTTTTGAAATGCTGCTGCCTTGTACATTACAAATGTTTAGTGTAGGTATCAGTCTGTCACTGTGTATAAAATGTCTGAAGGGAAAATCTTTTGGTTAATTAAACTATTGCTTTGTTTTTGTTTACGCCTGAAAGTTAACTTTATTTAACAAGTGTGTGCTTTGATGTTTTAGCCCCTGCAAAGCAAGAATATTGGTTTTTTTTTCCCCATTTCTAATTGATTTAATGATTATTACTCAAGACATTGTATACCTTCAAATTAAAATGTATTTATCCATTTTCTTTTCAATGGAGTAGGATTTCACTTACAGGAAAATGGATTTGGGACTTTGCAGTAAGCCTCTGGTTCATTTTTCAAGAATGGATTTTAGTTTTCAAACTGAACTGGATTGCAGGAACTTTAAACTGCCAATTGCAATGACATTACCAAACATTTTTTGGCCTCATTCTCTACTGGAAAACAGCAGTTTCAGGTTAATAGAATTTTTTTCTGCACTGACATAAAGTGCCACAGTTCTATTTTTATTTTAAAATTTCCCAGGAAGAATAAAACACTCGTGCTGCCGAATGCCATATACCCTGAGTTGTACAAATTGTGATGGAAGAAATGAAAAGCTTTATACTTTAAAGAAAAATAATTTCCAATGGAATAAATTATTCATGAAGCCTTGATTGTGTTGTCTCATTGCATTAGAGGAATACAGTGGCAGGTGCCGGAGATTGCGCTCTTCCATGATGCATTTCAGAGCCGATTTGCATCTGCCACTTATGGAATTGAGGTTTTGAATGTGGTTTGATTTTAAATGTTCTCAGGCATTCACAGAGCAAGCACTTTGCTCTTAAAAAATGTTTGCAGGTTTGTATCTACAGTTTCTGATTTTAAAGCAGGTCCTGTAATATTTATACTGCAAAACTACTTGTAATGGAGATTACCATACACACACGGCGTAAACAACCTCTGTTATAACTACGGAGCCAAAGTCAGGTGCCTACAGTCAGTACATCTGTAGAGGAGGAATTAATGCTAGAAAAGGCTGATTTGTATTTTTCTGCTCACTTTGGCTTTTTCCTGCAGGATTTCTTCCTTCTGCCACAGCAATGAGTTAATTACAAATGTTTAAATTGGATTTAAATGAAATCTGTCTGAAATGCATAGCTCGTTTGGGTTATAATTACATGTGCAATATTTTCTTGTCTGTCCTTTAACGTGTAACGACAGCTCCTATTAGAGCAAGAAGATCACATGCTTCAACAGCAATGATTAACTAGAGCAGCTAGTAATTATGATGGGGACCCAGGCTTAATTTGGTTATAACTTTTTTGTTGTGTTAAAGTAAATATAGACTGACATTTGCTTTGTAATGGAAATGATTATTGCCCCCAGCAGGAAAAGTGATTTATTTTATAGAGGGAAACATGTCCTTGGGTAGTAATTCTTCTGGACTGGGGGGGGGGTGGGTCTAAATTTGGTGCTACTATTTGTGAGCTGTTCTACATTATGCTCCCTGCTTTCTCTTGCCCTCCCACTTGTGAATTAGGCTTCGCTCCTAGACTCTGACATACATCCATTTCCCATGCCATTATAATATATTATGTACATTTTTATCATGATTGTTATAACCTGCTTTTGAGATCCAAGAGAAATCGGATATACAGTATAAATAAATAGTTGAATTAGGGTGCAAGCATCCATTATTTTATAATATTAGTGCTTGTCTGACATTGCTACCTGGATGTCCCATCACACCAGTACAGAGCTCTTTATATTCCCCCCCAAGCCCACCTCTCCTCTTCCGCCTTTCCGTATTTCTGTGGATAAGTCATCCTCTCAGCCCGTAACCTAGGAGTCATCTTTGACACTCTCTTTATCTACGTATAGTTAAAATGTGCTGTTCATTCCGTTTAATACAGAATTGCCAAAATCTACCAGAAACCTTATCCACTCTTAGCTCCTCCCATTTAGATTATTGCAACCTGTCTCTTGCAGGTCTCCCAGCAAGCCATCTCTCTCCACTACAATCTATCCTAAATTCAAGTGCACTACACCCATATAATCCCTCTTCTGAAGTCACTGCATTGGCTTCCTATCTGTTCTCATATACGGTTCAAGCTGCTCTTACCTACAAGTGCCTTTATTCTGCAGCTCCTTGCAACTTCTATCTTTCTCTACCCCCTCCTCGTGCACTCTGCTCATCACAAGTCGCTCCTATCTATAACCTTCTCTACCACCACTTCCTGACTCCATGCTTTCCACCTAGCTACATCATATGCTTGAAAGACTTCCTGGGCTGATGTCATACTTCCCCTCTCAACTTGTTGAAATACCATCTAAAAACCTAGATTTTTGAGGCTGCTTTTAAATCTTAAGCCTGATTGTCTATTTTCAGCCTCATTAATTTATATTAACTATTGTCTTGCTGTACAAAACTACCCAATTCTCTTGCCCTTCATGTATCTTGATTAGATAATATTGGCAAGCTTCACACGTTGGCACAATGTTTAAGTGGTTATATTGGCTGTGCAGACAATCGGGCCAATACAGTAAAGTCCACGGGAGAGCGGACGAACGCCTGCTCTCCCGGCGCGCGCACCGGCCCCTTGCCGGTGCACGCGATTCACTATGCAAATTAGGTGGCGCGGTAGAAACGGGGAAAAGGAGGCGCTAGGGACACTATCGCGTCCCTAGCACCTCCTTTTTGACAAGAGCGGCGGCTGTCAGCGGGTTTGACAGCCGACGCTCAATTTTGCCAGCGTCTGTTCTTGAGCCCGCTGACAGCTACGGGCTCGGAAACCGGACTCCAGCAAAATTGAGCGTCCGGTTTTTGGCCCGACAGCCATGGGCCGAATTCAAATTTTTTTTTTTTTTTTACTCTTCGGGACCTCCGACTTAATATCGCCATGATATTAAGTCGGAGGGTGCACAGAAAAGCAGTTTTTACTGCTTTTCTGTGCACTTTCCCGGTGCCGGAAGAAATTAGTGCCGACCTTTGGGTCGGCGCTAATTTCTGAAAGTAAAATGTGCGGCTTGGCTGCACATTTTACTTTCTGTATCCCGCGCGCATACCTAATAGGGCCATCAACATGCATTTGCATGTTGAGGGCGCTATTAGGTGCCGCGGGTTGAACGCGCGTTTTCCTCCCCTTACTGAATAAGGGATAAGGGAAAACATGTATCCAATAGCAGGCTAACAGTGCGCTCCGTCGGAGTGCACTGTACTGTATCGGCCTGAATGTGACTTATTGCAGCTAGTGCTAACTTATATGTGACCAGTATAAGAATTATCCCAACAGAATAATGTACATGAACTTTTTGACCATTCCCTTATTCAGATGCCAGCAAGAAGGAAATGTGTGTGAGCTTTTAAGAAGCATCTTTATGTACTGTTTAATATTATTTTTTGCAGTGTATTGGAGAAATTACTTACCTGATGATTTTGTTTTCCTTAGTGTAGACAGATGGTCTCAGGACCAGTGGGTTATGCTCCCTTGCCTTCAGATGGAGACAGAGCAAGCTGACATCACAGTATTTATACTCCTGTATTGACCCCAGTCTAAAAGCAACTGTGGACAGACTAGCAGAAAACTTGATTAAAAACAGTCAACCATAAGTGTACTCAGCTAACAAGAAATACTGAGCTCACATAAGAATCTAGGTGTCCCAAACTAGGGACTGGATGAAAATGTGAAAATGTCACCTTCAAATGACAGTTGCCCCTTTTGAGATCCAGGATGGGCAGAAAGGAACCCTCCTTCTTGGGCACAACAAAATAAATGGAATATCGCCCCATACTTTGAGACGTGGGCACCAGAACCACAGCCCTCAGCCTGAGGAGCCTTTGAAGCATAGACTCCACTGCCTGCTTCTCCTGCAGGAGTGGCAAGGAGACACCATGAACATGTCCTAAGGAACACTGTGAAATTCTAATGCATATCCTTCTCATATCACCTCCAGGACCCTCTGGTCTGATGTATTCTTGACCCACCTCTGATAAAAGAGAAAGACGTCCCCCTATCTCGTTTCTTGAAGTGGATCGGCAAATCTTCATTGGGAAGCTTGGAAAGGTCCACCACCCGAGCCCGCTCCTCTCTTGGGCTGTCTGGGACGAAAGGACTGAGCCCTATAAAAAGGCCAAGTCCTCTGAAAGGTCAGCCCTCTGTAAGGACGAAACCACCTGGAACCCCAGAGATGACCCCTCATACCAAAGGGGGCGATACAATTGCTTCTTATCCTCCGGCAATCAAGGAACTGGATTCACCCCTCTTACTGGCCAATTTCTCCAACTCTCTCCCAAACAAGCCTTTAAAAGACAATTTCGTAAGGTTAGCTTTGGAGGTTGCATCAGGTGACCAATTTTGTAGTCATAATTGATGCCTGGCCGCTATTATCAAAGCCACTCCTCTGGCTGAAGTACAGACCATATTACAGTCTGCAACTGCTAAAAAGGCGGCAGAGGATTCCATAACTACCCTAGGATTCACTCCAGAGTCATCAACCTCCTGGGAGAAAAGCAAACGAGCATGCCACCAGGGAACAACAGGAAGCTATCTGCAATGTCATTGCCACTGCTTCAAATGCTTGCTTAAGGATGGCCTCAGTCCTCCTATCATGCACATCCATCAAGGCCACTCCTCCCTCCACAGGGATAGTTATCTGTTTAGAGATGGCACAGACAAGTGCATCCACTTTAAGAAAGCGCAGACCTCTCTCACCACTGGATCCAGGAGGTACAGGCCTTCCAAAGCCTTACCCCCCCTTTGAAATTTGTGGCTGGGGCGAACCTCTCAAGATCAATCAATTCTTGAATGGCCTCCATAACAGGGAAAAAAACAAGAGGCTTTACGCAAAGAAACCAAAATGCGTTTTTCTTTGGCTCAGACATGGAGTCTGACCCAGATACTCCCAGCATCTTCAACGTCGGGGAAATCAGGGCTGGAGGTTCATCTCTATGAACGAACTGCAAAATAATCCTATATGGTTCCAGTACTGGAAGAATTTCCCATCCTCCAGAGAGTCAGGATATGCCTCATCGGTGCCATCCAGATTCCTGTTGGGAATAAATGTAGCTAATGGAGGTGTACTTCAGTGCTTAAAAGTAGTACCGGAAGAGGGTGAGGTCACCGCCTAAGGATCTGACCTGACAGGATTGTGTGAAGAAAGGACTGCAATCCTTGAAAAAATTATAACCAAGAAAAGGCGCAAGGATCCATGCCAAACCCAGAAGGCACTTGTGTGGCGCCCACTGAGCTGCTGTCTCCTGCTGAGGAACCAGTCAAGGGAGTTCCAAGGGCAGACGTCCTTCCTGACAGGTCCTTGACCAGGCAATCATCAGGCTGGGAAGAACTAGGCTTAGTAAAATCAGAGGAAGATAATTCTCCCTGAGCCTTTAAGCAGTGCTGGCACAAGTTAGAGGGTACTCCAGGTTGAGATGCCCGAATGACAGGCAGCACAGAGGGAAAGGCGCTTAGCTTTCAGTATGCCTAGGCGACTGAAAATGTGGGTCCAGCGGCTTCACGCTGAAAACATTTAGGTGTCCCAAGTCTTAGGTGCCTCAAAACTAAGCACACTCACCACGCCAACCCTAGGCACACAACTGATATGTGCCAGAATGTGCGCACATGCAGCACACCCAAAAGAAACTGGACTCATGATTTAGATGCACAGCCAGACGGTCCTGTAGAGGGCATGTACACGCAGAAAATAGCGTGCAAAAATGCCGCCATGGCCTACCATGTGGCACACAGAAAGAAGCCTAACAGTGGGGCCTAGCCCACCCGGGCTGCTCAACATACCAAGCTGCCCAGTTCCCTTAACCCCCACGGGAGCGGGAACAAACGTCAGAACAGCGCGTCAAACACAGAGACCGGAGGAAGTCCTACAACAACTGCTATTCTGTCTCTTTTTTTTTTTTTTGGTTTAAAACTTACATGAGCTTAGCTTTCCCTGCAGAGTACAGAGACCGATCTGCGGGGGGGGGGAGAGGGCATATACAGTCAATGCTGTGCTCTGCTTCCTGAGGTGAGGTTCATATGGCTGCTACCACAAAGGAAAGTGCAGTTTTCTGATAGATGGGAGGGTTCCTCATAGCTATAGTCTGTAGAATAGTAATTATATAGCAGTGCTGAGAAAGCAATGGGAAAAGTGTGTCAAGTATTTCCTAATATTTTATTTCATTTACAGCTAGAAGGACAGTATTTAGAATAGTATCTGCATACATTCTGTATCAGGCTGTCTTAGTTGCAGGGAAATTTGGAAGATTTGTCACGATTTATTTATTTATTTAAAAGGTTTTATATACCGTCATTCGTGGTTACATCACAACAGTGTACAATGACTTTAAATCTTAAAAAAATAACAATCTAGATACAAATACAAAGGTATAAAACATTTGAAACATTTAGATATACAGATCGAGTAGCATATGCACTTAATTCATACTAAAAAGTTACGCTTGAGAGCTAACTATGAAGGCTTGCTCAAAGAGCCACGTTTTCAACCCTTTCTTAAATTTTTTTGACTCAGTTTCAAGTCGTAACTCAGCTGGTAAGGTGTTCCAGGTGCTTGGGCCTGCTATGGAGATTACTCTATCTCGAACAAACGCCAAATGTGCAGTATTTATTGAGGGGACAGAAAGCAGTCCTTTATTGGCGGATCTTAGGGATCGGTGTGGGGTATGCATACGTATAGAGAAATTTAACCAGTCTGTCTTATGAGCGTAAATAGCCTTGTGAAGGATACAGCAAGTTTTGTACAGAATCCTTTGGGTAATGGGGAGCCAATGAAGGCTAATCAAAATTGAGTAATATGTTCTCTTCTGTTGCAATTCGTTAAAACCCTCGCAGCGGCATTCTGCAACACCTGCAATGGTCGACGTGTTGGCTGTGGGAGTCCCAATAAGAGAGAGTTGCAGTAATCTAACGAAGATAGTATAAGGGCCTGTAATACTGATCGGAAATCATTATAGTCTAATAAGGGCTTTAGACGCCTAAGGACTAATAGTTTATAACCATCTCTTAGTTTTGTAGATATATGCTTTTTAAAATTTAATTCACAATCAATAGTTATTCCTAGATCTTTAACTGAATCAGCTAATTCGATCACGATTTTATATAGAGAGGGAATTTGTTTTTTTGTGAGAATGGGACTTTCAATCTCCTGTGAGTATGTATGAGAGAGGATAAAGTTTGTGCACTCCCTAATCCTTGACAATCTCAGGGTGTCTGGAAATCAAGATTTCCCAGGTATGGACAGCAGGGGCTTTTTTTTTTTATCCTACCATGTGACAGGGACTGACCAATGGCACCGGTAGCCCCTGTGACATAGTAAGGGCGAAGACTATCGGCGCCATTTTGAATACTGGCAGCCGACGGCCCGAGTGCAGGAGATTGCTCCCGGACCCCCGCTGGACCACCAGGGACGTTTGGCAAGTCTTGGGGAGTGGGGGTCAGGAGGGTGGGGGTTGTAGTTAAATTTAAAGGGTTGGGATGGGGAATGGGGACAAAAAAAACATTTTATGCCCTCCCCTAATTTGCTCCATAAGACGCACAGATGCCTGGGAACAGAGCAGGTCTAGCACACCATTTTTTTTTTTTTTTTTTTTTAAATTTTCCCACTCTGAATCCTAGGTGCATCTTATGGAGCAAAAAATACGGAATATGTTTTGAAATTTTATGGTGCTTGGGAAATTTTTTAAAAATGTATATGATTTTAATGGAAGTTATTCTATTTGTTAGTTTTAAAATATTTTTAGTATGGTTTTACTATTGCTTGATTTTGTTTTGTGAGGAATGGTGGTTCTGATTTTCCATTGTTACACACAAGAGTCTGGCTTCTTGGGGATTCCATTTCAGTTTTTGTCTGCATATTGCTGGTTCTAATTTGTGATCCTTTATTCTCTATTTGGTGAGGGTCTGTCTGTTCTTGCATGTGACCAAGGAGAGAGATACCTACACAGACTGTATAGTGTCTGTGTAGGTATCTATAGCAATTGGGTTTGTTTTGTTTCCTCAGTAGATGGTGTATTGGTATTCTGGGACCAGTGTAATATTTACCTTTGCTTTTTCAGATAGGGTTCTTGTTGTTTGAGTCCTTGGTGTTACTACTTTTGCATTATAGGTTTGCTGTATAGATTTTGAGTATCTTTTTTTGTGGGGTTTTGTGTTCACAACATGTCTGGCAGTGGAAGGTGTTTGTGCTGCTATTACTGTGAGATGACACCAGAATTTGAAAATATTGTTCAAATCCAAGCTCCATTGTTGGGGAAATTTCTGTGAATGCTTAGAAGTTGAGGTTCAGGATTTATATTGACATTCTTTCCCTTCCTGTATACATTTGACTTCACTCTCATAGCTTCAATCCATTAATTCTACATGGCTATCAAATAATTTTAATAGTTTTACTAGAAGTGTGAAACTAGCCAGCTTTTTTAAATTATGCAGAAGCCCCTTGGACTTTTTTGTATAGCCAATTTTAAAGCAGGGGGCCATGCTATAGAGGTGGGTGTGCTGGGAGGAAATGTTACTTTGGTCCGTCCCCCCCCCCCCCCCAAAAAATTCTTATTTCTAGAGATGCCACTGATTTTCTGTGACCTTAAACATTAGTACAAGAAGGTTGGGGGGGGGGGGGGGGCTGGAGAGGCACACATTTATTGGCCCCTGGGCATTGGAGACCCTCGGTACGCCACTGTAGCGGTGCATACCCCACTGGTCCTGAATCCATCTGTCTAGATGTTAGGAAATTTGAAAACTGTTCTCACGTTGTGGTAAAAGAAAAAAACTAAATAGACATAATCTGCACTGTCAAACTATTGGATAAAAAAAATGTAAAAATTTACAAAAACCTTTGCTTTATTTTGTTCCATTATTTATAAAACAGAGTAAATTATTCATGAAATCAAATATATGATGCTAAAAGGAAGAATCTTCAAACAAGACTGACCGGTCTAGTGCCTCGGTCATACCAGAGAGCTAGAGTATACCTAGGGTAAGGATCTACCCCTGCTCACATCGAAGGAGATAAGCAGGAAAGTCCCCTCCCTGTGAGAACAGTGCTCATGGTTCACTAAAAAAAAAAAAAAAGAAATGTAGATTAGATTCCAAATGATGCATTCAACAGAATTGCATAATGGGCATCTCAATTAGAACAACAATGGGCAAAAATGCATGTTTTTAATGACACTGTGGTCCTCCCCAACATAAAGCAAGGGCAATGGGCAAATAATACACCCAACCTCCATGGATATACTAGTGGGAAAACTGTAATGTATAACATTTGTGTGCTACACGAACGCCAGCACTTAGTGCAGCATGTTTCACTGCTTCATGGTACTCAAAAGAAACAAAAAAAATCCTGAAAATTATATCCTCGAAGGAATGCAAAACAGAGAAAATTCTGAAAACTAAGGGGAGGGAAATGCAAGGGTGGCCAATGATGGAGCATATCTTATGACTAACATGAGAAAATGGCAAGATTGGATAATTAACAACTATGCAGTTTGAGATAAAAGATTAATAAACAGCATTTTTGAATGGAGATTTGATCAACCTAGCAGGATAACCCTGATGCTGAAAATTACAGTACAGCTGATGGGTTTGTAACAAAGTCTTGAGGGGATGAGTATAAATGATGGAACCTGAACAACTGACTATGATGTGGAGTGAGCAAGGGTGGGAAATGTCATATTAAAAGGGTTGTTTTGTCAGTGGGCTTATGAAATGAGGTGGAAAAATGACCAGCTTGTCTAGTGAATGAAATGGCCACATTGGAAACCGGTGTAGAATACATGTAATGAGAAAACTGAACATTTAGTCCTATGAATTCAGGAAATCTAGAAGACTAAAAAATTGGACATTGTGCTGGTCCAAATTTTACAAATCATCATCTATATAGTGAAGCTATGTTACAATGAAAGACCAAAAATCAGGTATAAAAGTAGTGAGACTCAAAATCAGAAACACATAAGTGCTGTTGGGGGCCAGTGCCCTTACTTTGCTTACAGATCTGTTTGAAATATTTTTTTTTTTAATTGCACACTCCTGAGGAATATTTGCAAAAAGAGAACCTATATCCATGTTGTAAATATTTGGGATAGGTATGTTCCAGTGATGCTGCTAGTCTCCTTTCACAGCTTGAAAAGCTCAAATTCCTCTAGTAAGAATTTGATGATATGGTTTTCTCCAGTGCTGCTGTTTTGTCTTCTCTTGGTGCACCTGTTTATGCACTCGCATACTTATAAGTTTTTTTTGTTTGTAGATTGTGTCTCCTGTGAAACATGGCCCGTGTCCAGGCGACTGTTCTTTCATCGTTGTTGAATGTTGGAATCTTATTTACTTTGGTTATTCGTTTTTCATCTGCTTTGATATTGATTGGATGCCTTTATTTCTGCTGCACCACTTTATATTCTATATTAGATTAGTTTGGAATCTTTTTATTTCTGCAGGTAAAAGAATATACATTCCACAATACAAACTTGTTACCTATCTGTCCTTAGAGGCACATGCAGGGCAGGGTTAGAGTGGGGGAGGCAATAATCTAATCTCCATGTTTTCCTTGGGCAGTTTTCAAGGGGAAAATGCATGTGTGCTTTCTCTTTTGAAAGGGGGTGCAAAACGATGGCTACAGTGGTTTGAAAATTGCCACCTCCCTGTTTTAGGTTAGTTCTAGCAGTAGTGGGGCTATGGGAAACTTGACTTCTGCTCCCATTCCTTTATTTTATTTATTTATTTATAGGCTTTTCTTTACCGACATTCGTAAGGCACATCATGCCGGCTTACATTAAACTGAAAGGAGGAAAATACAATAAAACAAAGTATAATATGGTAGAGAGAATGTGAAGAGGAACTATACACATCATATAAAACACTATATAACAGGTAGTGATGAAAGCAAACACGCAAAGAAGAAGAAAAACTATGTACATCCTCTAAATCACTATCTTTATCCATGGTGTTCGTATGTCAAGGCTGTTTGCAAAGTGCATAGTTTGGGAAGAAAGGCTGCGGAGAGGAAGGGAGGTTATAGAGGAACTAGTGGTGGGGAGGGGCGGACGAGAGGGAAGGAGGCCATTGATGAGGTACAATTCAGGGAGAAAGTCTACGTTTGGTTTGCCTGCTTGAAGAGCCATGTTTTGACTCCTTTTTTAAATTTGTGCACAGACGGCTCAAGACGGAGAGAGGTGGGGAGGGAATTCCAGAGGGAGCCAGCGATGGAGAAGGCCCTTTCTCTGGTAAGGGACAGATGCACAGACTTGAGGGAAGGTGAATGTAGGGTACCTACAAGGGCACTTCTTGTGGGGTGGTCAGTGGCGTGGAAGTGAGGCATTTCATCTAGCCAAGTATGATTGAATTTGTGTAGTGAGCAGTGAAGAATAGTAAGAGTTTTGTATTGTGAGCGGAAGGAGATGGGCAGCCAGTGTAGGTCCTTTAGGATAGGGGTAATGTGTTCCGTCTTATGAGTATTCGTTATGACTCTGGCCATGGAGTTTTGTAGAATCTGGAGTGGCTTGATGGTGGAGGCGGGAAGGCCGAGAAGGAGGGAGTTACAGTAGTCCAGTTTTGTAAGCATGGTGGTCTGAACTACAGTACGGAAATCTTGAGTGTGGAGTAGGGGTTTGAGTTTCTTGAGGACATTTAACTTGTAGAAACCTCCCTTTAGGAGAGATCTGATGTAGGGTTTAAAGTTTAGGTGATGATCTATGAGGATACCCAAGTCTCTTACTGCATACAACTGGTGATGTGCTGTGGTTGTGTTCTGGGGTGGGTGGTGTGGTCGTGATGGCTGGAGATGAGTAGTTCAGTTTTTGAGGCGTTTATAGAGCTAGGTGGAGGTTGGATAGCATGGAGTTTATAGAGGTAAGGCAAGATTCCCAGAAATGGATGGCTTCGTCTTCATCCATTCCATCTATTCTGTCAAAAAGGAGGCGCTACACTAGCGTGTCCCTAGCGCCTCCTTTTTGACAGAAGTGGCGGCTGTCAGTGGGTTTGACAGCTGACGCTCAATTTTTATGGCGTAGGTTCTCGAGACCGCTGTCAGCCACGGGTTCAGAAAACAGACGCTGGCATAATTGAGCGTCCATCTTCCGACCCATGGGCACATTTAAAATTTTTTTGGGGGCCTCCGCCTTAATATCGCTATGATATTAAGTTGGAGGGTGTACAGAAAAGCAGGTTTTATTGCTTTTCTGTGCACTTCCCCGGTGCAGGCTGAAATTAGCACCTGCCTTTGGGCAGGTGTTAATTTTTGAAAGTAAAATGTGTGGCTCTGCTGCACATTTTGCTTTCTGTATTGTGCGGGAATGTCTAATAGGACCATCAACATGCATTTGCATGCTGCGGGCACTATTAGTTTGGGGGGGGGGGGGGGGGTCTGGCTGCGTGTTTGATGTGCTATTACCCCTTACTGTATAAGGGTTAAAGATAACGCCAAACCCAGGCTCACTGTGCACTCCACCGTAGCGCACTTTACTGTATCGGCCCGAATGTATACACTGCTTCCAATCTCATGTATATTCATCTTGGCTATCCTGAGAATCTGGCCTGTTTATGGCTTTTGAGGAGTGGTGTTGGCTACTGCTGCATTAGTGCTTTATTTATAGTACCACTCTTATATTGGTGTTTTGGAAGTTATTTTTCTTTGTACAGAGCCACCATCAACAGAAACTCAAATATGCAGCTATGCTTATTGTTAAATAATCTGTTTGTAGAATATTTTGCTTATGGGGGGGTTTAATAAATTAGGATAATGATGAATGATGTGGGATGTTGGGGTATATCTACATGGAGTGCTACACTGCCCAATCAAAATTACTTTAAAAATCATTATATTCTATAATGACAATTAGGAGTAGACTGGCATAGGTAAATATGACTTGGTTATTTACTCTTTCAAAGAACAAGGAGTGTGATCCACCCCCTGCAGTTACGAAGTAGCACATTTAAAATAACTGTGCCCACATTCTTTCACTTAATGTACCATTAAGGGCTCAAATTTGGTGCTAGTGCCTGGGTATGGATAAGGTCCTGTCTTGTAAGTCCATCTGCTGCTGTTAAGCAGTGGCTAGTGCATAAGTCAACTTGCTTAAGGGCATTAATAGCTTGGCTTGTGCCCCTGTCTTGAGGGCTGCAATAACTAGTGGAAACTATTCTAAAGATCAAACGCGTAGAGCATATAGAAAGAGAAGGTTTAATGGAACACAGTCATCTTGGATCTACCCAAGGCAAGTCTTGCGTCATCTATCTTGTTTATTAACCCCTTCAAAAAAAAACAAAAAAAAAACCAACAACAACCAAACAAAGATGTAAAGGGGAACCTGTAGTGCTAGTGTATTTGGATTTTTAGAAGGTGTTTGACAAAGTCCCTCAGCAGCAGCTTCTAACAAAACTAAAAAGTTATGTGGGTGTGAGAGAGAGATGTCCTTTGGTAAATTACAAACTGGTTACACCAGACTTAAATGATCAGTTTTCTCAGTGGAAAAAGGTAAACAGTGTGGTGCCTTAGCCATCTATACTTGGACTGGTGCTTTTCAATATATTTATAAATGATCTAGAAAGGAATAGGAGTGAGGTTATCAAATTTACAGATCTAAAGTTATTTAGAGTAGTTAAATAACAAGTGGATTGTGATAAAATGCAGGAGTACCTCATATGATGGGAAGATTGGGTATCTATATGGCAGATCCAATTTAATGTGGATAAGTGCACGATGATGCATATAGGGAAAAACAACCCATGCAGTTGTTACATGCTGTTAAGTTCCATTTTAGGAGTTACCATCCAGCAAAAAGATCTAGGCATCATTGTGGATAATACATTGAAAGTGTTAGTGCAGTTTGCTGCAGCAGTCAAGTCAAAAAAGCAAATACACTTAGGCATTATGGGGAAAGGAATGGTGAATAAAACAGAAAATGTCAGAGTCTATATCACGCCAGTGTGAGATTGCACCTTACATACTGTGTCCAATTCTGGTCACTGCAACTCAAAAAAAAGATATAGTTGCATTGGAGAAGGTACAGAGTAAGGAGTCCACCTTGATAACGAGGCTGGAACAGCTCTCCTATAAGGTTAGACTATAAAAGGTTAGGGCTGCTCAGCTTGGAGAAGAGATTGGGGGGGGGGGGGGGGGGGTGGGGGGGTGATGGGATACGATAGAAGTCTAGAAGGTGTAGATGTGAGTCAGTTATTTACACGTTTTGGTAATAGGACTAGGCCCCCCATGAAGTTAGCAAGTAGCACATGTAAAACTAATTGGAGAAAATTGTTTTTCACGCAATGCATAATTAAGCTCTGGAATGTGTTGCCAGAGGCAGTAGTGAGTGTAGCTGGGTTTAAAAAAGATTTGGATAACTTCTTGGAGAAGTCTATTAACTGCTATTAATCAAGTTGACTTAGGGAATGGCCTCGGCTAGTACTGGCAATATTCGGATAGGATCTTTTTAGTGTCTGGTTACTTACCAGGTTTGGCTACTGTTGGAAACAGGATGCTGGGCTGCATGGATCCTTGGTCTGACCCAGTATGGCAATGTCTTAAGTTTCTATGGCGTCTATTTTAGGGATGGCTGCTTCTGTTGTGGCTTGACCACTGTTAGAAACAAGATCCTGGGCTTGATGGAACCTCTGTCTTCTCTGGTTATGTACTTTCTAAATGGTTTGCAAATGTAGATTATAGGAAAAAGGGACTATTAATGACCGAAGTTGCCCTCCACCACAGCTATAGGAAGGCGGCGGCGTCGTCGTCGTCTTAAAGGCTAGAGAAGACGGGTGATTGTCGCATAGGCAACCCCACCCTTTTGTGGCAGGCTCTGAGCAAACGAGCCGAAAAGGAAAACAGGGTGCTGGGGTGTGAGTGTACAGTCTCTGCGTTTACCATTCTAGAGCGCTACTCTGGCATTAGTTAGGGCACTGAGAAGGACGCATGGATGTGGTACTCCCATCTGCTCCTTTTGCCGCAAGAACTAAAGTTAGAGATCCAGGCCCCATGTCTGTTCTCGCTCCTTCTATTATTACCCTTACTGGAAAAAGGCTTAGCTAGCAAGTAGCCTTACTTAGACCTCTTCTCCATTGTACTCTCTCCCACCGTCTCCCCGCCAAAAAAAAGTGTTTTACTGCACCAGCGCCGGCTTTCCCCATACATTAGCACAGGGCGGAGCTCGCCCCGTCCCCTCTATGTCCTGACTGTCCTTTCGATGCCGACAGGCCTCGCACAGCAAATATCGTAGTACGCATGCGTACTCCCCCCCCCCCCCCCCCGTTTCCGCTTTTCCTGCACGGCTGCTTCCGGTTTGTCCGGCAAGGGTGTGCGACCTGCGTGTATTGTGTGCGTTCTGTAGCAATGAGCGCTTGGTCGCGCTTTACTTCCCGGTGGAAGTGCAAATCGGAGGAAATCTAGCACGAAACAGTTCTCCCGGTATTAGCAGTGTATGAGAGAGCGGTAATAGTGGCAGACATTGCGCTTTTTTTTTTTTTTTGGTTGTGAAAGGGGGGCCTCGCTTTAGACATGCTCCTTAGCTTGTGCCTTTTGACTGAGATCAAGTGTTTTGAGCTATGGGCTGAGGACGATCCTTTATTGGTCTTTTGGCTGAGACTGAATGCCAGGGATTTGACTCCTTTGGGAACATGGTGAAGTACTGACCACTACTAAAGCAGGAGAATGAAATCTGCTCAAGAAAGTTGCCCTGTACACTGATGTATAACTAAAAATATTTTTTCTTTGCCTTGTTACGTTTTCTATTTCTTTTTGCCTGCAAGGACTACCATGCCTCTAGAAAAACTAATTTATTTTCATTTGTTTATTTGATTTTATATTCCACTTTCAGGCATTTCAAAGTGGATTACTTTCAGGTACTGTAGGTAATTTGTTTCCTGTAGAAGTAAAGGTCAAACCCAATTTGAAAAAAAATGTAAAGTGATTTCTTTTTCTTGGACTAACATAATACATTGCTTGACCAGCTTTGGGGAGTTGCACTCTCTTCATCAGATCAAAATCAAATGAGGACAGTCATGTTCTTTGTATCTGCCTCACGGCGATTGTTCAGTTTATATGTAAACCGGTGCGATATGTATCCTATACAGGAACATCGGTAAATAAAAGTTAAAAATAAATATAAATAAATATTCAAGTGAATCATAGATTACGTTGCAGTAGTTGTGGGAAAGAGAAGAGGATGAGGTAGTATGAGAGTCGTCAGAAGGTGACACAGAAACAACAAAATTATATCCGGTAGTGAGTTAACCTGTGTGCTTTGTTAAGCCATTCTGTGTTTGTTTTGAAGTGTTTGATCGTTTTGCAAGAGCATCTGAATTTTCTTTTTCATAGCCTGATCACTGATGCAGTGGTGAGGTCTGAAAAATGCTCCCTTCACATAGGTGTTTCCAAGATACTATATGTTGTTGGAGCATATGCAGGCTTTCTGCACACGTTCCCCTAACAACATGCCTTAGACTTTTATTTGTGTGAGGACTAACTATATAGGAATACGGTAAAGTCAGCTGTGGGAAGGACTGTTATGGAGAGAGATGTCATAGACCTTTGATCTGCTTGTACTGTGCTTTATGTTTAAGCAGGGGTAAGCATGGCAGAGTGCTCCTTCCTGCAGTTTGTGAGCCCTTATGCCTTTGAAGCCATGCAGAAGGTGGATGTGGTGCGCCTGGCAGCTCTCAGTGACCTGGAGCTCAGGCTCCTTCTCCCCTGCCTGGTCCGAATGGCATTGTGTGCCCCAGCCGACCAGAGCCAGAGCTGGGCACAGGATAAGAAACTGATTCTCCGTCTTCTTTCTGGAGTAGAAGCTGTCAACTCCATTGTAGCTTTGCTGTCTGTGGATTTCCATGCATTGGAACAAGATGCTAACAAAGAGCAGCAGCTTCGGTAACTGTGAATAATTTTCTTTGTAGAAACACCTTATTAGAGTGGCAAACTGATGCATCCATTTAGTGTATGTGATACTTGCTGTAACAATTAAAAAGGAGATTGACTGTAGAAAATAATTAACAAACTTGGGACCCGATGTACTATCCATCGTTTTTATAGACACGCAATAGGAAAATCTCTTTAGTTCCTCAGGCTATTAGTTGGTTCATCAAGTGCAAGCATGGTTAGTAATTATTGATGGGAAAAGCATTACCTGGCGTTAAATAAAAATGGTACATTATTGTTGTAGTATGGGCTGTAAGATAAAACACGTTAAGAACTGACAGCAAAGTACGTTAAACAGTGAAATTGCAGGTTGCTAAGTCAACAAGCATTTCTTGATCGATGAAGTCCAGTAATGTTTGGTCAGGCAGCCAGCACGTAGAATTATCAAACTTTAGATTTCAACTGTAGCTTCTACAACTTTTTTATTTTTATTTCTAGAACCTCATTCTTTATTGTACTCTTGATCCAAGTTTATCCACCTGTTCGATGTAATTGCATTCTGTCATGCCTATTTAATGTTATAATGTAAACCGAATTGATATGTAACTTTGCTACATGAATTTCGGTATATAAAAATGTTAAATAATAATATTTTTATATTGCATTCAAGTGTGTTTACTTTATAGAACTCAGGGTGGTGGTAAGTGAAAGTTTATACAGTCTGGTTCAGTCAGATGATTGATGTTTGCTAAGTACATTGTGCTGTTACTCTATATGCCCTTTTAAAATCCTGCTTTGAATATTTAATTTCTTATTAGACACAAGCTTGGGGGAGGTAGTGGAGACAGCATCTTGGTGTCACAGCTTCAGCATGGCCTGACCTTGGAGTTTGAACACAGCGATTCCCCTCGCCGCTTACGTCTTGTTCTCAGTGAATTATTAGCAATTATAAATAAGGTATGTTCTCCTTTCTCTTTCACCTTTTTGGTCTCCTCTGAAAGATCTCTCTATTTACTCTTCAGCCTGTTCTTCCTCCCCCTCCCCCGCAAAGAGCAGTACTCGACAGCACTACCACTCTCATCCACCCCCACCCCCCCCCCCAATCGTGTCAACACATCAACTCGAAAACAGTAATAGACTACAACTGATTATAAAGTGTCTTTGGGCATTTTTCCTGTGGGCACAAAGTGGTAAAACCCTTAAGTGCATGTGGTCTTCAGTGATTTATGAAATCTTGAGTGGGATGGAATAGATAAATAGGAGATGGTTATTTAAATCATACTAGTATTAGGAGATGCTGCATGAAATTAGAAGATTGAAAACACATTTTTTTCACTCCGCACATAAATAAGATGTGAACAGCGTATCTATCATAGCTGGGTTTAAAAGAAACTTTGTCAAGTTCCTGATGGATGAGTTGATAATTATTAGTCAGATGGAAAATTACTACCTTTCTGTGAGAATGAGCAGTAAGGAATTGAATATGCTCTTTGTGATTTGCTGGCTGCTCCTAATGACTCAGAGTAGCCACTGTTGGAGACAGAATGCTGGTTTCATTCTATCTTTGCTATGACCCAGCATGGCGCATCTTATGTTTTTAACTGATATTGGGGCACTCTGTTTCCGGTCGATAGCAGGGCTGAATTAGCCATGCTGTCATGGGAACTGTCAGTCAGGCCCGGGAGGCGGAGCTTCCTAAGTAATGTCAGAGCTTTGCTCTGAGGCTGCGCGTGGTTTCCCGCGCTGGTAACGACTCTCCTCAGTCTGTTTTTCCGCGCCCGGGATCGCACGCGGAGCCTCAGACCTCCTCAGCAAAATCCAAAAAACAGAAGAAAAATCTGAAGAAATGAAAGACCAAGACAAGAAGGATGCTCCCCGACCTTCAGGTTTTAAAGCCTGCCTCTGCGGGAAGGTCATGTCCATCACAGATGGACCGTTGCTATCGATGTCTGGGACCAGACCACCCGCTAGAGTCGTGCCCTCATTGCGATCGGATGTCGCCGAGGGCACGCCGAAGGAGCGTCTCCGGGCCTAGTATGCCTGTGCTGCCTCCCTAGCATCGAGCGGCCTCCATGGAACCTCCGACTGCGAAGCATTGCATGAGAGGTAAAAATCTGGCCTCCGGGAGTCAAGATCCCTCCTGCAAAAAAAAGCCGACGCTGGCCGGAGTCGCATGCACCGGGACGGGTAGTGACACATACCGAGAACTGATCCATGCGTCGAAATCAATGACGCACGCCCAGTCGACGCAGTGCCGGGTGGACGCGACGCAGGCTACCAAACCTACGGCGCCGGAGGATCCGACGCCTCGACCAAGACCTTCTGAGTCTCCCCGGGCGCCAACTACGACACAGGTGCGTCGGCTGACACATGGAACGACACCATCACAATGTGAAGAGACGGCGCAGGTGCGGCGCGAAGCAACGGCGCCATTGCGCCAAAGCAAACTGAAAACCACAGCGCCATTGACGCACAACACGACGCCCTCGACCCCAATACCAGAAACCAGGAAGAAAACAACTAAATCTCGCTTGCATTCCCCAGAACATACTGGGACACGGAAGAAATCCCGTTTTGTGCTGCTGGCTACTATATCAAAGACGTCCAGGGATGTCCCCTTGACCCTAACACCCTCTTCACCAGCCTCCTCGCCCAGGTCAGACAGGGACGAAGGTCATATTCATCTATCATCGTCGTCAGTCTCCTCTGCCTCCTTGGCTCCTGTGTTTTCAGACTTATCCTTAGCTTCCAAACGTGACGTTCTGCAGGAACCCCTGGCGAAAAAACGCAAGGTGCGGGAAAAACTGCGCGCACGCGTGCCCGAGACTCAGCCACCAGATACAGATATCCTCTTGGCAGCCATTCCAGCGGGCAGACCACAGGTACCGGCTAGATCACCGATGCTGCCAGTGACAAAGGACGCTTTCATCAACCTTTCTCTGGCATTATCAGGATTCTTCGAAGTAATGGAATCCTCTTACCCGATGGGAAATTCCTCTCCCAGTACTGAAAAGGATTCTCCACAACCTTCAGAGCATTCGTCCCCGCAAAACACACGTCCTCCAACTCCGCAAGACGTAAGACCTCCATCTCCACGGGTACTCTCTCCAGCCCCAACACCAGTATCACAACCTCAATGGTCGTGTACCCCAGTGTTGCCGGACCTGCAGCCCACATCATCGGATAGCTCAATAGGGTATCCCTCAGAACCTGGGGACGAACCAGCTGAACCATACTCTCCTCCGGAAGACCTTGGACAAGATAGGTTCGGTCCTCAATCTTAACGTTCAAAAGGTGCTAGATACGAGATCGGCGACTTTAGGTCTATTTAAAGATTTTTTGATCTACCGGCAGAGCCTACCTCTCTACTTCCACATGGGGGTGCTAGACTCAGTGCTGGAACGCTCCTGGGATACCCCTTTTCAGCTCCCACCGGTTTCGAGGAAAACCGATCTCAAGTATAAAATGAAAAAATCGCCTTACTATTCAGCACCACAACTACCCCATGCATCCCTGGTAGTTGAATATGCAATGGCGAGAGCTAGAAAATCCAGGTTACACTCAGCTACCCCTCCGGGCAGAGATCTTCATTCACTGGATGAATTTGCGAAGCGCACTTTCCAGGCGACAATGCTGGCCGCCCGCATTAACCATCATCCAGTACCTCTACGAGTGTGTGCAATGGATGAAAGAAAGCTCAGACCTCGTCCATCCCATTGGTAACACGAATCATGTACAAGACCTGGAGGAGGGCATCCGCCATTTGTTGCGCACGGTCTATGAAGGGTTTGAGACCTCTTCGCGCGCCTCCGCAGCTGCCATTGCGGCACGACGTATGGCGTAGCTGCGGGCCAGCTCCATTAGAGAAGATGTCCATGAGAAATTGGCCAATTTACCATGTAAAGGAGACAATTTGTTTGGGACTCGTTTTCAGGAAACTGTGGCCCAGCTAAAGGACCAGTCCGTGGCTGTACAATCACTCCTCTATCCTACTCTGCAACACACAGATACCCCACACTACCTCGCAGACAGATCTTCCAGTGCCGGCCTTATAGGCCATATGCCTCGTACCTTCCCCCACTTTATCAGCAGACTTCCCGTCCGCAGAATCAACAAAACCAAAACTGTCGGGGACGACCCCGGGGCCAGAGCCCACAAGCACAACAACCTGCTGCCCCGGCCAAGACTAACCCGTCTTTTTGAGCATCGCCCTGCCACCACCGCAACAGGTGCTAGCGGGAGGTATCACGGCACACATCCGGGAATGGGAGAAGATCACCACTGACCAATGGGTACTAGACATTGTTCGACACGGGTACAGAATTCACTTCCACTCTCCCTCCCCCCCCCCCCCACGCTCCCTCATACAGCGCCGAGGGGGTCCAGACCCCATCAAAACCGCTTGGAGCAGGAGGTGACAGTGTTATTACAACAACAGGCGATTCGCTGCATCCCTCGGACAGAACATCTCACGGTATTCCACTCTCCTTACTTCCTAATTCCAAAGAAATCCGGGGTCCTTTGTCCAATTTTGGACTTCAGAGAACTGAACAAGTTCATCGTCAAGGAAAAGTTCAAAATGATCTCTCTCAAATCTCTGCTACCCTTGATCCAACCCCAAGCCTGGATGTGCTCCATAGACCTCAAGGATGCATACACTCACATTCCTATGCATCCTTCCTCCTGGCAATACCTGTCTTTCCAAGTCCATGGCCAATACTTCCAATACAAAGTCGTGCCCTTTGGCCTGTCAGCAGCGCCCAGGGTGTTCACCAAATGTATGGCAGTGGTGGTGGCGTTCCTCCGCCAGCGGGGGATTGTGATATTTCCTTACCTCGACGACTGGCTGTTGGTAGCCGCCAGTTCGGACATGCTTCAGCAACATCTCCAACATACAATTCAGTGCCTGGACAAGTTGGGATTGATCATCAACTATCAGAAGTCCAATTTACATCCGGCACAAACGATACAGTTCATAGGAGCTCAGTTGGACACAATCAAATACCGAGTTTTTCTTCCAGCCGACAGGAAACGAAACATGCAACTCCTTTTCTGCAGCCTGAAGTTGACTGTGTTGCCGACGGCCGATGGCTGCCTCGATCCACGCAGTCTCCAATATGAGACTCCGCATGCGACGCCTCCAATGGGGTCTCAAACGGCAGTGGAAACAACATTCTCAACCACTACATTGGAAAGTGTCCTTGACAAGAACCACGATGACGGACTTAGACTGGTGGTTGCACAAACCAACACTCACCAAGGGAGCTCCTTTCACTTTCCTACCGCACAATGGGTCCTAACCACAGATGCCTCCCACAAAGGTTGGGGGGCCCACCTCGACAACCTCCAGACACAAGGCCTCTGGTCACAGTGCGAACAGTCTCTTCACATCAATCTCTTAGAATTGAGAGCCATCCGATATGCTCTGCGCACCTTCGTCTCTCACCTCCAAGGCCACCGGGTGATGGTCTATACGGACAATCAGGTGGCCATGTTTTATATCAACAAACAGGGGGGCTCAGGCTCCTGGACTCTGTGCCGCGAGGCCCTCGCCCTCCTGCAATGGTCCATCCACCACTCCATTCAACTACAAGCCACTTACTTGTTGGGAATCGCGAATACTCAAGCGGACCGGCTGAGCCGGATATTCCATCCACACAAATGGTCCCTCGACAACGAGGTAGCCGAGACCATCTTCCAAAGATGGGGTCATCCGTCCATAGATCTTTTCGCCACAGAATACAACTGGAAAGTACATCGCTTCTGCTCTGTGTGGCCGACTCCACACAGGGTCGCTCAGGATGCTTTCCTCATTCCATGGACGGAGCCCCCGATGTACGCATTCCCCCCAATTCCCCTCATCACAAAGACTCTACTAAAGTACATGAGGGACGAGGTGCAATTGATCCTTGTGGCCGGTACCGGCATGGCCACGACAACCATGGTACGCACACCTTCTACACCTGTCGTTGGATGCGCCGATCAGACTTCCCAATCAAGAAAACCTGCTGACCCAGGCCGACTGGTCCCTCCTCCACCCATTGCACTCCTCTCTGCATCTCATGGCGTGGAGGTTGAATGGCGCCTTCTGTCGGAACAAGGCTTCTCCATCACAGTTCAGGAGGTAATCTTAGCAGCTTGCAAGCCGTCCACGAGGAAAAACTATCACTTCAAATGGAAGCGCTACACCACGTGGTGCAACTCCAGGAAGGTTGATCCATTTACCTGTACGCCAGAAACTTTGCTGGACTACTTACACACATTGTATATGGCTGATCTTGCTACAGCTTCAGTCAGAGTCCACCTCGGTGCGATTGCAACCTTTCACCGATCACACAATGGCCAACCCATCTCTATCCATTCAATGGTCTCTCAATTCGTAAAAGGGCTCACACACCTTCGCCCTCCGGTCTCAAAACCACCGGTTCCGTGGAATCTAAACTTAGTTCTTGAACAACTGATGGTCTCGCCCTTCGAACCACTGGAATCTGCACATCCAAAGTACCTCACCTGGAAGGTGGTCTTCCTTACCGCAGTAATATCGGCACGGAGAGTTAGCGAATTACAGGCCTTGGTATATTATAGCCCATACCTCCGGTTCTATCCCCATAAAGTGCTCTTACGGACACACCCCTCATTCCTGCCGAAGGTAGTCTCCCAATTTCATCTCAACCAATCAATTGAGTTACCGACTTTTTATCCAAAACCTCATAAGAATGACAGAGAGAGGTTACTGCATACCCTTGACTGCAAGAGAGCACTGGCCTACTATAAACAAAGGACCCACTCGCCCCACAGGGCATCACAACTCTTCGTTTCTTTCAACCCGAATGCCCCAGGCCTTCCAGTAACCAAACTCACCATCTCTAGCTGGATCACCCAGTGTATACAGTTCTGCCATAATAAACGGCACTCTGCATTGCCATCTCGGCCCACGGCTCATCAAACACGAGCGGTGGCAGCCTCCATTGTCCATCTACAACATATTCCACCAGTAGACATTTGCAAAGCAGCCACGTGGGCTTCTCTTCACACGTTCACTTCCCATTACTGTCTTGACAAACAGTCGGCGGACGATGCAAAGTTTGGTAAAACCCTTCTACAGTCATTGTCCACGGACTCCACGAGGTCAATTGTCACCTAATATTCACCACGCTGTTTAAGACAATACCTATGACCTGTTCGTCAGCGTGCTGGGAGCTTAGGACTCCCATGACAGCATGGCTAATTCAGCCCTGCTATTGACGGGAAAAAGCAAGTTTGCTTACCGTAAATGGTGTTTCCGTAGATAGCAGGATGAATTAGCCATGCTGACCCCCCCACCTCCCTGATCAGTCGACATCAACTCTACGACCACGTTTGC
This sequence comes from Rhinatrema bivittatum, assembly GCF_901001135.1. Lineage (NCBI taxonomy): Eukaryota > Metazoa > Chordata > Amphibia > Gymnophiona > Rhinatrematidae > Rhinatrema > Rhinatrema bivittatum. The sequence goes on from NC_042622.1 coordinate 175,895,399, forward strand.
TTTATCACAGACTGAGGAGAGTCGTTATCAGCGTGGGAAATCACGCGCAGCCTCAGAGCAAAGCTCTGACATCACTTAGGAAGTTCCGCCTCCCGGGCCTGACTGACAGTTCCTATGACAGCATGACTAATTCATCCTGCTATCTACGGAAACACTGTTTACGGTAAGCAAACTTGCTTTTCTTTACTAAAGAGTCGATAAACATCTGCTTTCTGACTTGCACTGCGCTTCTGGGAAATTTGTCATTGCAGGTGTCTGATTCCAATGGAGAGTTTTTCCTCAAGTCTTCTGAGCTTTTCGAGAGTCCTGTCTACCTAGAGGAAGCAGCGGATGTTCTCTGCATTTTACAAGCAGGTGCTGCAGTGCATGCTACCAGCATATGTCAAGCAAAATTGGTTCTTAACTTTAAGGGGCTGCATGTGTATTACAAGCTCAAATTTCTTTAGGAGCAGACTCTAAAAGTGCTGTAAGCAAGTTGCACTCAGGAATGCTTTATTGCCCAACCCTGAGGAGAATGTTATGCTTTAGAGGTTAGAGCTTAATGTTAGGCATTGGAGATCTTGGCTTCAGAACTCTCTGGGCACTCTGCCAGTGATTTTTTTTTTGTGATCATGGAGAAGATGTCACCTCACTGTACTGCATTTTATCCAGGTATACTTGTATGAGAACCAGAAAACTTTTTTTCTTTTTTTTTTTTTTAAATTGTAGCACAATATGAAGGGCTACTTGGATAATGTACACAGTCAAGATATTAGTGAGACCAATGTTTGGGCAATTGCCATGTTAGTATTGCTGGCTATTTAGTTTAGTTTAGTTACAGAGGCTTGTGGTTAGACATGGGAAAGATAGATGCAAGAGGAAAGCAAGTGGGGATCTTGTATGCTTATCTATCCAAGATGGAGGAGTAGAAAGAAGGAAGACAAAATAGACTGTCCTGGGCAAAGAGAAATCTTGCAGATGGTCACACTCTGTGGTTAGCAGCTGGGATGTATCTATAGCAGCGTGGACAGATAGGTGGGCAGATGGATGGTCTTTTTCTGCTGTCATGATATAGCATTGTTAGTACTTGTTTTTTATTATTTAAAAGCAGTCTAAAATAGGTTTATTAGCTGCACTAGAAAGAATAACACCATAAGTGAACCGTGCTGATTGAGATTCCTATTATAAGACTAACGAGAAGGGTGCCAGAGGTATCAAAAGTGAGTGGAAGGGTTGATGGGCTTTGGGGCTTTGACTTGCACATTATTGATTTCTTACAGAACTCCCTTCACTGTTGCCCATAGTCGATGTGGCTGAGGCTCTGCTTCATGTTCGAAATGGAGCCTGGTTTCTGTGTCTGTTAGTGGCCAATGTTCCTGATAGTTTTAATGAAGGCAAGTGATACTGGATCCAATTTTCGAACTTCCGTTTGTTTACTGATTGTTTGTAAAAAGTAAGCAGTAACTTAATCAGACTAGAAAAGAAATAGAATTTCTAGTGTGTAGACAGATGGACTCAGGACCAATGGGTTGTGCTCCCCTGCCAGCAGATGGAGACGGAGTCAGGTTTCAAAGCTTGATATCACCCTAGATACACCCCTGCAGTGACCTCAGTCCTTTAGTATCTCTCCGTCTCCAGCAGATGTAGACATGCTTCTCTATGGGGATTGCTGTACCTTTGGAAGAAGAAAATTGTACTTATAAATTGGAGAAAAAATTGAGCCCCGCTCTCCTGCGGTGATACCTAAAGGTCTCTCCCCCAGTTGAGAATTCCTGTGGCAATTTTTGAGATCCCTCAGAGATGTGCCTTGGTCCGGTAGCCAGTTCCTGGCATGGTCTTTGCTGCTCAAGCAACTGAAAGCCGAGCACGGTGGTGACAGCCAAAGCCCTCTGCCCCCCACAGCCGGAGACCGTCTCTGTACTCAGCCAGTAAGCGCTGAGCCCAGATAAGTTTAAAAAAAAGAAAAGGAAAAAATTAACCTTCAGAGAAGAGGGGTTTCGGTAAGACTTCCTCCAGTCTCCTTGCTCGGCATACCATACTGCCATCGTTCCCGATCCCGTTGGGCCATAGGGAAGTAGGATTACGAGTGGGTTGAGCGGCCCCCCGGTGGGCTAGGCCCTGCTTTAAGCTTGATCGGCACACTGGGTGATAGGCCGTAGCGTTGCCGTCTTGTGCGCATCTTTGTGAGTCTTGTATTGCCCGCTATAGGACATCTGTACGTGCAGTGCATTGGCTTTGTGCACGCATCGCATGCATAATGTTGTGCATGTGCTTACACGCGCAATAATGTAAGCGCAGTTACAGGAAAAGCCAGGTGCACGGGCTGTGTGTGCGCCTTGCCAGACCCTGCCTAAGTGCTCAAAATTTGTGCGCATAAATTTTTAAGTGCGAACCGATTGAATGCACAGTTCCCTGTATGTACTCGGATCAGTCCAGACTCCTGGGTTTTGCCTCCCCACCAGCAGATGGAGACAGAGAAGTTTTGACTGACTCTGCCCTATACCCTGAGGTGCCACCTACAGTCCGTCAGTATTTCTCTGTCTCCAGCAGATGATGAAGGTGCTCAACCCTACAGTCTGTAGTTAGTAAAAAAAAAAAAAAAAAAAAAAGACGGATAGCTTAGTTAGGTTTTCCTTAAAAAAAAACAAACAGGGAAACCGGTGAGAAGATTTGCTCAAGCCTCCCAGGGGGTTGGCAGGTTCCGAGGGGGCCATCCCCCCTGGTATTTGAGGCTAGGGGCACTAGGGGTTGAAGACCCCATTGCCCTGAGTGTTGACTGCCTCCGGGGTGATACCAGGGAGCCCGGCTCGCTCACCCCAGGAAGACAAGATCAGTTCCTGCAATGTCAGGTTTGAATTAAAAAAAAAAAAAAAAAGTAGCGGGCTTGCCTGCCAGGCAGACTCTCCGTTTTCTCTGACGCCGGCGTTCAGCCTCCGCAAGTTTCTTATTCCCCTGCGCTACTGTTTCTTCCTGCCGTGGGCTTTTCTCTCTTTTCAGCCGTCCCATCCCCAGAGGTTCTGGTTATGCCACGTGTGCGGCGACACGCGGGCGCGCGTTTCAAGAGACTGCCTCTGTTCGGCTTGCCTCCCCGGTGGGGAGGGAGCTTTGGAAAGCACCGGGGGCAGCATTTCTAAGTCGCGCAGGGAGCCCGGGGGGTTTGGAAGACCGCGTCCTGCCTCACAAGATCCGTTCCCGCCGAGCACGGGAACGGATGCCATTTGGTCAGCCTGTCGTATGGCAGTGCAGAGGGGGAGGGGACTTGCCCCACCTCTTTCTCCCTGCAGAGGGCAGCCTCCCGGGTGGGGGGGGGGGGGGGGCGGGCCATTGGATGATTTACCGCTGCCATCAGAGGAGAGCCCTGAGGGGGGCTTCGGACTCCTCGTCCTCCTCTTTTTTGCCTGAATTTGTCATGCTCCTGCATAAGGCTTTTAAAGCTCGAAGGTCAGCAAAAAGGCAGCCAGGGAGTAATGCAGGACAGTACTGGAAGCCAGACCCCTAAGAAGCCCAAGCCTCTGGAAGGGGGCAGGGGGCCAGAAGGCTAAGTGCCCCCTTCGGACTGCCTTGTCTCGCCTGGGGGCAGATTCCTCCTCTGAGGTTTCAGAGCCAGAGGAGCAGGATCTCAGGGGCAAGCCCCCTCTGGGGGCGGATCTTGATGTTGGCCAGGATCTTATTTCCAGTCAGGGGCCCCATGGGGTGGACGGGGATGACCCGAAGGTGGTCCGTTTCTTCTGGAGGGACGAATTATCCCAGCGATCCTGGAGGAATTGGGCATTGACAGCCCTCCGGAGGACTCTTGGATGGGGTCCGTTGATCCGGTCACGGTTGGTCTTTGAGGTCCGATCTGGTCCTTTCTCTTTCATCTGTCAGTCAGTGACTTGTTGTTTCGAGAATGGGACACTCCGGATTTGGGTCTGAAAGTCAGCAAGGCGATGGATAAGCTTTACCCCCTGCCAGAAGAAGCCCTGGACCTCCTCAGAGTTCCTAAGGTGGATGCGGCGGTGTCCGCTGTTACTAAGAAGACCACCATTCTGGTGATGAGGGCGACAGCCCTCAAGGATCTCCAGGATCTTAAGTTAGAAGTCCAGCTCAAGAAGATTTTCGAGGTATCTGCTCTCTGAGTGCGAGCTGCTATGTGCAGCAGTTTCTCCTTAAGGGCAGATCTACGCTGGGCACAGTTATTGCAGAATAACACGTCATTGTCGGATGAGGAGGTTGTTCAGGCGGGGTGCCTAGAAGCTGCTGTGGCCTACGGTGCAGATGCCCTTTATGATCTGTTACGGACCTCCGCCTGGTCTATGGTCTCGGCTGTTTCTGCCTGCCGGCTGCTTTGGTTGCAGAACTGGTCTGCTGATGTATCCTCCAAGGTCCAGTTAGGTTCCCTGCCTTTTAAGGGCAAGCTGTTCTTCGGGAAAGATTTAGAGGATATGATTCAATCCTTGGGAGAGAACAAGGTGCATCGTCTTCTGGAGGATAAGCCTAAGCTGAGAAGTTTTCCTTCGTCTTGGTCTCATTTCCAGGGAAATCGGAGATTTCGATCCTCCCGGTTGGCAGGTTCCTCATCCAGGCAGAATGCAGGCAGACAACAGTCCTGGTCTCAGTCCTTTCGAGGGCATCGATTTGGCAGATCTGGGACCTCCTAAGCCACAGGAGGAATTAAGTCGGCGTAATGAGGCGAGACCGGTCCATACCTCCGTTCCGGTAGTGGAAGGCAGGTTGTCTCTGTTTTACAAGGAATGGGCCAAGCTGACGTCGGATCAGTGGGTCCTCAGCGTGATAAGAAATGGCTACGCTTTAGATTTTGCTCGGTGCCCTCGAGACTGTGTTCTCATTTCCCCGTGGATGTACAAGGAGAAACATCGGGCGGTGGGGGACACCTTGAGATGCCTACTCGATCTTGGAGCCATTGTTCCAGTTCCGCCGGCAGAGCAGCGAAGGGGCCGCTATTCCATCTACTTCGTGGTGCCCAAGAAGGAAGGCTCGTACTGGCCCATTCTCGATTTGAAGAGGGTCAACAGATGTCTTCGAGTGCTCCACTTTCGCATGGAGACCTTGTGGTCGGTCATTGCGTCAGTACGCAAGGGAGAGTATCTAGCGTCGCTGGATCTCACGGAAGTGTATTTGCACATCAGAATCTGGGCCACTCACCAGAAATTCCTCAGGTTTTCCATACTGGGTCACCATTTTCAGTTCTGCACTCTTCCTTTCGGGTTAGCCACAGTGCCAAGGACCTTTACCAAGATCATGATTGTAGTGGTAGCGGAGCTTCGGAAGGAAGGCCTGTTAGTCCATCCCTGTCTGGACGATTGGATGGTTCGGGCAAAGTCTGAGTTGCTTTGTTGTGCAGCAGTGGACCGGATTCTTCAACTGCTGAGGTCACTGGGTTGGGTGGTCAATTTGACCAAGAGCTAACTGGTTCCCTCTCAGTCATTGGAGTTCTTGGGAGCCCTATTCGACACACATCTAGGCAGGGTTTTCCTCACCGAGGAGCAGATTGTCAAGCTGCAAGGTCAAGTTCGGGACTTGCTATCTCACAATCTCCCCAGAGTTTGGTACTATTTATGGATCCTTGGCTCAATGGCTTCTACTTTGGAACTGGTCCCATGGGCCTTTGCTTATATGAGATCGCTTCAGTCAGCATTGCTCTCCTGCTGGAGCCCGGTATTTGAGCAATTTCATCTTTCACTGCCTCTTATGGACTCTGCACGTTCCAGTCTTGATTGGTGGCTCCTCTTGGACAGTTTGTGCCGGGGGATCAGCTTGGAGGTTCCCGCTTGGACGGTGGTCACCACAGACGCCAGTCTCTCCGACTGGGGAGCGGTGTGCCAAGGAAAGTCGGTTTAGAGCCAATGGTCTGTGGAGGAATCCTGGTGATTGATCAATCGCTTGGAGACCAGGGCAGTGCAGTTAGCGCTACAAGCCTTTCTTCCACTTCTACAGAAGAAGTCTGTCAGGGTTCTATCGGACAATGCGACAGCAGTGGCCTATATCAATCGCCAAGGGGGAACCAAGAGTTGACCAGTGGCGATTGAGGCCCAACAATTGATAAGCTGGGTGGAGCAGCATCTGGCCAGCATCACAGCTTCTCACATCGCAGGGGTGGACAACATCCAAGCCAATTTTCTCAGTCACTGTCTCGATCCTGGGGAGTGGGAGCTCTCAGAGGACGCATTCCATCTGATTTGCAGCAAGTGGTCCAGACAGAGTGTCGATTTGATGGCAGCCTTCCAGAATGCCAAGGCCCCTCGTTTCTTCAGTCGGTGCCGGGAGCCAATGGCGGAAGGGGTGGATGCTTTGGTTCTCGCTTGGCCAAGGCACATCCTTCTGTATGTGTTCCCGCCATGGCCTCTCATTTGCAAAGTGCTGAGGCACATCAAAGCTCACCCATCCGAAGTGATCCTAGTAGCTCCAGAATGGCCGAGGCGTCCATGGCTTGCAGATCTCGTAAACCTGTTAGTGGAAGGGCCCCTGAGGTTTTGGGATCTTCCGAATCTTCTGCGTCAGGGTTCAATTTGTTTGGAAGAGGCAGATCGCTTTTGTCTTGCGGCATGGCTTTTGAGAGGCAAAGACTGAAGAGCAAGGGTTATTTAGATGCGGTCATCGCTACCCTTTTTCCAGGAAGACCTCCACGACTTTAGCTTATGTCAGAGTGTGGAGGGTCTTTGAGTCTTGGTGTGTAGACTGCAAGGTGGATCCTACTCGGGTTCTGGTGCCCGATATATTATCTTTCTTGCAGGCGGCCTAGTAAAGGCCTCTCGTGTAGCTCTTTGCGGGTACAGGTAGCGGCTCTCGGTTGTTTCCGTGGTAAAAATACGAGTTGTGCCCTTGGCTGCGCATCCAGACGTGGTGCGATTTCTCCGAGGGGCAAAACACCTGCATCCTCCAGTCGGGAATCCTTGTCCATTGTGGAATTTAAATTTGGTCCTCCGAGTTCTGTGTCCGGAACCTTTAAAACGGGCGACGCTAAAGGATCTTAACCTTAAAGGTGTTTTTTCTCGTGGCTATTTCCTCAGCTCGCCGGGTGTCTGAGCTCCAGGTTTTGTCCTGCAGGGAGCCCTTCCTAAGAATTACAGATACTGGGGTCTCTTTATGGGACGGTTCCTTCCTTTCTTCCAAAAATCGTATTGGCCTTTCACTTAAATCAGTCAATAGAACTCCGTCTTTTCCAGACTTGAACCGCTCTGATCCCCAAGATAAGAGATCTGAGGAAACTAGACGTACACCATGTTCTGCTACGTTATTTGGAGGTTACCAATAGCTTCCATATGTCGGATCATCTTTTTGTCCTTTGGAGTGGTCCCAAAAGAAGAATACCAAGTGTCTAGAGCCTTAATCGCCCGCTGGTTGAAGGAGGCTATTAGTTCAGCCTACTTGCTTCATGGTTGGCCGCTTCCGGTTGGTCTTAAAGTGCATTCTACGCGTTCGCAGGCAGCCTCGTGGGCAGAGTGTCAGAAAATTTTGCCGCAGGAGATTTGTACAGCTGCTACTTGGAAGTCTTTGCACACCTTTGCTAGGCATTACCGATTGGACGTTCAGGTTCTGGGGGGTTTGGTGAAGGTGTGATCCGAGCGGGACTCTCAGGGTCCCAACCCATGTGGTGGAGCTCTGGTACATCCTAGGAGTCTGGACTGATCCGGGTACGTACAGGGAAAGGAAAATTGGTTGTTACCTGCTAATTTTTGTTCCTGTACTACCATGGATCAGTCCAGAGTCCCACCCTTTTTCAGCATGAAGTTAACGGAGAGTCCACTCGTTCGTTACTTCTTTATATTCTCTGCAGACAAGTTCTCCAAAGTGTTTCAAAGTTTTCAAGAGTCCTGCTCCTACTTGGGTTTAGTGAGCGAGTTATTTATCATTGGTCATAGCCGGTTTGACGTTCACAATGTTGTGTTTAATTCGAGTAATTGGTTTTAAGATGTTCTGCTTTGATACAACGTAATACTGACGATCTGTAGGTGGCACCTCCAGGGTAAAGGGCAGAGTTGGTCAAAACTTCTCTGTCTCCGTCTGTTGGTGGGGAGGCAAAACCCAGGAGTCTGGACTGATCCGTGGTACTACAGGATTGAAAATTAGCAGGTAAGAACCAATTTTCCTTTACTGGCACCAAAAGCCCAGAAACTTAAGAACCTTGCTCTCTGCGCTGCTTGTCATATTAGGGCTTCTCAGCCTGACCTAGATTCCAACTTGTGTCAGCACTGTGAGGAAGCCCAAGGGGGGATTTTGACCTCTTTGGACTTTGCTGAGGCCCGGCTCCTCCCATTAAGATGATGGATTGGCAGCCTTAACTTGGAAGTACTCCAGATCTGAGAAACTCCTTGACTGGGTCTTCATGGGAGACGGAAACTCGGCTGCGTCCACCCCAGTTCCCCCTGGCCTAGGCATGGACCTGGTGACCTTGTCTTGGGTGAAATTTTTCCAGTGACTACAGGCCTTTGTTACAGGTACAGTCTACTTCCCCTGTCTGGGCAGAACTCCAGCCAGCCCCCTCTCCCTCTCCCATTCCCGTTGGCAGACCTCGAGGCATGCCCTGCTTGACCAAGTAGGAACCCTGATGGCACAGATGAAGAGCAAGATCCCTTGGAAAAAGGGGAAATTCCCCTGGGATTAGAACCATATCGAACCATGATGTGTTTTTTTTCATAGAGATGAATTTCTGGCCTTGGTTTCCCAGACCCTGGGAGTTCCCGGAGCGGAATCTGACGGAACCAAAGAAGAATCCCATTTTGATTTCTTGCGCAAAGCCTCTTGCTGCTTCCCAGTACTGGAAGCCATCCAGGAGTTGATTGACCTGGAATGGGATGCCCCAGAAGCAAGTTTTAAAGGGGGCCGGGCATTAGAAGCTCTATATCCGCTGGATCCAGCTGTGAGTCATTTCCACATGGAAACCTTTTGCTCGTGATAATGGCCATACAACCGGGAGAGTTCCTAACCTCCCTGGATCTATCCAACATCTACCTACATATTCCAATCCGTCAAGAACACCAATGCTTCCTATGCTTTGCAATACTGGGTTGCCATTTCAGTTCCGGGTACTGCCCTTTGGCGTAGCCACCTCCCGAAGAACATTTTCCAAGATTATGGTGGTTGTGGCGGCAGCGTTGAGAAGAGAAAGAATCTTGGTACAACAGGTTGATCCGGGCCTAGTCCATGGAAGAAAGTCTCTGGGTGACCAACAGGGTGACCTCCTTCAGGAGCTCGGTTGGGTAGTAAACCTGGACAAGAGCAAAGTCTCAAGCCTTCCCAGTTGTTGGAGTATCTGGGAGTCCAGTTTGACACCAGGCAGGGCAAGGTCTTCCTCCCGACCACACGGCTATGGAAGTTGATGTCCCGGGTGTATCAGTTGATGAACACAGTTATCTCCAAGTTCTCGCTGCTGTCACGTTGGATCCCGCAGTCTCAAGACTATTCAAATCTGCTCCACTTACCCATGGGAGTCTGCTCTCACCTCAAGTGGTGGTTGCAGGAGGCTCATTTAAGCAGGGGGGTGTCCCTGTTCTCCCCGAACTGGCTGGTTCTTATAACTGATGCGAGTCTCTGGGGCTAGGGAGCTCACTGTCAGGAATTCATGGTCCAGGGACGATGGATGGAGGAAGAGGACTTCTGGAACATCAATTGCCTGGAAGCCCAGGCAGTGAGGCTGGCGTGCTTGCAATTCAGCCACAGACTGCAGGGTCAAGTGGTCCGCATCATGTCGGTCAACACAATGACTGTAGCTACATCAACCGCCACGGAGGAACCAAGAGCCAGCAGGTGTGTCAGAGGACAGAACTCCTTATGGAATGGGCAGAAATACATTTTCCGATTATCTCAGCCTTGCACATCGCAGGAAAAGACAACATCAGAGCAGACCTAAGCAGGGAGAGTCTGGATACAGGAGAGCTGGTGTTGTCGGCCGAAGCCTTTCAACTGATGATAGATCACTGGGGCCTCCCGTCCATCGACCTGCTGGCCGCATCTCATAATGCAAAGGTTCCCCAATTCTTCAGTTGCAGAAGAACTCCGTGGTCCCTAGGGATCAATGCTCTCGTTCAGACAGGGCCGGAAGAAGAGTTGCTGGGCAGTTTCATTTGTAGAATCGAGCACCACAGGGATTAGTCCCTACTAGTAGCTCCAGATTGGCCCAGGGACCAGTGGTATGTGGATATGCGGAGGCTCCTAGTGGGACCCCCTGTGCCTCCCATCGCACAGGGACCTGCTACAGCAGGGACAGGTCCTTCACAACTTGACTCTGTCTTACGGTCTGGCCCTTGAGAGGGTTTGCCTGATAAAGCAAGGATATTCTGCGGCGGTAATTGCCATCTTACTCCACGCTCAGAAGTTCTCTACGTCCCTAGCTTATCTGCGGGTCTGCAGAGTATTTGAGGCCTGATGTGAGGAACACAGTGTCCCCACTTGGGCAGTCAAAATCACACTTATTCTGGAATTTTTGCAGGACGGCTTGAATAAAGGTTTGGCCCTTAACTCCTTGAAGGTACAGGTGGCAGCGCTCTCCTGTTTCAGGGGTGAGGTGAACAGAACTTCCCTGTCAGCTCATCCGGACATGGTCCGTTTTCTGAAAGGGATGAAGCCCCTTCAGCCACCCCTACAGTGGCCAGTTCCCTTGTGGAATCTTAATCTAGTATTGGAATTTTTGGCAGGGCCCTCCTTTTGGCCACTGTGTGGTCTTTCTTTGGGGCGGATTTTAAAAGGCGCGCGAATAGCCTACTTTTGTTTGCGCTCCAGGCGCAAACAAAAGTACGCTGGATTTTAGTAGATACGCGCGGAGCCGCGCGTATCTGCTAAAAACCTGGATCGGCGCGCGCAAGGCTATGGATTTTGTATAGCCGGCGCGTGCCGAGCCGCGCAGCCTACCCCCGTTCCCTCCAAGGCCGCTCCGAAATCGGAGCAGCCTCGGAGGGAACTTTCCTTTGCCCTCCCCTCACCTTCCCCTCCCTTTCCCTACCTAACCCACCCGCCCGGCCCTGTCTAAACCCCCCCTTACCTTTGTCGGGGGATTTACGCCTCCCAGAGGGAGGCGTAAATCCCCGCGCGCCAGCGGGCCTCCTGCGCGCCGGGCCGCGACCTGGGGGCGGGTACGGAGGGTGCGGCCACGCCCCCGGACCGCCCCCAAAACGCTGCCGACACGCCCCCGAAACGCCGCGACGACCGGGCCCGCCCCCCGACACGCCCCCCTCGGAGAACCCCGGGACTTACGCGAGTCCCGGGGCTCTGCGCGCGCCGGGAGGCCTATGTAAAATAGGCTTCCCGGCGCGCAGGGCCCTGCTCGCGTAAATCCGCCCGGTTTTGGGCGGATTTACGCGAGCAGGGCTCTGAAAATCCACCCCTTTGTGTTTATTAATCAGGAAAACAGTGTTCCTGGTGGCTATATGCTCGGCGCATCTCATCGCTGATCTGCGGGCATTGGGTCGCAAACCGTTCCTCTGACTCCAGGACCATTACAGCTTTGTACCGTTCCACCCTTCCTGCCCAAGGTAGTTTCGGAGTTTTATCTGAACCAGTTCATTTCGTTGCCTTCCCTAGATAAGCACAGGGATGCGGAGGAATACTGCCTCCTCCATCATTTGAATGTCAGTAGACTTTTGGTGCAGTATCTGGAAGTTTCAGAACTGGTCTTAAAGACGGACCGCCCATTTGTCTTTCATGGTGGAAGGAAGCAGGGTGAACCAGCTTTGTGGGCTAGCATAGCTTGCTGGATTATGCAGGTGGTCCCAGGAGCCTATGTGGAGGCAGGAAAGCCGTTACCTTCTCAGGTTAAAGCTCATTCCACCAGGGCTCAGGCAGTCTCATGGGTGGAAGTTAGACTGCTATCCCCTGTCGATATCTGCTGAGTGATGACGTGGTCCTCCTAGCGCACCTTCTCCAGGTTCTATCACGTGGATGTACAGGCCTGACGCAGCCTTGCGAGGGCGGTGTTAGCCTCCCACCCCGATCGGGAGTAGCTTTTGTACATCCCATTGTGCTAAGTCCATCTGTCTACATGCTAGGAAATGGAGAAATTACTTACCTGATAATTTCGTTTTCCTTAGTGGAGACAGATGGACTCAGCATCCCACCCCCAGCGGTCCAAGAATGGTGCCAAGGATTCGCTCGTGGATTTCGATTCCAGGAGATTACAGGTAAGTGGTCATCCAGTCCCTATATCCGGGCATCTATAATCATACTGGGTTTCAGTGTTTGTTTGGTTGAGTTCAGTTATGGTTATCCATTTTTAATCAAGTTTTTTTGTTAGTATGTCCACGCTGGCTTTTGAAGAGAATACTGAATGGCCGTGGTCACTGCAGGGGTATATCTAGGGTGACGTCAGCTTTGAAACCTGACTCTGTCTCCATCTGCTGGCAGGGGAGCACAACCCCTTAGTCCTGAGTCCATCTGGCTAAGAAAAAGAAAATTATCAGGTAAGTAATTTCTCCATTAAAATAGCAGGAGACAGTTCAAGCCACAGAAAATAGAACTAAAATATATAGAGTGGCATTGGTTTTCCACAAAAAAAAAAAAAAAAACTTGCTTAAATTTAGGATCCTAGTAGCCCATTTTCACTTCTCCCTCTTGCTGTACTTGCTTGCCTTGTGCCAAGCAGCACATGAGATCGGGCTAAATAGATTTTCTTTCTAAGCTGCTTGTTCATTGGCTCCTGAAGCAGTCAGAAGCAGCATTTACTAAGCAGACTACAACTCGAGTTGTGTTTTGAAAATCCATTTTTTAAAACAAGGTGTACAAGTTGGCACTTTAGCAGTATCGGTGTGTAAGTATTAAGTTGACACGAGCCTGTTTTTCAACGCTCTGACATTCTGTTCTTGTGTGGCTGAAGCAGTCCATTTCTTGTCATGGGGCAGAAGTGAGTAAAGCGCTTTGGTGCTCAGTTTGCAGAGGCCTGATAAAGAACGGTGAGCGGCAGGATGAGGAGAGCATGGGAGGACGCCGGAGGACAGAAGCTCTGCGCCAGCTCTGTAAGATGAATCCCGCCCAAGCGCTGAAAGTGCGAGGCATGGTGGTGAGGACCCAGCCATATAATTTACAGTAGCTAAAAGCCAAATTGTGCATGGAATGTGTGTGACAAGCCCCTGCCTGAAACTGAGCATGTGGTTTTTTTAAATTTTTTTTTTCTACCCTATGCTAGGTGGAGGAGTGCCACCTGCCTGGCCTGGGTGTGGCTTTGACGCTGGACCACACTAAGAACGAGTCTCCGGAAGAATCAGTGAGTGACCTGGTGTGTTTTGTGAGTGGTTTACTCCTTGGGACTAATGCGAAAGTCCGCACATGGTTTGGAACATTTATTCGGAATGGACAACAGGTGAGAGGAAACAAGGCAAAGCAAATTAAAAATCCACTTGGGCTGATGTAACTGTTAATGTAACTGAATACAATTACATTATATTCCTTTCTGTGTGCTAATTATCATCTTCCCCCTGACATAAAATTCTGTTCTAAATGAGCAACGAATTGTGGTTGCTGTGCTAGTCTACTTGGATATGCAGAATTAAGGGTCAACAGATGATGTAGGTGAGACCTTTTTGTTGGACTAACATATAATGCACCTGTGACTAGGTTTTGAGGGTCATCATCTCTTCATCAAGTTGGAAATGGCGTTTTCCCTGTACATACCCAGATCAGTCCAGAGTCCTGGGTTTTGCCTCCTTTCCAACAGATGGAGACAGAGAAAGTTTTGCTGACACTGGCATACAACCTGTTGTGCCATCTGCAATCCCTCAGTATTTCTCTGTCTCTAGCAGATGGTGGTGGTGCAAAACCTGCAGTCTTAGGATTAGTTTAAAAAAAGAAAAATATAAAATATATAGGAAAGTTAGAATTTCAGTCAACAAGAGTTTCTCCTATAAGGTTGGCAGGTCCTGGTGGGGGCCATCCCTTCTGGTTGAGAGGTGGACGAGCAAGGGGTTGGTATCCATTTTTTTTCTCTCAGTTCTTTTCTTCACTGGCAGGTATTTTTCTGTTCTTTTCTTTAAAGTTTAAAAAAAAAAAAATTCCCTCTCTTTTGTGCTATCAGTGCGGCGAGGCAGTCCAAGGCGGCCTGGTGGATGGTTGGCGGTTGTCTCAGGTGTCCCCTTGGTGCAGTTGTCTCCCGTGCAATTGCCCCGATGGGGGCCAACCTGCGCGGCAGCCATTGTGTGACTTGTGAAGTGCCGCCTCGCGGAGAGTGGCCTTTGTTCCCGCTGCTTCTCTGGGGAAAAGGGCAGCTTGGGAACGTCAGCGGGAGTAGTGAACAGGCATTGGGCTGCAGTGAAGAGTGCGGGGGATGCTGATTTGGCTAGCAACCCCTTCCCGGTGTCTGCAGGAACGGTGGCAATTTTAGCTTCTTTTCAGGCAGCAGCTGAGAGGGCTGGAGGAACGGGAGTTCTTCCTCCACTGCTCTCCCCGGCTGATGGAAGACCCACAGAGGCCTGGGGGGTCCTGTCTGGGGAGGAGAAGGACCTCTTAGAATAGGATCCTGAGGACCCAGCAGGTTTTTTTTCCAGATTTTGTGCTGCTTCTGCACAGAGCATATCTCACCAGGAGGGCCATGGGATGCTGCCTTTCCAGGCTCAAGAACCCACAGGAACCGAGTCGGGCCAAGCGGCCCAAATGGACGCAGGCGAGTAAGTTGACCAGGGTTCAGTGAATCCTGAGTCAAGCTGCACTTTCGGTGGATGCGGACGAGCCCTCGGGAGAGTCGGATTTCGAAGAGTCTCTGGCAGTGGACCCTCCGGACATGGGTTCTTTCCCAGACCTTCAAGATCAGGATGAGGGGTGGGGCCAGGCCCCAACAGTGGAAGGTGGTTCGCCTTTTCCTTAGAAAAGAATTGTGGCCCCTGATTCCATATGTCATTAAGGAACCGAGTGATGAATCTGATCATGGGGAGTTGGGCCCCGATCATGGAGGGCTTAAGAGGTCTGGTGAAGGCTTTCCCGTTTCATAAGTTGGTAAAGAAGCTGGTGCTTTGGGAGTGAGAAAATCTGGATACAGGTCTGAAGGTTGGCAGAGCTATGGATAAATTATATCCGTTGCTGGAGGACACTTTAAATTTGTTGTGGATGCCAAAGGTCAATGCTTCAGTGTCAGCTGTCACAAAGAAGATGACTATTCCTGTGGCAGGTTCTGCTGTGCTTAAGAATATGCAGGATAGGAAGTTAGAGGTCCATCTCAAAAAGATATTTGAGGTGTCTGCTCTGGGCATTTGGGCTGTGGTGTGCAACAGTTTCATACTTCAAGCTGGTTTATGCTGTGTTCAGTGGTTACAGTCTGATAGAGCAATGTCAGCATCAGAAGCCAAGCAGGCCTAGTGGCTGGAAGCCGTGGTGGCCTATGGAACCAATGTGTTGTATGACCTCATCCGAACGTCCTCCAGGTCTATGCTGTCAGTGGTCTTGGCCAGACAGTGTCTTTGGTTGCGGAACTGGTCGGTGGATGTTTGGTCTAAGTCCCAGTTAGGAACGTTACCCTTCAATGGGAAGTTGTTGTTGTTCGGAGAGGACTTAAGAGGAGCTGGTGAAGCATCTGGGCAAAGATAAGACACAAGCTACCGGAGGATAAACCGAAGGGTGGCAAAGGTACCTACTCCTTGCAACCTCACTTCCGGATGAATGGGCTTTTTCGGCAGAATCGGGCTATGGGAGGAGCCCAGAGACAAGGATCTGGCAGGCGGTTTTGGAGCCAGTCTTTTCAAGGTCAAAAGCCAAACAGGGATGGTTCCGGCCAGGGGGCATCGGTTTCCAAGTCCGCACAATGAATCAAGGCTGGCCCACACCTCTGTGCCGGCCATTGGGGGTCGGGTGACTCTTTCTTTTTTACGAGGAGTGGGCTAAGATCACGACGGATCAGTGGGTACTAAGTGTGATAAGACATGGTTACGCTCTAGAATTTGCTCGCCCGCTAAAGGACGTGTTTATGGTATCTCCTTGCCCCTTAAGCAAACGGGTGGTTCGGGAAATCATCAACCGTTTACAGATACTGGGAGCCAGTGTACCCATTGCCATTGGGGAATGGGAAGGTACTCCATTTATTTTGTGGTCCCAAGAAAGGAAGGGTCCTTCTGCCTGATCTTGGATCTGAAGAATGTGAACACAACTCTGAGTCCCTTGTGTTCGTATGAAGATCCTACTTTCAGTAATTGCCGCTGTGCGCAAATGAGTTTTTGGCCTCTTTTTAGATCTGACCGAGGCTTACTTGCACATAGCAATCTGGCTGGATCATCAAAGATTTTTCCAGTTCATGGTTCTTGGGACACATTTTCAGTTTTGCTCATATGAAACCGCTGCAGGGCGCGTTGCTTTCCTGATGGGGATCCATTGTCAGCAGTTTCATCTACCGTTGCCTCTTATGGAAGAAGTCAGGTCAAGTCTCTCTTTTTAGCATGGACTCTGTAGTGTGTTCTGTCATTAAATGGCCTTACCTTCTCTGCTGCTGCTCAGGAGAAGTGAGGTGAAGCCAGAATCCTCTGGGAGTGGATGGCCGTACATGGGACACCTCTAGCATGTCTGTCCTTATATTTTTCCAGTCCCAGCACACTTTGTATGTCGCAGAGCATATGGAGAGCTGTCCAGGTACTGCTCTCTTCACAGGTCAGTTTGATATGCAATGAGGGTCCCTAATGGTGAACTTTAGGTGTGGCTGCTCACTGGCTGAATATTTCCTTTATTTCATCAGCCAGGGGATAAAATTTCATTTTCCGAGGGTGAATGGCTTGGTCAATTCAGTCGCTACAGGGGCGCCAGTCCTGGGAGAGGAAGATGCTGCGCTTCAAGTTTCAATCCCCACTGTCCCTGACAAGGTGTAGGCAATGCATGGCCAAGATGTTTTACATGCCCTCTGCCATAAAGGAGAGTTTGCATCCTTACTTCCAAGATCTTCCATGCATTGAGTATTGTAAAATTTGAGAGCATTTGTGTTTAAAAAAAAAAGGGAGGCAGCTCCTGAGTTGAAAAAAACAGTTCTCCCTTCCTTGGTTGAATCCTGCAAGAGGGTTAGGTCCTAGAGTTCTTCGTCCCATTTCTGATGGCTTGATGGGCTTCCTTGGCCCTTTACACACTCATTGAGTGCTGGAGGTCATTCGAGAGGGTTATTCCTTAGAGTTTCTCTGGCCAGCTTTCTGTTTCCCTTGTCACATCACCCTGCAGCAAAAGGCTGTAAAAACCACATTGGACCATCTTTTCTCCTTGGCGGATGTGATCCCAGGGCCCAGTGGGGTTGGGATTGTTTTTTGATTTATTTCATGGGTCCAAGAAGGACTGAGCCTTGTACCTATTTGGATCTGTAGCAGTTCTTGTTTCAGAATGGAGACCTTGAAGTCCGTCACGTTGGCAGTAAGGCAAGAGGAGTTTCTTGCTTCCAGGAATCTCACAATGGATTATCGCCATCTCCCTGTGAGGGAGTGCAACCAGCAATCCCTTCATTTGGTAGCGCTGGGGAGCATCTTTAGTTTCAGGCTCTTCCCTTTAAGTTGACCACTGCTCAGAGGATCTTCTCCAAGAAGGTGGTGGTGGCGGCAGCACAGCATTGTGGTCCTTCCTTATCAAGACAATTGGTTGTTAAGGGTAGAGTTGGAAGCAGAGTGTTACAGTTCTTGCAGGAACTGGGCTGCTTAGTCAATTTTCCAAGAGTCATTTAAGTCCTTACCAGATCTTGGAATATCTGGGATCATTTTTCTTTTTGACATGAAGGCAAGGATTCAAAAGCTACAGCAGTTGATTCTATCATTGTGGTCTGCACAGAAGCAGACCATATGGCCCTACCTTCAGCTTCTCGGCTCCATGGTGGCAGCATTGGAGATAGTTCCCTAGGTGAAGGCTCATATGCAACTACTGAAGAGAACTTTGCTGTCCAGGTGGCACCTATAGTCTTAGAATTACTCCTTTCAGCTTTCAGTCTGGACCAGTTTGAAATGGTGGAGACTATTTCTAAATAGTGTCTGGATACAGTCTTTGCGGATGAACTGGAAGAAAGGGAATGGCCTCCTGTGGGTGAAAATTCTACCACAATAGAACAGGAATTGCTGCTCCTTGGCTATCCTGAATATAATGGGAATCTCTTTCCCATTGCCTTCCACTTTATCAGAGGATCCTGTTAGGAAACCATCCATGGGGTTTTTCCCTGGCATCAGGCTGTTACACTCCAGGTCCATCAGATCCCTATCTTCTGGTGTACAAGAGAGGAACAGGCTTTGATTTTGAAGGTTGATGCACTGCTCTGTTCAGTCACAAAGCGGACTATTATCCTAGTGGAAGGTAGAGTGGCCTTGAAAGTAGGGCAAGACCAGAAGATATAGTATGTCTTGAAGCAGGTGTTTGAAGCAGCCTGTAGACCATTGTACATGGCGGTCTGCACATGTATTGCGATAATGTCCACTTTTTGTTCTTTCTGGCACACTGCACTCCGGAGGACTTGTTGGATAAGGCTCTTCAGCTGAAACCAAGCATAGCATACCTCACAGACACTTTCTTTGATCTGATGTGAGTTGTGGCCAGGGGATTGGTTTCAGTAGGGTCTGTGGATTCTATTTTAAGATGGACCTCACTAAGCTTCCCTTAACAGAAAGCCTGTTATATGTGGAGGAGTTGCCCAAGGTCTGGGACGAGGCCAAGGTACTTAGATTTCCAGAGGACTTTTGCAGAAGACTGTTGATGCCTCCCCATCACTTAAAACTGGTCCCTCAGTGTTTCGCCTCTGCACGAAGCCTGCCTCGGTCTTTTTCTTTCTGTCTGGTCCTTGAGAGGTTCCAAAAAGAAAAAAAAAAAGTGAGTAGGCAGCCATTTCCTGGTAAGGTGTTGGTGACAGAGTTTCTCAGCTCTTTGCAGGAAGGCTCTTCTATGGCCTTAGTGCTTGTTTTCTTGATGATGCAGGTGACATCACTTGCATTTTTGTTATTTGTTAGACGTTGGAATTTTTTAGTCTTCAGAAAGGATTCCTTTTGGATGTTTAGGGTTATGGTTTAACCGGTATGGGGACTTCTTTGAGGCTGTTTTATGTGGAAGTGTTTTTCCTAGTGGCAGAGTATTTGAGATGCAGGTGCCTTGCGGAGAAATCTTGCCGAGACTAGTGAAGGTTTTGGTCAAGATGCATGCAGCTCCTTCATTTTTCTGATTGTGGGTTGGAATTAAGATGTTTACTGCCTTCTCTAATTTCTTCTGTTGACTGTATTTGCTAATATATTGATTTGGCTATCATAGTTCCTCATATCTTTAGGGTTATTTTATTTTCATTTATTTAATTGATTTATATTCCGCTTTTTAAGGCACTTCAAAGCCAATTATCTTCAGGTACTGGAGGTATTTCTGTCCCCAGAGGGCTCACAATCTAAATTTGTATCCAAGGCAATGGAAGGTGATGTGTCTTGCCCAAGGTCACAAGGAATGGAGGTGGGATTTGAACCCTGGCTTCCCTGGTTACAGCTCACTGGTCAGACCCTTATTAGGGTTTTGCATGAGAGCTCAGTTGAGTATAAACACAGAGGCAGTTGGTTCCTCTTCCAGGGTTTTGCAAGACGGTGTCTTGCTCTTCCTTATGCTCCTACTAAGCGTTGTCGCTTGGTTATGGGCATCAGAGAGGAGATTTGTTTTGCCTCCGAGGTGTTGCAAGCAAGTTTGCAGTTCCTATCCTCGTCAAGAGTTGCTGGGTACATTCCATTCATCTGGACTGGTCTGATTGGATGAAGAAGGAGAAATTAGTTCTTACCTGATAATTTATTTTCCTTGAGTCCAGTCAGACCAGTCCAGGACCCTCCCTCTGCTGCCAAGCTTGGACAGACTTGGGCAGTCTTGAACAAAATGGCATATCCCTTTACTATTTTGTTTGTAGGCTGAAGGATATAGTCTACAGTGTTTGTCTTAACCAGGTGAGTGTTAGAGCAGTATTTTTGCTTCTATGATGTTTTCTTTTTGGAAACACACTAATTGAAAAGGAAAAAATACAAAATAAGAGGGGAAAAAGAGAATTTTTCAATGGTTGTGCTGGAATTTATTGTATTTATTTTAATGTTGTCAAAGTTAGCTTGTTAGAGGTAAAACTGGCAAGCTGAGATCAGCGTGGATGCATATAAGGGGCAATGTTGGTGAACCTGTTGATCTCCATCTGCTGGTAGGTGGATATTATCCATTCGTCTGGACTGGTCCAACCGAACTCAAGGAAAGGAAATTATCAGGTTAAAAATTAATTTCTCCTTGGGCTTTCCATGCAGAGAAAAAAAGAGAGCAGCAGTTCTGTGCTCTGGCAAATGAGAAGGCAGCTGCTCCTGGAGCTGATGGACATCCTTCCGAGAGTGAGAAGCACGCATGTGGTGGAGGAAGCCAATGCTGACATGGAGCCCAGTGTGGCGGTGTACTCAGGACTGAAGGAAGAGCATGTGGTGAAGGCCAGCGCTCTGCTGCGTCTCTACTGTGCCCTCATGGGCATCGCAGGACTCAAGTACTACTTCTTCTTTCATACTTGCCTTTTTGTTTTTTAGTGGTAATGATAATTGGTGTTTATGCATGTTAATTAAGAGTCAGCTAAGCTGAAAATGCTGCTTTAAGTAGCGCTAAACTGCAGTGTTTGCCAAAATGTAGGGTTTGGCATTTAGTATGAAAACCTCTAGTTCTTCTCTTGGCCTTGAGACTGGTTTGTAATGTGGAGCATGTAAAATAATATTGGCTTTGGAATCAGCCAACCGAAACTGCTGCTTTAAAGATTTCTCAGCAATGGGAGCTAAAGATGTGTGCGTACATTGGACTTTTCTGCTCTGCCATATCTTCAGCCTACAGCTGGTGTAACGCGCCTCTCAGTTACCAGGTCAGCCTCCCCACTCTCCACTTCCCCTGTGTAGACTGCTTAATTTGTGACTGGCTTCTGTCCCTGACACTGGTATTTATCTGAATCTACTGAGCTTTACTCACCCATCTTCACAGACTATTTATTGCAGTTTTACTGAGATGTTTACAATTTGTAGAACAGAGTTTTAAATCTTCCACATATTCAGCCTGGAGTGAGTTTTGTAAGGTCACTAGATTGCCCGGCTTGGTGCTGAAGATACAAGATTTTACATGTAGAAAAGTCATTTTCAATGTGTTGCGTAGCTACTCGAATGCTGCCAAGCCTGTTAATAGCTTATTTACAAATATGTAATCCTTCATTTATTTTTTAAAGACCTTTTATAGAAGTATTATTAAT
The DNA here is from genome assembly GCF_901001135.1 of Rhinatrema bivittatum. Classification (NCBI taxonomy): domain Eukaryota; kingdom Metazoa; phylum Chordata; class Amphibia; order Gymnophiona; family Rhinatrematidae; genus Rhinatrema; species Rhinatrema bivittatum. Next base: position 175,916,508 of record NC_042622.1, read on the forward strand.
CCCTTTCCAGTCCACCCCGAATATATTCGTCAGTAAGTCTATTGTATTGTGTTTTCTCGTCCTGAAAGGGGTTAAAGCAACTCGGTAAAAATGGTTTAACTGAAATCTGAATTTTGCCTTTGAATTACTTTTAAAAGTTTCAATTGCTAGTGAGCCATATTGACATATAAAATATTGGAAACCCTAGTTACAAAAATTAATGCTGTTTCGTACTCAAATTTTATAGACAAAAAGAGTGGATTATGTAGAAAAAGCAAAGACAATAGACTTTTGCAGTAACCTGTAAAGCGTAAAAATGTGTAGGTTGTGGTTCAAGAAGGAATAGAGGCTTAGAGCATTGTACTGTTAGTGCTGGCAATTTGGGCACACGCAATTCCTGATTTTTGCATTGCCACTGTGCCTGCTTGCCCTGGCATGTTGATTTGTGAGGTTGGCAAGACACTGGAGCTTCTGAATGTAAAGTTCCAGTTCGTACCCCAGATCAGTCCAGACAAGTGGGTTTTGCATCCCTACCAGCAGATGGAGGCAGAGAACTAAAACTTTTGAGGCACTGCTACATAACCGAGGGTGCCACCTGCAGTCCCTCAGTATATCTCTGTCTCCAGCAGATGGTAGAGGTGCAAACCTGCAGTTAAGAAAGAAGGGATAGAAGAAGAGAAGTTAGAAGACACTTCCTGAGGTGTTAGGTTCCTTCGTGGGTCATCCCTCAGGTTAAGCCGGGCGAGCGAGGGGTTGGTAATCCTTGATCAGCCTTAGCCCGCAGCAGATCCAGGGGTCTGACAGCCAGGGGTCCTGGTTCCCTCTTATCCCCTGAAGGCTCCTTCCCAGAGGTGTTGCCAGTAGCAGGGAAGAATTTCTTCCTTTGCGGCTGCTGTTTCTTTAAAAAAAAAAAAAAAAAAATTTACATTTTTCTTTCAGCAGCAACCGCTCGGGCTGTTTCTGGTTTGAACATCAGGGCAGTCCCGGGCTGGGGAAGGGAGCAGTGTAGCTCCTCTGTACGCGGCTTCGGGCTGCTCGGGGAGCTGGAGGCTGCATTGGGCAGTGCTCCCACTCCTCTCCCACGTGCCGCGATCACACGGCTTCTGTTTCTCTGCAGCAGGCCTGGCTGCGTGGAGACAAGATGGCGCCAACAGTGGTTTCCCAGCGCAGGAAAGCTTGTCGAGCTGGTGGCCTGGCTCGGGGACGGTTGAATGCCTAAGTGAAATGTCGTGATTTGTTCTGGAAGGGAAGGGCCTTCTAGGGAGAACGAGGCTGGTAGGGAGAGCCACAGGTTCCCAAGGCCCTGTCAAGATCAATACTGGGAGCCTAAACAACCTGTCAGGTAGGAGAAGGGCTACAGCTCGGAAGATGATGGACTCCCAGGAGCCCAGGGACTATCCTCCCTCAGTCTCCTGCGATCCCGTCGGGGGGGGGGGGAGAAGATGCGAGCTCTGGGCCGGACAGGATAAAGGATGATGTGGAATTTACCTCAGAATTTGTCTTGCGTATGCATAAGGACTTTTTAACCAGGAAAAGCACTGGCTATAAAAGGCATTTCTGTTAGCTGTCTCATCCTGCTGCAAAGAGGCCAAGGGGCTCTTTCGCGAGGGGGTCAGTGGACCTCCTTCGCCAACTGGGCCTGGACCATCTTGAGGGCCTGGCAGCTCAGATGATTCGGACCTAGATGACCCAGAAGATGGTCTCGGGGTTGGTCCGGGGATGGATCAGGATGACCCAGCAGATCTCATGGCAGATGTTGATCAGGATGGGGATAAGGACATGTCTGATCTGGAAGAGGTCCCAATAATGGAGGGAGATGACCCGCGTGGTTCATCTGTTTCGTAAGGAGGAGTTGAGGCCCTTTTTTTTTCCCATGTTCGGAAGGAACGGAGTATTAAGGTGGTCCAGGAGGTGTCAGACAATGAAGGAGTGGATCTGGTGTTGGTTGGACTCCGAGGCCCACCGAAAGCCTTTCCTCTCTCTAAAAGGATCAAGAAGCTGGTGAACCAGGAAAGGGACTTCCCTGAGGCGAGTCCCAAGGTGGCTAGAGCTGTTGCAAAGTTGTATCCCCTCACGGAGGATATTCTGCAGCTGCTGGTATTGCTGAAGGTGCATGCTTAGGTCTCGGTGGGCACTAACAAGACGATCATTCTGGATGTGGGTTTGGCAGTGTTAAAGTACGCACAGGACCGTAAGCTAGAGATTCATCGGGAGAGGAGGTTTGAAGTCTCATTGCTGAGCCTGCGAGCGGCGATCTGATGCAGAGGCCTGTTTATGCTGGGTTCAGAAGTCTCAGAAGTCTTCAGCAGAAGCTGGTGCTAATAGCCTGGCAACTCGGGTGGAGGCTGGGATTGCATATAAGGCTGACATGCTTTATGACTTGAGCTGGACTTTGGCCAGGTCGCAGCAGTCTCAGTGCAGCGTCTGCTGTGGTTGCGGAATTGTTCAGCTGATACGTGGCCCAAGTCTCAGCTCTGTAATCTTCCCTTTAAAGGAAGGAAAATTGTTGTTTGGGGTGGACCTTCAACAATTAATGCAGGTTTGGGGGAGGCTAAAGGGAATAATCTGCTGGAGGATAAGATGACAGTCAGGAAGTCTTTTCTGCCTCGCTCTAGGTTTCGCGAGGTGCAGCAGTTTTCGTCCCAAAAAGGGTTCTGCACTGTCATTCGGGGCAGAACCAGGGGTCCGGTAGGCAACAGTCCTTTCACATCACGTAGACTTTCCTGAGAGGGCTCCAACCAGGAGGCCAGTGGCAGTAAGACTTCACCATGAAACCAGGGTGGTCCACTCTCTCGAGATGGCGGTGAAAGGCCATCTTATCACAGTTTTATGAAGAGTGGACCAGGATTACCTCAGACCAATGGGTCCTAGAGGTAATAAGGGATGGCTATGTTTTAGAATTTTTTTGCCCCATCACAGAAGCTTTTGTGGTGTCTCATTGCAGTGTTGAGGCAAGCAAGTGGTGATTTGGGACACATTCTTGCTTTCAGTTGCTGGCATGATAGTACAATGGCGGCCAGGGAGCGCGGTCGCGAGAGGTACTCAATTTACTGTGTTTACAAAAAAAAATAAAGGAGCCTTTCGTCCCATCCTCGATCTGCAAAAAGTGAAATGTGATACTGTGAGTTCCCCATTTTTCCATATGGAAATGTTAAGGATGGTGATGACAGCAGTTCTTTGGGAATTGTTGGACTTGGCTGAAGCCTATCTGCACATTCCCATTCAGGAAGAACATCAAAGTTTCTTTGTGTTATGGTTCTGGGGTAACTTTTTTCCAGTTTTGGGCCCTCCCGTTCAGTTTGTCAATGGACCTTGCACATTCACAAAGGTGGTGATGGTGGTGGCAGAGGCTCTCCCCGGGGAGGGGATCATTGTTCATACTTATCTGGACAACTGGCTTATCCGAGGGAAATCGGAGGAGGTATGCCGGCAGTCTGTGCGCAAAGTGATCAATATGTTGTGGTCCTTGAGCTGGATGGTGAATTTGGCGAAGAGTCACCTGAGCCCTACCCAGATGTTGGAATACTTGGGGGCGAAGTTCGGTGCTCAGCAGAGTATTTCTCACTTTGGAGAGGATTTGAAAGTTACAGTCCCAGATGGTGCAGATTTTGCAGATGCCAATATCCAGGGCCTGGGCTTATCTTCAGGCCTTGGATTCAATGGCATCTACCTTGAATTTGGTGCCATGGGCTTTTGCCCACATGTGCCTTCTACAGGGTGCATTGCTATCATGCTGGAATCCGTTGTCAGAGGAATTTCATCGGCCTTTACTGCTGCAGGGTACTTCCAGGTCCAGTCTCTCGTGGTGGCTGTGTTGGCCCAATTTGGAGAAAGGGATGGGCCTGGAGGTTCTTGACTGGGTTATAGGGATCATGGATGCCAACTTCAAGGGTTGGGGGGGCGATCTGTTAAGAACGGATGGCACAAGGACTGTGATCGCCAGTGGAAGCATCCTCGTCTATCAATCGCTTGGAAACGAGCAGTGTACAGGGTATTGGTGGAATTCCTTGCACAAGTCTGAAGTCAAATGGTCAGAGATGTTTTCGGACAATGTGACAACAGTGGCTTGTATCAATCGGCAAGGGGGAACGAAGAGTCATGCAGTTGCCCAAGGAGCCCAGGACCTTTTTGCCTGGGTGTAGCAACATTTGCAGGGGATAGCAACTTCACATGTTGCGGGAATGGACAATGTGCAAGCGGATTATCTTAGCAGGCAATAGTTGGACCTGGGAGAATGGGAGTTGTTGAAGGAGGCTTTCGACTTTATCCAGTCTCGTTGAGGCAGTCCCTTTCTGGATCTGATGGCGTCAAGGAGCAACGCCAAGGCAGCATGTTTCTTCAGCTGCAGACGATAGGTTGCAGTCAAGGGCATAGATGCTTGGGTTCTTCCATGGCCAACAAGGATCCTGCTGTACATGTTGCCTCCATGCCCATTAATAGGTCAAGTGTTTAGGTGCATTGAGAGGCATCCAGGTCAAGTGGTACTGGTGGTGCAGGAGAGGCTGCATCGTTCGTGGTTTGCAGAGGTTCAGCGCACAATTGACAGGTCCTTGAGATTGGCTCATTTGCAGGGGTTGTTAAAGCAAAGTCGTATTTTCTCAGATTGGGTGGATCACTTTTGTCTCGCGACTTGACTTTTGAGAGCAGGCGCTTGCGATTAAAAGGATATTCTAAGCCCGTGATTTTCAAGGGAATTCCTTGCGGGTTCAGGTGGGGTGTCTGAGGTATACTCCAGAGAAAAGGTCATTGGCCTCACATCCGGATGTTGTGAGGTTTTTGAAGGGGGTCGAGCATCTGCGGCCGCTGGTACATAGATTGGGTCCGGCGTGGAGTTTAAACTTGGTCTTGCAGGTGCTTTGTGGGCCACTGGTTTGAGCAGTTGAAGGCTTCATTACAGGACCTCATGCTGAAGATGGTATTTTTGGTGGCGATTTATTCCTTCAGAAAGATCTTGGAGCTGCAGGCTTTGTCCTGTAGGGAACCATTTCTGAATATTTTGGATGAAAAGGTGTGTGTGCGCATGGTACCCTCATTCATTCCTATCTAAGCTGGTATCTTCATTTCACCTGAATCAGACTGTGGAGCTCCTGCCTTCCCGAATTGGTCTGCTGAGTCACCAGAGGCAAAGGTCACAAATAGTTTTCAATGGTCGGCTCATTTGTTTGTATTGTTTGGAGGTGCCAGAAACAGATGCAAGGCCTCCAAGGGCACGATAGTGCGTTGGTGAAGGAAGCTATTGTTTTGGCCTACCTTTGTAAGAGGAGAAGAATTCCAGAAGGGTTGTGTGCACACTCTACTGGAGTGCAGGCAGCGTCATGGGCCAAGTGTCAGTCAGTGTTACCACAGGAGATTTGTAGAGCTGTGACGTGATCTTCTCTTCACACTTTATCTTGCTGTTACCATTTAGATGTTCAGGCTCCAGGAGATCTCACCTTTGGCGAAAGTGTGTTGAGAAGGGTTTTTCACGGGCCCGCCCACTATAGAGGTGCTTTGGTACATCCTACTTGTCTGGTCTGATCTGGGGTTCGAACAGGAAAGGAAAATTGGTTCTTACCTGCTAATTTTCATTCCTGAAGTACCACAGATCAGTCTAGAAACCCAGTCCCTTAATGTTCTCAAGACCGTTATGGCAAATCCATGTTCTGGCATGCTTACTGGGAAGAACTGTCAGAATGTATATATACAGCACTTAAAGAAGTTTGCCAGGTTGTTGTTAGCCCCTTGGGTTGATTTGTGGTTTTTCTGTTTGGGGGCGGGGGGGGGGGGGGGGGCTCCAACCTTTGGGTTTAGCATTCACCCTCGTTTAGGGGGTTGTTGAGGATTTGTTACTGTATAGTTGGCTTGCGTACAGGACAAAATGATAAAGGGGATGGAACTGCTCCTCTATGAGGAAAGACTAAAGAGGTTAGGGCTGTTTGGCTTGGAGAAGAGATGGCTGAGGGGGGATATGATAAAGGTCTATAAAATCATGAGAGGTCTAGAATGGGTAAATGTGAATCTGTTGTTTACTCTTTCGGATAATAGGACTAGAGGGCACTCCATGAAGTTAGCCAGTAGCACATTTAACACTAATCAGAGAAAATTCTTTTTCACTCAACACACAATTAAACTCTGGAATTTGTTGCCAGGGGATGTGGTTATTGCATTTAGTGTAGCTGAGTTTAAAAAAGATTTGGATAAGGAGGAGAAGTCCATTACCTGCTATTACGGTAATTAAGTTGACTTAGAAAATAGTCACTGCTATTTCTAGCATCAGTAGCGTGGGATATACTTACTTTTTGGGTACTTGCCAGGTACTTGTAGCCTGGATTGGCCACTGTTGGAAACAGGATGCTGGGCTTGATTGAACCTTGGTCTGACCCAGTATGGCCATTTATGTTCTTACTGAGGGACTGCAGGTGGCACTCTCGGTTATGTAGCAGTGCCTGTTTTTAGTTCTCTGCTTCCATCTGCTGGTAGGGATGCAAAACTCCACTTGTCTGGATGATCTGAGGTAATTCAGGAATGAAAATTAGCAGATAAGAACCAATTTTCCTTTTGTGAAGATAGCACAGCTTAAAGTGAGATTAGAGTCACTTTCTCCTCTTTGTGTTGTATTTTTCAATTTTGAAAATGGAGCCGTTCAGGATGGCTGATGCTAGTGTGCATTCCCATGATTTGAAAGTCCAAAGTAAAGAGAGATCTTAGGGTAATGCCTGAGTGAGGCTACTCCGGTATCACTCTCTGCTCATTTCACTGCAAGGCCTTCGGGTGCTTATCAGTCACTCACTTTCCTGGCTCCAGCTGGCCTTAAACACATTGTTTCTTGGCTAGAACCCAAGCACAGTGTCGGAGCTGTGAGCTGAGGACAGTGCCGCCTCCTTCTTGGTCTTTTGGCTGAGAAGGTGAATGCCCTACTATATCTGATCCTGCTTGGGGACACGATGCAGTTAGGACCGTGGCCACAGCTGGAGGATGTCATTTCTTTTTAATTTATGCATTTTTTAATCAATTATAAACAAGCATCCGCTTGTACAGAAATGTTTAAAGTACAGAAAGAAAACCTAAATATCATACAGAAAATGTCGATTCACATCCAATAATTAACTGTACTTTAACAAAATAAAGGACATACGGGAGTCACCTTTAAAGGAGCATATTACAAGGTAATATTAATCATCAAGAAAACAAGGCCTAACATGAGAAGTCCTTCCGCTATACTTTTAAACCTACCCAGCTATGGGTTTTATGAGGGTGGATGAGAATCTAAGAAAACCCTCAGTTGCTGTGGATCGAAAAAGATATAATTTTGCTCTTGAAAAATTATATTACCTGCTATATTACCTTGCACCTCTTTGAATCACTTCCCCCCCCCCCTCGTGTTAAGAAACAACTTCCTTCTTGATTGTGTCGCCCTGATCAAGTCAGGGTAACACCAAATATTTTGTCCAAAAAAATTAGCTTGAGCATTTCTAAAGAAATGTTTAAATATATTTTTTCTGTCCATGAGAAATGCAAATGAAACCAATAGTGGTCTTCTTGATGTTACCATCATTTCTTGTGAAGATTCAAGAATTGTAGTTAAATCCAGAGGCATTTGTTCCCCCAAATTACCCCGTTCAGCTTCAGCATACGGAAGGTAAAAAGCTTTAGTAATCACGGGTTTTACCTCATCTGGAATTTTCAAGATCTGTGCACAATACAACTTAAACAACTCAACCGGGGAAATATTTTTCAAAACTGGAAAATTCACAAATCTTAAATTATGTGATCTTAAACTGTTCTCAATTTTTTCAAATCTTCTATCCACTTCTGTTTCTTTTAATATTAAATTGGATTGTATCTTTTCAACTTCTTGAAGCCGTCCCTCCATGGTTTCAATTTTTAACTTTTGTTGGGCTAAACCATTAGCATTCAAGAGGACTTGGTTTTTAGTGTCCTTTACTTCCTTAGTTAATGTATGTATGGATTTTTCTATAGATTGCAATGCCAACCAAATTGTAGATAGTTATTTCTGTAGTTGGTAGGATTAACTTTTTGAGCATCGGAGTTTTCTGAATCTCTCCTTCCCCTCCCCCTGCTGCACTGGCTCCATTATCCAGTTCTGATGATCCCAGCATTTCACCACCTTTCAACCCCTCACCTCTCTCCCTTGTGAGGGGCTGTGTTGGTGTCGATTCCTCCACGATATTAAATCCTCTAGTTGTTGAACTCTGCAGCTCCACTTCTATTCTCCTCGGGTTGAACCCACTGGGGCTGTGGCCTTCAAACTCCGTACCTCGTCGAAATCTGGTGGAGCCGGTCTGATAGGAGAGCCAGGGCTTAACGATGTATCGACGGTCAGAAGGGACGGTTCGTGCTCCACCGCCGTCCCTTCAGCGACCTGCCCGCTCAGCGCTATCGGTGAGGCTGCTGCGAAAAAACTCCCGATGCGGGGTTGAGTGGCTTCTAACGGGGTCGAGGTGCCTTCACCTCCCCGTACCCTCGCCTTACGCTTCGTGTGCGGCATGGAGGTAAGAAATTTTAAGGTAATAGCGGGAGCTCCTTGCAAGCATACCTTCTCAGGCGGCCATCTTGGGGCGTCTCGTGGAGGATGTCATTTCTACATAGTGCCGTTCATCCTCAGTGTGACATCTTACATCTGTGCTGTCACCTCCTGTAACCTATTTTAGAAGGCATGTGCCATAAGGATGTGGTGGGTGCTAGTCTTTGATGGGCAGCTTTGTGATTTTGGGGATAGGAGCTGTAACAGCGTGTGCCTCTCTTCTTGCCCAGGCCCACTGATGAGGAAGCAGAACAGGTCCTGCAGCTAATGACCAGCCGTCCACCCGCGACACCAGCCGGGGTCCGCTTTGTGTCACTCTCCTTCTGCATGCTGCTGGCCTTCTCCACGCTTGTCAGGTGAGCTGCAGAGAGCTGCTGCCTTGTTCCCAGAGTGCTTTCTTTCCAAGCAGTTGTGAAAGTTGAGACAGCCTGTGTCCATCTTGGAGTTACATTGGAGCCATAGCTAAAAGCGGCAACAGCTGGTCTCATCTGCCGTTTAGGCATAGGCAGAACACTAAATGGTATTAGGGGAAAGTTGATCTGCAGGGTCACTCTCACGCAGAGACTACACTAGCTGGCCACCGGCTACTGATATTTTTGTTGAATAAAAGAAAAAGAGGTTAGAAAATAATGGAGCCCAGCTCTGCATCCATCTCTCTCTTAACTTGTGGTGGAAGGTTGGAGAGGATGAACTTGCCATCTGGGCTCAGTTTTGGTTTGACAAGGACTGGATAGGATGGGGCAGGTATCTCTTATAGACTGGAACCCAGAAAGAATACAGGGTGAAATCTGTCTGTTGTATTGGGTTTGTTTGATGTCCCGATTGGATTTGGACAGATCAAATGGTGACCAGCTTGGCGAAGTCTGATATCCTCCCAGAACTCGCCCAGCCGTTTCCTCCTCTTCCTTTTGGACTTTCAGCTCAGTTGGCACCAGAGCTGGCATCTGACACTAGGAGCCTTCATTCACATCTCCCCAGGGGTTTCACCTATTTTTATAGCCCCTCCCTGTATTTCCGACTTTGCACCTGCTTTGCAACAGGATCAGAATTTGGTGCCGCAAAGCACGCAATCCCTGTATGTTGTCTGGCTTTGCCCAGCCCAAACCATCCATTTGCAGTGTGGGTAAAATTACTCGGGGGGGGGGGGGGGGGCATGTCCAGCCCATGATTTTGCTCAGGTAGTGGGGTAAAATGATCATGCCCATCGCTGGGTGTTGTCATTGAGCGATGGCCGAGAGTCTCTCCTTTCCCCAGGTGCTGTGCACACTGCCTCTGTAGCATCCCAGGTCAGGGTTCCTCTCGATCGGAACCCTGACCTGGGAAACTCTTTCGAAAGGGAACTTGTAAAGCCCTCTGCTCTTTTCTGCAGCACCCCGGAGCAGGAGCAGCTGATGGTGGTGTGGTTAAGCTGGATGATAAAGGAAGAGGCTTATTTTGAAAGGTGAGTTTTTCTCCAGAATTGGTACTAAATGGACTTGTTTTATGATGTGGTCTGTTAGGAAGTATCTCATCTCTTTTTTTTGTTTTCCCTCAGCACTGCTGGAGTCTCTGCTTCCTTCGGAGAGATGCTGCTGTTGGTGGCTATGTACTTCCATAGTAACCAGCTGGGTGCCATCATTGATCTGGTCTGCTCTACCTTGGGGATGAAGGTAATTCGACCCCCACCCGATTACTGTCAACACTTGGGATGGAGGGTGGGAGGGGGAGCGCCCGGGAATGATTCATCTTGTACTTTGTCAGCTGCATGTGCCTCTTTTTTTTTTTTTTTTATATGTATCGGAGAGCTTTTGACCAGGTAATTGGGGAAGAAATAGGCAACCAGGCCACAGTAGGTAGGAATGTCGTCATGGAAAAGATAGGGAAACAGTTCTTGAAGGCTTGTGAGGTCAAATCCCCTGCTGAAAATGCAGATCCCAGATCCTCTGTCTGCTGGAATGGCAGAATGGTAAGACTTGGTTACCGATTGAATGCGGGTATGAGCTCAACAGCCCGCAAGGATGGTTTATCAGTTGATTACATGCTGCCAATCTAAATCTGAAAGCACAGTACGAATAAGAGTACATGCAAAATAAAATGTATAAAAGCTGCAGCTTGATAAAGATAACATAATCCTGCATACACAAGTATAATCTTAATATAAATATTAGTTATTGTATATATATATTATATAACATCCTTAAATTTTTGTGAAAATGTCTTACAGTGGCATTAGATATTTAAATATGCATTTCCTGTTCATACTCAGATCAGTCCAGAGAAGTGGGTTTTGCATCCCTACCAGCAGATGGAGGCAGAGAACAAAAACTTTAAGGTGCAAACCTGAGGTTCTGACTGAGAGTTTACATTTTTGGAGTTAAGGAGAAGTGTTCTGCTTCCAGTCGATTGGAGTGGCTCTCTGAGGTGCAATGGTCCTTTGTGGGCCAGGCGACCGGGGGGGTTGGATGGCCCTGACTGTTGTAGCCCGTTGGTACCGGAGGCCTTAATAGTCAGGGGACTGGCTCCCTCTGGGTCTCCGAAGGTCCCATACTGCCTGCCGCTGTCTTTTTCAGTAAAGTACCCCTTCTGTTCTTTATGGGAAATTAAGTTTATTAAAAAAAAAAAAAAAAAGCAAAGAAGAAAGTAAGGGGGACAGAGACAGGAGATTCAGTTTCTTTTCAGTGCGGGGCGGTCCACCAGCTGGGTTGCCGGTGTCGGCAGGAGAGTGTGTTAGGTGGCACCGCATTTTTTTTGTTTACCGGGTGGGGGTATTTTTCTTTGGAGCGTAGCAAGCCCTTTGGAGAGTTGCTTCCCGCTGAAGGTTTCCCGCACGGTGCTTCTGTTGGCAGGGGCACATAGCTCAGCAGGGCGGCCTACTTTGAAGTGGTATGCTCAGGCCGTGTTCGATTTGCTGACCTCATTTCTCATGGCGGTGCTGCCGTGCATGGTGGTTTGCAAGGCCTGTGGGTTCTGGTTGGCCCAACTCAATTCCCACTTCCTCTGCACGGGCTGTGCATCGGGGGAGGAGGGTTCCTTCATGGCAGGGCTAGAACCAGAAGATCCTCCCGACCCTCTCGGACCACAGATGTGGTTAGTGCAGGGGTCTCCGCTATCTCAGTGCCTGTGGGGGATTGCCCTCAGGTGCTCCCACCCGACAGAGTCCAGTGATTCCCCTTCTCTCTTTCCTGTGATGCAGGGGGCTGAGGAAGGCCGGGAGAGGGGAGCAGACTCGGAGGATAGTCCTTTGGAGCAGGGGGCTGAGGATCTGGAGGGAGTTTGTTCTGCTTTTGCACAAAGCCTTCCTGGCTAGGAGGGTTACGGAAGCAGAGAAATCCAAGGAGATATGGCCATATGGCCTGTTCCACCCAAAAGACCACAGATGGTATCGGTGGACAGTTCTGGCGAGTTGCTCAAGCGCCTAGGGTTGTATCACGTTGATGTGGAGGGCTGCGCAAGGGACCTGGATGATTTGGATGAGTTTCTGGAGGATCCGGTGTCTTCGCAGGGGGCGGATCCAGACGTAGATCCGGATAGGGGTCAGACTCTTGATCTGATTTGAACAAGGGTGATACAGATGAGGGTGCCGGGCCAGAGGGTGATGACAGTCAGGTGGTCCATCTGTTTAAGAAGGAGCTGGGCCCTATCATCCCTCAGGTATTGGAGGGACTCAGGAAGAGTCTGATAATGAAGGAGTGAATCTGGTCCTGGATGGACTGCATGGGTCCTCCCAGTGCCTTTGTTACCTAAGAAGATTCAGAAGCTGATCAGTTGGTATTGGAATTTCCCAGAAGCAGGCTTGAAGTTCGGTAGGGCTATGGCGAAACTTTATCCCTTGATAGAGGAGCATTTGGATCACCTGAAGACGCCTAAGGTGGATGCAGTGGTCTCTGTGGTGACTAAGAGGACCACGATCCTGGTGGCGGGTTCCGCCACTCTTAGGGATGTGCAGGATCGCAAATTCGAAGTTCAGTTGAAGCACATGTTTGAGGTGTCTTCCTCGGGCCTCCATGCCACGGTCTGTGCCAGCTTGATACAGCGTGCCTGCTTGTGCTGGGTTCAGTAGGCGCAAGAGCAGGTGTCTACTGGCGTGCTTATCGAAGTTCATGCATTGCGTTTGGAGGCTGGAGTGGCCTATGTGGCAGATGCGTTGTATGATTTGGTGCGTGCGTACGTCCACCAGGAGCATGGTCTCGGTGGCTGTGTGCAAGCTTCTGTAGTTGCGCAATTGGTGGGTGGACATGTGGTCCAAGACTCAGCTGTGTAATCTTCCTTTTAAAGGGAAACTTCTATTTGGGGAGGATCTGGGTCATTTGATGAAGTCCCTAAGTGAGTCCAAAGGGAACAGATAGCCGGAGGCTAACCTGAAGTCAGGTTAGCCTGACTTCAGGTTAGCCTGACTTCAGTGCCAGGAAAAATAGTGGAAAGTGTTCTAAACATCAAAATCACAGAACATATAGAAAGACATGGTTTAATGGAACAAAGTCAGCATGGCTTTACCCAGGGCAAGTCTTGCCTCACAAATCTGCTTCACTTTTTTGAAGGAGTTAATAAACATGTGGATAAAGGTGAACCGGTAGATATAGTATACTTGGATTTTCAGAAGGCGTTTGACAAAGTTCCTCATGAGAGGCTTCTAGGAAAAGTAAAAAGTCATGGGATAGGTGGCGATGTCCTTTCGTGGATTGCAAACTGGCTAAAAGACAGGAAACAGAGAGTAGGATTAAATGGGCAATTTTCTCAGTGGAAGGGAGTGGACAGTGGAGTGCCTCAGGGATCTGTATTGGGACCCTTACTGTCCAATATATTTATAAATGATCTGGAAAGAAATACGACGAGTGAGATAATCAAATTTGCAGATGACACAAAATTGTGCAGAGTAGTTAAATCACAAGCAGATTGTGATAAATTGCAGGAAGACCTTGTGAGACTGGAAAATTGGGCATCCAAATGGCAGATGAAATTTAATGTGGATAAGTGCAAGGTGATGCATATAGGGAAAAATAACCCATGCTATAATTACACGATGTTGGGTTCCATATTAGGTGCTACAACCCAAGAAAGAGATCTAGGTGTCATAGTGGATAACACATTGAAATCGTCGGTTCAGTGTGCAGCGGCAGTCAAAAAAGCAAACAGAATGTTGGGAATTATTAGAAAAGGAATGATGAATAAAACGGAAAATGTCATAATGCCTCTGTATCGCTCCATGGTGAGACTGCACCTTGAATACTGTGTACAATTCTGGTCGCCGCATCTCAAAAAAGATATAATTGCGATGGAGAAGGTACAGAGAAGGGCTACCAAAATGATAAGGGGAATGGAACAACTCCCCTATGAGGAAAGACTAAAGAGGTTAGGACTTTTCAGCTTGGAGAAGAGACGACTGAGGGGGGATATGATAGAGGTGTTTAAAATCATGAGAGGTCTAGAACGGGTAGATGTGAATCGGTTATTTACTCTTTCGGATAGTAGAAGGACTAGGGGGCACTCCATGAAGTTAGCATGGGTCACATTTAAAACTAATCGGAGAAAGTTCTTTTTTACTCAACGCACAATTAAACTCTGGAATTTGTTGCCAGAGGATGTAGTTAGTGCAGTTAGTATAGCTCTGTTTAAAAAAGGATTGGATAAGTTCTTGGAGGAGAAGTCCATTACCTGCTATTAAGTTCACTTAGAGAATAGCAAATGCCATTAGCAATGGTTACATGGAATAGACTTAGTTTTTGGGTACTTGCGAGGTTCTTATGGCCTGGATTGGCCACTGTTGGAAACAGGATGCTGGGCTTGATGGACCCTTGGTCTGACCCAGTATGGCATTTTCTTATGTTCTTAAGAGCAATAAGAAGACCTTTCCTCTCAGGTCCCATTTCTGGGATTCGAGGAGGTTTTTTTTCCAGCAAAGGGGCTCATCCTCAGGGTTGAGGCAGTCGCCAGGACGCCAGCAGTCCTTTTGGGGTTCCTGCAGGTCCCCCAAAGGCGGTTCTGGTCAGGGGACCAGAGGGGGAAAGGCCTCGCAATGAAGCCAGGCTTGGCCACTTCTTGATGATAGCGATGGGGCAGGTTGTCCCGCTTTTATGGGGAGTGGCTCAAGATCACCTTGGACTTGTGGGTTTTGGAGGTAGTAAGAGATGGCTACACCTTAGAATTTTTGCGCCCAGTCAGAGAAACTTTTCTGGAGTCCCACTGCTCTTCGCTAAGCAAACGGGATGCAGTGGGAGGGACTCTGCAAAAGTTACTAGACTTAGAAGCCATAGTTCCGGTTTCGCTGGGCGAACAAGAATGGGGGAGGTACTCCATTTATTTTGTGGTTCCAAGAAGGACTGCACTTTCTGTCCCATTTTGGATTTGCAAAAGGTCAACATTGTGTTGCTGGTGCTGTGTTTCCGCATGGAGAGATTGTGTACTCTGATAGCAGTGGTCCGCAAAGGACAGTTCCCCTGGCATCTTTGGATCAGACCGAAGCTTATCTTCATATCCCCATTCGTCAGGACCATCAGAAGTTTCTGCGATTTATGGTGCAGGGGCAGCACTTCCAGTTTCGTGCTCTCCCTTTTGGGTTAGCCATAACTCCTCGAACCTTCACAAAGGTGTGATGGTGGTAGTGGTGGCAGCTTTGAGATGAGAGGGGATTCTGGTCCATCCATATCTGGATGATTGGCTTATTCTGGCAAAGTCAGAGGAGGAGTGCCTTCGGTCCGTGCAGTGAGTGAGGGATACCTTGAGTTTTCTGGGTTGGGTGATCAATCGGACAGTTACCTGGTTCCGTCTCAATCATTGGAGTACCTAGGAGCCCTCTTCGATATCCAGAAAGGCAGGGTGTTCCTGACTACGACAGATTGTCGAAGTTGCAGACACAGGTGAAGCGTCTGAGTCTGCCAACTCCAAAGGTCTGGGACTACTTGCAGGTGTTTGGTTCCATGGCCTCTCGATGTTGGATTTGGTTCTGTGGGCTTTCACTCACATGCATTCATTGCAAAGAGCACTTTTGTCCAGGTGGAATCCATTGTCTGAAGAATATCATCTGCCATTACCACTTCTAGCAGAGTCCAGATCCAATCTCTTGTGATGGCTATCGTGACACAACCTGGAAAAGGGAGATGACCTGGAGACCCTGGACTGGGTGGTAGTGACTATGGATGCTAGCCTCAAGGGATGGGGGGCGGTGTGCCTGGGTCGTTCTGGTCAGCGGCAGAGGCGTTCTGGCCCATCAATTATGAGGAGATGATTGCGGTGCACAGGGCTCTGAAGATGTTCCTGTCCTGGATCAAGGGATGGGTGGTTTGGGTTTTCTCGGACAATGCGACAATGGTAGCGTACATCAGTTGCCAGGCAGGAACAAAGAGTCTCGCAGTAGCTTGGGAGATTCAGCAACTTGTTTGTGCGGGTGGAACGGCACCTCGAGGGAATTGCAGCATCGCACATTGCGGGTGTAGATAATATTCAGGTGGATTTCCTCAGCAGACATCAGCTGGATCCTGGGGAGTGGGAGTTGGCTCCGGCAGCCTGGGATCGGATTTGTGCCAGATGGGGCGTTCCCCACCTCATGGCAAGGTGGGCCAATGCCAAGACGGCGTAGTTTTTTTAGTCGCTGAAGGGAGCCAGGTTTGGTAGGGCTGGACACTTTCATGTGCCTGTGGCCAACAGGGGTTCTTCTGTATGTGTTTCCTCCTTGGCCACTCATCGGTCAAGGGTTAAGGTGCACAGAGACATATCCAGGGACAGTGGTGCTGGTGACGCCGCAGTGGCTGTGTCGCCTGTGGTTCGTGGATCTGGTGTGTCTAGTGGTGGACAAGCCTCTTTGCTTGGCTCACCTGCCGGGATTCCTCCGCCAAGGACCCATATTTTTGTATCAGGAGGATCGCTTTTGTCTCGCGGCTTGGCTTTTGAGAGGTGGCGGCTGCGCCTGAAAGGTTATTCGGACCAGGCAATTTCCACTCTGCTCCAGGCTAGGTGGCTTTCTATGTCTATGGCATATGTCAGGTTTGGAAGGTTTTTGAAGCCTGGTGTCTTCAGCAACAGCTGGATTCTCTGTCGATGGGAGTCCCACACCTTTTGTCCTTTCTGCAGCAGGGCTTGTCTAAGGGCCTAGCCTATTGTTTGCTCTGTGTCCAGGTTGCAGCCTTGAGTTGTCTAAGTGGCAAATGACGGGGATGGGCTTTGGCCTCTCATCCTGATGTAGTTTGTTTGTTTCATGAATGGGGTTAAGCATTTAGATCTCCAGTTCAGAAGGTGTGGACAGATTGGAACCTCAACTTAGTTTTGTGGATACTCTGTGGAGCTCCTTTTGAGCCTTTAAGATGAGCTTCTTTGAAGGAATTTATCTTAAGATGGTATTTCTGATTGCTATTTGTTCAGCCAGGAGGATTTTGGAGCTTCAGGCTCTGTCTTGTTGAGATCCCTTTTTGTGCCTTGCTGATGACAGGGTGACTTTGCGTACGGTTCCATCCTTTTTCCGAAAGTTGTTTCTGCTTTCCATATGAATCAGATGGTTGAATTGCCTGAGGTTCCGGAGTGGTCTAGGGATTCTGTGCAGGATAGGGACCTTCATCTTCTTGATGTGCGTCGCACTCTGTTGCGATATTTGAAGGTTACTAATAGCTTTCGGCGATCAGACCATCTCTTTGTGTTCTTTGGTGGAACAAAGAAAGGGGAGAAAGCTTCAAAGGCTACGTTGTCCCGTTGGCTGAAAGAGGCTATTTACTTGGATTATATTTGTAAGGGTTGCGTAGTTCTGATGGGTTTCAAAGTGCTTTTAACTAGAGTGCAGGTGGCCTCTTGGGCAGAGTGTCAGTTAGTGTCTCCAAAAGAGATATGCAGGACTGCAGGTGTGGTCCTCGCTGCATACTTTCACCAGACATTACCCGTTGGATGTTAGAGCCAAAGAGGATGTGACTTTCGGTGAAAGTGTGTGGAAAGCAGGTCTTTCGGGTTCCTGCCCCGTGAAGGGGTGCTTAGGTATATCCCACTCTTCTGAACTGATCTAGCTATGAACAGGAAAGGAAAATTGGTTCTTACCTGTAATTTCACAGATCAGTTCAGAAAACCGCCCCGTTGCTGCCGAAGGACTGAATTTCCTGGTGGATTTATTCATTGTATATCGGAGATTTTTTCATACAGTTCACGACTTGTTTTGTTTGAGTGAAGCGGTTTTCAAGCTAGTTTTTGGCTGGAGGTATGTTGATCTTCAGTTCAGGGGGTTCCAACCCTGGGTTTTTCTGATTCACCTTGGGCAAGGGGAATTCTATTTACTCTGTGGCTTGGGTACAGGTCAATACTGAGGGACTGCAGGTGGTACTCTCTGTTATGTAGCAGTGCCTCAAAGTTTTTATTCTCTGCCTCCATCTGTTTGTAGGGATGCAAAACTCACTTCTCTGGATTGATCTGTGGTATGACAGGAATGAAAATTAGCAGGTAAGAACAAATTTTCCTATTTGTGTGGAAAGGTTGGACGATGGTGCGATGGCTGAGTGACGAGCTGTATGCTGTCAGGGGGTAGGGACTCCTGGCCATCACAGAGTAGCCAGAGGCAGGGATCGCACGCAGTGGGTTCTGGTGTGAGCCGTGATGTTTAGCCCCTTCAGAGAGCTCTTTGAATTGCCTGGACTAGATGAGGGAGGGGAGGCA
Source organism: Rhinatrema bivittatum (assembly GCF_901001135.1). Lineage (NCBI taxonomy): Eukaryota > Metazoa > Chordata > Amphibia > Gymnophiona > Rhinatrematidae > Rhinatrema > Rhinatrema bivittatum. The sequence goes on from NC_042622.1 coordinate 175,934,611, forward strand.
GAGAGTTAAAAATGGAGACAAAAATCCTGCGCAGTTTGTTGAAGGCTTCTGGCACCAGAGTCCTAGTAAATACTGGTTCTGAATGAGTCAGAAGCCCAAAAGGAGCAGGAAGAGACCACTGGACTCCACCAAAATAAAGCTTGTTAAAAAAAAAAAAAAAAAATGCGGCTTTTATAAGAAAGCATTTCTGATGGTGCACCCTCAACTGAGCAAAAAGCAGTTTGTAGACCCAAGCCCATTGCTACTGAATGTTATCTGCTTTGAAATGCCAAAAAGCTGAATATATATATATATATGTTAAAAAAAAAAAATGTAAATGTAAGTAGTGTGCAGGCCTGCTCCCAGGTCTCCAGATAAGACACGCCCAGAGCGTCCCTTAAATCATTAGCATGGACAGTGATCCTACTTTCTTTTCCAAGCAAAACCGTTTGGTCTGTGGCTGTTTAAAAGTAGCTGGTGCTGTAGGAGTGGAGCATGGATCTGTTACTGGGAGGTTCTTCCTTTCTTCCAGATAGTCATTAAGCCGGGTTCCCTCAGCAGGATGAAAACCATCTTCACGCAAGAAATTTTCACAGAACAGGTAACTGTTCTCACTATTACCAGTTCGTCTGTGTTTGTTCATTTTATAATTGATCTGGCAGCAAAACTGTTTTAAAATATTTGCATCGAAAGCTAATCATGTTAGCATTCCTCCACCAACAAGAAAACAAAATACATTTGCATTTGTTTCTAAAATGTGTTTCTATAATTTGATGCTACTTTGTGAAAAGTTAATCGAAAGCAGAATAACTATTTAGTGATCTGTTACTTTTGATTCACTTGAAAATGGGGCACACTTCAGCATGGACAGCAGGAGAATTCTATGTGAGAGGAATGGCCAGGAGTGGATGATCCAGTCTGTTAAAAAAAAACAAAAACAGAAAACCACCTGAACCTGCTTTTCAGTACATCAGCCATGTCAGTAAGAGCAACAGTAGCGTGGGATAGACTTAGTGTTTGGGTACTTGCCAGGTTCTTATGACCTGGATTGGCCACTGTTGGAGACAGGATGCTGGGCTCAATGGACCCTTGGTCTGACCCAGTATGGCATGTTCTTATTGTAAGTCCTAGCAGTGAATCTAGTTAAAAGAAACTGAATTGTTTTTGATGGCAGGGGAAATGAAGTTACCTGCATTGAAAAGTGATGTTACTTTAATTATTCAAAGTAATTAAATAATTTGGTCTGCACATTCTTCAGCCCATTCGGAAATCCCAGAATGCCAGGCCCTGTTTGGAGTCTGCCGGGTAACTACTACAGATGCGTGCAGAGGGCCGTGCTCTGGTAGGAGCTGGCTGCTTTTGTGCCGATGGCATAGCAGTGACACCTGGTGCTAAGGCTGGAGAGCCAGGAGGATGAGAAGAGCTTTTCTCGAAGGTTAACGCTCGGGAGATTTTATATATTTTATTTATTTTAGGTGGTCACAGCTCACGCAGTAAGAGTCCCTGTAACGAGCAGCTTGAGTGGCAACATCACGGGGTTTCTGCCAGTGCACTGCATTTACCAGCTCCTGAGAAGCCGATCGTTCACCAAGCACAAAGTGTCTATCAAGGTGCGGCAGCCTCTTGGGAGAGACATTGCTTAGCTCTGTATTCTTAGAATTGTTTGGGGCTGGAAGATGTGAGGTAGGCTGACACATGCATGAAGATTTTATGGTATAATTGTGCTGTGCCAATCCTAGCGAGGGGGTTATTAAATGAATGTGTTTTCTGTTGTGGAATAAACTTTGCGTGGTTTATTGAGTAACTCTCTGTTCTAGGACTGGATCTACAGGCAGCTGTGTGAAACCGCCACCCCCCTGCACCCCCAGTTACTGCCCCTCATTGATGTGTACATCAACTCTGTCCTCACGCCTGCCTCCAAATCCAGCCCAGAAGCTACCAATCAGCCAATCACCGAACAGGAAATACTGAGCGTGTTTCAAGGCCTCACTGGCGTAAGAGTGAGATTTTTTTTTAATGTGTAGTGTGTGTCAGTTTGGAAATCTAAATAAGCAATTGCAACACACTAGCAGAGCAATGGTTAGTGCACAGTGAATAATTAAGGTATAACAGAGTCAATGGGAGAGACAGTTACACTGCTGATGCAGTGGGGGCATCTCATTATCTGATGTTGGAAGCACTTGCTTTGCTTTGCAGGGTGAGAATCCTCGTCGCCCTCAGCATTCGAGCATCACCGCACAGCTCCTGGTGCTCTATTATGTGCTCTCCTTTGAAGAGGCTCTGCTCACCAGCACAAAGACACTCGGTATGTCCCTAGCATGCAGCAAGGCTGCACAGTTCACCAAAAAAAAATTGTACTGAAATCCTCAGCCGCATTGCTGGGGCAGAGATGATACTGTGCCTGTTCTGTGTCGGGCTTTTGCTGTCACGAGCACTAAATTCACTACTGGCTTTTTTAAGTGTTTGTGCCTGTGATTTTATTTTTCCTCCTTTCTTCTTTTTATTCCAGTTCAGTCAGAAGCAGGGCCTTTATTCACAGCCACCTGGGGATTTTCTCCTATGTTAATAGACCCCCTCACACCTGCTGTTCCCAGGGCCCCTTCTGGAACGCTGTATCATGGCCTTGATGACATTAACTCCCTCCATTAGTGCTGTGAGGCTGCCTCTGCAGTGCCGCTAGCTGTCCTGGCATGCAGGAATTGAACCAGGGGCCGTCGCGTAGTAGCACACATTACTGCCACTGAGCTATCAGGCTGGTCCCTGTGATTTTTTTATTTTTTTAAAAGATTTTTTTCTTTCAGCTGCCATGCAAAGAAAACCCAAGTCTTATACTTCTGCACTGATGGATCAGATTCCAATCAAATACCTCATCCGTCAGGCACAAGGACTGCAGCAGGAGCTGGGCGGTACGTCGGTCTCGGGTTAGATATGCTGTTGCTGAAGTCTCTCTCTCCCCCCCCCCCCCCCCCCCCAAACGCTGTAATTAACTGCACGTGTTTCCAAATCACATGCAAAATACACAGGTACCTTCTTTATCAGAACAAAAATATTTACTCAGAAAAATGACAGGTTATTTTTTTCCATGGATTGCTCCCATTTTTTGTTCGTGTTGTAATAAACACTAATAAATTCCCAGAAAAATAAAATAAATGAAAATAAAGTTCTCTAAAAATAAAGCCCGTCTTGGCTGTCTTATACCTATCTTGAAACATAGCAGTTGTATGATTTATAAAGCACCTGGGACATCGAAAGCTTTGGGCCACTGAGTTGGATGAGTGTGTGAACGCCTCTTACTGCTCTGTGGGATGTGCTCCATGTGTCATAATCCTTGTGCCAGCACTTTCTCATAAGAAGCTATCGTTCACTATGTTACTTGTGACCCTATGAAATGTAAATATTGAATTGCTTCCTAGGGCTACACTCTGCCTTATTACGGCTTCTTGCTACCAACTATCCTCATCTCTGCATTGTGGAAGACTGGATATGCGAGGAGGAAATCACAGGGACGGATGCTCTGCTCCGCAGGATGCTGCTGACCAGCTCAGCCAAAAACCACTTCCCAAAGCAGCTGCAGGAAGGTAGAAACCTTGCTTTAAGGCTGCTCAGGTTGGATATAAGGATCAGAGGGGGAGTTACATTAAACTGAAGATTATTCCAAGCAAGCACGTCACATTAGTTCTGAACACAGGAGTTTCATGTGCAGAGTATCTATAGTACATGGCTGTATATCACAGACCTGTTTCTTTTTCTAGTGCAGTTCTAGCAGCTGTATTGGTTCTAAAGAAAAGTGGCATCGCTTGTAGGCTGTGACACCTTATACTGATTGAAAAGGTGGTGGGTGGCAGTAGCTGAGCTTTGAAGATCACATAGATGGCTAATACATCTCAGTTGGGCTTTGGTTATGTGTATTGCCGTGTCCCATTCTTTGTGGTGACCAAAGGGTGCACTTGTCAGTCTGACGTGATGCAGGCCAAGCTTTTTCTCTTGCCTGCTGAAGTGGATCTTTTTCGTCTCCTCCTCCAGCATTTTCCATGCTTCCAGCCAGTCAGACGCAAGTGATGCAGATTCTCGAACACTTGACTTTACTTTGTGCCAGCGAGTTGATTCCTTATGCGGAGGTGCTGACTTTGAATATGAGTCGTTTGCTGAATGCAGGGGTTCCACGCAGAATCCTTCAGACCGTCGGTCGGCTTTGGATGGTTCTTAACACTGTGATGCCAAGAAGGTGGTCTGCTATAAGATTTTAAAAAATAAAATAAATAACGGCAAATATACAATTGGACCTGCCTTTTGGCTGCTTCTGTCAGCATTTTGTAAGGCAAAAAATAAAAAGTCAGTCCACCTTTCCAAATAATACTTGGGGTGGCTTGTAGTATTATTAGAATTTAGGTACAGTAAGTCCCTTCCGTAAAGAGCTTACCATCTCCATGGGTAGCTCGGGCAACAGGAGACAGTGACGTAGCCAAGATCACAAGGCATGTTGGTGGGGGAAGTGGGAAGGTGCCATTACTCTGTCCTAAATTCCAGCTTCTGTTCTGGATTGTTCTTTTCCTGCACAAGCTGTGGGAGGCACTTGTTTATTTATTAAGCATAGTAAACCTGTTTTACTACTTAACTCCTTGATTTTTAAATAAAAGAAAGGGAGACTTGTACTACTAATCTGGGTAATGGTTGTAGGGGTGAAACATCAGAATTTCAGTTCATACCTCTTAGTTTCATGTCACATTTGTTCAAAGGTTGGTGAAGCTGCTGCTCGTGCTGTAGAAAAAGGAATTCTGCTGAAGACTGTTTCACAGTAATAACGAGTTTTTGACAAACCTGAAACACTCACGCTGGTGCTTTACCTCTCAACCAAAACACGACTAAAGGATTTTCATTCCAGCCTGTTGGTGTGGTGTTTTCTGTTCCTTTTCTTACAGATTATGGGTGATGACTGTTAATGCACTGCAGCCTTCATTAAAATTAGTCAAACGACATAAATACACCCAGAATGATCTGATGATTGATCCTCTCATTGTACTAAGGTGTGATCAGAGAGTCTACAGGTTAGTGAGCTTCCTTGCTAGTGGCTAAGCTGCTGTTACCTCTTAAGGGTGTCTTCATGTGAGGATGAATTTGTAGCTGAGGATTGCTGGAAATAATGGGTGTTACATCGTAAATCATTTTGTTGAAGGTACATGTTGGAAGTCAAACAAGGCTTGGCCCAAGTCCAGTTACAGACCTCATTGGACTCTATTGAAATTCAACAGGCTGGAGGGGAATTGTTTGCTGGGAAAAGTTACATTGGCCAATTTATCTTCCCCTGGTGTATAAATCCTTTCTTTTTCGTTTCTTCCTCTAGCCATTAGGATCCGTAGTGGCTAAAGGAAGAAACATGATAATCTGTGGTAACTTTAGGTGTAAAGTTCTTGCATGGGGTAAAGTGCACGGAGTGGCAGTTGAACCCTTAACCCCTTGCTGGGCAGACTGGATAGGCCATTTTGGTCTGCATCTACCTTCACTTACTGTGTTACTGTGTGAAGGTTAAGTTGTTGTCCCACTAAAGTGAAGCGGACATCTTGTTTTTGAGTGGACTTAGAGCAATATTTCAACACAGCTAAGCAAACAGCAGAGGGGGCAAGTTTTGCTCTCTTAGCACAGTTATCTGCCTTACTGCTTCGTTCATGAAGTGTGGGTTTTTTTTTTTTGTGCTTTACTTATCAGATGTCCCCCTTTGATGGATATCACTCTGCATATGCTCAATGGGTACCTTCTTGCTTCCAAAGCCTTCCTGAGCGCTCACCTGAAAGAAACGGCAGACCAAGACATCCGCTCATCACAGCCAAATTCTCTGGGGGTAGCAGGACAGACTGAGGTTCCTGAAGTGACCAGAGAGGAACTGAAAAATGCCCTACTTGCTGCCCAGGTAATGAGCGACCACTCTCGATTTGCTCTGTACTGTAAAGTGTTTGCAGCAGAAAAATACTTTGAACAGTGGTGTTCTTATGCAGGCCCTCTAACCAGAACGCTTGAAGGGAGGAATTGTAAGATTATTACTATCCAGCCTGTCCATATTCCTCGGAAGAAAGAGTGGCTGAGGCAGCCATGCCTTTGTCTGCATGGACTGTTAGTTTTACTCACCCCCACCCCTCCGTTTGAATAAATAGTGTGCTTACCTCCTGAGTGATTTGCTCTGAGGAAGTATATGAAAATTAGTTTTTGGCTGGACAGATGACCGATTCTACTCCCTTGGCTCCTTTGTAGGACAGTGCTGCGATTCAGATTCTGCTAGAGGTCTGCTTACCTACTGAGGAGGAGAGAGCTCAGGATGTCATTGCCGAGGGCTCCGCGCTTCCTCCGAGCAGGGGACTGGAAGAGGGAGAGGAGAGTCTGCTGTGTGACCTGCGGGAGGTGCAGTGCCTCATCTGCTGCCTCCTGCATCAGATGTTCATTGCTGATCCCAACATTGCCAAGCTGGTTCACTTCCAGGTCTGTTGCGCTCTGATTTTATTTCATTGTTTGCTTTTTTGAGGTGGCGCAGTGGAAATTAGAACTAATAATTCCTTGTTTTGTTTAAATTGTCATGGTCATTATTGGTACTGCATTTTGACCTGAGTAGGCTAGCAAATGTCACATGCAAATCATCTTTATTAAATTGTTCTTTTCTCAACTGTGCAAGGTTTGTAAATAGCCACAATAGATACAACCGTTAAAGAGAGAATGTATTTTCTTTTACTTTAAATAAGTTAAGTTTGGTCTGTCTTGGTTTTCTGTGGATTTTTTGCCCGGCAGTTTCCTTCTACTTGAGATTTCTAGTTGAATTGGAACCAGCGCCATAAAGCTTGGTTTTCCTCCTGCTGTATATCCCCTCCCAGGTCACCGCAGCGCAGCCCTCTGTTCTGGGGTGGGGTAGGAAGGGTCATGGGCCAGGGCACCTTCCGTAACCGTAGCTATTATGGGCCGCAAGTCCTTCGCAAGGCAGTGCACAGGACTGTCCCCAAGCCCCTAGCTCGCTTTACCTTGCGGTCCTTGGTCATTTTTCTTCATTTCTATTTGTTTTCTGGATGACTTGCAGGAATACAGTTTGGCAACTTCATTGTGTCCCTTCTCCTTACCCCTCCCACATTGCTTTTCTTAGTGGTAAATGTTTTTGCCCTGAATACCCTCCTCCTTTTTTTTTTTTTTTTTTTTTTTTTGTGTGAGGGGTGAGTGCCTGTGGAGAGGGCTTTTCTCAGGTCACTCTCCTTGTTATCATCAAACAGGGCTATCCATGTGAACTTCTGGCACTTACGGCGGCAGGAATCCCATCCATGCACATCTGCCTGGATTTCATCCCGGAACTCCTGGCTCAGCCTGAACTGGAAAAGCAGGTAATTGCAAAAACCCACTGTGGACCGTCTTACTTCAACCGCAGCGCTAAAATCCCTCAGGTAGGAAAGGTTATTCGTGCTTTTGGAAATGTTAGATACGTATGAACAGTTAAGAGGACCCAAAAAAACCGGTGGATTTGTCTTTGTGAACAGGACCATTTTATTGTTTCCTTTATTGCTATGGTTTGTTAATGATTGTGCTGTTCTCCCAGGACAAGCAGGATGGTAGTCCTCACATATGGGTGACATCATCAGATGGAGCCCTGACACGGAATACTTTTGTCAGAGTTTCTAGAAATTTGACTGGCACTCTGATCATGCCCAGCATGCCACTAACCCTGTGGCCACCAGGGGTCCCCCTTCAGTCTCTCTTTTTCCGCACAGCAAGTTGCCTCGTGGTTAGAAGCTCCGTGAGAAATTTCTCACAGTTTCCTCACAGAAAAACTTGAAATTTATCTTCCTTTTTTACCCTCACCGGGGTCCCACATCGCACCCTGTTCCCTCTGACACTCGGTAAGTGTTTTCCTCGCGGTTTGCTGTCAATTCCCGGCGACACTCTTCTCAGTGCCCGGTCATTGACTGCACAAGCACCAAATTTTTGATATGGCGACCGGGTTTAGAAAATGCCCCGAGTGTCCGAGCACCATGGCCATAACGGACTCGCACGATGTTTGTGTTCTGTGCTTAGGACCCTCGCACGAAGTTCATTGGTGCCCTACTTGCGCACAGATGACCCCTGAAGGCGACTGGACAAGATGGAGCACCTGTTTGGGTGAAAACAGGCTGCTCTGTCGACTCCAACTCAAGTAGTGCCGACCGGAAAGGGTCCATCGACTTCGGAGATGCCCCGCCAAGAACACCGCGGAGCAGGTGACCGTCCGTCGCCGACCCCCTCGAAGTCATTGGCGTCGTCATCCTCTGTACCAGAAAAGGACAGGACTGAGCACTGCGGGAAACAGTCACTGGCAATAATGTGCGTCCCAGCCCGGTGCCAGCACCGAGACAGCAGCGGCATCGACTTCCATCTAGCCACCTGCGAATAGGGCCTGCGGGAGCCCCCATCCTCCTCTAGACCTGGGACCCCGAGGCATTCCCCACCGATATGGGTGCTGAGCACCGATCCTCCACAGGCCTCCATGGAGGCTCCGGTGACTCCTAGCCTGCCTGCTACCCCAGGTGCTGTGCCATCCATGCTGGATTTTCGGGAGGAATTGGACCGCATGGTCCAAGAGGCAGTGCTGAATGCCCTGAGGCTTCTAATCGCTGCCAGCGCCGGCCCCCATACCGGAACCGGCACCCTTGATGTTCGCACCGCTCCTCGAGCGCCTGGACATGCTCATCGGTGCCTTCCCGACTCAACCTGTGCCATTGGACTCGCTGGCACCGAGTCGTCCATCGAGGTCTCCACAGGTCCCGATTCCCACACTGGGTTCCTCGGAGGAGGAAGAGCCAATTCCCGGCCAGATCCCTCCATGGAAACCACCGATGCCGGAACCCATGCCAGGGCTATCTGTGCCCAAATGCACCTCATCTGCTTCAGTGCCCTCGATGCTGGTGCCGCATCCATCGATGCCTTCCTGCCCTATCGGCTTTGGCATACTTCCTCCCTCAGGAAGCCCACCAGGAGAAGAGGATACTCCCTATAATCCATGGGAGGATGCATCCTCACATGATTCCTCACAAGCTTCCAAGGAATTGCTCTCAGATCCTTCACCCCGCAAGAAAGGTGACTATCTCCTCCGGAAGACCTCTCCTTTGCCAGCTTTGTCAAGGAAATGTCTGACACTATCCCATTTCCACTGGTTACAGAGGAAGACGCTTGCCACAAGATGTTGGAGTTCTTACAGTTTGTAGATGCTCCAAAGGAGCTGATGGCAATACCAGTGCATGAAGTTCTTCTTGACCTCTTGCACTGCCTGTGGGACCATCCAGGTACTGTACCTCCAGTCAGCAGATGCAATGTATCTGGTTCAACAAGCCCCAGGTTTTCAAAAAAGTCAGCTGCCCCACCATTCTGATGTGGTGGAATCAGCACAGAAAAAAGCTAAAAGATCACGTCCACACTCCTCAGCTCCTCCTGATAAGGAACAGAAGGCATCAGATGCATTGGATGCATTGGAGAGAACGCCACGTCGCAGCCTTTTAGATGTAAGCAATCTGTACTGAATGGTAGTGCGCTACTGACATTGCCATGGCCCTGACTGAGTGTGCCTTCACTCGTCCCTTGAGTGGAAGGCCTGCTTGCTGGTAGCAGAATTCAATGCAGTCTGCTAACCAGTTGGAGAGGATCTGCAGAGTCTTTCAAGGGTCCATGTTGATAGCAGCGTATCAACTATATATGACCCAATATACTAGAAATCTCTGGAAACAAGTCCAGGAATTTGCAGAGATATTACCACAACAACAACAACAAGAGAACTTGTCCTCCATCCTGCAAAAAGGATTGGAAGCAGGCAAGCACGAGGTCAGAGCTGCTTACGACTCTTTTGAAACAGAATCCAGAGTTTCGGCAGCAGGCATCAGTGCTGGGCCTGGCTCAAGGCTTCAGACCTACGACCGGAGGTGCAGGACAAGCTTGCAGATCTACCTGTACAGGAGACAACCTGTTCAGGGACAAGATCCAGGATGCAGTGGCCCAGCTAAAAGACCATGAGACCCTGCATCAGTTATCGGTCGTCTCCCCAGATGTTCCCTCCGCAGCCTGCAGGTGCACATGAAGGGACATCAGAAAACAATTCTACCGACCACGCAGATATTATCCTCCCGTGTCCCGTGCTAGACCAGCTCGGGCCCCTCAGAGAGGACATGCACGCCAAGTGAGAACACCTAGAGTGCAGCCAGCTCCACAAGCTGGTCCTGCATCTGGATTTTGACTCCTTTCCAGAGAGCAGCAGCCATTCCCCTTTGATCCACAACCCAGGTCACCAGTGGGAAGCTGTCTTTGCCACTTTGCAACCAGTTGGCACCCAATTACCACGGACCAGTGGGTACTGTCCACAATAACCCACTGTTACCGTCTAAATTTTTCAATTATACCCCCGGACTTCCCACCCATTCTATCCTGGAGCTGGGACGATCACACAGGACTTCTCGAGTCAGAGATCTCGAACCTTCTGTTGGCCAGAGACATAGAACAGGTTCTGTTGAATCAGCAGGGGAGAGGGTTCTACTCCAGGTACTTCCTAATTCCAAAAAATACCGGCAACCTCCAGCCTATTCTGGATCTCCGTGCATTGAACACTTTTCTTCACAAGGAACGGTTCAGAATGGTGTCCCTGGGCACCATGCTCCCTCTGGTACAACAAGGGGATTGGCTCTGCTCTCTGGACCTTCAAGACGCATACGCCTACATTGCAATCTTCCCTCGTCATCGCAAGTACCTGCGATTCGTGGTGGGCCAAGGGCATTATCAATACAGAATCCTGCAATTCGGCCTGGCCTCAGCATCTCGAGTGTTCACGAAGTACCTGGCAGTAGTGGCTGCACATTTGTGTCACAAGGGCATACAAGTCTTCCCATATCTGGACGACTGGCTCATAAAAAGCCAGTTCAGATAAGGAGCCCTCAACTCCCTCGGGCTCGCTATACAGCTCCTGCACTCGCTGGGATTTCAGATCAACTATCCAAAATCCCACTTGACACAGACTCATCTCTCCTTTATAGGAGCTGACCTAGACACCACAGTGGCCAAAGGGTTTTTACCTTTGGCCACTGTCCAACCTGTCCAACCTTGCCAGCTCTATCCGCAGTCGACAAACAGCCTTGGCTCGACAACTACTGAAATTGCTCGGCCATATGGCATCAACAGTCCATGTCACCCCAATGGCATGCTTAGCCATGAGACTGACACAATGGACTTTAAAGTCTCAGTGGCATCAAGCCACTCAGCCGCTTACGTCCCTTGTCCACATAACCAGTCAACTTTGTTCGTCCCTTACTTGGTGGATGGTCAAGGCCAACTTACAAACAGATCTACCTTTCCAGCAACCGGCTCCTCAGGTGACCTTAACCACGGACGCCTCCAACCTAGGTTGGGGGGCTCAAAGGCCTTCAGACCCAAGAGACTTGGAGAAAAGCCGAAGCTACCTATCAAATTAACTTTCTGGAGTTTCGAGCGATGTGCTACGCCTTGTTTGCATTCAAGGAGTGCCTCTCCAGCAAAGTAGTCTTGATTCAGACAGACAACCAAGTAGCAATGTGGTATCTGAATAAACAGAGGGGCACGGGCTCTTATCTGCTCTGCCAGGAGGCAGCACAGATCTGGGCCTGGGCCCTGTCACACTCAATTCTACTGCGAGCCATTTATCTCACAGGCACACAGAATGCACTGGTGGACCGCCTCAGCCAACGTTTCCAACCACATGAGTTGTCTCTGGATCCCTCTGTCGCGAGCAGAATCTTCCACTGGTGGGGTCAGCCGACCATCGACCTCTTTGCGTCCAAACAGAACTGCAAAGTGGAACGCTTCTGCTCCCTACACAGGGACCAGAGAGCACCAACCATGGATGCCTTCGCTTGCCCCTGGAACATGGGCCTGCTATATGCGTACCCTCCGATTTCGCTAATAAGCAAGACTCTCGTAAAGCTACAACAGGACCGAGGCTCAATGATACTCATAGCCCCGTATTGGCCACGCCAAGTCTGGTTTCCCATAATTCTCAACCTCTCAGTCCAGGAACCCATTCGCCTGGGCACAGCGCCCAACCTCATAACACAGAATCACGGCAAATTACGTCACCCGAACCTCCAGACCCTATCTCTGACGGCCTGGATGTTGAAAGGTTGATATTACAGCCCCTCAATCTTTCTAGTAGCATGTCTCAAGTCCTCGTAGCTTCAAGAAAGCCTTCCATACAGAAGTCTTACTGTTCTAAGTGGAAGAGGTTTACTGTGTGGTGCACACAAAGGATTAAATTCCTTCAATTGCCCCACACCAACAGTCTTAGATTCTCTGGCACCTCTCGGAATCTGGTCTCCAGACGTCATCTATCCGAGTACACCTTAGTGCCATCTCTGCTTACTATCAAGGAGTAGGGGATGCCCCTATAACGGCTCAACCCCTGGTGAGTCGCTTCATGAGAGGCCTACTACAGCTTAAGCCTCCTCTATGATCACCGGTCGTGGCATGGGACCTCAATGTAGTACTTGCACAGCTCATGCGTCCTCCCTTTGAGCCCCTGCACTCCCTCGACCTCATATCTTACATGGAAAGTTATTTTCCTAGTAACCATTACATCTGCTCACAGGGTTAAGTGAGTTACAGGCCCTTGTGACCTACTCACCCTAAACAAGGTTCCTACATGACTGGGTGGTTCTCCGCACTCACCCTAAATTCCTTCCTAAGGTGGTAACTGATTTCCACTTAAATCAGTCCATCGTCTTGCCCACTTCCTTTCCAAAGCCTCATACTCACCCGGGTGAGCGAGCTCTGCACACCCTGGACTGTAAGCGTGTGCTTGCATTTTATTTAGACCGCACCACAGTCCACATGAAGTCCATCCAACTCTTTGTTTCTTTTGACAAAATCAAGCTTGGAGTCGCGGTGGGCAAGCAGATCCTCTCCAACTGGTTAGCAGACTGCATTGAATTCTGCTACCAGCAAGCAGGCCTTCCACTCAAGGGACGAGTGAAGGCACACTCAGTCAGGGCCATGGCAATGTCAGTAGCGCACTACCATTCAGTACAGATTGCTTACATCTAAAAGGCTGCGACGTGGCGTTCTCTCCACACCTTCGCAGCCCATTACTGCCTGGACAAGGCTGGGCGACAAGACTCTATCTTTGGCCAGTCTGTCCTAAGGAACTTATTCCCAGTTGTTGTGCCTGTTGCACATGTTCAGTGCTGCTTGGCCTCATATGTATGGCTCAGCCTGTAGCTTGCTATTCACCCATATGTGAGGACTACCATCCTGCTTGTCCTGGGAGAAAGCAGAGTTGCTTACCTGTAACAGGTGTTCTCCCGGGACAGCAGGATGTTAGTCCTCACGAAACCCGCCCGCCACCCCGCGGAGTTTGGTTCGATACCATTTTCTTATTTTATTTTTTGCTGGTACTTTTGCTACAAACGAGACTGAAGAGGGACCCCTGGTGGCCACAGGGTTATGGCATGCTGGGCATGCGTAGTGTGCCAGTCAAAGTTCTAGAAACTTTGACAAAAGCTTTCCGTGTCAGGGCTCCATCTGATGATGTCACCCTTATGTGAGGACTAACATCCTGCTGTCCTGGGAGAACACCTGTTACAGGTAAGCAACTCTGCTTTCTGTGATGCATAATAGTTTAATTTGAAACATCTTAAAAATAACAGACATGCTTTGTCTGATCACTCTTGTTTTCTTAAAATGCTGCACATCTTACAAATTCTGCCAGGGGTCTGTAAATGTATGAGCACAACTGTATAGCTGGTAAATTATAAAGAAAAAACTAGTAGGGGCAGTCCCCCACCCCCAAAATAACAAAAAACCTTGGAGAGTAGTACGCAAACCCTCCCCCCCCCCCCCCCCCAAAAAAAAGAATAAAAGCAAGTTGAAGGCCATAGGAGCCTGAGGCCCACTCGCCAACTTCCCATCATCCCCTGCAATCTAAAAGTCAGTATCCTCTCCTGGCCCTTACATCCAACCTCCTGCCCCACCTGGAACCCTCCAGAACCTCCAAGGCTGGAAGCGTGGAACCCTCCAGAACCTCCAAGGCTGGAAGCATGGTAGATTCATACTGCTCCTGGTGACATCCAGTGTTTGCCAGCAGTGTTGGTACAGATGGTCAACGTTGCAGTCAGAGCGAGGGGGCCCTGAGTCAGAACTTTGATTTTCATAGTGGGGGTTGGGGAAGGGGGACCTCAGGCTGCTATGGCTTGCAAAGATTTGGGAGGGATATTGGGTGCTATGCTCTGATATTATTATTTTTTTATTCTATTGTTGGGTGGGGGATCAAACATGCTGGCCTGGCAGATTTGTTATTTGTAATCAGCTATGTGTTACTTTGTGCGTCAAGCTTTCGATTTGTGGTATAAACCCTAGTGTTAGCAAGCATAGATTACTGTAGTTCTGTCTATATTGGAATGCCAGCGTTTGCCTCATGAGCACTCCAAATTTTACCAAATTTCGCCGCTTGGGTTATGTCAGGACAGGGTTGAAGATCGTTACTCCAATTTTGTACAAGCTGCACTGATTACCAAATGAATGACAAATTAAAAACAAGACTGTTGTGCGGATTCACAAAATGTTGCATAAGAGTTTGTCACTGGCTGAATTCAATACTGCCCAGATACAGCCCTCCACGTGTACTTGCATTCTTGCAGGGAGGGCTGTCAGATGTTCCATCTCTTTGACATGCACCTCTTGTTGAGTCTCGTGAAAGGGTCTTTTCTGTGGAACTCGTTATCAGAAAGCTTGCGTCTGGTGACCTGTCCTAAGATGCTGAAGATGTTTCTATTTCAGCAGGCATTTGCTTTATTGGTTGGGTCTTTTGTACATTTATACTGTGAATGAGTTTTGGGTCACTGTTCGTAGCATTGTCATTAGAATTCAGGCTCTGGTTTGTGACAGCTTATTTGTTACTGTGTCTCTTGAATGTAGTGTTTTGTGAATGTTTTATAATGTATGCTGCCAGTGGATGTTTATAATTAACCACTTAGAAATATTGATAGGCAGTATATAAAAAATTGAAAATAAATAAATAGAGCCATGGATTTAGGCGGCATATACATTTTTTTAAATATAGCAAATTAAGTTTAGGGCTGTCTGGGTGAACTTGTCTGGATAACTTTAATGGAGTTTAAAGTTATCCAGATAACTTTGCCTCTCACTGGCTTACTGAATATGGACCTCTCAGTATTTTACACTTGCTTTCTGTATCATCATTTTCAGCAGGAAACCTCTTTATGGTACTTCTAACAAAGTGTTTTGTTAAACATTAATACCATTTTTCCTACCGTCGCTTCAAACCCACTGATGCTAAAGTAAATAAGTAGTGACAGATTTTGCATGTAGACAAATGTTTCCTTGGCAGCAGCTTTGTCTGTGTGCTTTTGCCATCTGGCTGGTAAAGTATTAGATGCACAGTTCTGCGCTAGGCATACCAGGGTGTCTTCCCTCACCAGCTGCCGGCTGACCTGTACTGGCTCCTAGTAACTTACTAAATGACAGCCGAAAAAAATTCCAAATGGTCCATCCAGTCTGCCCAGCAAATTGCTTTGGGTAGTAACTGCCTCTCTGTTAAGGTTAAACCCAAAGTTAAAGCAGGTTTCCCCATTTCTTCATGGATATCCTCTCATGCTCCTTAGAATTCCGTTACCATTCTTGTCTTCACCACTTCTTCTGGGAGGGTGCTCTGTGACTTGCCTTCTGTACCTGGACCTTAACTACAGGACACAGCAGTTGGGGAAAAGATGGGAAAACTAGAAGTCTGTGGCGGACTCTAGCATTTCATTTTGCAGTTGCATTTTTCTTCCCCCGCTGTGTATGCTAATACGTAGGATCAGATGCTGAAGGAAACTGACAAATATTTAGGCATGGAGGATTGAGGTAACCTTCAAGCTCTTCTGCCCTTCCAGACCTAAATGTGAAATAGTATCAGGTCAAATTCAACAAACTGTTTCCAAGCATAGAATAAGAAAATATCTTTAATAAATTGGGCACTCGATGTTTAAAAATGGAATAGGAAACAAGTGTGTTTTCCTCTCCTTCCCCAGAAATTTGCCATCCAGCTTCTTTCTTATTTGTGTATCCAGTACGCATTGCCAAAATCTCTCAGCGTGGCTCGCCTGGCCATCAATGTTATGGGAACATTGCTTACAGGTAAGAGATTCTTCCACCAAGAAGCCGTCAGCAGAGAAAGTTTCCTTCCTGGCCAGAGAAGATTGGACTTGAAGCTCTCTTTTCTCATCACCATTTTTTTTTTTTTACTTTTTTTTTCTCCAGTGTTAACCAAAGTGAAGCGTTACGCTTTCTTTATGCCAACGTTGCCTTGTTTGGTGTCATTCTGCCAAGCTTTCCCTCCATTGTACGAGGATATCATGTCACTCCTCATACAGATAGGGCAGGTTTGTGCCTCTGACGTTGCCACTCAGACTAGAGACATCGATCCGATTATTACACGTAAGTCCTTGTGTCTTCTTATCCTGGCTGAAGAACAGAGGGGGTGGGCGAAGGTCTTGGTGACTTATCGCTAGTGTAGGCTGAGTGATGCGGGATGTGGGCGACCTCTTGCTGTAAGGAAAGACCTCAGTGCGCTTATGAGATATTGAGAGAACAGAGCAATCTTACTAAGGCAGCTGGTTGCAGTTTTTTGTAGTTTGATGGTAGCGTCATCTTTTAGTTTGCAATCAGTTGGAAAATAATTCTGCCTGAAGGATGGAATATTCAAATTAATATCTGGCAGCCAAAAATGTATCTCTCTAATGATAGGGCAGTAATGCTAAGCACTGAGAGAGACAATTTCTGAAAATGCATAGGATTCCAGCTGGCCGGACTAGTGTTGTCGTGAAGGAGGTACCATTGAATTATGAAGGTGTCAGTGTCTTGTTTTTCTCTACTAGAATTGATTCGTGGACTGAAATGGCCAATATGAGCATCTTGAATTCCTGGGTCTTGCAGCCTGATGTGTTGTTGCTTTGGCGAATAGTCAGGGGTAATAGTGAGTTAAAGGTTTCCAAAAAGAACGAAAATTAGCTTGTCTGGAAGACCTATCAGCAGAAAATTATCACTGAATGATGATAAACAATCACCTATGTCTGTACCATTGTTGAAGAAACCTATTAAATTCTAACAGTTGAATCAGGTTCATAATGTTACATTATATTTATAAAAATTGGTAATCAAGAAGAGCCTACTGAATCTCAATAATACACCACCATACAGGGAAACATGAAGCAAGTGTTCCAACTAAACAGTCCTGCAATAAGCAAGCAGCTTATTTAAAAAAAAAAAGTCAGTGTGCCCTGCGTTGCACGGGCCATTCAGTCTATTCAATCGTATACCTGGGGACTGGACGCCAAAAAGAGAAGTTTTTTGAAAATGTTTTGTTTAAAGAAAATAAAATCTTTGACTGGTTGTCTAAAGATTCTAGATTGATTTAATGAACAAAGGGTTTTCAATCTAAGACTGGATGTCTAAAGATTTTATTTTAAACAAAAACATTTTTCAAAAAAACATTTTTTTTTTTCGAGTCCAGTCCCCAGATATATGATTGAATAGACTGAGTAGCCTGTGCAATGCAGGGCACATTGACTGGCTTGCTGATATTATGGGGATAATTATTTTTTTCAAGTAAGTTTCTTGCTTATTGCAGGACTGTTTGTTTTGAACACTTAGGTCATGTTTCCCTATGTCATGTGTAACATTTATATACATCCTTCCTTAGATATAGTCCAACCCGTAGTTGTCTTCTACTGAAGGGATTTGTTGCTTCCATTTTTTTTTTTATTAAGGTCTTCAGCAGCTGAAAGAGAAGCCAGTGGAATGGTCTGGAATACATAAAGAAGCAAGAACCTGTAGAGGTGGTTCAAGGGACCTTGAGAGCACAGATGCTGATGTGCAGTTGTGCCAGTGCATTGAAAGCACCATAGTTGACATAATAAACATGAGTGTTGCAGGTGTTTAGGAAAAGAAAGAAGGTGAAATGCAACAACAGTATGCAGTGTGTCCCTTTGAAGAGTGGCTCCTGCTGCTTGTGAGAGCTGCAGGACTGGAGTTAGCACCAAGCCCAAAGAACTCTGACTGCACCAAGACTCTTCATGTGAATATTCAGCGCTCCACAGCCCAAGGTTCCATCGTGATGGGGACATAAGATGTCCTGAGTAAGGACATAGGGGAACTTGTTTTTGGTAAGCAGCTGCTGTTTTATAGTCAAGTTTACAGATGTAAAATATGTAAATAATATTTTGTTCTTATTTTTATGTGTGGGATGTACATTTTTTACCTATGATAGTGTAATGGGTGGGGTTTTTGTTTTTTTAATTATTTTTTAGCAAAATTTCAATCAGCTTTGTTATCTTTAACAGGATTTCACAGTGATTCATGTTTTGGGTAATAAATAAGCTTACCTGAAGTACTGTTCTGTTTAATAAAATTTTGTAAAAAGTTCATTTATACTCCTTTTAAAAATACTGATTTTGAACATTTTTATATCCCTGTGTTAAGATGGCAATAATCCACCCTCTACCCAAATACAGGAAAAAGATCAAAGATGCAGTGCTGTATAATCCGGATTCTGGTGGTTAGATTCCCCTTTAGAAAGGATAGGTGCTGATCCTGATAATCTGATCTTTCTTTTGTATGTAGTTGCTGCCTCTCTGCTACATCGGCTTCTTTCTGTTACTGGGATGCTTTGCAGATAGATGCTAGTAAGACAGCTCATCTTTGCAAGGACCACAGGGCAGTGACCAGTGCCACAGCATTATTATTTTCTTTTTATTTCCGTAAATTGTTGCTTTTGAAGTTTGAATATTTTGAGGATTAATTTAAAAAAAAAGTTCACATTTCTTATGTAATTGGAAGTTCACGCTCCTATTGCTAATTAGGGATCCCCTTGTATAATGGAACTGCCAGTCCCATTACTGTCATGACCAAATATTAAAAGTAAAGATTTGAAAAAGAACATTTAAAAGCATTAGGCCACTGCCATTCCTTAGCTGTCACCAGTTGAAAAGATGGTATTGGCAACTCAGCCTGAAGAGAAATCTGAAAACATGTTTGAACAATTTAAAAGTTGAGGAGGAAGAGTGGTCAGAGCAATGGGCTGAGAACCAGGGGATCCAGGTTCAAATCCCACTTCCCCACAGACACACCTTGTGACCTTGAGCAAGTCACTTTATCTCCTGTCCCCCTGGGCAGGGACTTTTTATACCTGAATACTTAGAATGTTGTAAGCTAACATAACCATAATTTGGAAAGGCAGGCTAAAAATCAGATGATATATTGAAGTATTTATTTAAAGTAGGGCATTAAATTAGGAAACCTGCACACCAGAACCCAAGTTTTTCAAAAAAATAAACCAGAATTTGAGCATTGTACTGAAATCTAAGCTAATACACTTAGGTTTCCATTTTCCTTCTTTTTATCTCTGCAGGATCTGTCAAAACTCATACGAGTCAGGCTTTGAATTACACTTAAACTATACGTTTTTCTTATGTCAATATTTTGTAGACACTTTTTTTGGGGGGAGGGGTTTCAGGAAACGTAATTGGACTTTCCAGGCTCCTTTTATCAGGTATAGTTATGAGATCCTGCTGTGACATGATTTCCTGTTATCCTTCTTTAAAATGTTGCATAGATTAGTTTTGAATCGAAAAGTTAAAACAGTGCTAAAGACTGTCCCTGTGCTATCAAATGTCCCCAGCAATGCTTATTTCACGCTAAAGCCCTTTGCTGATTGTAATAAAGATGTTTTTAACTTTCACTTTCGGCTGAGTGTCTATTTTTGCATGGTCTTTTGCATGATACAGAAGTAAAAATGAAGTTGTTTGATGCCTGCCTCAGTTCAGACAGTGGTATGAAGAAATGACAGAGCTGTGCTGCCAGGGCCACAGGAGGATGGCACCCCTTATCCTAACATGATACACAGTGACTCTAAATGGGTTGGTGGTGTCTGAAAGTCCATATAGCTTGGGAGTACGTGAATGCCACTTATCCCAAGGATTTCTCTCTGTTATAAAGCAGTGTGATTGCCATGTTAGTCCAACTAAATGTACATAAATAAAGATTATCACCTCTATATCTTTTGTTTAACCTTTTTATTTCCATGCATTTCTTTGAAATGCCTAGGCCCTCCTCCACCCTTTCTCTAGCTTATGTCAAAGAGACAGGGAGGGTCAGCAGCATAAACTTCTGTGACTGGGGTTGCTAGATTTCCCTTTTCATCCACCACTGAAAGTTATGAGAAGCAGCACCAGTACTTTAAGCTTTCCCCAGTGGGACCTAGAACAAAGTTTTCCATTCAGGTAGCTGCTGTGTCCCTGTTGTGAGGGTACATTTTGATAACTGGCAGCCGACGGCCCTTTGTCCTTACTATGTCACAGGGGCTACCGCCGCCATTGGTCGACCCCAGTGACATAGTGAGGGCAAAGGGCCGTCGGTGCCATTTTGACTACTGGCAGCCGACAGACCAAGTCCAGGAGATCGCTCCCGGACCGCTCCTGGACCCCCGCTGGACCACCAGGGACTTTTGGCAGGTCTTTTGGGGGGGGGGGGGGGGGGGTTAGGGGGGTGGGTGTTTTTATTAGATTTTTACTTTTTTATTAAAGATTTGTCTGCGAGCCAGATGCAGCCATCAAAAGAGCCACATCTGGCTCGCGAGCCATTGGTTCCCGACCCCTGGTCTAGCAGTATTCTTCTGTCTCCAGCAGATGGAAGGGGTGCAAATCCTACAGTCTGTGTTAGGGCCTAAGTTAAGTTTTGGGCTTTAGCGACAGGTTTAGTTTAAAAATATATATATATTTAAAGGACAGTTTTCGTAGCTTGACTGGGACCGCAGTGACTGCCTGCAGGTCAGAGTCTCCTGCCTCCCAGGGGGTTGTGAGGTCCTGAGGGGACCATCCTCTCTGGTTGTAGGCTGCAGCTGAGGTACTGGGTGACTTTCTTTGTTCCAGCTCATTCACTACTGGGGGTGATACCGGGGAGCCCGGCTCACTCCCCCAGTAGGGACAGGACCCAGAGGGCTAGCGGCAAGTATTTGTAAAAAAAAAAAAAAAAAAAAATTTTTTTTCAGACTGTCAGTTCCTTTTGTTGTGACTTTGCTCTCCCTTTCCTTCCAATTCGGGGGGGGGGGGGGGGGGGGGGGGGGGGGTAGTAATCTTGCACTGTTTTCGCCGTGTTTTGGGGGTACCTTCTTTTTATTCTCCCTTATGCTGCGGACAGCCTGTCCGGCCTGTGGCGCCACGCGGGATGGCCTCTTTTCGAATTGCCTTTCTGGGGGAGAGGGAGCTTCCACGGCGCCTCGGAGGGTCATGGTAAGGGTGCAGTCCATGTCTGCATGGAGCTGCCTCCCTCAATTACGGATCCGTTCCCGCAAAACGTGGGAACAGCCGCCATTTTGAACCCTCTTGGGTCCACGGCCTCCGGAGCGGGCGCCATTTTGGGCCCGTTGCTGTCAGCAGTACAGGCAGCGCAGGCAGGGGAATCTCTCCCGCCAAACCTATCCCCGCAGCGGAGAGTCCCTGAGGGGGACAGGCCCGCTGTTTCTGATAGCCTGACCGCTGGGGAGGTTCCTACTGGGGGCGAGGATCCTGTCTCCTTGGACTCCTCCTTCTCTTCAGAATTTGTTCTCTTGATGCATAAGGCCTTTAAGGCCCGGAAAGCTGGAAAACAGACCTCTGGACCTGGACCCACAACCTGGGGCCCCGAAGCGGGCCAAGACAGCGGAGGACCCTGGTCCTTCATCAGGTGGATACGGATACCTCCACGGATTCGGATGAACCCGTTGATCCGGAGTTTCCCGCTCAACCCCCAAAGGAGGTGGAAGGGGAGACAAAGCCATTTACGAGTGGTGGCAGGCGGTCTCATGGGGCGGAGGGAGACGGCCCGAAGGTCGTACGCCTGTTTCGTAAGGATAAGTTGGGTCCGCTCATTCCAGTGATTTTAGGGGAATTGGGCATTCCCCTTCCTCAGGAAGAGTCCAGGTTGGGGGTTACAGATCCTGTGGTATTGGGGATCCGGGGTCCACTGTCCTCTTTCCCATTTCATTTTTCGGCTACCGATTTACTTTTCAAGGAGTGGGACACTCCGGACTTGGGCCTTAAGGTGGCTAAGGCCATGGATAAACTAGCCGCTGCCTGAAGAGGCCTTGGAACTTTTATGAGTGCCTAAGGTGGATGCAGCGGTGACGGCAGTCATGAAGAAGACCACCATTCCGGTCACTGGGGGGACGGCCCTTAAGGATCTACAGGATCGCAAGCTCAAGGTTCAACTGAAGAAGATTTTTGGTTTCCGCCCTGGGCATCCGAGCGGCGATGTGTAGTAATTTTTCTTTGCAGGCGAGCCTGTGTTGGGTTCAACAGCTTTTGGCTAACGAATCGCTATCTCAAGCGGAATCTTTGCAAGCGGGATGTTTAGAGGCGGTGATAGCCTGTAGCGCTGATGCCTTCCACGACTTGCTCCGTATGTCTTCCAGAGCCATGGTGTCGACTGTTTCCGCCAGGCGTCTACTGTGGCTACGCCACTGGGCGGCGGTCGTGTCATCTAAATCTCAGTTGGGTTCCTTACCGTTTAAAGGAAAGTTGCTCTTTGGAAAGGAGCTAGAAGACCTCATTCTGTCCTTGGGCGAGAATAAGGTGCATCGGTTGCCGGAGGATAGACCGAAGTCGAGAGGTTCCTTCTCCTCCAGGGCTCTTTCGGGGAGGCCAGAGGTCTAGGACTTCTCGGGGGTCAGTTTCTTCCTTTCGTCATAACGCCACCCGGCAGCAGACGTATTCTCAGTCCTTTCGTGGCTGGCGTTTCGGGAGACCTGGCACCGGCCAGAGTGCGCCCAGCGGAAAGCCTTCACAATGATGTGCTGCCAGTCCGCTGCTTAGTTCCTATGGTGGGAGGCAGATTGTCTCTTTTTTACGAGGAATGGGCCAAAATCACATCGGATCAGTGGGTACTGTCGGTGATAAGACACGGTTACGCGTTAGATTTTGCTCGCCGGGTCGGTCCACATTTTCTGGTCTCTCCATGCGGTCATGCCACCAAGCGTCGCGCAGTAAAGGACACCCTGCGGCGCCTGATGGACATTGGTGCCGTTGTTCCGGTTCCTCCGGAACTTCAAAAGGGTCGTTATTCCATTTACTTCGTGGTACCAAGAAAGAGGGAACTTTGACCCATTCTCGACCTCAAGTTAGTCAACAGGTGTCTGCGAATCCCTCGCTTCCGAATGGAAACGTTAAGGTCCGTCAGTTCGGCAAGGGGAATTTCTTGCGTCTCTAGATCTCATGGAAGTGTATTTACACATCGGGATTTGGGCCGATCATCAGAGGTTTCTGAGGTTTTCAGTGTTGGGTCAGCACTACTAATTTCAAGCCCTCCCATTCGGTCTGGCCACTGCACCTCGCACCTTTACCAAGATTATGGTGGTTGTGGCAGCACAGTTACGGAAGGAGGGGTTGCTAGTGCACCCATATCTGGACGACTGGTTAATTCGGGCGGTCGGAGGTGCTTTGCCGGGAAGCGATAGATTGCATACTTCAGTTGTTAAAAGCCCTCGGCTGGGTGGTCAACCTGTCCAAGAGTCATCTCGTGCCATCTCAGTCGGAGTTTTGGGGAGCTCTGTTCGACACTTGTCATGGTAGAGTGTCCCTCACGGAAGAAAGGATGCTCAAGCTCCAAGGTCAGGTGCAAGCCTTGTTGACCAAGCAAATTCTGACGGTATGGGATTACTTACAAGTCCTAGGTTCTATGGCTTTGACTTTGGAATTGGTCCCATGGGCATTTGCGCATCTGCAGCCTTTACAATCCCCGTTGCTTTCCCAATGGAGCCCGGTTTCGGAGGAATTCCATCTTCCTTTACCGATGATGGAGTCTGCACGGGACAGTCTGGACTGGTGGTTGCTTTCGGACAGTTTGCAACGGGGGGTCCCTTTAGCGGTTCCCGACTGGACTGTGGTCACCACGGATGCCAGCCTACACGGTTGGGGAGCAGTATGCCTGAGAAAGTCGGTACAGGGGCGGAGATCCTCAGAGGAAGCGCAATGGTCCATCAATCGCTTGAAGACCAGGTCGGTGCGACTGGCACTGCAGGCGTTTCTTCTGATTCTCCGAGGCAAGTCAGTCTGAGTTCTCTCCGACAATGTGACCACAGTGGCTTACATCAATCGCCAGGGTGGAACCCGGAGTCATCCGGTGGCGTTGGAGGCTCGTCTGTTGATCTCGTGGGCGGAACGGCATTTAGTCAGCATAGCGGCTTCTCACATAGCTGGAGTGGAAAACGTTCATATGGATTTTCACAGTCGTCATGCCGGAGAGTGGGAGCTCTCGGAGGAGGCCTTTCAGACTCTCTGCACTCGGTGGGGCTCGCCAAGTATGGATCTGATGGTGACGTCGGTGACGTCAGCGAGACACAGGAGCAGAGGGTGTGGACGCTCTGGTTCTTCCTTGGCCCACCGTTGTTCTGCTGTATGTGTTTCCACCTTGGCCTCTCATAGGCCAGATCCTTCGTCGCATTGAATTACATCCGTCAGAAGTAATTCTGATTGCACCAGATTGGCAGACGCCCTTGGTTTGCAGATCTAATCAATCTGACCATCGGCCCCTTACGGTTTCAAGACTGGCCGAACCTGCGTCATCAGGGTCCCGTTTGTTTTGACCAGGTCGAGCGCTTTTGTCTAGCGGCATGGCTTTTGAGAGGAAGCGGTTGAAGTTCAGAGGGTATTCGGATGCCATTGTCACTACCCTATTGTGTTCACGGAAGACTTCTACGTCGTTCTCTTATGTACGAGTGTGGAAGGTTTTCGAAGCATGGTGTCTTGACCGGGGTCTTCTCCCTACTCGGGCAGGGATACCAGACATTTTGAGTTTTCTTCAGGCCGGTCTGGCGAAGGGTTTGTCGTGTAGTTCTCTGCGGGTGCAGGTGGCCGCTCTCGGCTCTTTACGAGGCAATATTCAAGGTGCGAGTTTGGCGGCGCATCCTGATGTTGCTCATTTTTTTGCGACGGGCGAAGCATCTGCGTCCTTCGATGCGGCAGCCATGACCATCTTGGAACCTTAATTTAGTTCTTAAAGCTTTGTGTGCGGCTCCTTTTGAACCTCTCCGTAGAGCGACTTTGAAGGACCTCACTTTGAAGGTTGTGTTCCTGGTAGCGATTGCCTCTGCCCGTCAGCTGTCAGAGATTCAGGCACTGTCGTGTAGGGAGCCCTTTTTACGAATTTCGGACTCTAGGGTTTCTCTGCGTACAGGCCTTCCTTTCTTCCCAAGGTGGTGTCCTCCTTTCATCTCAATCAGTCGGTGGAGCTACCTTCCTTTTCCGACTTGGATGGGGGAGATCCCTTGTCGAAGGATTTACGGAAGTTGGATGTGCATAGGGCATTGCTGCGCTACCTAGAGATTACCAATGGTTTTCGAGTTTTAGATCACCTCTTTGTGCTCTGGAGTGAGCCAAGGCGGGGCAACATGGCATCTAAGACTACCATTGCTCGGTGGCCAAGGAGACCATTAATTTGGCTTATCTTTTGAGTGGTCGTTCGTTGCCAGAGGGCCTTCGGGCTCAATCGACTCGTGCCCAAGCTGCTTCCTGGCGGAATGTCATTTGATTTCCCCCAAAGAAATTTGTAGAGCGGCTACTTGGAAGTCATTTCATACTTTTGCCAGGCATTATCGCCTGGATGTCCGGGATTCCGGGACGGCTGGTTTTGGAGAAGGTGTACTCTGGGCCTCTCTGGATCCCATCCTAAGTAAGTACAGCTCTGGTACATCCCAGGAGAGTCTGTACTGATCCGGGTACATACAGGCAAAAGAAAATTAGGTTTTACCTTTGATAATTTTCGTTCAGTCCAGAGTCCCGCCCATGTTACATTTGAAGGTAATGGAGAGTCCGCACTGTGTTTTCTTTTTTGTCTCAACCGACTAGCTCGGGTTCTGTACTCCTATGGGGGTTCATGAGCCGGTTTTTTTTCAGGTTGTTAGGTTACTGTATATAGTTAGTTTGGGTTTTTTGGATCTATTCTGCTTTGACATTAATACTGCCAGACTGTAGGTGGCAGCATAAGGCGGAGTTTTTGTTGATAAACTTCTGTCTCCATCTGCTAGGGGGGGCAAAACCCAGGAGTCTGATAATTTTCGTTCCTGTAGTACCACAGATCAGTCCAAAGGTAAGACCTAATTTTCTAATTTTCTTTTCCTGTAGTACCACGGATCAGTCCAGACTGCTGGGTTTTGCCTCCCTTCCAGCACATGGAGACAGAAAAAAACTTGTAAGGCACACCCTCAAAACCTGGTGTGCTACCTGCCTCTCTTCAGAATTATCAATATCAAAGCAGAAATAACATGGAGGATAAAGGTGCGGCAGAGAGTTCAGAAATTTGTATATCAAGTAAACAACCAGCAAACTTGAACCTATTAATAAAACTGAAGAACATGTAGCCTTCTTCTGGTTTCTGCAGTAGAAGAAAAATTAACTAACCAACGCGGACTCTCACGATAAATCCTCTGAGAGATGGGCGTCTAGACTGATCTGTGGTACTACAGGAACGAAAATTATCAGGTAAGCACTCATTTTCCTTTCCCTGTATGTACCCGGATCAGTCCAGACTGGGATGTACCAAAGCTTCCCTACCCCGGGTGGGACATCGAGATTCCCACTTGCAGCACGCCTCTGCCATCATCTGGAACTTGAACATCCAAACGGTAGTGATGAGCAAAAGTGAATATTTTTCCAGGTTGCTACCCTGCAAATCTCTTGTGGTGACACTGACTGACATTCAGCCAAAGAGGAGGCTTGAATGTGCTTTCAAGCCTTCCAGAACCGGCCGGCCCCATCAAATGTAAGCCGACAAGATAGCCTCCTTCAACCATCTGGCTATAGTTGACTTGGATACTTGTTGTCCTTTCTTAGTGCCATTCCACAAGACTAACAAATGGTCGGAAACCCAGAACGAATTTGTGACCTCCAAATAACACAGGAGAACCCTCCTGACATCAAGCCGCTTCAATTCCCTAGCATGCAGTGCCTCCAAATCAATGTGCGAAAATGCCGGAAGCTCCACAGACTGATTCAGATGGAATGATGAAACCACCTTCGGTAAGAAAGATGGAATGGTTCTAAGGGAGACCCCCGAGTCCGAAAAACGTAGAAAAGGCTCCCGACAGAACAGTGCTTGAAGTTCAGATACTCTGCGAGCTGAGAAAATAGCCACTAAAAACACCGCCTTTAAGGTAAGGTCCTTCAGGGTAGCTCTCTTAAGAGGCTCAAAAGGTGCATCACACAAGACTCTTAAAACCAAATTCAGACTCCACGACGGACATATCACACGGACTGGAGGATTCGCCCCCTCGAAGAAAACATACCACATCAGGCTGTGGCACAAGGGAACTGTCATCAAGCTTACCTAGGAGACATCCCAAAGCTGCTACTTGGACCCAAAGGGAATTAAAGGACATACCTTTAGCTAAGCCCTTCTGTAAAAATGCCAGAATCTGAGGGATTAAGACCTACGGGGAAGAACCCTGTGCTCCTTGCACCACAGCTCAAACACCTTCCATACTGTAACATATGTCAAGGAGGTAGAAGGTTTACGCGCATGTAAGAGGGTAGTTATAACTTCCTCCGGATAACCTTTCTTTCTCAATCGCCTCCGCTCAAAAACGATCCGCCTGATCGAAAAATATAGGACCTCGACCTAGTAGGTGAGCCAGATGACCCAGTCGAAGAGGACCGTCCACTGCCAGATTGACTAGGTCTGCAAACAATGGGCGCCTAGGCCATTCCGGAGCTACTAGGATTACCTTTCCTGGATGAACCTCTACGCAGCGCAACACTTTCCCGACCAGCAGCGGGGGAAGACAGTAGAATTTTGGACGGCCACGGAAGCACCAAGGCATTTACTCCCTTCCGCTCCGTGCTCTCGTCTGCGACTGAAAAAACAGAAGGCCTTGGCGTTCTTCTGAGTTACCATCAAATCTAGATGGGGCCGACTCCACCTTTGAATGATTAGGGCTATTGCCTCATTGGATAGCTCCCACTCCCGGGGAACGATCCACTCTCGGCTCAAGTAATCCGCCTACACTTTGTCCGTGCCTGCGATGTGTGATGCTGTCAGAATGTCTAGATGCTTCTCTGCTCAGACCATGAGCTGTGCCACCTCTGCGGCTACCGGACGACTTTTGGTTCTGCCTTGACGGTTGATGTAGGCCACCTTTGTCGCATTGTCGGACAGCACCCGCACCGCTCGCTTGCACACAATCCGCAGAAAAAGGTGAAGCACCAGCTGGACCGCCTTCGTCTCTAGGCTCCTAGACGTCTCTGGCGATGGACGTCGGAAAAAAATCAACAGAACCAGAGGTCACGATTTGAAGCTCCAGGGAGGAAGACTCAGAACCAATGTCAGGAAGTATTTCTTCACAGAGAGGGTGGTGGATGCCTGGAATGCCCTGCTGGAGGAAGTGGTGAAGACCAGAACTGTGAAGGACTTCAAAGGGGCGTGGGATAAACACTGTGGATCCATAAAGTCTAGAGGACGTGAATGAAGAGTGGGTGGCTCGCGGGTATGATGGCTACTACCTGGAGGTAATAACCTTATTCAATAAACAAACACACGGTTAATGCGACTCCAACATTGCTCTAAGCTTCAACGGCAAGAAGAAATGTGGAAAAAAGGATTTGCATTCACAAAAAAGCGGGGAGTAGCTTGCTTGTTACGGTGGTTACTACCCCAAACCAAATAAGTCTGATACTATATCCAGCATAGCTCTCTGCTTCAACGGCAGGGGAGGAAGACCGATACTTCACGCATATTCAGCATAGCTCTCTGCTTCAACGGCAGGGGAGGAAGACCGATACTTCACGCATATTCAGCATAGCTCTCTGCTTCAACGGCAGGGGAGGAAGACCGATACTTCATGCATATTCAGCATAGCTCTCTGCTTCAACGGCAGGGGAGGAAGACCGATACTTCACGTATATTCAGCATAGCTCTCTGATTCAACCGCAGGGGGGATGAAGAAAAGTGGATCTATATACAGAGAACAACCAACAAGGACTGAATTACATAGTCTGGGTAAACAAATAAGCATGGGTGTAGCTTGCTTATTGCAGCGGTTACTACCCCTAACTAATTAAGCTAGATATTTCACTTAGATGCAGTTCCAATACTGCTCTCTACATTAATGATGTGGGTGGAAGGGAAATAGAACCAAAAGGTTACTAAGAGCCAAGAGAAACAAATAAGTATGAGAAGGAAAAAAAAGTGTGAAGCTTGCTGGGCAGACTGGATGGGCCGTTTCGTCTTCTTCTGTCGTCATTTCTATGTTTCCTCCATGGCCCAGGTTCCTTGAACCGCCTGCGTCTGGCAAGACTGCTCCCCAACCTGAAAGGCTGGCATCCGTGGTGATCACTCCCACTGAGGCACTTCGAGATCCACTCTGTGAGACAGGTGCTCCGGGATCAGCCACCAGCGAAGACTGGATCTTGCGGATTCTGTGAGCGGCAAAGGGATCTGAAACTCCTCCGATTTTGGATCCCATCGAGAAAGTAATGCTCTCTGTAATGGTCTAAAATGAGCAAACGCCCAAGGAACCAACTCTAGAGTGGAAGCCATGGAACAGAGGGCCTGCACGTAGTCCCAAACCATGGGCATCGGGAGCATGATATGTGACGGACTTGCTGTGTCAACTTGGAAATCCTGTCCGGCTGGAGAAAGACTTTCCCCACCCAGGTATCGAATCAGACTCCCAAGAAGTCTAACACCTGGGATGGGAGAAGATTGCTTTTCGCTTGATTGACTACCCAACCCAGTGACTCCAGGAGCCCCTCAACTCTGCTGACCGCTGCCTCGCACAGCTCCTTCAACTTTGCCCGAATGAGCCAATCGTCGAGATAGGGTTGAACGAGCACGCCCTCCCTCCGAAGGGTCGCTACCACTACCACCATCACTTTTGTGAACGTCCGAGGTGCTGTCGCAAAACCGAAGGGCAGCGCACAGAACTGGAAATAGTTGCTGAGGATCTTGAAGTGAAGGAACCTCTGATGATCCTTGGGGATGGCTATGTGTAAGTACGCCTCGGACAAGTCCAGAGAAGCCAGAAAACTTGTCCCTGCGACCTGCCGCTATGACGGAGTGCAGGGCTTCCATCCTGAAACGAGGGATCTTGAGGGCCCTGTTCACCTTCTTCAAGTCGAGGATCAGCTGGAAATGACCCTTCCATCTTGGGGTTGATGAAGTAGATGGAATAGCGCCCTCTTAAGAGTTTCACCTGGGGGACGGGCACAATGACCCCCAGACTCAGGAGTCTATCGAGGGTCTGAAGCACATACCGCCCTTTGGCGAGAGAACCGCAAGGGGACACTAGAAACAGGTCTCGGATGGGCCGAGCAAATTCCAACGCATAACCTTGTTTTATGACATCGAGAACCCATTGGTCAGAGGTTATCTTGACCCACTCCTCGTAGAAACTGGACAGTAGTCTGCCCACTCTGGGAATCAAGGAATGGGCCTCCTGTATCTCATTGCACGGACTTGGCTCCAAGGGAAGTGGAGCCTGCACTGTCCCTGGTGGGCCGCCTGCCCTGAAAGGAATGAGACCAAGGGTGGGCCCTACCTACGGGTTGCCGCTGAGTTGCCCCCGGGGCCCTGCTCTGCCAAAATCTTCTTTGGCCTTGAAACAGAGCGCGGGCCACAAGAAAACCTCTAGAGGGCCTCGGGCTATCCTCCGGAAGCTTATGAACTTTGTTCTCGCCCAGTGACTTGATCAATTGCTCCAAATCTCCACAAAAAGGAATTTACCCTTGAAAGGCAACGAGCTCAACTGGGCCTTAGAGACATCGGCGGACCAACTACGTAGCCACAGAAACCTCCTATCTGAGACTGCGGATGCCAAGGACCTGGAAGAAGTCCATAGGAGGTCATACAAGGTATCCGCCCCATAGGCAACCACCGCCTCCAGGCACTCCGCCTGAGCTGATTCCTGGGGTGGTAGGTCCTGTCAAGTTAACTTCTGTATCCAATGTAAACTGGCCCGAGCATAAAACTGCTGCAAACTTCCGCCCGAATGCCCAGGGCGGAAACCTCAAAAATCCGCTTGAGGAGAACTTCTAGTTTCCTGTCCTGGAGATCCTTCAAGGCCACCGCCTGAGCCACCGCGATCATACTTCGCTTTGTGACTGCCGACACCGAAGCGTCCACCTTGGGAAATCTCAGGAACTCCAAGACCTCCTCGGGCAGCGGGTACAATTTTTCCATCGCGTGCCCCACTCTGAAAGCCACGTCCGGAACATCCCACTCCCAAGACATCAACTGTTGAAGCATGGGATGCAGCGGAAAAGTCCTGGAGGGACCCCACAAACCAGAGAGGACCGGGTCCACCAAACCCTGGGGAACCGATTCCTGAAGAAGGTCCACTCCGAGCTCCGCTGAGACCCACGGAATAAGCGGGTCCAATTACTCTTTGTGAAACAGGTAGACCACCTTAGGATCATCGCCTTCCAGAGAAGCTTTTGCCAAGTTCCTCCTCCTCCAACTCCCCCCCCCCCCCCCCCCCCCCCCCCCCCCCCCCCCCCCCCCCCACCCCCCCCCCCCCCCCCCCCCCCCCCCCCCCCCCCCCCCAGAGAGAGGTGGAGAAGCCAGGGACGTATCCGCTTGGCCCACTCCCGCTGGATCAGATACTGGAGTTCCAGCCCCCAGAAGGGAAGAGCCTTGAAGCTTCTTTATCCGAAGAACCCCCTGGGGGTCCTGCAACCGAGGGACCTTAGAAGGGGGCCCCTCAGATTGCCCCTGTGCTATGGCTCCCTTTTGTTGTGACTGGGTGGCCAGAAACGCTTTGTGCATAAGGAGCATAAAATCCAGGGAAGAGGCCTCTGAGCCGCCGCCCCTCCCCGGCGGAGCATAGAGTTCGTTATCTAAGTTGTCTTGGGGCCGGTCCTGCTGCTGGGGCCTGGAGAAAAGGGGAGGGGATTTCCCTCCTGACCTAATGCTCTGGCCTCTGCCGTGGCAAAACTATCCAAAATGGCCACCATTCCCGCGCTCAGCGGGAAAGGATCGGCCTGAGTGCCCTGAGCAGCCTGTCTCTTTCTGATAACCGCTAACGAATCTGAAGTGCCTTCCCCGCCGGGAAGGCACCTGGCATAGAGACCTGCGAGGGAGAGCCGAGCATCGGACTCCCCGCATGTGGTACAATGCGTTGGATGCAGCATTGCAATGGCAAGGAGGGGGGGCAGGAGAGAAAATGGCGTGAACACCACCGCTGCCTCCGAGATAGGCCCCGTCGGCTCAGCGCTCCCGTGAGAAAAACGCACCCTGCAGGAATCCCAGAAGAAGGATGTGCAAATAGAAATTTCTTTTTTATTTTCCCCCAGATGGGCCAGATGGGAAAGAACCGCACTACCGGTATCCCCCCCAAGATCCTTACCAGAGTGGAGCCCCGTGGGATCCCCAATCCCAGTTCCAGAATCGCCTGCTACCAGGAGGGATGGCCTCACTGAGACCTACCTACCCACCCCCTGCGAGGCTGAATCCTCAGTGGCTCTGGCTTGATGAAACTGCCTTGACTTTCTATATATTTGTTTTTTTAAATAACTTTATAAGCTCTTTGCTGCCACTATCCTCACTAAGATTATTCTCCTCCTCCTTTTTTTTTTTTATATTAGTCTACACTCCAATGAGAAGTGCAGACTGCAGGTTTTGCACCATCTCCATCTGCTGGTTATGAAGGGGTGCCTTACAAGTTTTTCTCCTTCTCCATCTGCTGGAAGGGAGGCAAAACCTAGCAGTCTGGACTGATCTAGGTATGTACAGGGAATTAGATTTTGTTTTAAAATGTATATTCTGCCTTTCATGATGCTTCAAAGTAGATTGCATTCAGAAACTGAAGGCTTTTTTTTCCCCGTCCCAATGGGTTTACAATCTAAGGGCCTTATTTCCTAAGGCTTTTCTCCCATTCTATGGGGAAAAATGCTTAGTAAATGGTGTCTTATTTTACCTTAGGTAATGGAGGGGGAAATTATTTAAACACAATCACAGAGTGTCAGTGGAACTGTAAATCCTGTAGGGCAGCGTACTTGGGAGTGGCTTGAGCTCAGACGTGGATAGGTGGGTATTTTAAATCCAAAACCAGCTGGCTTTCTATTAGGCCGATACAGTAAAAGTCACGGGAGAGCGCCCACTCTCCTGTGCGTGCGATTCAGGGGGAAGAATATGCTAATGAGGGCCTGTGGTAAAAATAGGCGCTAGGGACACTAGTGCATCCCTATTGCCTCTTTTTTGATAGGAGTGGCGGCTGTCAGCAAGTTTGAGAGCCGATGCTCAATTTTGCCAGCGTCGGTTCTCAAACCCGCTGACAGCCACGGGTTCGAAAAACTGACGCTGGCATAATTGAGCGTCAGTCTTCTGACCTGCGGGCTGATTTAAAAAATTTTTTATTTTTGGGGCCTCTGACTTAATATCGCTATGATATTAAGTCTGAGGGTGTACAGAAAATCAGTTTTTTCTGCTTTTCTGTATACTTCCCTAGTGCCTGCAGAACTTAATGCCAGCCTTTGGGCAGGTGTTAATTTTTTAAAGTAAAATGTGTGGCTTCGCTGCCTATTTTGCTTTCTGGATCGCGCTGGAATAACTAATAGGCCCATTAACATGCAGTTGCATGTTGCGGGCGCTATTAAGTTTCGGGGGGTTGGACGTGCCTTTTCGACATGCTATTACCCCTTACTGCAGGGGTCGGGAACCAATGGCTCGTGAGCCAGATGTGGCTCTTATGATGGCTGCATCTGGCTCGCAGACAAATCTTTAATAAAAAAGTAAAAATCTAATAAATCCCCCCCCTCCCCCCCCCAAGACCTGCCAAAAGTCCCTGGTGGTCCAGCGGGGGTCCAGGAGCGATCTCCTGGACTTGGGCTGTCGGCTGCCAGTAGTCAAAATGGCGCTGACGGCCCTGGACCCCCGCTGGACCACCAGGGCCTTTTGGCAGGTCTTGGGGGGGTCAGGAGGGTGGGGGGTTGTAGTAAATTAATTTGGCAGGTCTTGTATGGCTCTCACGGAATCACATTTTAAAATATGTGGTGTTCATGGCTCTCTCAGCCAAAAAGGTTCCCGACCCCTGCCTTACTGACAGGTCGATACAGTAACGTGCAGTTAAAGATTCCCCGTCTGTAACGTGCTGGGAGCGCACAATACAGACGAGTAAGGCGATTCAGCGATACAGTCTCCAGTTTCACGTGTCCCTAGCGCTTCCTAAAACAGACGCATAACCCTTTCCGCACCCAGCATGTAAATGAACGAAAAAGCTGTATAATGAAGGAATTAGCTATTCCCCTCCGATACTGTAACAGGCGCTGATATTATCTCCTCAGTAACCCGCTGTTTTGCCGCGGCCTTAACGTGCTAGTTTACCGCCTCTCCCTAGTAGGAGTTAGTGTAGTGTAAAAAACATTGCTTACCTGCCCTGGTCCCGTCCGGTCTCCGGTCCAGCCCGGTCTCCTGCAGCCCCGTCCGGTACCCTCCTCCCGAAGCAAAAAAAAAAAAACAAAACGAAAAAGTAGCAAGGTTCGGGCCTGCTACGGCAGACCCTTCTCCCTTCCTCCCGATTTCGCACGGGCATCCATCCAGGCAGAGGGAGCGGGCGGCGAAACGGCCTCCGGTTCCCTCTGCCTGGATGAACGTACGGCCCCCGCCGGAATGAATGCCCGTGCAATTTTGGCGCTCATGCCATGAGCGCCAAAATCGCACGGCCATTCATTCCAAAATCGCACACCAAAATCGCATGGCCATTCATTCCAAATCGCTCTGCAAGGCGCAATAACAACAAAAATAAGATTGGGCACCAAAATCGTGCCAAAATCGCACGGCCACCGGCAGTGAAGGAATGGCCGTGCGATTTCAGCATGTGAAGGAATGATGTCATGGCATGTGACGCGTGGGTCCAGGCGGCGGCGGCGGCGGGGGGACGCGCGTTAGTTTCAGACGGCCGGGGGGCGGGTGGTCACGTGTTAAATCTAGGCCGGGTCGCACAGACGCGCATTCATCCGCCTGCATGAGTGAATGAATGCGTGCCTGTGCGACCCCTGCAATTCGGCGGTCAAGGCAGGGGTCATGGCATGTGACTGCCTTGAGCGCCGAATCGGAGGGGTCGCACAGGCGCGCATTCATTCACTGCCGGTGGGGGCTGCCGGAGAGGCAGCCCCTACCGGCAGTGAATCAATTCATTCATCCAGGCGCCGAAAGCAGCTCCGCTTTCGTCGCCTGCCGGGGGGGCTGCCTCTCCGGCAGCCCCCACCGGCAGTGAATGAATGCGCGCCTGTGCGACCCCTGCGATTCGGCGCTCAAGGCAGTCACATGCCGTGATCCCTGCCTTGAGCGCCGAATCGCAGGGGTCGCACAGGCGCGCATTCATTCATCCAGGCGGAGGAGCCGGCTGCTTTCGCCGCCTGGATGAATGAATGTCATTTGAAATGACGGGTACCAGCGCACCCAGGTTACTGTATAGGCGCTGTATTAAGGGGTAAAGCTAGCGCGTTCAAAACGCGTGTCCAAACGCGGGCTAACAGTGGGCTCCACCGGAGCCCATATGTGGGGGGTGGAATCAGCAGCCTAAAACTGTAAGAAATTAGAGGCGGCGGCTACAATGAGGGTCGTTTAAAGAGAGCTGTGGGGCAGATAAGGACTCAGCTGTGACAGAGTTAAGAATCTGCTGGCAGCAGGAACGAAGGCGGAGAGAAATGAATTATGGAGACTTCACACACAGGCATCGGACTCTCTTGATTCCAAGTACGGAGTTTTATTTTCCTTAACGCAAATTCTAGCCGCTGCCTCCAG
Source organism: Rhinatrema bivittatum (assembly GCF_901001135.1). NCBI lineage: Eukaryota > Metazoa > Chordata > Amphibia > Gymnophiona > Rhinatrematidae > Rhinatrema > Rhinatrema bivittatum. The sequence goes on from NC_042622.1 coordinate 175,970,359, forward strand.
TCTTCCCTGAAAATACCAGCCCGACCACTCTACCTCTGCCTCCCTGGCCGGATGCTATTTGGAACGCCTCGCGCCCTCCTTATGAACGTCGTCTGTCAGAGTATTTCCGTCTTCCAGCACCGCTCGCTCTCATTGGCTCGTCCGCGCGCAAGGCTCCTCCCAGTCCAGCACGGATTAGCTGGCAATCCGGCTCGCTGATTGGTGGGTGCCGCGGCGGGAAGCTCTGGCTGGCCTGCAGCCGGGGTTTGAGCGGTTTTCGGTGGGCAGGTAAACAAGGGATTTCTCGCTGCCCTTCCCGGGAGCTCCCAGAGGGGTTCGCGGCCTAGCCCGGGGTTCTGTTCCGTATAAGCGGCTCACAGGGAGGGTACTTGTCGGCCGCAGTCCGTTGAGGGGCGCTGGGGCCTTTACCTGCCCCACCGCCGGTTCGCGTGAAAGAGACTCCGCGTTTGGCCAGAACGTGAGAAATCCCAGGAAAGGACTCGCCGGTCTTTCCTGGACTTGATCAGCTACGGCTGAAAAGCGCTATCAGAGATGCCGCATCGTCTCGCTGCGGGGAAGGGGGCGTGATAGCTTCATCAGAAACTCCCCGAGTGGCCCCCAACTTGGAAGAGCGGATTGTGGGCCTAGTATTCTCCCCCCCCCCCCCCCAATATATTATAGAACACAAATAAGGGCGAGATCGTTAAGCGCTACTTTCACTTGCTTGTCGGAGACAGTATTGTCGGTGTTATTTATTACAGTACGCGGTTCGTTTTCTCCTGCGGCAGTCTTTGTTTTTTTCATTTAAAAAAAAAAAAAAAAAAGTTTCTTACCTATAACAGGTGTGCTCCGTGGACAGCAACGTAAACAGCCACACAAGTGGGTGACATCAGTCTCTTGCGCCGAATTCGAGCACTGTCCTCCTTACAAGCTCAGAAGCTTCCAGAACTTTAACTGAGCATGCATAGGTATTTCTGCTGAATTGTTGCCTTTGAAGACGTTCCCAGTTTCAGTCCAATAGTTTATTTTCAAATCATCCTTTTTTTTTTTTTTTAAAAAGCTTTCTGGGGAAGTGGGAGGGACTTGGGTGTCTGTTTGCTTTGCAAAATAATAAATACAACCACACAAATGGTTCTCCCTAGCTAGGGTTGCTTTCTTTTTCTTTTAGCAACCCTGTTCCTAGGCAGAAAGCATTTGTGTAAATACAAACTTTTTCTTTTTTTTAGTTATTAATGACAGTTCTAGGGATGGATGCTCTGAAGTTTGTATTCGTTTGCATATCTATCTAGGCAATAGTGGTTTATAAACATGTTTCTGTTGGGTTATGTCACAGCATTCAGTATTTCTGCAGTTGGTAATTTAATTTGGAAGGCAGTAGAGGCTGCTATTGCTCGAAATTGGTTCTGGTGGATCCAGCTTGTCCAATGTGTAGCAATGTGATATATTGTCTTAACTATCTTGAAATTTTGTTTTTAAATACTTTAACTCTTTCCTATGTTCTAAGTGAGAAACAAAAAGTGTTGTGATTTTTCAAAATGGTTGAGTTCTTTTTAGGTAGTATAAGCGTGCTCTTCTGCAATCGCTCGGGCCGATACAGTACAGTGTGCTCCGGACGCATGTTTTCGACGCTCTAGAGTTACCCCTTATTCAATAAGGGGCCGAAAACGTGCGTCCAATCCCCCGAACCTAATAGCACCCGCAACATGCAAATGCATGTTGATGGCCCTATTAGGTATTCCCGCGCGATTCAGAAAACAAAATGTGCAGCCAAGCCGCACATTTTGCTTTCAAAAATTAGCGCCTACCCAAAGTAAGCGCTAATTTCTTCGGGTACCGGGAAAGTGCACAGAAAAGCGATATTAAGTCGGAGGTCCCGAAGGGTAAAAAAAAAATTTGAAGTCGGCCCGCGGCTGTCAGGTCGAAAACAGGACACTCAATTTTGCCGGCGTCCGGTTTCCCAGCCCATGGCTGTCAGCGGACTCAAGAACAGACGCTGGCAAAATTGAGCGTCTGCTTTCAAACCTGCTGACAGCCGCCGCTCCGGTCGAAAAGGAGGCGCTAGGGACGCGCTAGTGTCCCTAGCGCCTCCTTTTGCCTGTTTTTACCGCCGAGCCTCATTTAAATACAGAATTGCGCGCACAGAAGAGTGGCCTGTGCGTGTGCCCGCCCGCTCTCCCGCGGACTTTACTGTATCGGCCTGTAAGTTGGGAAAAGTTGTTCCCTTTTTGTTTTATGAGATTTTGGGAAGAAAGTAGGTAACTCTATTTGATTAAGGTGGAAATCTGAAGTCATCTTAGGCAAGAATTTTGGGTTTGTTCTTAGTGATGGAACACCATATAAGGTTTATACGCCTCTAGAGCTTGATGTTCTCCAATTCTTGTCTGTAGTTACTGCTGTAAGGAATACTACTTTCCAAGACATCAGTTGAGCAGTAATCTCCCCCAGGGGTTTAAAGGTTAAGTTAACTATTATAGTATAAAACCTAAATCTCATTTAGGCATTGGAGGTCATATTAATTGATGAACATTTGTAAGACACTTTACAAACCATTGGATTAATGGGTCCTGCAGTATTGGTTTGTTTAGAGTTGAATTATAATAAGCGACAATGGCACTTAAATGTACCTTTATTGAAGAGCTTGCTAGTCTCTGTGGTGAGAGATAGTAAAGATAATGTGAGAGTTGTACTGAGCAATAGTTTGGATCAGTACTGGTTGCTGTACACCAGTTTAAAAATCTCTTATTTTATTTTTTATTTTATTTTATTTATTTAAGTTTTTTATATACCAACATTCAAGACAATAGTCCCATCATGCTGGTTCACATGAAACAGGAGTGCAAAATAAACTTAAACTTGAACAATAGTGCGGAAATAGCAGTGACATGTAACAAGGAAAATTGAACTTGGAATGAGAAGGAAAAAGGAAAACCAGCTAATTACATATAATTACATTGTAAGAGGTAGCTAATAGTGATGTTGATGGTGATGTGATGATTGTTAGGAGTTAAATGATATTGGAGTTACAGATTTACATTTACTGGAGTAAATTTACATTTATTGGAGTTACAGATTTACATTTACAGATATATGTTCTTTGTGTAGAACATTTCCTTGAAGCCAATATATTTCTTATTTTCATGGTTAAGTTTAGGTGCTTTAGGGACTGATTCCAGCATCCACACCATCAGTGCTAACTTTGGTATTTCTGGGTGTAATAGTATTCCATTGAACTGTGTGAGAAGATCGGCCCTGTTTGGGAAGCATGTTGGATTCCAAATTGATAGTTCAGCTATGGGAACCACAGTTGTCTTGGCAAGTAGGGTGCTATTATTATTTGTGTTCCACCTTCTATTAGTTTTAGAAGAAAAATGTGCTATCATTGGTATTGGTGGGAAAGCATTCATGAAGCTTTGATGCTATGGATTTGTAAATCCATCTCGAGATATTGCTTACTGGAAAGATCTCTTTGAGCAAAAACGGTCGAGCTTCCTGTTGAACGAAGAGGCGAACAGATCGATCTCTGGTGTCCCCCTTGCTTGGAAAATTGTCTGAACTACTTGATTATTCAGTGACCATTCATGGGGATGTAATTGCCTGCTGAAGTGATCCGCTATGGTGTTCTTTCCTGGAAGGTATATTGCTGTTAGATTCATCCCTTGACTGATTGCTAAATCCCAGATATGTGCTGCTTTCTTGCGTAGGCCATAAGATCCGGTTCCACCTTGCTTTTTACTGTAGAACATTGTTACTTGGTTGTCGGTCTGGATTTGTACCATACTTTTATGTATGTATGGCTTGAAAACTTTGAGAGCTTTGAATACTGCCAACATTTCCAGATGATTTATGTGCTGAACAGCCTCCTGAGTAGACTATAGGCTTTGAGTTTTTTGTTGTGCAGATGTGCTCCCAGATGTGCTGGGATGCATTGGTTGTAATCTTGTATACTGAGTGCATCTTCTGGCCAATTGTGAGATTTGAAACCTTTGACCACCATTTTAGTGACTTTTATATATCATAATGGGATTTTTGTTGATAAAGCTTGTGTGTTAGTCTCGCATATTGCTAGCGGGAGGTATCACGGCTCCCATCCGGGAATGGGAGAAGATCACCACCGACCAATGGGTACTAGACATTGTTCGACACGGGTACAGAATTCACTTCCACTCCCCCGCTTCCTCATATAGCGCCGAGGGGGTCCAGACCCCATCAAAACCGCTTGGAGCAGGAGGTGACTGCGTTATTACAACAGGCGATTCGCCGCATCCCTCCGACAGAACATCTCACTGTATTCCACTCCCCTTACTTCCCAATTCCAAAGAAATCCGGGGACCTTCGTCCAATTTTGGACCTCAGAGAACTGAACAAGTTCATCGTCAAGGAAAAGTTCAAAATGATCTCTCTTAAATCTCTACTGCCCTTGATCCAACCCCAAGCCTGGATGTGCTCCATAGACCTCAAGGATGCATACACTCACATTCCTATGCATCCTTCCAAGTCCATGGCCAATACTTCCAACACAAAGTCCTGCCCTTTGGCCTGTCAACAGTGCCCAGGGTGTTCACCAAATGCATGGCAGTGGTGGTGGCATTCCTCCGCCAGCGGGGGTTTATGATATTTTCTTACCTCGACGACTGGCTGTTGGTAGCCGCCAGTCCGGGCACGCTTCAGCAACATCTCCAACATAATTAGTATAGCTGTGTTTAAAAAAGGATTGGATAAGTTCTTGGAGGAGAAGTCCATTACCTGCTATTAATTAAGTTGACTTAGAAAATAGCCACTGCTATTACTAGCAACGGTAACATGGAATAGACTTAGTTTTTGGGTACTTGCCAGGTTCTTATGGCCTGGATTGGCCACTGTTGGAAACAGGATGCTGGGCTTGATGGACCCTTGGTCTGACCCAGTATGGCATGTTCTTATACAATTCAGTGCCTGGACAAGTTGGGTTTGATCATCAACTATCAGAAGTCCAACTTACATCCGGCACAAACGATACTGTTCATAGGAGCTCAGTTGGACACAATCAAATACAGAGTTTTTCTGCCGGCCGACAGGAAACGAAACATGCAACTCCTTTTCCGCAGCCTGAAGTCGACTGTGTCGCCGACAGCACATCAAGTCTTGGGACATATGGCTGCCTCGATCCACGCAGTCTGCAACACGAGACTCCGCATGAGACGCCTCCAATGGGGTCTCAAATGGCAGTGGAAACAACATTCTCAGCCACTGCATTGGAAAGTGTCCTTGACAAGAACCATGATGATGGACTTAGACTGGTGGTTGCGCAAACCAACACTCACCAAGGGAGCTCCTTTCTCTCTCCTAGTGCGCAATGCGGTCCTAATCACAGATGCCTCCCACAGAGGTTGGGGGGCCCACCTTGACAACCTCCAGACGCAAGGCCTCTGGTCACAGCGCGAACAATCTCTTCACATCAATCTCTTAGAATTGAGAGCCATCCGATATGCTCTGCGCACCTTCGTCTCTCACCTCCAAGGCCACCGGGTGATGGTCTACACGGACAATCAGGTGGCCATGTTTATATCAATAAACAGGGGGGCTCGGGCTCCTGGACTCTGGGCCGCGAAGCCCTCATCCTCCTGCAATGGTCCATCCACCACTCCATTCAACTACAAGCCACTTACTTGCCGGGAATCACGAATACTCAAGCGGACCGTCTGAGCCGGATATTCCATCCACACAAATGGTCCCTCGACAACGAGGTAGCCGAGACCATCATCTTCCAAAGATGGGGTCATCCGTCCATGGATCTTTTCGCCACAGAGCACAACGAGAAAGTACATCGCTTCTGCTCTGTGTGGCCGACTCCACACAGGGTCGCTCAGGACGCTTTCCTCATTCCATGGACGGAGTCCCTGATGTACACATTCCCCCCCCTAATTCCCCTCATCACAAAGACTCTACAGAAGTGCATGAGGGACGAGGCGCAATTGATCCTCGTGGCACCGGCATGGCCACAACAACCATGGTACGCACACCTTCTACACCTGTCATCGGACGCGCCGATCAGACTTCCCAATCAAGAAAACCTGCTGTCCCAGGACGACGGGTCCCTCTTCCACCCGTTGCATTCCTCTCTGCATCTCACGGCTTGGAGGTTGAACGGCGCCTTCTGTTGGAACAAGGCTTCTCCATCACAGTTCAGGAGGTAATCTTAGCAGCTCGTAAGCCGTCCACGAGGAAAATCTATTACTTCAAATGGAAGCGCTACACCACGTGGTGCGACTCCAGGAAGGTTGACCCATTTACCCATACGCCAGAAACCTTGCTGGACTACTTACACACATTGTTTATGGCTGGTCTTGCTACAGCTTCAGTCAGTCCACCTCAGTGCGATTGCAGCCTTTCACCGATCACACAATGGTCAACCCATCTCTATCCATCCGATGGTCTCTCGATTCGTAAAAAGGCTCACACACCTTCGCCCCCGGTCTCAAAACCACCGGTTCCATGGAATCTAAACTTAGTTCTTGAACAACTGATGGTCTCGCCTTTCAAACCACTGGAATCCGCGCATCCAAAATCCCTCACCTGGAAGGTGGTCTTCCTTACCGCAGTAACATTGGCATGGAGAGTTAGCGAATTACAGGCCTTGGTACATTATAGCCCATACTTCCAGTTCTACCACCATAAAGTGCTCTTACGGACACACTCCTCATTCCTGCCGAAGGTAGTCTCCCAATTTCATCTCAACCAATCAATTGTTGTGACTTTTTATCCAAAACCTCACAAGAATGACAGAGAGAGGTGACTGCATACCCTGGACTGCAAGAGAGCACTGGCCTACTATAAACAAAGGACCCACTCGCCCCACAGGGCATCACAACTCTTCGTTTCTTTCAACCCGAATGCCCCATGCCTTCCGGTAACCAAACGCACCATCTCTAGCTGGATCACCCAGTGTATGCAGTTCTGCCATAATAAACGTCCCTCTGCATTGCCATCTCGGCCCATGGCTCATCAAACACGAGCGGTGGCCACCTCCATTGCCCATCTACGACATATTCCATCAGTAGACATTTGCAAAGCAGCCACGTGGGCTTCTCTTCACACGTTCACTTCCCATTACTATCTTGATCAACAGTCGGCGGACGATGCAAAGTTTGGTAAAACCCTTCTACAGTCATTGTCCACGGACTCCACGAGGTCGACTGTCACCTAATATTTACCACGCTGTATAAGACAATATCTATGACCTGTTCTTCAGCGTGCTGGGAGCTTAGGACTCCCATGACAGCATGGCTAATTCAGCCCTGCTATCGACGGGGAAAAAGCAAGTTTGCTTACCGTAAACGGTATTTCCGTAGATAGCAGAATCAATTAGCTATGCTGACCCACCCACCCCCCTGATCAGTCGACATCAACTCTACGACCACGTTTGCTTTATCACAGACTGAGGAGAGTCGTTATCAGCGTGGGAAACCACGTGCAGCCTCAGAGCAAAGCTCTGACATCACTTAGGAAGATCCGCCTCCCAGGCCTGACTGACAGTTCCCATGACAACATAGCTAATTCATCCTGCTATCTACGGTATGGAAACACAGTTTACGGTAAGCAAACTTGCTTTTCTCTGTTCCACTCTCGCGCACACAATCCCTCCGTCACACATAAGGATCCCAATCTCTCACTCATACACACTCGCTCACCCACCCATACACACAGGCACCCTCACAAACACACTTTATCTCTTACATAGGCTCAGGAGCTTTCTTGCCTCTTTATGCTGAGCCTGCTGACCTTCGCCGCTCTTCTCGTGGCCAGCTGCTGCTCCTGGTCTGATCTTCACTGTAGTGGGATGGGCTCCGTTAGCGGCCAGCAGATCCTCAGGCCTGATCTTCAGCACTCATGGCCAGCTGCTTCTCTGGGCCCGATCTTCTCTGTGAGTAGAACGGGCTCCGCTCGCGGCCAGCTGCTGCTTTGGGCGTGATCTTCACAGCTGTGGGACTGCTCCAGTCACAGCCCATAGGGCCTTTCTCAGAAATTCTGTGCAAAAATAACGTGGTTATTCATTTACCATTAACTTATGCTTAGACCTTTTCTTAACATGGTAATTAATAACTCCACCTCAAAAGGGTAATTCATTGACGTTGCAAATGCTATAACTTAGTTCTCACCATTAATTGGCAAACTTGTTCTCTATGTTAAACTACTAGCCCCCTTTTCTCGTTTCCAAGTTGTGTAATACCCTTGTTTTATTGTAACTGCAACCTTTTATCAAACACCTGTTAAAGTTTATCATTACTAATTATTATTATTTTGTGTTTCCTCACCACTTGTTAATTGTAAACCGGCATGATGCGATATTCATCGCGAATGCCAGTATAGAAAACCCCCCCCAAAAAAACCTTAAATAAATAAATAAATAAAAACAAATTCTGTGCTCCGCAGTAGTGCAGAATTCCCCCAGGAGTAGAAGTAGATGACATAGACAGAGACTACAGAGCTATGTTGTGTGGGGTTTTTTTTTTTAATAGCTTCTACTGCTTCCTCTATTTTATCGCCAAAAAGGTTGTCTCCTTTACATGGGGTGTCTGCTAGTTTCTCATGCACAACTTCCCTGATGTTTAAAGTGCGCAACTATGCTAGTCTATGCGTAGTTGTTGCTATAGCAGTTCACAAAGCTGTATTGAAGGCACTGTAAATCATTCTGGACTTGTTTAACACAGTCTCCATCCTTGGATAATAGATTATATCCAGGTGGTGTACTAGCATACCATCACAATTTCTTAGATTATTTCATTGCAGACTCAACTATTAGAGATTCGTGTGGAAGCTGTAGTTTTGTGTGTCCACACCATTGTTTAATCATGTAATTCATGGTTAATGGTTTCAGTGCTAGAATGATGGTTTGAGGTATGGATCATCTAATATCTTGCGGATCTAAGAAAGCGTGCAGCATAAGTTTAGCCTTGTTTAATCGGATGTTGAATAAACTGTAATATACCTGTTTCTGTAGAATCTGTAGTTTCTTACAGCATGAATGAATTCACCTTGGCCATTCTTTTTACAAAGGTATTATAGGTGTTGTCGTCTGCAAGCATAACACTACGCAGACTTCGGGAGAAAAAATAGACATTGGGTCTGGTGACACTCCAGTGAATCCAAAGACAAATTGGTATTATCTGAAGAAATTGTGACTGGAGAGAATGCATCAGAGTCATAATTTCTCTCTGATCATAGATTATCTTTTTTTCTTATCCTGATTCCTTGATTTTATGTCTTTCTCCTTTTGTGGACTGGTCATGTACTTTTTAACAAAATCAGACCACATTTTACAAACAAGTGTGCGCAGGTCTTGATGTGGAAAAGGTGGTAGTATATTTCCATCGGAGTCATATTCCATATCATATGAATTGTCCCTCTCCTGAGACTTATGAGTCTGAATCAGATAGGGTTTCTACATGCTTTGTTAGACTTTTTTTCCCCCAGATATTGGTGATTGTATTTTTAGTGCCATTTTTCTCTTTCCTTCCGTCTCTCACGCTTGGATACTGGACTCAATGTCAATGCTGAGGTTTTGGCGCTGTCTACTCTGTGCTTTGGTGATGTTGGCGCAGACAATCCTGATGCTGTACCCTTGGGTGCGGAGTTCTTCAGCGCTGATCATTTTGGCGCTGTGGTCAACCCTGGAAGTTCACGGCATCGACTTGCAAATTTGTGAATGACTGTGATGGCGTCTCTCTTTCTTTTTTGATTCAGAGGAATGTGCTGGTAGTTTTTAAATATCTCGTATTTTTATCTTAACTCTTTGTTTTTTACGCAAATGATTGGTAGCATTGTTCGAAGAGCTTGATTGCTTTTTCTATTTTTCATGCTTTTTTTGATTTATCCTTTTCATTCGCTATTTCATATCTCAACTTTAATTTCCGGTACGCACGCACTTGAGGCAACATGCTACCACATGACGTATAATTTGTGGATTCATGTCCATTTCCTCAGCACCTCAGACAAATCTTGTGGGTGTCTCTAATGGAAATCTTTTTGCGGCATATGTCGCATAATTTAAACGGAACTTTTCCTTTTTTTTTTTTTTTTTAACTCATTTTCTTTTCAGAGAGCACTAGCCCCTCTTGACTCTCTTAAGTGGACAAGAAGGAACTGGGAACATCTTTGGAGATGATGGTTGAGCAGGAACGCTGGTGCATGCTCAGTTAAAGTTCTGGAAGCTTATGAGCATATAGGTAGAGCATTCCCGACTTCGGCACCAGAGGTAGACATCACCCAATTGTGTGGCTGTATTGCGTGCTTGTCATGGAGAATGCTAAAAGTTTTTAAGGTAACATGGTACATAGTAATGACAGCAGAAAACGGCCAGTCTGTCCAACAAGTTTCTTATGATTGTAACTGCCACTCTGTGTAGATTACCCCCATCTTTCTCTTAAGGGTAGTAATATTAACAATCAAAACCAAGCAACTGTCAAACCCATATTAAAATTACTGCTAGCAACAGTTTTACATTTATATTACACCTTGAGTACTGTGTGTAGTATCTCAAATATAGAGCTGAACTGCAGAAAGACCTGCAGCAGATTAGTTATGGAATACAAGTGGTTAAGCTCCTGGCAGCTGGGATATATTTAGCCACTATTATACTGTCAACATCTTCATTGCTGATTGAGTGATACCTTCCATATATTAAAACTAGTTGTAAATTGTTAGCAAAAGAACCATGCAGCACTAGATTTAACATTGGTTTTGTAAACAATTTTTGTAAATATCTTTACAGTAGCATAAATCTCTGTTGCATGTATATCTCTTCATTTTCCATCCCTGAAGACTGGCCCAGTTGGTGCTGCAGGTTGTTGGTGGTGGTCTACCATCTAGAAAAGCTACGGAGGCTGGAGATTGAGACATTTAGTTTATAATAAAATTTTGTGATTAGACAAGGGATGGGAGGGGTGCTGGATGTGACCTAAACAGGGGATCTTGTATGCTTATCTTGGCATGGTACAGATGAGGAAGACAGAAAAACCTATCTCGTATAAAGAGTGATATCTTACAAACAGTTAATCTGTGTAACTGGCAGCTGGAATATATCCTTAGCAGTATGGACCAAAATAACTGGGCAGTCTGGATGGTCTTTTTCTGATGTCATCTGTTTCAAACTTTATTCATCAGAAAATTTGAATTTAAAACGTACTTTGTAATTTGTCATCATGCACAGCACTGTACAAGAAAAATCATGTAGCTGGAAGATGATTGCCCCACAGAATTTGAACATAGTGAGGCTTTGACTTTTAAGGTTATCTAATGTGTGGTGTAAAGGCGGTTGTAAACTATGACTTCTGAGTTGCAGCTTTGTCTCTGAGCATATAGAGTACACTACCAGCATGAATTACAGTATACTGATGCCATTGCATATAATGGTATTGTACTTTAGTTATTAGCAGTTGCTGACTTTAGATCTGCTCACACTTCAGCTGGAGGCAGTTTAGCTGTAGCTTTTCTCTTAGCATCTCATGCTTAATGAAGCAGCAATGCTAAATAGACAAGGTATTTTCTGACACAAAATTGCCCGGCACAGAGACAACTGGCACAATATAGTTGCCAGCCTCTGGATTGAAGCTGGCACCTGGTGGTGATGAATGTACCTACAGGAGTTAATAAGATGTCTTTAATTCAGTTGATATAGTTGATATGATAGAAGTCTTTAAAATCACGAGAGGTCTAAAACAGGTAAATGTGAATCGGTTATTTACTCTTTTGGATAATAGAAGGACTAGGGGCCACTCCATGAAGTTAGTAAGTAGCACATTTAAAACTAATCAGATAATGTTTTCGCTCAACGCACAATTAAACTCTTGGATTTGTTGCCAGAGGATGTGGTTAGGGCATTTATTGTAGCTGGGTTTAAAAAAGGTTTGGATAAGTTCTTGGAGTAGAAGTCCATTAACTGCTATTAATCAAATTGTCTTAGAGAATAGCCATTGCTATTACTGGCATCAGTAGCATGGGATATACTTAGTGTTTGGGTACTTACCAGGTACTTGTAGTCTGGATTAGCCACTATTGGAAACAGGATGCTGGGCTTGATGGACCCTTGGTCTGACCTAGTATGGCAGCATCTTATGTTCTTAATTTATGCACATTGTAATGGATACTGATGTCATAGCTTTTTTTTTTATCTTTACAGTCTCCTATCTTTGTTCTTTTAGTATACATGTGAATCTTATGTAAGAAGTCAACATGGCCACAACACCATCAGAATACATCATTGGTGGGGTGAAGATTATATTCCCTTGCAAGGCTTATCCCTCCCAACTTTCTATGATGAATGCTGTAAGTATAACTTAACAGAAGACCAGTTCTAGGTGTACAGGAAATTTTAATGTGCTGGTATATCTATCAAGGCAAATACAGTAAAGACAATTTGTCAACACAAAATAATGAGCATGACAAATAATTATTTAATAATGATACTCTTTCTAATGAAATGATGTCAGCAAGTCAGGAACTTTTCTAAGTTCTATTTCATAGCCAAACATAGACAACCTAGGCTACTCCGTGATTCATCCCATGCAATTGCAAAGTCCATATGCACTTTTTTTTGTTTTTTTTTAATTTATGTATACATTTTTTTTCACGAGGATAAGCAGCTGAATTAGCCATGCTGTCTGGGTACGTCTTCCGTGCTACTAGGTGGCGGAGCTCTCTAAGTCTAGTAAAGTCTTTCAGCTAGGTGCTCCCTCTTGTATCTCCCTGGGTATGCCTGAGGCTGCTCAGTCTGTTTTTTTCTGCGCGACTGATAGCACGCGGAGTTCTGTCTCTCCAGACTCTGAGTTACAGTTGTGAGGTAAAAACAGAAAGAAAACAGAAATTTTACCACAATACAGGCTGGATTCACTGTCATGTCTCGACCAGGATTCAAGTTCTGCGCTTGTGGCAAAATGTCAGTGACTGATGGCCATCAGTCCTGTTACATATGCCTGGGATCTGATCATGATCAGTAAAGTTGCAGAGACTGCGGACGTATGTCTCCTAGAGCGCAGCGCCAGCTCGCAGCACGAATAGAGCAACTTAAGGCAACACCATCCGGCTCCTATGCCCCTTCAGAGGCTTCTGTTAGATCATCTCTGGGGCCAGAGAGGAAAAAGAAGGCAGCATCCCACAGAAGGGCTTCTTCGATGGAACCCCCAAGGAAAAACACCCATACCTGATGCCCCTTCAAAAACAAGGGCAGGGATCGGGGGATGCCAACAGCTTCCCGAAGTAAAGATAAGGAGCAGAGTACGAAGCACAGACACTCCGAAGCGCCTTGGGAATATGACGCACCAAAAGAACATCGAAGCTGCAACGCACGGAACATAGTGCATCAAATATGCATCGCGTTGAGACGGCACAGACACATTCGACGCACGTAGATGCAGATTCTCAAAGGAAAAATAAGCCATCGCATCCGATACAAAAACAGTCGATGCAATTGAGGCACCCTGCACCTAAAAAAATCTCTCTGGTCATAAAAGGCCTAGGGAGCCGTCTCCATTACTCATCATCGAGTCCAAAGGAGACATGTCTCCTCCTTATCTGTCAGACAGCCTTTCATCCTCCCCTGGAAGCATACCACTGGTGCATGCACAGAGCCTATTGACTACTGTGCCTCCTACGCTTCCATCGCCAGTGGATCCTCTTCAGTCTCTACCATCAACATCTACCTTAGCTTCACAAGCTATGAAACAAATAACTGGCATTCTATCACAATTTTTAAATGGAACAGCAGCAAAACCCGCCCTCCACACTTCCTCCAGTGGAAATCCATCTGTGCCGGAAGACCCATCCATTCCAGGGCCATCACCGAAGGAACAACCAAAGAAGCCGTCAACACCCATAGAAGAGTTTATTTTGACATCTTCCTCAGATGATTCAACAGGATAACCCTCAGACCCACCTGAGGTCCTACCTGAACCAGCATCCCCGCCGGAGGATTTAACCTACTCACAGTTTATAGAGAAGGTAGGTCTCCTCTTAAATGTGGAGACCAGAAAACTCTACGATCCCAGACAAGAAATGATGGGCATTTTAAAAATATTCGATACTCCAAGCGAACCAGTTGCACTGCCTCAACACCAGGTGCTCAACGCCCTTATGGAGAAGTCATGGGATACGCCTCTCACCATGCCATCTCCCTATTATGCGACCGTTCAATTGCCGCACCAGTCAGTTGTTGTGGAATTGGCAATGCAAAAGGCAAAAAAGGCAAGATTGCATGCCAATACATCACCATCCAGAGATGCCAAGTTTATTGGACGACTTTGCGAGGCGATCATACCAATCCAGCATGATAAACGCCAAAATTCAAAACCATCAGTTCTTTATTGCACAGTACCTTTTTGAAAATTTACAACATCTTAGACCATACCTAACTCAAGCCTCCACGGATTCTACCCTACCAGCTGAATTCCACGACATGGAGGAGGGTTTACGGCATCTATTTTGGTCCATATATGAAGGATTTGAGATGTCTTCGACAACATCAGCAATTGCTATAGCTGCAAGACGTTTGGCATGGCTCCGGTCCAGCGCAGTCAAGGACGACGTCCATGATAAACTAGCGAACCTCCCATGTCGACCGGACAATCTATTTGGTGACAGATTCACTGAAACTGTGACTAAACTAAAAGAACAGAAAACAGCGGTGTTGTCCTTAACGTCTCCACATCCACAGGGATCGTTCAGAAAACAATACCCAACATACAGAAAACCAACTTACCAGTGCAGCTACAAACCTTACTCCTATTATAGGCCTCAGCCATACCAACAGGCTCAACAGCAACCTTTCCAACAACAAGGTTCGTGTCCTAGGCCTAGAGCCCCTAGACAACCTCGACCACCAGCAAAACCTCAGCAATCTTTTTGAGGATATTTTCGCCACCAGCTTCGACATGGGCAGTAGGAGGAAGATTAACAAAATTCCTCCCAGCATGGGCCACCATCACATCCGATCAATGGGTTCTCAAAATAATAAGAGAAGGTTATTCTCTCCATTTTACATTGGTTCCAAGCATACCACACTTAGTTCCACAGAACGAGCAGTACACAAAGACCATCTCCTAAGGGAAGTGAACACTCTTCTCCAACAAGACTGCATTTGGGAACTACCTTCCAAGACACCGCACACCGGTTTCTATTCCCAGTACTTTCTCATTCCCAAGAAATCGGGGGGGTCTACACCCAATTCTAGACCTACGTGCGCTCAACAAATATATTCACAGAGAAATTCAAAATGACTTCTCTCAAATCCATCCTACCTTTTCTTCAACCCAAAGATTGAATGTGTTCACTGGACTTGAAGGATGCAAACGCCTACATACCAATGCACCCCAATTCTTGGTGTTACCTCTCTTTTCAGAAGAACAACCAACATTTCCAATACAAAGTCCTACCATTTTGCCTCTCCTGTGTCCCCAGAGTATTCACTAAATGTCTAGCAGTAGTGGTGGCACACCTTCGTCATCAAGGAATTCAAATATTTCCTTACCTAGATGACTGGCTCATAGTAGCACCCAGCCAGTCTCTCCTGCGCAAGAATTTACTTTGCACGATTTCTTGCCTCGACAATTTTATTTACTGATTTATTTAAAATCTTTTCTATACCGTCGTTTAGTAAAGCACCGTCACAACGGTTTACAATGAGGCACGTAAATATATGTTTGGTTGAACTCTCACTAACAATGTGCCAGAACATTTATCGGTAACATGTATTCATAATATAAGGTATATGTTGTGTGATCTGGATCTTGTCCTTTTCATTGATTGATAGGAAAAAAACATACAATAATTGTACTTAGTACTACAGTTCTCTTAAATTATTCTATTATAATGTTGAGTAAAATGATAATGTATAGGTGTGGTATTTGGTGACTTTAGCTTGTTCATTTAAACTTCAGAATCTCCATTCTCATTGTAAAATGCTTTCTTGAAAAGCCATGTTTTCAAACTTTTTTTTAAAGAGTTTTAAATCTCTCTGTAATCTAGTTTCCAGTGGCAATGAATTCCATAGTGCTGGTCCGGCTAATGATAGGGCTCGTTCTCTGACTTGGGTCAGTTTTGCTGTCTTGATTGATGGGATGGTTAGTAGAGCTTTATTAGCTGATCTAAGATTTCTCTGCGGGATGTGTAGGCGTAGTGCTGTGTTTAACCAGTCTGCTTTTTCTTCGTTTATCAGTTTGTGAATTGTGCAAAGTGTTTTATAGTGCACTCTTTGTTCTATTGGCAACCAGTACAATTCGGCAAGTGTTTGGGTGATGTGGTCTCTTTTTTGCTTTTTCCAGTAAGTATTCTGGCAGCAGAGTTTTGTAAGATTTGTAGAGGTCTTATTGTTACATACGGTAGTCCCAGAAATAGTGTGTTACAGTAGTCTGTGCTAGAGAATATAAGTGCTTGTAGAACTGTTCGGAAGTGTGCTTGGGTTAGTAGGGGTTTAAGCCTCCTAAGGATCATAAGTTTGGCGTAGCCTTCCCTAACTTTTTGTGATATGTGTTGCTTAAGGCTGAGTTCAGTGTCTATTATTACTCCTAGGTTGCGAACTTTCTCGGTTAGTTCCACTTCCTGATTGTTTTTAAGTTTGATGGGGTTTTGAATTGTCTCAGTTTTTACGTTCTAGGAGAACGTAATCTAGGTCTCCTGATCAACTATGAAAAGTCAAACCTTCAACCGACGCAAACTTTGCAGTTCATTGGAGCCTATATAGACACCATTCAAAACAAGGCATTCCTGCTGCACCGAAGGGCACTTGCTATTCGCATGCTGTCCACAACTCTTCTACATGCCAAAACTGTTCCAGCCTGTCAAATTATGACCATTGTGGGTCATATGGCAGTTTCCATTTATGTAATTCCGCACACTCGTTTTACACATGCGCTGTCTTCAGTGGGGCCTCAAACATCAAAGGATTCAGTTCCTGCATCCATTATCGACCCGGTACATGTAACAGCATGAAGAAAGACCTATACTGGTGGCTACTACCTTCAACACTATCTACGGGTTCGCCCCTTCGACCGCCTCGACATCAAGTAGTACTCACCACAGACGCCTCTCCCACGGGTTGGGGAGCTTGCCTAAACCATTTTCAAACTCAGGGGTTGTGGTCCACGAGGGAGCACAACCTACACACAAACCTATTAGAACTACAAGCAGTACGAAACTCCTTCGAGCCTTCAAACACTTCTTAACAGGACAAACGATAATACACACAGACAATCAAGTCACAATCTTTTACATAAAGGAGGGTCAGGTTCCTGGAACCTGTGCAGAGAATCAATACAGATCCTGGAATGGGCACACAGCAGATCCATCCAACTACAAGCAACTTACCTGCCAGGAACCAACAACTCCAAAGCGGACAAATTAAGCCGCATATTTCACCCCCACAAATGGGAACTATATCTGGAGACAACAGATTACATATTCTCCCTCTGGGGTCTCACTTCAATCGATCTGTTTGTGACAGAACACAACAGAAAAGTAGAAGCATTCTGTTCAGTGTACCCAAGCACTTCCCGATTAGCTCCGGACGCTTTCATCAACACCTAAGGCGCATCAAGTTCGTGCAATGGCCCTGTCAATCACCCACATCCATGAAGTACCTATCATAGACATCCATAAAGCGGCGACGTGGTCCTCTCTGCATATTTTTATATCCCATTACTGTTTAGACAAATAGACTACAGATGATGCGCACATGGGCCGAACTGTACTACAGAAGAGCATATGAACCAGGAGACCAGGGTTCGAGTCCCGCTGTCGCTCTTTGTGACCTTGGGCAAGTCACTTTACCCTCCATTGCCTCAGGTACAAAACTTAGATTGTAAGCCCTCTGGGGATAGGGAAATACCTACAGTATCTGAATGTGAACCGATGTGATATCTCAGATCGAATGTCGGTATATAAAATAAATAAATAAATGTTCTACACATAAAACGCCTTTATAAGAACTGTCCACCTATAATTCCCATATTGAGCACAATAATAAACACCATACAATTCTTTTTTTTTTAATTTATAATTTATTAATTTCTTATACATCTTTACAATGGAAGAAACAAAGAAAAGTTATGGATTACATAAACAAAAAATTTCTAGAAAAAGCAAAAGAAAGTTTTTACTTGTAATTCCAAATTTTAAAGTCCACATTATAAGGGGAGCTTTAAACAGAAGAAAAATAACAAAGAATCACAACCTTGTGTAATGGAGGAATAAACTTTTTTTTTACCAGTTAACTAACCCCAACTGGGACTGTCAATATGTACTCACCCTCCCTTGTCTGCAAGAAATACCTCTAGGTGGGCAGGTTCCATAAAAATAAACTTATTTTTAAGAAAAGTGACCAAGCACTTGCACGGAAATTTAAGAAAGAACGTGGCCCCTAGGCCAAGTACTCTCTGTTTCATGGTTAGGAACTGCTTCCGCCTTAACTGAGTGCTCCTGGAGACATCTGGAAATACCTGGATCTTTTTACCACAGAAACAGATATCTTTATTTTTAAACTACTTTTGAAGAACCATATTTCTGTCTTGCTCTAAAGCAAATGCCACTATAAAAGTGGCCCTAGTTGGAATATCATCCACAGATGACTCCAAAAAAGCTGTTAGATTTGGGCTATCTGGGAGATAATATCTAGTTCCCCTTCCTGAAGCGCCTCTTCCCTTTTCATACTAGAAACATAATAACATTTAGATATAAGTATATCTTTTGTAATACACAAAACGTCTTTTACATATTTTTTAAACATTTCCTGCCCTGAAATTAATCTAGTAACTGGAAAATTCAATAATCTCAAATTTTTGTTTCTCAAAACATTCTCAAGCCCTTCTAATTGTTTGTAAATCATTAGGGAGTCCTTCATAAAGATTGTCCCAGATGTTTGTAATGAGACCATTTGTGAAGAGGTAGTCACATTTGCTGCTTCCAAATGCTCAATACGTTTGCTGTGGTCTTCCAGCTTACTCCTGGTCTCCTTGGAAAAATTGGAAGATTGTACCATGGATAAAGATACCATCTTTTCCAATTTATTGACAACCCTCCAGACATCCACCAAAGTTATATTATCAGGATTTGGAATCTCTGACTCTAAATCCGTAGACAGAGAGACCTCTTCCTGTCTAGGTGGAGTACTCCCTCTGGTAACTGGAGATGTTAAACCCATCAATTCGGAGTTAGTAATATTACTAGCCCCATTTTCCTCAGAGGGTGTATTGAGGTCCTGGTTTTGGGCAGGGCTACTAGAGGCTCCAGAAGAGAAGGAAATATCAGGTATAACCTCTCTAGAGGTCTGACTCACCCGCCTGTGTATGTGTTGGTCCATTGGCCCTCTGATCACATTTCCAACAGGTGTAGACGCCAAAGGTCTTATTTTCCTCTTTTTCCCCATTGCTGGCCAAATTCTCCGACTGCTTCCGGCAGGAAAATTTTCCCCAGGGGCGCGCCCCTTTGGCGCGCGGCTTCGGCAGCGCGCCGGCGGCTGCGCGCTGCTGCACAGCGATTTAAATATATGCAGCGAGCAGGGGATGGTGACGTCAAGCGGAAGTCAGCTGGAATCACAGGCGGGTTGGTCCCTCTCACCCGGGCGTTTTTCAGCGCGGCTCCTCCGTCGGCGGGGCTCCCGAACACAATACAATTCTACCTCGGCTCAATACGTCAGCTGGGGACTCCCAGACAGCATGGCTAATTCACCTGCTTATCTACATGAAAAAAAGTAAGTTTGCTTACCGTAAATGGTGTTTTCCGTAGATAGCAGATGAATTATTCATGCTGACCCAGACAGTTTGCAACATAAAGGAAAATTAGTTTCTTACCTGATAATTTTCGTTCCTGTAGTACCACACTTCAGTTCAGACTGCTAGGTTTTGCCCCCATTCTAGCAGATGGAGACAGATGTTTTTAAAACAAAGCTCCACCTTATATAGGAGAGTGCCACCTACAGTCCAGCAGTATTACGTAATGTCAAAGCATAATGGCTCCCATAAGATAACATAACTATGTACACTAACCCTTGAACTAGAAAAATTACAACCGGGTCACTGAACCCTTCGAAGACCTGAACCTGTAGAACCACTCGAGGTTAATCAAATCAAATCTCTACAGACGTGGAAAAACTGAGAAAAAAACCTTAAGAAACCAGCGTACTCTCCCCCATGTTCATGACTCTGTTCGGGCGGGATTCTGGACTGATTCGTAGTACTACAGGAATGAAAATTATTAGGTAAGAAACTAATTTTCCTTTCCCTGTACGTACCCGGATCAGTCGAGACTGCTGGGATGTACTAGAGCTATTCTTACCTGGTATGGGATCCAGAGAGGCCCGCTCGCAGCACACCTCCAAATCCTCCTGACGCCGCAGCTTGCACATCCAATCTGTAATGCCTTGCGAAAGTATGTAGTGACTTCCACGTAGCCGCCCTACAAATCTCCTGTGGAGAAACCAAGTGACACTCCGCCCAGGACGCCGCTTGCGCCCTAGTAGAGTGAGCACGGAGCCCAACTGGGAGAGGTCTACCCCTTAGCAAATAAGCAGAGCTGATAGCCTCTTTCATCCATCGAACAATGGTAGTTTTTGAAGGCATGTGACCAAGTCGAGGACCACTCCATAGCACAAAGAGATGGTCAGACATACGAAAATCATTGGTAACCTCCAAATACCGCAACGCCCTGCAAACATCCAGCTTCCATAATTCCCCAGACAAAGGATCCGACCGGTCTAACTCCCCGAAGACTGGAAGCTCCACCGAGTGATTGACATGAAAAGAAAACACCACCTTTTGGCAGAAAAAAAGGAACCATCCGCAAAGAAATTCCCGAACCGGAGATCCTCAAAAACGGTTCCTAGCAGGGAAGAGCTTGGAGTTCCGACATTCTATGAGCCAAAGTAATGACGATTAGAAAAATCACCTTCAAGGTAAGATCCTTCAGTGTCGCTCTCTTTAAAGGCTCAAAAGGCGCAGCACACAAGGCGGTAAGCACAAAATTCAGACTCCAAGATGGACAAGGCTGTTTGACTGGAGGACGCAAGTGCTTTACTCCTCGAAGGAAACAAGCTACATCCGGATGCGACGCCAACACTCCACCTTGCACCGAACCACACAAACAACCAAGAGCTGCTACCTGAACTCGTAAAGAACTGCACGATAAGCCCTTGGACAGCCCGCTTTGAAGAAAACACAGAATATCCGACACCGAAGCTCGGGTTGGCAAAACGTCTCATTCTAGACACCAGGACTCAAAAACCTTCCACACCCTAATGTTTGCGAGATTAGTTCCTCCTGGGGAAATTCTGCGCTACTGCAGAATGCAGAATTTGCGCAGATTTCTTCCCTCATCGCAGTTCCTGCAGATTTCCTCTCTCACCTCGCAGATTTCATCCCTCGTCACAGTTCCCGCAGATTTCCTCCCTCGCTGCCCTTCCTCACACCGTCGCCTTGCGATTTCTTCCCGCCCCGGAAAAGGTAAAAAAAAAAAAAAAAAGGAAGCATGCCAAGCACGGACAGCAGCTAATTCGGGACAGCGAAGTCAGGTGGCGCACGGAGAGTGGGGGCATCGCAGCACGGCACCGGTGGCTCGAGGTTAGCAAGCTGTACCGTGCTTAAAACTAAACACACAATCGAAAATAGAGAGAGGGGGAGGAAAAGAAAGGAGAAGAGGGAGAGAGGGAAGGGGGAAAGAGAAACAGAGAAAGAATGGGGGAGGGAGAAAGAGAGGGGCTAAAGAAGAGGCCCTGGCCCTGAGACTGTATGTTTGAGCCCTTGTGTTGTGAGCCAGTGGGTAGGTGCCTACCTGGGAGTCTGTATGTGGGGGGGGGGGGGAGTGTGTGTGAGAGACAGTTGTATGTGGGGAGACAGAACATGTGTGTGACATGGCATGTGAGAGAAAGCATATGTCTGATATCATGTAAGAGAGACAGTGAGCATGTTGGGGATTCATCCCAAGTCTCCCATACTGCAGTGGCATGATGCAACCATTAGAGAAGTCACTTCCACAGAGGTGGAGATGCAGTTGCATTAGAGCCCATGCAGTGAAGTGAGAAAAATGTGAAGGCTTTGTTTTCTGTACTATTATTTAAATGATAATACTGGATTGCACCGAAATGCAGAACAATTTGCAAAAAAGATTGTGTTATTTTGAAAAATAAATGTGCAGATCGAGATGATGACGGCTGAGGAAATCCGCTTGCACATTGTCCATGCCTGCAATGTGAGACGCCGCGATGCTGACTAAGTGTTGTTCCGCCCAGCTGATCAACTGACGAGCTTCCACGGCCGAAGGGTGGCTCCTGGTTCCTCCTTGGCAGTTGGTGGTCGCATTGTCCAACACCCAGCCTGTTCTTCCTTGCAGAAGCGGGCAGAACTCTTGTAACGGTAACCGCACTGCTCGAGTCTCCAGCCGATTGATTGACCACTGAGATTCCTTGGGAGACCACAGTCCCTGTACCGATCTTCTCTGGCACACTGCTCCCCAGCCGGAGAGACTGGCGTCAGTGGTGACCACTGTCCAGTCGAGCACCTCCAGAGGAACCCCACAGGATAGATTCAGTCACCAGCCACCACGCGAGACTGTCCCACGCTGCCCCTGTAAGCGGCAGAGGGAGAAGGAACAGTTTGGAGACTGGGTTCCATCGGGACAGTAATGCGTACTGCAAGGGCCGCATATGAGCAAACACCCAGGGCACCAACTCTAATGTTGAAGTCATGGACCTGAGAACCTGTGGATAATCCCGGACCCTGGGAATACTCTTGAGTAACAAGCCCCTCGCCTGGTCTTGTAACTTGGAGATGCGTTCCATGGTAAGAAAAACTCGTCCCTTCTGAGTGTCAGAAAGAGCCTCCAAATATTCCAAGGACTGAGAGGGTACGACCTGCTCTTTGAGAGGTTGACCACCCAGCCCAGCGACTGAAGAAGCTATAGCACTCTGTGAATCGTGTCCCTGGCCAGCGTTTCCGATTTTGCTCGAATTAGCCAGTCATCCAAGTAGGGATGAACCAAAGACCTTCCCTCCGGAGATGGGCCGCCACCACCACCAAAACCTTGGTGAGTGTCCTGGGTGCGGTAGCCAGACCAAAGGGTAGAGCCCGAAACTGAAAATACTGGCCCAGAACGCAGAACCGAAGAAACCTTTGGTGGTCTGGACGGATGCCTATGTGAAGGTAAGCTTCCATAAGATCCAGCGATGCTAGAAATTCTCCCTTTCTGACCAAAGCAATGACCGACCGCAGGGTTTCCATACGAAAGCGAGGAACCTTTAGACATTTGTTCACCCTTTTGAAGTCTAGAATGGGCCGAAAGGATCCCTCTTTCTTTGGCACCACGAAGTAAATGGAGTAGCGACCCTTTCTTTGTGCCTCTGGAGGAACCGGGACGATGGCCCGTAACTGCAGAAGCCGCTGCAACGTCTCCTGTACCGCTGCTCGCTTTGTGGCATACCTGCAGGGGGAGACGAGAAACTGATCCCGGGGCCGACGTGCAAAATCTAAAGCGTAGTCTTGTTTTATCATGGTCCGCACTCACTGGTCTGTAGTCACCTTGGCCCACTCCTCGAAAAACAGGGACAGCCTGCCCCCTACCGCCGGTGCCGAGGAGTGGACCGGCGCCCCTTCATTGTGACAACTTGGACCCTGGGAAAGGCTGAGCTGAACCGGTTCTGCTGAATCTTCGGCCCCGAAACGGCTGAGACTAGGGCTGTTGCTTCGCTGGTACTGGACGAAAGGAAGAGCTGGGCGCCTTCGCTGGTCGATACCACCGATTCCCTCTGAATCTGGCCCGAGACGAGAAGGAACCTCGAGAGCAAGGTCTGTCCTCCGGCAAATGATGAACCTTATTATCTCCCAGGAATTGAATCATATCTTCCAAGAACTTTCCAAAGAATAGCTTACCCTTAAAAGGCAGAGATCCCAGTTGTGCCTTGGACGACATGTCCGCCGACCAGTTTCTTAACCATAAGAGCCTCTTAGCGGAGACCGCCGACACCATGGCCCTTGCCGATGTCCACAAGAGGTCGTGGAAGGCATCAGCGCAGTAAGCCACCTAGAGATTCTAGACGGCCCGCCTGGACAGCCTCCTCATCCGAGAAGCCCACATTCCCTGTACGTACCCGGATCAGTCCAGACACCTGGGTTGTGACTCCGCACCAGCAGGTGGAGACAGAGTAAAACTTGTCGGGCTCCCTACATATAGTAAGGTGCCACCCACAGCCCCTCAGTCTTTCTCTGTCTCCAGCAGATGGGGCAGGTCCACCCACAGTCTCTGGGATCCCTGGGGTTGTAGTTGTAGCTAGTCAGGGATAGAAAAAAAAAAAAAGAAGAGGATAGTGGTTTCTCTTTTTTATTTTCTTATAACATTAGAAAGTGTAAAAAAAAAAGTTTTTTGCTTTTCAGAAAGCTCCCGTTTGTAAGTACCTCCCAGGGGGGTTGTCAGATCCTGAGGGGATCATCCCCCCCTGGTAGAGGCCGCTGCTGGGGTCGAGGACCGGGCCCCTCTGGCAGCAGCGTCGGGGGTGACACCGGGGAGCCCGGTTCACTCACCCCCGGTGGAGCTCGGAGGCCTTCAGCACCTTGGTCAACGAGATAAGTAAAAAAAAAAGAAGGGGGGGTTTTGTCTTGGTTTTTGCTGCGCCGGCTCTCTCTCTCTCGGTCTCCCTCGCGGCGGGTCGCTCGTTCGGGGGGGGGGGGGCGGTTTTTTCGGTTTTTCTTGAGGCGGCGTTCAGTTTGTCTTTTCGGCGCGGCCGAGATGCCCGTCGGGGCCGCGTGCCCTCGCGCACGCGGGTCTCGCGGGACAGGATGTGCTCGAACTGCCTCGCCGGCGGCGAGGGACCGTCCGGGGGCGATCGGGGGGGTCGAACCCGGGCGTCTCGTTCGCCGCCGCGCGTTCTCCGGGTCGAGGCGGGGGGGCCGGATCTGTTCCCGCTTAGTGCGGGAACGGCGGCCATTTTGTCTTCTGTCCGCGAGGCAACCAGGAGAGCCATGGAACATGGCGCCCAGCCTCCTCCTCTCTCTCCCCAGCCTCGGGGGGGGGGGGGGGGGGGCGCCTCGGGGTGCCTCAGATTCGGCGGATTGCGGCTCGGAGGAGGGGCCTTCGGACTCGGAGGAGTCCTTTTTGGAAGATCTTGATTTTTTTTAAAAAAAATGGCAAAGTACCGCAGGACTCGGCGCAGGCACGGGAAGGTGCCAGGTGATGATGAAGGACGTTCTCGCTCCCGGAAGAGGTCGGCCCGCCCTAGGGACATCTCGGTACCCCCGAAGGACAAGAGACCGGCGCGAGGCGTTCCCCAGGACGCGGAACCAGACTCCACTTCCTCGGAGGGGGAGCGGTCGGTCTCGGGGGCGCCTGGAGGGCCTGAGGGGCCCGATGATCAGGATCCAGCGCAGCCGGGCACGGGCAAGGGCGCACTGACGGGAGATGGAGATGACCCCAAGGTCGTCCGCCTCTTTAAGAGGGAGGAGCTTTCCCCTCTTATTCCAGCGATCCTTGACGAAATCGGGGTGGAGGCCCCGCCGGTGGAAACCCGACAAGGGCCCAAGATGGATCCGGTGCTTCTGGGGCTCGCGGGCCCTACGGTGGCGTTTCCTTTCCATTTTTCTGCGTCCGACATTCTTTTCCGAGAATGGGACACCCCGGAGCTGGGCCTCAAGGTGAGTAAGGCCATGGATAAGCTATATCCTCTGCCGGAGGATGCTTTGGAGCTACTGCGTCTTCCTCGTGTGGATGCCGCTGTGTCGGCAGTCACCAAGAGGTCGACCATCCCCGTCACGGGCGCTACGGCGCTGCAGGATGTCCAGGATCGGAAGCTGGAGGTACAGCTCAAGAAAATTTTTGAGGTATCAGCCCTGGGAGTCAGGGCAGCCATTTGCAGCAATTTTGCCTTACGGGCTGGTCTCCGCTGGGCCCAGACCTTACAGGCGAATGCGGGTCTCTCAGAAGGGGAGGCTTCTCAGGCGGATCTTCTGGAGGCGGTAATCGCTTACAGCGCTGACGCCATGCACGATTTGCTGCGGACCTCGGCCAGGGCTATGGTGTCTGCGGTATCGGCACGCCGCCGCCTTTGGCTCCGTAACTGGGCGGCAGACGGTACTTCTAAGGCTCATCTAGGCTCCTTGCCTTTTAAGGGGAAGTTGCTTTTTGGGAAGCAGCTGGATGATATCATGCAGTTCCTGAGTGAAAACAAGGCTTTTAAGCTCCCGGAGGACAGGCCACGGCCTAGGCCCAATTTCTCTTCACGGAACCGTTTTCGACCTAACCGTCGCCAGAGGCCACAGAGGTCATCTGGGTCGGGTCAGTCCTTCCGAGGGGGCGCGGTCAGATCCTCCACCTGGTCTCAGTCCTTTCGGGGGAAGAGATTCAATAGGTCAGGTGGACCCTCGGCGGGCTCGGGGGCCAAGTCGGCCCAATGATACGCGATCGGTTCGTTTCTCGTCGGGGGTTCCAGAGGTCGTTCCCCTTGTGGGAGCGCGCCTCGAACATTTCTACGAGGAATGGACCAAAATCACTTCGGACCAGTGGGTGTTAGACGTGATAAGACACAGTTACGCGTTAGATTTTGCTCGTCTACCCTGGCACAAGTTTCTCGTGTCTCCCTGCAAGGCCATAGCCAAAAGGGCGGCCGTGCGGGCAACCCTCCAGCGTCTGGAGGCTCTGGGCGCCATTACTCCCGTTCCGCCGACGCAACGGGGCATGGGAAGGTACTCCATTTATTTCGTGGTCCCAAAAAAGGACGGGGCGTACCGTCCAATCCTCGACCTAAAAGGTGTAAACAGGTGCCTTCGTGTTCCCCGTTTCAAGATGGAGACGATTCGCTCGCTAGTGGCTGCGGTTCGTCCGGGCGAGTTCCTGGCGTCCCTGGATTTGACGGAGGCGTATCTCTACATAGGGATTCAGCCGGCCTATCACCAGTACTTGAGATTTTGCATCCTGGGCAGGCATTTTCAGTTCAGGGCTCTTCCCTTCGGTCTGGCCACGGCGCCACGCACCTTCACCAAGGTTATGGTGGTGGTGGCTGCTCAGCTCAGACGGGAAGGGCTCTTTGTTCACCCTTACCTGGACGATTGGCTCATTCGGGCCAAATCCGAGATCGAGTGTCGGCAGGCGATTTCCAGGGTCCTGCAGCTCTTGCGGTCGCTAGGTTGGGTGGTCAATCTAGCCAAGAGTCATCTTCAGCCCACCCAGAGGTTGGAATACCTGGGGGCATTGTTCGACACCGAGAAAGCCACGGTATCCCTGACTCAGGACAGGGTTCTCAAGCTCCAGGGACAGGTGAGACGCTTGTTGGCCCTCCGATGCCCTTTGGCCCGCGATTACCTGATAGTCTTGGGTTCCATGGCGTCGACACTCGCTTTGGTACCCTGGGCTTTCGCTCATCTGCGACCGTTACAATCAGCGTTACTTTCCCGCTGGAAGCCGGTATCGGAGGACTTTCTGCGTCCGCTGCCTCTCCCAGAGCGTGCCAGGGCCAGCCTGCGGTGGTGGCTCTGCCCCAACCATCTGACGTGCGGGATTTCTCTGATCCTGCCCAACTGGACGGTAGTAACGACGGATGCCAGTCTCTCAGGTTGGGGAGCCGTCTGTGGGGGGCGCTCGGTGCAGGGTCTGTGGTCAGCTCAGCAATCGCAGTGGTCCATCAATCTGTTAGAAACCAAAGCGGTGGCGCTGGCATTGCAAGCTTTTCTTCCATGGATACGGGGTCAGGCTGTCCGAGTTCTGTCGGACAACGCGACCACGGTAGCCTATATCAACCATCAAGGCGGGACAAGGAGTCAGCAAGTGGCGGAGGAAGCGAGTCAGTTGATGTGCTGGGCGGAACGGCACCTCAGCAGCATTGCAGCGTCACACATCGCCGGCGTCGACATTGTCCAAGCGGACTTCCTCAGCCGACATCGGCTGGATCCAGGAGAGTGGGAGCTACCGGAGGTAGCGTATCGTCTCATCTGTACCAGGTGGGGTCAGCCACGTGTGGATCTGATGGCCACCGCACACAACGCAAAGGCTCCGAGGTTCTTCAGCCGTCGGAGGGAGCGGGGCGCGGAAGGAGTCGATGCGCTCGTGCTTCCTTGGCCCACGGACATGCTGATGTACGTGTTTCCCCCGTGGCCTCTGATAGGCAAGGTGCTACGGCGAATCGAGTTGCATCCGGGGGAGGTCATATTAGTGGCGCCGGAGTGGCCACGGCGTCCGTGGTTCGCGGATCTCCTGCGGCTAGCGGTGGAACCTCCACTTCGTTTTCAGGGAGACGCGGCCATTCTTCGGCAAGGGCCCGTCTGTTTGGAGGACGCGGATCACTTTTGTCTCGCGGCTTGGCTTTTGAGAGGGCGCGCTTGAAGACTAAAGGGTACTCCGAGGCAGTGATTACTACGTTGTTGAGAGCTAGAAAACAGTCCACGTCCTTAACCTATATGCGGGTCTGGACGGTTTTTGAGGACTGGTGTAGTTCTCACGAGGTTAACCCCATTCGGCCTGCTGTGCCTGAGGTCCTCGCTTTTCTTCAAGAGGGCCTCTCGAAGGGGCTGTCCTGGAGTACCCTGAAGGTCCAAGTGGCTGCCCTTGGCTGCCTTAGGGGGAAGGTCCAAGGGGTGTCCTTGGCGTGCCATCCAGATGTGACGCGTTTTCTGAGGGGGGCTAAACATCTACGCCCACCGGTACGGAATCCGTGTCCCTCCTGGAACTTAAACTGTGTGCTTTCAGCTCTTTGTGGGTCGCCGTTTGAACCGGTCAAGCGGGCGACTTTGAAGGATCTCACCTTGAAAACGGTGTTTCTGGTCGCTATTACGTCCGCTCGTCGTGTTTCGGAACTACAGGCTCTGTCTTGTAGGGAACCATTTTGCGGTTTACGGAGGCGGGTGTCTCCCTGCGGACTGTTCCTTCCTTTTTGCCCAAAGTGGTGTCGTCGTTTCACTTGAATCAGTCGGTGGATCCCCGGGACAAGGGGTCTGCGGAACTACGGAAGCTTGATGTGCGTAGGATTCTAATTCGTTATCTGGAAGTTACGAATCCTTTCCGGGTTTCCGACCACCTCTTTGTTCTCTGTTCCGGGGCGCGCAGGGGGTCTGCGGCTTCCTGGGCCACGATTGCGCGTTGGCTCAAGGAAGCGATTTGTTCGGCGTATCTTTTGCGGGGCATGGTGGCGCCTAAGGGGCTTCGCGCCCATTCGACTCGGGCGCAGGCCACGTCTTGGGCCGAGGTTTCTCGGGTGTCCACGCAAGAGATCTGTAGAGCAGCAACGTGGAAATCGTTGCACACTTTTACTAGACATTACAGACTTGATGTCCAGGCGGCTGAGTCTCAGGGTTTTGGAGCGAGTGTTCTCCGAGCAGGACTCTCTGCTTCCCACCCTGGGTAATTGGCTCTGGTACATCCCAGGTGTCTGGACTGATCCGGGTACGTACAGGGAAAGGAAAATTAGTTCTTACCTGATAATTTTCGTTCCTGTAGTACCACGGATCAGTCCAGGCTCCCGCCCGTCTGTGTCTTGTAGTTTATGTCAGAAGAGAGAGAGTCTGCTCGGTTGTTTATTTAGCCATTTGTAGTTTGCAGTTTTGCACTTGGTGTTGATGGTTTTGAAGGTTTCTGGTTCCAGCTCGAGGGGCTGTTGTGAATCGGCCTCATTTTGGTGTTTTTTCTTAGTTAGCTAGTTTTTTGGCTTTATCTGGCTTTGACATTACGTGCGACTGAGGGGCTGTGGGTGGCACCTTACTATATGTAGGGAGCCCGACAAGTTTTACTCTGTCTCCACCTGCTGGTGCGGAGTCACAACCCAGGTGTCTGGACTGATCCGTGGTACTACAGGAACGAAAATTATCAGGTAAGAACTAATTTTCCTTTGGCTTGTAATTGCTTTACCCAGCGGAGTCCCGCTCTCATTTCAAAGTTACTGCATATAGCTACCCGAACTCCCATGGCTGAGACCTCAAAAATCTTTTTGAGTTGCACCTCCATCTTCCTGTCCTGTAGGTCCTTGAGCGCTGTCGCCCCTGTGACTGGGATTGTGGTTTTCTTGGTGACAGCAGAAACCGCCGTGTCTACCTTAGGGACACGCAACATCTCCAAAGCCTCCTCTGGCAGAGGATACAGCTTATCCATGGCCTTACTGACTTTCAACCCGAGATCCGGGGTATCCCATTCCCGGAACAGCAAATCCGTAGCCGAGAAATGGAAAGGAAAAGCGGTGGCAGGACCTCTCAGGCCCAACAACAGAGGATCCATCTTACAGAGTTTGGATTCCTCAGGAGGGCTGTCAATGCCCAGCTCAGTGAGAATAGCCGGGATAAGCGAAAAAGGCATACCACCTTAGAGTCATCACCCTCCGCAGCCTGCGAGCTTCTTTCCGCCTGTTCTGGATCAGGATCCGCCTCATCCGCTCCATGTGAAATCTAGGGTTGAGAATCCGGATCTCCAGGATCTGAATCTTGCGTTGAAGAATCAGTACCCCCCCTGCGGATCCCCAGTGCGGAGGGGACGCTTGGGCTTGATCGGACCCGCACCCTTATGAGCCTTAGTGAGCTTATGAGCATGGGACTTAATCACTAGGGAGGCAAGTTTGCCCCCCTCATGCAGTTTCCCTGCTTTTTTTTTGCCTTAAAAGCTTTATGCAGGAAAACAATGAAGGATGAGTCAGAAGTCCCTTCAGGACTGTCCTCCTTGGGGGGGGGGGAAGCAGGCTGCACAGTTTCCCTGTCCTCAGGGAGCCTGGGCTGAGGAGAAAGCTGAGGAGGAAAACACCCCTCCCCCATGGCTGCCTGAGTAGCAGAGTGGAACGTTTGCAACATGGCCTCCGTTCCCGCGCTTAGCTGAAAAGGATCAGGTGCAGGCTGAACAGCCCCAGCTGCTACCGAAGAGATTCGCTCCGGCTTAGTTTTTGGCACTTTTTATTTCCCTGCACCGGAGAAACCCTCTCCCCTCAGTAAACATTCTGCACACAGTCCCTCATGGGAGAGCCGTGAGTGGGTCAAGCCGCATGCGCAACACAAGGCCGACCGCGGCATTGGAGGAGCTGGCAATAAAACCAACACCACAAAAAAACCACAAAAATCAGCCCCCCCCCCGAACCAAAAACATGGCGAATCCCCCCCCTCAATGAAATGGAGAAGGAGAGAGACGGCCCAACAAAATGAAAGTAAAAATGAAAACTTTTTTTTTTTTTTTTTTTAAATCGGACTTGCCTGAAGTGGTCTAGGATGCTGATCTGTCTGGGTGGAGTGAGCTGGGCTCCCCGGTATCGGACCCACGCTGCCCAAGGCTAACAATAGGGTCCTCAACCCTCGTTGGCAGTTGCCTCAAAACCAGCAGGGGATGGCCCTCTCAGGACCTGCCAACCCCCTGGGAGGCTGACCACAGAATTGCTGTCTCTTTTTTTTTTTTTGTTTTTGTTTTTAAAGAGACCAATCCACTAATTTAGACAAATCTATTATCTAATTTTGACTAAGTATCCCAGAAAATAATATACCCTGACCAGACTGTAGGTTTTGCACTTCCACCATCTGCTTGGAGACAGAGTAATACTGCTGGACTGTAGGTGGCACTCTCCTATATAAGGCAGAGTTTTTTGTTTTAAAAACACCTGTCTCCATCTGCTAGGGGGGGGAGCGCAAAACCCAGCACTCTAGACTGATCCTGGTACGTACAGGGAACATTCTATCTTGCTTTGATACAGACTGAGGAGCCTCAGGCATTCCCGGGGAGATACAAGAGGGAGCACCTAGCTGAAAGACTTTACTAGACTTGGAGAGCTCCACCACCTAGAGGCATGGAAGACGTACCCAGACAGCATGGCTAATTCATCTTCTGTCTACGGAAAACATCGTTTACGATAAGCAAGCTTGCTTCTATTGCAAACAAAAATGCTTTGGGCAACCTGTGAACAGCTAAGGAACATGCCATATTGGGTCAGGCCAAGGGTCCATCAAGCCCAGCATCCTGTGTCCAGCAGTGGCATAAACACAGCTCTGTCCCATGTGCACAACAGATGATAAGATCCTGATATCATCTGATGTTTCAGCAAGTTCCTGCATCAGGGGGGAGACTTTTAAATAACACTTATCTGAAAAACATGCTTCTGTTCGGGTGCTCATGTCTCATTTATCTTAGAAAATGGAGTCCACCTCTCAAGATTTTAAATGATGCTCAAACTGACTTCCTCTCCTAGCTGGACTTCCAGCTGATGAGAACAGCGTTCAAAGACAGCTTTATTGTCTCAACTGATATAGAAACACTGACAGATCCTGCTCTGTGTTCAACCTCTTAGGATCCACTGTATGTAAAGGATGGATCCAATGTTGTTTTTTCTGCAGCAATCATTTATAAAAGTTACCACTTCACCAACCGGTGGTGGGGGGGTGGGCAGATGTTCTATAACACAAACTGTAATTCATTAAAAATGTGTGGATGCCAAGTACAGTGAGTAATCAAAGGTGCCGTAGCTCTAGCGTGCTTGCTGCAGCTCCTGTGTTCTCTCGTCCTGGTGCATATCCTTCTAGACGTTTTCCTCATATAAGAATGTCACAGGGATATCATTTGACAGGTTTGCAGATGGACAGGTTTGCAAAGTAATGGTAAACTAGGATGAATGGACAAACACGGAGTCTGTATGCATCTATACCTCTCATACAGAACAGTCCCACACCATTGTTGTCCCTGGATATCAATTGTGGGTAAAGAACCTTGCTTAGCAAAATCTGATTGAACTAGCATATCTCTTAGGCTAGCGCCCCGTTTATATGCAAACCGTAGAGTATCAGAAAAAGCTGAATAAAGTTGTAGAATGTGCCAATGTTGTAATATAGCGGCTCGCATCTCATATGATTGTGGTGAAAGTTAAAGCACATGTAAGCCTGTGATCATCTGATGTAGTGGCTGCAGAAAAAAAAAACATCCTTGATGTGAAAATCCAGCATGTAAGTAAACCTTCCTAATGCAAGATTTCAGATAGCCATGGCTCAGAAAGTGCTCTGACATAATTTTAACTTGCGCTTTGAATTCTGGCAAAGTGGAACAAATCCCTGGTATATTTACTACATATGTGTATTTTGGTTAATTTAAGCTTAAAGGCAGCTCTATATTTAAAAATGGAGCTCTTAGTTTATTAGATTCCTAATCAACGTTTCCACTATGTGCTGTTCCTTGCTCTTTGTGGTAGTTGTAGCTGCTGCTAGCATAATGATTATAGAGGCCTGTCCTGCCACAATACATTGACCTGGTGTCCAAAGTGGATGAATGACATTAGGAGACACTCTGTATCCACAAAAGTGCTCCTTTTAGAGCTTACGTTTTCAGTGCTGTCCTTAAAGCAGTGCTGGAAGCGCCGGGAATAGGACAAAGGATCCCTTGCTCCTGGCATTAAAAACGAAATTCCTTGTACGTACCCAGATCGGTCCAGACTCCAGGTTTTGCCTTCCTTCCAGCAGATGGAGATAGAGATTTTCGCTGACACTGCCTCATAACCTGGAGTGCCACCTGCAGTCCCTCAGTATTTCTGTCTCCAGCAGATGGCTTATTCGAGCAAAGTCAGAGGTCCTTTGCAGGCAGGCAGTGGAGGTGGTGCTGCAGCGGTTGAGATCCCTGGTTTGGGTAATAAATCTTTCAGTCATCTTTCCCCTTTTCAGGTATTGGAGCTTCTGAGGGTGTGTTTCGATACCAAGTTGGGGAAGGTGTTTCTGATCAAGGAGCGCATTTTCAGATTGCAGATGCAAGTTCACAGTTTGTTAGAGAAAGCGGTGCCCAGGGTCTGGGATTACTTGCAGGTTCTCTGTTCCATGGCCTCCACTTTGGAACTGGTTCCTTGGGCGTTTGCTCATATGAGGCCTATGCATTTGGTGTTGCTCTCCTGGTGGAACCCGTTGTCAGTGCAGTTTCATCTTCCACTACCTCTTATGGAGCTAGCCAGGTCCAGTCTCTCATGGTGGCTTGATCGGGACCAGTTGTGTCGCGGAGTGGACTTGAAAGTTCTGGAGTGGATAGTTGTTAGCACCGATGCCAGTCTCTCCGGATGGGGTGCTGTATACCAAGCTCAGTCAGCACAGGGCTAGTGGTCAGCGGAAGAAGCATTGTAATCTATCAATCACTTAGAGACGAGAGTGGTGCGGTTCGCGCTGCGTGCCTTTTTGCCCTTCCTGCGCGGTCGGCCAGTAAGTATCTTGTCAGACAATGCGACGATGGTGGCTTACATCAACTGACAGAGTGGTACCAAAAGTAGAGCGGTGGCTCATGAAGCCCAGAGGGTAATTCACTAGGCAGAACAGCATCTGGCATTACTAGCGGCTTCTCACATAGCCAGGATAGGCAATGTGCAAGTGGATTTTCTTAGTTGGCAACAGCTGGATCCCAGAAATAGAGTTGTTGGAGGAAGCATTCCTGAACATACCCAGATCAGTCCAGACCAAGTGGGTTTTGCCTCCCTACCAGCAGATGGAGTCAGAGAAATAAAACTTTCAGGCACTGCTATATAACAGAGAGTGCCACCTGCAGCCTCTTCAGTATTTCTCTGACTCCAGCAGATGGTAGAGGTGCAACCCTGCAGTCTGAGATAGAGAGAGAAATTGAAGTAGGACAATTTCGGAGGAAGCTTCCTGAGGTGTTAGACTCCTTGGTGGACCATCCCTCAGGTTGAGCTGGGCATCCAGGGGGTTGGGAAAACCTGCCTTGTGCTTGCCTGCATCATGCTGGGGGCCCTGAAAGCCAGGGGACTGGTTCCCTCAGGGCCTCTGTCTGCAAAGCCCCGGAATTAGGGAAGTACCCTGTGTGTGCTTTTTGCCTTTGTATCTGTGATTTTAAAATTAAAAGAAAAAGAAAGGAGGAGAGAGGCAAACAACTGGTTGCTGGGGAGTGGGGGGGTGGAAGGTACGACCATGAGGAAGCAAGGGCTGCAGGCTTTGGCAGACAGAAGTAAGTACTTTGCTGGTTTGCGTGTGCCCCCGGGGGTCCCAGGAGGAGCAGCATTAGCGGCCAAGCCTGTAGTGGAGAAGGCATGGCAGTGGTTGGTGTGGCCACGTTTGTTTTCCCACGTATCTCTGGGGGCCATGCTGAGGCCGGAGAGTAGCGGTCTTTTCTGCGGTGATGCCTGGCTGATTTTTCCACGCCACGGAAATGGCGTAGCGTGGTTAAGAAAAAAAAGGCGCACACCAGAGCGGCAATTGAGGGCGGTGGTGTTTGCAGGTTGGGGAGCGGCCATCGGTGCGGGAGCATGGGGTATGGTGCCCGGACCG
Source organism: Rhinatrema bivittatum (assembly GCF_901001135.1). Classification (NCBI taxonomy): domain Eukaryota; kingdom Metazoa; phylum Chordata; class Amphibia; order Gymnophiona; family Rhinatrematidae; genus Rhinatrema; species Rhinatrema bivittatum. The sequence continues at coordinate 176,005,527 of NC_042622.1, forward strand.
CGCAGAGAAGTGTGCCACGCGTATGGGGTGGAGTCTACATGCTTGAATTCTAACTCCCTCTATCCTGGTTGTGCTTCGGGAGAGGAGGGTTCCTCAGTGGGGGCACACTGGGGGAAGCGGATTTCTCAACCTTCGGGGGGGGGGGGGGACGTCGGTGGACAAGGGGTCCGGGGGGCCCTGCAAGGTGGCTGGATCCGCGGAGGGCCGCGGGCAGGAGTCCTTTTTAACTAGGGAACCCAGAGATTCCCCTCCCCCCGTTTTCTCCTGTTGTTCAGGGGGACTCTCATGAGGGGGAGACTCTGACAACAGCCTGGAGCAGGAGACGGATGGCCTTGAGGGATTTTTGCCGGCATTTATCCTCTAGATGCATAAAGCCTTCCTGGCAAAGAAGGGGGCGAAGGGGAAGTGGGCAAGAGTCGGGCCTCCCCTATCTGTGCCAAAGATGCCTAAGGGGGCTGCAGGTAGGTCCTGGGACCTACTGCATCGTCTGGGTCTGTTGGGCGGAGTCGGAGGTGGACCCTAGGGATATGGGGGGGGGGGGGGGGACGACGACTCAATGGATGATCCACAGGATGTCCCTTTGGACCACTAGGGGGTGGTTCCAGACACTGATATGACTGTGGCACTGGATGTAGCTAAGGACAACCCATATCCGGATGAAATATCGGAGTAGGATGATCCTCAAGTTATCCATTTATTTAAGAAAGTGGAACTATGCCGTCTTATTCCCCAGATCTTGGAGGAATTGGGGGTTAAAGTGACTCGGGAGGAGTCAGTTAGCGAGAGGTTGAGTCCGTTCCTGGATAGGTTGTTGTGTCGTCGTCCCCCCCCCCCCCCCCCCCCGAATGCCTTTCCCTTACTTAAGAAGATTAGGAAGTTGGGAAGCTATATCCACCTGATGGAGGAGACTTTTTGGAGATACTGAAGGTGGATGCTTACGGGGTTGGCGGTCACTTAAGACGACCATCCCAGTCTAAGGGTGCTTTGATATGTCCCACTTGCCTGGAATGATATAGGTATGTTCAGGAAAGGAAAATTGGTTCTTACCTGCTAATTTTCATTCCTGTAATACTAGAGATCAATCCAGAGACCTATCCTGTCACTGCTGTAACACTATGATTTTTTTTGCCAGCGGGGTGTTTGGGCAGTTGTTGATCATGGTTTGGGTTTTTCAGATTTAGTTTTTGGGAGTGTTTTGGGTTCTTTTTGGCGATTTCCAACCTTATAGTTTTCCCTGTTAGCCAGAGAAAGGGATTTTGGGGTTACATCTTGGCTTGGGTACAGATCAATACTGAAGAGGCTGCAGATGGCACTCTCTGTAATGTAGCAGTGCCTGAAAATTTTGTTTCGCTGACTCCATCTGCTGGTAGGGAGGCAAAACCCACTTGTCTGGACTGATCTGTGCTATTACAGGAATGAAAATTAGCAGGTAAGAACCGATTTTTCCTATGCGTCTCATCCGTTGCAGATAGGGCAGACTCCACATGGACTTAATGGCAACTCAGCGAACCGCACTGCTTCAGTTGCAGAAGGGAATGCGGAGCAGAAGGGGTCGATGCCTTGTTTTTTCCTTTGCCGCGGGGTATTCTCCTGTATGTGTTGTCGTGACCGCTGTTGTCAAAATGTTACGGCGTGTAGAGATTCATCCGGGAGACGTGATTCTAGTGACACTGAGTGACCTTGGCAGCCATGGTTTGCAGATCTGATCAATCTAGCAGTGGACAGGCCATTGAGGCTAGCTCATCTACCAAAGCTTCTGCACAAAGTCCCATATCTTCAAATCGCTTCTGTCTCATGGCTTGGCTTTTGAGAGGAAATGCTTAAGGGAGAGAGGATATTCTGAAGATGTCATTTCCACTCTTTTGCAACCTAGAAAGACTTCTACCTCCTTGGCATATGTAAGAGTCCAGAGAGTTTTTGAGTCTTGGTGCACAGAGCAGGGTGTTGAACCTACTTGGGCATCCGTAGCACATTTTCTGACCTTCTACAGAGAGGGTTGGTGAAGGGGCTAGCCTTTAAAGTCCCTCAGAGTTCAGGTGGTGGCTTTGAGCTGTCTTCGAGGCAAAGAGTAGGGAGCGGTTCTAGCTGCACATCCGAATGTAGTGTGTTTCCTCTGGGGAGGGAGGGCAAAGCATTTGTGTCCTCCGTATGGAAGTTGTGTCCCTCTTGGAGCCTTAACTTGGTCCTTAAGGGTATGTGTGGAGTCCATGCGAGCCTCATAGAAGGGCTACTATGAAAGATCTCAACTTAAAGGTGGTTTTCTTGGTGGCAATTTGTTCCGCTAGAAGGATTTCGGAGCTTTGGACTTTGTCATGTAGAGATCCTTTTTCGAGAATTACAGATTCTGGAGTCTCATTGCGGATAGTTCCTTCCTTCCTTCCTTCCGAAGGTGGTGTCATTTCACTTAAGTCAATTGGTAGAGCTTCCGGCTTTTCCAAATTTGGTCGCTACAACGTCTTGCGCGTGAGAGTTGTGAATCTTGGATGTAAAGCAAACATTGTTTCAATATCTTAAGGTCACTAATAGCTTCTGGTTGTCGGACCTTCTTTTTGTGCTATGGAGTGGTGTAAAAGTGTCATAAAGCTTCAAAATCCACCATAGCGCGGTGATTGAAGGATTCTATATGTTCAGTGTACATCTGTCATGGGCGTCCTATCCCTGAGGGGTTAAAGGCTCATTCTACTCATTCTCAGGCAGTTTCCTGGGCCAAATGTCAACAGATATTGCCATGAGATTTGTTGGGCGGCTACTTGGAAATCATCGCACACTTTTGCCATGCATTATCGCTTGGATGTCAAGGCTCCAGAGGCCATGGATTTTGAAAGTGGACTTTGAGTGGGACTCTCGCAGTCCCATCCTGTTTAGGGAAGCTTGGGTACATCCCAGGAATCTGGACTGATCTGGAAATGTACAGGGAAATAAAAATTTGGTTCTTACCTGCTAATTTTCATTCCTGTAGTACCACAGATCAATCCAGAGTCCTGCCCAATTGATTTTGGGAGAATTGGCGAGTCCACTCGATCTGTTATTGTAATTAGTCTGAAGAATGACACAGGTTTTGATTAGTTCCCACGTTTTTAAGGTTGGAAAGACCTATCGATAATAAGTTTGCACTTCCTACTGCTCATTCAGGGGGATATGAGTTATTTGTGGTTGTGTTTGTTGGTATCTTAGCTTTGGGTATTTAACAGTACTGAAGGACTGCAGGTGGAACACCAGGTTATGTGGCAGTGTCAGCGAAACCTTCTCGCTCTCCATCTGCTGGAAGGGAGGCAAAACCAGGAGTCTGGGCTGATCTGTGGTTCTACAGGAATGAAAACTAGCAGGTAAAAAAACAATTTTCCTGTATCAGAGAAGGAAGAGGGAGGTCTGTGCGATTTATAATCCTTGTGGATGGGAGGGAGGGAAACTGGGGGGGGGGAGGGGGGGCGGCAGCAGGCTGCTCTTTTTATTTATTAAAAAAAAATGGGACAGGGAACCTGTACTCGATTAAGAGGGTTAGGTGGGTAAGGAGAACATGGCCAACAGGACCTTTTGTAAGATATTTTGGGAGGTGGAAAGGGATTAGTCCACTGGCCCCTGTTTACTTGATTTTTGCTTCCTAATGACAGCACTACTTAGCCAGATGTCTTTTAAAGATATCTAGTTGAGTAGCACGTTATCAGGCCACACAAGGCTGGATAACTAAAAAGCCTACCTGGCTATTTTCAGACTTAGCCGGTTAGGTTTAATAATTATCCGGCTTATTGTATCCAGATCATTTTAAGCTTGGTAGTAGGTGGAATTAGGCTTGTATAAGAAAAAGGGTGCGACTTTTTCTTATACAAGCCTTGTTTTATGCTTTTATGTTTTATTTTAATTATGATGTTTTATTATATTTATGTTAAATTGATTTTGTTGTACATACTTTGGGTGATAATTTTTTTCTGGAAAGTGGTTAATAAATGCAAGTAAATAGATGAATATATTCAGCGAGATGTTTATCCCGCTGAATATATGGGACAAGTTATCTGGTAACTTTGGCTGATAACTTGTCAACCAAATGGCCTACTGAATATTGGTCTCATTATTTAAAAAAAAAAAAAGAACTAAAACATAAGATATTGGTTCTTACAGTGACTTTTACTTTGCAGATTGTGAAGGGATTAAATAACAAGCAACATTGTCTGCTGGAGAGCCCCACAGGCAGTGGAAAAACATTAGCGCTCTTGTGCTCTGCTCTAGCTTGGCAGCAGTCTCTGGGTGGTAAGTAAAAGGCAGTTTGCTATTTCAGAAAGTCTGGTGGTGGTGGTGGTAGTAACTTCTAGTTCATGTTCATGCCCTGATCAGTCCAGACAAGTGGGTTTATGCATCCCTACCAGCAGATGGAGGCAAAGAACAAAACCTTTGAGGCACTGCTACATAACAGAGAATGCCACCTACAGTACCTCAATATTTCTCTGTCTCCAGCAGATGGTAGTGGTACAAACCTGTTAGTAAAAAAAAAGAAGTAAAATTAGTTTAGTTTAGGGATAAGAATATCCGGAGCTGCCAGAGATGTTGGGGACCTTCATGGGCCATCCCTCAGTTGAGCAGGGTGAGTGGGGGTTGGATATCCCTGGCCAGGCTCGACCATTGATTCCAGGAGGAGGGAAAGCCAGGGGTCCTGATTCCCTCACTCCCCCTGATGACCTCCCACTGAAGCCGGCCTGTGGAAGCGTTCCGGAGCCCCAGAAGCAGGAGAGTAATTCTTTCTGTCCTTCCTTGGGGAGGCTGGGGCCTAAGGGACATCTGTGCAGCTAATGTTTTCCCTTGCTGCGACTCAGTTGGCTCAGCATCAGGGAGAGGAGAGACTCATGCGGCATGTGCTGTCCATTCAGTGCCCGGACAGCAGCACAGGTATGGCTGCTTTTTTTTCTCCTCCTTTGTTTATTTTTAGCCGTGAGCTGCGCCATGCCAACTCCTGCTGAGCGTGGAAAATCCTGTTGGGCCTGGGAGGGAGGCGTTCTTGCCTCAGCGCAGCCCTTCTGTGCCCGAACTGTTTCTCTGGAGGCGAGTGAGCCTTGACAGAGACTCCCTGGGACAGACGTACTCAGGCTGCAGGCCCTGTGCGGGAGGCCCCAGGGGGGGCCTCAGAGATGGCAGTCATTTAAGCTCATGGTATAGCGCTATGTAAGTTCGTGGAACCTTATCTTAAATTTTTCAATGATTGAAACTTGAGAATTAATCAGATCAACATATCCTTCCTTTATTTAACAATTGCTTGCAGACAAATCTTTTGGTCCCCCGACATGGACCGTATTTCGCCACAAGGGCTGCGTTGGGAGGGACAAAAGCCCAAAAGTGAAACGGTAAACGCTGTGACCTGAATATGTTGAGAATGCAATGGAACCCTGCAGAAGAATTCAATTCAACTCACAAGCATGATATTCAAAAATCTAACGGCAACTCCTTCTGGGAAGATTTTCTGAAGAGAGGAGAGACGTGTGAAATACTCTGCCGGGTGCAACAACCAGTATGGTGACTCAGCAATGGCGCCGGCGTTGGGTTCCCAGCGTGAGAAATCTTGTCCGGCCTGCATCTTTGCTCGTGAGCGCCTGAATTCTGATGCGCTATGCCGGAAGTGTGCTTCTGGAAGGGGAGGACCCTCCAAGGAAAAAGGTAGCAGCAAACGGACTACTCGTTCCCAGGATCCTGTCAGGGACAATCCAGAAGAATTTGACAACCTGTCAGAAGGAAAGCACGAGACAATAACTTGTCTATTCCCCTCCACTGCTTTCACCTGCCATACAGTCGGGGGTGGAGGAGCTTGGGGACAAAGGACTGGTAGAGGGGTCTGAGCCAGATGAAAGAGATGAGGATGTGGAAGATTTTGCCACAGATTTTGTTTTGCTCATGCATAAAGCCTCTCTGTCCAGAGGAAGGGCAGAGGAGGTAAATGGCCTCTGAATTAGTAGCCTCGGCACCCTGCTAAAGAACCAAAGGTTTCCTCAACCAGAGGATTAGGGGACCACCTTCACCGATTTGGGCCTGGCCCATCCTGATGGGCAAATTGAATCTGAAGAATCCGACTGGGATGGATTGGGGGATGATCTGGGTGATGTCCCCGGAGAGGTGACTCCATGGGCAATACAGCGAATGGGAACTGCGATGAGGAGAAGGATCTTGTAGACCTGGTGGAGGTTCTGATTGCGGAGGGAGAGGACCCACATGTGGTTCTGTTCCTCAAAGAGGAGGTGAGCCGCCTTATTCCTAAGGTTTTGAGCAAGTTGGGTACTAAGGTGGTCCAGGAAGAGTCCGATAATGAAGGGGTGTACCCAGTGTTGGATGGGTTGTGAGGTCCACCAAAGACCTTTCCACTCCCTGAGAAGATTAAGAAGCTGGTGAAACGGGAATAGGATTTCCCGGAGGCAGGTCTCAAGGTGGCCAGGGCGATAGCGAAGTTATATCCCCTAACGGAGGATACTTTGCAGCTGCTAGTCTTGCTGAAGGTGGATGCTTTGGTTTCAGCGGTCGCCAAGAAGACGACCATTCCAGTAGTGGGGTCAGCAGCAATAAAGGATGTGCAGAATCGCAAGCTAGAAATTCATCTGAAGAAGATGTTTGAGGTTTTGGCTTTGAGTCTATGAGCGGCAGTCTGTAGTAGTCTGATACAGAGGGCCTGTTTACGCTGGGTGCAGAAGTCTCAAGAAAAGACTTCAGTTGACTCTGGCGATGATAGGCAGGCGGCCTAGATGGAGGCTGGGATCGCGTATGTGGCTGATGTGCTGTATGACTTGATCCTGACTCCGGCCAGGAGTATGGTCACAGCAGTTTCAGAACGCCGCCTTCTGTGGTTATGGAATTGGTCAGCGGACATGTGGACCAAGACTCAACTCTAATCTCCCTTTTAAAGGAAAATTATTTGGTATGTACCTGGAGCAATTGATGAAGGTTTTGGGGGAGTCTAAGAGAAATAAGCTGCTAGAGGATAAGAAAACTGGCAGGAAGTCTTTCCCAGTCCATGCCCGTTTCCAGGAGGTGTGGTGCTTTCATTCCAACAAGGTTCTTCGTCTGCATCTTCGCAGAAGTAGGGATTCAGTTGGCAGCAGTCCTTTTGAAGTACCCGTAGATTCCCCAGAGATGGTTCTGTCCAGGGGCCTGGCAGCAGTAAGGCATCACAATGAAGCTAGACTGGTCCACTCTCTCGAGGAGGCTGTTGAGGGGTGCCTAGCACAGTTTTGAGGAGTGGACCAGGATTACCTTGGACCAATGGGTTCTAGAGGTGATAAGGGATTTCTATACGTTAGAATTTTCTTGCCCCCCCATCAAGGAAGCCTTCATGGTGTACATTGTGGATCCCGCGGCAGCAAGAGGCCATTCAGGATATGTTGCGTCGTCTTCAGGTATTGGGCACAATTGTTCCAGTGCAATAAGGAAATTTGGTGAAGGGAGGTACTCAATTTACTTTGTGTTTCCCAAAAAGGAGGGGACCTTTTGTCCCATCCTCGACTTGCAGAAGGTAAATGTGGCACTGTGAGTTCCCTGATTTTGTATGGAGACTTTGCAAACAGTGATAGCGGTGGTAGGTCAGGGGGAGCTTTTGGCTTCACTGACTTGATGGAACCCTATCTGCACATCCCCAAATGCGTGGGTCATCAGATATTCCTTCGTTTCATGGTTCTGGATCAGCATTTCCACTTTCGGGCCCTTCCCTTTGGTCTGGCGGAGCCGCGAACCTTCACGAAGATGATGGTTGTGGTGGCGGCTGGTCTCCAGAGAGAGAGGATTCTAATTCATCCTTAACTGGATGACTAGCATATCCAAGGAAAATCTGAGGAAGAATGTTGTTTGGTTTGGAGGGTGCGGGAGATGTTGCGATCTTTGGGCTGGGTGGTAAATTTAACGAAGAGTCACGCAAGCCCTACCAAGAATTGGAGTACTTGGGGGCGAGGTTCGATACACAGCAAAGCTTTTCTTACCGAAGAAAGGATTCGGAAGTTGCAGTTGCAGGTGGTCTGGATTCTGTGAATGCCAGTCCCCAGGGCCTGGAATTATCTTCAGGTGCTGGGTTCTATGGTGTCCAGACTGGGATTGGTGGCACGGGCCTTTGCCCATATGCGTCCTCTCCAGGGGGCGCTTCTCTCTCGTTGGAATCCTTTTTGTCTGAGGAATTTCATCAGCCATTACCACTGCAGAGGGTCTTCAGGTCCAGTCTCTCCTGATGGTTGTCTCCAGCCCAGTTTGGAGAAGAGAGTGGAACTGGAGGTCCTGGACTAGGTAGTGGTGACCACGGATGCCAGCCTAAAGGGTTGGGGGGTGGTCTGCCAGGCGCGGATGGCACAAGGACTGTGGTTGCCAGTAGAAGCATCTTGGTCTATCAATCATTTAGAGACAAGGACGGTGTGCAGAGCGTTGGTGGAGTTCCTTCTGCGGGTTCGAGATCAAAAGGTCAGAGAGTTCTCTGACAATGCTACACGGTGGCATATATAAATCAGCGGGGCGGAACAAAGAGACACTGTGTGGCTCAGGAGTCCAGGAGCTTTTTGTCTGGGCAGAGCAACATTTGCAGGGGATAGCAGCTTCACATGTGGCTGGAGTGGACATTGTGCAAGCAGAATATCTCAGCAAGGAACAGTTGGACCCAGAGGAATGGGAATTGTCAATGGAGGCCTTCAACTTTATTCGGTCTCATTGGGGCAGTCTCCAATTGGATTTGATGGAGTCAAGGAGCAATGCCAAGATGGTGCGGTTTTTCGGCCGCAGACGAGATCCTGCTGTATGTGTTTCCTCCGTGGCCATTGATAGGTCGTGTGTTGAGGCCTATTGAGAGACATTCTGGTCAGGTGGTACTTGTGGCGCTGGAGTGGCCACATCGCCCCTGGTTCACGGATCTGGATCATCTTGCAGTAGACGGGCCCCTCAGGTTGGCTCATCTGCCGGGTCTGTTAAAGCAAGGCCCTAACTTCTCGGATCATAGAAACATAGAAATGACGGCAGAAGAAGACCAAACGGCCCATCCAGTCTGCCCAGCAAGCCTCATACTTATCTGTTTCTCTTAGCTCTTGGTTCTATTTCCCTTCCACCCCCACCATTAATGTAGAGAGCAGTGATGGAGCTGCATCCAAGTGAAATATCTAGCTTGATTAGTTAGGGGCAGTAGGGGTAGTAACCGCCGCAATAAGCAAGCTACACCCATGATTATTTGTTGTACCCAGACTGTTATACAGCCCTTATTGGTTGTTTTTTCTTCTCCCCTGCCGTTGAAGCAGGGAGCTATGCTGGATATGCGTGAAGTATCAGTTTTTCTTCTCCCCTGCCGTTGAAGCAGGGAGCTATGCTGGATATGCATTGAAAGTGAAGTATCAGGCACATTTGGTTTGGGGTAGTAACCGCCATAACAAGCCAAGTAACAAGGATCGGGCGGATTGCTTTTTTCTCGTGGCTTGGCTTTTGAAAGGAGATGTTTAAGATTAAAAGGCTACTCAGAGCCGGTTATTGCCACTTTCTTCACACCAGGAGACAATCCACATCTATGATATGTATGAGTGTGGAGGGTCTTTGACAATTCATGTTTAGAAGATCCATTGCAGGTGGAGGATCTGCATGTTTTGGCCTTTTTTTACAGCAGGACTTGTGCAAAGGCTTAGCACACAATTCCCTTCGGGTACAAGTGGCGACGTTAGGGTGTCTCAGAGGTAAGCTATATGTTTGGCATCGCATCCGGATCTAATAGTTTTTGAAGGAGGCCAAGCATTTATGGCCGCTGGTACACAGATTGTGTCCGGCATGGAGTTTGAACTTAGTACTTTGTGGCCCTCTGTTTGAGCCGTTGAGGAAGGCGTCGCTGAAGGATCTCACCCTGAAGGTGGATTTTTTTTTCTGCTGGCTTTTTGCTCAGCCAGAAGGATTTCAGAGCTACAGGCTTTGTCCTGAGAAAGCCGTTTCTGAGAATTACGGACAAGGGGGTGCCTTTGCGCACGGTTCCTTTATTCCTGCCCAAGGTGGTTTCCTTGTTCCATCTTAATCAGATGGTGGAGCTTCCTGCGTTTCCAAATTGGTCGTCTGAGATACCTTAGGCAAGGGAGCTGCATTTCTTGGATGTTCGGGTACTGTTGTGGTATCTGAAAGTCACCAACAGTTTTTGGTGGTTACATCATCTTTTTGTATTGTTTGGAGGATCAAAGAAAGGATGTAAAGACTCCAAGGGCATTAATGCACGTTGGCTGAAGGAAGCTATTTTTTCAGCCTATCTTTGCGAGGGAATGCAAGCTCACTCTACCAGGGCGCAGGGGGCCTCTTGGGCTGAGTGTCAGTTGGGGGTCACCACAAGATGTATGTCGGGCGGCGACCTGGTCTTCACTACACACTTTCTGTCGACGTTACTAGTTGGTCGTCAAGCACCAGGAGAGCCGAGTTTTGGCAAGAGTGTGTTGAGAGCAGGTTTTTCGCAGGCCTGCCCAGTTAGGGGTGCTTTGGTACATTCCACTTGTCTGGACTAATCTGGGGTATGTCCAAAAAATGACTAGCTGTGAACAATGCCACAAATAATGTTGGATAAACGTGCTGCTAAAAGCCAACCTTTATTAAACTGTTTATTCTAAATTCAATTTGATATGTTTATAATTTTTTAATTTTTAAGAGACAGAGACCTCAGAACTGGTAAAACAGGTTTGTTAACCAAGTTTTTTTTATAACCAGTAGGTTCAATCATAAGTCTCTGTGTCTCTCTTTTCTCTATTTTTGTTAAAAACATTTCCACTCTTTGAAATGCATCACTTTGTAATCTTGAAAATAGATAGTTAAATCTTATTCAAAGTTGATAACAGACTAGTTTCAATTTATGAAATGTTCTCAAACAGTGTGCTTAAATCACTTCCACAGTGAATTGCTTCTTGATTTCAATTGCTTCGGCGGCAAAGGATTTTTTAGCCGCTGACCATCACACTGTTTTTAAGGATTTTATCCAAAAATAATTTGTTGATAAAAAGCCTGTGGTTAGTATGTTTTATGTGCTGAAAGACCCCGCGGGGACTTTCAGCACAGGCTTGTTTAAGGCACAAAAGAAAACGGCCACAAGTCCTAAGATAAGTGCAATATTTCCTAGGACAAAGAGTCATTACAATAGTCTTGTCCTTCAATTGATAAAACATAGAAGCAATTCACTGTGGAAGTGATTTAAGCACACTGTTTGAGAACATTTCATAAATTGAAACTAGTCTGTTATCAACTTTGAATAAGATTTAATTATCTATTTTCAAGATTACAAAGTGATGCATTTCAAAGAGTGGAAATGTTTTTAACAAAAAATAGAGAAAAGAGAGACACAGAGACTTATGATTGAACCTACTGGTTATAAAAAAAACTTGGTTAACAAACCTGTTTTACCAGTTCTGAGGTCTCTGTCTCTTAAAAAATAAAAATTAAAAAATTATAAACATATCAAATTGAATTTAGAATAAACAGTTTAATAAAGGTTGGCTTTTAGCAGCACGTTTATCCAAAATGATTTGTGGCATTGTTCACAGCTAGTCATTTTTTGGAAATATATTGGACACTAGCTGGTCCCTGTTTTTCGACACTAATCTGGGGTATGAACAGGAAAGGAAAATTGGTTCTTACCTGCTAATTTTTGTTTCTGAAGTACCACAGATCAATCCAGAGACCCAGCTCCTTATTTACGAAAGACTGTGTTACGGCGTTGATGGTATCTGAGGAATTGTCAGTATACATATATATTCAGAGCCTAAAGAGTATTACCAGACTTGGTTAGTTCCTTGGAGTTGTTGTGGGGTCCCAGTTCAGGGTGCTCCAACCCTTGTTTTGACATTCCTCCTAGAAAGTCATGGGTTAGTTGAGTTGTTTGTTCACTCTAGTTTGGTTTGGGTACAGGTCAGTACTGAGAGACTGCAGGTAGCACTCTCTCTGATATTTTTTATTTTTATTTATTTTTTTTATACCGACATTCAATCTGACATATCACATCGGTTTACATTCAGGTACTGTAGGTGTAGGTATGTATGAAGTATGTAGGTTTACATTCAGGTACTGTAGATATGTAGCAGTGCCTCAGTTTTGTTCTTTGCCTCCATCTGCTGGTAGGGATGCAAAACTCACTTATCTGAACTGATCTGTGGTACTTCAAGAACAAAAATTAGCAAGTAAAAACCAATTTTCCTATTCTAATCCACAATAAAGGCCCAGTGATGGAAAAGGTTCTCGTGAGTTTAGCCAAATGCACAGTTTTTGTTGAAGGAACATCCAACAAGTTCTGTCCTGTTGACCTCCAGCTATGTGTGGGTCTGTATATATTTATGTGAACTAAAAATATCTGGCACATCAGAATTTAATGCTTTATGAATTAGCATTAATATTTTAAAGCTGATGCAAAACTGAATCAAAAGCCAGTGCAGAGAAAAAAGAACTGGAGTTATATGGTCTCTTAACCTACCCCCAAAATATGACTCCAGCAGCCTCATTCTGCAGAAGTTGGAGAGCGTTAATTGTGGAAAAAGAAATAATCGACAAAATTATCTGGGCTTCCTTATTTCAACTCTAACACCTGTAGAGCAATTCTGAAATCATCTATGGGAGTAAACATTTTAATTTGCTCAATAGCTTTATTTTTTTAAATTACATCAATCTCTACAACATTTCTCACGTGGGGATGAAAAGATAAAGCTAGATAAAAAAAAATAACACCCAAGTTACATACGGGCCGATACAGTAAAATGTGCAGGAGAGCTGGCACTCCGAGATGAGCGCCCCAGGCCATTCTCCTGGGTGCGCGATTTTCTATTCAAATGAGGGCCCACGGTAATAAGGGGTTGCTAGGGACGCGCTCCTTATTACCGCGTCCCTAGCGCCTCCTTATTGATAGAAGCGGCGGCTGTCAGCAGGTTTCTCAGCCGACGCTTAATTTTACTGGCATCGGTTGTCGAACCCGCTGAAAGCCACGGGTTCAGAAAATGGACACTGGCAAAATTGAACGTCCATCTTCCAACCCGCGAGCGGGCTGATTTTTTTTTTTTTTTTTTTTTTTAATTTTGGGGCCCCTGACTTAATATCACTATGATATTAAGTCGGAAGGTGTACAGAAAAGCATTTTTTTCTGCTTTTCTGTACACTTGCCCGGTGCCAGCCGAAATTAACTCCTGCCAACTCCTTTGGCAGGGGTTAATTTCTGAGAGTAAAATGTGTGGCTTGGCTGCATATTTTACTTTCTGGATCGCGTGGGACTAACTAATAGGCTCATCAACATGCATTACTGTATATGGGGTAAAAATAGCGCGTCAAAAGGGGGCTAACTGTGCTCTCGGTCAAGCACACCATACTGCATCGGCCCGTTAATTGTTTGCAGATGGGAATTTGCCAACCTTAGTTGTAAAAGTCTCAAAATCATGATTTCAGTTTTTTTAATATTTAAAGCTAATCGATTGTCAAATAACCAGCTATTTATGTCTGAGAGACAAACTCTAACAAAGACAACTGCAAAGGAGGAGCAAGCTCAAAAAATTGGATATCAGCCTACAAATGATAGCCAGCATTCAAATTGTCCAAAATTTTGCAAAGAGGAGATAAATATTGAAAAGAATAACTGATAATGAGGTTCATCAGTCTGAAGGGGGACAGATAAAGATGTCATTGCTCCAATTCTAATACACTGAAAACAATCTTTCAGGTATGAGGTAAACCATTAGGGGTAGATTTTCAGACCGCGCGAATAGGCGTACTTTTGCTGGCGCATCAGGCGCCAGCAAAAGTACGCGGGATTTTAGTAGATACGCGCAGAGCCGCGCGTATCCGCTAAAATCCGGGATCGGCGCGCGCAAGGCTATGGATTCTGTATAGCCGGTGCGCGCCGAGCCGCACAGCCTACCTCCGTTCCCTCCGAGGCCGCTCCGAAATCGGAGCGGCCTCAGAGGGAACTTTCTTTTGCCCTCCTCTCACCTTCCCCTACCTAACCCACCCGCCCGGCCCTGTCTAAACCCCATCCTTACCTTTGTCGGGGGATTTACGCCTCCCAGAGGGATGCGACCTGGGGGCGGGTCCGGAGGGCGCGGCCACGCCCCTGGGCTGTGACCACGCCCCCAGACCCGCTCCTGACACGCCCCCAAAACGGCGTGCGCTCGGTCCCGCCCCCGACACGCCCCCCTCCGAAAACCCCGGGACTTACGCGAGTCCCGGGGCTCTGCGCGTGCCGGTAGGCCTATGTAAAATAGGCTCACCGGCGAGCAGGGCTCTTAAAATCCGCCCCTAAGAGAATACCAGAGCCTAGCTCATAAAATACAGTGGTCAACCATATGAAAGGTGGTAGTGCTGTCAAGAAGCACAAGGGTGTAACTATTACCACTCACAAAAGCGTGACGAAAAACATCTAGGCTGGAAAGCAGAAGATTCTCTGTGCTGTGTCCAGTCTAAAAACCAAATTGATAATGATCTAAAATATCAGTATCCAAATAACCTTGTAATTGTTTGAGCACATTTCTATAATACCTTAGCAACAAACGGTTATGCAGATATAGGTCGGTAATTTAACAATAGAGAAGAATCTGAAGATAGCTTTTAAAGAACTGACCAAACTGATACACATTTTAATAACGTAGGCACACGACCTGAAGGCAGTGAAGCATTAATAAGTGCAGCAAGAGAATCAGAAATTTCCTGAACATACCTAGATCAATCCAGACCAGGGGTTATGCACTCCCACCAGCAGATGAAGGCAGAGAAAAAAACTGAGGCACTGCTATATACCAGTAGTGCCACCTGCAGCTCCTCAGTATTTCTCTGTCTCCAACAGATGGTGGTCGTGCATCCTGCAGCTCTGGACTGAGTAGCAGGGCTCCCCGAGGTGTGAAGTTCCGATCACGGGACATCCCTTGGCAGTAGAGCCTGCGGATTCCGGGGGGGGGGGGGGGGTTGATAGCTAGGGGGACTGGTTCCCTCGACACTCCGAAGCCCCCTTCCAGCACCTCTTAAAGGGAAGTACCCCTGTGGGGATTTTCTATTTTTTGTAAAGTAAAAAAAATAAAAAAGGAAAAGGGAAAAAGATCCTTGCCTTCAGTTTTGTTCGCTGCAGGGGTTTTCTCTGAGACTTTGCTGTCTCAGGCAGTGCTCGGGGGTGGAGGAGCATCCTGGTGCCCGGAGCCTCCTCAGGTTGGGGAAGCAGCTCCCGGACTATTTTCTCCTCAGGTCAGGCGTCCTTGGGTGCAGGGCGGTCGATTCAGAGGATTGCAGTAATTTTTGACTGCTTCCTTCCTCCTCCGTGGAGCGCTGAGCCCGGGTTATTTTTGTTGCGAGCACCATTTTTTTTTTATTATTTTTTTTTTTCACTGGTCCCGCACGAGTGTTCAGCCCTGCCAATTTCCTCCTCCTGGGACTCCAGGGGACTCGGGGAAGGACTTCCATGCCTGAAAGTGCCCTGGTGGAGGTCTGTAGGGCCTGTGGATGCTCTGTCCCTCTATGCTGCCTGTGCTGCGGGGGGGGGGGGGGGTCATCTGCCAAGTGTCAGAAGCCCAGAAAGCACAAGCGCATGGCTGGGGGATGATCTGGGATGAAAGGTAAACTCCCGGGGTCAGTGGACACACCGGGAAAGGAATCTCAGGAAGCCCCCCCTCCCCCACTCTGCTTTTCCCGGCAGTGGTAGAATCGGGCCATGGAGAGCCGAAGGATGCAATTTCGGATTCCAGCAGCGATGATGTGGGGCCCGGAGGGTTTTCCCTGGAATTTGTGCTGCTAATGCATGAAGCCTTTCTGGCCAGGAAGGCTGCAAAGAAGAGGCCACAGGACAGAACTGGTGGCCCTTCTAAGCGCCTGAAGAAGCAGGTTCTACCTCTTCTGGTCCCTCAGGCGCAAGGTGGCCGTGGAGATGCGGGGAATGTGGGGGGGACCCCTTGTCGGGGAATCTATCCACAACTCAGGGTGACGATGACACTGACCCCGATCCGGACCCAGATGCTGGTGGGGATGATCAGTTGATGATGGACGCCTCTGGGGGGGTGATGACCCCCAGGTGGTCCGTCTGTTTAAGCAGGAGGAATTGCGTCCCCTTATTCCCCAGGTGCTGGAGGAACTGGGGCTCAAACTGAAATAGGAGGATTCTGACAGCGAAGGGGTCTACCCGGTGCTGGACGGGCTGCGGGGGCCCCCCTCGGCTTCCCCAATTCTGATCCGCGTCGATTACGCCTTAGAATTTTCACACCATCCCAGGGGCGCCTTCCTGGTGTCGCGCTGTTCTTTCCTTAACAAGCGAACCGCGGTGGAGGCTACGCTGTCTGATAAGCTTACAGGCCATTGTTCCAGTTCCAGTGGCAGAGCAGGGTGCCGGTCGGTACTCTGTGTACTTTGTGGTACTAAAAATAGAGGGAACCTTTCGCCCCATCCTGGACCTCCAACAAGTGAACCGGAGTCTGAAAGTCTCGCGTTTTCGAATGGAAACCCTGCGCAAGGTGATTGCGGCGGTTCGCAAGGAGGAGTTCCTCGCCTCCTTGGACCTCACAGAGGCTTATCTCTATATCCCGATCTGGAGCGATTATCAGGGGACAACATTTCCAGTTTCGTGCGCTTCCCTTTGGTCTGGCGTCAGCACCTGCACCTTCACCAAGGTGAAGGTGCAGGTGCTGTGGTCGTAGCAGCATCTCTCCGGCGGTGCTGTGGTCGTAGCAGCATCTCTCCGGCGGGAAGGGGTGTTAGTACACCCGTACATTGATGACTGGCTCCTCCGGGCGAAGTCGGAGGAAGATTGTTGGCGAACTATTCTTCATGTGAACCACATGCTGCAGTCATTGGGGTGGGTGATCAACCTGGCAGAGAGTCACCTGATTCCCTCCCAGGGCCTGGAATACCTGGGGGCTCGCTTCGACACTCGCCTGGGCCAGGTGTTTCTGTCGGAGGACCGCATGTGCAAACTGCAACAGCAGGTGAATTGCTTGCGGAGGATGCAGACTCCTACCGCATGGGACTATCTGCAGGTTCTAGGATCCATGGCCTCAACGCTGGAGCTCGTCCTGTGAGCCTTTGCTCACTTGAGACCGTTGCAGTGGGCTCTTCTGTCCCGGTGGAGTCCAATGTTGGAGCAATATCAGGGGCAGCTGCCCCTGATGTCACAGTCCAGATCCAGCCTGGAGTGATGGCTAGTGGACTCCAATCTGCAGAGAGGAATGCCCCTCGAAACCCCAGACTGGGTGGTGGTGTCCACAAACGCCAGCCTCCAAGGCTGGGGTGCGGTTTGCTTGGGCAGAGTGGCACAAGGCGTGTGGTTGGAGTCAGAGCATGCTTGGTCCATCAACCGCCTGGAGACTAGGGCAGTGCGCAGGGCGTTGGAAGCCTTCCTAGATCTGGTGCAGGGGTGGATGGTTCGTGTGTATTTGGACAATGCTACCACGGTGGCGTACCTCGACCCCCAGGGAAGAACTAGGAGCCCAGCCGTAGCCTGGGAAGCTAGTCTCCTCTTCGCCTGAGCCGAACGCCATCTGAGGTCATGGCTGCCTCACACGTGGCAGGTGTGGACAACATCCAAGCGGACTTCCTCAGCAGGCAACAGCTGGACCCAGGAGAGTGGGAGCTGTCGGGAGAGGCATGGAACCTTATTTATCCCAGGACAAGCAGGATGCTAGTCCTCACATATGGGTGACGTCAGTAACGGAGCCCTAGTGCGGGAAAACTTCTGTCAAAGTTTCTAGAACTTTTGACTGGCAGCCTGAGGCTACTGGGCATGCTCAGCATGCCATGATATTCTCTGCCACAGGGGTCTCACTTCAGTCTTCTTTTTTCCGCGCCGCTGGATAGCAGCACGGACATCGGAGCCCTCTGAGTTACCTCAGTATTACTATTATTCTCCATTAGGGGTCTCAATAAAACTTTTTCTCATCACCGGCTGGTGAATTAATTCGATTTTTCAAAAAAAAAAAAAAGAGAAAATCTTTTTTTTTTCAATTCCTTTCATCGACGGCCGTCGAAGAAAGGATGTCTTCAGGGTTCAAAAAATGCCCAAAGTGCAACCGCACAATGTCGATTACTGATCCGCACGAAGACTGCGTTCGCTGTCTCGGAGATAAACATGACATTTCATCGTGTGAAAAATGTCAAGAAATGACGCCAAAAGGCCGTAAACTCCGCCAGGAGAAGATCCAGCAACTATTCAGCTTACAACTGACTCCTTCTCCGGCAACTTCTTCGAAATCTTCACCATCTGGAGTATCGAAAAGGTACTGTTAAAAAGACGCCGAAATGACGGTTCCGGAGATAAATCCTCCCCTACCCCGTCGACATCGTCGATACGCTCGGCAGTAGACGTCCGACCTAAGCACAAGCATCGCCACAAGCACGCCCCGACCTCACCGTCGGCACTTGACCGAGGAGAACCGTTCCCAAAACGGCCTAAAATTACTATACCCTCGGTGCCTGAAGGGCCTACTCCGACGTCACTTCCAGCGGAAGGATCGACACTTCCATCGATGGTACCGCCTTCGTCGATGCCACAGGATATCGCAGCCTACATAAAAGAGGCAGTTTTACAAGCGATTAAGGATCAACTACCGGCACCTCAGCCAATGCCGGTGACATCTCCTGTAATATCGACTTCACCGATGCCGGTACAATCAGTACCGAAGTCTCTTCCATCGATACTGCCAGCGATTCCGGGACTTCTCCCGATGCCGGGCGCTGCCCCGATGCCGGGGTACCGACCCGATGCCGGGAACTCTCCCGATGCCGGGCACCGTCCCGATGCTACCGATTCCATTAACGATGGAGGTTTATTCAAAATCTCAGACTGGATCTATTCCACTCCCTGCCGTGTCTACATCAAACTTAGCACTGCAAGGCTCCATCCGGATTCCGGACTCGTTCCTTCCTCCAGTGCGAATGACGACATTCACCTCGATGCCCTCACTTTCAACCAGTACGCCGTCGATGCTTCCTGCTCAATTTCGTCAAGCATCGCCGTATACACCCTCCATGGTTACGGAACAGTCATCGAGAAACAAGACATCGGTTCCAACGATGACAAAAGCTAAATCCACGATGCCTTTTTCCTCTATAGAGGAACCATCATCTGAATCAAGATTATATTCGATACTTCAAAAGAAATATCAGGACCTTCTAGATTCTCTACCTTCAAACCCGGTGGAAGAGGAGGATTCTTCACAAGAACCCATTCCAGGACCTTCTGGTGTGCCTCCTCCACATCCACCTACAAAACCAAGTCCTCATATTCCAGAATATGATACCTGGAGTGACACACAATCTGACACATCAGAAACCTTTATGTCTGAACCGTCTCCGCCTCAACCAAGAAAGCAATCTCCACCAGAAGACCTTACTTTCTCCTCTTTTCTCCAGGAGATGGCCGACTCTATACCATTCAAATTACAATCTGATCAGGATCTCCGTCACCAGACTCTTGAGGTACTACAATTTGTAGATCCCCCCAAGCAAGTCATGGCAATACCTATCCATGATATTCTACTTCAACTTCAACAAAGAATGTGGGAACATCCCTGTTCAGTTCTTCCCATCAATAAAAGAATGGACTCCACCTATTTAGTCCAACCTGCACCGGGATTCCAGAAATCCCAGCTACCGCATTCTTCTGTGGTCGTAGAATCAGCACAGAAAAAAGCAAAAAGATCCAGGGTGCACTCCTCTAATCCTCCAGGGAAAGATAACAGGTTCCTGGATACATTGGGAAGAAAAAGTTTTTCAAGGTGCAATCCTCAATTCTAAGATTGCAGCCTACCAATTGTACATTACACAGTACCAAAGGAACCTCTGGAAGCAGATGGAGGAATTCATACCATCTTTGCCCCAAGAATTCAGAGAACCAGCACAACATCTGATCCAAAAAGCCTTTGAAGCTGGTAAACATGAAGTGAGGGCTGCCTATGACTCTTTTGAGACTGCCTCAAGAGTAGCAGCTTCTGGCATAAGTGCTCGTAGATGGGCCTGGTTAAAAGCATCAGACCTCAGGGCAGAGGTCCAAGAAAAATTAGTAGACCTTCCCTGCACGGGGGATAACTTGTTTGGCACTAAGGTTCAGGAAGCAGTCTCTCAGCTTAAAGAGCATACGGAGACCTTGAGGCAATTATCTTCCATACCTCATGATACCGCTACCCACGCTGTACGTCGTACCCAGCGAAGGGATATACGTAGGCCCTATTACCGGCCTAAAAGATACTATCCACCGGCTACAAGGCCTCGCCAACCAAGATCCCAGAACAGGCCACAACCTCGCCAACAAAGAGCATCCAGACCTGCACCCCCTGCTCAAACAGGTCCTACAGCTGGTTTTTGAAAACATCTCCAGAGAACCCAGCCAATCTCTAAATCCTCACCCCCACTTCCCAGTGGGAGGCAGATTATCCCACTTCTACAGCATTTGGAACACCATAACAACAGATCTATGGGTTCTTTCCATTATACTCCACGGCTACAAGCTCGACTTTCTTACAGTACCTACAGAGCTTCAAGCACCTGTGATTCCTCTCAGCAGAAATCACATCCCTCAACTTCAAATAGAATTATCCACCCTTCTGAAATCCAGGGCCATAGAACCAGTGCCCCAGTCTCAGCAGGGCAGAGGATTCTACTCCCGATATTTCCTCATTCCAAAGAAATCAGGAGGCTTACGACCCATCCTAGACCTCCGAAATCTAAACAAATTTCTAAAGAAGGAAAAATTCAGAATGGTATCCCTAGGTACCATGCTTCCACTCCTTCAAAAGGAAGATTGGCTTTGTTCTCTGGATCTTCAAGACGCTTATGCTCACATTCCAATATTCCCTCCTCATCGCAAGTACCTGCGCTTCATGGTGGGTCATCAACATTTTCAATACAGAGTTCTGCCGTTCGGACTTGCCTCTGCTCCCAGAGTATTCACAAAATGCCTGGCAGTAGTAGCAGCACACTTGCACAAGCAAGGTGTGCATGTCTTCCCATATCTAGACGATTGGCTCATCAGAAGTCAGTCTCAACAGGGAGCAATCAGTTCTCTCAATCAAACCATTGCTCTATTTCACGCCATGGGATTTCTCATAAATTATCAAAAGTCCCACCTCATACCGTCTCACTTGCTCCAATTCATAGGAGCAGAGTTAAACACCATCCTTTCAAAAGCGTTTCTACCCAAGGATCGAGCAGAAACATTAGCCGTCCTAGCACGCTCGATGCTTTCAAGCACGCACACAACAGCTCATCGTATTCTAATCCTGTTAGGACACATGGCCTCAACAGTTCATGTCACTCCCATGGCAAGACTAGCCATGAGAGTAACCCAATGGACATTACGGTCACAATGGATCCAAGCCATTCAACCATTACATTCTCCAATTCAGGTAACCCACCAACTGCGCTCTTCGCTCCATTGGTGGATCAACACGAACAACTTGCGCAAGGGCTTACCCTTCCAACAACCAGTTCCACAAATCACTTTGACTACAGATGCATCCACCTTGGGTTGGGGAGCTCACATAGACAGTCTCCAAACTCAAGGAACGTGGACAAACCTCGAAGCAACATATCAAATCAATTTTCTGGAACTTCGAGCTATACGTTATGCCCTGCATGCGTTCAAGGACTGTCTTTCACACAAGACTATTCTGATTCAAACAGACAATACAGTTGCCATGTGGTACATCAACAAACAAGGAGGTACGGGCTCGTATCTCCTTTGTCAAGAAGCTGCACAGATTTGGGGCTGGGCACTGAATCACTCAATGTTCCTACGGGCCACTTATCTGGCAGGCATACACAACGTAGTGGCGGATCGACTCAGTCGTCAATTCCAACCACACGAGTGGTCCCTGGATCCTGCAGTAGCGACCAGAATATTCCAACGTTGGGGACATCCAACGATAGACCTTTTTGCGTCACATCTCAATCACAAAGTGGACAAGTTCTGTTCTCTCCGCATACAAAAGAACCAACCAGCCAAGGACGCCTTTGCTCAGCCTTGGAACTCAGGCCTACTATACGCGTATCCTCCAATACCGCTCATAACCAAAACTCTTGTGAAGCTACAACAGGACAAAGGTACCATGATACTCATAGCCCCGTATTGGCCTCGACAAGTATGGTTCCCCACACTGTTGGATCTCTCAGTCAGGGATCCAATTCGACTGGGCATAGCGCCCACTCTCATCACTCAGGATCAGGGTCGGTTACGACATCCCAACCTTCAGTCCCTGTCCCTGACGGCATGGATGTTGAAAGCTTGATTTTACAACCTCTCAATCTTTCATCCCATATATCTCAAGTACTCATAGCTTCACGTAAACCTTCCACAAGAAAGAATTACGCTTCCAAATGGAAAAGATTCACCTACTGGTGCAAGCAAAACAGCATGGATCCTTTTACTTGCACCATTCCTTCACTACTAGACTACTTATACCATCTTTCAGACTCTGGTCTTCAGACTTCATCCGTAAGAGTTCATTTAAGTGCAATCTCAGCTTACCATAATAAAGTAGGAGATGCACCAATTTCTACTCAACCTCTCATCAGCAGATTTATGAGAGGTTTAACTCAACTCAAACCACCAATTCGACCTCCAGTCATACAATGGGACTTGAATCTGGTCTTATCAAGTCTTATGCGTTCCCCTTTCGAACCCATAGCCTCCTGTGACATGAAATTCCTCACATGGAAGACTGTCTTCCTCATAGCCATTACATCGGCTAGAAGAGTTAGTGAATTACAAGCTCTGGTCACGTACGCGCCCTACACAAGATTTTTCCTTGACAAAGTAGTCCTCCGTACACATCCAAAATTCCTTCCCAAGGTGGTCACTGAATTCCACTTGAATCAATCTATAGTTTTACCCACATTTTTTCCAAGACCTCACTCTCACCAAGGAGAAGCGGCCTTGCATACTTTGGACTGTAAACGTGCTCTATCTTTTTATTTAAACCGAACTGCAGTTCACAGAAAATCCACTCAGCTCTTTGTATCTTATGATCCAAACAAACCAGGTAAAGCAGTGGGTAAGCATACTCTATCCAGTTGGCTAGCAAATTGTATACAGTTTTGCTATGAATCTGCAGGCCTTCCTCTCCAAGGACGAGTAAAGGCACATTCAGTAAGAGCAATGTCAACCTCAGTAGCACATTATCATTCAGTGCCAATTCTTGACATCTGTAAAGCAGCAACATGGAGTTCCCTTCACACCTTTGCAGCTCATTACTGTTTGGACAAAGAAGGACGACAAGATTCAGCCTATGGGCAATCTGTCTTAAAGAACTTGTTTCCAGTTTAATCCCAACTCCTTCTACATCCAATCTGCTGTGATCTTCGGCTGACTCATTCTTCGACAAGGCATTCCAGTTACCTGCATGGACAATGACTCAGCCTCTAGCTTGCTAATCACCCATATGTGAGGACTAGCATCCTGCTTGTCCTGGGATAAAGCAAAATTGCTTACCTTGTAATAGGTGTTATCCCAGGACAGCAGGATGTAGTCCTCACGGAACCCACCCGCCACCCCGCGGAGTTGGGCCTTCCTATTTTTCTACTCTTATTTTTGCTCCTGCTTATTGCTACATACAAGACTGAAGTGAGACCCCTGTGGCAGAGAATATCATGGCATGCTGAGCATGCCCAGTAGCCTCAGGCTGCCAGTCAAAAGTTCTAGAAACTTTGACAGAAGTTTTCCCGCACTAGGGCTCCGTTACTGACGTCACCCATATGTGAGGACTACATCCTGCTGTCCTGGGATAACATCTATTACAAGGTAAGCAATTTTGCTTTGTGCCAGATGGGGAACTCTCTAGTTGGACCTCATGGCGACCCGAATCAAGGCGAAGACACGCTTTTTCAGTCTACGAAAGGAGATGGGGTCAGTAGGTCTCGACGCCCTGGTGTCCAAATGGCCTACAGGGATTCTGTTGTATGCCTTTCCTCAATGGCCTCTCATCGGTCGAGTTCTCAGACGAGTGGAACAGCACTGGGGTCAGGTGGTGCTGGTGGCTCCGGAGTGGCCTCGTCGCCCTTGGTTTGCAGATCTGATACAGCTAGCCACGGACGGGCCCTTACGGCTGGCGCACTTACTGGACCTGTTGCGTCAGGGACCCATCCTTTCGGATCAGGAGGATCGCTTCTCTCTCGCAGCTTGGCTTTGAGAGGCGGCACCTACAGCTGAAGGGATATTTGGAACCGGTAATTTCCACTTTGCTGCAGGCGAGGCGTCCTTCCACTTCCATGGCGTACGTGCAAGTATGGATGGTGTTTGAGTCCTGGTGTGCGCAACAGGGGATTGGGCCAGCGTTGGCATCCGTCCCTCACATTCTGGCTTTTCTGCAGCAGGGCCTTTCCAAGGGCCTAGCGTACAACTCCATCTGGGTTCAGGTTTCAGCTCTGGGGTGTTTCAGGGGACAAATAGACAACAGATCCTGACTTGCCACTCGGATGTGGTTCGCTTTCTCAAAGGGGTAAAGCATTTGAAACTGCCTGGAGTGGAACCTGAACCTCGTCCTGCGGGCCTTATGTGTACCGCCCTTTGAGCCAGTGGGTCAGGCTTCTCTCAAGGACCTAACCCTGAAGACGGTCTTCTTAGTGGCTATTTGTTCGGCAAGGCGTATTTCTGAATTGCAGGCTCTGTCCTGCCGGGACCCGTTTTTGCGGATTTCGGCAGATAGGGTGTCTCTGCGCATGGTGCCATCCTTTCTGCCTAAGGTGGTGTCGGCATTTCATGTTAATCAGTCTGTAGAGCTTCCTGGACTGGTCCCATGATTTGGCGGCAGGTAGAGACCTGCATTTATTGGATGTTTGCCTAATCCTCTTGCGCTATTTGAAGGTCACCAATCCCTTTCGGAAATCGGATCATTTGTTTGTTCTGTTTGGTGGTCCTAAGCGAGGGGACAAGGCGTCCAAGGCCACTCTGTCTAGGTGGCTGAAGGAGACCATTGGCTTGGCATACATTAGCAATGACCGCTCCATTTCGGACGGCTTGAAAGCTCATTCTACGCGTGCGCAAGCAACCTCTTGGGCGGAGTGCTAGCTGGTGTCACCACAAGAGATATGTAGAGCCGTGGTCTGGTCCTCTCTGCATACTTTTTCCAAGCATTACCACTTGGACGTGAAAGCAACGGAGGACTCCAGTTTTGGGGAGCGGGTTCTAAGAGCGGGTCTTTCAGGATCCTTCCCAGAGTATTGTGGCTTTGGTACATCCCACTGGTCTGGACTGATCTGGGTATGTTCAGGAAAGGAAAATTGGTTCTTACCTGCTAATTTTCTTTCCTGTAATACCACAGATCAGTCCAGAGGCCAGCCCAGATGTGATTGCCGAAAGATTGACTGACCCTTGGGTTGGCTACTGTATTGAAGAATTCTGAAGGAAGTAATCTATATTCCAATAAGCACGAAGTTCCGGGTTAGGGTTTCCAACTTTAGGGAAATCCAACCCTCCTGTTTTTTTATGTTCGCCTTGTTCTGGATGAATAGTGGTTTAAGGTTATTTAGAGTTGGTTCCAGTAGTTTTTTGCTTGGGGATCGACCAATACAGAGGAGCTGCAGGTGGCACTATTGGTATACAGCAGTGCCTCGAAGTTTTTTTTCCTCTGCCTCCATCTGCTGGTGGGAGTGCATAACCCACTGGTCTCGACTGATCTGTGGTATTACAGGAACGAAAATTAGCAGGTAAGAACCAATTTTCCTTTCCAAACACACAAATTTCATATCTGCAGATGAACAAGAATTAACATGACAAATGGTAGTGTTCAGGGAATTGATGATAATTTGACAGGTTTCTTCAGAAATGACCAAATCAAAATTTTAGTAATGGTCAGCCTCCGAAACAAAACACACAATAGTTTAGCAAATAGAACATATCTGTTCAACTTTATTTGTGAAAAAACTAGCAGACTGATCACATGAGAAAGATGGACAGAAGGAATTACCCAAGGAGGAATCTCCAGTCTAGAATAACTCTTGGACAATTCGTTGCAGAGGGAATACAAATTATAATTTCTTTTTTTTCAAGCAATAACAGAAGAGCTATAATCATCTAAGGCTGTAAGATAACAAGATCTATCTCTCACGACAATACAAAGCAGTCTTTTGTGGCGTGTACCAAGAGGCAACATGATGACAATGATGATAACTTTTAGAAGTAGAGATATATGGAACAACTCTATCTAAAGCAGCAGTAAGAGAATCATACCATTAGTTAATAGCAAGATCAATATCTAAATTATTGCAGGAAACATTAGGTAAATTGAGTAACTAATACTTGTGAAGCATATCTAAATCCACAGGTTTACGCTTAAAGCGAACATTAGACGATGTATTATGAGAAGACAAATAAAAGTTGGGAACTTTAACAGAGTCCTAATAAGGAAATGATTGGACCAGGGAACTTAGTACAAGAAGCTTTTCAAGAATCAAGTGGAAATCTACTAGAACTCAAACAGTAGGTCAAGAGTATGGCCATAATGATGGGTAGAAAAAGTAATCATTGGTTCCCAACCAAGGGAAGACAAGACATATTTCAAAAGTCCTCAGCATGTTGTGAACGTGGGACTTGATCCACATGAGCATTAAAGTCTCCCAGTACAATGATTTCTTAAATTTACTCATGAACAAGTCAAAGCCTCAAACAAGGAAGATAAATGAGAAACCAAATAACCTGGTTATTTGGACCGTTGACCAAACAGTTTCCACATAATGGATTAGTAAGTAACGAAAGCTCAAGGTGAGGGGCTGTGTTATAATAGCTGAAGAAAGGCCTAAACTGGTTTTACAGGCATTGAGAAGACTTCACTACCTCTATCTTTACAGGGCTGAGAAAAAAAAACAGAATAATTAGGAAGAGACAGTTGTTTTATAACTACAGAGGCAGAGTCAAGCTACCATAACTCAGTTACACAAAAGTTCATCTGGCTGTTCATCTAATAAAAGATCAACAATAATACCAGCTCTTTTCTTAATAGTTTAGGGTGGGTTGGGACTCGCACACGCATAGCGGGGGAAATTTAAAAAGCTACACGTGGTGACGCGAGTAGGGCTTCCCCAGTTCCCTATACCCCTACCTAACCTTCCTACCCTTTCCTCTGTCCTCCCCGACCCCTATCCCCTTCCTAGCTATTACAATTTTTTTTTTTACCTTGCTGCTTTAGAGCAGCAGTAGACTGTGCGCCAGCTGGCTGCTGGCATGTGCTTCCCTGGGACAGCAGCTAATGGCGCTGTTCCGGTCTGCCCCCCCGCCCAGACCATGCTCCCTGGTCCATCCCTTTCAGACAGGCCGGCATTTCGGCGCATATTGGGATACACGTATGCCTGGGCCCGATTATAAAACGCGTGCGCGAGGCCCGGCCGCATACGACTTTTTTAAAATCGGAGCTTTAGGTGTTAATTAAAAACAAAGATATAGAGAGAAGCTGAGGTAATCTTCAATCGATTTTCAGAATAGTGTGTTCATGAGCAGCTAACTAAACTTGAAAGTAGATAAGGCGATGGAGCCAGATGGGATACATCTGAGGGTACTAAGGAAATTTAGAGAAGTCCTGGCTGACCTTTTCAGTGCTTCCTTAGAGTCTGGAGTAGTTCTGGAGGATTAGAAAAGAATGGATGTGGTTCCTATTCATAAAAGTGGAAGTAAGGAGGAGGCTGGGAACTATAGGCCAGTTAGTCTGAATTCTGTGGTGAGCAAACTAATGGAATCGCTTCTAAAACAGAAGAGAATGCAATTTTTGGAATCTAATGGATTGCAAGATCTGAGGCTGCATGGTTTTACCAGAGATCAATCTTGTCAGATCAAGGGTGAGCACTAGACATAGTACACTTGGATTTCAGCAAGATTTTTGACATGGCTCCTCACGGAAGACTTATAAATAAATTGTGCACTCTTGGTATGGATCATAGAGTGACTGACTGGGTTAGAAACTGGCTGACTGGGAGGTGAGAAAGGGTAATAGTAAATGGAGTTTTCTCTGAGGTGGGGGTTGTTACTAGTGGTGTACCTCAGGGATTGGGCCTTGGACCAGTTCTTTTCAACATTTGTGAGCCACATAACAGAAGGGTCGTCGGGAAAGTTTTATTGTCTTTTTGCTGATGATTCCAAAATCTGTAACATGGACAGCCAGGAAGGAGTGGAAACAGGAAAAATCTAGTGAAGCTCGAGGAATGGTCTAAGGTCTGGCAGCTAAGATTTAGTGTTTTAAAAAAAAATGCAGAATAAAGCATTTAGGATGCAAAATCCCAAGGGAAAGGTACAGTATTGGAGGTGAAATTCTTGTAAACTCAAAGGAAGAGCGGGATCTGGGGGTAGTTGTATCTGATGATCTTAAGGTGGTCAAACAGGTGTATAAAATGGTGGTAAAAGACAGAAAGATGCTTGGCTGTGTAGGGAGAGGAGTGGTTAGCAGAAAAAGGGAGATGATATTGCTCCTGTATAGGTCCCTGGTGAGACCTCACTTGGAATACTGTGTACAATTCTGCACCTTTAAAAGGATATAAACAGGATGGTCCAGAGGGTGACTACTAAAATTGATCAGTGGTCTTTGTTCTCAATTGCCTCACCCAAAATGTGGAATACACTACCTAAATTCTTACGAATTCAACACGACCTAAAAATATTCAAAAAGGACTTAAAAACAATAATGTTCTGCAAATTCCTCACTGACTTTCAATCATCTAAGGATCCCAACCTCCAACTAAACTCCCAATTGTTTACCGCATAATTTCATAATTTCACCCCTTCCTCCCTTTTCTGCCTTCCCTCCCCTTCTATCCTCTTTAAATCTTTCTGGACTTGATATCTTTTTCTCTGATATTGTTTAATAGTTCAAATGGTTATGTACTGCTACCCATCTGTTAAGTACTGTTCTTTCTAATGCTTTGTTACAAGATATTATACACTTTTGTAAACTGTTATGATGGCTCAACCGAATAACGGTATATAAAACTCTTCAAATAAATAAATAAATAAATAAAGCATATGGGGATAAACTTAAAAATCTAAACATGTGTACCCTAGAAGGAAGGTGCGATAGGGGAGATATTCAGATATCTCAAAGGTTTCAACAGAAAGAAGGCTCTAGATTTGAGGGGTCAGGAGATGAGGGTGAATCCTAATTTTAGGACATATTTCTTTACAAAGAGGGTAGTGGTTGCATGGAACAGCCTCCCATTTGAGGTGGAAGAAATGAAAACAGTATTTGAATTCAAGTAAGCATGGGATAAATACAGGGGATCTCCAAGGAAGTGATGCTAAGTTAATTGGATGGATGGGCAGACTGGATGTGCTATACAGTCTTTTTCTGCCATTATGTTTCTATGACTCAGATAACTTAGGAGCAGTATGATTCAAAGGTAATGAAACAAATGTGAATGAGTAACATTAGGATACTTAACAATGGGAATAGTAGTTGACACCAAAGAAGATGAGCACGATGATATCTTAAAGCTGTATTCACAGCTTTTACCTGAACAGTCATACACAAAGGAGCAGCTTCTTCATGTGCATGGCAAATTGTGTGTGTGCTATGATGTTGAACCCTGGAACTTAAATGCATCAGCTGATGATGCGGCCTTGTTGGAAGATTGGCCATAGTGTGGTAGCACTTTTGGTTTTTGATGTAAATCTTTCTTTCTTTAGAGAAGCCAGTGGATGAAGGGGCATGTGAAAAGGAGCATAAAAAAACAGCGACTCCTACAGGATGTCAGTGTGGATGCCATTCTTGTATACCCCCTTATCACACATCTGGAGAGACAAACCCCGGCATTTCATCTTTTTTAATTGATAGAGCAGCATCTTCCATGAAAACCGAAACCTCCCCAAAAGGAGAAGGTAATTCTTGTCAGTATTCTAAATACAGTGTGGTTTTTGGTGAGATCTTGGGCAGTTTCTCCAGAATGCAATTGAAGATGGTTATTTAAAAATAAAACCGTAAGCTTTGCCTGTTAGCTGACCATCTAATGCTGGTCCCAAGAAAATTATTAATTGTGATTATATGTTCTGTCCCCCAGAAGTAGTGTCATTGACATAAAAGTAGTTTGGGGTATATTCTTAAAGTGAGAGAATCTCAAAATTAACTCAGGTGCTCTGGACACATTAAAATCAGAGCTGTGCCAGCAGATGCTTTCTTAAAATATTGCTTGGAGTGGAGAATGGATACTATGGGTTCTTCTGAATACTGCTGGCATGAATTTATTTTCTGTTTCTCTATTCTCTTCCTCTAATTATGAGGTCCTTGTTGGTGCAGCAAGCAATCTTATCCTGAAAGGAAGTTAAAGTACATGTAATTGTATTAAAATATGACACAACATTTCAAACTGGATCGCTCTTGATTTACCAGCCTCTCCATCTTTTAGATAACTTGAATTGGGACATTTTGTACCACTCCTTTTTAATTTTGTTCTTTCCTTTGACAGACATATCTAATGCAAAGACAACTTCGAAGTCAAAACTGTTTGCCAAGAATCAGGCATCTGTATTCCATAAGGACACTGATGATTTCCAAGCAGACAGGAAGAGAGTCCGTGTGTTGGGAGCTGAGAAACAGGTGAGTGAAAGATTGGTAAGTTAATGAGATCTGGCTGTTTGCAGCTTCTGCTATGGGAATGTCAAGGCACATGAAGCACAAATGGAAATCGAAACACTCTGCCCAAAGAATGAAAAGAGAACCTACCACCAGGGTTTTTATTCTCAGTCGATTTTATTTGGCTGTCTTATATGTCATTTTAGATTTATATGTCTCTCTCCTCCGAAATAGGACCCAGAATATATCCTAATACACAAATAACAATGGTTGTGCCACGCTGGTGCAGATTGGGCTCTTCCAGTTTGGTGATTTACCTTAGTTCAGTATATTTCTTTATCGCTGATTTCATTCAAACCCTCCTCCCCCTCAAAGGCCCTCTTGGTAGAATTTTTGTTGGGCATTGTAGTGTAATAAGAACTTTTGTTAAGTTGCAGCAGGTTTCTTGTTTCTAATGCTGAACGAGGGGGTGGGGGAGAAGGGTTTTGACGGGTTAATTTTTTAATCCAGCAGCATGGTCAGTGGTGGGTTGTTTTTTTTTTTTTTCCAGGCTTGTGTGTAGATCTGAATCATGACTATTAATCATTGCTTAGTGCCATACAGATTTGTTGGGTCATGTCACAACCATTATGCTGGTTTTTATCTGAATTTTACTGTTCCTTGTTACAAATGAGTCCATTATTGTAATGCACAATATACACACAATGAAATGCCATAATGATTGATTACATATTCCACAAACACTGGGGGAGTCCTTATACCTTGCATCCTTACAAAGTAATTGAGAACAGAGCTTTTTGTGGGTGTTTTTCATGGTTTAGCCATAATAATGGGTGCACTGCAGGTGGACATGCCCTTGTACGTGTATATGAAAAGTCTAATGGCACTTAAATTTATTTAGAAATCTTGACATGTGCCTGCCTTTCCACAGTGGAACGGTTTGTCTCAGCTGTAAAAATTGTTTCACTTTTTTTTTTTTCTGATTTTTTTTTTTCAACCATCACCAACTCCTCACCCTAAATGAAGAATATAATAATTGCCATATTGGGTCAGATCAAGGGACCCAAATAGTAGATAGACCCCCATGCTGTTTATACCCAGGGATAAGCAATGGCGTTCCCCAAGTCTACTTGGTTACTAAGAGTTTATAGACTTTTCCTCCAGGAGCTTATCTTAACCTTGTTTAAACTCAGCTATGCTCACTGCCTTTACCACATTCTCCAGCATGGAATTCCACAGCTTAATTGTGCATTTACTCATTCCACTCCACTCATGATTTTATAAACCTTATGATTTAGACTTAATTGGAGCACACCTATATGTCATCAAACATGCATGCATGGTTTTACACCTGCTAATCAAGTCACAGAAATTAAGCCCAACTTATCTTTTGTCTGCTGTTTTTGGATAGGGATGGTTCTACAGCAAATGATAGCAGGTGTGGGTGAACTGGTGAAGGTCTGAGTCAACTAGTGGAGGTTTTGGTGAACTGGTGCTTGGAAGTATGTGCATGATTATTTTTCATAAGAGATACATGCATATATCAGCCAACTTCATAAAATACCTGCCTCCATGCAGTTCTTCTCAAGCAGGTTTGGTTCCTAAGGTGAACAGGTTGTTTAAGAAGGGAGGAGCTGCCGATCATGATTGCTGAGGCTCTGGCTGCGTTTGGTATTAAGGAAAAGAAGGTGGATCTCATTCTGGATGATGAGGACCCTGATTCAACTTCTCTAATTGCAGCAGCAGTTCCGGTGTTGAGAGAAGAATGGGGGTCTGGGTTGTGTTTTGATTTATTTTGTACTACGCTTTTATCTCCTGGCTTGGCACTTGAAAAGAGAATATTGAGACAGAGGTTATGTGGAGAAGATCATTTTAACCTTTCTTCAGATGAGAGAGAATTATACTTCCTTGTCATATATCTGGGTGTGGAGGATATTTGAGTTTTGGTGTCTGAAAAGGAAGGTTTTTCTGTTTTGGGTGTCATTGTCAATGATCTCTTCATTTTTCCCTGTACGTACCTAGATCAGTCCAGACTCCTGGGTTGTGCCTCCCTGCCAGCAGATGGAGACAGAGAGTTTTACTAACCCTGCTACATAATCTCGATGGCACCTGCAGTTCCTCAGTATTTCATCTCCAGCAGATGGTAGATGCAAAATCTGCAGTTTGGAACCGATTTTTTTTTTTTTTTTTTTTTTTTGGAGCTTTCCTCCCAGGGTTTTTTGGGTCCTAGTGGATCCTTCCCTGGCTGGTTCAGCTGGACAAAGCTGGGAGTTGGTGACTCTTTTTTTGTATGCTTGATCCTTGTGTCCATGGGATGTAAATCCGGTGGTCCAGATCCCTTCCCTTCATGAGGCTGCTGAGGCAGCCACAGGCTCAGGGAAGTTTTCTTTTAAGGCAGCCTTTTCATTTGGCAGCTATGTTTTCCAGCCTGGGGAGAAAGCTTCATAAAGTTTAAAAAAAAAAAAAAAAAAAAGGGAATTTATTAAATAAAAGTGAAGTACAGCTGTAGTTTGCAGATGCCTTCCTCCTTGGTGACTTCAATGCCTGGGGTACTTATATTTGGTAGTGGCTGAGTCTGCCTGTTTGTTTCTGCTCTGAGGTAAGCTGCCCTCCGCGATCGAGATGGGATACAGGTTGGTTTGCTGCGTGTGCGGCTCGGCATGTTCGTGGCTTAATAGGCAGGGCCTGTACTCCGGTTGTTTGA
This sequence comes from Rhinatrema bivittatum, assembly GCF_901001135.1. NCBI lineage: Eukaryota > Metazoa > Chordata > Amphibia > Gymnophiona > Rhinatrematidae > Rhinatrema > Rhinatrema bivittatum. The sequence goes on from NC_042622.1 coordinate 176,038,659, forward strand.
CGGGTGATGAGGGTTTGTCCGATTGGGCAAGCACTAAAAAGCAGCGGCTGTCCTCTGCTTCCATTCCATTAGCGAATCAGGGCTTGCAGTCAGAGTGAGGATCCCTTTCCGCTTAGCACAGGAACGGTAGCCATCTTGGATTTGTTTTTGGCCATTCCCGCATTGATGGGGGGGAGGGGGATGTTCCTCCGCATCTGTCCCCAGTGTATATAGACTCCGGAGAGGGTCAGGGGGCTTCGGATAGGGAAGATTTTCCCAGAATGCTCATTTCTGGAGTGTCTCCATCTTTGCCTGGGGTCTCAAAATCTTTTTCTGTTTTTGTTTTGCTGCTGCATGAGGCCTGTTTGGCTAAGCAGCAGGCCAACATCTTCTAGTTTGGATTCCTGGACTCAGCCATCCGAGGGGCATTCTATGAGGTCCAAGCCTGATTTGGTCTGTGAGAAAACGTGTTTCCCCTCTCCAGCGGTTGTTAGGTCCTTTTTCTGGAGTAGGACGCAGTGGAGATGAGTCTGAGGACTCGGATGATGCCCCAGTGGGGGCAGGGGAACCTCCCGGGGATGAGTTGCTGGTTGGTACGGGAAGCGTTGATCAGGTGCAGAATCCGGAGGTGATTCCAGTCTCCAAGGGCAATGACCCTAAAGTGGTCCATCTTCTTCGGAAAGAAGAATTAGAGACTTTAGTTCCTCAGGCTATTCAGGAGCTTGGGATTAAGATGCCTCAATAGAATTCGGATTTTGGAAGGTGCTGATCCAGTCGTGAATGGGCTGAGGAGTCCAGCGAGAGCTTTTCCATACCACAAGACCATGAAAAAGCTGGTTGAGAGGGAGTGGGGGACTCTCGAAGCCGGTTTGAAGGTGGGGAGGGCTATGGCAAAGCTCTATCCCCTACCTGAGCAGATGCTGGAGCTTTTCACCCTTCTTAAGGTTGATGTGGCAGTTTCGGCGGTTACTAAAAAGATGGTTATTCCTGTTGTAGGGTCCGCTTCGTTGAAGGATATTCAGGATCGTAAATTGGACGTATACTTCGAGGATTTTTGAGGTTTCACCCTTGAGCTTGCAGGCTGCTATTTGTACTAGTTCTATGCAACAGGCTTGTCTGCGCTGGGTCCAGCAGCTACAGGAAAGTCAGCCGAAGTCCGGCAAGGAGTCAAGCAGGGCTGAGCGTGTAGAGGTGGAGGTTGCTTATGGGGCAGATGCTCTGGTTGACCTAGTAAGAACCTAGAGTAGACTCAGATTATGGTGTCTGCGGTTTCAGCCAGGAGGTTATGGTTACGTAACTGGTCGGCGAATTTGTCGTCCAAATCTCAGTTGGGGTCTCTGCCTTTCAAAAGCTGACTCTTGTTTGTTTGAAGACCTGTAGCAATTGATGCAGAATCTGGGTGAGAATAAGGTGCACAGGTTGCCAGAGAATAAGCCTAAGGGCAAGAGATTTTTTTTCAGGCTCTGTCTCACTTTCGGGATAATAGGAGGTCTCACCTGCAAGGGGAACCCCAGTTCTGCAGAGGCATTTCTCTCTTCGGGGTCAGTCCTTTCGGGGGGGGGGGGGGGGGTAGCGCCACTGGAAATAAATCCTTTCAGTGAAGCGAGGCTGGTCCACTCCGTCGTCCCTATTATAGGAGGTCAATTGATATGGTTTTACGGGGAGTGGATCAAGATTACTCAGGATCAGTGAGACCTCAGTATGGTAAGAGAAAGCTATGCATTAGAGTTTGCTCGACCTGTCAGAGATTTGTTTCTAGTTTCCCCTTGCGGGTCCTTAGACAAGCAACTGGTAGTTCGAGAAACGCTGGACCAGTTGTGAAAGCTAGGGGCGGTGATTCCTGTTCCCTGGAATGTATTCTATTTACTTTGTCGACCTGTAGAAGGAAGGTAATTTCCGACCAATTTTGGACTTAAAAAGGCTAAATGCAGCGCTTAAGGTACTGCATTTCCATATGGAGACTCTGATGTCTTTTATAGCGGCATTTCGCAAAGGCGAGTTTCTGTCTTCTCTAGATCTGACAGAAGCATATCTGCAAATAGCCATTCATCCAGACAATCAGCGGTTTCTGCGGTTCATGGTGCTGGGTCAGCATTTTCAGTTTCAGACTCTTCCCTTCGGGTTGGCCATAGCACCAAGCCTTTATCCAAGGTTATGGTGATGTCCGTGACTTTGTGTCAGAAAGGAGTTCTGGTGGTTCCTTTATCTAGATGACTGGCTTATCAAGGCAAAGTCGGAGGATCTTTATCGCCAGTCAGTTCAGATGGTGATTAGACTTCACGAGTCACTCGGTTGAGTAGTGAATTTGGCAAGGGTCTCCTGGTTCTATCCCAGTCCCTGGAGTATCTGGGAGCTTGATTCAGCACTCGGAGTGGCAAAATGCCTCTCACGGAGGAGCGTTTTCAGAAGCTAGAGGCAGATGCGACGCTTGTTAGGGTTACCGACGCCCGAGATCTGGGATTATTTGCAGGTTCTGGGCTCAATGGCTTCAACCCTAGAATTAGTGCTGTGGGCGTTTGCTCATTTGAGACCCTTACAGAGGGCTCTCTTGGCTCTGTGAAACCCCCACTGAGGCGTTCATCTTCCCTTGCCGCTTGTGGGTGTTGCACAGGACAGACTGTCTTAGTGACTTCTAGTTTCCAGTCTGGTTCGTAGTGTGGAGCTTAATGTTCCAGATTGGATGGTACTTACTACCAATGCCAATCTATCTGGTTGGGGAGTGATTTGTCAGCAGCAGTTGACTCAAGGCTGTTGGTCTGTGGAAGAGGCTTCCTGGTCTATCAATCGATTGGAGACCAGAGCGGTGTGCTTAGCCTTACGGAGTTTTCTGATGTTGGTGAGAGGTCGGTCGGTGAGGGTCCTGTCAGACAATGCAACGATGGTAGCCTAAATCAATCGGCAAGGCAAAACCAAGTCGAGCAGTGGCCCAGGAGTCTCAGGAGTTGATTTTTTGGGCAGAGCAACACCTGGAGCAGATAGTGGCGTCTCACATCGCAGGAGTCTAAAGCATCCAAGCGGATTTCTTGAGTCTCAGATTTTTGGATCCAGGGAAGTGGGAGCTGTCAGACAGCGATGCAGCTCATCTGCAAGAGGTGGGGCTCCCCCCACATTGATCTAATGGCGACTCACCTGAATGTCAAGACGTCTTGACTTTTCAGTCGGAAAAGGGAGCACAGGGCCAAGGGCATCGATGCTTTGGTGGTGCCTTGGCCTTAGGAGGTTCTGCTTTATGTTTTTCCTCCTTGGCCGCTTGTCGTCAAGGTATTGCAATGGTTAGAGAGACATCATGGCAAAGTGGTGGTGGCTCCGGAGTGGCCATGTTGGCCATGGTTCATAGATGTAGTCAACTTTGCAGTGGACGGGCTGATACGCTTTGAACACCTAGCAGGCCTTCTTCGTCAGGGACCCATTTTTTCAGATCAGGCTGCTCACTTCTGTCTAGTGGCATGGTTTTTGAGAGGCGGCGATTGAGAGGCAAAGGTTATCCTGAGGCAGATTTTGCTATACTATTGCAGGCTAGAAGGAAGTCTCCTTCTCTCTTGTATGTGAGGGTCTGGAAGGTTTTTGAGTCCTGGTGTATCACTAACGGAGTCCAGATTCTAAAATCTTTAGTGTCTATTTTATCTTTCCTGTAAGGGTTTGGATTTAAGTTCTCTTAGGGTCCAGGTGGCTGCTCTAGGTTGTCTTAGAGGCAAAGTGAGGGTTCCTCTTTGTCGTCTCATTCGAATGTGGTTCGGTTTCTCCGGAGGCAAAGAATTTGCGTCTGCCGGTATGGAGAGTTTGTCCATCCTGGAATCTTAATCTTGTCCTTAGTGGTTTATGTGAGGCTCCTTTTGAACCGCTCAGGAGAGTAGCTCTTAAGGATTTAATTCTTAAGGTTGTTTTTCTGGTGGTAATATGTTCAACTAGGAGAATATTCGAGTTACAAGCTTTGTCTTACCTTGATCCATTCCTTCAGATTTCCGACTCGGGGGGGGCGCGCGTCGTTACAGATGGTACCTTCCTTTTTACCAAAGGTGGTATTGGTGTTTCATGTGAATCAGATGGTGGAGCTTCCATATTTTCTTGAGATGGATGCCTCTGCTCCTCACTCGAGAGAGCTTAAGTTGTTGGACATACGTAGGGAGTTGTTGCGATATCTCAAGGTAACTAATGACTTTAGAAGGTCGAATCATCTTTGTTCTGTGGAGGGGTCCAAAAAGAGGATTTCAGGCATCTAAGGCTACACTATTGCACGGTGGCTCAAGAAGGCCATGGGGTCAGCTTATATATCTAAGGGTCTTCTGATTCCTGAGGGTTTGCGTGCTCATTCTACATGTTCTCAGGCGGCCTCATGGGCAGAGGCTCAGCTAGTTTCTCTGCAGGAAATTTGCAGGGCGGCGACTTGGAAGTCGCTGCATACTTTTGCAAGGTGCTATCACCTGGATCTGGGAGATAAAGGCTCCTGTTCTTTTGGTGAGAGTGTTTTGTGAGCGGGACTCTCTAGGTTCCACCCTGAGTTAGGGAGCTTTGGTGCATCCCAGGAGTCTGAACTGATCTAGGTACATACAGGGAAAGGAAAATTGGTTCTTAACCTGCTAACTTTTGTTCCTGTAGTACCACGGATCAGTCCAGAATCTGCCCGATCTGTAGAATGGAATGCAGACTTGTTTAAAAAAAAAAAAAAGTTTGGGTGAGTTTTGTTTCAATTTTAAGCTTGGATACGGGTCAATACTGAAGAACTGCAGGTGGCACACGAGGTTATATAACAGTGTCAGTAAAACTTTCTGTGTCTCTATCTGCTGGCAGGAAGGCAAAACCCAGGAGTCTGGACTGAGCTGTGGTACTACTGGTACAAAAACTAGCAGGTAAGAACCAATTTTCCTTTACAGTCAGGTTTGCAAAAGGGTTTGGCCTTTAATTTCTTAAGAGTTCAGGTAGTGGCACTGTCTTATAGAGGAAAGATGAGACAGCAATCCTTAGCTTCTCACCCTGATGTAGTGCATTTTTTGCAGGGAGTAAAGCATTTGCACCCACCTGTTAAGATGTTTCCTCTATGAGATCTCAAGTTGGTGCTGAAGGCCTTGTGTTCTCTTTGAGCTCATCTGGGAGACTTTGAAGGGTCTTACTCAGAAGATGTTTTTTTCTAGTGGCAGTATGCACTGCCAGACATATTTTGGAATTACAGGCCTTATTGTGCAGCGATCCTTTTCTCAGGTTCACAGTGGACAGAGTTTTAATTCTCATGGTTACCTCTTTCTTGCCTAAGATAGCTTCTTTATTCTATTTGGATCAATGAGTTGTGTTACTGTCTTTCAGGAAGTCTAATACTGAGTATCAGTCTAGAAAGCTCCATGTTCTAGATGTTTGTAGGGTGCATTTAAGGCATTTGAAGGTGACTAATTCCTTCCATGGATTGGATCATCTATTTGTACTTTTCAACAGTCACAAGAAAGGTGAGAGAGTCCCAAGTCTTCAGTTGCCTGATAAATTGAGGAAACCATTGCTTCTGCTTACATTTCTAAAGGTTGGCCAGTACCAGAAGAGGTGCAGGCTCATTCTATTAGAGGAGTGGCACCATCTTGAGCTGCGTGTCAGTTGGTGTTGCCTCAGGATATTTATAAGGCAGCAGCTTTGTGATATGTTTTAAAAGCATTACAGGTTGTAAGACCATGCCTCAGACATGGCTGCATTTGGAGTGGGTGTACTGAGAGCAGGTCTTGCAGGATCCATCCCAGATTAGGGGTGTATTGGGTAGATAACGTTCATTTGGACTGTTCTGGGGATAAGGAGAGAAAAATTGGTTTCTTATCTGTTAATTCTCTTTCCTTGAGTCCTACAAGACCAGGTCAGAGTCCCATTTGCCATATCCTGTCATTTATACTGCGGTAATGTATATTCAGAGTCTGTAATATTCATTATTTTGTTGTTTGAGGTTGTAAAATTCTTTTTGGTTTGCAGCAGGTTTTCAGATTCTTCCAGCTGGAGGATATCAAGTTTGTATTAAGGTTATCCCTTCTTGTAAGGGAGTTGATCCTTTAGCTCTGATACATAGATACTTGGGGACTTCAGCATAGTGCAGTTGTGGTAAAAAAATTTTCTCTGTCTATATCAGCTGGTGGGGAAAAAAATCCATCCACCTGGACTGGTCTGGTAGGACTCAAGGAAAGAAAATTAGCAGCTAAGAAACTAATTTTTCCTTCCTCTAAGCTATGAATGCCAGTCACTTGCTAAACAAGTGTTTTTTAAAGCTTTTAAGTAAGTAGGATCTAAAGTACATCATAAACTGTATTACAGTTTTAAAGCTCAAACCACCAATAAGAACTGCAGACAGTTAATGAAAGCTTTTAAGTTTGTTTTTTCTCTCGTTTATTTTTTAATACTCTTGGCTGTTTACCTTGTCAAGGTCACTTTGAAAAGGACCTCTGGCATACTGATGTATTCTTCGTAACCCTGGTTTCCTAATAAAAGTTTCTCTCCCAGGCTAAGAAGCAAAGGTGTATTAGCAAAGGTGTGCATTTTATAGAAGAGGATTCGGACATGGATTTAGAAGCTACTGAACAGCAGCAAAGGAAAGAGGAAGACTGTATGTCAGAAAACTTTACTCCTCCCACACCGAAAGGGGTGAGTACTGTAAGTCCTGTTTCACAGCAGTGCAGAGAGAAACACTGTCACAGCACAGGAAACACTATGCTGTATGTAACAGGCTGTGCTTGATGGGTCACCCTCTTCCTCCTCTTCTTGACCATCAATTGGGTGCTGTTTCCAAACCAGTCTGTTGCTGGAAGTGACAGTCTCAGCAGTGTGCTACAGCTTCAGGGTGGAGGATTCTTAGATTGCAAATACATTTTCAAAAAAAAACAAAACTATGAAAAGGAAGATACATAAAGGGCAGAAAAATGCACTAGGAAGTGACGTGAAATACAAGGTCAAACCATCTTAACGCTAAAGGCTAATCTGTAATGCACTGCCATAAAACCATTGTCTAAACAGATAGGGATAATTGACATTTTAAAAAGATTTGCTGTTTGTCTTACACTAATTTCATGATAACATAATTCTTAGTTTATAGGAAATTGAAACTGGGGAATTTGGTAAAGGAATGTGGAAAATATAGGCAGTCAGTTTGGTATTCGTGACAATGGAAAATAGAAGGAATTATAACTTACTAATATGAGTGCCTGTGACACACTGCTGAACTGGTAGAACCTCAGAAAATAACATGCACCTGTTTAGGAGATGCAGTGAAACCCTGCAAATTGACACTTGTGAAATTTCAAGCTGAGATCCGAAAGGTGCTGTAAGCACAGACATTCAAATGCAGACCCAAACAGTCCCGTACAACTGGAAATGACCTTGATGGGTTTCTGATACTTCTGCCATTTGTCAGAGAGGAATTTGGCAGGAAACCTATTGCCGCTGTCCCAAGGTGTCTTCCAAACCCAGAATACTAGTGACGGAAAACGCAGTCACCTCTTGGGTGGAAAATATGACCATCACAGTTTTGCATGGTGCATCCTAGGAGAAATATGGAGGAAAGAAAGGGAAAATGGGGAAAATCCATAAATATTCTGCAGTGCTGCAAAACACCTTTTTATTTTCAATATAACATTTTAGATTTATATTGCAAATTAAATTTGTGCTGTCACAGGTTTCCGTTTTGTCACTGCTGCTGTAAACTAGATTAACCTTTAAGTATAATATAGGTGCAAACAATTAGGTATTTTCTTTCATTTTCTGATAGTTGTTTGGACTTCTTTAATGGATCCTAAACTTTCTTACAATTTTGAAAACTATTTTTATATGCTTTTTAAAGTTTGTTGCAGAGAGGATTTTGGAATACTTCTTGGCTGGCACTGGAGTCCGTGATGCTGTGGTACCTGTAAACCACTAGAGGGTGCTGTTGATTTAAAAATGAAAATGGTTTTATTCTAAGCCCTGCTCGCTTGAGATACATAATAAAAAAATATTTATTTAGTGAACAAGAAATTCCACAATACAGCTTGCAAAGTTTGGGACCTGCTTCCTAAATGTTTTCTCCCATTTTGTGTCTGGGTAAATGAGACCTCTAGGGAATGAGCTCAGAATGATTTTCATCTATTTACTCACTATCCAAAGTGTCACTTGTCCTATTCTGAATTCACTGGGAGTTATTGGATTTCTCCCTTTTTAAAAGTCCTTTGCTCTGTTTACCCGCTCAACGTTTTTTTTAACCAGTTTCCATCCGTCATGCTCCTATAAAAGGTCATAAGATCTAGATCCCTCTGTCTGCCAACAGCTTAATGCTGCTGAGGGGAGGAGAAAGCGTGGTGGGGGAGAAAATTGCTGAAGGGGGAGATGGGTGCCTGAGGGCAGTCAGGTTGCTGGATGGGGGTCACTGTGGGGTATTATGAATGAGACTTAATTGGGGAACACTGGGGGAAGGGTTGATTCAGCAGGCGAGAGGAGAAAGGACTGTGAGTTTATTTAAAATGATTTATGCTCCGCACTTTGAGCAATATAAAGAGTGCCTTTTGGAAACGTCTTTCCTTGGAGTACAGCTTTGCAGTCTTGAGAGGGGATGTTTGGCGTGTGTGCTGCACTGAGATTTCTGAAATCCAGTCCTATCATTTCTGACAGGCGTGCTTCTAGAATTAAAAATATTGGCTTCTAATACATAGTACTGGCATGAGTTTTGGGATCTGGATTCTTTGACCATGGACCAGTGTGCTTAAATGATGCTTTCTGACTAAATGGGTGTAGTGAAACTTTTCTATAGAGAGCGCATATTTTACAGGAAATTTATGGAGAAAGCCATAACATTTATTTTCTCTTTAATGTGGGGGGTGCTGGTGCACAGCAAGAGAAGCTCCTCTTTCCTCTTTTACATTATGGACTCATCAGGGGAGTTCTGTGTCCTTGCAGCGGTTCCTTCAGGGGTCCAGAAGGGGGTTGATAGAGGGTAAGTGGCTGTGAAGTCAGTGGCGGGAGCATCCCAGAGCTCTGGAGAAAAAAGTTCCCCTTCGGTGAGCATTTCAAGCTTTTGGCATCAGCTAGGTTGAAGTGTACCTTTACAGTACTTATACTTTGAGTGCTTACCTTTTAATAATTTACAAAGGAATAATAAATCTAAAAGCAGGGTCCTGTTTAATGTGTTCATTTTTTTTCTGAACTGAACAGGATCCTCTGAAACGTATCATTAAGCAGACCTTTTCTTGGTATAGTACATTTTACATTTAAAGTATGCTCTACTGCCCAGCAGCTGAAAGACAAACCCGCGAGCCGTTACAAAGGTGTAGCGCTGAGGCCTTCAGTCAAGCTGTGCATTGTCGCTCTGTAGCGCATGCCTTCATTCATACATAGCTTTTAGTTAGTGTTTCCCTTTTGTTCCAGTTTGATCACATTTTGCAGAATCTTTATTGTATGATGCTTATAAGAGGCTATTTTATATTCATATAATGACACAATGGGAAAACTGTGGCTTTTAAATGTCTGCTGGTCTGGTATCCTTGTTCAGATTTCTGAGTTTGGGATAATCTTCTTAGCAGGCAAATGCTTTCCAGCCTATATATATGCAGGCATCTTGCCATGACTTTCTGGGCCCATTTAGTCTCCAGTTCATCCTTTCTGGCTCATCTATCTAGTTTCTCTAGTTGTTGCACTGTGTTCCACTATGTTGTGTCCACCCCCATTTCCCTGTTTTTTGTATTTTCCATCTATTGTTTGATGTAAACCGATATGATGTACCTACTAATATCAGTATAAAAAAGCCGTTAGTTAAAATAAATAAATACATTTTATACAGAATACTGAGCTGAAAGGGCCGGCCCGCAGGCAAGGCTGGGCACTGCTATGCAGAGGAACCTGGCCAGGTCTTAGCGGGGCAGCTGGAGATGCTGATCACAGCCTCTTTGGGGAAGTCATAGTCCTGCAGTGGCTACACCGAATGGCTAAAGTTAGGGTTCTGGAAGGGATCCTGGCCGAGGAGAGTCGCTGTAGTACAGGACTGAAAGTAAGCTGGAAGGGGAGATAAAATAGGAGAAGCCCCCTCCTCCCACTCAGGGTGCCGGATCCCAGTCCTAGTTCTGACTGAACTGAAAGCCAAAAGGAGCAGGAAAAAACTCCATGGGTCAAAAAAAAAATGGCAAGGCAAAAGGGTAAATGACTGAGCTAACAAGAACCGTGCCTTGCTTTCCCCCTCCTTTTGGCAGCCAGGTCATTTCAGAAGTTTCCTTGGAAGAAAAGCTGATACGGCATGGTTGGTAGTGCTCAGATTGTAACTCCTCAGTCTATTACAAATTGCGGCAGCTGTTCAATAAGACCCTCATCACTTTTTTTTTTCCCCCTTGTAAAGCTTCCAAGGTTGAGGAAAGGCATCATTTATTATATTTAGAAGCTGATATTCAAGGCAGTTTATTCAGGTAACTTAAGTTACCCAGACAAACCCTGAAATTCTGACTGTACGTGTCATTACCTAGTACAGAAAAGCACGCCCTAATTCAGCTTCTAACTTTCAATTGGGTAGCACTGATGTTCTGCACCACCTGGCTAAAGATAGCCGGATAAATCTAGCGCAGATTGCTCTCCTGGTAACTTTAGTTGGATATATTCGGCAGCAGACTGATCCAGGGAAGTCTCTCGGAATATCTGGGCTAACGTTTCCCGGGTACCTTCTGCTCACTGCTCTGCTCAGTATTGCTTGTTCTACAGGGATGTGTAGTGGGAATTGCTCTCTTATTAGCATAGCCGTACTCTCCTCTTGCACACAAACCAATGATGTTATTACAAACCTGGGATTAACCGAGGTCTCATGGGTGGATGGCCAGGAATCTGTTCACTATTTAGTGCTAAGCACTCAGCCTCCCAGTTCAAAAGCTTTCATTAGTTTGTGAAGCCTGATGAGTTACCTCATTAGTGCAGAGAATGGCAGGTTAATGCATGGTCTCTGTGCTATATTAGCATAGTATGCAACTTTAGCTGGGCCAGGGCCATGTTTTTGTGGCTGGTTAATTGGTTGTTGAAATCAAATGACTGTTTGGATTTGACAACAAAACACTAAATTGATTAGCTTATCAGTTAATGAACAAACCAGAGGCAAAGCACTGGTACTGAGTGCCGAGAAGCTGCAGTGTGGCTGAGCTGGACTCAAATGGTTAGAAATTCAGAACTTAGAGAAGAAACTGTACTGGAACTTTTTTTTCTTTTAAATCTTGGCTTTCACCATTGAATGAGAATTTGTAATTGTTTAATATTTTTTCTTACTAGTGATTAGTGTCTACGGGCTGTTACAGAGTCTCTGTGCAGCTATGTATCAGTGCTTGCACTGGTCAGTCTGGTTAACCAAGTCTGCTTATTCTGGTAAATTTAAGTTTATGATGTGCAGACTCTTACTGGCTAAGGAGAAAATAAGAATCCATCCATTAGTGATTGCAGCACACCTATCATCTCGTGGACATCCAGTATTATTCACCACATAGGTACAGTACTGTATAATTTGCCATGATTAATTCCTGGGAAGGTGCATATGCGCCCTCTGGACATGCTTACTGTGCTGCACATGCAGATTAATAATGATTTACTGCTGTCATCTATTCTGTCGGATGGAAAAAAATAAAATTGTGGGTTTCTTCAGGGAAAATTGTTTTATATGCTTAAACATACTATAGAAACATAGATGTTGGCAGAAAAGAACAATTTGGTCCACTTGTTTGTCCATTTTTGCCTGCCTGCTGTACTGTCACAAATCTTAATTGATTTGTGGTCTTTTTTTTCTTCCACCCCCTCTTTTACTAAAGTCCAGGGCTGGCTTTTTTTTTCGGGGGGGGGGGGGGGGGGGCACCAGACACTAGGGGGATGCCAGCACCCCCTCCCAGGACAGCCACTGGACCAAAGCAGCACAGCAGTTCTTTTTCCAATAGGAAGTGGTGCCGAAGAAGGGTTGCTGCTGCCAAGTGCTTCCCTGTCTGCTGAGGCTCACGGGCTGAAGAAGTGCTGTTACTACTGCCATCGCCATAAACAGGAGAGCAATGCTGGGATCCTGGCACTTCTAAACACCGCTTTCTGCCAGCCATCCCTCTTGGAACTGCATGAAAGAGAGAGATACCACTGTAGGAAGCAGTGTCAGTCTTTCAGCTCTGCTCTCCTGTTGGTGGGGCTGGTCCAGGGCAGGAGTGGAGGATGAGAGATGTGGGGGCAGGGATGGAAGAGGGAATTACAAGGATGAAAGAAGGAGAGGGTAGGGGTGGAAGGTGTGGATGGAGGATAGAAAACAAGTGAGGTTGCAGGCAATGGTGTGAGTGAGGCTGGTATTTTTCACTAGGGAGTGGAGGGTGCTGTTTTCCATAATTTGCACAGGGTGCTGGTTAGCCTAGAGCCATGTTTACAATGGTTCTTTTGTATGTATCCCATGCATGCTTGAATTCTGCCACCATTTTAGTTCCCATAATCCCTGCTGTAAGTCTCTGCTCCAGGTTTTCACATCCCTCTAACTCAGGGCTTCCGAAACGTGTCCTGAGGACCACGCAGCCAGTTGGGTTTTCAGGATATTCACAATGAATATGCATGAGATAAATTTGCATATATTGAGTCTCCATCACCGATGGACATGATCGCTGCTACCGCTACCTCTGACCCAACCACAACCAGGGCGAATGCGAGCACTGTGGCCGCATGTCGCCGAGGGCCCAGAGGCAGCGCGCATATAAAATTAAAGATCTACAAATAGGCATCGTCGGATCCTATGCCCTCCCCGTCTGAAGCGCACTTCTCCAGGGCCATCCAAGCAAAAGACCCCAGCAGTCAAGCGAGCCTCAAGAGGAAACATTCTGCACACAATACATCTCGTTCGCACTCTACTTCAAACGACTCCACACCAGCGCATACTTACCGGTCACCATCACCAGCATCAAAAACCACTGATGAGTCATGTAAGCTTCGAAGAATATCGCCGGGGACTAGGACCAGCCACCCCAAAAAACATACTAAGAGTTCTAGTGGACATAAACATAGACACCTCCATCATAAAAAGTATAGACATGGAGAGGTCAGCAAATCAAAAAAGGATACCATATCACAGCTCTCGGATTCTATTTCATCACACCATGAACAAACATCCAGAGCTACCTCTTCCTCGGACGCAGGATGCATACATATACCCTCGTCCTCATCCTCCTCTACGTCACGACACACCTCTCATAAATCATCACGTTCTCATTCACAACTCTTAGATGACAATGTGTCACAACCATTGTCAAAACAGAAAAGGGACAAAGGATACACCCGTTCAGCGGAGACTCCGTCAAAACCTGCTCCCCCTCAATGCCTCCTCAAACACAACAGGCATTCTCCAAATTGTCGGAAGCTTTATCCGGTTTCTTTGAAACTCTTCAAACCACCTTCAACGTGCCTCACACGTCTTCATCCAGTTCACCTGCAACACCACAGGTCTCCAGACTCCCATCACCAGAGCCTGCCAAATCTCCACAACAGTTCCTGCCTGCATTGCCAATTCCCAGGCCTAGTTCACCCCAAGAATTGAATTCACCACAATCGTCAGCAACGTCTTCTACCGGGTATCCTTCTGACCCGCTGGAACAAGCACAGGAACCGTATTCTCCACCCGAGGACCTTTCTTATCCAAAGTTTCTAGACAAGATGGGAGCCATATTGAACTTTGACATCCAAAAACATACCGATCCAAGAGCGGAGACCTTGGGACTTTAAAAAATTTTTGTTGCTCCAGGTGAACCGACCTCTCTCCCTCCGCATGAAATGCTTAACACATAGTATTGGATAAATCCTGGGAAACTCCATTCTCACTTCCAGCCGTCTCAAGGAAAACAGATTTAAAATTCCGAATGCATAAGTCACCTCGCTATACCTTACCGCAACTCCCACGTGCATCCATAGTGGTAGAGTCTGCTATGCAACAATCTAAAATATCTAAACTACATGCCTCTCACCCCCCTGGACGTGATAATCGAGTCCTGGACGAATTCGCAAGATGAGCATATCAGAATTCCATGCTGGCCGCTCGCATTCAACACCATCAATTCTACATGGTTCAATATATGTATGAATATATTCAATCGACAAAGGGCATGCTTTCCTCCACTGCGAAACCGGTACCACAACCTCTCCAAGATAATGGAGGAGTGTTCTAGGCATCTGCTTCGAACTGTATGCGAAGGGTTTGAAACCTCGTCTAGGGCTTCGGCTGCAGCCATTGCAGCGTGCAGAATGGCATGGCTGCGAGCCAGTGCGATCAGGGAAGATCTACATGAAAAACTTGCCAATTTACCATGCGTTGGGGATAATTTGTTCGATGGCCGTTTTCAGGAAACGGTTGCAACGCTCAAAGATCAAGCGGTAGCCGTACAATCCCTCACTGCTCTGTCTATCTACTCGTCCTCTCGACACTACTTCGGAGCTAATCGTCAACAATTTTCTCACTGGCCTTACAGATCTTATGAACCGTATAGACCCTCATCATACCAACCATACACATGTCCGCAGCAAACACAACCACCACAGAACAGAAGAGGCAAACCAGAACCACCACAGAACAGAAGAGGCAAACCCAGCAGGGACCACAACCTGCTATCTCTACAAAACCAACACAATCTTTTTAGAGCTGCAACCACTGCCTCAGCGCCCCCCCCCCCCCCCCCCCCCCCCCCCCCCCCGGGAAGAATCACATCAATGTTTCTACCAACTACAGGTGCTGAAAAGAATTAGACCTCTTTTCCATGCCCAAGATTTCAGAACCATCCTGCAAGCAATCATTTTTTCAAAATTAGACTATTGTAACACCATCCTACTTGGTCTTCCCGCTTCTTATACTAAACCGCTTCAGATGGTACAAAATACAGCTGCACGAATACTGACAAACTCCAGGAGAAGGGATCACATAACCCCCATCCTAAAGAGCCTCCATTGGTTACCTATACACTTTAGAATTATTTACAAGGCCATCCTTACCACATACAAAAATATCCACCTACTGGCTCCCATCGACATACAGATCCCTCTCCAACTACATAATTCAACAAGACCAACAAGAGATGCATACAAAGGATCGCTACAGGTACCACCGTCCAAATCTACCAGACACATCACACTAAGAGATCGGGCATTCTCTACAGCCATTCCACCGTTATGGAACTCCATCCCTTCAAACCTCAGACTTGAAACATGCATCTCAACCTTCAAAAAAAGACTAAAGACATGGATATTCACACAAGCATTCCCGGACTCAAACTGATCTACCTTCCACGCCAATCCTTACCTTCACATACACCATGACTAACCTTCTTGTTTGAATTTTATATTATTTTACACTATCGTTACATGTTTGAATTAATAACCTGTCCTTTCTCTTCTCTCTCTGCCAAGTTCTAATCTCCCTGTTATTTGTAACTGCCTTTTTCCGCACCATTGTTTTAGTTTTGTTTACGATGCACACTTGTTTTAATGTGAACCAGCATGATGGGACTGCGTTCTCGAATGCCGGTATATAAAAACCCTAAATAAAATAAATAAATAATCTTATCTCCCAGCATGGGCAGCGATAACATCCAATCGCTGGGTTCTCAGCATCGTACAGCATGGCTATCAGCTACAATTCACAACCAAACCCGTCCTCCCTCACCTCCCTGTGCACTGAACACAGATGTCACATCCCCACCTCAGAGAGAAATATTATCCCTTCAGCAACAGCGGGTAAGATGATCTGTTCCACTGAATGCCCGGGACCGGGCTTCTAGTCACCATATTTCCTCATTCCCAAGAAATCCGGTGGCCTTCGTCCAATTCTGGATCTTCGAGATTTAAACAAATCTCTTGTCAAAGAGAAATTCAAAATGGTATCCCTTAAATCGATTCTGCCTCTTCTACAACCCAACGACTGGATGTGCTCAATAGACCTGAAGGATGCCTATACCCACATTCCTATCCATCCTTCCTCCTGGCGCTTCCTGTGCTTCCGATACAAGGACCAACACTACCAGTACAGAGTCCTTCCCTTTTGGCATCTCAGCAGCTCCCAGAGTGTTCACGAAATGTATGGTGGTGGTGGTGGTGGCACACCTCCGACAATGGGGGTATGAGACTCTTCCCATACCTGGACGACTGGCTTCTAGTAGCCTAGACTTCAAATATACTTATCGATCATCTTCAACAAGTGATCCATTGCTTAGACGAGTTGGGACTTGTAGTCAAATATCAGAAATCAACCTTGTTCCCGACTCAAATTCTACAATTCATTGGAGCTCGATTGGATACCACACGCAGCAGAGCATTCCTGCCGGAAGACAGGGAGATAAGACGACTTCTACGCTCTCTCAAAATAACACACAAACCTTCAGGAAGACAAATCCTGACAGTACTAGGTCACATGGTGGCATCCATCTTCACGGTTCCCAACACCAGACTACATATGCGTCGTCTACAGTGGGGACTGAAACATCAGTGGAAACACACGCAACCGTTGACGAGACATCTTGTGCTCACTGCAGAAATGACGAAGGATATAAACTGGTGGCTCAACAAGTCCACACTGTCCAAAGGAGCGTTGTTCAGCATTCCCCCACACAATGCAGTCCTTACCACCGATACTTCTCGCAAGGGCTGGGGAGGACATCTGGATCTCTTGGAGACACAAGGCCTGTGGTCGACAGGGAGCAAAACCTACAGATAAACTTGTTAGAACTCAGAGCGATTCGAAACGCCTTGCAAGCATTTCATAGTCACCTGCAGGGCTGCAGGATCATGGTCTACACGGACAATCAGGAGCAATGTTTTACATAAGCTAGGAGGGTCTGGTTCATGGTCCCTATGCAGGGAAGCGCTTCTAATCTTCAAACAAGCGCAGCTTCATTCCATCCACTTGCAAGCAACATACCTTCCAGGAGTTGCCGACTGGCTGAGCCGAGTATTCCATCCTCACGAGGGGTCACTCAATCATCAAGAGGCTCAAAGCCTATTCACTCAGTGGGGAGTTCAAATGATGGACCTCTTCTCTACAGAGATGAACGCACAAGTTCCTCGTTTCTACTCAGTATGGCCCAGTCAAAAAAGAACTATGCAGGACGCCTTTCTCATTCCTTGGACGGAAAGCCTAATGTATGCCTTTCCACCCATCCCTCTCATTACCAGAACAATACAGAAATGCATAACGGACGCGGCTCAACTAATACTAATAGCCCCCGCTTGGCCCAGACAACTGTGGTACAGCTACCTCTTATATCTCTCCATCGAGGTACCAGATCAGCCAGATCTTCTAGTATAAGACGAAGGTACCCTTCTCCACCCACTCCACTCGTCCCTTCATTTGACGGCGTGGAGATTGAGCGGTTCCTCCTGACTGAGCAGGGAATATCCATGGCAGCCCAAAGTGTCCTTTTGGAATCTAGGAAACAATCGACTGGATGAAATTACAATTTCAAGTGGAAGCGTTACTCCGCCTGGTGCAGTTCCCAGGTGATTCAGCCTTTAGACTGTTCACCAGAATCTCCTCTCCTAGACTACCTCCATACCTTGTATACGTCTGGTTTAGCAACATCCTCAATCCGAGTTCACCTCAGTGTCATAGCAGCATATCATAGGCCGCATAAAGGTCACTCGATTTCAAGTCATCCTTTGCTATCTCGTTTTCTAAAACGTTTATTGTACCTTCGGCCACCAGCCTCAAAACCTCCTGTTCCATGGAATCTGAATATTGTTATTCCCTTTCGAACCAATGGACTCAGCCCACATAAAATACCTCACTTGGAAAGTTGTCTTCCTTGTGGCAGTAACATCCGCTTGAAGGGTTAGTGAATTTACAGGCCTTAGTTCACTATACTCCATACCTACAATTTCATCAGCACAAGGCAATTCTCAGAACTCATCCATCATTTTTACCAAAAGTAGTGTCACAGTTCCATTTGAACCAATCTATAGAACTACCAACATTCTTCCCTAAGCCGCACTCTAATGAAAGAGAGCGCTTGCTACATATGCTAGACTGTAAACGCGCATTAGCGTACTATAAGGAGCAGACTCACTCTGACTTCCGTACTTCTCAATTGTTTGTCTCATTCAAATCAAATGCACCAGGACTACCAGTAGCTAAACGAACCATATCAAGCTGAATAGCACAATGTATACAATTCTGCTATGAGAAACAGAAATTGCCACTGACATCCGTTCCAAATGCACACGAAGTCAGGGCAGTGGCTGCATCAATAGCACATCTAAGAAATGTACAACCCGTGGACATTTGCAAAGCGGCTACATGGTCCTCGCTTTACACCTTCACATCACACTACTGCCTAGACCAACAGACAACTGATGATGTGAAACTAGGACAAGCAATCCTACAATCTCTGTACACATAATCAAGTCTATTACCACTTTGAGTAGATCACGCAAGAACACTAAACTTTCTCACAGTGCGTGATCGGGAGCTTGGGACTCCCATGATAGCATGGCTAATTCAGCCTTGCTATCAACGGGGAAAAAGCAAGTTTGCTTACCGTAAACTGTGTTTCCGTAGATAGGATGAATTAGCCATACTGACCCTCCTGCCTCCCTGGTTAGTCGACCCATTTATTCTGCTACGCCTAAGCTTAATTACAGACTGAGTAGAATCTGTTACTTTCCTGCGCAGCCGCAGAGATCAACAACTCTAACCTCTGCTTTGAAAAGCTCCGCCTCCCAGGCCCTGAATGACAGTTCCCATGACAGCATGGCTAATTCATCCTGCTATCTATGGAAACACAGTTTACGGTAATCACTTGCTTTTGTCAGCCTTTTTTTTTTATACTGCTTTCCAGGTCAAAATAAACTGCCCAAAGTGGTGTACAATGATGAAAACAATACACGATGCAAACTGAATCAATACAAAGCAAACTTAAATCATCCATAGCATAAATTAAAATCGATCACAAATAAACTTAAAAAAATAAAAAGATAAAATAATGAAAAACGAAAAACCAATACCGCCTGAAGCCCAAAAAACAGCCAGCCACCCTCCAATCTAAACCATCAAACTGCTAAGATGTTAACATTAGCCAGATCTTTAGCTTTTTTCCTTAAAATTCAACAGACTCAACGTTGACCAAATTTCAAAAGGTTCTATAATTATGTCACCAATTGTCACCATTGTTGTATAATTGTGTCACCAGAAAAAGCTCTGTGTTTGGTGACAAAAATGTGTCCTTTGTTCAGGAAAGAGATAAGGAGATCATTTTTGAGAAATCTCTAAAAAACCGTGAAATGTTATTTTGTGGGCAAAAAGTTTTTTCCTTTCCGGATGTTTCCAAGACTACTCAAAGTCATAGGAAACAGTTTCTTAAATTAAAAGCCAAAACATTAGAGATTGGGGCAACTTTTTATTTAAAGTTCCCCTGTCAATGTTTTGTTAATTATCAAGGGAAAAAATTTGTCTTTACATTGCCAGAGCATATGGAAGTTTTTTTAAGGGATAAAGAACTAGAAAAGTTAAGTCAGGCTCCAACAACAGAAATGGTTTAAGTATTAATGAGACCTTACTCTCTCTCTGTATCTTATTTGTTTTTGTTTAAACTTTATTTTAAAGACCCCCCTTATTATTGGGATATAATCAGCCAATATACGAATGTTACCGGTTAAATTTTTATTTGTATTGTTATATGGTATGATTACATTTACTTTTTGAAGAGTTTGGAAATTATTGAATACATGAATGTGTATTTGAAAAAACTAATAAAGTATAAAAAAAAAAAAAAAAAATGTAGAGGTGGAACACATAACAGACATGTCTGCCTAGGTCTTAAATTCCTCACAGGACTATGTCATTGTAATCTGTCTATATGAGGAGGACATTTTCTCCCTAGTACATGAAATACCAATAGCATATCTTCCTGCAATAGGTAACTAGTGCAGATTGAGCTATAAAGGCATGGCTGGGGTATGCCGTGAGGTACCTGTTACAAACCTTGCTGTGATATTTTGTATTAGCTGGAGCCTACAAGTAGACTTTGATGGCAACCCTATGTATAAAGCATTATAACTAATCCATTGGAGGCATAACCAATGCTTAGACTACCACTTTCAGTATGTCCATTTCAAGAAATGGAGACAATTGTCTTGCCAATCTCAGTTTCCAATACATATTATTCATCACACAGGCTATATGTGAATCCAAACTTAATGGCAAATCAACTGTTAATGCCCAAAGATTTTACTTCTGAAACTGGAAATACAACTAACCCATGACTATTGGCAACATCTGCAATTTAGCCACATCTAGAGATCCAATGAGTCAAATTTCCATCTTGTTAGGGTTTTCTGTCAAACAGCCATGCTACCACTTTAGTCAAACATTCGCTCAGTCGAGAGATCACAACGTCAGGATTTTTTTTCCTAACTAAACTATCAGTTGAATGTGATCAGAGTACATTTGGGAAGAAAACTTATGACCTAATTAGTCCTCCTAGTGGCTGTAAGTGTGGAGACAAGGAAGAACCTTAAGGTACCCCATACAATACATCAAGAGAGGCAGATGTGACCCAAAAAAGGCTATCCATTTGATCGCACTCCTCTCAAGTCCAAGTAAACAACAAGATCTACTAGATTAAAGGCTGTGGAGAGAACCAGTAATACTAAAAGGGCATATCCTTTCTGATCTAAAAAGGCTAGGTTATCATAAAAAGTTGAAACTAGAACTGTTCCAGTATTACAGCCAGAGTGGAAACCTGCTTGGCTACTATCCAGTCTTACCTTATTATCCAAAAAAATCAGATGAGTAGTAGTTGATTTTTCATTAACCGTACCCAGATAAGGAAGCCCTGTTGTTGGCCAATAGTTATAGCAAAGGCAAAGATCCAAAGTATTGTCTAAACTTTGGCTATTGCGACCCTGTTTTAAAAACAACCTGACACATACTACTAAAAAAAGGTTGCAGATTATTCTTGCCTGAAAGTTGATAGCTGGGACATTAAGCCACTAGAGACTGGCTTCTCTGCAGCATTTTCACACTGACAGGGTGGAGGCTGGACCCATTCTGACTCAGAACTCTTGCCATTGTGTTTGAGTGCTTGAAAGAGTTAAGCTTTTAAGCAAACATGCTAACTACTAATTTCCTGCAGAAAGCAATTAAACTGCACTTATCTCAGGTCTTATGTAAAGTCAGCTTTCTGTAGGTTCCTTTTTGCTTGTTTTGAATATTTCTATTGATCTCAGCTGTGATTAATTGTCACAACATTTGAGATCCACAGTGAAGTACAAAGTAAAATATCTATTTGCAAAATGAATTCCATGTTGGAAATGTTTTGTTTCCCCTTTCAAAAAATGAGAAACCTGGTTTGGGCTTAGTAGATGTTAATGCTGGTGTAGGGTGTGACATGCTGAGCTGTGATCTACAGTTGTTTTTCAGGGAGTAACATTTTCTTAATGTACTGTGGAGTCTTGTTTTGCCTTACAAACAAGAGGATGGGAAGTGGAGATGAGGAAAGGAAGGGTTGTTCAGTTTAATCTCTATCTTCATTGTCATCTTTAAGAACACTGCACTCAAGGAAGCTGTTTCAGTTAATGAGCTGTAATTTTCCTGCCAGTAATCCTCTTTCAAAGCACAGCCAGCAGAGAATAAATTGGTTGATATGCTGCATGTTTGGGGTAGGTACTTGAAATTTCAGCCCAGAGTTTGTTTGGAAATGATACAAGATGCTGGGCTCAATGGACCTTGATCTGGCCTAGCATGGCAATTATGCACTTAGGTAAAACTGCACTGTAACACCGAAACCATTCGGAACCTAAGAGTGCTGCATATATGGAGTAGGTACTTGAAATCTCAGCCCAGAGCTTGTTTGGAATTGATAGACTCTTTCTCTTCATTCTATATGTTTACAGAGTATAATAGTTCAAAAGGAGAGTATATAATGACTGTGTGGTTCCACAGGGTTTCAGTGTTGCGGTGCGGTTTTACATAAGAATTGCCATGTTGGATCAGACCAAGGTCCATCGAGCCCAGCATCCTATCTCTGACAGTGCTAGTCCAGGTCACAAGTTGCTGACTGGATCCCAGAAAGTAGATCTAATTCCTGTTGCTCATTCCCAGGCATAGCAATAGCTTTCTTTAGTCTACCTGGCTAATAATGTGTTATGGACTTTTTCTCCAGGAACTTGTCCAAACCTCTTTCACACTCTGCTATGTAATCACCTTGATCATGTTCTCTAGCAACATATTCCAAGGATTAATAGTGTGCTGAGTGAAAAAGTACTTTCTACAAACTGTTTTGAATCTGCAGGTTATTAAGTTTTATGACATGTCCCCTTGTTTTAGTAGTATTTGAAATGGTAAATAACTGTCCTTTATTTACCCATTCCACCCTACTCATGATTTTATAAACTTCTATCGTGTCACCTCTCAGCAGTCTCTTTTCCAAGTTGAAAAGCCCTAGTCTGTGCCTTTTCATCATAGGAGAGATTTCATCCCCTTTATTATTTTTATCCTTCTATGTCTGTCTTGT
The DNA here is from genome assembly GCF_901001135.1 of Rhinatrema bivittatum. Classification (NCBI taxonomy): domain Eukaryota; kingdom Metazoa; phylum Chordata; class Amphibia; order Gymnophiona; family Rhinatrematidae; genus Rhinatrema; species Rhinatrema bivittatum. The sequence continues at coordinate 176,061,086 of NC_042622.1, forward strand.
AATGGGGCAGCCAGAACTGCAGAACTCAAGATGTGGTCATACCATGACGCGATACAGAGAGATTTTCTGTTTTATTCTCCATTCCTTTTCGGATCATTCCTAACATCTATTTGCTTTTTTTTGTCATCACTGCTGAGGATTTCAACTCATTGCCCAAAAGGACTCCAAAGTCCTTTTCCTGGGTGGTGACTCCCAATACAGAACCCAGCATCGTGCACCTGTCAATTGGGATTATATTCCTCGTGTATGTCATTTTGCATTTTTCCACATTAAATTTAATCTGCCATTCATTTGCCAAGTCTTCTAGTCTTACAAGGTCCTTTTGCAGTTCCTCGCAATCCACTGCTTTTTTAACAACTTTGAATAATTATAGATCATCTGCAAACTTGATTACTTCACTCATTGTTCCCTAGTAACAGGTTAGCAATTTCATGTTTTAGTTTTAGAACTGTGGGGTGGATGCCGTCCAGTCCTGGTGATTTTTTACTCTGTCACTTTGATCTATTGCATCATCCATTGTATCAGATATTTGTTTTAGTTGCTCAGAATCTCCACTATTAAATAATGAGGTCCATATTCAAAAGCATTTAGCCAGCTAACTCAGAATTTCTTTGGGCACATATTCGGCTAAATTCTAGCCAACTAATAATAAGGCAGCTAGAATGTAGCAGGCTAATTTAGGGGCATTCTGGAGGCGTATCTGGGAGGAGTTGTTAGCCAGTTAAGTTAGCCGGCTAACTCTAGTGTTCAGAGTTAGCCGGATGACTTAGCTGGCTAAGAATGGTTGGGCCAAAGAGCTATCCTAAAGTTAGGAGTCTATAGTTAGCCGGATAACTTTAAGACAGCTGGCTATATAAAATAGTGCGGTTTCACTATTGAATATACACCCCAGAGTTCTGAAGGAATTAAAAAATGAAATTTCAGACCTATTAGTAAAAATTTGTAACCTATCATTAAAATCATCCATTGTACCTGAAGACTGGAGGATAGCAAATGTAACCCCAATATTTAAAAAGGGCTCCAGGGGCGATCCGGGAAACTACAGACCGGTTAGCCTGACTTCAGTGCCAGGAAAAATAGTGGAAAGTGTACCAAACATCAAAATCACAGAACATATAGAAAGACATGGTTTAATGGAACAAAGTCAGCATGGCTTTACCTAAGGCAAGTCTTTCCTCACAAATCTGCTTCACTTTTTTCAAGGAGTTAATAAACATGGGGATAAAGGTGAACCGGTAGATATAGTATACTTGGATTTTCAGAAGGCATTTGACAAAGTTCCTCATGAGAGGCTTCTAGGAAAAGTAAAAAGTCATGGGATAGGTGGCGATGTCCTTTCGTGGATTGCAAACTGGCTAAAAGACAGGAAACAGAGAGTAAGATTAAATGGACAATTTTCTCAGTGGAAGGGAGTGGACAGTGGAGTGCCTCAGTGATCTGTATTGGGACCCTTACTTTTCAATATATTTATAAATGATCTGGAAAGAAATACGACGAGTGAGATAATCAAATTTGCAGATGACACAAAATTGTTCAGAGTAGTTAAATCACAAGCAGATTGTGATAAATTGCAGGAAGACCTTGTGAGACTGGAAAATTGGGCATCCAAATGGCAGGCGAAATTTAATGTGGATAAGTGCAAGGTGATGCATATAGGGAAAAATAACCCATGCTATAATTACACAATGTTGGGTTCCATATTAGGTGCTACAACCCAAGAAAGAGATCTAGGCGTCATAGTGGATAACACATTGAAATCGTCGGTTCAGTGTGCTGAGGCAGTCAAAAAAGCAAACAGAATGTTGGGAATTATTAGAAAGGGAATGGTGAATAAAACGGAAAATGTCAATGCCTCTGTATTGCTCCATGGTGAGACCACACCTTGAATACTATGTACAATTCTGGTTGCCGCATCTCAAAAAAGATATAATTGCGATGGAGAAGGTACAGAGAAGGGCTACCAAAATGATAAAGGGGATGGAACAGCTCCCCTATGAACAAAGACTAAAGAGCTTAGGACTTTTCAGCTTGGAGAAGAGACGACTGAGGGGGGATATGATAGAGATGTTTAAAATCATGAGAGGTCTAGAACGGGTAGATGTGAATCGGTTATTTACTCTTTCGGATAGTAGAAAGACTAGGGGGCACTCCATGAAGTTAGCATGGGGCACATTTAAAACTAATCAGAGAAAGTTCTTTTTTACTCAGCGCACAATTAAACTCTGGAATTTGTTGCCAGAGGATGTGGTTAGTGCAGTTAGTATAGCTGTGTTTAAAAAAGGATTGGATAAGTTCTTGGAGGAGAAGTCCATTACCTGCTATTAAGTTCACTTAGAGAATAGCCACTGCCATTAGCAATGGTAATATGGAATAGACCTAGTTTTTGGGTACTTGCCAGGTTCTTATGGCCTGAATTGGCCACGGTTGGAAACAGGATGCTGGGCTTGATGGACCCTTAGTCTGACCCAGTATGGCATTTTCTTATGTTCTTAAAGTTAGCTAGATAAGTTTATTGGCTAACTTTGCTAGTTGGACTATGTCTGAATATGGACCTCAGTGTTTCAGTTGTGGGTATGTTCCCAATCTCCTCCTCCATAAAGACTGAGGCAAAGAATTCATTCAGGTTTTCTGCTACTCTTATCATCCTCCCTGAGAACCCATTTTGCCTCGCTGATATCTAAAGGTCCAACTGACTCCCTCACAGGTTTTTTGCTTCAAATGTACTTGAAAAAGTTTTCATTATTAGTTTTTGCTTCACTGGCAAGCTTTTTCTCAAAGTCTTTCTTGGCCTGTCTAACTACTATTTTACAACTAACTTACCAGTGCTTATGCTCTTTGCATATTTTCTTCATTTGGGTCTGCTTTCCATTTTTTGAATGGTATCCTTTTAGCTTTAGCTTCCTTCTTTACCTCACCATTAAACCTCGCTGACAGTCATTTGGGCTTCCTTGACCTTTTTTTTTAATGCAAGAAATACATTTTATCTGGGCTTCCAAAATTGTATTTTTAAACAATATCCATGTCTCATGCAAACTTTTAACTCTTGCAACTGGAGTGCTGACTGCAGAACCTTTAATTGAAGTTGGGTTCATTGTCACTTGGGTATGCCTTCTGTTCAATGTCCACATGCTGCAATTTTGTTTCAACTCAAAATCTTTTCTGGCCAAATGTATTTTATATTCCTCCTTGCTAGACTTTGTTACTTGTTCTGTTTTTAGCGCACTGGTACCCAAATTGTCCTATTGACCCCACAACCAATTGGCTTTTCAGGCTATCCACAATAAATATGCTTGAGGTAACTATGCGTATACTGGGTCTTCAGTATATGCAAATATATCTCATGTATATTCATTGTGGATAGCCTGAAAACTTGACTGCTGTGGGGTCACAAGGACAGGTCTGGAAACACTTGATCTTTAACATGTTAGGATATTTTTTTAACATTTAAGCCCTTTTGGCCCTATTCACAAAGGGTCTGACTGACCCTTCACACAGGGTCAGTCAGAATTCCCCGCCCCCCCCCCCCCCGCGCAGAATTGCCAAATTCTGCGCAGAAAATAGCAGAGGAGACCCCGGCATGCCTGCGGCACATGGGGGCCTTCCCTTTTCGCTGCGAACAGCGCACCGGGCCTTCATCTTCACTGCGAACGGAGCACGTCCCGCGGCATGCTGGTGAGAGAGAATGTGTGTGTGAGAGGGGAAGGTGACAAAACATGGTTGGTAAGAGGGGGTGGGGAGGGTGAGAGAGAGAAGGAGGGTGTGAGAGAGTGAGTGGGGGGATACTTGAGTGTTGGTTTCAGAGAGAGAGAGAGCCTATATTTATTTTTTGTTTTTTATATACCGATCTTCTTACATTATATGCAAATCAAATCAGTTTACAGAGAACAGTTGAAGACTTGCTTGGAGGCAATTACATATAACGAACTTTTTAAATAATAGTTAAATAGAAGAAAAAAATATGACAAAAACAATATCTAAAACACGGTATTAGGAAATATTCCTATTTATACAGATGCCTTACAAGAGGCTGGTAACAGAAGCCTTAGATAACTAACTTCCTCGTGAGTGAATCGAACGAATAATTGTGATTGGGTACAGGGAGGATAGGAAGGGGTAGGACAGGGGGGAGGGGAGGGGTTAAGGGGGGTCAGGATGAGTGGGTTTGACGGGTAGGAAAAGGGTTGGAGTTAAAAGGGGAGGGAAAAATTGCATTTATAAGGGGGATTGAAGTTTAATGGGGTGGGGAGGAAGGTGGAGTTATACATTTAGAGCGAAGCGGATGCAAAATAGCAAGTTGAAAGCGGCTTGTTAGTAATCAGGGAAACACTTGGCTGAATAGCCAAGTTTTCAGTTTTTCTTGAATGACTGGTGGCAAGATTCTTGTCTGAGTTCTGGTGGAAGTGAATTCCAAAGGGAAGGACTTGCGGTGGAAAAAGCCCTGTTCCTTAGCGGAGTTTTGGCTTGAGGGATGACCAGGGTGTCTTGGTAGGCTTTTCTGATTGGTCTTGTTGATTTAATGGTACGTAGTTGATGGGTAAGATCGATTGGTGCTAAATTGTTTAAGGATTTGTGTATGAGGGTCAGGACTTTGTAGAAGACTCTATATTTAATTGGAAGCCAGTGGAGATTGTAGAGGATGGGTGTGATGTGGTCTCTCTTATTAGAATTGGTCAAGACCCTAGCTGCAGAGTTCTGTACCATCTGGAGAGGCTTGATGGTGGAGGCTGGTAGACCGAGTAGCAACGCGTTGCAGTAGTCGATTTTGGTGAGGATGATTGATTGCAGGACGAGGCAGAAGTCGTGAGCGTGTAGTAAGGATTTTAGCTTTTTCAGAACTTGTAATTTGAAAAAGCATTCTTTGGTTGTGTTTACAAATCTTTTTAGGTTCAGCTGATTGTCCAGAAGAACGCCTAAGTCTCTTACGTAGGATGTATTTTTGAGGTTGTCTAGAATGGGTGTAAGTGGATTGGGATAGGCAATGATGTCTTTTTGTGGTTGATCAATTATAATGGTTGGGATCTCTCTGTGGATGAAGTTTTCTTCCTGGGAGATAAGGTATTCTGTTTTGTCCTTGTTGATGACTAAATTGAGTTTGGTGAGGAGTGCACTAATTTCTTGAAAGCATTGTTCCCAGAAGATTAGAGATAGTTGAAGGGATTTCCTAATAGGGATGAGGATTTGTATGTCATCCGCGTAAACCAGGTGTTTGATTTTCAGTTTGGATAGGAGGAAGCAGAGAGGTAGAAGATAAATGTTGAAGAGGGTTGGGGAGAGAGATGAACCTTGTGGGACTCCCATGTTTGAACTGATTGCCTGTGATTCTTTGTTGTTGATTTTTACCTTGAAAGATCTGTTGTTGAGAAATGAACGGAACCAGTCTAGGGCAGTGCCTGAAATACCAATTGCAGCTAGTCTGTCAAGTAGGATTGAGTGGTTGACCGTATCGAAGGCTGCAGAAAGGTCGAGGAGAATGAGGAGGTGAGGTCTTTTTTTCTGAGCTTAGGAAAACAGAGTCCATGAGCGAAATCAGCAGTGATTCTGTGTTTAGTGTTTTTTGAAATCCATATTGAGATGGTGCCAGAATTTTGTGTTCTTCAAGGTAATCAGTGAGCTGTTTATTGACTATTTTTTTTATGAGGGGAGGGGGATGACTGTGAGAGAGAAGAGAGAGGGTGTGGGGGAGGGGTTGGTAAGAGGGGGAGTGGGGGGGATGCTTGAGTGTGGGTTTCGGAGAGAGGGAGCCTATATGAGGAGATTGTGAAGGAGTGTGTGAGAGATTGGGAGCTCGTGTGTGTGTGAGGGTGCTACCCTGTGTGAAGTGATTGTGTATGTGTGAGACAGAGCCTGTGTGAAGGGCTGCATGAGAGAGACATAGGTAGCCTGTGTGAGGATGTAAGTGTGAGAGAGAAAGGGAGCTTGTGTGGGTGTGTATGCAAGAGAGAGGGCCCTGTATGACGGGATGTGTGTGTATGTGTGTGTGCACGCGCGAGAGAGAGTGAGGGAGCCTGTATGAGGGGGTGTGTATGTGGAAGGAACACTCTTACAGTGAATTTCTAGGGAAATTCTGCAACTTTAATTTTTTTCTGTAATTTAAAATCTATTACTTAGACTGTCATGTAAATTGTGTTATTTTGACCAATATAAAGTTTGCAGAATTTTCAGGTTTGTGCGCAGAATTCCCCCCAGGAGTACCATTTGGCAGTCAGTGCATGTTTCCTATAAAGAGAATATCTTAAGACTCCCATTCTGTAATAGTTGGTTCCTTTCCAGGTTTTACTGTGAACTTAATTAGCTATGAAAGAATCCTCAAGTTTTGTCTGTGCCAGTAGAAATGCTCAGTGCCCAATTAGACACATTTTTCTCTGGGACCCAAGCTTTCAGAACATGTAGCACCCCTGCTATTGTCCCCCTTCACCAATGAACTCTGTTACAAATTCAGTTGAGGCAGTGCTGGATGTGCCAGGGTGAATGGATGTTGGCTCTCTGCAAGGTTGTTCTTCACTTTGAAATACCACATCTGCAACCTTGTTTAAGGAGATGAGTTAACTGGTTTCACAAAGGCAAGAGGCATTACTACTGTAATGAAAGCCTTATCCTGTCTTGTTGTTGATACCTATTCTATCACAGTGATTGATAACAAATCTGTCAAATACATTCCAAGTGGAAGTTATCCATATCTGGAACCAAGCAGAGTCTTCTGTTCTTGATTCATAATATTTATAAGTGTCTACATTAGGGGTGGCAAACTCTGGTCCTCAACAGCCACAAACAGGCCAGGTTTTCAGGATATCATCAGTGAATATGCATGAGATAGACTTACATACAGTGGAGGCAGTGCATGCAAATCTATCTAAAGCATATTCATTGTGAATATCTTGAAAATATGGCCTGTCTGTGGCTCTTGAGTACTGGATTTAGCCACCCCTGGGCTACATGTTTTAAAGAATATTTGACCACAGTAGCTAAGCCACTTAAGCTCCTCCTTGACTATCATTGTGTTTACGTTCTCTCAACAAAACAATATTTAGGTTCTGCTGAGGCTCTTCTTTCCCATTTGTCCATATGATGCTACCTTTTCCACTGGCAGATCCAATTTCTTGCAACTTTTCTTTCTCTGAAAGTAGCACTTCTCCTTCATCTCATCCCAATCCTACCACACAACAGAATTTATATAGATTCTAGTTTATATCTTTGTGTTATCAATCTTTGTTAGATGTAAAACAAATGTAGGTCTTGCGGCTTGTTGGTAGTATTTGATGCACTTATAGATCCTCTTTTTTTTTTTTTTTTTTTTTTTTTTTTTTTTTTTTATGAAAGAGGCCACTGAGAAGTTTCCTGGGATGCTACTGCAAAGGACCTATTTAAGGGGATTATCTTCAAGGGATACTGTAAAAATAGCAGTTAGAGCTCTCTTGGCTTACTATTTCTACACTAGACCCTGAACAGGTCCTTTTCTCTACCATCTTTGTAATCTGTTAACATTCTTTCTCACAGGACAAGCAGGATGGTAGTCCTCACATATGGGTGACATCATCAGGATGGAGCCCAATCACGGAACACTTTTGTCAAAGTTTCCAGAACTTTGACTGGCACTTACTGGGCATGCCCAGCATAGCACCAACCCTGCAGCCAGCAGGGGTCCCCCTTCAGTCTTCTTTTTTCCGCGCAGCAGTAGCCATGTGGGTTAAGAAGCTCTTCAGAGATTCCTGACAGGAATTTTTCCTCACGGAACTTTGTTAAAAAATTTAAAAAATGTCTACCCCACAGGGTTCCCCTTATCGATATCTTTACTCCGCGGTTGAACGGTAAGTTTTTTACCCGTTTGCAGTCGATTACCGTCTAGTTTCTCCCTTGCGGCCTACCGGCCATCGACCACACCGCGACTAAATTTCGTCGAGGCCATGGCACAGGGTTTCCATCCACGCTCGAACAATGTCCATCACTGACCCTCACGTGGTCTGTGTGATGTGCTTGGGGTCCGGCCTTGATGTCCTTACTGACACCAAAAGATGGGACTTGTCTTTCGGCCAAAACCCCCTACTCCATCGATAGCTTCGAAGTCGTCTGAACCAGTGCCGTCAACGTCTCGCCAGCACTGGGAATCCGCTGCTATCCGACTGGCCTCTATGACTCCATGGGTGTCCCCACCCCCCCCCCTCTGTTCCTCCTCAGGAAAAACACAAAGGTGAACATCGAGAAAAACATTGACACCGTCATCGTAAAGCTCAGGCCACTGATACGGGAAAGCCCTTAGCATCTACGTCGTCTGAGCCACCAACAAAGAAGGTCCCGTACAGAAAAGGCCTCAACCTCTTCTGTCTCCGGGCCACTGAGGCATTCCCCACCTGGGCAGGTGCCGGGATCTTCGATTCCACCTTCACCGGTGGACCCTCCGGCTACGCCAGTGCTGCCTCTTACTCTGGAACCGGGAATACATGCCCCAGGTTTCCATGAGGAATTGGATCGTATGATCCAAGAGGCCATCGGAAAAGCACTCCAGGGCTTCCAACCTCCATCAATGCCGGTTCCTCCTCCGGCCACCAACCCGATACCCATGGCGCTTGCACCGCTATTGGCAAGAATGGACAAGTTAATCTGTGCCCTTCCACTGGTGGATCAGAGAGAACCGATGGACCAGATTCCTTCCTCATCGATTCCCTTGTCATCAGAGGAAGAAGAAGAAGAAACACCGCTCTTCATTCCGTCATCAGGTGTGCTGCCACAGACACAACCATCAATGTCACTGATTCCATCGGGGCCTTCGATTCCTCCATCAATGCCTTCGATTCCCCTTCGGGGCCATCGATGCCTAGGCTAGGGCCTTCAGGAATAACTCCTTCTGAAGAACATTTGGGAGCTGGTGATGACCCTTATAATCCTTGGACCGATGATTTGTCCCAGGACTCTGATGATTTACCTTCACAGCCCTCTCCTCCTGATGAAAGGAAGCGTTCTCCTCCAGAGGACCTGTCCTTTATTAATTTCGTAAAGGAGATGTCTGAAACGGTCCCATTCCAACTTCAGACTGAAGAGGACTCTAGACATCAGATGCTGGAGCTTCTACAATTTCTCGATGCTCCAAAGGAAATCATGTCTATCCCTATTCATGGCATCCATTTGGACCTTTTGAAGAGAAACTGGGAGCACCCTGGCTCTGTGGCACCTGTTAACCAAAATGCAGATGCCACCTATCTAGTTCAGTCAGCCCCTGGCTTCCAAACAACTCAATTGGATCATCACTCAGTGATTGTGGAGTTAGCCCAAAAGAGGGCCCGACGCTCCAAACCTCACTCTTCCATTCCCCCAGGAAAAGATCAGAAATTTCTGGATGCATTTGGAAGACGGGTATTCCATGGATCAATGCTCATCTCTCGCATTGCATCCTACCAACTCTACATGACCCAATACAATGAGGCCTTGTTCACAAGGATTCAAGACTTTGCTGAAGCCCTATCTCAGCAATTCCAGGACCAGCTTCATGTCCTAGCACAAAAAGGCTTAGATGCTAGCAAGCATGAAGTACTGTCAGTGTATGACATCTTTGACACCGCTTCCAGGGTGTCAGCAGCCGGTATCAGTGCAAGAAGATGGGCCTGGCTGAAATCTTCAGACCTCAGACCAGAGGTACAAGACAGATTGGCTGACCTACCCTGTGCGGGGGATAATCTTTTCAGCGAAAAGATTCAAGAAACAGTGGTGCAGCTCAAGGACCACCAAGAGACTCTGCGCCAGCTCTCCTTACTGCCTTCTGATCTCTCTTCTTCTTCCAAAAGATCTTTTCGGAGAGAGTCCAAGAGAGAATTCTATCAGCAGAGGAGATATTATCCCCCGGCGTCCAGGGTAGGCCTTCTAAGCCTTACCAAAAAGGCCAACCTAGGCAGCCTAGAGTGCAGAAGTCGCAGCCAGCCCCTCAAACAAGTCCAGTGTCAGGCTTTTGACTCCCTTCTAGAGAGCAGTACCTAGCTTCCACTTCCGACTATTCCGGTCGGAGGCTGGTTGTGCCACTTCTCCAACCTATGGCACACAGTCACCACAGATCAGGACGCCTACACGCACATTTCAATCACCCCGTCACATCGCAGATTCCTGCAGTTCTTAGTAGGCCCAAAACACTTCCAATATCGAGTGTTACCATTCGGCCTAGCTTCTGCCCCACGAGTCTTCAAGTGCCTCGTAGTGGTAGCTGCCTTTCTCAAGAGTCAAAGTGTCCACGTCTACCCCTATCTCGACGATTGGTTGATCAGGGCTGCACTGACGTCTCTACATCTCACGTGCCATACCCTGATCTCCCTAGGGTTTCTCATAAACTATCCAAAATCCAGGCTAGTTCCCTCTCAAACCCTATCGTTCATAGGGGCCGACTTGGACACTCTAAAAGCGAAAGCCTTCCTACTGTAAACAGACATGAAGTGTATACAATATGTTCGGTATATAAAAATGTCTAAATAAAATACCTCAGGATCAAGCTTTCACTCTCGCTTCTCTGGCCCATCGACTACAGTCTCGACAACACTCAACTGCATGTCATTTTCTGGTCTTACTTGGGTCATATGGCTTCCTCGGTGTATGTCACTCCCATGGTTCGTCTGGCCATGAGAGTAATGCAGTGGACTCTAAGATTACAGTGGACTCAGTCTTCTCAGCCAATGTCCTCCACAATCCACATCACCAAACAACTTCTACTATCGCTAGCTTGGTGGGCAAACCAATCCAATCTGTTACAAGGTCTTCCATTTCAGATCCCAGAACCTCAAATGACCTTGACAACAGATGCCTCCAACCTCGGCTGGGGTGCACATATTGCAAACTGCCAAACTCAGGGCATTTGGTCTCCAGAGGAAGCCAAACACCAGATAAATTTCCTGGAGCTTCGTGCAATCAGATATGCTCTCAGGGCTTTTCAGGATCACCTCTCCAACCAAGTCATCCTGATTCAAATGGACAACCAGGTAGCCAAGTGGTACATCAACAAGCAAGGGGGAACGGGCTCCTACCTCCTGTGTCAGGAATCTGCACCGATATGGGCGGAAGCCCTTTCCCACTCGATGTACCTCAGGGCCACCTACTTGCCAGGAGTGGATAAATGTGTTGGCGGACAAGCTGAGTCGCACTTTTCAACCGCACAAGTGGTCCCTCAACCCCATTGTAGCGGACTCAATATTCCAACGTTGGGGTTACCCTCACATAGATCTCTTTGCGTCAATTCACAATCGCAAAGAAGGGAACTTCTGCTCTCTCACTCGCAGCCAACACCTCCAGCCCAGAGATGCTTTCTCCCTCTTGTGGGCCAGCGGTCTCCTTTATGGGTACCCTCCACTTCCACTCATTTCAAAGACTCTCGTGAAGTTGCAAAGGGACAAGGGGCTAATGATTCTGATAGCCCCTTATTGGCCACGCCAGGTCTGGTTTCCAATTCTCCTCGACCTATCAGTACACCGGCACATTCCTCTGGGGAAGGACCCGCTTCTGATCACTCAGAATGACGGCTGCCTTTGTCACCCCAACCTCCAGGCCCTCTCCCTGACTGCCTGGATGTTGAAAGGTTAATACTTCAACCTCTTAACCTTTCAGAGCCGGTTTCCCATGTGTTAGTAGCTTCATGAAAGCCTTCCACTAGGCAGTCTTATCGTTATAAATGGAACAGGTTTACGGTATGGTGTACTTCTGTCCATCGATCCCTTCACTTGTTCCACACCAAAGTTTCTGGACTATCTCTGGCACCTGTCAGAGTCAGGCCTCAAAATTTCTTCTATCAGGGTACATGTCAGTGTGGTAGCTGCCTTCCATAAATGTGTCGGGGATGTTTCCCTTTCAGTACAACCCCTTGTCACACGCTTTTTGAAGGGCTTGCTTCACCTTAAACCTCCACTGTGCCCTCCGGCCCCTTCTTGGGACCTCAACATGGTTTTGGGTAGGCTCATGAAACCGCCGTTTGAGCCTCTCCAATCCTGTGATCTCTGCTATCTCACCTGGAAGGTGATTTTTCTCCTGGCAATCACATCCGCTCACAGAGTTAGTGAGTTACAGGCTTTAGTTACCTACCCGCCTTACACTAAACTTCTGCATGATAGGGTTGTACTCTGCACTCACCCTAAGTTTTTGCCTAAGGTAGTATCTGAGTTTCATATCAATCAATCTATTATACTACCCACCTTCTTTCCCAGGCCCCACTCAAACCCAGGAGAACGGGCTCTGCATATCCTTGACTGTAAACGTGCTCTAGCATTTTTCTAGACCATACAGCTGCCCACAGGAAATGCACTCAATTGTTTGTTTCCTTCGATCCCCTCAAATTGGGCAAACCTGTGGGTAAGCAGACTCTCTCCTTGTTAGCGGATTGTATTTCCTTTTGTTATCAACAGGCAGGCATTCCGCTTCAAGACAGTGTTAAAGCACACTGTCAGGGCCATGGCAACATCAGTAGTGCACCTACGCTCTGTGCTGCTTGCTGACATCTGTAAGGCTGCTACCTGGAGCTCTCTCCACACCTTCGCAGCCCATTATTGTAAAGACAAGGCTGGCAGACAAGATTCCATCTTTGGCCAGTCTGTGCTACGCAACTTATTTGCGAACTGAGGTACCAACATCCTTCCGCCAACCCGGTAGGGTTCAGGATGTCCTCTACCAAATTGCACCCCAGTTCTTGTGTCTATTGCACATCTTTGGGTACATTTGGTGCATTGCTTGGGCATCCTCAGCTCGGTACTCACCCATATGTGAGGACTACCAACCTGCTTGTCCTGTGAGAAAGCAGAGTTGCTTACCTGTAATAGGTGTTCTCACAGGACAGCAGGATGTTAGTCTTCACGAAACCTGCCCGCCACCCCGCGGAGTTGGGTTCGCTTACGATTTGTTTTATTTTTTGCATGTACTTTTTACTATAAGACGAGACTGAAGGGGGACCCCTGCTGGCTGAAGGGTTGGTGCTATGCTGGACATGCCCAATAGGTCCTAGTTAAAGTTCTAGAAACTTTGACAAAAGTATTCTGTGATTAGGCTCTATCCTGATGATGTCTCCCATATGTGAGGACTAAAATCCTGCTGTCCTGTGAGAACACCTGTTACAGGTAAGCAACTCTGCTAGATCCTGAGAACCTCGGTTTGTTCTTGAATTGCCAGTTCTTAAAAAATGAGTACAGTTTACCTTAGATCTGGGTGCAAAGATGCAGTCTTTTCTTTGAAGCAGGGCCATTCCAAAAAGTGGGCCAGCAGTGTCAAGGAATCCCCACAGATACCACTGGGAAGAAAGTAAACAGTAAATGCAGAGTAGTGAAACAAACACTTGCAGTATCAAAAAACAACTGTGAAAAGAATCTGTCTTAATGTGCGAGCCCATCGCAGGTTTAACATATTGCTTACAACCTTCACAATAGGGCTCGAATGACTTCTCTTACACATTCCAGGAGACTGGCAGTCTCTCACAATCAGAGTCCAGCTCCAGAGCAGGGCTAAGATGAAGAAAGTTGCGGATTTGTTACACCCCTCTCACCTGACACTGTATCTGATCCCATTTCTGCTGATTGACATCTTGAATAAGCTCTTTGAAGCCAGTTCCAGCTTAATTAAAACGTTTGCTTGGTTAGCAGTGATCTGTGAAAGGCCGTGATAAATATTGAATCGGGTTCACCTGCTGGTTACTGTGAGTGGATAAACAGCTGCTTTGTGTGGTTTAATCATGAGCCCGGAGTACTACTTCTGTTAAGAGCTTCAAGAAAAAAGAGTTGAAAAGCTTTAGTAATGTCACTACTGATATCTCAGTAGGGCATGCTTGTGTGAGATTTCACACAACAGCTATTCAGTACTGTATCACTGACATAACTTTATGATGATTTTAAATGTAGATGAAACCATAGTGCTAATAATGTCTCTCTTGGTTTGTTTTTTTTGCTTCATAATCACAACCCCAGTCTTTTTTTTTTTTTTTTTAAAGTTCATTATGGTTTTCAGTTCTCCTTCTGATGTTTCTTATCTTTACTGTTGGTGAATTATATACTTCTTATTTTTCTGAACCTTCAAAGAAGTTATAATAACAAATATTTGGGGCGAGTGGAGGAGTTTCCACTTTTATTTGGTGGAGGAGTCTGTACATGAGAGAGCTTAAGCCAAACACTGTCTTATTTAAGCTTTCTGTGCCTGTGACAAGAACAGCTGCTGAATAACATCTGTTATCTTTAAAGTCTGGAATTTTATAAAATGTATTTGTATATTTAGCTTGTACCTTTTCATTGGTAGCGCAGAGTGAATTACATGTAGGTACAAGTTTTCCCCTGTCCCGGAAGACTTACAATCTGAGAGCCATATTTGCTAAGCATTTTTCCCATAGACAAACAATGGGAGAAAACCTTTAGTAAATAAGCCCCTAAGTTTTAAATTAGAGGCAATGGAGGATGAAGTGATTTGCCCAAGGTTACAAGGAGTATTGGTGGGAGAAGTGGGATTTGAACACTGACTTCCCTGGTTCTCAACCCACTGCTCTTACCACTAGGGTTTTGCATTATATGACTTGGGGTGGGGTGGGGGGGGGGCAGGTGGAGGGTTCTTCCTTTTTCATCTTGGCTTACATTAGGTTTCACCCTGACTAGACTGTTACCTTGTGACTGTTTCCTTATAGCAGAGTCCAGTTGACTGAAAGATCTAGAAATAGATTTATCAGCAGTGGGCCACTGAAAAAGCCAGATGCCCAGCCTGCAGAACCATTGGGCATGGTCTCTGGGTTATTCCTTGCATTTTTTCCTTTCATTTCCCTTTTATAAATGAGCCTTCATTTGCCTCTCTCTCCCTCCCCCCTCCCCCATTCTCTCGTTTGCATGCTCTTCTGTGACAGAGGGGTTGGCTCAGCTATCTTCAAAACTGCTTCCCATGTTTTCTAACAGCTGCTAGTGCAAGATGATCAGTTGATTGCTTTCTCTCCCCAGTGTATTGAGTGGTCCTTAAGTATTGCAGACCCAAGCTGGCCAAATAACAGGACCTATCTCTTGGACTCATTTTTAGACCTATTTTTTTATTACTTGGAAACACAACCTGGTAGGTGTAAATTTGTTTTTCCTAGCGTGTAGCAGATGGACTCAGGACCAATGGGTATAGTGTACTCCTGATAGCAATTGGAGACTGATCAGATTTCACTGTGACATCAGCCCTAGTACATATACCCCTGCAGGAAGTGCAGCTCTTCAGTATTGTCCGTCTTCATAGCAGTTAGGGACTCTATGCATGCTAGCATAGTGTTAGAGTAAATTTTACCAAAGAAACCCAAACTGAGAAGAAATCTTACCTCTACAGACGAGCCCCGCTCTGCTGCGGTGACGCCCGTTGGGTCCGTCCCCCAGTCGAGATTCCCGAGGTGATTTCTGCGATCTCTCGGAGGTGAGCTTCGGTCTGGCAGCCGACCCTCGGCGGGGACCTAGCCCCCGACATTGGGTGAGGCTGAGAGGCAGCGGATGCAACCTCGAGTGTGGCGGTGAAGGTATTTTCCCTCTCCTCCCGCAGCTGGAGACCACCCGGAACGAAACCGGGAAATGCCGGGACAAGGTAAGGTAAAATTCTAGTTAAAAGTCTCTGGTCTCCGAAGCTCGAGGAGACGCACAGATCACCAGCCGGGACCAGTGCCACCGGGTTGATCGGCCCTAGCAGGGCTAGACCCCGGTCAGATCCGAGGGTCTTCCCACGTGGAGATCCTCCGAGGTGGTCGCCATATTGTCCACATGGTCGCCGTCACCATTTTGGCCCTGTTCGCCACTCTGTCCGCCATCTTGATCCGTGCGCACAGAGGCGAGCCGTGCGCACAAATACCTTGTGCGCACAAGCGAAGCGCATAGCCAGGCGCTCACTGTGCTGGGCGCATAACTTCGACCTGTGTGCATGCGCACATCGCTCTGCACACGCGCACCATACCTACGCTCGCATCTTCGCACACTGGAGCGCACAACTGTATTGTACGCACACAATCCATGGCTCCACATGAAAATAAACTCAAAGCTCAGGGCCTTTGCCCAGCATGCCACATTAGAGCTGCACAGCATGAGGAGACTACAGCCCTGTGTATACAGTGCGAAGAGGCCTTAGGGGACCCAACTCATGGCCCTCCCCAGCCGGTACTGGACCCCAGCCCCTCGAGCGGTATGCTGGACCTAGCCTCACTCAGTGGGGCCCCCCCCCCAAAACAGGGCTCCCCCAGGGACACGGTGCCCCCTAGTCTAGACCCAGCTTCTATCTCCTGGGTGGAATTCTTCAAAGGTCTGCATATCTTCGTCCACATACAACCAGGGCCTCCTACAATGCGGTCACAGGCACCACCAGAGGTCCTCAACATGCCAGGACACTACCTTTCGGGTTAGCCACTGCACCCCGGACGTTCACCAAGATCATAGTGGTGGTGGCAGCAACACTGAGGAAGGAAGGAATCCGCTTGCACCCTTATCTAGGCAATTGGCTGATCAGAGCGAAATGCCCAGAGGAAAGCCACCAGGCAACCAACAGAGTCAAGACTCTACTGGAGAGCCTCGGGTGGGTGGTCAACACAAACAAGAGCTGCCTGCAGCCTTCCCAATCTCTAGAATACTTGGGAGTCCAGTTCAACACCAAACAAGCAAGGTCATCCTGACACTGACAAGGAGATCAAAACTGATAACCCATTTATGAACCCTGTTGAGCGAACTTCGCCCCACAGCATGGGATTACCTACAAGTTATCGGCCTCATGGTATCCACACTGGAAATAGTCCCATGGGCACAGGCTCACAAGAGATCCCTACAACGCTCACTACTGTCATGATGGAATCTACTGTCCCAGAACTACACCGTTCAGCTTCAGCTCCCGGACAGAATTCGGGCCCAACTACAATGGTGGCTACAGGAGGCCCATCTGAGCCAGGGAACGAGACTATCCTCCCCAACCTGGATCCTACTCACCAAGGATACCAGCCTATGAGGATGGGGAGCACACTGCCAAGAACTAACCGCCCAAGGGCAATGGAACAAAGAAGAGTCAGGATGGAATATCAATCGCCTAGAAGCCCGGGCAGTCAGACTAGCCTGCCTAAGGTTTGGTCACAGACTCCGAGGCAAAGCGGTCAGAGTAATGTCGGACAATGCCACAAGAGTAGCTTACATCAACCATCAGGGAGGAACTAGAAGCCAACAGATGTGTCTGGAAATAGACCCCCTAATGTCATGGGTGGAAATGAATCTTCAAGAGATCATGGCCGTCCACATTTGCTGGGAAAGACATGTCGCAGCGGACTACCTCAGCAGGGAGAGTCTAGATCCAGGAGAATGGAAACTGTCAACCACAGCATTCCAATTGATAGTAAACCGTTGTGGAACACCAACCATGGACCTCCTGGCAAGCCGGTCCTACGCCCAGGTACCCACTTTCTTCAGCCGCAGGTGGGAACCCCAGTCCCAGGGAAATGATGCCCTGGTACAGACCTTGCCACAGGAGACTCTCTGTTTTACGCCTTCTCACCGTGGCCCCTATTGGGCGCGATCATCCACAAGATAGAACATTACAGGGGGCCAGTACTTCTAGTGGCTCCGGACTGCCCAAGAAGACCATGGTACGCAGATATGCGAAGACTGCTGGCAGAGAACCCCCTGCCACTACCTCCACACAGACCTGCTCCCACAGGGACCGATCCTCCACGAGGATCCAGCTCTAATCTCTCTTACGATCTGGCCATTGAGAGGACTCGCTTAAGGAGGAGGGGATACTCGGGGGCAGTAATTGACACCCTACTCCGAGCACACAAGTTCTTCACATCCCTAACATACATAAGGATTTGGAGAGTATTCGAATCCTGGTGTGAGGACCACGACATCATACCACACTCAGTCAAAAGTCCTGCGATTTTGGAATTCCTACAGAAGGGATTGTCCCTCAACTCCATCAAGGTACAGGTGGTGGCCTTGTCATGCTACGGAACCAAGAGCGAGAGCGGCAGCATAGCCTCTCACCCGGATGTCTCCCGCTTCCTGAAAGGAGTCAAGCACATCCGACCACCCCTAAAGTGGCCGGTGCCTCTTTGGAACCTCAACCTGGTCCTAGATTTCCTAGCAGGATCCTCCTTCAGACCTCTCTGCTGCCTGTCTCTCTGACTATTAACATTGAAGACAGCCTTACTGCTGGCAGTCTGTTCAGCTCGTCGTATATCCAAGCCACAAGCACTGTCCTGCCGGGAGCCGTTCCTCAGACTCACCCCGGGAACCATCCAGTTATGCACAGTTCCGTCGTTCCTCCCCAAAGTGGTGTCTCACTTCCATCTCAACCAAATCATCGCGCTACCATCACCAGATGAGCATAAGAATTCGGAAGAGGCTCGAAGTCTACGACATCTCCACATTGGCAGGCTCCTAGTCTGATACCTGGAAAGGTCTGAATCCGTATGAAAGACGGACCATCTATTCATCCTTCACAGCAGGAAGAAGCAGGGGGAAGCGGCCTCGCGAGCAACCATAGCCTGCTGGATCAAAGAAGTCATCAAGGCGGCCTACGTGGAAACAGGCAAGCCACCGCCTTTACAAGTCAAGGCCCATTCTACTAGAGCCCAGGCAGTGTCCTTGGCGGAAACCAAAGATGCTGTCACCCGCCGAGATCTGCAGGGCGGGGACATGGTCCTCCATCCACACCTTCTCCAGGTTTTACCGCCTGGATGTTCAGGCTCGGGAGGACACAGCTTTTGCAAGGGCAGTACTAAGTGGGTCACGGGCAGCCTCCCACCCGGTTCGGGAGTAGCTTTTATACATCCTATTTGTCCTGAGCCCATCTGTTATATGCTAGGAAATGGAGAAATTACTTACCTGATAATTTTGTTTTCCCTAGTGTTTATCAGATGGACTCAGCATCCCACCCACGGCTGCCGTTACTCATGGAATTCTTGGGGGACATTCCCGGGAGTGAGTGATTCAAGGGTCAGCCATGCTTTCCTTCATCTAGGACACCCATCCTACCGGGTGTCGATGTTTCTCGGTTGAGGGCACTGGCGGTCTCCAGCTATAGCCAATTCAACCAGTTCAAATTAATCAAGTTAACCAAGTTATAAAGTTAATCAAGTTATTCAAATTAGTCAGTCACACATATATCCACAATGCTTTTCGAGGAGAATACTGAAGAGCTGCACTTCCTGCAGGGGTATATGTACTAGGGCTGATGTCAGATTGAAATCTGATCCGTCTCTATCAGGAGAGCACAATACCCATTGGTCCTGAGTCCATCTGTCTACACTAAGGAAAACGAAATTATCAGGTAAGTAATTTCTCCAATGGTAGTTGCTCTTTGTAATAATTTAAGGTTCTTTCTGGTGTTAACTGTCACATGCTGATCTCCATTTATTTAGCAGTTCTTATTCTTCAATAATCGAAAACCAAATTGATTCAAAGTGATTATTTTTAACATGTATGATATTGGTGTTAATTTCACCCAATAGGGCAAAGTAGTGTGGCATGCTTGGGTTTTTTTTTCTTGCTGCTGCCTCAAAATTTTGCTCCAATTCATACATTTTTCTGGAGTCACATGGGACTGCTCTGACCACCGTATTGCGTCATACATAGACATCGTACTGTCTTCTGAATGTGGAAGTTTACATTTCTGGAGGTTACCAGAAAACTCTTCCCATCTTTTCAATGGAATATTATAGTTAAATGGAAACTGTTTACAACTTGAATATAGGTTAAAACAAAAGTAATGTTTGAATGCCTATGAAAGAACATGTGCCTCTTACAAGGAGTGATCTCCTGGGGTGCTCCTACTACTTGGGAAGTCAGTAGGGAGTGGTGATTTTGTGCCAGGGTGCCGACCTGGAACCTTTTTGAACTTGCATCCTTTTCCCCCTTGCAGCTGGGGTGGAAGGTGGAGGCCAACACTGGACCAGACTTGATATCTTTTTTTTTTTCTTTTTTTTTTAAGGTTACCACTACATCAGAGTATTGCTTTTGTAGTGTAATCAAGGACGTAGCCTAATTCTTGAAAAAAAAAAATCTCAACAAGAAAAGCTATAACTAGGCTGGATTATGTGTAAGTAGTAATACTATAAATGTATATTAAAGATTCATGAATGGACAGTAGCCAGGGTTTTGATGCCTTGACAATTGGTGTTACTGCTGATAGGTTTCAAATTTGTGCTAGTTCAATACATATTTGTATCTGTAGTACGAGGTGAAAACTTAGCAAAGTACAGTAGCAGTGAGGGCATTTGTGAAATTGTCAGATTTGTTTATTTACAAAAATTTGTAATCTGAACCACAAATCTTAGCAGATTACAAACATTCACAATAAATCTTATTGATATACACAGTTCAAACAAATTCACAACTTATCATAAGTGATATTCACAATAAGTCATAAAAATCACATTTCTACAGATCAGGTAATGTCGAATAAAACTGGATAAAAACAAAGAACAAAATTGAAGCAAATGTTCTGAAAATGGAAGGCTAAAAAAGCAAGTCTTGAGAAGCTTACGAAAATGAAGTAGGTCATGTTTGGCTATAATATCCTCAGGTAAAGCATTCCATAGCACAGGCCCAGCAATGGGAAATGCACTCCCTAGATTTCACCAAAAGTGCATACCCTAAGTCATGAAACCTCTAATAAATACTTGTTTGAAGAGCGTAGCGATCGTGTAGGCTGATATCTATAAATTGCCGAAACAATCCAAGAAGGCGAAAGATTCTAACCCACAATTCCTGAGAAGAAACAAAAAAAGAGGTACGGCAGATAGACAATTAAAATAAGATGCTACACTTTTCTGTAATTAAGTAAATAACAGCTCTCCTGCTGATTCATTTTTCTGTTTAATGCACTATTACATGCTTGAGTTCTTTCTGTTATTCTGAATTTGGTTCTAAGCCAAACATATCCCAGTCTTGGCATCTGCAATGGAAAATCCTCCCCTGCAGGGTTCCAAGATAGAAAAATGAACAGATGTGAATCCAGCATCTTGCTTGGTGGTCTAAAGGAAGATGGTTTAACTCGAACTCTGTGCCCATTTATAACACTGCTGAGACCAGCAGCTAAGGAACCAAACATTCTTAGTGATGTAGTGTTAGTTTTCTACCAGGTCACCAACTTGGAAGCTTTTTGAATTTGCTGCTTTTTCCCTTATAGGGAAATGGTGGAAGGTGGATGCTGTCCCTGGACCTGACGTGGTACCGTTTTTACTTTGACATTAACGATGAATGTAATATTCTAAGTTCATGAAAGGCTTGTGGCATACAAGACTGGTTGCCAAACCAGTGCCATGGGATCTTAATGTTGTATTGACATAACTCCTGAAACGCCTTATAAAGTCAGCTTCTTTAGAGTTTCTCACCTGGAAAATAGTGAGGTCCATATTCAAAAGCAATGTAGATGGTTAATGTTATAAACCATCTAAATTAAACCATCTAAACCATCATAAATTATCTGGCTAAATTCTAGCCAAATAATTTATGTGGCTATCTCTGGTCAGGCAGTAGGGCTGTCCTAAATGTTAGCCAGATATGTTTAACTATCAAGCCTCACAGCAGCTGAACATGGACCCCATTGTTCCTAGTCTTGATTAAGTCAGCTAGAAAAGAACGTGAACTTCAAGCATTGTTCCACTACTCACCATACATGCAATTTTTCCACAATAGCGATGCTCTGCACTTACCCCAAATTTCTGCCAAAAGTGTTTTTGGCTTTTCATCTGAATCAAACCATCATATTGACCACATTCTTTCCAGGGCCTCATGCACATGATGGGGAGAAGACCCTTCATTCATTGGACTGCAGAAGGGCCTTGGCTTATTATTTGAAGATACCTCGACCACATCATCAGGCATCACAGCTTTTTGTCTCTTACGATGCTAACAGACTGGGAATAGCGGTTCCCTGTACGTACCCGGATCAGTCCAGACTCCTGGTTTCCCCCCCCGCAGATGGAGACAGAAGTTTAGCAACAAAACTCTTCCTTATCTAGAATGGTGCCACCTACAGTCTGGCAGTATTCTTCTGTCTCCAGTAGGTGGAGGAGGTGCAAAACCTACAGTCTGTGTTAGGGCCTAGCTTAGAATTAGGATAGAGTTAGGCAAAAGTTTAAAAAAACTTAAATAGGGACAGTTTTTGTTTTTCAGAGCACAGACCGCAGTGTGTTCCTGCAGGTCATGGTCTCTCGCCACCCAGGGGATTGTGAGGTCCTGAGGGGACCATCCCCCCCCTGGTTACAGAGGCCGCTGGTGTTGCGGGTTGAGGTCCCATTTACCAACACCCTTAGCTACTGGGGGTGATACCGGGAAGCCCGGCTCACTCCCCCCAGTAGGTTCAGGACCCAGAGGCTGCGGACAGGTACTTGTTTTAAAAAAGAGACCACGTGAGCCGGTAAGCTGCGTGCAGACCGTGCTCCCAGCTCCCCCGCCGATTTACGTTTTCCTGCCTCTAATATTTCAACCAAGGTGGCGTCCTCGGTAGATCAGGGGTCGCAGAAGAAAATCAACTCATTTTTTCACACAGATGAGCCTAATATGTCAGTGAAACCGCAACGCCATGAAAAACTTTCCAGCCGCCAGAGCGAAGCCAAGATGGCCGCCGGCCCTCCGAGTCCCGGCACGGTGGTGGACAAGTCGGATCTTGTGGGAGACGTCACTTTGGCTGTCTTTACAGCCCCAGAACCCAGGTTCAGTGAATTGGCACAAAAAATTACTATGGGCAATGAAATGCTGCAGGAAATAAAGCAGCAAGTTGCTGACACACAACAGTGAGTAGCTGATGTTGAATCAGAGACACAGAGCCTTTTACAAAAACAAGGGACACTGACCAAAAAAATCATAGACCTTGAAGATAAAGTTGAAGATTTGGAGAACAGATCATGCAGGAACAACCTAAGGTTTGTGGGGATCCCCGAATCCGTGGCCGACAGGGAGCTTTCTCATATGCTGGAAACATGGCTGCCTGCAGCGCTGGGCCTGCCAGAGTTGGAAGGCAAAGTTACAGTTGAAAGAGCGCACCGATTAGGGGCAAAAAAGCAGGAGGCTACCAAACCTAGAGTGGCTATAGCTCGTTTCCTGAACTTTAGGCATAAGACTGCCTTTTTGCAAGCATTCCGAAAATGTGAAACCTTTCTTTATGATGATCATAAAATTATGCTCTTTCAGGATTACTCTGCGGCTGTGTCTGCTAAACGCAGGGAATTTTCTCCCATCTGCGAGGTAAGAGGAAGCTGAGATTTAATCTACCATATCCAGCCCGTCTACGAATGGAATACAGTGGCATATGGCACAGTTTTGACTCTGTGGAGACAGTGAAGCAGTTTCTCCACGAAAAGGGGGACTCCAGGTGAATCCCCCATGGAGAGGGTTGGCGGATCTCAATCATGCTTCTGTTGATGACTATCTCTATGGGTCATTCCATATATCATGTCTCTGTAGGCTAGATGCTGAGTCATGTAATTGTATGTATTGTACAGTTAAGCGTTTGAACGGTTCTATTGTTGGTGGGGGAGGTGGAACAGGTGGTCTCATTCCTCCTTTTATGGAGGACGGCACTGTAGTATGGGGGAAAGGGGGATGGGAGGGATTCCTGCTATGCTCATT
This sequence comes from Rhinatrema bivittatum, assembly GCF_901001135.1. NCBI lineage: Eukaryota > Metazoa > Chordata > Amphibia > Gymnophiona > Rhinatrematidae > Rhinatrema > Rhinatrema bivittatum. Next base: position 176,084,629 of record NC_042622.1, read on the forward strand.
TTAGGGTTGCAGTGTTTACCTAAGGCTAAGAGTGCCTATACTTATGTTTCTTGCCACAGTATACAGAGGATATTTCTTCTGGCAATGGGTCTGCCCTTAGGCTGGGAGGGGTGGCCCCAATCATGGATAAAGTATTTTATCAATAGAGTAATGTTTTATTTTCTATTAATGACCATGGGTGAACACCTTTGCTGCATTTCTTGGAATGTGGCGGGACTTGGCTCTCCTATCAAAAGGGCTAAGGTTTTACAATCCCTGAGGCGCCATAAGGCCAATATTGCATTTTTGCAAGAAACTCACTTAACGGATAGTGAAAGTAAGACGTTAGCTCAGGACTGGGTGGCACAGGTATATTACTCCCCAGCGGTGCAGCGGAAAAGGGGGATTGCAATTTTAATAGGAAAAAATGCGGTGTTTGAAGAAGCCCGTTTTTTTTTTCTGATACTGAGGGCAGGTATGTATTGGTGACGGGGAAATTGTTCGGCACGGTAGTCACGCTTTGCAGTGTGTACGGCCCTAACACTTATCAACACGATTTTTTTACTAATCTGATTTGGTTTCTTAACCTTCACCAAAAAGGTTTGTTGATTTTAGCTGGGGACTTTAACCAAGTGATGGATGTGAGTCTGGATAGAACAGGAAGTGGTGCAGGACGCAGACAGGGGCGAAATAAGGGTCTGCCGTACCTATGTCAACAATTGCAACTTGTGGATCCGTGGAGAGTCCTCCACCCAGAGCTGCGCAATTACACCCATATAGCTAGGGCACATCTTTCCATGACTAGACTTGACTATATTTTTGCCTCTCCTCAATGCTTCAGTGTGCTTGAGAAGGCTGAGATAGGACCGGAAGAATGCTCCGACCATACCATGATTTGGATAGATGTAAAACTAGGGGGCCCCAAATCGAATCGGCCACGCTGGAGGTTCCCGGCCCATCTCTCGGATGATGCGGGGTTCCGTACTTATCTGCAGGGCAAGTGGAAGGAATATGCCCAACATAATGTACAACATGTAGCTCAACCAGCCCTGTTCTGGGAGGCGGGGAAGACGACTATGCATGGAGAGATCATCACTTATGTTATCAGGCAGCGAAAACTAGCCAATAGACAGATCATTGAATTGGGTAGAGAGGTTGCTAAGGCAAAAAGGCAACTTATAGCCCACCCTTCTACACATACCAAAAGAAATTACAGGGACCTTCTATGCACCTTGAATTGCTATATTCATCAACATACACAGAAGGATCTCTTTTATATTACTCTCACAATTTATACAGGTACGGTAACAAAATGGGGAAACTTCTAGCAAACCAAGTAAGGACTCAAAGGGGAACGACGTTCATTCCAGCGTTAAAAGATGCTGGGGGAACCCATCACACATCAGATACCCAAATATGTGCAATTTTCCGGACATTTTATGAAAGCCTATATACGAATGATCTCTCTCCACAGGCGCATATTGCTGAGTCTAATTTTTTTCAGAACCTGGTCTTACCTAAACTAAGTGATGCCCAATTACAACAGCTGAATGCCCCTATTACAAAGCAGGAAATATGGGATAATATCGGGGCAAGTAAATCTCATAAGGCACCAGGCCCGGATGGGCTTAATGCTGATTTCTACAAATTACTAAAAATGGAGGTAGGGGACCCCTTACAGCTTTACTTTTCCGATATCCCAAGGGAGGGGTTAACCAAGGAAGCTACAATGGCCTATATAACCGTTCTCCCAAAGGGTGGCAAGGACCCACTTCACCCAGCCTCATACCGACCCATCTCTCTATTGAATTATGATATCAAATTATTCGCCAGGATTGTGGCTAACAGAATGAGCGGGGTATTGCCAACTCTAATATCGGATAGCCAGGTGGGATTTGTGAAAGGAGGAAAGCAAGTAAACACCTTCTTAGTCTTTGGATAGCGATGACACAATGCACGGCTAAGCACATCCCAGCATTAGCTGTAGGATTCGATGCCGAAAAGGCCTTTGATCAGGTGGACTGGGATTATCTATTTTCTGTTCTACATCGCTTCGGCTTCCAAGGTACTGTTCTGGATAGCATATCTGCGCTTTATCAACACCCCCAGTCCATGATCGTTGCAAATGGGCTGATGTCCGCACTGTTTGGACTTTCTAGGGGAGTGCGCCAGGGGTGTCCCCTATCCCCATTGCTTTATATTTTATCATTAGATCCCCTGTTAAGAGTTATTAATGAGGATCCTGCAGTAGAGGGGCTACGGGTGGGACAAACCCAGTTTAAAATTGCAGCGTTCGCTGATGATGTGTTAATTTTTGTTGTAAACCCAACTGTTTCCTTGCCCAGAGTCCTTGAGCTGCAAGCCCAATTTTGGCGTTTTTCGGGCTTAAAAATTAACAGGGATAAATCCGAAGCTATTGATATCTTGGGCACAGCCAAGGCACTCTGGCCAGGAGTTTTCCCATTGCGATGGGTTACCTCCGAGACGAAATATCTGGGTATACGCATACCAGTTGATATTAATCATTTGTATGATGTTAATATTTTGCCATTACTTGCGAAAACGAAACAAAAATTGTCTGAAGGGATGACCTTGCCCTTGTCTCTTTCGGGGAAGATTCAGCTATTCAAAATGATCGAATTACCCAAATGATTATATGTTTTGCACATGCTGCCACTTTGGATTCGAAAACCCCAAACCTCGGACTTATATGCAACGCTCCGCCGTTTTATTTGGAGGAACAAAAAGGTGAGGATTGGTTTGACAACGCTCATGCGTTCTACTCCGGAAGGGGGCCTTGCATGTCCAAACATTCATCTGTATAATGTGGCCAGTTTGCTGTGTCATCTTTGGGATTGGCTCCGGGGTACGAGTATTTTTATTCCAAGGGAGCTACTTTGAGACTGGTGTAAACCTATTGTCATTGGCAATCTTCTCATAGCCCCAAGAACTGCTCTACCTCCACACCTGAGGTCTTTCCCGTATATTGTGGCCTGTCGGACAGTTTGGAAAAGATTATGCTCCCAAATTCCTGTCTCATGGAGGACGCTATATTTTGCGACTATTCAAGGACTGCCATTGTTCTCCCCGAGTTGGGAGTACTCTTTGTTCTCTCAATGGGCTCAGCTGGGCCTTACTCACATTGAGCAACTATTGGATGATACGGGACAACAGTTGCACTCATTTACGGAACTGCAGGCTCAATATGGGATCCCACGCACCAGTTTTTTTGCCTATCTACAGCTTAGGCACTTTCTTGCTACATGGGAGGGTTCTCCCTGGGCGCGGGATTCTGTGGACAGATTGGATGCATTCTTTCCCCTCTCTTCACAATGGACATTCTGCTCCTTACTGCTAAAGAAACTACTGCAACTGGAAACTCAGACCGGATTACTCATCTGATAGCCCTCTGGAACAGAGATCTGCACAGCCAGATCTCCCCGCGGCAAATGACGAGTTGCTTTAAGACAATTGCTCGCTGTACAGAGAAGGTACAACTCCGAGAAGTTCAATTCAAAACGCTCCACTGAATATACATAGCTACCCTACAAGCTTTTCAATGGAAGCTGACCACCACCTCCTCGGCTTGTCTCAAATGTGGAGCGGAAAATGCAACGCTTCATCACAATTTCTGGGACTGTGCTGTCATTCATCAGTTCTGGTCTAAACTCTTGGGCTTTATGGGCTGCCTTCTCAACTGTAACATACCACAAGTTCCGCAACTGTGCCTCTTACATCTGTTCGGAAACTCAGCTTTGGGGGTACTCCCTCAGGCCTCTGGCCGCCTTATATGCAAAGGTCTTCTTCTGGTGAAACAGACAATATTGGCTCAATGGCTGGCAAAGGACCCACTGACATTTACTCAGTGGCGCTTGAAACTTCATCAGATGGTCATTTACGAACAGCTCTCTGCGAAAGCGGCATCCTTACCCATGAAGCAAGACCACTTCCTTGCTATTTGGAACCCGTATCTCCTGACCCTAAATCAGAGGGCTAGAAGCAAAATCCTGGACTTCACCACTTGAACCGTTGCTACTGCTGTGTGTGGATATCTTTCGACTGTCCTCTGGGAATTGCCGCCTTCAGCTTTACTCAATGGTGTTACCGATCGCTGCCACCCTGTAGACCTGACCATGCCACCTTTTCAACTGTGAGATTAAATGAGCATACTATCAAGGTTTATATATTTCTCTGGACTGCGCATTGCAGGAACTGAGGGGTTATAAGGGTTATAGGGGGGGAAGGGGGAGGGAGATGGGGAGGTAAGACGGGGGGCAACCTGGGCTATACTATGCTTTGAACTGCTCGTTGCACTTTGCTCTTCTTTTTTCTTGGTTGTAATGTTGAAAATTTCATAAATAAAGATTTAAAAAAAAAAAAAAAGCAACATTTTTTCTTAATAGCACTGTTTGACTTCCACTGCCTTTCCGATCGCGGGGTGGGGAGTGTTTTGGCGCCGTTTCACTGTGTTTTCTGGGGGATGGGGGTAGTTTTACTTTGCTCCCATGCTGCATCGGGCCGAGTGTTGGGCACAGTGCGAGTGAGCCTATCGCGGGACAGCCTCTGTACCGCTTGTGTTTCCAGGGGTGAGGGTGCCTCAGCGACCCCGAAGGGGGTAGTCCTCCGGGTCCTGGCCATTATGGGTGCTTTTGGGGAGCTACCAGCTGCGATCCCTGGGCCGTTCCTGGGCAGTGCAGGAATGGGCACCATTTTAGGTCCCTCGAGGTCGGCAGCTCTGGCTGCAGGCGCCATTTTGCCTTCCTTGGTGTTGGTGTGTTCAGCAATACGGGCAGCGCCTGGGGATGAGGACCTTCCCCCGAGTTTGTCCCCTCAGCGTGGGGTCCCCGAAGGGGACAGGACCGCAGATAGTGGCAGGCATAATGCTGATGATACTGCAGCAGGGGACATGGATTGATACATCATCAGAGTCTTCATTTTCCTCCGACTTTATCCTGCTCATGCATAAGGCATTTAAGGCTCGCAAGACGGGTAAGAAAAGGCATCCCACACCGGACTCCCAGCCGCGGGCTCAGGTCCCTCAGGACACGGGTTCCTCGTCCGGCCAGCGGCATAAGCCCTTAAGAACCCCGGTGGTTGACCCTGACTCTTCCTCAGACTCAGAGGACCAAGACGACCGGGAGTTGCCTTCTCAGCCCCTGAGGGGGGGTAGAGGGAGAGGCCGAGAATCAGCAGGGCGATCTGAGGGGGATCCATGAGGCAGACGTGGATGACCCGAAAGTGGTCCGTCTCTTTTGCAGAGATGAACTGGGACCCCTTATTCCTGCTATCTTGGGGGAGCTAGGAATTCAGCTTTCCCAGGAAGAGTCTCGCCTAGGAGCTACGGACCCTGTGGTGTTGGGTCTATGGGGGCCTCCTTCGTCTTTTCCATTCCATTTTTCAGCCACGAATTTACTTTTTAAGGAGTGGGACCCTCCGGACTTGGGCCTTAAGATGGTGAAGGCGATGGATAAGCTCTATCCCCTACCTGAGGAGACCTTGGAGCTATTGAGGATTCCTAAGGTGGATGCGGCCATGGCTGTGGTCACGAAGAAGACCACCATTCCGGTCATGGGAGGCACAGCCTTTAAGGACCTGCAGGATCGTAAGCTGGAAATTCAGCTTAAAAAGATTTTTGAAGTCTCCACCCTGGGGATCAGGGCAGCGATGTGTACCAATTTTTCGTTGCGAGCAGGTCTGCGTTGGGTGCAGCAGTTCCTTGCCAATGAGTCTTTATCTCAGGAAGAAGCTCTACAGGCAGGGCGCCTGGAGGCGGTTTTTGCCTACAGTGTGGATGCTTTTTACGATCTGCTTCGCACATCAGCCAGGCACATGGTGTCGGCAGTATCCCCACGACGTCTTTTGTGGTTACGCAACTGGGCTGCAGATGTGTCTTCCAAGGCTCTCTGCCATTTAAAGGAAAGCTGCTCTTCGGTAAGGAACTGATGGGCCTGGTCCAGTCCTTGGGCGAGAATAATGTACATCGTCTCCCGGAGGATAAGCCGAAGTCGAGAGGAGGTTTTTCCTCCAGATCTCGTTTTCTGGGAGGTCGGAGGCCCCGGACTTCTCGGAGATCAGTTTCTTCCTTTCATCATCATGCCAGCAGGCAGCAGTCCTACACTCCGTCCTTTCGGGGGCGGCGTTTCGATAGACCTGGATCCGGCCAGAGCGCACCGATTGCAAAGACCTCGCAATGAAGGACGGCTGGCTCATTCCTCTGTCCCAGTGGTGGGCGGGAGACTGACTTTGTTTTACGAGGAGTGGGCCAAAATCACGTCAGATCAGTGGGTCCTTTCTGTGATAAAACACCGTTACGTGTTAGATTTTGCACACATGCCCTGTCAGCGGTTCCTGGTCTCTCCCTGCGGTCAGGCACCAAAGCGCAGAGTGGTACAAGAGTCTCTACAGCAGCTTTTTGACCTCTGAGCCATCGTGCCGGTGCCGTCTGAGGAGATTCGAAAGGGCCGGTACTCCATTTATTTCCTGTTACCAAAAAAAGAAGGAACCTTTTGCCCCATTCTAGACCTCAAACGGGTCAACAGATGCCTGCGGATTCCTCGCTTCCGGATGGAAACACTAAGGTCTGTCATTGCTTCGGTGTGACGGGGGAATTCCTGGCATCTTTGGATCTCACCAAGGCCTATCTACACATCGACATCCAGGAAGATCATCAACGTTTTCTGAGGTTTTCCGTCCTGGGACGCCACTATCCGTTCCAGGCCCTACCTTTCAGACTAGCCACTGTGCCTAGGACTTTCACCAAGGTTATGATGGTGGTGGTGGCGCAGCTCCGCAAGGAGGGGTATCTTGTACATCCATACTTGGACAATTGGCTGATCAGAGCAAAGTCGGAATTACGTTGTCAAAAAGCAATCGAGCATGTTCTGAACTTGCTACGAAGCCTTGGTTGGGTGGTCAACCTAATCAAGAGTCGACTGGCTCTGTCCCAGACCTTGGAGTTTTTGGGGGCTCTGTTCGACACTAGTCAGGGCATGGTATCCTTAACGGAGGAGCTTATGGTCAGCTTCAAGGTCAGGTATGGGCTTTGCTAGCCAAGCCCTCCCCGACAGTTTGGGATTACTTACAGGTGTGGGTTCCATGACCTCGACTCTGGAATTGGTTCCTTGGTCTTTCGCTCATATGCGGCCCTTGCAATCAGCGTTACTCTCCCGCTGGAACCCAGTCTTGGAACAGTTTCATATTCATTTGCCTCTGACAGAATACACTCGCTCCAGTCTCAACTGGTGGCTCAACCCGGACAATTTACGACGGGGGGTGCCTTTGGTGATCCCGGATTGGACGGTGGTCACGACAGATGCCAGCCTGTACAGCTGGGGGGCGGTTTGTCAGCGGAAGTCTGTGCAGGGCAGGTGGTCCTCACAGGAGGCTCAGTGGTCCATCAATCGCCTGGAGACCAGAGCGGTGAGGTTGGCTCTGCAAGCATTCCTCCCGATTCTCCGAGGCAAGTCGGTACAGATTCTCTCAGACAATGCGGCCATGGTGGTTCAACCGTCAGGGAGAAACGAGGAGTCAACCGGTAGCGTTGGAAGCTCGTTTACTGATCAGTTGGGCAGAACAGAACTTATTCAGCATTGGGGCCTCCCACATTGCTGGGGTAGAAAACATTCACGCGGACTTCCTCAGTCGACAATGTCTAGATCCCGGGGAATGGGAGCTCGCAGACGAAGCTTTTCATCTCATCTGTGCCCATTGGGGAACACCCTGTGTGGATCTGATGGCGACCTTCAAGAACGCCAAGGCGCCACACTTCTTTGCCCACCGCAGGGAACCGTGCGTGTAGGGCGTGGACACCTTGGTTCTCCCCTGGCCGGTAGATGTTCTGCTTTGTGTTTCCTCCTTGGCAGCTCATAGGTCAAATCCTTCGCAGAATAGAATTACATCCGGCGGAAGTGATTCTGGTAGCTCCCGAGTGGCCGAGACGTCCATGGTTTGCAGATCTGGTCAATTTGGCCATCAACGGTCCTCTGCGGTTTCAGGAGCTTCCAGACCTGCTCCATCAGGATCCGGTTTGTTTCGACCAGGTCGAACGCTTTTGTCTAGCGGCATGGCTTTTGAGAGGAAACATTTTGATGTGTCAGGGGTATTCCGATGCTGTGGTGACCACGTTGCTGCGGTCCCGTAAGGTCTTTACATCCTTATCTTACGTCAGAGTCTGGAAGGTTTTTGATGCTTGGTGTCTCACCAGGAGTATTGTCTCTACCCAGGTGGGAGTCTCTGACATCTTGAGCTTTCTTCAGTATTGTTTGTCGAAGGGCTTGTCATGGAATTCCTTGCGAGTGCAGGTGGCCGCAATCTGTTCCTTACTCAGTAATATACAAGAGGTGGGCCTAGCGGCTCATCCTGATGTGTCTCGTTTTTTACGGGGAGTGAAGTATTTGAGACCTCCGGTGAGGGAACAGTATCAGTCTTGAAATTTTAACTTTGTTCTTAAAGCTTTGTGTGCAGCACCTTTTGAACCTTTGCGTAGAGCGACCTTGAAAGATCTCACGTTGAAGGTGGTATTTCTGGTGGCAATTGCCTCTGCGCGCCGGCTGTCGGAGATTCAAGACTTGTCGTGTAGGGAGCCCTTTTTGAGGATTTCGGATTCTGGGGTTTCCCTGCATACTGTTCCCTCCTTTCTTCCCAAGGTGGTGTCTTCTTTCCATTTAAATCAGTTGGTGGAGCTTTCGGCTTTTTCTGATCTAGAAGGGTCGGACCCCTGTTATAAAGATTTGAGGAAGTTGGATGTTCGCAGCGCTTTACTGCGCTATCTGGAAATTACTAATGGGTTCCAGGTGTCGGACCATCTCTTTATACTCTGGAGTGGACCTCGTCGGGGTAATATGGATTCTAAGGCTACGATAGCTCATTGGTTGAAAGAGGCCATTAATTCTGCTTATTTGTTGAGCGGTTAGTCATTGCCAGTGGGCCTTCGGGCTCACTCCACTCGATCTCAAGCTGCTTCCTGGGCAGAATGTGATCAGGTTTCTCCAGAGGAGATTTGTAGAGCGGCTACATGAAAGTCGCTCCATACCTTTGCCAGACATTACCGTTTGGATGTTCAAGGGACAGGGGCATTTGGAGCGGGGTACTGCGTGCGGGCCTCTCCGGATCCCATCCCAAGTAAGTGAAACTCTGGTACATCCCAGGAGTCTGGACTGATCCAGGTACGTACAGGGAAAGGAAAATTAGTTTCTTACCTGATAATTTTCGTTCCTGTAGTACCACGGATCAGAGATTGGAGAGTCCACGCTATTGTTTCCTAAGTTGTTCTTTTTCTTACAGACCAGTTGAGTTTTTTTTCTCGGAGATAAGCAGCTGAATTAGCCATGCTGTCTGGGTACGTCCTCCATGCCACTAGGTGGCAGAGTTTTCAAAGTCTTTTAGCCAGCTACTCCCTCCGTCCTGTATAGTAACAGGATCACCTCAGGCTCCTCAGTCTAATTTTTTTCTACGCAACACAGTGCGAGGTGCTCTCTACTTCTCCTCACTATACTTAAAACAAACAATATTATTTCTATATAAACAAGCTCTTAATAGAGAAAGAAGAAAGAAGAAGAACAAAAACAAGAAGGAAAGAAACTTTCCTCAAAAGCTGCCTTCAAAAGTTTTTTTAACGTCTCGGGGCATCCCCTCCCAGCCAACTTGCTACCTTTAACTTCGTCTCCTCTGTTACCCCCCGGTTTACCCGGGCTGGCACCAAGTAGAGGCTGGGAGAAGGGCACTTTACAGCCGTCTTTTACTTACCGGCTGCTGAAAGAAATTAACAGTGATCGCAATGAAGCGGTTTCCACAGACTCATTGGGCTGTTGCCCTTGTCCTTGTCTGTCTCCTCTGTAGCCTCCCGTTCGGCGGGTCAAGTAATGAGTTGAGCCCAGGAAAGTTGTGGAAAGGAGCAGAAGTGCTCCACAAGGTGCGCAGGCCATCACCACCATTCATCCCGATGCTATGCCTTTCGACGGCATAGCTTCGAGAGAGTTTCCTTCCTGGCCGACACCTGTTCGTATCAGATAGCCAAGGCACTTTTGCGATCAATTTAATTTCTGCCTGGATCCTTACCATCTGGCCAAATCCTAGCCATCCAAGGCCAGAGGACAAGATTCATCGTTGTGGTCCCACAGATGCACCTGCTTATGCTTCTCCTGCAACGGAACTTAAGGAACCAATGCATTCAATGTCTCTCTCCATCCATCCTCCTACCCCGTTGCTCTTACCAACAGCATGAACAACGGCCTTACCTGGGGTCTACTCCCGACAACTTACAAACGAAATTGCCCTTACGACATCAGAACATATTACCAAGAACATGTTTCCCAGAGACGGGAGAACTCGACTGCACTAATTATCGACACAGGTTCTATGGGCCACATACAACTGTGTGCAACACATACCTACTGCAACTCACAAAAGACACCCTCCAATCCTTCCTACGAGGAACGATAATAATCATTCATACAGACAACCAGATTGCGATGTTCTACATCACAAGGAAGAAGGCTCAGGATTTGAAACCTCTACAAGCAGACCGCCCATATATTGTAGTAGACTCATCAACGATCAGTTTCTCTGCAGAAACCTTAGCTGACGAGATTCACACTCCAGAGCAGACAAGCTCAACAGAATATTTCATCCCCACGACTGAGAAATACATCAGAAGGCGTCTCAGCACATACTCTCAATGGAGAGACATCCTTCCATTACCCTCTTGTAAAAAAAAAAAAAAAAAAAAAGGAAGACTGGACACCTTCTACTCGATTTACCCAAATCCACGGGAAATCGCTCCAGACGCTTTTTCATCAATTGGTCTCACAACCTACGGTAGGGTTTCCCTCTGCTACCACTCATCCCTCGAATGCTCCAGATACGCATCAAAGACCAAGCAAATCTGCTCTTGATAGCGCCAGTGTAGCCACGTAACTATTGGACAGCTACTTCCTACACCTATCAATCTGCAACCCTTTTCCACTGGGCAGCAGTCCTCACATACTCGACTAGGACAAGGAATCTCTTCTATATCCTCTTCACTTCTTCCTACGCCTCTTGGCATGGGGATTGAACAGGTCATATACCAACACCTAAACATTCTCCTGTTCTTAACACATGTTTCGTTCCTCGAGACACCACTCAACCAGACTCACTTACAACAGGCAATGGTCACCTACACTTCTTCATATTCAACAACGGATATGGACCCATTAACTTGCCCTTCTGAACGGCTTCTCTGCCACATTCATATCAATGGAGAACTTATGTCATGTCATACTATAATATCCATTTCATGAAGGGCTTATTACGCCCACATCCACCTCACAAATCCACCGGCGCCGTGGGACATAAACATTATCATTATGCACATAATACTTCCACCCTTTCAACCAATAGTCAATTCTCACTTGATATCTTTCATAGACAGTACAGCCATGAAAGGGTGAATTTCAGTTTTTTCATGCTGCACTACTACAAACAGTGCACTCATTCACCTGACAGACCTTCACAGCTCTTCTATCGTTCAACCCAAACGCTAAAGGGCGTCCAGTGACAAAACACACTCTATCCTCGTGCCTATCGAACTGTATACAAATTTGCTATCAACAATCGCAAACGCTACCTATGAATCCAAAGGCACACCAAGAGGATGCCATTGCAACCCGATGGCCATCTCCATGAGTTTCCCCTTGGGGGCCTCAGTACAGCGGCAGCAGGGACATCGCTGCACACTTTCACATCCCATTGCTGTTTCAATCAACAAACTGGGGAAGATGCATTAATGGGATGGACTGTCCTACGGAAGAGCACATGTTCCGCACATACACAACCTTCATAGGAACTGTCCGCCTCAATCTCTCGTATTGAGCAAATATACCAAATTACACAAATTATCAGCTCAATACGTCAGCTGGGATCTCCTAGACAGCATGGCTAATTCAGCTGCTTATCTACGAGAAAAGAGCAAGTTTGCTTACCGTAAACGGTGTTTTCCCACCCACCCGCCTCCCCGGACAGTTCTAGCTTACCTACCTTGCTTTGATACTGACTGAGGAGCCTGAGGTGATCCTGTTACTATACAGGACGGAGGGAGTACCTGGCTAAAAGACTTTTGCTAGACTTTGAGAGCTCTGCCACCTAGTGGCACAGAGGATGTACCCAGACAGCATGTCTAATTCATCTATCTACGGAAAACACCATTTACGGTAAGCAAACTTGCTCTTCCGTGTACCTTGGGTACTGATCCCATTTGGGGGTTTCCTGAGCCAGTTTACAGTGGTTAGGTTACTGTATATAGTTAGGGTTTTTTGAAATCCATTCTGCTTTGACATTAAGTAATACTGCCAGACTATATATGGCACCATCCTAGGGGGGGGGCAAAACCCAGGAGTCTGAAATGATCCATGTTACTACAGGAACGAAAATTATCAGGTAAGAAAGTAATTTTCCTGTGCCAACTGCATGTTGTCGAACTGGCTAGTAAACTGTATCGAACATTGTATGCTCTGGCTGGCTTCCAGATCACAGACACTGAGGCTATTCAAGTAAGAGCCATAGCTATCTCAGTGGCTCACCTAAGAGCCATGGAACTTGGTCATCAATTCACCCCTTTATATCCCATTGCCATCTGAACAATCTTATCAAGAAGTGACAGTAACTTTGGGCAAGCATTTCTTTTTTTTTTTAATTTGTATTTTTTTGGAGCTTTAAGAAGTAAACAATATTATAAAAAATATAAAACATTTATGCACGACTAAAACGAACAATGCATAAACCCTTCCCACTTCCCCCCCCTAACCATCAGCTCCTCCAGGTTCTTATATTAAAAATAGAGCTATTGACCTTGTTACAGCGATAAGGTAATCAAAAACTGTGACCCATTAAATGTGCTAGTGATCTCAGTAAAACAAACTACTATATTTGTGATCCAAAAAAGAGAAAATTACAGTTATTTCAAAAAAAGAAATCAAAGCGTTATAGGCCATAAACACCTTTAGGAATAGTTATTTATGAAGGGCACCCAAATAGAGTGAAAAAGAAAGAGACACTATGCATAATGTCTAGCACCCTTGAGAAGGGTGGAGTTGCTGCCGATTTCTAGTGGATAGCAATAACACTTCTTGCTGCAATGAAAACCTGAAAACTCAGCTTCTACTGATGTTTATTCAAGCAATTCTGCACAGCCTGTTCACCCAGTAGTCCACTCTCAATGGGGGTTCCAGGTTGCTTGTGCTGCTACAACACTCAGTTTAGGATTCTCCACGTATTGTGGTTAATTCAGCACTGCTTGTTGATGGAGAAAGCCAATTTGCTTACTGTAAATAGGGTTCACCATAGCAGGATGAATTATCCATGCTTAATACTTGCCCACCTCCTAGCTGAAGCTAAGCTCTACAATCAAACAAGAGGCTCACAAGAAATGAAATGACGGCAGAAGAAGACCAAATGGCCCATCCAGTCTGCCCAGCAAGCTTCACACTTTTTTTCTTCTCATACTTACCTGTTTCTCTTGGCTCTTAGTAATCTTTTGGTTCTATTTCCCTTCCACCCACATCATTAATGTAGAGAGCAGTATTGAAACTGCATCTAAGTGAAATATCTAGCTTAATTAGTATGGAGTAGTAACTGCCGCAATAAGCAAGCTACACTCATGCTTATTTGTTTACCCAGACTATGTAATTCAGTCCTTGTTGGTTGTTCTCTGTATATAGCTCCACTAATCTTCATTCCCCCTGCCGTTGAAGCAGAGAGCTATGCTGGATATGCATGAAGTATCTTGTCTTCCTCCCCTGCCGTTGAAGCAGAGAGCTATGCTGGATATGCTGAAGTATCGGTCTTACACTCTGCTTCAATGGCAGGGGAGGATGTGGGAACTTCTATGCATGCTGTATGAGCTAGAAGCTATGGGGTAGATTTTAATAAAGTACTCCCGTGCGTACTTTTGTTCGCGCACCAGGCGCAAACAAGAGTGTGCTGGATTTTAATAGATACGCGCGTATCCTTTAAAATCCGGGGTTGGCGCGCGCAAGGCTGTGCAAAATTGGCAGCCTGCATGCGCCGAGCGCGCAGCCTGCCTCCGTTCCCTCCACCCCCCCTCCCCCCCGCACCTTCCCCTCCCTTACCCGACCTAACCCACACCCCTAGCCCTATCTAAACCCCCCCTACCTTTGTTGGCAAAGTTACGCCTGCCTCGAGCCGGCTGCTGGTGTGTGATTCCCCGGCTCGGGAGCAATTTCAGAGGCCTCGGCCATGCCCCCTAAACGCCCCCGGACTGGAACCACACCCGAGGCCCCGCCCCCAGATGACGTGCCGCCACGAACCCCCCCCCCCTCCAGGAAAGCCCCGGGACTTACGCGTGTCCGGGGCTTGTGCGCGCCGCCGAGCCTATTCAACATTTTTTTTTTTTTTTTTTAATTTTTAGTTTTTATATACCGATTTTTCTTGCATTGGATACAAATCAAACCGGTTTACAATGAACAGTAAGAACTTGCCGGTGGGCTTTACAAAGAACAAGATATATCTAAGCAAACTTTAAGTAACAGTGTGCAACTTAAGTAACAATTTAAAACTTAAATAATAATTTACACAAAACTTAAATAATAATTTAAACAGATTGAAATCACATAGCAAACATTTATACAAGCGGTCGATTCAAGTACTTGGGCTAGGTTGAATTAAAGGGAGAGAGGAAGAGGATGTGGTACCAAGGGCTTGCAAAGGACAGAGGGAGTCTGTGGATCTCAAAAGGGAAACATGAGATTAGGGTGAGGAAGAGCGAGTTTGAGAGTGCATAGTGTCAGGCTCGGCGCGCGCAGGGGGAGCTTGGGGCAGGTTTTCGAGGGGTACGCGCGTACCCCTTTGAAAATCTGCCCCTATATGAGCTAGGAGAGAAGGGTCTGTTCAGTGCCATCGGATGATGTCGCCCACGTGTTATGGCTATTTCTTCCTGCTGTCTGTGGGAGAACTCTGTTTGCAGGAAGTAAACGTGCTTTAGTCTCAGTTATGTTGCGTCTGAGGTGGGGTTGACGCAACCCATAGGCAAGGACCTTTGAGTCCCCACCGACAGCAGGTGGAGGGGGCTGAAGCTAGATGCCGCTGGAGCTTCACCTGTACCAGCCCTCTTTCCCCTCGGGTTGAGCCTTTGGGTGCCGGGGCCGGCAGGACTTAGGTGGGCCTCTGGGTTAGCTAGGGATGGAAGGTGATTCAGCCCAGAGACAGCAGCCGGTAGATGACAACGTCCTATCCTGGACAGGATTTGGTACTGGAACTCAGGCGCCAAAGGAACAATAAGTAACTGGAGGCGCTCAAGCAAAGGAAGGCCTAAGCCTTGTAAGTCCACGTCCAGAGAATAGGCAAGGAAGAGGCATCACTGACAGGCGAGGATCAGAGCCAGCGGCAAGTGGAAGTTGTGGCAAGCAACGTAGAACTCTGGACACAGGAAAGTCTGTAGCGTAGTCGTTCAAAGCAATAGTCAGGGCACTGAGAAGGCAGACGTGGTCAGGTGTAGCAAAGGTCCGGGGCTGGAGAGAAGCTGAAGAGTAGTTAGGTGTAGCAGAGGTTCGGGGCTGGAGAGAAGCTGAAGAGTAGTCAGGTGTAGCAATGGTCAAATCCAAGTCAGTCCAACACATAGACGAACAGGAACGGAGAACCACAGGAAACAGGAACACCACGAAGACACAATTCTAGGATCAGCAACAAGTACTTGGAAAACAAGGAGACCTGTTGCAAAGGCAACGCTATGGAGCGAGGCCTGAGCTTTTATACGCTTAAGAGTCTGATGTCAGCATCCAGGTCCGCGGCCAGGTTCCTGCCGTGGGCCCTTTAAAAGAACTAGTGATGCATGTGCACCTAAGAAGGGGCATGGCGCTGATGGCGGCATTTCTCCGCGGGCCACGCTGAGAGGCTCGATGAGCCGGGACATCTTGGCTGGCAACACTGGGTAGCGTGGCAGAACCAGAGGCACTGGAGGGAACCAGAGGTCGGAGCTGGTGGCCCACCACCGCCAGTGAAGAGGAGCCAGGAGCTGGAGTCCATCTGAAACGGTGAGAGGGCTGTGGTGTGGGGCTGCCGCAGGCGGCACATGTAACAAGTTAATCTTGATCAGGTTTGATGTACTAGCCTAAAGTTAAATGGCTTAATAACATTGAACCATTTTACCCTCCTTTTCCTAGCGTGTAGCAGATGGTCTCAGGTCCAATGGGTATAGTGTACTCCTGATAGCAGTTGGAGATGGATCAGATTTCAGTCTGACGTCAGCCCTAGTACATATACCCCTGCAGGAAGTGCAGCTCTTCAGTATTTTCCGTCTCCATAGCAGTTAGGGACTCTAGGCATGCTAGCACAGCGTAAGAAACCCAAATTGAGAAGAAATCTTACCTCTACAGACGAGCCCCGTTCTCCGGTGACACCCGTTGGGTCCCTCCCCCAGTCGAGATTCCTGAGATGATTTCCGCAATCCCTCGGAGGTGAGCCTCAGTCCAGCTGCCGACCCTCGCGGGGACCTAGCCCTCGACATCGGGTGAGGCTGAGAGGCAGCGAGTGCAACCTTGAGCGTGGGGGTGAAGGTATTTTCCCTCTCCCCCCCGCAGCCGGAGACCGCCCGGAACGAAACCGGGAAGCGCCAGGACAAGGTAAGGTAGAAATCTATTTAAAAGTCTCCGGTCTCCGAAGCTCGAGGAGACGCACAGGTCGCCAGCCGGGACCAGTGCCACCAGGTTGATCGGCCCTAGCAGGGCTAGACCCCAGTCAGATCCAAGGGTCCTTCCACGTGGAGACCCTCCGAGGTGGTTGCCATATTGTCCGTGTTGTTGCCGTCACCATTTTGGCCCTGTTTGCTGCCCTGTCCACCATCTCGATCCGTGCGCACAGAGGCGAGCCGTACGCACAACATCGCGCATACAAGTGCTGGACGCACAAGCAAAGCGCAGAGCCATGCACTCACTGTGCTGGGCGCATAACTTCGACCAGTGCACACCAAACCTACGAGCGCATCTTCGACACACACCCGCGCACACAACTGTATTGTACTCGCACAAACCATGGCTCCACCTGAAAAGAAGCTCAAAGCTCAGGGCCTTTGCCCAGCATGCCACATTAGAGCTGCACAGCATGAGGAGGCCATGGCCCTGTGTATACGGTGCGAAGAGGCTTTAGGGGACCCAACTCATGGCCCTCACCAGCCGGTATCGGACCCCAGTCCCTCGAGCAGTACACCAGACCTAGCATCACACTGCAGGACCCCCCTCAAACGGGGCTCCCTAGGGACACGACGCCCCCTAGTCTAAACCCAGCTTCTATCTCCTGGGTGGAATTCTTCAAAGGTCTGCATACCTTCGTCCACATGCAACCAGGGCCTCCTACATTGTGGTCACAGGCACCACCAGAGGACCTCAACATGCCAGGACCCTCTATGCCCAGGAAGTGATCCCACTGCCCAGAAGCCTCACCTTCGGGGTCACAGACATCTCAGATGAGGAGTCAGAACCCCTGGAGGAAGGGGAACTCCCTCCGGGGACAGAGCCCCATCGAACCATGAGATGCTTCTTCACCAAGGACAAACATGCCAGGACCCTCTATGCCCGGAGTGAGACTTGCGGAGCATTTTGGAATGGTGGTTACCGCAAGTGCTGGATTCTCTGGCCATACTAGCAGACATTCAAACTGAACGCACACACAGTGTGGAGATACGGCCTACTGAACCTGGAAGGCCTAAGCCGGTGCTCGCAAAGATTTTAAAATTTCGGCATAAAGAGGAGATGCGGCAGGCCCTGGACTATGAGGGGAAAAACATTTTAATCTTTCCAGACTATTCCCCGACGGACTTCGCCTAACGTCGGACTTTTGTTCCCATTTGTTCACTACTTGTGCACCATCAGATAAAATTTACGTTGCAGTATCCAGCGAGAGTGCATTTTTGAAAACACGGCTCACTTCTTTTGATATGGCCGCGGAGGCTTAAGCTTTCTTTGACACCAAGCTGAAAAGAACAGAAGAACCAAAGGCGGGCGGTACTTAAAACGAACTACAGAGAGAAACACTTTGGTTTTCCTGGTCTTCTTAGGTCATGATTATGGTGAATTATTTTTCTTCAGCCTTCTGCTGAATTGGTGACCAGGCAGATGAAAATCGTTTGTGGGACTGCTTCGTGACCTCTCCTGGACTTGGGTGATGGGGAGGCCGATGGGAGTTTGATATTATTTCTGCTGAGTTTAACTTAATCCTTTTCTTGTTGGGGGAGTGGGGCCCTAGCACATAACAGACAGGTATCCTCCATAGCTCATGGTTGAGCAAAAGGTATTGGGCGTTTTGGATGTTTCTTTTGGGTTTGGGGGAAGAAGGGAGGGGTAGGGTGGTTTAGGGGGGGAAGGAACTCTATATGGCAGACAATGGGGACTAGTTTATCATGTTATGTTGCTGTCCTGTTACTACAGTATGCGAATGCACGAACTGGTCAGGGGAGCCCTAGACTGGTGTGAAGTTTTGATAGGGATCTTTTTTCATTCTTCTCTGTACCTTCTATGATGAAGGGTAAATGACTACCACTACCAGATGTGTTACATGGAACGTGTGTGGTTTAGGATCAGTGGTTAAAAGTTTTAAGGTATTACAAGCATTACAAAGATGGGAGGCACACCTAGATGCCACTGAACATAGCAAACTATAAGGTCAAAACAGTAAAGTGCGGCCGCAGTTACCCTGCTCATAACCCGCTTTCTACCCACTTTTTGGCCGCGTTAGTCCAACCCGCGATACACTATCACCTTTAACCTACTCTTACCGCATCCTTAAATCACCTGGTAACCCCTTCTGCCCGCGGCATGTGTATTACATGTAAACGATCGAATTAGCTATTCCCTCCCATACAGTAACGCGCGCCCCGACTATCGCTTTTTTTACCCTGCCGTTTTGCGGCGCGTTTAACCTGCTAACTTACCGCCTACCCTTACCCCCGCGTTAGAGGCAGAGGTAAGGGTAGGCGGCAAACTTTCCCCCAGCCCCCGCTCACCTGCCCTGGCCGCGTCCATGGGTGCTGGTCTCCGGGGCAGCCCCAGTCCTCTCCCCTCCTCCCGAAGCAACGAAAGCGGAAAAAATCAAAAACGAAAAAAAAAAAAAGCGAAAAAAAAAAGTTGCGAGAGAGAGGGGAGAGAGGACGGGCAATCCTACGCTCAGGATTGCCAGTCCTCTCTCCCCTCCTCCCGAAGCAAGGCGCGAAAAGCAGCCTTGCATCGGGAGGAGGGGAGAGAGGACTGGCAGTGTAAAGCAATGAAGCGACTTACTTTTTTTGCAGCCCCCCTCCAGAGACGGACATCGGCGAAGACGACCGCGGCTCCCCTGCCTCCAGCTGCCCCGCGAAAATGGACGCCTGCACGGGCGAAAGCGGTCCCTGTGCGTGCAATTGGGCCGCTCAAGGCGTGACGTCACGACGTTTGGTGTCACGGCACGTCCTCTCTCCCCTCTCTCTCTTGCTCCTTTTTTTTTTTCCGCTTTTTCGCTTTTTTCCACTTTCGTTGCTTGCTTCGGGAGGAGGGGAGAGAGGACTGGCAATCCCGAGCGTCGGAGAACCATCCACTTCCTGGTACCTGTCATTTCAAATGTCATTTGAAATGACATTTGAAATGACAGATACCAGCGTGTCCGTGAAGCGTTAGGCCAGCGCACCCAGGATACTGTATAGCGCTCTATACAGTAAAATGGGTTGCGCGGGCCTAACGCTTCATGGACGCTTCTTAGACGCAGCTTGCATTTGCAAGCTATTTACATACAGTATCGAGCGGTAGGTGAGCTGGACTGTGCATGCGGCAACCGCGGGTGCGCTCGGCACTAGCGCAGCTCTTCCTACAGCTCCTTACTGTATCGGCCTGTATGTAGGCAATGGGTAGGTAATGTATATTACGCCCAAGCAGTCTTTATTGGTAAATCTGTCCCTTTGCAGGAAACTAAGGTTATTTCTGATAGTGAGGGTCGTTATGTAATTGTGGAAGGGGTCTTGTTTGGAAAGCCAATTGTAATAGGCAATATATATATGCACCCAAAAATTATCATCATGCTTTCTTTTGTGCATCGAATGTGCCTTTTGCTACCATTTTCTGGTATTCCACTAGTTGTTGGTGGGGATTTCAATTGTATACTAGTTAATGGTTTAGATAGGTCACATCTTGGGGCAGGCGCATCACAGGGTTTGAATAAGGGAATCTCGTATTTGTGCCAGGCAGATACACCTGGTAGATGCCTGGCAGACGTTACACCCGTTAGATAGGGAATTACCCATATCTCTAGAGCACATGGCACGCAATCTAGGATAGACTATTTCTTAGTGGATGGGGGAACGTTCCTCTTGGGTTGCTGTAGTACATATTGGACCTTTGATAATCTCTGATCATGCGCCAGTCTGGCTTGACTTGGAAGGGTTTCGGCCCAAGGAGATGAGACTTAATTGGTGCTTTCCCAAATTCTTATACAATGATCCTCATTTTAGAACTTACTTGTTAAAGAAATGGGAAGATTATGCATTGTTTAATTGGGACCATTTGGCTTCCCCTGTAGTATTCTGGGAAATGGCCAAAGTAGTGCTACGGGGGGGATATTATCTCTTATGTAGCTGCTAGGAGGAAAGCTTTGACAATGGAAATTCTCTCCATGGAAAAGTGCCTCTATACCGCCAAGCAAAAGTATGATCACAACCCGAGTGCAGTTACAAGGCGATAGTTCTTTGAAATACAGGTTGCTTTAAATATGTTCCTTCACCAAAGGACAAAAAAAGGCCTGATGTACTATAAAGGGAAATTCTTTTGGCATGGAAACAAAATTGGTAGACACTGGCCAATATGACATTGAAGTGAGTGGGTACAAAATATATATCCATGTTGTGAGATAAGACCAGGCGGCTAGTACATTCTGAAAAAGACAGTAATGTTTTTAAGAAGTTCTATCAGGAACTTTATACAGCGTCCTCAGGCTCTTGAGTTAAGAGGTCCTGGACTATCTTCAGTCTGCAGGCCTGCCTTGTTTAACGGAAGGACAGTTGCAGCAGCTGAATCAACCCTTTCAACTGTAAGAGATTGCCCAGGAGATTAAGGAGGCTAAGCTATAAAAGGCACCGGGACCGGATGGGTTTCTGACTGAATTTTACAAAGTGTTGGTGGCAAAACTGGTTGTACTTCTGGGAAATATGCTGTCACATTTAATTAAGCTATAGAGGTTTACTTGTGTAGCAAATAGCGCCATGATAGCGATATTACCGAAGGCAGGGTGTGACTTGCTTTCTCCCACTTCTTATTGTCCCATCTCTTATTAATTTTGACATTAAACTCTTAGCAGAAATTATGACTAAGAGGCTAGTGAAATTTCTCCCAGGGCTTATCAGGTATGAGCAGGTTGGCATTGTACCTGGCCATTTCACTACTGTGAACATTTGTAAGATTATCGCTTCTTTAATTAGCAGTAAATGTAAGTGTCTTCCCTCCTTACTTCTGATACTAGATGCTGAGAAGGCATTTGACAGGTTAGACTGGAATTTTGTTTAGAGCTTTGGAGTTTTTTGGGAACTCGGGGTATTTCCTGCAGGTGTTACGTACTTTATACCATGAACCCTGGGCCTACGTGTCAGTTAATGGCTATAATTCAGAAGAATTCTGCTTGGGCAGGGGGAGAAGGCAGGGGTGCCAGTTATCGCTGCTGTTCATTCTTTCTATGGAACCTTTTTTTGTGCAGGGTTCGGAACAGTAGAGCCATTGTTGGTAATCCTATTGGGGACTGCTCGAGAGTATGGTTTAAGTTGACTGTATTTGCAGACTATATTCTTCTCCATTTTGCTACCCACAAGCATCTGACAGCCTTTTTCAGTGAGGTGGAGGTCTATGGGAAGCTAGGGGGGTTTAAATTGAATCTGGACAAATGTGAGGCCCTCCCAACAGATCAGAATATCAGACAAGACTGGAGAGGGCACTTTCCAATGAGGTGGGTCAATGACTCCTTTTACATACCTGAGAATCACTTTAATGACTGATTTGGCAAACCTCTATAGGGTCAATTTTCAGAAGATGCTCCATTTCACTAGTTCTTTGCTGTAGACCTGGAGGGATTTCCCTCTTTCCTTGTTGGGTTGGATTAATTTATTCCAAATGATTCTCTTTCCAAAATGGCTGTACTTGTTCCAAACTATTCCTTGTTATCTGTCGAAACAGGTGTCTTATTTGGAAATTTTGGTACGGCATTATCTCTGGAAAAATAAGAAGCCCGGGTAGCCTGGGTCAAACTGATGCCTAAGTGGGAACAGCGGGGGACTCAGTTTAGAGGATTTAAAAATTATACAATGTGGCATGCAACTTATGCCATGTGGCAGACTGGTTACTGGGGACTAATTTCTATACTCCCCTTGAGTTCAAGCAGTAGCTTTTTTCATGCCGGATCTTGGGTTACCTCTTACATGCCTCTTTGATGGACTTTTGGTCACTCCTTTGATTTTATCTTGGTGCTATCTCTGTACCTCTTTAAAGCTTGAGAGTAATATTTCCCAATTTCTACCTTGGCTTAGCAATGCGAAGTTTCTACTGGGTGTCTATAATGTGACCGTCAAGGCTTGGGCCAATAAAGGACTAAGTGCGATTGCACAGTTCTTAGACGAGGAAGGGGGGGTATCAAAACGTTTCAGGCCAGGGTTGACGAATTTGGGCTAGATAATAACCATTATTTTGCTCATTTGCAAGTTCTCAGCTATATTAGATCCCTTAAGGTGCACGATTGGGTTGCGGAAAATAGAGCATTGCTATCAGATACATTTGATATAGAGGACCTGTCTTGCCATTCCATTTCTTATTTTTATCAATGTCTTTTAGACTTAAAGCCTCCGATTGATTTTGGGCCCATTTTGCCTAATTGGAAGAATGAGATGGTCTTAGATCTTACTGATCTCCAATATGCTCTTGGCTTTAAACACCTAAAAATCTATATTTATTTTAATTGTATTTATTTAATTTATATTCCGCTTTTCGCAATGTTGCTTTAAGGGAGGCTTGGTATAAGTTTCTTATGAGATACTATTATTCTCAAACATGGGCCTTCCATATGAACATTGCTCCATCCGCAGTTTGTGAAAAATGTAACCTAATGCCTGGCACTTTGGGGCATCAGTTTTTGAGGTGTCCAGTAATTGTTTCTTTTTGGAAATCTGTAATTAAACATATTTGTCAGAATACGGGCATACAGTTGCCACTAGATATGAGGGTATTGTTGTTCGATAATATGCGGGGGATATCCCTGGGGCAGAGATTTACTCGACTTTGGTTCCGGAAGGTATTGCTGCTTGCAAAAAAAAATCCACCCTGCAGTATTGGGTGGGGAAAGATCCCCTGAATTTGACATACTGGAGAAATCAAATCCATCTCGTGTAGTAATGAGAAATATGTTGAAAAAATTGATTTGACTGAGAAACGAAAGGCCTTTTTGCTTATTTGGAATATATACTTACAGTATCTGCCCCATTGGGCTAGGAACCTTATCATGAATGATTGCTAAGCGCCAAGTTGTTTTGTGGTATAGTTTGAGCGGCATGGCTGAGATGTTGGGTGGGTGGGGAGGGTCAGCTGAATGTGGGGACTGTTGCTGTAGTACCATGGGTACTTCCGGGGACAGTGGGAAGAGTCAACCCTTGTTCCCCTTTTTTTTTTTATTGTATTACGGTTGTCTATATTTTCTTGTTCCATGTACTTTTGTTTTAAATTAATAAACATATTTAAACACAAAATATGATCATTAAACTTGGATATCTTTTTAAAGGTCGCAGGGACTCTCTGGCATTCAGACGCAAGACCCTGTGTTTGTGCGAGAATTGTGCGACACTGTTTATGTGCTAAGGGATAAACTTTATATACTTGGTAGTAAAATGGGCTTATAATACAGAATGGGAATGATAGAGCATCTTAAATGTTATCTACTGATTTGAGTGAAATACTTCAGTATTTTTCAACTCTTTCTTTTGTGTCGACTTCTGTCATTAACAAAGCACCAGTGTAAGAAAATGAAAAGTGAAATAATATGCCATAATTTGCATTCCAGGTCACCATGTGACTGCATGGCGCGTCAGGTATTGCTGCTTATGTAATGTACACCTTTTTATGTCAGCTGTTTCCTGCCTAACTACTGACAAGAGCCCCATTCATATCTCCTCTTTTTATCCTTTCAGCAAATAAGTAATTATTCAGTATAGAAGGCAGGATATTTGGACCTGGCTATTTAATGTGGCAGCACACTGTAATGAAATCTGCCCTGGCTGGTAATCTGAGAGAGAGGGGGGGACTGTAACTTTATCTGCTTTGAGGGGCTGTTTATTTGGCACATCAGTGAACCTTTTTATCCCAGTGACTGACAGCTCCAGCAGGGTCACGTTTACCCTCCATTCTATCCTGTATTGTAATATTTAATGGCGGACAAGGTTGAGTGGGAACGAGGGTAACTTGAACTTGCTTTTCCACAGAGCAGAGACTAGGAGACAGCTTGTTCCCCACAGTTGTGGTGTAACGCTTGCCATGACTTAGCATTTGTTTATGGGGGATAACCTTACTGACTACAATTAAGAAAATATAAATTGATAACAAGGAAAATGTCTTCGAACTGTCAAGTAGTATGTGACTGAATGTACCACTGGCACAATTCCATATGGAATAACATGTTAAAATTCTTTTTAATGGTAATTAAACTATACACTGTGTGTAATCTAACTGACCGTGGGACTCCTAAGACAAATATGAGCTAACAGAGCAGTGTGAGACTTTTTTTTTTTCCCCCTTATGTCCATTCAGAAGTGAGTAAACTTTTCTATATATCCATTCCAGTACTTTTTCCCTATTCTTTCTGACTTCAGCTGTCAGAACTAGTCCCTACTAGGGACTTGTAACTACCTGGAGATTTTCCCCATTCCTCTTAAGCCAGACCAGTTCCAGATACATGGTTATGTTCACCGGCCAGTAGATGAAGACTGAGACTAACAGATTTGCTTTCATCACACCTTTATAGACTCCCATGCTGACTTCAGTTTACCAGCTGAGGTCAGCACAGATCTGTTAGTCGACGAGCATCCTGTCCTGTGAGCTGAGGCCTGGTTAGGCCGGGTGATGAAGAAATCTAAACTTGATCGGGGCAGCTCCTGAGGTGAAAATCCTGTACACCCTCCCTCAGTTGAGGAGAGCCTGAGAACAGGAAGCTTCCATTTTTTAACCTGTGCTGTCAGTGCTTTGAATCTTTGGTCTCTCTAGAGCCCCCACCCCCCTCATCCTCTTTTTTCCTCTGAGGCTCCTTATTTTGGCAAGTGTTTGTTAAAAAAAAAAAAAAAAAAAAGTTTTTTCTGTCTGCTTGTTACCTTAAAAGTTTAAAAAAAAAAAAAAGGTAAGAGGAGGAATTTGATCCCTTCCTTGCAAGCTGTGTTCTATGAGTGAGTGATTACAGTTCTGGACTTGTGTTAATTTTTTGGTTACTTGGAAGTTTTGAGGCAGTCTGAGAATGGCGTCTTTGGAGCGTGGTAAACAAACCACGCTGTGTGCAGCATACAGATTACAACAGCAGGCAGCTGGGGGAAGCCTCTGATACCAAGCATGTGGGGAAGATGAGCGTGAACAGTAGTGAGAGATGGCTGCCGGTTGGTTTCTGCAGCAGCAAGGTTAATGGCTCAGCCTGTTCCCACCGGCGAGTTTGCTACTGTGGTGGGAATGGCGGCTATTTCATAATTGGACAGAGTGAAGAACTGGATTTAGGACCTTCCTCCTTGGTTCCTGTGACTCAGCTGTGATGCTATCTAGTGCTGGGCCTTTGTCTACTCTTGGCCTTCCCTTTGTCAGAATCAATACGTCACTCTGCTTGGGCTTTGATTTCCTCTGAGTTTTTAAGGTATCTGCACCAGACTTTTTGTATGAGGCAGAGTTCTGCAGTGGGTGTCTCTCCTGTAGTACCATCCTCCAAGACTTCTAACACTGGGGGTAAGGGTCAGAAGAGAGTAAGAAGGGAAGAGGAAATGGATAAAGAAGTGGAGGAGGCTAGATGTTTCAGGTCAGAAGGATCCTTAGTGGACCTGAAGGTGCTGAGGGAGAAAAGCAGTGACTGACTTGGAGGAAGCAGATCATCTTCCCAAAGAGGAGGATGGTTCTGCGATGGTTTGCTTTTTCGACAAAGAAGAGCTTTTGTCTCTTATCTCTTTCCTACAGGTTTTGAATATTACAAAAGAGCAAGGAGAAAGGAAGATCCTAGTTCTTCTGAGGATCCTATTATGGCGAGCTTAAGAAAGCCTTTGTAGGTCTTGCATCTCTCAATCAGAGATTTGGTCTGTCTGGAGTAGGATCATACTATTTTAAGGGCAAATGATCTCCGGCAAAGTTATATCCCCTGGTATCGTAGGAAAGGGAGAAACTGAAGGTAATGTGCAGTAATGAAGAGGAATACTATTCCTGAGAGGGTATGAAGCACATCAGACCTCTGGAAAGAGATCAGTTCCTTCCTTGGAATTTAAATCTGTTTTTCACCTTTTTTGGTGGGTTCGCTTTTGAGTTGTTGAGGAAGGTTTCCATCAAACTTCTCACTCTATGGTGCTTTTAGTGATGATCTGTTCAGCTAGGCATATTTCGGAGTTGCAGGCCCTACCATATAGGGAGCCATTTTTTAGTTTCTTAGAGGACAAGGTGAAAATTCATATAGTGCGACCTTTTCTGCCAAAGATAGTTGCTCCTTTTTCACCTATATCAGGAGGTATTTCTTCCTTTCATAGAGAGTCATTTGGGGAGAAGTATGCTCAGCTACATTGTTTGAATGTGAAGAGAACTCTTTTAAAGTATTTAAAGGTTTCCAGTGGTTTCCAAAAGTCTGATCATCTTTGTATTGTCTGGGGGTTCTAGAAATGGTGAGGCAACTTCAAAGTCTTTGATAGCATGTGGGATTAAAGAGGTGATTGCTGTGTGCCTCAGGGCTTGAGAGCACATTCTACAAACATGTCGGTGGACATTTGTAAGGTGGTGTCATGGTCCTCTTTGCATTGTTTTTGAGATCATTATCGGCTTCAGGCCAAGGACAAAACTGCCTTTTGGAGCAAAAGTTTTAAGAGTGGGTTTGGCAGTGTCGCACCCATTGCAGAGTTAGCTTGGTACATCCTATGTGTCTGGAGTGGTCTGGCTAGATGAAGAGGTAGGGGAAATTTAGGCTTACCTGATAATTTCTCCTCTTACTCGCTTAAAATTTCAATTAGCTTTTTTTCTGAATAAATGGACACTTATTTGAAAAGGAACTATTTAACTTTTTATGCCCCACTTCCTGTACCTTTTTTATACTTGACTACAAAGCCAGCTTCCTAGACTCTCTCTCTTTGAATTTAGGAGTTTGTCAGAGGCAAGTTTAGTATGAGGCATATGCCCAGGTAAATAGCACAATTTAGAAAGATGTTTCTATTATATAGCATTGAAAAATCACTGTTGCAGCATACGGATAGTGTAGGGAATTATATTGGCAGATTGATAGTGATAGCATTATGGATGAAGGACTTCAGCATTTGAAGTGGAATTTAATAGATGTAAGCAATTGGCCAATTCCTTTCCCAATCTTTGGGGTTTTTTGTCATAAGCAGTCAAGGGTTAGTTGGTAATCCTGTTTGTTTAAATGCTGAATTTTAAGGATTTATCCATTTTTCCTTTCCAGTCTCAAGAAAATGTCTTTGTAGATTTTTCTTTTAATGGAGAATAATTTAAAGGCAGAGGTAGGCAAACTATGGTCCATAGGTCACATTTAGCCCACGGGAAGTTTTTATCTGGGCTGCAGGGGCCAAATGGTTCCTAGTTTGTTGTGACAGAGCAGTCAGTTGCCCCAAGAAGTGACATCTGCTGGTCAGAAGTGATGCTGAAGTGCATCTTATTTCAGACCTCCCCCCACCTTGCCAGCCTAAATATCCAAGGGGGATGCCCCTTACCTGAACTGAGCCCCCAGTTTTGGCCCAAAAGTATGCCCAACCCCGTTTTAAAGCATAATTTATGGGGTAGATATTAAAAAGCTATTTAGATGTATAATGGGAAAGTTATCCGTCTGAATGGCTTAGCCGCATATTCAAAAGATTTATCCCGCTAGAATTTAGCTGGATAAGTCAGTGCCGTTCCTGAGGTGGAAGGAAGGTATTCCGGGGAGGAGCAGTGTTAGCCGGTTAACCGGTTAACCGGCTAACTCTAGACTCGCCATTGGGCAGGTCTAAAGTTAGCTGGATAGACTTTAACTTAGCTGGGTATATTTAGCGGTACGGTCGCACCGCTGAGTATCCTGTTTATTAGCCGGATAAATCTATCCGGCTAACTTAACTAGCTGCTCAGCGGCTGAATATTGACCCCTATATTTTTAGGGGGTAAGTAGATTCTGGGGGTTGCCTTATATTTGATCATGAGAACCAGTTGCACATATATTACATAAGAACACTTCCTGTGTGATTATGGGTTCAGCAGCATTGTTGGCAGTGTTGCTGCTCTGTTGGGGAATCTATGTTAAAGGGGCTGAATGTATTAAGGGTGTTCTCCCAGACTACGATAAAGCAGGCCCAGGCTGTGTACTAAGGACAGACAGTCAGTATTCTGCTCATGATAGACTGGTCAAGAGAGCTGAGAACCTCTGCAGTGCACATGGAGAGGCCTTTTCTGTCTGAACATGCATTCCAGAAGTTTTCCTCCTTATTAATTTTTTTGTTTTGGGGGGGGGGAAGGGGGGGGGTGTTGGTGTTAATTGAAACTGTTTTGTGACTGTGTATGAGTGGCTCTGTGTAAAATGTTTTCTAGTCTCCGCTGACATGTTTACCTGACCCACGGCAAAGGCATAAATTCTAAGGCGGTGTGTTCTTGATCCAGGAGTGTTTAGCTGAGGGACATTCTTTGCTGTTTTTGGTGTAAGATTGCTTCCATCGGGGGAGGAGATGTATGTGTATGGAGGCAATGTTTTACCTAGTTTATCCTTAAATCTATAGGATTTTGCAGTGGTCAGAGGTGAAGGCTATTACATTTTTTTTCCTTTCTCTTCATTCTGACAGTCTCCAGGTACTTGCCCCCTTTGTTACTGTGGCAGCATGAAAAGTAATAGCAGCAAGGATGCTGACCAGGCCGTAAAAAGGGAAAACGCCGAGAAGGTGCCTGTTCCCAAGATATTTTTTGGGACTCGAACACACAAGCAGTTATCTCAGATTACGAAGGAGCTTCGGAGGTCAGCGTATTCCAGAGTCCCCATGACTGTTCTCTCCAGCAGGGATCACACCTGCATCCATCCAAAAATATCCAGTAATAAGAATGAGAAATGCAGAGAGATGATGGAAGCAAATGATGTGAGTAACTTCTAGTCCTTTAATATCAGGACAGGTAACCAGGAGCTGATTCTGTGTCTGAGGCCCACGGTTCAGTCCTTGGGGGGGGGGGGGGAGGGAGTCATGATTGGAATCAGGGCCCACAATTGCAGATTTTGGATGAGGCCCCCGGTGCATGGCCCCATTACTGCAGTATCCAGACTAAGTATGTTGGGGGTTGGGACAGATGTAAAGCAAGGGAAAACCCACAAAGTAGTTTTGATTGAAGGCTCAAGATGGCAAATCTCAGCTCTGGCTCTTATTGAGCTGAAAGCCCAAAGGAGCCAAAACAAATAAAAAGAGAAGAGAAAAGATAAGCAGAGTTCATGTGGCCATTAATTATAAGTATGGTGATTGATACATGATGTGGTAAATCACTCCCAGCATTTTTGTAGCAGTGATACATAAATGTAAATTAAAACTCTATAATATTTCATTACATATAAAAACAAATGCCAAACCTTTTTTATTATTTTTTTTTAGTAAACATTTGTCCCTCCTGAGAGCTAGATTAGCTAGTATCCTCAGTAACTGGATCAAGTGACACCTTAGCTGCTTAGCAGAGAGCAAGTTGGAAGCTCCTGTGTTGGCTCTAGTGCATTTTGCACTGAAATATCAGCTTAATAAATTCCAACTTCCAGCAACAAATAATAAATTGTGGCTTATCTAATGATCTCCAAACAGAATCCTTTTACATGCACAGCTACAAGTGGGGAACACAAGAGGGGTTGTTTTTGGTGTATTGCAGAATACTTGATAGCAAGGTTGGAGGAGGATAGGGAAATCAGTTCTCAGATCTAAAGAACTGAAAGGTTAGCCAGCGAGCGGTGCAGTGCAATCTTCTAGTAACTATGTTGAGCCTGGAGAAGACAGGACTCCGCAGATTGGATCAATGTCAAAACTCTTGAAAGACCTATAATATGTGTGAACTTTGAAGACTATCTGGTCACATGTGGAGAAAGGATCTGAGTATGAAAGAAGCTCAAGTACATCTTTGGATAATTCCTACGTTGCTGTAATTTGTAAATTTAATGTATTTTGATAATGGACTGGTTGAGTAGTGTCACTTTTTTGTTTGGGGGGATTCATTATTGCAAAGAAAATGTTTCATATAATAAAAAGCAGATTTTCTTTGCACTAGGAAACACATACATACTCTGATCTCGATAATTTTGTACTTGACCGATTTGTATATCTGGGAGCCTGAAATATTTGTGTTAACTATTCTTTCAGCACATAGATACCTTTTATGGCTTGCTAAAGTTCCTTTAGACACACAAATATTCACTGTTCTTAATGTCAAAACCCTTATTTTGTATTTGCAAGATTAATATGTAAGTTTTATGCAGTCTGTTTAATATCCTCTTATCTGTCAAATTTCACTAGAATCGTAATCTAGTTTTCCTTTTACTTTTGCTCTGTTTAGCTACATGTGGAAGTTTGTAAAAACAGCTCTTCTCCTAGGACAAGCAGGATGGTAGTCCTCACAGGTGGGTGACATCAGATGGAGCCCGGCATGGAAAATATCTGTCAAAGGTTCTAGAACTTTGACCAAGCGCACTCAGCATGCCCAAGCATGCCACAATCCACGCGTCCATGGGGGGGTCCCTCTTCAGTCTCTTTTTTTCTGCGGAGCGTTCGTCTCACAAAGGTGGAGCTCATGCTTTTTCTACTTTGGAAAACTTCCAATAGAGTCTCTCTCGGTTTTCTTCTCTCGCCGGGGTCCTTCGATCATTCTCCGGCTCTTAGAAGGCATCGCAGTGCGTTCCCATTTTCTGCAGTCAGTTTCAGACTGTGCCATCTTCCGATGGCTGCTGGCCATCAACCGCTTGTCGGTCTCTTTTTTTTTTTTTTTTTCCAGTGGCGTCATCTGGGTTCCGCCACTGCCCCTAGTGCCCCCGGACTATGTCCATCACAGTGCCCCCATGAGGTCTGTATTTTGCGCCTGGGGGTGTCGAATGATGTGTGTGACTATTCTTTTTGAACCCAGATGACCCCCAACAGTCGCCGTGCATGCCTTGATAAGATGGAGAAGTTGTTTGGGCCCAAGAAGTCTGAGCCCTCTATCTTAGCATTGGGGGCATCAATTCCTAGGGGCAAGGAGGACCCTGTAAGTACCGGTCTTGTCCTGCTACCTCTTCTCCTAGTTCCCCAGATCAAGTTAGGAGCTGAGGATTGGCCCTTGTCTATTTCTTTCCATTTTAGGTCCGGTGCATGCCATCGCCTTCTGCACCTGGGAAAGACTGAGCTGAGCATTGTGGGAAAGTGAGGAAGCACAGTCATCGGTCATCTTCCTCCCATGACTCCCAAGCTCGGGAAGGAATCATCAAAGATGCCCCCGAAGCGAATACGCACCAACAAGGCATCAACCAAGGCAGTCCCTACTAGGGATGTGCATTCGTTTCATTCGTCTCATACATTTCCCATTACATGCCAATTAGATGTGCATTCGTTTCATACGTTTCATATTACATGCTTATGAAATGAATGCACATCCCTAGTCCCTACTGGTTCCAGTGCAGGGCACCAGTCTCCCTTGGGGCTCCGAGGGAGACCCAAGTTCCGCCGCCGCCTCCTCAAGCTGCCCTGTCATCGGCAGCATTCGAGGAGGAGTTAGAGCACAGGATGTGGTTGGCGGTCGGACCATCCCTACAAGGCATCGAGCTACTGGCCCCATAGGAGCCACCACTGCCACAGGAGCTTGCGCCATAGGTATTGGCACTTGCTGGAGTGCCTGGATTTGCTCCTCTGTGCACTACTGACACAACCCATGCTGATGCCCCGAGAGCCTTCGATGCCTCGAGGGACACTGGTGCAACCTCGATCAGAAACCATTCCCATCGCTGATTCCTCGGACGAGGGAGGGCCAGTGGTTATTCCTTCGCAGGCCCCTCCATGCCTGCCGTGCACTGAACGGCCGGGTCCATCAACACCATCTATGCCCCTGGTTTCTGTGAAGTCTCCGTTACTGTCTGTGCCCTCCGGCCTACTGGGGCTGTCGGTGCCTTTGGGCTCTTGGTGTCCCAAGCCAGGGCCACTCTTCAGGCTCCTCCACCAGTGTCACTGGGTGATCTGAGAGAGGAGTATGCCCCCTAAGACCCCTGGGAAGACTAGCCTTCTGAGTCTTCCTCAGCGGAATCCGGGGATCTACCTTCTGAGCCATCCCTACCGGAGGAGAGACACTATTACTGCCTATATATAATCATGCTCCCACGCTTATAATCATTTCACCTAGCTTATATTTTTCTTGTACAATAATTTCCCTTCATGTTTCCCCCCTCTTACCACTCCCCAGTTCTTTAATCAGTTTCAGTGTAAAGCCCTGTTGGCCAGTTTTATGTTACATGGAAACCGATGTGATGTTTGCATAACGAACGTCGGTATACAAAAATTTTAAATAAATAAATAAAGAAAGAAATATTCTCCTCCAGAGGACCTGACATTTGCGGTTTTTGTCCAGGCCATAGCGGAGTCTGTACCCTTCCAGCTCCTGATGGAAGAAGACTCCAGGCACAAAATGCTGGAGGTTCTTAAATTCATGGATGCTCCCGAGGAAGTGGTAGCAGTCCCGGTCCATGACATTTTCAAGAAAATGTTTGTCTGCCTCTGGGAACACACTATTTCAGTTCCTCCGGTTAACCAGAAGACTGCTGTATATCTGGTTCAGCCCACCACCGGTTTTGAGTGGCGTCAGCTTCCTCACCAGTCTGGTGGTGAAGTCTGCCCTAAAAAAGGCTGAGGTCCCAAACCCATGCCATGGCTTTTCCAGAATGTGAGTACAGGACGCTCAAGTTGTAGTCACCACGGATGCATCCCACCAGGGCTGGGGAGCCCATGTTGGGGGTCTTCAGTCACCACAGGAAACACACTGTCAGATCAACGTCCTAGAGCTATGGGTGATCAGGTATGCCCCTTTCGGTGTTTCGGGATCGTCTAGTCAACAAAG
This sequence comes from Rhinatrema bivittatum, assembly GCF_901001135.1. NCBI lineage: Eukaryota > Metazoa > Chordata > Amphibia > Gymnophiona > Rhinatrematidae > Rhinatrema > Rhinatrema bivittatum. The sequence goes on from NC_042622.1 coordinate 176,117,874, forward strand.
TAGTCCTTATCCACACCGACAGTCAGGTAGCGATGTGGTATCTGAGCAAACAGGAGGGCATGGGATCCTTCCTCCTCTTTCAGAAGGTGGTCCAGATATTGTCATGGGCCATGTCCCAGGGCATCTCTCTTCAAGCCATGTATCTGCCAGGAGAGGGAAACGTGCAGTCAGACAACCTGAATCTAACTTTCTGCCCGCATGAGTGGTCTCTGAAGCAGGATGTAGTGGATCGGATCTTCCTTCTTTAGGGGACCCTGGACTTGGACCTATTTGCTTCTCCCGACAACAAGAAAGTGGATCGATTCTGCTCCCTCACTGGGGTGAATGGTAGACCAGCATTGGATGCCTTCACCCGTCACTGAGTCAGGGGCCTCTGGTATGTCTGTCTTCCGCTTACCTTGGTGTCAAAGATCCTCTTGAAACTCCAGCCGGAGTTTCACCCTATTGGCCTCAGCAAATCTGGTTTCCTCTCCTACAAGATCTCTCCCTGAGGGAGCCAATCTGTCTGGGAATATCCCTGGATCTAATAATGCAGGATCGGGCAGGCTGCGCCATTCCAACCTCCAGGCCTTGTCCCTCATGGCCTGGATATTGAAAGAGTAACCCTACAGCCCCTGAATCTCTTGGAGGGTGTGTCTCAGGTCTTGCTGGAGTCCTGAAAACCTTCCAGTAGAAAGTCTTACAGCCTGAAGTGGAAGAGGTTTTCTGAGTTGTATGGAAGTGATGGGTTAAACCTATTTTCTTGCTCCGTCTCCAAGCTGTTGGAATACCTCCTGCACCTCTCGGAGGCTGGCCTGAAGACCACCTCTATCAGGGTTCACCTTAGTGCCATTGGGGCCTACCACCAGGTGCGCCCATTTCGGGGCACCATTTCATGCGGGGTCTGCTCCAGCTGAAACCTCCCCTGAGACCCCCTGCGGTCTCCTGGGATCTCAACGTCGTTTTGTCCATTCTGATGAAGGCTCCTTTTGAACCCTTATACTCTTGTGATCTGAAGTACCTTACCGGGAAGGTCCTCTTCTTGGTGACTATTACTTCAGCATGCAGAGTCAGCAAACTGTAGGCTCTGGTCTCATATCCACCCTACATGAAGTTCTTCCACGATCAGGTGGTCCTACGTACTCACCCTAAGTTCCTTCCGAATGTGGTGTCCAACTTCCACCTTAATCAGTCAGTTGTCCTGCCCACCTTCTTCCCTAAGCCTCATTCACATCGGGGTGAACGGGCTCTGCACAGCCTTAATTGCAAAAGGGCCTTAGCCTTCTACCTGGAACGAATGGCAAGCCACAGACAATACATCAACTCTTCATCTCTTTCTATTAAAAACAGATCGGGGGTTGCTGTGACTAAGGGCCTACAGTTCGCGGGCCGTTTTAAAGCTCATTCCATTTGGACCATGGCGGCCTTGGTGACCAACTTGCAAACAGTCCCCATGGACAAGATTTGCAAAGCTGCGACATGGAGTTCCCTCCACACCTTTGCTTCAAATTACTGCTTAGACAGGGAAAGCTGGCATGACAGCCATTTCGGTCAGTCTGTCTTGCAGAACCTTTTCAGTAACTAAACCCAACTCTTCCTGCCTCAGGCCCTTTTTCGGGTTCAAGCTGGCTCCCCTTGTTCCAACAGCACTAGTTGTGCCCATTGGAACCTAGTTAAGTGCTGCTTGTGTCATGTTTGCATGGGAGCAGCCTGTAGCTAAGCATTCATCCACCTGTGAGGACTACCATCCTGTTTGTCCTAGGAGAAAGCAGAGTTGCTTACCTGTAACAGGTGTTCTCCTAGGACAGCAGAATGTTAGTCCTCACGAAACCCGCCCACCACCTTGGCAGAGTTGGGTTACTCCTTGTTTATTTTATTTTTTTGTAGTTCTATATTACGAAATTGAGGAGTGACCATGCGTAGTTTTCTGTGCTGGGCTCCATCTGATGATGTCACCTACCTGTGAGGACTAACATTCTGCTGTCCTAGGAGAACACCTGTTATAGTTAAACAACTCTGCTTTACTTGCAAGTGACTGGCTGCTGCTTACTTGCATCAAAGCACGAGAGCTAATATAGCAAGAACACGATCCAGTGTACCATTGACCTGTGAGATAAACGTGCCTTGCTTTGTCATGTGACTTAAAGGTTTGGGAAATATGATCTTTCATCTGCATACAAGTCATAAGAGATGTTTGGTTTTTTTTTTTTTTGATCCAGCAATTTCTTCCTCTTCCTTTTGGTCTTTCTGGCTCAATCTGATCCAGAGCCAGGATCTGGCACCAGGAACTTTCATTCACAACTACCCAGGGATTTCTCCTTTTTATTTTTGTATCCCCTCCCAGCCTACTTAGCCCAGTTAATAGCAGCAACATTCCTCAACCTTGCACCATGCACAAGGGCTCCTTCCAGAACCCTGCAATCTTGGCCTCTAAATCTAGACAAAGGCTGCCGCCATTGTTTGAAGATTGATCCCCTCCAGGGGCATTCTGGCCGCAGACAACCTGAGAAGCAAAAGAATTGATTTGGGAATCAAATTCAGGTCCTGTACAAATTCAGCACTACTGAGCCACTGGACTGGCACTCTTGTTTGTTAAAGCGTGTATTTGTAAGTCTGAGCACTATGTACAGTTGGCTGTCCATGCAATACTGCAGTTTCACCAATTAGCAGGTGCAAGGTAGACTACATAAAAGAGCAAGTTACTGGGAAGGAAGGGATAAGCAGCACACTCTTATGGCCACGCTCAGTAAGAGTGACAGAGATGGGACTTGATTCTGGTTCCCAGGTTTATATTGTACCACAAAATCATGTATAAAAGTCTTAGAAACATTTTGTTCCAAAGCATTTTCAATCTTTAAAGCAGTTTGGTCCTGACAGTGGCCATCGTTTCATCTCTGGCCTGCCTCAGGGGTTCCTGAGCTGTGCTCCTGTGAAGTAGCCAGTGAGATGAGTCAGCACATTTTTGGAAGATTCAGGGAAGGTGAAGTACTTTTCTATGTGTGAGATTTGGGTTTAAAATTGTTGGCCTCAGTGATGGGCTAAGTGCACCACAAGGGTGAGAGCTTTTCAATACAAGTTCATTACAAGGGTGAGAGCTTTAATAAGATCTTTGTCTATGATTTTGTGGCAACAATATATATTTTTAAGTGAACAATGTAAGATAGGAAAAGAGCAACTACAGAGAAAAGGGTATATGACAAATAGGTTAAATCTTTCATGCTGGCAGGGACTATTTTTAGACTGATTTAATTAGGTAATGTGGAGGTCTCTTTCTTTCCTCTTGCTGCATTCATTCTTCTGTTTGCTCATGCTGTTTTCATGCTGTATGCTTAGTTTTTTTATACTGTAGATACTTATATATAAATCTTTCTATTACTGAAAATGAAATTGAGTGTACAGGTCAGACTTTGCTGGTTATTACTAGGTAGTAACATAAGCCCTCGTGCACATACAAAAACCTCTTTGTGCATGTGTCGGTATCAGTTACTTCAAAGAACACACTTAATCACTCCTCCTTTCTGTCAAGTTTCTGTGTCGGATCTTCCAATGCATCTTGTACTTATCCAGTGCAAGAGCTTTTATCTATGCTCCCCAGCCCTGAGGGGAAGCTGCAGTTATAATTTGGCCAATGATTGTGTTGCTGCAGGTGTTTGGCATTTTTTAGGACAACTCTTACCGGACTCAGATGATAACAGATAACTGGCAATTTGTGAGTGAAAAGACTCTTAGTGTGATAGCACTTCAGCTGACAAGCTTCCCCTTTAGGTGGTATTACGCTATGAGCCTAGTTAAGCTTTCTAGATTTCCTGTCTTCCTCGCATGCCTGGCAACCTTAAAAGCTAAAGTTCTATATGTGCCATTTACCAAACTTATTTTTTTCTGAAATATCAAAAGCTAACATTATGATCTTGGATGTGAGGTGACCTGGTGGCTGGAACATTGGTCTGTGACTCAGAAGTCCTGGGACATGAGTTCTTGTCTCTTTTGACACTGACTGTCTATGTGACTGTCTTTTTAGCTGCTTGAAGCATTCTGATCCAGTTTAAAAAAAAAAAAAAAAAGGCCTTTGACATAATTGGCTTTCCCAGTTAAATTAATTGTTATAACAAGAAAGGGGCTGGATCATGCTGGTCTGAAAATGGGCAGCTGTGACTGGCTGATCCAGTCCGTTTGGGGTGGGGTGAGGTTACATCCCATTGCATTGCATTCTAGCACTTCTACTTTAAAAAAAAAAAAAAAAAAAAGACATTAAATCAAAGAAGATGGTAACATCCATCAGTCAGGTAACATAGAAACATTTTATTTATTTATTTATTTTTAACTTTTATATACCGGAATTCCTGTATGCAATACAAATCAATCCGGTTTACAAGTAACGAAAAGGTTGCCCTGGTCTTGGGGTTAGACCGGGGTTTTTTTTACATGGAACACAGAACAATAACTAATCAACCATTGAACATTATTTCAGGGAATATTGAAAGTAACAATAAAATTTAACAAATTTAAACATAATAACATAATAACAAATAAACTTATTCGTGTATTGAATAGTATGTGTGTGTTCACCTTTTTACAAGGAACTTTAGTAGCGTAAATGGTCTGCAGTAAGCGGTAATATAAAGGTGAATATTGAATGTTAAATAGACATGCGAGTAAGCAAGGACGGGTATGCAATTAAGTGACAAGGTGTTAGAGACACCCTGCAAAGGTTGGATCTGAAAGTCAGGAGGAGGTGCCTAGTTACAATCTGGGAGTTGGAACGCTTGCCTGAAGAGCCAGGTTTTTAATCCTTTTTTGAACTCTGGTAGATTGGGTTCGAGTCGTAGGTCTGGAGGTAGCGCATTCCAATGGTTTGGTCCCGCCGTGGAAAGTGCTCTTTTTCTTAGTGTTGATTTGGCAGGAGCTGCGACTAATGTGCCTTTGTAGGCGCTTCTGATGGGTCTGGCAGATAAGTGTGGACGAAGTTGGGTTTGTAGAGATATAGGTGCGACGTTATGAATTGCTTTATGAATGATGGTTAAGGCTTTATATAGGATTCTCTGTTTGATGGGTAGCCAGTGGAGGTTGCACAAGATGGGGGTAATATGGTCTCTTCTATTAGTGTTGGTTAGGATTCTGGCTGCGGCATTTTGTACTATCTGTAGGGGTTTGATGCTGTTGGAGGGGAGGCCAAGTAAGATTGAGTCGCAGTAATCAAGTTTCGAAAAAATAATGGATTGAAGGACGAAGCGAAAGTCATTGAAGTGAAGGAGTGGCTTCAGTTTCTTGAGGACCTGTAGTTTAAAGAAGCAATCCCTGGTGATTGTGTTTATGAATTTTTTTAGGTTAAGTTGGTTGTCAAGCCATGCTCCTAGATTCCTGACGTCTGCAGAGAGCTCCATGTTTAAAGATGTAGTTTGTGTCAGGATAGATGTGTGGGTGTTCGGGTTGTGTGAAATCAGTAGCAACTCTGTTTTGCTGGCGTTTAGAATCAGGTTCAGGCTGGAGAATAGTTGTTTAATTGGTTGAAGACAGTTCTCCCAGTAGGCGAAGATTTTTTGAATAGATTCTGTGATGGGGATGAGGATCTGGATGTCGTCTGCATAGAGGTAATGGATGTCTGCATAGAGGTAATGGATGTCGTCTGCATAGAGGTAATGCGTAAGATTGAGTTGTGATAGCAAATGGCAGAGGGGGAGGAGGTAGACGTTGAACAGGGTGGGAGAGAGGGATGAACCTTGAGGTACGCCTTGGTCTGATAGGATGGGGTCAGATTCTTTGTTATTAATTCTGACCTTGTAAAACCTGTTTGATAGGAATGATTTGAACCAACTGAGAGCTGTGCTTTTTATTCCTATGTTTGATAGTTGTTCTAGGAGTTGTGAGTGATTTACCGTGTCGAACGCTGAGGATAGGTCTAAAAGGACCAGTAAGAATGATGACAGTAAATGATGACAGATAAAGACCCATATGGTCGATCCAGTTTGCCCAGCAAGTTGCTTCGGGTAGTAGCTACTGCTCCAAGCAGGTTACCCCCATGTAGAATGATTACTCCTAAAGTTAGCATAGATTACCCCTTTCTTCATTTCCATCCTCTGTGTTTATCCTATGCTCTTTTGAATTCTATTACTGTTCTTGTCTTCACCACCTCTTTCGGAGGGCGTTTCATGCATCTGCCACTCTTTATGTGAAGAAATATTTCCTGATGTTGTTTCTGAGGTGCCCCCCCCCCCCCTTATTGGAGTTTCATATTATGACCCCAAGTTCTACAGCTTTCTTACCATCAAAAAAGGTTTGATGTTTATGCATCATTAATACCTTTCAGGTATTTAAAAGTCTGTATCATACTTCCCTGTCCCTCTTCTCCAGGGTATACATATTTAGGTTCTCCATTCTCTTCTCATAGGTCTTCTAGTGCAGACCCCACACCTTTTTATTTGCCTTTCTCTAGATTGCTTCCATCCTGTCTTTATTTTATGTATGTATTTATTTATTTATTTATTTATTTTGAGGTATGGTCTCTAGAATTGAACACAGTTCTCTGTGAGGCCTCACCAAAGATCTGTACAGGAGCATTATCACCTTTTTCCTGCTGGTTATGCCTCTTCCTTTGCAGCCCAGCTTACCTCTGGGCTTAGCCACTGCCTTTGTCACATTGCTTCGCTCCCTTAACATCATCAGCCTAAGGTCTCTCTCTTGGTCTGTGCACATGTTTTTCTCCCCTATCGCATACAGATCCTTTGTATTATTGTACCCCAAATACATGACCATGCACTTCTTGGCATTGAATCCTAGTTGCCAAACCTTCAACCAGTGAGCTTTCTCAGATCACTTTTCATTCTCTCCTTCAGGTATGTCCACTTAGTTGCAGATCTTGGTGTCATCTGCAAAAAGACACTTTTTTCTTTCTAACCCGTCTGCAATATCGCTCACAAAGATACTGAACGGAACTGTTCCTAGAACCGATCCTTGAGACACTTTGCTTATCAACATTCTTTCTTCAGAGTAGGTTCCATTTACCATTACACACTGTCTTCTGGCAGTCAACCATTTGTAATGCATTTCACCACCTTGGCACCCCATTCCCAGGCTCTCATTTTATTCATGAGCCTCTTATGTGGGATCGTATCAAAAACTGAGACAGCCCACTGCAATTCTTTCTTTCCCCATGCATCCTGTATTTCAGTTGGTTGGATATTGTTTTTGACATAAAGAGCTGTTCCTCACCCTTTTCTGTCATCTCTGTCCTTCCTTAACAGGTTATAGACTACTTTGGCTGTATCCTGTTCATGAGACTCACTGAGCCATGTCTCTGTAATAGCAACCATGTCCAAGACTGCCTCCACCATTAGGGCTTGGAGCTGGAACTTTATTGTCCAGATTACAAGCATTTGTGCTCATAGCCATACCTGGGAACTTTTGAGCTATCCTCCAGTCTTCAGGTACATTGGATGATTTTAATGATAGGTTACAAATTTTTACTAATATTTTGAAATTTCATTTTTTAGTTCCTTCAGAACTCTGGGGTGTATACCATCCAGTCCAGGTGATTTACTACTCTTCAGTTTGTCAATTAGGCCTACCACATCTTCTAGGTTCACCGTGATTTGATTCAGTCCATCTGAATCATTACCCATGAAAACCTTCTCCATTACGGGTACCTCCCCAACATCCTCTTCAGTAAACACCGAAGCAAAGAAATCATTTAATTTTTCCGCGATGGCCTTATCTTCTCTAAGTGCCCCTTTAACCCCTCGATCATCTAACGGTCCAACTGACTCCCTCACAGGCTTTCTACTTCGGATATATTTAAAAAAGTTTTTACTGTGAGTTTTTGCCTCTACAGCCAACTTCTTTTCAAATTCTCTCTTAGCCTGTCTTATCAATGTCTTACATTTAACTTGCCAATGTTTATGTTTTATCCTTTTTTCTTCTGTTGGATCCTTCTTCCAATTTTTGAATGAAGATCTTTTGGCTAAAATAGCTTCTTTCACCTTCCTTTTTAACCATGCCGGTAATCGTTTTGCCTTCTTTCCACCTTTCTTAATGTGTGGAATACATCTGGACTGTGCTTCTAGAATGGTATTTTTTAACAATGACCATGCCTCTTGGACATTTTTTACTTTTGTAGCTGCTCCTTTCAGTTTTTTTCTAACAATTTTTCTCATTTTATCAAAGTTTCCCTTTTGAAAGTTTAGCACGAGAGCCTTGGATTTGCACACTGTTCCTCTTCCAGTCATTAAATCAAATTTGATCATATTATGATCACTATTGCCAAGCGGCCCCACCACGTTACCTCTCTCACCAAGTCCTGTGCTCCACTGAGAATTAGATTAGTGGATAACACATTGAAATCGTCTGTTCAGTGTGCTGCGGAAGTCAAAAAAGCAAACAGAATGTTGGGAATTATTAGAAAGGGAATGGTGAATAAAACAGAAAATGTCATAATGCCTCTGTATCGCTCCATGGTGAGACCGCACCTTGAATACTGTGTACAATTTTGGTGACCGCATCTCAAAAAAGATATAATTGCGATGGAGAAGGTAGAGAGAAGGGCTACCAAAACAAGGGGAATGGAACAACTCCCCTATGAGGAAAGACTAAAGAGGTTAGGACTTTTCAGCTTGGAGAAGAGACGGCTGAGTGGGGGATATGATAGAGGTGTTTAAAATCATGAGAGGTCTAGAACGGGTAGATGTGAATCAGTTATTTACTCTTTCGGATAATAGAAAGACTGGGGGCACTCCATGAAGTTAGCGTGTGGCACATTTAAAACTAATCTGAGAAAGTTCTTTTTTACTCAACGCACAATTAAACTCTGGAATTTGTTGCCAGAGGATGTGGTTACTGCAGTTAGTATAGCTGTGTTTAAAAAAGGATTGGATAAGTTCTTGGAGGAGAAGTCCATTACCTGCTATTAATTAAGTTGACTTAGAAAATAGCCACTGCTATTACTAGCAACGGTAACATGGAATAGAATTAGCTTTTGGGTACTTGCCAGGTTCTAATGGCCTGGATTGGCCACAGTTGGAAACAGGATGCTGGGCTTGATGGACCGTTGGTATGACCCAGTATGGCATGTTCTTATGTTCTTAGTTTCATCTCGTGGAGGTGCGAAGAGTGCTCTTTCAGTATCTCAAGGTAACAAATAGCTTTCAGAGGTCTAATCATCTTTTTGTCCTTTGTAGCGGAGCAAAGAAGGGAAATAAAGCTTCCAAGGGCATGATCGCGAGATGGCTGAAGGAGGTGACAAATTCAGCTTACATTTGTAAAGGTCATTTAGCTATGGAAGAGTTGCAGGGGCATTCAACTAGGGCGCAGGCAACTTCCTGGGCGGAGTGTCAGTTATTATCTCCGCAAGAGATTTGTCAGGCTGCGACATGGTCTTCTCGTCACACTTTTTCCAGACATTACCGCTTGGATGTGCAGGTGCCAGAAGAGGCGACTTTTGGGGAAAGTGTGTTATATGCAGGTCTTTCGGGTTCCCGCCCAATATAGGGGAGCTTGAGTACATCCTACTTGTCTGCACTGATCTGGGGTACGAACAGGAAAGGAAAACTTGATAATTTTCATTCCTGTAGTACCACAGATCAATCCAGAGACCTATTCCCTTCTTTCAAAACACCTCCTTCTTCTGGATGTTGCTGAGATGGTATATGGTCATATGGAGAGTTTCTGAAAGTGTACATACACTAATGTTCCTTGTTTGTGATCAAGGAGCTCCAACTGTGTTCTCTGCTCGCCCTTAGTTTGGTTGAGGTTTGTTAATTTGGACATCTTGGCTTGGGTTAGGGTAAATACTGAGGGACTCATGTGGTACTCTTGGATATGTAGCAGTGCTTCAAAGTTTTTGTGTTCTTCCTCCATCTGCTGGTAGGGATGCAAAACCCACTTGTCTGAACTGATCTGTCGTTCTACAGGAATTTATTTTGTTTTATTTATTTATTTTGAGTTTTTCTATACCGGCATTCACGATGAGAATCGCATCATGCCGGTTTACAGTTAACAAGAGGTGAAGGAACATAACAAATAATAAGAAACTTTAACAGGTGCTCAAAAAGGATTGCAGTTAAATTATTAGGTAAAAACAAATTTTCCTTTACTCCTCCCCTGCCAGAAGGCTTACTGAAGGGGAGTGGCTGGAGCAGTAATCAGAGAAACCCAGAGCTTTGTAGTGTTTATCCTGAGACATGGCAATTGATGCAAATTTCCTGAGTCTCCAAGGGTTATCTTTGAGTTCTCAGGTATGCTCATAGCTTTAGAGTCTCCCACCCCCCTTGGCTGGCTGTTCTTCGTGGTCACCTTTTCTGCCCTTTTTGCTTAAGAGTGGACTATTGAGCTGATTAAGTTTAATATTGCAAACCATTTCCTGTATTTGTTGGAGGCAACATTCCAATTCCATTGGCTTCCCCCTGCCACCCCATCCTCTAGTTTAATGCCTGATGACATTTGACCTAAACATCTTGGTTAGGATCCTCTTTCCTGCTACCACAGATAGATGTAAGCTTTACTGTATAGCCTTTTACGGTTTCATACATGGTCCCAGACCCCAGTATATCCAAAACCACCTTTTTTACACTAGGTTTTGAGCTATGTATTGAATTTTTTATATCCCTTAACCTTCCCTTTTCTTGAACAAGTAACACTTCTGAAATGGCAATGGTCTTTGTCGTGTGCCCAAACTGCTTCCCCAGAATCTGGAAATATTTATGGTTGGATACTGTTTCTAGCAAGGACATTGGTCCCCAGATAGATGATAACATCAGTTTTAGAGTCTGGTTTGCATTTCTATCAGTTATTGGTTATAGGTTTATACGTCCTGAATTGCTGCTTCCCCAGATCTGCCTTTGGTCAACAACAAGTCCAGGGGAGTTTTTAAATGTACTTGGTAGTTTTATTTTAACTAAGTTGGGATATGCCTTTGGCCTGAGACTTAACTTTTATTGTTACCTACAAAGCCTCTCAGCCACAGCAGTAATGGATTTGAGCATTAAAACACATTATGAGTTTTAATAATTTGATATATACAAAAAAGGGTTTGAATTAGCACAAGTTCTCAATCATCAAGGCTTCAACCCTTGCTACTGCATTTCTCATAAGTATTTATATTTACATTATCTCAGAGTAACAAATCTTTTAAAATTTTAAAAGTGGGGGGTAGTGACATCATCGGCAATGGCCACCTAAGCCCAGAGCTCCCGACCCAAACCTGCTGAATCCCCCTTCATCAAGTACCCATAGAAAGAAATTGGATTATGGCGGTAAATAAGAAAAAAGTAGACTTCCAGCGCTTTTCTTTTTTTTTAAATGCTGTTACAGCTTTTGAACCAGGTCCTGATGGCGCAACAGAGAGCAACCACGAGCCACTGGGGCCGGGAAGTGAGAGCGAAGATGCGGGAATGATGTGCCAATGCACCATTTCCATACCTGGTTTGGGGCTTTGAGTCATGATATGGCCAGCATGAAAAAGGAAATCAGTGCACTAATTTCTGAAATGAAATCTGACATTGCTGATCTGGGACGGTGGGTCGAGGAGATCAGGCCTTGGGACTTGCCGGGTGTAAGATATTTCAGGATAAGCTTTCACAATCTAATGTAGAGCTTTTAAATAGAATTGGGACCTTGAAAATCTGTCCCGTAGGTCAAATTTGTGCTTCAGAGGGATGCCTGATTGTAATCAGGTGGTCATCCGTATCGGTGCACTGCTCTTGGGCCTGGATGTTGAGGCTGTGGAAGCCCCAGTGGTGAAACTGAACAGAGCACTTAGGGCGCTGGGAGCAACACACAATAACCTTCCTCGTGATATTGCCGCCTGTTTCCACAGTTTCTCTCATTCGCAAGCGCAGAGAGTTCCGCAGTGTTGTAGCTGTTACGTGACAACAACATTAAGTACCGATGGCTTTTTGCTTTTGGCTTGAGCTTTACTATTGCTGGACTGACATCTCGTGTATCTACTGTCTCCGAGGCAGTGGACATTTTACAAGTCACAGGCATGGATCTACCAGCCGCCACTACCAATATCTATACGACGGCAGTGGGAAATGGACAGCTGTGAAGCAATACTCTGAAATGTCAGTGAGTGGACAAGGGAGGCAGAAGACTCCGGTGACATTCTTGTGGCCCACATTCTTCCAAGGATTCACCAACTGACGTGACTGTCTCTCTTACCTGTTGGGTTGATCATTTAATTTAGTTTATATGATTGTTGTGCCATACTAGGTGCTTTTCTATAACTGTTATGCTCAGCTTTCGATGGGGGATAGTATTTAGTACCTACCTCTCTCTTATTTCTGTCTTGTCGGTGTGTTGGATTTCAGGTGGCGTGCCACGTTGAGACGGTCTTCATTCCTCCAGGAGATGATCCACGATGCAGGGCTGTGGATCAGATTTGGGTGGGGGGAGAGGGGGGTACTAGTTGTAGACCTTTCTGGCCTTTAAGGGGCTTTTTGGATTGGGTGGACATGCAGTGGTCAAACAAAATCAAATAGAATATTAGGAGTGATCCGAAAAGGAATGGAGAATAAAATGGAAAATATCATTCTGCCTCTGTATCGAGCCATGATGCAACTGCATCTCGAGTATTGTGGTCATACCATCCTAAGAAAGAAAGTAGAACTACAAAAGGTGCAGAGGAGAGTGACAAAAATGATAAAGGGATGGAACTGCTCCCCCATGATGAGAGGCTACGCAGGCTAGGACTCTTCAGCTTGGAAAAGACACTGCTGAGAAAGGACAGGATAGAAGATTATAAAATCATGAGTGCAGTGGAACAGGTAAATAAAGGACGGTTATTTATCCCCAATATTTAAAAAGGGCTCCAGGGATGATCCGGGAAACTACAGACCAGTTAGCCTGACTTCATTGCCGGGAAAAATAGTAGAAAGTGTTCTAAAGATCAAAATCACAGAACATATAGAAAGACATGGTTTAATGGAACAAAATCAGCATGGCTTTACCCCTGGCAAGTCTTGCCTCACAAATCTGCTTCACCTTTTTGAAGGGGTTAATAAACATGTAGATATAGGTGAACCAGTGGATGTAGTGTATTTGGATTTTCAGAAGGCATTTGACAAAGTTCCTCATGAGAGCCGTCTAAGAAAAGCAAAAAGTCATGGGATAGGTGGCGATGTCCTTTCATGGATTACAAACTGGTTAAAAGACAAGAAACAGAGAATAGGATTAAATAGATAATTTTCTCAATGAAAAAGGGTAAACAGTAGAGTGCATCAAGGATCTGTACTGGGACCCGTGCTTTTCAATATATTTATAAATGATCTGGAAAGGAATACGATGAGTGAGTTAATAAGATTTGCAGATGATACAAAATTATTCAGAGTAGTTAAATCACAAGCGGATTGTGCTAAATTGCAGGAGGACCTTGTGAGACTGGAAAATTGGGCATACAAATAGCAAATGAAATTTAATGTGGATAAGTGTAAGGTGATGCATATAGGGAAAAATAACCCATGCTGTGGTTACATGATGTTAGGTTCCATATTAGGAGCTACTGCCCAGGAGAGAGATGTAGGCGTCATAGTGAATAGTACTTGAAATTGTCGGCTCAGTGTGCTGTGGCAGTCAAAAAAGCAATCAATGTTAGGAATTATTAGGAAGGGAATGATGAATAAAACTTAGGATGTCATAATGCCTCTGTTTCGCTCCATGGTGAGACCATACCTTGAGTACTGAGTACAGTTCTGGTCACCGCATCTCAAGAAAGATATAGTTGTGATGGAGAAGGTACAGAGAAGGGTGACCAAAAATGATAAAGGGGATGGAACTGCTCCCCTATGAGGAAAGACTAAAGAAGTTAGGGCTGTTCAGCTTGGAGAAGAGATGGCAGAGGGGGGGATATGATAGAGGTCTTTAAAATCATGAGAAGTCGAGATCGGGTAAATGTGAATCACTTTTTTACTCTTTTGGATAATAGAAGGACTAGAGGGCACTCCATGAAGTTAGCATGTAGCACATTTAAAACTAATCAGAGAAAGTTATTTTTCTCCAACGCACAATTAAACTCTGGAATTTGTTGCCAGGGGGATGTGGTTAGTGCATTTAGTGTAGCTGGGTTTAAAAAAGGTTTGGACAAGTTATTGGAGGAGAAGTCCATTAACTGCTATTAATCAAGTTGACTTAGGGAATAGCCATTGCTATTGCTGGCATCAGTAGCATGGGATATACTTAGTGTTTGGGTATTTGCCAGGTACTTGTAGGCATGAGCTTTTGAGGACACAGTCCACTTTGTTAGATGCCACCTGCTTTTATCAAGCTGTGGAATCTGTTGCTAGGGGACATGATCAAGGCAACTAAGTATATCAGGGTTTAAAAGAGGTTTGGAGAAGTTTCTAGAGGAAAAGTCCATAACTCATTATTAGCCAGGTAGTCGAAAGAAAGCTATTGCTGTCCTTGGGAGTAACAGGAATTAGATCTACTTTATGAGATCCTGCCAAGTACTTGTGACCTGGATTGGCCACTGTCTGAAACAGGATGCTGGGCTTGATGGACCTTGGTCTGACCCATCATGGCAGTCCTTATGTTCTTATGTAGGGAGTGGAGTTCAGATAAAATACATGGAAAAGAACCTCAGTAACCACTGGCTCACTAGGGCATCTAAAACTGAGGATAAATCCTGGAAACAGATGAGAAGCTATTGCACGGGGGCAGAGGTTTAAAATATGGTACTGAGTTGGAAATTATTGGTTCTGTGTTCTGACATTATATATCCTAGGAAGTCAAATCACTGTCTGATACCTCAGCTGGATAACTATCATGTATGTACTGTGCAAACTATTATGCAGGACCATTCTACACAGAGGAGCCTCGAGTGTGTTTCTAAAATGTTGTATTAGTAAATCTTCTTGTTTAGAATCTTTGTTGGATAAAAGATGGAATATTTCAAAGTATAATTTGTGGTAGGTGGTTTTCTAGTGTCCTAATATTTGCACAGTAAGTTTGCAGTAAACGTATTGGCTACAAATAATTACATATGTGTTTTGTGGTTTGTTTCAGGGACCCTCATGTCGTTTTTACCATGGTATCCATAAGATATGTGAACGGAGCACTGTACGGACCCAGTTTGGGCTACATCAAGCATGGGATATAGAGGAACTGGTGGGGCTGGGTACAAGGCTGCGGGCCTGTGCTTATTATGCAGCCCGGGAGCTGATGCTGGATGCCCAGATCATATTCTGTCCCTACAACTACCTTCTGGACTCACAAATCAGAGAGAGTGTAAGTACTCCATTTTCTTAGATCGCTGTCATTTGGTCTGTCAGAGTGGGTTCGAATTAAAGATGAAATCAATAATGAAAATATTTTCTGAATTTAATAGAATTTTACTTTTAGATTTTCAAATATGAAATAGTTTTTTTCACTTACATTCTCATGAGTGGCTGCAGTGCCTTAGTCTGTATGATTGATGGGTTTTGATTTTGCAAAACCTTTTGCTAGACTTGTTTGACAGCATAAGCAATAAATCTCATGTTAAGACTGCTCCAGTGGCCTAGTAACTCTGCACTATGCAGCAAGTCTGCACTTTTGCGGCGGTCCTTCTGAATAAAAGCTTAAGAGGATTGACCTCTGAAGTTATTTTGGAGGGACTTCAGTTTGTTGTATAGAGAATGCCATATTTGACATTCCACTTTTCTTCACTTTTGTTGATGTTGATTCTGAGACTTGTGCCAGTAGTGGCTGCTGTTGTGCCATGCCTGCATCTAACTGACAGGTCGATCCTGTAAGGCCGCGGTAATAACAGTGCGGCAGTGTCAGGCGCACCCTTCCTCCCCGCACGCACAGTTCTCTTCACTAACTCCCCGATACTCTCCTCTAATCGCATGCAAATGCATGCCGCGGCTTTAAAGCGGTAGGGAAGGGTTATGCCCGCGTAACCCATTTTACTGTATAGGCGCTTAATACAGCGCCTGTGCAACCCCTGCGATTCGGCGCTCAAGGCAGTCACAGCATTCATTCACTGCCGGTGGGGGCTGCCGGGCAGCCCCCACCGGCAGTGAATGAATGCGACCCCTGCGATTCGGCGCTCAAGGCAGTCACATGCCGTGACGTCACGGCATGTGACTGCCTTGAGCGCCGAATCGCAGGGGTCGCACAGGCGCGCATTCATTCACTGCCGGTGGGGGCTGCCTCTCCGGCAGCCCCCACCGGCAGTGAATGAATGCGCGCCTGTGCGGACCCGGCCTAGATTTAACACGCGACCGCCCACCGACCGTCTCGAACTAACGCGTGTCCCCCCGCCGCCGCTGCCGCGTGGAACAGGCGCCCACCCGCCCGCGGCCTAGATTTAACACGCGACCACCCGGCTCCCGCCGCCGCCGCCTGGACCCACGCAGCCCTCCGACAGGTATTTAAAAATTTTTATTTTTTTTTCTGACAGGTTTTATGTGTCCCACATCATTACATTTTCTCGATCATCTCTGTATCGCTTTTTTTTTTAATTGTGTTTTGTTGTTTTTGAGTGTCTTAAGCGGTGTCGATGGATTTGTTACTAGACTCACAGTCCTAACTCCTACTAGGGGGAGGCGGTAAACTAACACGTTACGGCCGCGGCAAAACAGTGCGTTACTAATGAGATAACCTGAGCGCGCGTTACGGTATCGGAGGGGAATAGCTAATTCCTTCATTATACAGCTAATTCGTTCATTTACATGCCGGGTGGGGAAGGGTTACGCGTCTGTTTTAAGAAGCGCTACGGACGCGCGAAACTGGAGACTGTATTGCTGGTTTGCCTTACGCGTCCGAATTGTGCGCATCGAGCTCGTTACAGACTAGAAATCTTCAAATGAATGTTACTGTATCGAGCTGTGAGGCATTTATCTAGTGGCTTTTGCAGTGCCTTCACGAAGCTTATTCTGCTTTGCTGATTAGGAATCTGTAAGTATGAGCTTCCTACTCTATAACAGGCAAATGACTGGTGGCTGAAAAGAGCTCTTCCCCGAGGAGTACCTGTTACACCAAGTATCATTTGCAATAGTGTAAATCTAGAGGAGATGGTGAAATTGTTGGGATTGATTCAGGGGACTAGCAGGAACAACCCCAGATCAAGCATCTTTGATTTGAAAGAGGTTGAGGCAAAGCCTTGCCAACCCTCCCTCCCACTTCCCTTTGTTAAATCTCATCCCATGGTATTAGTGACCAAAAATGCCCTTCCCAGTTAACCATTATGTACATCTTAATCGGTTTGGCATTTAGAGTGAACCCAAAGCCATGTAAATTCTGCAGCCATGATTGTGCATGCCCGTAAATACTCTTCTGCAGTCATTACTTGATGTCTGCTTTTCCAGAATCCATTCAGGACAATTTTATATTGCCTTAGGTCTGCAGTTGTGCTAGCAAGTTCCTTTCTTTTGCAGATGGAACTTAATTTGAAAGACCAGGTGGTAGTTTTGGATGAAGCTCACAATATTGAGGACTGCTGTCGGGAGTCGGCTAGTTTCACTGTGACAGAAGAGGAGCTGCTGTTTGCTCGAGATGAAATTGATTACATGATCGCCCAGAACATTCGGCGTGAGGCCCATGAGCCTCTGTGTGGTGTATGCTATAGCTTGACGAAGTAAGTATACCAGTTTTTCACCATCTGCCAATGATTTTTTTTTTTATAGACTGGGATACCTTGTATTGAACTTGCATAAGAATTATCTGTGGATGATGGTTCACTTGCAACTCCCAATGCCAGAATTCCTTGTTTTATTTCAGTAACTATACCCTATGAGCAATGTATAACAGTAAACTATTGTAATTGAAAATGAAATACAGCTTGGGGAGTGGGGGATTACTTTTACCTGGTCAGACTTCTTACAAGTGGTTGTCATTCACAGTTCTCAAAAGCCTTTTAAGTGTGGACAGTTCAGAGCCTTGTAATTGCTTATTTAACTATCCACGTGCAGCTTTTCCTTGAATCCCATGATATGGTATTAAAGCAAACACCATGGAAATTCTAAAGCCCACCTAAATTCATAAGTGGGGTTTTTTTGGGGTTTTTTTGTTGTTCTTGGCTTTCATATTTTTCAAGGGCGTTTTTTTGCACTGGGGATTAAAATGGTATATTAGTATACACTGAGCCGAATTGTGTGGCTGTCGTGGTCTGCAACCTGATCTAAGCAATACTGCTCATTTGAAGCTGATACACAGGTAAACTTATTGTGATGTGATATTTTGTTTACAGTTGGATAAGGGAAAGCTCTCACCATCTTGTAGAACGGGCATATGAAACCGCATCTAAAGTATGGGATGGAAAGGAAGTGTTAGCCATCTTGCACAGGATGGGTATAACTAATGCCTCATTTCCTATTCTGCAGGTAGGTTAAGATTATATACATTGATGATTGTTCGTAAATAATTTATTGTTCATACGAGACTGTTCAAGGGGCACAGTGTGGCTCATTGGACTGGTGCAGAGTCTAAATGTTGCTGTCAGGTTAGCTTTGACTAGTATCACTGCAGCCTTATAGCTATTTGGCTTATGTGAAGTATGTCGATTTTAGTCCCTTGAAGATGGCTGTGCAGTCCTAATTTGCGGAGGGGCCAGTTTTCTGAACTGATGTGGAAACTGAATTGCATTTGGGTGAGAGTAGAAACATATTGTGGGGGGGGGGGGAGAATGATTGCACTACGGATACTCTTACCCAGGCTTTTCCCGTTTTGTATATCAGTGAAGAACTTTGAGACCTGTGCTGTGAGTGCAGACCTTTTCATGAACTCTTTTTTTTTTTAAATATTTCACAAACTTGATTAAAGGTGCATAGCTCTCAAACGTAGTTGCAAATGTATTAAGTTAATTCAATAAAAAGATCATTAGCAGTTTGTTGACCTAGATTTTTATGTAGCCATGGGAATTTACGTAACTATACTAATCTTCTGCAAGACAAAATTAATTGAAAAAGAATTTTTAAAAGAAATCCAGGAGAGTGGATGCAAGGTGATGACAGTGACAACTTGAAAGGGTTGAACGATGGATTTTACTTAGCTTGTCATTCTGTTTTGAGAGCTGCTTCTAATGGTGACCGTGAATTTTTGCAGAACCATCTTGCTACAGTGTTGGAAAAGGAAGAAAAAAAGATCTGGCGGCATGGCAAAGAGCTAGCAATACGGATCCCCACTGTCAGCCCCCAGACACAGATTGTGCTGAAGGGACTCTTTATGGTGCTTGCACATCTCTTTAAAAATAACAACAGGTCAGTGGGGGAGTATATCTCGTCACATCTTTACTGAAATGAGTGTGATTAAAATCTCTGGAAATGATTATATACGATAGGTCATTCAGTGAGTGCCTATTGAATTTTGTTTTTAAATGCATCAAATACCATTTTATTTTTGTGGCAAAATTGTCAGTAAATCTTGATTACAATTGCAGGGTATGGGTGTGAAGGAGTGGCCTTACTATCCCTCCTTAACCTGTGGGGGGGGGGGGGGGGGGCTTTCTGACCTCTGGCCTTGCTTGGCCGGTCCCTTACTCCTGCTTATGAGCTTAAGTTGTTGCTTTGTCTATCTGTCTTCTTTATTTAAACAGGCATTTACAAACAGGCAGAGCTAGATAACATATCCTTCAGTGTAAAATTCTCATCAGGGCAAGGTTGTTTTTTTCCACTGAGGCAGTGTCTTTTGGGGCTTGTCAGTATTTGACTGCATATTTCTTGGTTATTATGATACATATTTGACGCTTTCAGTGGTAAAACATGGGATATCTCCCTACACTCCTGTTTACGTTGATGACCTAAGGTGAATGGTGATTGTTACTGTGACTATTGCTGAAGGTAAGCAGGTATGTTGTGATTTCATGTGCACTGTAAATAAAAGTACCCAAAGAAGCCTTGACCGCTTATTTGTCTTGCCACAGTGGGTAATGCTAAATGTTTATCTTTTGCTGCTGACCTTAGGTTTGCAGATGACTACAAAATTGCTTTACAGCAGTCCTACACTTGGACAAATCGGAAGGATATTCCAGACGAAAATGGATTCTTTGCACGACCAAAAAACAGGAAAAGCAACAAACAGAAAACTGTGGTCTACACGCTGAATTTCTGGTGTTTGAACCCAGCTGTGGTAAGTCAGTCCGTTTTTGCAAATCTTTTAAATTTTAACTGACATGGCATGAGGAGAGGTAGCAGGAAAAAAAAACCCTAGTAGATAAAATAGGGTCTGAGTAAGATTATTATTTAAGGATAATTAATGTCTGTAAGTGCCTTGTTAAATGCTGTACATAATTTATTACATTATGAAAGGATCTCATGTGATAGTGAAGAGAGGCAGAACGGGTTCTGTGGCTCTAGTGGTTGATGCTAGCTGTACTCATTAAGTTGCAACCTTGACTTTACTCTGTGCCATGCTGACACTTGCAAGTGTGCCTTTGGACATTGTTCAGCGTGCAAGGGTTCGTCATGTAAAAAAAAAAGTGCTTTCATACCACTAAAACTGAAAAATTGAATCTCATTCTGTTTTATCATATTGCTTTGTTGTACCCTCTTTGGAGCATATTTGGAAAAGTAATAAAAATGCATAAATAAAATGTTTTGTAAAATAGAATCCACAGTTTCTTCTGTTCCTTTCTCCAGGCCTTTTCTGAGCTCAGTGGGAAGGTGCGCACCATCGTTCTGACATCTGGCACTCTGTCACCAATGGAATCATTTTCTTCTGAACTTGGTGTGAAGTTTACCATCCAGCTGGAAGCAAATCATGTCATTAATAAATCACAGGTAATAAAAAACAGCAAAACAAAAAAAATCCCCACACCAATCAAAATTTGATTGGCTAGACTTAGAACTGCTATTTGTGTGATTGAAATTGTCTAGTTAAACTTAGCTGGTTAGTGCTGAAAATCAGTTTATTATGTTTTATGTTGAATGCATTATTGTATTGTGATCCGCCTAGCACAGGATTCCAGTAGAAGCGTAATATAAATAAATGAGTAACATTCCTCGCATGTTTAAGAGCAGCATTAGGACGAAATCCGTGGGGACTTTTTACCTGCGAACTTGGCACCCACTTTCAAAGAGGGAGTTTGTGCATATTTTCTCTTTTGATACTTTCTGTTACCATCTCCTTTTCTTGTGGGTACTTATTCCATGGAAAATAACAGGTGTAGATTTGAAAATGCAATCTGCACGTATTATTCTCCTCTCTTGGCTTAAACATACCCCCAGAAACAACACCCTTAACTGTGGACCAATTTTTTCTGGAACAGGTGTACTTTTTAGCCAGATCGAGGAAAGACAATCTTCAGATGGCCAGTTTACATGGGTAAATCGAAATTTACCTGTGGAAATAGCTTTGAAAATTGTCTTCCCTGTATTTACATTATGTATAAGATCCATTGCTGGGCTCTTAGTGGTTTAATTTTGTCTGTTTCATAAGGGTTCACTGCCTTCACTATGTGCCATAGAGAAAAATAATCATTTTTTCTCTTTTCCCCCCAATTATTTCCTTATTTCTTTATCTTCTGAGGCCAGTAAGAACTTTTAGGTTTTAATGCTAATTGGACCTTTATCTGGCAGGTTTGGGTTGGCACTATTGGGGCAGGCCCCCAGGGTCGGCGACTGTGCGCCACATACAAGCAGACAGAAACCTTTGAATTCCAGGATGAAATGGGAGCACTTCTGCTTTCTGTATGTCAGACCATCAGCCATGGGGTGCTCTGTTTTTTGCCGTCATACAAGGTAAGAGAAAACTCATGCAAGCGGTCAGTCTTGTTTCAAATATATATGATAAATATTTGTTGATGGCCAACTGTCTATTTTACTTATTAAGTTTATAGTTTATGCAATGCAACAGTTTTTGAGAGCCAGTATTAGCGTTGCATTTCTGTATATAGCACAAAGAAAAATTTGTGAGTGACCATGTAAAACCTATGAGCAATGCTCTGAAATGTATAAGCAATCACTCACGCACTCAGCTTAAAGGGAACTACGGTGGGGACATCTAGAAAGCCCCACTGAGATGATCGCAAGGCTCGCATAGACTGAAGCATTTTGGTAATCCATGGAAACGAATTGTGATAGCAGATTACGTATCAGTGTTGCGGTTTTATATATAATCTACCAATGTATTTAAAGGCAGCGGAGACCATTATAGCACAGATGAGATAAAATCTCCTATTAGGACAGCCAGAAATAAGACATGCTGCAGAATTCCTGTTTCTTGTACATACCCAGATCAGTCCAGACTCCAGGGTTTTCCATCCCTGCCAGCAGATGGAGTCAGAAAACTTTACTGACTACATAACCTCGTGTGCCACCTGCAGTCCTTCAGTATTTCTCTGTCTCCAGAAGATGGTAGATGGTGTAAAACCTGCAGTCTGGAGTAGAGTTGGTAAAAAAAGAAAAGTGCCCTCCCAGGAAGTTGTTAGGGCTTGAGGGCCATCCTTCCTGGTTAAGGCGGGCGAGCAGGAGTTGGTGACCCTGGATTTAGCTTGTGCCCTGTTCAGTATGGGAAGTAGGGTATCTGGTGGTCCAGATCCCTCCTTCTCTTCTGAAGCCTGAGAGCCTTGAGGATCCAGCAGCCATCTCAGCAGGGTACCCAGAGATTCCAGGGGTCAGGACAGCTGGTGGTCCAGTTCCCTCTTTCCCCTGTGGAGCCCTGTGAATCCAGAGCTCTGCCACCGTTCAGGAAAGTATTTCTGTTTTCTTGTTTCGGGGGCAGTAAAGTTCGTTTAAAAAAATAAAATAGGGGCTGCGTCTGCAAGGGATCTATGCTTCAGCGTCTTATCCTGGATACAGCATGTGGCAGCCTTGGCACGGCATGCTAGATGGCTTCAGGCAGTGGCTGGGAGATCAGTCAGACCGCAGCAGTGAGTCAGAGCACATGACTAATGGCGCCAAAGAGCCAGCGGCTTCAGCTCAGCAGGCAGAACAGCTTCAGGCAGTAGATGGAGTAGTTGGAACACAGCGATGAAGTAGTGCACATGGCTAATAGTGCCGAAGAGCCGATGCAGATGCAGTAGAGCTCATGTTGTATTGCGCACGCAGCTTGGGTACGGTTGGTGCACGGCCTCTGAGTCTTCATGGAGAGGTCGGTTCTGGCGGGGCTGCCTCAGGGACGATGATACAAAGTTACGGAAACACCAAAGCGGCTGCAGGCTGCTTTCCTGCGAGTGCGGGAACAGTGGCCTTTTTGGCAGAGGCGATAAGAGCTTCAGGGGATATGGGGGATCCACTCCTACCCTTTTCCCCAGTCATTGGGAGTCCCACAGGAGCGTACCTTCGGACTTCCGAGTTTTTGGGTTCTCATGTCAGGAAGGCAGCAAGGGGGAAGCGTACACATCCCCATAGTGGGGCACAAAATTACCCACGTCCTGTAATACAAAAAAAAAAAGCCTGAAAGGATCTGGGGGGGGGTTCTAGATTTAGCTTCTTGTCCGTATAGTCCTTTGGTTGAGGGGGTGGAGGAGCGGACTGTGAGGTAATGTGGGGCGGATCCGCTGTGGGCTGGTCGCTTGGTGTTCCTTAGGCTTAAGGCATAAGGGGCAAAGTGCAGCAGCAGGAGATTCTCTAGGTCTGAGTCCCAGTGAAGAGTCCTGTGTGGGCCGAAGAACAGTGTGTGGCGGACATTCGGCGTGTTCTGAGATTTCAGATTTTACAGGGTTTGCACACTGGGATTCCCAGATGCTGGTGCGACAGGTTCAGCCAAGGGCACAGCGAGGTCCCACTGGCCAAAGGGTGATGGATTTCCCCATGTTCTTCAAGAGCAGGGCATCAAGGTTCACAGGAGGACTCTGACCTGCGGCAAGCTGATACTGACTTAGAGCGGATTCGTTCTGGGATGGCTGACATGTTCCAGTGATAGCTTTTATTTTTCATAAGTTAATTAGTAGTGGGGTCCACTACGTTGGGAGATGTGTAGCTTTACTTCAGAAGGAGGTTTGAAGTCTTGGGCTTGAGCATAAGGACTGCGATTTGCAGCAGTTTTATGCAGAGAGCATGTTTGCGTTGGAGTCGCAAGCTGCGTCGGGTGCAGCATAAAAAACAAAAAGGTTAAGGCGACTCTGGTGTATGGCGCAGATGCTTTGTATGGCCTGATCAGGTTATCTTTTGGGATCAGGATGTCTGCAAGATTGGCTAGAAAATTGCTGTCATGTGGCTGGTCGGCGGAGATGGTCCAATTCTTGACTGGGAGCTCTTCCCTTTAATGGCAGGCTCTTGTACGAGGACATCCTGGAGCAAATAATGGAGCATCTGGGAGAGTCTAAGGTGCAGATGCATAACTTGCCAGAAGTCAAGTCTAAGGGCTTTTTTCTTTGGTCCTCGCAGGCAAACCACAGCCAGAGCTCAGTCCTGGGGAGGCACCTCTCTGAGGCAACCCAGGTATGGAAACAGGCGGAGTAAGGTCCTCACAATGTAATGAGGACGGTCTACTATTCAGTTGCTGTCAGAGAGCATTTCACGCTGTTTTTTGCAAGGAGTGGGCCGAAACTAACAAGAGCCAGTGGGTCCTAAATGTTATAAAGATGGCTATGAGTTTTTGAATTTGCTCATCCAGTTCGAGTCTCTTAGGTGGTTTTCATTTGCGCTTCTCTTGCCAAGTGGATTACCGTTCAAGAGGCGCCTGATTGCTTCTGGCGACCGGGGAGGGGCCTTAGAGCCTGTTTTCCTAGAGGAACAATGAGCATGTTGATGTTCCATTTGTTTTCATCTTTCCACAGAAGGAAAGGACGTTTTATCCCAGGACAAGCAGGATGCTAGTCCTCATATATGGGTGATGTCACTGATGGAGCCCTATCGCGGGAAAACCTCTGTCAAAGTTTCTAGAAACTTTTGACTGGCACTCTGAGGCCACTGAGCATGCCCAGCATGCCACGATATTCTCTGCCACAGGGGTCTCACTCTAGTCTCTTATGTAGCAATAAGCTTTAGCAAAAAATAAAATAATAAAAGGTATGAGACCCAACTCCGCGGGGTGGCGGGTGGGTTTTGTGAGGACTACATCCTGCTGTCCTGGGATAACACCTATTACAAGGTAAGCAATTTTGCTTTATCCCAGGACAAGCAGGATGCTAGTCCTCACATATGGGTGATTTAGCAAGCTAGAGGCTGAGTCATTTTGTAGTGAAGCAACAGTGAAGTATGATGGTTGAAAATTAATCAGCCGAAGATCACAGCAGGTTGGATGCAGAAGAAGTTGGGATTAAACTGGAAACAAGTTCTTTAAGACAGATTGTCCATAGGCTGAATCTTGTCGACCTTCTTGTCCAAACAGTAATGAGCTGCAAAGGTATGAAGAGAACTCCATGTTGCTGCTTTACATATGTCAAGGATTGGCACTGAACGATAGTGTGCTACTGAAGTTGACATTGCTCTTACTGAATGTGCCTTTACTTGCCATTGGAGAGGAAGGCCTGCCTTTTCATAACAAAATTGTATGCAGTCTGCTAGCCAATTGGATAGAGTATGTTTACCCACTGCTTTACCCAGTTTGTTTGGATTATAGGAAACAAAAAGATGATTGGATTTCCTGTGGACTACAGTGCGATTTAAATAGAAAGATAGTGCACGCTTACAGTCCAAAGTATGTAAGGCTCGTTCTCCTTGGTGAGAATGAGGCCTTGGAAAGAATGTGGGTAAAACTATGGATTGGTTCAAGTGGAATTCCGTAACTACCTTAGGAAGGAATTTTGGATGAGTACAGAGAACCACTCTGTCATGTAGGAACTTCGTATAGGGTGAGTACGTGACAAGTGCTTGTAACTCACTAACCCTTCTAGCTGATGTAATGGCTATGAGGAAGATAGTCTTCCATGTGAGAAATTTAAGATCACAGGAATTTATGGGTTCGAAAGGAGAACGCATAAGTCTTGTTAAAACCAGATTTAGGTCCCATTCCGTGACTGGTGGCCAAATTGGTGGTTTAAGTTGAGTTAAACCTCTCATAAACCTAGTAACAAGAAGTTGTGAGGATAGAGGTGCATCTACCATCTTATTATGGTAAGCTGAGATTGCACTTAAATGTACCCTTACAGAGGAAGTCTGGAGACCAGATTCTGAAAGATGGTATAAGTAGTCTAGTAGAAAAGTAGTGGGCAAGTGAAAGGATCAATATTCTTTTGTCTGCACCACAAAGTGAATCTCTTCCATTTGGAAGAGTAATTCTTTTGTGTGGAAGGTTTACGTGAAGCTATAAGCACTTGATATACATTGGTTGAAAGATTGAGTGGTTGTAAAATCAAGCTTTCAACATCCATGCTGTCAGGGATAGGGATTGAAGGTTGGGATGGCGCAACCCACCCTGATCCTGAGTTATGAGAGTGGGAGCTATTCCCAGACGAATGGGATTCCTGACTGAGAGGTCTAGGAGTGTGGGAAACCATACTTGTCGATGCCAATTTGGGGCTATGAGTATCATGGTCCCCTTGTCCTGTTGTATCTGGGCGCACAAGCGAAGCGCATAGCCATGCGCTCACTGTGCTGGGCGCATAACTTCGACCTGTGCGCACATCGCTCTGCATGCGCACACCATACCTACCTGCGCATCTTCGTCGCACTCCGGAGCGCACAACTGTATTGTATGTGCACAATCCATGGCTCCACCTGAAAATAAGCTCAAAGCTCAGGGCCTTTGCCCAGCATGCCACATTAGAGCTGCACAGCATGAGGAGGCCACGGCCCTGTGTATACAGTGTGAAGAGGCCTTAGGGGACCCAACTCATGGCCCTCCACAGCCGGTACCGGACCCCAGCCCCTCGAGCGGTACACCGGACCTAGCATCACACAGCGGGACTCCCCAGGGACATGACGCCCCCTAGTCTAGACCCAGCTTCTAATTCCTGGGTGGAATTCTTCAAAGGCCTGCATACCTTCGTCCACATGCAACCGGGGCCTCCTACAAATGCGGTCAAGGGCACCACCAGAGGACCTCAACATGCCAGGACCCTCTATGCCCAGGGAAGTGATCCCACTGCCCAGAAGCCCCGCCTTCGGGGACACAGACATCTCAGATGAGGAGTCAGAACCCCTGGAGGAAGGGGAACTCCCTCCGGGGACAGAACCCCATCGAACCAAGAGATGCTTCTTCACCAAGGACGAACTTCCAGATTTGGTCACGCACAGCTTAAAAGAGCTTGCCATCCCGGGCACTAGTGCCTCGGGGGAACTTAAGATGAACCCACTACTAGAGGGACTCCGTCAGACCTCCCGCCAATTCCCACTATTACAAGCCATCCAGCAACTAATTGACCTGGAATGGGATGCCCCAGAAACCACGTTCAAAGGGGGCATGTACCCTCTGGACCCTGCCGCCATGTACCCTCTGGACCCTGCCCAGCCATGTACCCTCTGGACCCTGCCGCCAAAGATCTCCTGGCATGCCCGAAAGTGGATGCCATGGTCTGCGCGGTCTCGAAGCGCACTACTATCCCAGTGGAGGGAGGAGCAGCACTCAAGAATGCTCAAGACAGATGTCTGGTTCTATCCTCAAACAGTCCTTTGACGTCTCCGCTATGTCTTTACAGATCGCGGCCTGCTTGCCGTGGTGACACGCGCCTGCTTAGCACAGACCAGGAACAACACTCCTGGGGAAGCCCTGGAACCAGCCGTATCATTCCTCGTGGACGCCACTTCAGATCTGGTACGCACAGCAGCTAGAGGAGTCTCATCCGCCGTGGCAGCCAGAAGACAAATCTGGCTCTGAAACTGGTCAACCGACGCATCCTCCAAAACGAGACTCACAAGGATGCCTTTCAAGGGAACACTCTTGTTCGGAAGCAAACTAGAGAAACTAGCCAACAAGTGGGTCGAGTCCCCACTGTCGTGGCTACCGGAGGACAGGAATAAGAGAAACCAACGATCCTTCCCCCGAACCTCCAGGGGCAGAGGATCACAGCGCTTCAACCCATATAGAAGCTCATGTCAAGCAGCCCACCCCGCAGGCCGGAGCCAGTCCTTTCGGAACATGCACAATAAAAGGGGAGCCAGCTCGGGCCCCAGCCACACCCCACAATGAAGATCAGATGACCCATCCAAAGGAAGAAGCCATAGGGAGCAGACTGGCTCTATTCTACCAAAGATAGGTCGAGAGAACTTCGGACAAGTGGGTCCAATCTATCATTCGAGAGGGATATTACCTGGATTTTCACCGCCCCCCTCCAGACAAGTTTGTGGAATCTCCCTGCCACGACCCTTCCAAGAGAATGGCAGTGGAAGCTACACTGACCAGATTACTAGCCTTAGAGGCTATAACACTGGTGCCTCCACAACAAATAAATACTGGCCATTATTCCATCAATTTTATCGTTCCCAAGAAGGAAGGAACGTTCAGACCTATCCTGGACCTCAAGGCGGTCAACCGTTACTTGAAGATTCCCTGCTTCCGCACGGAAACCCTACGCTCAGTAATAAGGGCGATACAACCGGGAGAGTTCCTTACCTCCCTGGATCTGTCGGAAGCCTACCTACACATTCCGATCCATCAAGAGCATCAGCGTTTTCTACACTTCTCGATCCTGGACCGTCACTACCAGTTCCGGGCTCTACCTTTCGGGTTAGCCACTGCACCCTGGACGTTCACCAAGGTCATAGTGGTGGTGGCAGCAACACTGAGGAAGGAAGGAATCCGTGTGCACCCTTATCTAGACGACTGGCTGATCAGAGCGAAATCCCCAGAGGAAAGCCACCAGGCAACCAACAGAGTCAAGACTCTACTGGAGAGCCTTGGGTGGGTGATCAACACAAACGAGAGCTGCCTGCAGCCTTCCCAATCTCTAGAATACCTGGGAGTCCGGTTCGACACCAAACAAGACAAGGTCATCCTGACACCGACAAGGAGATCAAAACTGATGGCCCAGTTACGAACTTCGCCCTACAGCATGGGATTACCTACAAGTTCTCGGCCTCATGGCATCCACACTGGAAGTAGTCCCATGGGCACGGGCTCATAAGAGACCCCTACAACGCTCACTACTATCACGATGGAATCCATTGTCCCAGAACTAAACCGTACGGCTTCAGCTCCCGGACAGAGTTCGGGCCCAACTATGATGGTGGCTACAAGAGGCCCATCTGAGCCAGGGAACGAGACTATCCTCCCCAGCCTGGATCCTATTCACCACGGATGCCAGCCTACGAGGATGGGGAGCACACTGCCAGGAACTAACCGCCCAAGGGCAATGGAACAAAGAAGAGTCGGGATGGAATATCAATCGCCTAGAAGCCCGGGCAGTCAGACTAGCCTTAGTCCTGTCTTCCGGTAGCCGCGGCAGTGGGGACTCGCCCCACTTGTTGGCTAGTTCGGTCACAGACTCCGAGGCAAAGCGGTCCAATTAATGTCGGACAACGCCACAACAGTGGCCTACATCAACCATCAGGGAGGAACCAGAAGCCAACAGGTGTCTCTGGAAATAGACCCCCTAATGTCATGGGCGGAAATGAATCTTCAAGAGATCTCGGCCGTCCACATTACCGGGAAAGACAATGTCGCAGCGGACTACCTCAGTGCAGAGAGTCTAGATCCAGGAGAATGGAAACTGTCAACCACAGCATTCCAATTGATATTAAACGATTGGGGAACACCAACCATGGACCTCCTGGCAAGCCGGTCCAACGCCCAGGTACCCAGTTTCTTCAGCCGCAGGCGGGAACCCCAGTCCCAGGGAATCGATGCCCTGGTACAGTCCTGAATAAATCTCAAAAAACCACCACTGTATACAGCGATCCAGTGGAATCAAAAATAAATCAAGGGCAACTAAAAGCTGCTCTATCGCTGCCAAAATGTGTGTTACAGTAAATTATTTAATATCTTAATTTGTGTGAATACAAAAATTGCTCAATCAACCTACACTCTGTGTAGGTTGATCCACAGAGTGTTGGTTGATTGAGCAATTTTTGAATTCACACAAATTAAGATATTAAATAATTTACTGTAAAACACATTTTGGCAGCGACAGAGCAGTTTTTAGTTGCCCTTGATTTATTTCTGGTACAGACCTGGCCACAGGAGACTCTGTTATACGCCTTCCCGCTGTGGCCCCTATTGGGCACGATCATCCACAAGATAGAACACCACAGGGGGCCAGTATTTCTAGTGGCCCCGGACTGACCAAGAAGACCATGGTACACAGACATGCGAAGACTGCTGGCAGGGAACCCCCTGCCGCTACCGCCACACAGAGACCTGCTCCAACAGGGACCGATCCTCCACGAGGTTCCAGCTCGATTCTCTCTTACGGTCTGGCCATTGAGAGGACTCGCCTAAGGAAGAGGGGATACTCGGGGGCAGTAATTGACATCCTATTCCGAGCACGCAAGTTCTCCACATCCCTAACATACATAAGGATTTGGAGAGTATTCGAATCCTGGTGTGAGGACCACGACATCATACCACACTCAGTCAAAATTCCTGTGATTTTGGAATTCCTACAGAACGGACTACAGTAGGGATTGTCCCTCAACTACATCAAGGTACAGGTGGCGGCCTTGTCATGCTACGGAACCAAGAGCGAAAGCGGCAGCATAGCCTCTCACCCGGATGTCTCCCGTTTCCTGAAAGGAGTCAAGCACATCCGACCACCCCTAAAGTGGCCGGTGCCTCTTTGGGACCTCAACCTGGTCGTAGATTTCCTAGCAGGATGCTCCTTCAAACCTCTCCACGGCTTGTCTCTCCAACTATTAACATTGAAGACAGCCTTCCTGCTGGCAGTCTGTTCAGCTCGTCGTATATCCGATATCTGGAAAGGTCGGAATCCGTACGAAAGACGGACCATCTATTCGTCCTTCACAGCAGGAAGAAACAGGGGGAAGCGGCCTCGCAAGAAACCATAGCCCGCTGGATCAAAGAAGTCATCAAGGCGGCCTGTGTGGAAGCAGGCAAGCCACCGCCTTTACAAGTCAAGGCCCATTCTACTAGAGCCCAGGCAGTGTCCTGGGCGGAAACCAAGATGCTGTCACCCGCCGAGATCTGCAGGGCGGCGACATGGTCTTCCATCCACACCTTCTCCAGGTTTTTTCGCCTGGATGTTCAGGCTCGGTAGGACACAGCATTTGCAAGGGCAATACTAAGTGTGTCACGGGCAGCCTCCCACCTGGTTCAGGAGTAGCTTTTATACATCCCATTGGTCCTGAGTCCATCTGCTACACGCTAGGAAATGGAGAAATTACTTACCTGATAATTTCGTTTTCCTTATTGTAGACAGATGGACTCAACATCCCACCCACTGCTGCCGTTACTCATGGAATTCTTGGGGGACATCCCCGGGAGCGAGTAATTCAAGGGTCATCCATACTTTCCTTCATCTAGGACACCGGGTGTCGAGTTTCTCGGTTGAGGGCACTGGCGGTCTCCAGCTATAGCCAATTCAACCAGTTCAAATTAATCAAGTTATTCAAGTTATAAAGTTAATCAAGTTATTCAAATTAGTCAGTCACACATATATCCACAAAGCTTTTCGAGGAGAATACTGAAGAGCTGCACTTCCTGCAGGGGTATATGTACTAGGGCTGACGTCAGATTGAAATCTGATCCGTCTCCAATTGCTATCAGGAGTACACTATACCCATTGGTCCTGAGTCCATCTGTCTATACTAAGGAAAACGAAATTATCAGGTAAGTAATTTCTCCATTATGTTGTGTTCTACTTGGATTGTCTGAGGCACCTCACTAGAATTCCCATATTGAATCAAAAGAATTTCAGTGTTGGCTAAATTGAGTACTAATTTGTTGTGAGTCAGCCATTGCCTCACAATGGACATGCAACAAGAAATTAATGATGAGCTATCAGCCCAGGAGGAGGCCATTGGGATATAGAACTGGATGTCATCTGCATAAATTCTATATGCTTCGCAGAGCCTAACCAATAGCCTGCATATTGGTGACATACAGATATTAAACAGCATCACAGACAAGGCTAAGACCTGCAGGATACCTGTGGTAACTGAGTACCAAGCAGAATGATTCATACCACACCAAACTTTTTGTAGCCGACCTTTCAGGTAAGATTTAAACTAGTTTAAAAATAGGTCCAGAGATTCCACATTCTCTAAGTCGATACAATAAGATTTGGTGATCGATGGAATCAAATGAGGAGGAAATATCAATAGAAACAAGCACATATTTCTTTCCTTCATCAAGACCCTTTCTTATTGAATCCACAAGAGAGGAATAGTATCTCAACTGAATTCAGAATAAGTTTCTTCAATAAGGGCCTTATAGTGACTGCCTTTAGCGAACAGGACAATCTTCAGTAATAGAGTTAAGACTGTTAGAAAAGGAACCAATACCTCTTTGAAGCTCTGAGTCGTTATCTTGCAAGAGTTCAGCATGCAAGATAATGAATTCAGAGCCGAAATAATATTTGATACCGCAACTTCAGACACCATATCCAAATCTGACTTCTTAATTACATTAGCCTCTGGCAGCTGTATAAATCAAGTAGGTAAAATTTTGCTGCTTTTACTTATGTCCCTATCTTGAGTGACAAAATAGTCAAACGCCTCACAACCTGCTGAACTCAGGCTGTAACCTTAAAAACTAGAGTTAAAGTTACCAGTGCCGCAACTTCTGCACTTGAGTTGTCTACATAGATAGTTGCAGAGGTTGTGTTCAGACCTGTCATCAGTGCTGTTTTTTTTGTAATTTGAAGAAATCCTCGTGATCATATCAATCGCTCAGAAGGAACAACATCCAGAAAACCATGTCCACTGGTAGTACAAAGAGCACGTGCAGCATAATCACACAATCTTCTATGCAGATATTCCTCTGACATTCACACTACACGCTGCTGCTGATCAGATTCCAACACGCATGTCCTTAGGACCAGCAGTACTTTGTAAAGCTGTTTCTTGAAGTCACACATCTGCTGTCACCAATGTACTATTAAAACATTTGTTTTAGATTTCAGGATTTCATCTTGGAAAAATTTTATCAGCTTAAAGATCATGACAAGAAAAAGGCAAACACTTTAAACTCCTGCAGACAAAAGGCACATTGTTGGTGCTGATGTTCAGTTTTATAGTTTTTTGGGTTTTTTAAACCATTTTTGTTCAATACATCTTTCTCCTGTATCTGTTCTGTTATCTGCTATTATTTAAACCCTCTTTTCCTATAATGCTTTGAGAGTCCATATTACTTCACATACAGCATCTGGTGTATGCCTTGATATTACATAAATTTGGCTATTTTTTCAAAAGACCATCTTCAAAAGATGTATTCGTAAAATTTCCCTGATGGAATAGAAATAATCTTTTCATGCCTTTTCTCCATCATGAGGGAAGATAACCAGTCTGCCTGGGTCTTTCTGGTGCAATTACTGGCTATGGCCATTGGGTAACTACCTAGACCAGGGAACGGAGAATTTTCTTGTGAATCTTCTGATTTCAATTCTGTCTGGTCAACGTTTGAAAACGTGTCATCTATAGAAATTGCTAATATAGTATCTCAACTAAGTGCAAGGTGATGCATATAGGGAAAAATAACCCATGCTATAGTTACACAATGTTAGGTTCCATATTAGGTGCTGCAACTCAAGAAAGAGATCTAGGCATCATAGTGGATAACACATTGAAATCATCGGTTCAGTGTGCTGCGGCAGTCAAAAAAGCAAACAATATTGGGAATTATTAGAAAGGAAATGGTGAATAAAATGGAAAATGTCATAATGCCTCTGTATCGCTCCATGGTGAGACCGCACCTTGAATACTGTGTACAATTCTGGTCGCCGCATCTCAAAAAAGATATAATTGCTAATATTATGCAAAAATACTTTAAAAATAAGGAAATTCTGTTTTGTGGATATAAAGTACAAGTATTTCCAGATGTGTCACGTACCACGCAATTCAGGAGGAAGCAATTTCTTCTATTAAAGCCTAGAGTTGTCTCCTTGGGGGCAACATTTTTTCTTAAGTTCCCCTGCAAATGCGTGGTAGTACATCAAAGAAATAAATTTATCTTTCAAGAACCAGCTCATTTGGAAAATTTCCTGGTAGATAAAGAAAGAAGCTGAGATAGTTAGCTGCAAAAATATATATATCCCGCTAATTGTAATTTGTTTAGAATTACTATTTTTCTTTAAGTTTTTCATGTGTGTACCTCCCATTTGGTGGACTATAAATTGTGGTATATTTAAAGACTGTTGAAATGTTACCTGAAATAATTATGATACTCACTATTTGTTCTTTGATTTTTTGCATTTTATATGATTTGTGAAAAACTCTAATAAACTATAAATAAAAAAAAAAAAAAAAGATATAATTGCGATGGAGAAGGTTTAGAGAAGGGCTACCAAAGGGGAATGGAACAGCTCCCCTATGAGGAAAGACTAAAGAGGTTAGGATTTTTCAGCTTGGAGAAGAGACGGCTGAGGGGGGATATGATGGAGGTGTTTAAAATCATGAGAGGTCTAGAACAGGTAGATGTGAATCGGTTATTTACTCTTTCAGATAATAGACTAGGGGGCACTCCATGAAGTTAGCATGTAGCACATTTAAAACTAATCTGAGAGAGTTCTTTTTTACTCAGCGCACAATGAAACTCTGGAATTTGTTGCCATAGGTTGTGGTTAGTGCAATTAGTATAGCTGTGTTTAAAAAAGGATTGGATAAGTTCTTGGAAGAGAAGTCCATTACCTGCTATTAATTAAGTTGACTTAGAAAATAACCACTGCTATTACTAGCAACAATAACATGGAATAGACTTAGTTTTTGGGTACTTGCCAGGTTCCTATGGCCTGGATTGGCCACTGTTGGAAACAGGATGCTGGGCTTGATGGACCCTTGGTCTGACCCAGTATGGCATGTTCTTATCTTTAAAGCAATTGCAGACGAGTTAAAGCCATCTATTACTTCTGTTGTCAACTCTTCACTTGCCTTGGGTGTTATGCCAGAGAGGCTTAAAATTGCATCTGTCAAACCTTTAATTAAAAAGGCACAGATGGATACTAACAATGTTTCAAATTATAGGCCAATTTCCTCTACTATTTTTAGCGAAGTTTATCAAAGGCGTAGTTTTGAAGCAATTTGTAGATTTTCTTGAGGACAATGAAATTTTGAATCCTCATCAATTTGGCTTTCGGAGGAATATGAGTACTGAATTATTGCTTGTATCCATGAACGATACTATTAAACGTGCTCCTATTGCAAAATTATTAACTGCCATCATGGATGGCTTTAAGATATATGCTGACGATATTCAGTTTATTAAAATTCAAACATCATGGCAAAAAACTTTGGACCACCTTCATCCCTACATGACTACCATCAAGAAATGGTTACATCAAAATAAATTATCCCTTAATACCAACAAAACTGAATTTCTCTTAATTCATCGTCCTCATTCTGTTCCATCAAATAATAATCTGTCTTTTGAAAATCATACTTTTTCTCTGAATAAGCCTGTTAGGAGTCTGGGAGTTCTTCTAGATGAAACTCTTTCATTTAAGCCTCAAATTAAAACAATTGTTATAACAGGATTCTTTAACTTCATCTAATCTCCAGTTTACGGTATTTACTGTTTTCAAATGATTTCCATTCAGTGATTCATGCCATACTGTTTCCTCATTTGGATTATTGTAACGGTCTTTTGATAGGTTTACCAAAAGTTCAGCTTTATCCGCTTCAGTTACTGCTCAATGCAGCCACTCAGTTATTGTCAAACTCCAAACGGAATGATCATATTTCTCCTGTTTTAGCCAGTCTCAATTGGTTACCTGTTTCTGAACGCATTAATTATAAGATAGCCATGACAATCTTTAAACTCTTGAGCCTGATTTTCCAACTTGGGCTAATGTTCTGCCTCACATTTATAAACCTACGCAAAGCTTAAGATCTTCTCAAAACTGTTTATTCGAGGTACCATCTGTCCGTTTAGCGCATCTATCTACTACCAGAGAGATATCCTTTTCGGTAGCTGCCCCAGCGGTTTGGAATCTCCTCCTTTTGAGCTCCATGCCATTGATAATCAAAAAAAAATTTAGACATTCGTTGAAAGACTTCTTGCTCCATCGTGCTTATATCTGTTAACGATATATTCAGCTGCCTTAATCTAAATACTCCTTCTTCTAGAAGTCTGTGATTATGGCTTGTAGAGTAAGTGCAACTCTGTTGATTTTGAATATGACTGATGATTGTGGATATTGACAAATGTTTTCAACAATTGCTTATATGTTTGAATATGGGCAATGTTTTGTTGACACTGTTCAATGTTCTCAGTAATTTTCTATATGATATTCATGTTGTTTTATGTTTCTCAATTATTTTATGTATGTTTATTGTAAATCGCCTTGACCATTTGTGAAAGGCGATTAATAAATTTTAATGAAATGAAATTGTTTTGTGCTGGCCTGTTTTTTACATCTCTTGCCATAAGTGTGTCCCTGCTATATTTTTCAAACATATAAAACTTGACGTCCGGTTATGCTGTAAGTGGGGAGGCAGCGCACCACAGGAGCTCCTGCTATTTTTATCCTGGTTATTTATATCTTTCAGCGGGTGAGCATAATTTTTGGCTATGTCGCTGAGTAAAGATACTGGTAAGTGATCCCTGCTGTCGCTATGGGCAGACCAGCAGTAACGCTCAAAAAATCGATAAAGAAACCTGGGGCTGCTAGGCCAGAGCAAGAAATCGACTCTGCTTCTGACGAGGAAATGGCAGCCATGCTGTGTGAGGTGGACGATCAGGCGACATCAGTTTGTGTATGGATGAAAGAATTCGTTGAGAAGATCTCTACTAAATTGGATAATTGTCTAGCTGTGGTTGTTGACGAAATGGCACAATTAGTGGAGGCTGTGCAGGTCAACTGGACCAAAATTGAAGAGCAAGACGGGAAGATGATGGACTTGGAAATGGCGCTTACTGTGGCTGCTGACAAAATTGATCAGCTTGAGCAGCGGTACAATACTGCCATGGAAAAAAAGACGAGCTTGAAAATCGCTCGCGTCGGGGGAATATCTGTGTGCTCAGTGTTCCTGAGAAAGTAGAAGGGGATGATGCAGTTAGCTTTTTTGGAAAATGGCTGCCTAGTGTCCTACAATTAAAATAGGTCGTGCCCATCAAACTTTGATGCCTGCCCCAGTTGTAGGTGGTCGGCCTAGGGCCGTTATTATTAAGCAGCACAATTTCAGTGATAAAAGAAAAATTTTGAATGCATCGCGAGGGCTCCGAGATATTAAATTTCAAGATTCCCATATTATGATCTTTCAAGATTTTTCTGCAGAGCTCCAGCGCCAGGCCTTCGGCGAAGTCAAGCGGGAACTGCAGCGTATGAACTGTAAATATGCCATGTTGTATCCAGCCCGTCTTCGAGTCAGCCGGTTATCCTGGACACCGTGGCAGTGGCAGAAAAGTGACTACAAGATAACAAGCCCAGAATCGGTGGATTGACTCTTGTGAACTGTGACTGCATTTCATTTGTGTACTGTTGCCCCCTGAGGCTCAGCAGGAGCCCTGGTTATGGCATAAACTAGGGGGGGATGTTCTTTTTGAGCTCCGCCATGCCTTCTCGTTTGTCAGATAGTTTGATCACAGAAAAAATCTTCCTGGTGAACAGTTGCCATTAGCTCCTATGACTCAGGCCTGTTTTTTCCTTTTTTTGCACCTTTTTCTTCTTGTGTTTTGTCAAATATGACCTGTGCTTCTCTCGCATGATATGAACGTTTTGCTAAGCCTAATACTTATATGGCTGTATTATCCTGTGCGCAAGGACTGGGTTGGCTTTTTTGTGTTTTTTCTTTTTCAGTTTAAATTGCTACTGGTGTTGAAATGGTCTTATAGGACTCCTTGCTCCTTTTTCTGTGTAATTCCTGAAGAAGCACCCTCCCACCCCAAAATGTTGCCCAGTTCCTAATAAACTTAAATCCCTCATCCCTGCACCATCGTCTCATCCACGCATTGAGACTCTGGAGCTCTGCCTGCTTCTGGGGTCTTACATGTGAGCATATCTGAGAATGCTACTCTGGAAGTTCTGGATGTCAACTTTCTACTTGAAATCCTAAATTTAGCTTCTAGAGCCTCCATCCTATTCCTTCCTATGTCATGGGTGCCCACATATACCAAGACAGCCAGCTCCTCCCCAGCAGTATCTAAAATCCTATCTATGTGATCCGTAAGGTCTGCCACTTTCACACAAGCCAGGCAAGTTACCAAGCGATCCTCATGTCCACCAGCCACCCAGCTATCTACATTTCCAATGATGGAATCACCAACCTCAATAGCAATCTTAACCCTTCTGGGCATGTGCCCTGGAGATACATCCTTGGTGCAAAAGATACTACATCACCTTGAGGGTAGCTCCTAGCTACAGGGTTGCTTCCTGGCATACCAAAATGATGCTCTCCTTCCAGGTGACTTTTCTCCTCCAGGGCAGTACAGGGACTACCTGAGTGAAGGTGGGATTGGTCTATTATGTCACCGAAGGTCTCTTCTATATACCTTTCTATATCCTTTAGCTCGTCCAGGTCTGCCACTCTAGCCTCCAGAGATCAGACTTGTTCTCTGAGGGTTAGGAGCTCTTTGCACCAAGTGCACACATACAACCTCTCACCAGCTGGTAGATAGTCCTACATGTGGCACTCAGTACCATTGACTATTTGAGTAGCATTTCTATTGGCAGATGATCCCGGAAAGCTTTTAATTTAGTGTTTCCCTCGAAGAGAGTTCCCATGTTAGTGCCTCCGATTATGGAGTCACCCAGCACAATAAGCTTTTTCTTATGGTTATTGATTTTATTATGGAATTTCTGCATATATTGGGTTTCTTCTTTCTTTTTGGATACCACTTCAGTCTCCATTGCTAGAGCTTCTTCATTATTTAATAGTCTTATCCTACCTGAGCCCACTGTATACCACTTTTTTTTCTGGGTTTTTGAATTCTCTGTGGTAGTGGGGAAATGATTCCTGCGTGCTGTAGGGTTGGTGAGTATACCTTGGTGGATGCTGATACTTTCTTTATTGCAGCTAATTCAGCTTTAAGGTGAGCCAACTCTTTTTTTTTTTTTTTTTTCATGGAGGAGAGATCTGAACAAATGGGGCAAGCTCTAAGTTTCGAGATGATTTTGCCTCAAGATAAAAGCTCCACAACTGT
Organism: Rhinatrema bivittatum; assembly: GCF_901001135.1. Taxonomy (NCBI): domain Eukaryota; kingdom Metazoa; phylum Chordata; class Amphibia; order Gymnophiona; family Rhinatrematidae; genus Rhinatrema; species Rhinatrema bivittatum. Next base: position 176,156,832 of record NC_042622.1, read on the forward strand.
CACATTTTGCTCAACTGATTTGATGGAGAACACTTAAGGAATTGTCTAGTTACCAAATTATCTTGTTTCCCATTATGTATCCAGGCACTCTCTATTAGAAGAGCAAACCCTGGGGTCGGTGGGTGGGTAGAGGGGTAGGATGGGAGGGAATCTAATCAATGGGCACCCTTCTTGGCTGTGCTTAAGGCTTAAGTATCTGCTGTTGAATTGGAGCAGCCCCTCCCCCAGACAAGCTCCCTCCTGTTAGTTGAGTTTTCTTTTCTTAAATGAAAATCTATTCAAGTACACCACTTTTGCACTATTAAAAAAACCTCAATATTAATACTCCATACTACAGTGCTGACCTATGCCACACAGTTATTTATTTATTTATTTAGTTTCTTTTTTTTATACCGAAGTATAGCAGAATGCCTTCACTCCGGTTTACAGAGACAAACAACATTATACATAAAACGTGTTCATAACGCATATAAATGTGAATAACAATTAACATTTCGGCAAAAGCAGAGAACGACATACGAATCGGACTTGCTGAGATTTAACAAGAGATGTTAGTTAATTAGGAAAATAATTTAAGAATAACATTGCAGGGTGTGTTAGAGCAATTTATTCAAAGGTGAGCAGGTTAGGAGTAAAAGGAAAAGGAAAGGTTCAAGGGAAATAGAGGAGTAAAAAATAAATATTAATATAAGATTGGATGAGAAAAGATATGGTATAATAGGTAAGAAGGGGTGAGGAGGATTTAAAAGCATGGTTGTTACTGGGAGTGAGTCTTAAGATAATATTGGTTTATCCAACTTCGTTTGTGAAAGATTGTCTAAACAACCATGTTTTAAGTTCTTTTTTGAAAGATTTGGAGTCCCTGATTGAACTTAGGTAGATTGGGTAGAGAGTTCCATTCTTTAGGTCCGGCAATAGAGAAGGCTCTATTCCTGGTATTGGATAGTTTAGCAGAGGTAAGGGGGGTTATGATTAGTTGCAATTTGCCAGTGATTCTTGTAGTGCGTGGAGTTTTGTGCAGTTGAATCATGTGATCAAGGGAGGAGTTGTCAACTTTGTAGATTTCATTATGTAGAGTAGTTAATGTCTTGTACTCGATCCTTTGTGTGATCGGTAGCCAATGGAGATTCATCAAAATTGGGGAGATGTGTTCATATTTCTTCTTGCCGGTAAGAATTCGTGCTGCGGCATTTTGCAGTAACTGTAAAGGTTTTAGTGTAGATTTGGGGAGGCCGATGAAAATCGCATTGCAATAATCAAGACTTGAGAATATGAGTGATTACAGAACTGTTCTGAAATCATATGGGTGTAATAATGGTTTAAGATGTTTGAGTACATGAAGTTTGTGAAAGCCTTCTCTTGTTTTTATTGCGATGCATTTTTTGAGGTTTAGTTAGTTGTCTAACCAGATACCGAGGTCTTTTAGTTGGATATTGATGTCTATTTGAATGTAAGGCATTTGGGATGTTTGCTCTGGGTTGTTTCTTTTTATGAGGATGCATTCAGTTTTGTTCATATTGAGGCATAACTTTAGTTGGTTCAGGAATTTTCTGATTGAGTTGAGGTGGTTTACTGTGAGGTGTACAGCATCTTGGATGGTAGATGTTATTGGGATGAGTAATTGAATATCATCGGCATCCAGAAAGAAAGTGATGCCTAGATTGGAAATGAAATGACAGAGTGGGAGAAGGTAAATATTGATGAGGGGGGCCGAGAGGGCAGACCCTTGTGGTACCCCAGTTTCGAGGGGACAGGGATCAGATGATATGTTATTAAAAGTGACTTTGAAGAATCTGTCTTTTAAGAATGAAGTGAACCAGTCAAGTGTTTTTCCAGAAAGACCTATGTTGGCAAGACTTGAAATTAGTTTTTTGTGGTCTACAGTGTCAAAGGCTGCAGATAGATCAAGTAGTATTAATAAGTGACTTAGTTTGTTGTCGAAGCCTCTTATTATAAAAAGTTATAAAAAGACTTTTTGGCTAAAAGTTAAGATTTCAAGGAATTATCATAAACACTTAGCTGAAGTTCCCGTGCTCAAGCAGAGGTAGCCTACAATACTTGAATTATTCAAGTCTTTTCTAGTAAGCCAGACTAGGAGCAGATAGTCCAGTATTTTTGATATCACCCTTTTGTAGGGCTGAAACTCTTCCAAACATTGAGAATGAAAAAATCATTCCATGGCAGATTTTTTTTTTTTTTAAATTTTGATTTATATTCTGCCTTTCAGACACTTCAAAGAGGATTACATACAGGTACTGTAGGCATTTCTCTATTCCCAGAAGGCTCACAATCTAACAGGCCGATTCAGAAAAACGCGCGGGGGAGAGCTGGCGAGAGCACAGGCCACTCTCCTGGGTTCACGATTCAGAAGGGTGGCCTATGCAAATTAGGGCCCATGGTAAAAGGAGGCGCTAGGGACACTAGCGCTTCCCTAGCGCCTCCTTTTTGACAGGAGCGGCGGCTGTCAGTGGGTTTGACAGCCAACGCTCAATTTTGCCGGCGTCGATTCTCAAACCCGCTGACAGCCTCAGGTTCGGAAAACGGACGCCGGCATAATTGAGCGTCCGTCTTCCGACCCGTGGGCCGCAGGCCGATCTTACCTTTTTTTTTTTTTTTTTAAATTTTTACCTTCTTTTTACTTTTGGGGCCTCCGACTTAATATCGCCATGATATTAAGTCGGAGGGCGCACAGAAAAGCAGTTTTTACTACTTTTCTGTGCACTTCCCTGGCGCCGGCAGAAATTAACGCCAACCTTTGGGTAGGTGCTAATTTCTGAAAGTAAAATGTGCAGGGGTAAAGCTAGTGCGTCAAACGTGCGTCCAAATGCGGGTATTGGCCGGTAAGTTTGTACCTGAGGCAGTGGAGGGTGAAGTAACTTGCCCAAAGTCACAAGGAGTGATGGTGGGATTTAAACCCTGGCTTCCCTGCTTCGTGACCCACTGCTAATGGGGGTATTACATTCATCCTGTACAATGTGAGATCTGTTGGAATATTTATACCCAAATATTGTATCTGACCTGTTCCCCCCTTTAATGAATTGCCCTTTCCAGCTTCTCTTTATTAGAGAGTTGAGTGGTAATGTAACATTTATCTTTAATCCAGCAAATTTCCCAAATAATTATGACAGTTTCATTCCTAAGTCTTCGGGAGTCTCACTGCCTTCTGTCTGTATGGCAGCAGCTTCCTGCAGTTCCAACACATTCATCACTTTCAGAAAGTTTGAAAAAACATATTTTGTGCTTCTGTCTTTTCTTGCAGTCATATTTTGGTACTTAGTATGGTTACCTTATTCCACTGGGGAAAGACATTGAGCTGTCTTACACCATTCATGGTTTCTGATGTGCAAAGAGTATTGACGTGACTGAGGGGAAAACATTAGTACCGCATGCTTAAACCTTTACCAATAGTCTGCAATGTTCAGCTGTTCATAGTTCCATGTACTACTTCATTCTCTGCCTTTCCTGCTTTCTGCATAGGATAGCGTTGTAGATGATCAAAACTGACTGTGCTGCTGAAGTAGAGTTATTAATTTTTAACGTGCAGCTTGCCAAGCTTGGTGTTCTTACTTTAGATTTTCCTGTATAATATTTCCCTCTAAGTGTGCTTATATGATCCCATTGATAAATACCTTGTCCGTCTGTGTTTTTTGTTATGCCATTTTGTATGAATAATTTATATCCGTTCAAGATGTCCATGGCCAGTAACCTCTTGTGGATTATATTAACTTTCTCAAATAACTAATATAAATCTAATTTTGCTTGCTCCTAGATGCAATGACATAGAAGGGGGAGGGAGAGCCTATTAAATGGAAAACATATTACCTAAGTATGCTGTCCTGTAACTAGAGTCATAGGAAGAGACTTTTGCCTTGTCTTTTCTTTACTTGGTGACTTTTCAAGAACTGTGGAAGGGATCAGTCCTGTCAGTAAATATCTTATGACATCTTTTACTTCACCAGCAAATACTGGTACGATGGGACTGCTGAGAATTGTATCTTTGCCCACACTTCATTATTTGTTGGTCAAGTAGGATTTAGAGAGATGTCATTACTTACTTATCCTTGCATCCAGGACTTTATTTTTCTGCAAAACTGCGTGAGATAACTCTCACGCAGTAAATAGCCTTTTCCTTTTTGTGGCCAAGAACTAGATCATAGCTCCTTCCTGATGTCACTTTGTGGACAGAAAATCCCAGTTCGTTTGCTGGAAAGTTGTTATGAGCCTAGGAAATTTTATGTCATGAAAATGCTATGGAATGTTAAATGCTAGACATATATACTCAGGAATGCTCCCTGTTATAAATACTGCATGTAAGGTATTTTGTTATCTATAAATTAAAGTTGAAAGAAATAATATAAACAAGCCCTCATGCTATCAGTATGCAGTATTTATATCTGGTCATGTGTGTCTACTTTTGTGTTTTGGAAGTACATTTTTCAGATGACTCTACATGTATAGCATTACTTAATGGGTATTGCATGTCATAAGTAACCAGATTTAATGTTACAATGCTTTTACAACAAAACATGGATTTGATATCCATATCGCATTTGGATACCACATTTTTTTAACCCAGGTTGGCTCACTGTTGTGAGAAAAAGGCAGGGCTGCTTATGTTTTTGAGAATCATTAAACAACTCGAATACAGATTGATGACTCTGTGCTGCAAACGTATTTATGGCAAAATCAGTAGCTACTTCTAGCAAAAACACCTTATAAAAGAGAATGTCAGAAAGTGGAAAAAGATTACTCAGAAATCTAAGATGCTTTTAAACAAGATTAAGATAAGGACCATTAGGGATCCATGTCGCCGACCTGTCTGCATTAAGATATATTTTGCCTGGCGCCTGCAACCTAGATGATTCGTTCAATATGTGTCATATCAAAGTCAAAGAATGCAGCAAGGAAGTCTATGCTACAGCTTATAAATTTTAGTGATGATCCATCTTGCTTTGTTACTGACCTTTCTTTTGGTACTGGCTGTTCCTGAAATGTTAGAATCTTTAGCCCTCCGCAGCATTGCTTTGAGATTGCTGTACTATCTCCAGGAGCTGGTTAATGCAATTATTGGGATTGCTGAAACAAAATTGTAAACTTGAATTGAGCAGGAGAAGATGAACTGCTCTGAAGTTCACAAATTCACACGCAGAGGAGGAAAGTATTCCTCATGTTTAGTTGACAGATCCTCATTTTCACTTTTCTTCTCTCTTTTCCATATTGACAAGTTTTTTACACTGAAAATGCTAATACTTTTTGCAAAAGATCTGAATGGCAGTGGTGGGCTAAATACTGCTTAATTAAAAAGCGTGCGAGGGCCTATTTGGCATCCTCTCTGCGACACAGACTATCATGAGGTGCATATTCAGCTACTGTATGGGTTGGCTAGTTAGCTGGATTAACCTATTTGGCTTAGCATGTATATTCAGTGGCACAGGCTTGCTGCTGAATATACCCAGCTATCCTAAACTATAACTTATCCGGCTAACTCTGAATATCGGAATTAGCTGGATAACTTATTTGTCTAACTTAGCTCCTTCCTGGAATGCTTTCTCCCTGCCTGCCACTTATCCGGATAAAAACTTATCCGGATAAAAACTTATCCGGATAAGTATCTGGTTAAGTGATAACCACTGATCCCCTGCAGATATTCTGCCATTGTCACTTATCCAGCTAATTGGCGCTGAATATCTTCCTCCACATGTTTATAATAGCACAGGATAATGAAAAAACCCATTGGATATGGCTTTTTTGAACTTTGACTCACTGAGTTATAAAGACAGTATACCACCAGTGCAGAAAATGCACATTTAAACAGATTTCTGGAAAATACAAGGGATGGGCAAAACCAGTCATACCTTTTACTTTGAACAGATCCAACGTACAGCTTAGTTTAGAAAACAGATATTAGCTGGAAGGAATTTTTATCTTCTCTCACACTCAGCTTGAGCTTGGATTTGGATAAGGTGAGTGATTAAATCTAAAATCCAGATCCACTCTTTTTATTTGTATATGTCTTTCTGTTGGTGCCTGTGTGTGTGTCTCTCTGTGTGTATCTGTATGCTGTGCATATGTAATTCTTGCTTCTAACTCTTTTTTCTAACACAGGTATCTTAGTCCCTATGTCCTGCATTTTTAAATGCTCTATTTTAGTTCTAGTCATTAGTTTAAATTGAATACGACAGTTGAGAAATGCCTGCCAGTTGCTCAGAGGGAAAGCAGACTTGTAGCTGTAAACAGTAGTTGGGAACGACTTAGCCTGTAATCAACAGTTGAAAAAGATCGTTTTGCATTTTCATCGAGAAAGTAGATACAGCAAGAAAACTAAAAAGGCAGGAAAACAGAAGTGATGCAATCCTTCATTATTTTAGTGAAGAACAGACATTGTAGAAGTAATATCTGCTGGTAGTCGATATTTGAATTTAATATTTGTGTCTTTTCAAAAATAGATTTTACCTGTATATTGATGGCTGTGCTGTGCTTATGAGATGAATGTGGATGTTGAATTGGTGGAGAATGATGTTATAAAATCGCCACCTCCCTGTGCGCACGTGGACACCAGTGCGCTTGTTTTAAAATCGAGCCCCTTAGTGAATAAGGTCCTAAGTTGTCACCCGGGGTAGTGGAGGGCAAAGCGACTTGGCCAAGGTCAGAAGGGGAGTGTAAGTGAGAGAAGCAAGATTTGAACCCTGACTTTCCTAGATCCCGACCTCTTCTCTAACCACTAGGCTGTCATTCCACTCCACTCTACTCCACTCCACAATGAAAACCATATACTGTTTGGTCTTTGCATCTTTTTTTCAGATTGAACAGTGTTTTGTGGATCTAAAGAGCAAGCCTGGATTTATGTACAGGTCAACTAGGCCTATGCCTAGGATGACAGAATTGGAGATGGGGGGTGCCCTGCAATTCTGCTCAGAACATTGGAATGCTGCACCGCTGCTGCTTTCTCCCTCTAGGCTTCTGGTGGGGGTTGCCGGTGAGCAAAGGCTTAGTCCCTTCACTCACTGTGCTTTGAGGATCGCCACTGGAGCCAAGGTTCGGGATGCTACATGTACATTGGTTTGCTGAGGGAGGCATGGCATGGCACAGGCTCTGAATCAATGCCTAGTGGTGGCATATTACACTTCCCTAATTGCACTGGTTGGATTTTAGTTAGATAGGTTTCACCTTCTCATTTTATGGGTAGATGGAGTGGGGTGAAGGGAAGGTATAGGGAAGTTGAAAAATTTGCAAAATTGTGAACTGCATTACTCTGACTATATGGCTAATTGTGAATTCATCATTGTAGAATGTTACTTGTGGTTTTATTTTAATTCAATAACAAATTTTGAATTAAAACAAAAATACATATCACACACATTCTAATGTCACTGCATATCATATAAAACATGAATGAAACACAAAACCATTTATAATCCCCCAGCACAGAGAAGACTAATGTTTGGTACACACTGACTTATCTGTAGGGGTACTTCTTCATTATCGGTGTGTATCTGTTGTATAGCATGGGTTCATGAAGCTGGACATTACAAATACAAAAAATTAAACACTCTGTGTACAATTCAGTCACATTACTTTTTGAGGGATTTTATACTTATGGATTTTCTGCATAATGAATGATAGAATCGCCAGGGGTCAGGAACCTTTTTGGCTGAGAGAGCCATAAACGCCACATATTTTAAAATGTAATTCCATGAGAGCCATACAATATGTTTAAAACTAAATACAAGTAAATGTGTGCATTTTATGTAAGATCACACTTTTAAAGTACAATAAGTCTCTGAAAATATTACACCAGGCCTTAAGACACCAATACATCTCCTATTAGGAAAACGGACCAAGTCAGGCTGCTATAGAGTCCTACACAGAAACTACACGCCAGCAGAAAACCTCACCTGAATCACGTGCTGACCCTCACCTAACATAGAATAAAGAGACCAAAACGCATAACTAGAAGCATGCAGAAAAAACTGAATTGGAAACTGCAAAAAGTCAGAGTCTCTGTATGCAGTGTAACAAAGGAAAAAAGAAACATCACCCATCCTTATAAAACAAATCAAGAAATATAAAATCATCAGCAGTAAAACTGTACTAACAAAAAGAACATATTTCGAAACAGCTGATGAGTGGAATATCCAATAATTAAAAACTCATATAAAAAATTTCCAGATACCAACAAAATATTTCAAAATAGCAGACACAAAGACCCAGTAATGAAAAATAATAAGAATACAAAAATTTTTTGCTCTGCATACCTGGGAATGTTTGATATCCAGGTGTCCTGAGATTGTTCTGAATTAGCAGGAGGAGGGGTGGTTTGCTTGGAACTTTCTCCTCTGTCACATACCAGCGCGCTCTCTCACACTGGCTCTCAATTTCACACCTATACACACATGCTCTCAGTCACTCACATATACACATGCTTTTTCTCTCTCACTTATATAGGCTCTTAATTACACATTTACACACATGCTGTCTATCTTTTCACGCTTACACACACACACACAGGCTTTCAATCACATAAATACATGCTGTCTTTTTCTCTCACACACAGACTCTCATTCACATGCTTATAAACATGTCCTCTCTTTCTCTCATTTACACACAGGCTCTCAATCACATACTCACATGCTCCATCACCTAAACCAGCTCTCAATCACACACAGACACACATGCTCTCTCTTACTTATACACACAGGCTCTTAATCATACATACACATGATTTCTCTCACACACAAAGGATCTCAATCATACACACATACTCTTTCACACAAACAGGTTTTCAATCACAAACTTACACATACAGGTTCCCAATCGTAAACTTCCATTCATGCTCTCTCTCTCACAGGCAGGCTCTCAATCACAGACATACTCTCTTTCACATATACAGGCTCTCAATCATTCACATACATGCAATCTCTCACTCACACAGGATCTCAAACACATGCTTCCTCGCTCATTCACTCTCTCTCTCCCCCACCCCCACCCCGGGAACTCGCGGCAGCAGCAGCCTGCTCCCAACGCTAACCTCCTTCATTTTCAGCCCTCGCGGAGGAGGAGTCCCATCGGCCGCGGTTGAAGCTCTTCTTTATTTTCTTCCGAGCCGTGCTGCACAGTCTTCTTTTCGTCGGACCGACGCTGACCACACTAGCGTGGTCTCTTCTTCCCACGCATGCACCCGATGCTCACCACTTCCTCTTCCGGGCCACGGGGGGGGGAGGGGGGCGCGGGGTGGGAAGAAGAGACCATACCAGTGCCGCCGACTCCAGCTATTCTGCCGCTTCCTTTTCCGGGCCGCGGGGAGGCGGGAAGAAGAGAGCATGCCGGTGCCGCCGACTCCAGCTATTCTGCCGCTTCCTCTTCCGGGCCGCGGGGGGGCGGGAAGAAGAGAGCATGCCGGTGCCGCAGACTCCAGCTATTCTGCTGCGTTCCGCCCGGGCTGACAGCATTTTAAGCCCGGGCGGAGGAGGACCGGGGAGCAGCTGGGTCAGCGGGGGACTGGAAAGTGTGGCGACACACTGATTTAGATTTGTCTGCGAGCCAGATGCGGCTATCAAAAGAGCCATATCTGGCTCGCGAGCCATGGGTTCCTGACCCCTGGCCTATATATTTCTTGTACAGATTACTGTAGAATACCCCAATTAGATAGCATGTTCATGGACTTTCTTAAACTACGTTACAAAATAATCATTGCATATGAGAGGAGGCATTCAATGTAAGTACTAGTGCGTTTATGAACTCTTGAAAGCCTAAATTGATTGTCTTCCCCCCCCCCGGCCTCTGAAATGCTTTAATCACATTTATTTATTTATTTAAATTTCTATACCGGTATATGGTCAAGACCGTCATATCGGTTTACATAATTTCATAAAACACTTAAAACAGAATCGTAAATACATAGAATATACCAACAATACTAAAATTAAGAGTTTCATTACAGTTTGTAAAAAAAAAGGCCTAATAAACAGACACACAAACAATAACATTTAACACTGTCTGACTCATCTTCTCTTTGCATTTATCAGCATTTAGTTATTTTTTTATTTCACCATTACTGTTACCATCATTGAACACCTGTTGGAAAAACCATGTTTTGACTTTTTTTCTGAATGTTATTCTATTTGTTCCTAGTCAAATTTCGACTGGTAAATTATTCCAGATTTTTGGGGCAGCAAGTGATAGGGCTCTTTCTCTCACTGAAGTTAACTTTGCTGAAACCATCGAGGGAATAGATAGTAAGCCTTTGTTGGCAGATCTTAAGTTTCTTTGGGGGGTGTGTAGCCATATTGCAGCGTTCAGCCATTCCACTTTTTCCCCGTGTATTGCTTTATGAAGAATGCATAAGGTTTTAAATTGTATTCGCTGTTCAATTGGTAGCCAATGGAGTTTCTTCAATATTGGTCCCTGTTATATTTAAAACATTATTAATGGCCCATTTCATTGCATTTCAATAAGTAGTACAAAGGAAAACACAAATTCATTTGTAAATAATACTTAATAGAGACCTTGAATGGGTCTAACAACTCTTTTCTCTCCCTTGCTTCCCAACAGTGTGCAGAAAATCCAGTGACATTACCTTAATGACCATAAGCCATACTTTTACTTTTTAAAGATTTTTAAAACTTCAAGGATGTTCTAGGCACAGAATGTGAAAATCTTTGGAAATAGGACATAAACATAGTAACATACCAGGTGAAGACCAATTGGCCCATCCGGTCTGAACAAATATTCTGGTCTATGCAGCTGTGGAAGTTGATCACTTGCAAGATATCGTGCCTTAGCCATTGAAAAAATGACTTAACATTTTGCTGTAGTGCACCAAACTGCTTTTTTATTGTATGTGGGCAATTTACTGTTAGTTTCCTGTTTACAGAATGTTTACATTTCTTCTGTACCTTTCCAGAGTTGCTTGTTGACAAAATAAATGTTGTTATTTTGGGGAGGGGCTTTTATTTCAGCAAGGAAAAAAAAAGCCTTTCACAATATTTATATTTATTATAAATCTAAGATATCTTGTGATAATTGTTAGAAAAGCAGAAACCCTCAATAACCACAGGTACTGAATACTATAAAGTGAAACTCAGAAAATTAAAATATCCTAAAACTGCAAAGTTAATGATCACTCAGGCCTGTTTTTAAAGCCTCATGGGGTACTTTCTTCCTGATTTGGTACATTGCATCTGTTTCCATCAAAGTCTCTTTCCATGTACACAGTGGGGAAAATAGCTTTAGTGAATTGGCCCATTAATGGGTCATCTGCATTTCTTAATGGTCACACACAGTAATTTCTGTGAGGGGCAGATAGCACAAGCACAGCCATAAGCCTTTATGCAAAACCGTGGGTGCTATTCTGAATTACATTCGACTGCATCATTTTCACAAGGAAGGGTCCTCCCAGTTACTGAACTTTAAATTCTAATACAAAAAATATTTTAAAATAAGGTACCTCTCAGCTGGTATATTAAGAGAACAGGTAACAGGTCTTGGCCCAACTACAAGCCTATCCTTTTTTGTGTCCATGGTCGTGAAATGATGGATGGGCACTAAACTGATGCACTTCCTTAATGCGAGTTGTCCCAAGATCTGGGATGCACACATGACTCTCTTTAATAACATCAGATTCGTTTTTTGGCTGCTTGGTTTTCTCCTGTCCTTCTGGGCTTCCAGTTCAGTTGGAACCAGGACTGGGATCTGTTGCCATGCGCTTCCATCTGAAACTACCCAGGGATTTTTTTCCCCCTGTTTTATACCCCCCTCCCTGTCATTTCAGTCACAGTCATCGGCCGTGGCTGTGCACCAGGACTTCTTCAGAACCCTGCAATCATTGCCCATAAATCCAGCAGCTAAATATCACCATTGCATAATGACAAACTCCCCCCCCCCCGAGCCCTGGAAACCCCAAGGAGCGAAAGACCCAAACTGGGAATTGACCTTAAGCCCACACCATTGAATTTTTAAAATATAAAAGAAATGTACTGGGTTGAAATGTTAAGAGATTTCATTAGGGTCTCATTTACTAAGCTTATTTTTCAGACACAATGAGGGAAGGTTGGCTAGAGAGAAAGCTTTGGTAAATCAAGCCCTTAATGCTAATATATTGAATGGTGACTACTGATTTAATGAGTATGTTCTATATTACAGCTTTAAACATGAAAGCTGAAGAGTTTTACAGCTTGAAAACTGCTGGTCTCTTCCACTTTTACTATTTTATTATACTAGTGCTTGGAAAAAATGCACACCTAGAAACAGCATTTATCCCAGGACAAGCAGGATGTTAGTCCTTACATATGGGTGATGTCACTGACTGAGTCCTATCACGGAAAACTTTGTCATAGTTTTAGAAACTTTTGACTGGCACACTGAGGCCACTGAGTATGCTCAGCATGCCATAATTCCCTGATCCATAGGGGTCTTCCTTCAGTTTTTTTTCCACGCTGCTGTTAGCCTCGCCGGTAAGGAGCCCTGTGTGGTAAATTCACACTAGAAAAAGTTAAAAAATGTTTCGGAAAAAGTTATCCCACTGTAGGGGGTCTCCCTCTTTTTCATCTCCGGTGAGTGAATTAAATTTTCCGGTCGATTCCATTAGCGTTAAAATCCAGTCAGAAGGTCGTCGACGGCTGTCCGGCCTTCGACATGGCTATCGGGTTTAAAAAATGCCCGAATTGTTCTCGCACTATGTCCATAGTGGATCCACACATCGAATGTGTGCTATGTCTAGGCGAGAGACATGATGTGTCAACATGCCCGAAATGCGCTGAAATGATGCCGAAGGGCAGGTGAGCGTATATGGAAAAGATGGAGCATCTTTTTCATCTTCAACTGATTCCATCGACTTCGACTTCAACACAATCGTCTCCAGCTGGAGCAGTTAAAAAAGTAGTTCTAAAAACTCGACGTCGTCCGGACGAAGCGGGTGACCGACCATCACGACCCCCTTCCCGGTCGTCTATAAAGTCTACTTCGACCATCGAAACAAAGGGCATCGAGCATCGACAAAAGCACTGGCATCAACATCGAAGACCTCTGGATCTGTGTTCAGACACGATGCCCGGAGTTCCCTCGATGCCCATCGAACCAACTCCTTAGAAACCTCGGAGGGAGGAGTCATCAATGCCCTCGAGGCCTGCGACTCCTAGGCGATCCCCACCGATATCGGTGCCGGGAACCATGCCTCCACAAGGACCTGTGGAGCGGCCGGTTTCGCCTTCACTGCCTCCCCCTATAGCTGCTCTGGCTTCATCAGCTATAAGGGCGGAACTGGATGGTTATATCTGCCAGGCAGTTTGAGATGCGCTCCGAGAGATGCCTTAGATGCCAGCGCTGGTGGCGATTCCACCTTCAATGCTGATTCCATCGCCGGCACAGATAACTTCACAGGTGTCTATTCCATTACAGTCACAGAGTCCATCACCGGCTCCGACTCCATCAATGATGCCAACACCGATGCCAGATCTATCGTCGTTGGCACCAGTACTGGCCAATTTGGATACTCTTATCAGTGCCATTCCAGTGCAGCCATTAGATACTCCAATGCCACGACCTACAGGTAAAGAGATAACGAAAGATCTACCGATGCCTGAACCCATACCAGGTCTATCGGGAATCTCTCATCCCAAACCTTCTTTCTCTCCATTATTTCCATCGAGACCACCAATAAAAACCTCAATATCATCTTTCCATCCCCCATCGACCCCCTCCGCGTCCACCTTCCTCGGACACTTGGGATGATGGAGATACCAATACTTCATCGGAGGATGTCCTATCGGATCCTTCGCCTCCAGAAGGAAGGAGGAAGTCCCCCCCCCCAGAGGACCTCTCTTTTTCCACTTTCATTAAAGAGATGGCTGTTACCATCCCATTCCAATTAGAATCGTAAGAAGATACCAGACAGAAAACGCTGGAAGTCTTACAATTCGTGGATCCACCAAAAGATGTCCTAGCAAGTACATGAAGTCCTTGTGGAATTACAGCACAGGTTATGGGAACACCCTTGTACCATACCACCTGTAAATAAACGGACTGATGCCACCTATTTGATACAGCACATTCCAGGCTTTCAGAAGCCCCAACTACCTCACCAATCGGTGGTAGTAGAGTCGGCCCAAAAGAAATCTAAGTGGATTAAACCACATTCATCTAATCCTCTTGGAAAAGAACACAGATTTTTGGATACCATTGGCAGAAAGATGTTCCAAGGCTCAATGCTAGTTTCCAGGATTGCGTCCTACCAAGTTTATATGATGCAGTACCAACGTAATCTGTGGAAACAACTCCAAGAATTATCTGAATCTCTTCCTCAACAGTTCCAGGATTCCTTCAATAACATCATTTATAAAGGCCTGGAAGCTGGAAAACATGAAGTTAGAGCAGCCTATGATAGCTTTGAAACTTCATCCAGGATGGCTGCTACAGGCATTAGTGCTTTCAGATGGGCCTGGCTGAAGGCCTCAGACCTAAGGTCAGAGATACAAGAAAAGCTCGCGGATCTTCCTTGTACAGGAGATAATCTCTTTGGAGACAAGGTACGTGAGGCAGTCTCACAACTGAAAGAACACTCTGAAACTCTGTCAGCTTTCCTCTGTTCCGCAAGAATCTCAGCCTTCTACACGTAGACCTCCCAGAAAAGATTCCAAAAGGCCATATTATAGACCACCGAGATACTATCCTCCAGCAGCCTGTGGTAGGTCATCAAGGCCAGCACAAAGAGTACAAGTCCAACAACCAAGAGCACCTAGAGCTCGGCCTCCACCACAACAGGCCCAGCCTCTGGATTTTGAAATCTCACCAGAGAACAGAAGCCTGTCTGCCAATCCGACTCCAAATCTACCTGTAGGTGGTCGGATCACTTTTTTTCCATCAAAATTGGTCGCACATCACTACCAACCAATGGGTACTCTCAATCATATCTCACAGTTACCATCTGGACTTTCTAACTGTACCAAACGATACTCCACCCACTTCGTCTTGGACAGTGAAAAATCACTCCACACTTTTACAGAAAGAATTATCCATCCTTCTGAGAGCCAGGGCCGTGGAACCAGTTCCCCGACCTCAGCAGGGCAGAGGATTCTACTCCCAAAAATTTCCTCATTCCAAAGAAAACAGGAGACCTACGTCCCATATTAGACCTCCGGAAACTCAACAAATTTCTACGGAAAGAAAAATTCAGAATGGTATCATTAGGCACCATGCTACCTCTACTTCAAAAAGGAGATTGGCTCTGTTCTCTGGATCTTCAAGATGCTTATGTTCACATTCCAATATTCCCTCCTCATCACAAGTATCTGCGATTCCTGGTGGGGCATCAACATTTCCAGTACAGTGTGCTACCGTTCGGACTTGCTTCAGCACCTCGAGAGTTCACAAAGTGCCTAGCGGTGGCAGCGGCCCAGTTACACAAGGAAAGTGTACACGTTTTTCCCTACCTGGACGACTGGCTCATCAGAAGCCAGACAAGACGAGGAGCTCTCAAGCTCACAATAAATCTAGTCCATTCATTGGGATTCCTAATCAACTACCAAAAATCCCATTTCATACCATCTCGCCTGTTGCAATTCATCGGAGCAGATTTAAACACCATAACGTCAAAAGCTATCCTTCCAAAAGACCGTGCACAAACACTCTCCTCATTAGCAGAATCTCTACGCACACAGACACATGCGACAGCCCATCAATTGCTAACTCTCCTGGGTCACATGGCCTCCACAGTTCATGTCACTCCTATGGCAGGTTAGCCATGAGGATCACTCAATGGACATTGAGAGCGCAGTGGATACAAGCCATTCAACCACTGTCCTCTCCAATTCAAATAACTCAACAACTATGTTCCTCGCTCCTCTGGTGGATGAACATAGACAACTTGCTCACATGTCTACCTTTCCAACAACCAATTCCGCAAGTAACTTTAACTACAGATGCATCCACCTTAGGGTTGGGAGCACACATAGGACATCTCCAAACTCAAGGTACTTGGACGAAACTCGAAGCAACATTTCAAATCAATTTCCTAGAGCTTCAAGCTATACGTTATGCGCTGCATGCGTTCAAGGACTGCCTTTCACACAAAACTGACCTAATACAGACAGACAACACAGTAGCCATGTGGTACCTGAACAAGCAAGGAGGTACAGGCTTGCATCTCCTTTGTCGAGAAGCAGCACAAATTTGGGACTGGGCTCTGAATCATTCCATGTTTCTCCGGGCCACTTATCTGGCAGGCATTCACAACATAGTTGCAGACCGCCTCAGTCGTCAGTTCCAACCTCATGAGTGGTCCCTGGATCCCTTAGTAGCTACCAGGATATTTCAAAGTTGGGTTCAACCAACAGTAGACCTCTTTGTATCCGAGCTGAATCACAAAGTGAACAGATTCTGCTCCCTGCACAAGCAGAGAAACCAGTTAGCTGGGGATGCCTTTGCTCACCCCTGGAATTCAGGCCTTCTATACGCGTATCCACCAATACCGCTATTAACCAAGACCCTAGTGAAGCTACAAAAGGACAAGGGGTCCATGATACTCATAGCCCCGAATTGGCCTCAACAAGTATGGTTTCCCATACTCCTCGATCAGAGAACCAATTCGCCTGGGCACAGCACCCACTCTCATAACTCAGGATCAGGGCCGGTTGCGCCATCCCAACCTTCAATCCTTATCCCTAACAGCATAGATGTTGAAAGCTTGATTTTACAATCACTCAGTCTTTCAACTAATGTCTCTCAAGTGCTTGTAGCTTCACGTAAGCCTTCCACACGAAAAAACTACAGTTCGAAGTGGAAAAGATTCACCATGTGGTGTGTACAGAAAAGTATTGACCCTTTTTCCTGCCCCATAACGTCTTTGTTAGACTTCTCTGGCACCTTTCAGACTCTGGTCTCCAGACCTCGTCAGTAAGAGTACAGCTCAGTGCAATTTCAGCGTACCATGATGCAGTAGGGGATGCACCGATTTCAGTACAACCCCTTGTTAGTAGATTTATGAGAGGTTTAATTCATCTTAAACCCCCTATACGACCACCAGTCACTGAATGGGACCTTAATGTGGTGCTTACGAGACTCATGTGTCCTTTTGAACCCATGTCCTCCTGTGATTTTAAATTTTTAACATGGAAATCTCTATTCCTCATAGCTATTACATCTGCTAGAAGGGTTAGTGAGTTACAAGTACTTGTCACATACTCACCCTATACAAAATTTTTACATGACCGAGTGGTCCTCCGTACACACCCTAAACTCCTTCCCAAGGTAGTTACGGAATTCCACTTGAATCAATCCATAGTCTTGCCCACATTCTTTCCAAAACCTCACTGTCACCAAGGTGAAAGTGCTTTACACACCTTGGACTGTAAGCATGCGCTTGCATATTACCTAGATTGCACTACAGTCCACAGAAAATCCACCCAGCTCTTTGTTTCTTTTGATAAAAACAAACCAGGTAAAGCAGTGGGCAAACAAACTCTCTCCAACTGGCTAGCAGATTGTATAGAGTTCTGCTATGAAAAAGCAGGCCTTCCTCCTCTCCAAGGGTAAGTAAAAGCACACTCAGTAAGAGCGATGTCAGCTTCAGTAGCGCACTATCGTTCTGTACCAGTAGCTGAAATATATAAAGCTGCAACATGGAATTCTCTTACACCTTTGCAGCTCACTACTGCCTGGACAAGGAAGGAAGGCAGGATTCAGCCTACGGACAATCTGTCTTAAAGAACTTGTTTCCAGTATAATCCCAACTCCTCTATGATTTCAGGCTGCATCATTTTTCCCAACAGTGCACTAGTTGTACACTGTTGGTCCAATACGAGGATGACTCAGCATGTAGCTTGCTACTCACCCATATGTGAGGACTAGCATCCTGCTTGTCCTGGGAATAAAGCAAAATTGCTTACCTTGTAATAGGTGTTATCCCAGGACAGCAGGATGTAGTCCTCACGAAACCCACCCGCCACCCCGCGGAGTTGGGTCTGATACGTTTTATTATTTTATTTTTGGCTAAAGCTTATTGCTACAAACGAGACTGAAGGGAGACCCCTGTGGATCAGGGAATTATGGCATGCTGAGCATGTTCAGTGGCCTCAGTGTACCAGTCAAAAGTTTCTAGAAACTTTGACAGAAAGTTTTCCATGATAGGGCTCCATCTGCTGACGTCACCCACATGTGAGGACTACATCCTGCTGTACTGGGATAACACCTATTACAAGGTAAGCAATTTTGCTTTCTTCCATCTCACAAAGGTGAACGTAATGCAGAGATTTAGTGTTAAGTGCAAGCAAAATATTTTTTTAAAGGTCTGAATTATATATGCATATATGTTCTTGTTTGAAGCAGCAGAATGAGAGAGAATATATAAAACCATCATTACTTGCAAAAATTGCGCAACAGTGTTTACCTGTTGCATGAATTATGCTAAAAAGACTACAAAAGATGGTAGTCTGTTTAGCCACGCCTTTTAAAAACATTAAGATTTGAGCATCTGGCTATTGAAATGACTAAGTGACAATATTAAAAAGTTAAACAAATGCCAAGAAACATTTTCCAGGGATTGTAACATTGCCATTAATGAGGGCAGAGAGGTTTTAATTCAATTTGCACATTCTAGGGTTTCAAAAAGAGGTTTTCAGTTAGTGCACTATTAATGTGTTGAACATCTGGCATTGTGTAGAAGCCATGGACATTGAGCAAGTATACGGTTGCCCCACTAGATCTGATGTAGATTGGTTTCCTCCCCGATGAGATGGTTGCTTGAAGAAGTTATGGAATATCCAGATAAGATTTAAATATTCTTCGCAGGGTTTTGTTTGGAGAGCTGGGTCAAAAATTAAAGATTATACAACTTAAAATAAACCTGATCTTGTTTGCATGTATTGCTGATAACTATGTTATTCTTGAAAATAAAATATATATATTTAAACATACAACTTTAATAAGAGACTAGTGAAGCCAAATAGCAAATTAGTCATTCATACCGTCTCCCACATTTTTGCAAGGTGTGTTGTATATGTGGGGCGGGCAGGCAGGATTGAGCAGTATTTATAGTTGTAATTATAGAGAGCATGGTTGTGTATTACAGAATGCACACTTTTTTTTTTTCGCACAACTTGTCCATTGCATGTTTGACGGTTCTAGATTATTTGCCCTGTCCTAAGCTCTATCTTCTTACTTGCCTTCACAATCCAGACATATACTTTTATCCAGATAGACAGGCTGATGCAATAAGATGTGTGTTAAAATGGATGCTCTTATTGAGCACCCGTTTTCCCAACACATGCACCGCCTCGTCTCCTGGGTGCCCGATGCAATAGTTAAATGAGCTGCTGCAGTAAAAAGGTCGTACTAGGGAAGAATTGTGTCCCTAGTGATCAAATGCATAGGGTGTTCACAGTTGCAATAGGCACTCAATATGAGCATCCATTTTTACCCCACTTCAGGTCTATTTCGCCCAATGAACACAAACAATAGCAAGGGGCGAAAGCATGCATATTGTGCGTCCAGAATTTTTTTTATTTTTTTTTTTTTTTACATCAAGCCATTACATTATATCTTTATTCTTAAATGCTGCAAGCAGTAGATTTAAGATTCACAACTATACTAAGAAGGAGGAACCAGAGGACAGTTTTGTTTTGTTTTTTTAATTTCTCCTGTGCCCTTGACTCTCGGATTGACTTAACACTAGCTCTGGGGCTGGAGTTAAATTTGCTGCATTAAAAAGTGTGTGTTGAACTCCCAGCAATTTTCTGCATCAGGAGGTAATAGCTAATAGCCTCATCCTCCTGGAATTTACATGTGATGAGCGCTATCTGCTACGCGTTTCTTTGGGCGCAAGTTTTGGATGTGCCAATCTCATTACTGCATCGGGTGCTAGTCTTGTATGTCCAAAATGCGAGTTCCAACTGTGCATAAACCTGTGAGCTAGGCTGGGAGAACTTTATTGCATTGGCCCGTGAGTCTTTCACACACAGCAAGCTGCAGAGTTGACAGCACTGCATAGTTGGGATTTTCATGAATATAAGCCACCGAACGTAATCTGAGGATATTATCTTACATGTTAAAAACAGGAAAAATATGCCCCCTCTAGCTTTTAAGTGGCTTGTTTGTCAGGTGAGTTTTATTTTAATAGATTCAGGTGGATCAGTAAAAGTGAAAAACTGGATTAGCAGTTGATGTAAAATTAAATATTGTGAAAGTACGAAATACGATAAATACCTGCGCTATTAGCTCACATAGGACTTAAATGTATTGGTATTTTAACATTTAACGCACATAAATGCTATATTTTATCAAGCATATTAATGACCAATGTTAGGAGATGCAAGTGAGGCATTACTGCAGCTACTAAAGTACCAATATAACATGTAAGACAGTATTGCAGAAGCTTAAATATATACCCATGTAAGGTGTAGTTAATCAGTTTGCAAAGCAGCTTGCACATGTACTTTATTGTGCTAAAAGGTAATGAGCTATTTTGCATCTCATTTCATTCCTATAGATTTCTCAGCACAATCGCAAGCTAGTTTACACATGTTAAGTGCTGTTAATGTGTGTAAACTAGCTTGTGTTCCTTAACAGCACTTTTATTTTCCTTTATTGGATTATTGCAATGCTCTGTACATGGGCCTTCCAAGCTGCAGGTTAAGGGCCCTGCAATTATTGCAGAACGCAGCTGCTCGCTTGATTTAAGAGATGAGCTATGGAGACCACACAACTCCTGTCCTGAGCGACCTTCATTGGCTTAATGGTTAAAGCCGTGTTAATTATAAGGTAGCAATGATGGTCCATAAATTACTGAAGCCCTGGGCTAATGCCCTTCTCAGGGCTTATAGCCCAGCACATTCCCTCAGGTCATAGCAAAGAGGCCCCTAAGCAGTTTAGACTAGTGGTGTCCAGAGAGTGTGTTTTTTCGATGGCGACTCCCACCCTTTGGAATTCTTGCTGAGCTTTTGCGATTTATAGAGTGCATGAGAACATTTAAGGCAATTTTTAAAATATTCTTGTTCCAGCAAGCTTATGGCCGAGTCCCTGTGCCTACCTTCTGTATTTTTGCAGCAGCTGCATAATTTTTTGTACTTGTGTTTAGTTAACTTTTGTTCTTTTAAGTATATTACCAGGTGTTTTTTCATGTATGTTGCCATGTAGGGATGTGCAGCAGGGACTGATTTGTCCCATTCGGTATTCGTATTCGTCGGGACCCAAATCCATTGCATCCGTTCTCAGGAGACCCCAATCCATTCATTAGTTACATATGTGTTCGTTTCCCAAAAAAACCCCCATCCCAACCCTTTAAATTTAATTAACTACAACCCCCCACCCTCCTGTCCCCCCCAAGACTTGCCAAAAGTCCCTGGTGGTCCAGCGGGGGTCCTGGAGCGATCTCCTGCACTCGGGCTGCCGGTATTCAAAATAGTGCCGATAGCCTTTGCCCTTACTATGTCGCAGGGGCTACCGGTGCCATTGGTCGGTCCCTGTCACATGGTAGGAGCACAAGATGGCGCACCGGTAGCCCCTGTGACATAGTAAGGGCAAAGGCTATCGGCGCCATTTTGAATACCGGCAGTCAACAGCCCGAGTGCAGGAGATCGCTCCAGGACCCCCGCTGGACCACCAGGGACTTTTGGCAAGTCTTGGGGGGTCAGAAGGGTGGGGGTTTATTCGTTAGTGATACGTTGTATTCGTGGGAGTTCGCCATACGTTTCGCGACCCCCACAAATACAACAAATATGGCATATATGTTGCGAATTACCAATACGTTGCAAACGAATGCACACCCCTATTGCCATGTACATTGCTTAGGATGTTGGGGTAAGCAATTCATAAATTTAAAATGCACATTAATCACATGCAGTAGTACTAACTCACTCTAGTACACTGATTCCAAAATGACTTGTACTGGGTCTGCTGCATACCCAGTCATTGACATTGGAACAGAAAGACAGCTGGGAGAGCACTGAGTGGATAGGTCCCCAGATGCACTAATAAAGTAAACATTGAAGGGAAACGCCATGCCCAAAGTTCACAGTCCAGACAGTGGGAAGAGTTTCTTGACTGCGTCTTTTTTACACCCACATGTACTATGAGCCAGCTTATTTTGATCAGTGGACTTTACTGCTGCTGAGAACCTCCATTTAGTACCAATAGCAGCAGGGAAGTGATATATTGCAAAGCACACTATTTCCTATGATACGGAGAGGGATCCAACATTGCTACTCTGCTGGTAGCATAAAAGTGATGCTCCAAGAAGCAGTGGTGTGGACTCTCTTAAATGTATAGTGGTTTACAATTTACTGAAGTTTTTAGAACCTTAAAAAAAAACAAAACAAACTATGGTGTTCTTTCATCTGGCTGCACATCTGCCACCCTGAATATTGAGCATAATTTCCCTTGAAAAATGTACTTGAGGGGCTGTGCACTTCCATGTGGGAGAACTGGCTTTGTGCTCAGCAGGGGTTAAGGATACTTTAGAAGAAGCATCGTTAGCTCTTGGTGGGGAGGGAATACCATCTGTTGTACCCCCTCCAATTCCTAGAGGTGGGATTTAGGATGCATGCACCCTGGATTTCATAGGGTGCTACAGAATGTGCTCCCCTACTATGCACTCTATTAGTTTACATAAGGCAGGGAGGAGGGGGAACCCTGGTAACTGTGAATGAAGACTCATGGGACTTCAGTTTCTGGTCTCCTATGTCATACAAGGCAGTGAGTGGGGTCTGGACAGGGTCCAACTGGGATGGAAGGTCAGATGTGGAGAAAGGCGAGCAGGATCAATACTTTAGGTCCTGTATTCATTTTCTGCACAGAATGTGTATGTTATTCTTGAGGGGAAAGTGAAATCCTCTCTTTAGAAAGTGTAGGTTGCTTATTTGCGCCAGCCAGGTGTATATTTATTTCTTTTCATTTCTATACTCTGGATGGTGTAAGGAAGTAAGATCTTTTGGATCATTAGACCCTCTTGTTTAGGCAAATGAAAAGTGGATTACTATTTATTCCGCATGTATGGTATCATTGTTTAAAAACATTTATGATGTTGACAGCTTTAGGATGATCTCTTTGCATATGTTGGATTATGATTCAAATCCTGATCAGGAAGCCCAAGTAATTGATTTTATGTCTTTAATTTATCCCTATTTGATTATTCACCATATCAGAATATCCATCATGAGATTCAACAAAACAATTTATAGTACACACAAACTAAAAACAGACTATAAAAAGACACTTAAAAAATAAAATAACATTCACTGAAGATTAAGATTAATACAAAGGAATAGCTGCTGTTAAAATCTTCTCAATTACTCATTTATCCAGTTTGAAAACAACAGTGCAGTGCCTGCTACTTATGACAAAGCTAATGCACAATTAATTGTTCTATTAAAGAAGTGTGACAGAGAGAAAATAAAGGAAATGTTCATACAGTGAAGCAATGGGAAAGCAAGGCTATTGCTGACATGTCTGGGCCCAAGAGAAAAAATTAAATTTGTAAGGAGTTTGGATTTAATGGACCTTTAGTCTTCCTTCAGCCTAAACCAGCTGTGTAACTAAAAGTATGGTCTTAAAAGAAATAGATGTCCAATTTAGTCTGTGTAATGTATTATAACATCTCATGCTTAGATAATTATAATCCAGAAATATTAACCATCAGTTGACCTTAATTAAACACACAGGGGAGATGATTACAATAAACCAGCAGTGCATTTGTGTGCTGTAGCTGGCCACAGCATGATCTGTTCAGAAAGGGTTTTTTATGAACACTTTCAGAATAGTCTGTAAATGTTTCTTTGAATATGTTTCTCCCTTGATAGTGTTGTAGTTGTTTTCTTATAGTTGTTTCTTTTTTTTTAAATAGTAACCAGCAGTGTTAAACATTCAGTAGATGTAAGGCTTGTCAGATGAGTGAGCCCTTAGTGCCGAGAGATGGTTGGCACTGCCTAGTGACAAGCCCTCTAGGCCCACACAGTTGGCAGAGAGGACCTGTGGTGGTACTGGCCTATACCAGCTGCCTCCCCTGCAGTTGAGCCTTTGGGTTCTGGCAGCTGGCAGATCTTAGGTGAGTCCTGAGGGCAGTCCAGAGGTGAAAGTCTAAGTGAAATCATAGGTCAGGGCAGGCAGCAAACCATAGAGAAGGACAGGCGGCAGACAGCAGAACGAAGAGCAGTTCCGAGGTCGGGGCAGGCGGCAGCAGGCAGAGCAAGGTTGAATCCAAAATCATAGGGTCAGGTCTGGGCAGCAGTCGAGGGAATTCCAAGTTCAATACCAGGAAGACAAGCCAAGAGAACAAGGGACAAGACAGAGCAGACAAACAGGACCAGGTAACAAGGCACAGAAGAGAGAAAGGCAGAACATGTACAAGTCAAGAGCAAGGTACAGAAAACAAGAAGGGGAAAAGGCAGGAACAACAAGACAAGGTTCAAGACAAAGCAAGAACAAGAAATGCACAAGGAAGCCACACGCACTGGAAATAAGCACCAGTGGACCTGTTGCTGAGGCAAGGAGGAAATGTCCTTGGAGCCCTGTATATAGGGCGAAGGCTGCTGAGGTAGTCAGGGGCAATGTGAGCGTTTCCCGCCGCAGGCCCTTTAAATCATCTGACGTTGGACACACACGTGCCTAGGGGCCGGAGCAGAGATGGCAATGCCAGCAGTGTCCTGCTGCATGTGAGCAGTGTGGTGGCGTCTCGCCATAGAGAGGAGACCCAGCCGACGCTGGTGGTGAGGGCGAGCGTGGCAGCTTGTGGGGGCCTTCACGCAAGCTGCCAATCATAACAATAGACACATTAGCATGTTTATTCAGTGGTTAATAATTTGCAAAACAAATGTTCAGTTTCCTACTTTTGCGGCAGGCATGTATGTTGTTTTTTAATTGTTTTTCAGAAAGCAGGTTGGATTATTTTGATATTGATCAATCTCATGATGTAATTGCCAATTGGAACACATTGATGACATTATAACAATGGGTCTGAGCTATCAAAAGATTTTTTTCCCCCCATCAGCACAGAATGGGAAGAAGACCTTTGATAGATCTGATCTCGTATCTACATGACATTTATTAGGATGCCGTTATTTCTCCCATAAGATATTACAAAGGCAAAGCTACAGTGTTTCAGGAATTCTGGTTTGATCTTAAGGTCTAAAGAGAAGAAAATTCTGTGATAAATATAAGATGACCTTGTATCTGTGAAAGTGAACTAAGTCAATGTGAACATGAGTTTCATTTCATTATCTTTTAAGAATATAATCAGTAACCAGAGCTGGAATGGTTCTGTTGCCCTCCTGTAGGACTTTGCTTGTGACATTTTGCCGTAGTGTCCTTCATGCAGAGCTCATAACGTGTTATGACACTACACATCACTGGGAAGGTACTGATTTCAGCAGCGCGTGTGTGTTCTTTGCCTCTTGTAGTGCATTGCGTTAAAGTCTTTGCATGAATGCTAGATACATCTCTTTGCTGATAGAAAAAGTATGTATTGATGGCAGATGGGACAGAATGTTCTCCAGTTCCTGAAGAAATTTCTTTTTTTTTCTATTTTTGTTTTGTCTCTGGCAGAATCTTTTCAGTATTGTGGCAAACTAGTCTAGGTTGAGTATTCAGCGACACATTCCCTCCCATTTTCTGGTGAATTTCTGTCTTTATTTTCTCAGAATGCCAACGGTATGTAGGTCTCTTCCTTTTGTAGAAGATGGTATAAGAAGCAAATGAATATTTGGTATTAAAACTTTGGCTTTACCATCATAGTTTGGAATTTGGCTTGTAAACTGTTTTCTTTATCATCATAAGAGTGCTACAATGCTTCTAAGTGCAGAAACTAAATTTTACACATCTGTGGACAGCTATACTTAGTGATGTAAAAGTCATGTAAACTCTCCTACAGCTTAACTCAAGTTATCCATCTAAATTTCAAGAATTTGAATACTGAGCCACTTATCCATCTATATTTTAACTGCGTAAGTCATCTGGCTAAAATCCCGTCTGATTAAAAAAGACGTTTTGGGAGCATTTCAGGGAGGAGTAAAATTATCTGGCTAACTCATCCGATTTTCAAATCTATCTGGCTAAATTAGCCAGATTTCTTTAGCCCTGCTTCAGAGCAGGTCTAAAATTGTGTGGCTGGATAACTTACCACTTAACCAGATATCTTCAAAATATATCTGGTTAAGGAGAACTGTAAAATAAGTGAAAAAAATGTACAGGGGCCTGTGGCCCCACTCTTCTCTCCCCCCCCCCCCCCCTAAAATATTCAGAATTATTGCAGTAGGCAGGTGGCCCTTCCCAACCCATTTGCCATTCAGCTTAAATAATAATGCAGCTTCCCCGCCCCCCCCCCCCTTGCACCAGACCCTCTAACCCACCTGCAGTCTGAACTGGCCCAGTGGTATCATCCCACCTCCCCATACTAAAAAAAATAAATATAAACAAAATCCCCTGCTGGGAGTGAGATCTAAACTCCCTTTCTCCCAGCTCTCCAGTGCTGCTACTGACAGAAGGAGAGCTGGAAGTGTAAACTACCCACAGTTTATGCTTCCAGTGTTAGAGTAAGTCCTTGTGACTGAAAGGGAGCCTTATAACTTTAGCCGAGTATATTCAGCGGCCCATTTTATCCTGAATATCTGTAACAAGTTTTCTAGCTAACTTTAGCCAGATACCTTGTCCACTAAATGGCTCATTGAATATGGACCTGAAACCGTTCTACTCTACCTTTAAAAACCCACTCTGGCAGCTCCTGTCCACAGCTGAGACGTTTCCTTCTTGAGCCTCTCCAAGTCTTTGGTAGTCTCACACATGGTCTGAAATCTTTGATTGCATTTAGCGAGTTGGGCTTTAGCATATTTTCCCACCATTTAAGCAGCTTTTTTTTTTGGGGGGGGGGGGGGGTGATTTATTGCAGAGCCTACAAGTAATACGAAGCAGCCTGGGTTATCAGCCGAGGTTCTCTTTGCTTCTTTGCAACAAGTTTTAAAAGGAATCTAAAGGGATAAAATAGAGCATTAAGACTGAATAACTGTTGAGGATGTGGGCTCTGCGAGAATGGTCAAATGAAGGCTTTACTCCCTTCCATACTTTAGCCAACTGACTTGACGAACTTAGCAAGGTAATTTTTTTTTTTTTTTTTTTTTTAAACAATTGTTGAAGCAAGGTACGTTTGAGCTGGACTGGTGGCTCTGAGAGAGTGCTGCATACTGCCATGCGGGATACCTGGGTTGGATTCCTGAGCCAAAAGATGCTACAGACGCAGTGTTCACAGCCCTTCTGGGAGAGGGTTCTTAGGTATTGCTCAACAGCGACACCTACTGACCAGATGTAGGATCCACATTAGCCAGTTTTCAGAAATGTGGCCCTGGGTCCCTGCAATGGCTGGGCAGAGTTGGGAAGGGAATAATTAAACAAAAAAAAAAACAAAACAGCATAATTGCAAATGAAAGGCTATGGTGCCCACAGAAGCGTGAGGAACCTGCCAGGAAACACCTTTCTGCCCCTCCTCCCTTCACAAAGTAGCTGCATGTATCCTGTATTTCTCACTTTGCGTAGGTAGTGCAGAATGGTGGGCAGCACTACTGCAAACCACAGAGTCTCTGCTTTCCTCCCTTTCTTAAGGGCTCACTGGCCGATGTGAAAAATCAATGTGCCAGAGTACATTGACTGCAGTTTGCTGAGGATTTTGTTTTATGCAGTAATGAACAGAAGGTAAGATGTCAGCTAAAGCAGCTGAATCTGCAGCTTTAAATGTTTTCTTGCCATATTAGTATCTCTGCATGACCTCAAACCCTGCCCGAAGGTGGTCATGATCTTCAAAATCTCAGTAAGGACTTTGGCATTTGGAAGTTCACTGTTCTAGATTTCTAACAGGAATAAAATAGCTTTCTTGAGCAAAAATTTGTAAAGATTCAAAATGTGCCACAGAAATATCTGACTTGTTGTTTTAAAGAAGTGTAGTTTACAAAGTGGTTTTGTTTTTACTGTGAATGTTTTTATTGTATGCTGCCTTGAGCTAAACTGGGAAGAGTGGGTTAAGAATCTTTCAAAATAAAATAAAAGTTTGAAGTAGCATCTGACTTGCCAAAGCTCTCATTTCCATATATTTGGGGTTTGATGTACTTGATTATTCCTGCCAAAGGCTGGGCTCCTGGTCAGGAAGGAAATGTATTGCATTTTCATTAAATTGTAACTGTACTTTTGTATTCTCCCCTCTTCCTGAACACCCCTCCCACACACATACGCTATCCCACCCAGTCACTCACTGGTTTAGCTTCAAAATACAAGAAGCCTTTTCTGACCCAGGGCCTGGGTCTCCAGCTCTGCTCTCAAAGGAAACTGGTTTCCCACATAGCACTATCCTGCACTGTAACTGTGCCATGCGGCTGAGATGAAGAGAGAGATGATTGAACTTGGCTTTGTGACAGCTGAAGATAAGCTAATGACCTGTATGTATCCCCCCTCTCTGCATCTTGAAAAGAAATAGTGGAATGCCGCTGCTTTATTAAGGACAGATTTTCAAGCTGTCCTTTCAAAAAGAAAAGTAATTAGGCTGCTGATAGATGACAGTAGTACTGGACTGTATTTTCTTTAGTCAGCACTTGCACATAAAAGTAGAGAAGTCTGCTTCCTTACCACATCTTATACGTAAGAGGGTTTGTGTCCCTGGCCTATTAGATCCAAAGAGGAAACTTTTTAACGAAGTTGAAACATTTAATTTGTACAGAGCCCCATGTGCAATTGTCATCTATATATTCATGGGTTGTTTTGTTTTTAACTTAGGACTGGCAGTTAAGAAAGAAACATTACAAACTGTCTGTCATCAAAATACATAACCTATAGCATGGTGGTGGGGGGGACCCACAAACAACGGAGTAGTACAAAGAAAAAACTGAAAACAAATTTCTCCTGGAAGGGTAGCAAACCCTCCCAAATTCAGCAGAGTGCCTTCCCCTGTGACCCCCACCCAAGCATGTCAAGAGACAGCAGCAGACTATTCTCCCGTACTGGAAGCTCTAGTCGATAAACGCAATTGTTTTTTGATGAGCAGAACATTTCATTTTTTGTTACTGTTGTCGCTGTTCATGTTTTCCATTATTTAAGGGACTTATTGGAAAATTGATGGTTTTGCTGTACCAGGGAGATGTCCTGCGGGCTGATTTGACACCTGGAGCACAGTTCAGTGCTTCACTTTCTTGCTGGCAATCAGCACTTTGGCTTTCTTTCCAATAACCATGAAATCCCTTGTACTCTTTTCCAGCTGAGTGATACGTACTTTTTTTAGAGAAGAAAACCCATGTATTTACATTTTTTTTATTGTGTTAGAGTGCAGGGGCAGTTCTATAATGAGGCAGGGTGAGGTGTTGGCCTCAGGTGGCAGAATTGTGAAGCAGCAAAAAATGCCATTCCAAAACACCCTTGCCATGGCTGCTACCTCACCCTGCCCCCAAAGACAAAAGCAGCACCTATTTGACATCCCGTGGGGGGATGGGAACCTTGCAGGCAGGAAATAGTTGTGGCCCGCCAGTAGGGCTCCTATCCCCAGCAAGCAGGAAGAAATGAGGCCAGGCATTAAAAGAAGAATATGACTGGAAGAGACTGTCTTCCTCTTCCATCAGTTCAGCCCCCTTCCCTCCCTTCTTAGTGAGAAGGGAAGAAAAGAGTGAATGAGTACTTGCCCATCCCCTAGAGAAAGGGGGGGACTGAGCTGACTGAAGGGGCAGTTCTCACTCCCCTTCACATAGCTCTGCTCCCCTTCCCTTCTCTTTTCACTAAGAAGGAAGGGAGTTAATGCGTGAGCAGGAAGAGAATGGAATAGAGTTGGGAGAGAGGTGGAAGGGACAAGATGTGAGTGAGGAGAGGGGAAAAGTAGGAGGTGTGGGGGAGATGAAAGGGAGGAGGGGGAAAGACCAGGGGGTTGAGAGCGAGAGAAGGGGGTGAGTGAGTGAAAGGTGGAGGCTGGTGCAACTTGTGTTTTAGAGGGGGGGGAAAAGTATATGTGAGAGAGTATGAGTGAGCGTGTGTGTGAGAGAGGCAATGAACATGTTAGTGTGTGTATATGAGAGAGTGAGGACAAAGTTTTGTATGCAGCTTCCCTCCTCCCACTAATCCACGACAGTCTCAGGATTACTGGAAATCAAAAGTTCCCAGGTATGGTAATTTCTTTTATCCATATTAGTTTAATTATTGCTTCTTATTTGATATCTGCTCTTCTTGAATCTTTTATTGTTTTGGGAAATTTGTAACATTTTTTATGAGTTTAATTATTGAATGTTCTGTTTGTCAGCTAACTTTTGAAATATTCTTTTTTAGTATGTTTTTCTATTGATTATTTTATATTTCTTGATTGTCTTGTTTTATGAGGAATGGTGATCCTTCTGTTTTTCCATTGCTGCGCTACATCCAGAATCTGGCTTGTCGCGGTTTCCAGTTTTTGTGTGCATGGTTCTATGGTCTCTTTATATTGTATTTCGTGAGGGTCTTTCTCACAGGACAAGCAGGATGGTAGTCCTCACAAATGGGTGACATCATCAGGATGGAGCCCTGTACGGAAAACTTTTCTGTCAAAGTTTCAACAAGCTTTGACTGACACTGGCACACTGGGTGCACTGAGCATGCCCAGCCTGCAATTATCCCTGTGAGCCACAGGTGTCTCCCTCAGTCTTCTTTTTTCCGCTCTGCAGTCAGCATAGCGGTTGGAGCTCTGTGAGGATTTTTTAACTAATTACCTCATGGAAACACTTAACTTTTCACTTCAAAAAACACTTTTCCCTGCACAGGTCTCCCTCCGCGTACGTTTTTACGACGCTCGGTGAGTACTAATTCTTATTTTTCGGTCGGTTCCTGTCACTATCTTAAGGCTGTTAACTGACTGAAGCCTTCCCTTCCCCCATTTTTCAGTTAGCTTTAAACAGCTTGCGAGTATCTCTGTGACACTCTGCTTGCTTATGCTAGTGGGGTAGGGATTTTTTCCTTAACTTTAGGACCTCTGTAGCTTCAAGTCCTTCGTTCCCTGGTACCCTCACGCAGTCGATACCCTATCGCTACACCGGTACCCTCCTAAACCGCCCTGGGCTTTTATATGTCATCAGCGCCCCTCCTCCCACGGTGCCCTGATGCCTTTATCCATGTTTTTTGCTTTTCAGTGCTACCAGGCTTTTTCCTCCTACGCACTGTTTTTTTCCTTGGGCTTCCTCGGTGCCGTCCCTACCCGGATGCATGCCATTGACGCACACGCTGTTAGTCACTGCCATGCATACTCGGGTCGCCGCCACCTCTGCCCGAGACACTTTTTAACGATCCCAGGGTCACTTCATCGATGCCACCCCCTCTTTTGGGGATGCCATCGATGCCCCATCCTCCCCACCGATGTCCAGCCCTTTTCCATCGGTGGGCATCGGTGCCACATCGATTCGTCGGTGGCCATCGATGCCGGATGGTCCCCATCGGTGGCGGATGGTCCCCATCGGTGGACATCGGTGCCGGATGGTCCCCATCGGTGGACATCGGTGCCGGATGGCTTGTCCGTCGATGGCATCAGTGCCAGGTCCTTTTGCATCGATGGACACCGATGCCCAGGTGTTTCATCCATGGGCATCTATGTTAGAATGCATCCATCGAGGGCAGTCGATGCCAGGCTGCTCCCATCGGTGAAATTCGATGCCCAGGTGGGTCCCATCGATGGGTATCCATGCCGGCTCGATTCCGCGGATGGGCGTCTATGCCACTGCCAGCCTTATGGCTGGCATCGATGCCCATGTCGATTCCAGGACTGGCGTTGATGCCGGGATGGAATTCATCGACTGGGAGATCCATGCCATCGATTCCATACGTGCCCATATCGATGCCACAGACACACATGTCTGGGGCACCGATACTATGTACACTTAGAAATCTGAGTCTGTCCAAATCGATACCGTCAACGTCTGTGGCCCTATAGTTGATGCCCGTGGCCATGCCACAAAAGGCATAAATGCCCGCCTCCATGCATCGATGCCCTCGACACCTACGTTTTCCTTCGGTGTCCTTGACGCCCTATCGATTTGACTTCGACTCAGTCGATGCCGGTATCTTTTTCAATAACGGCAATGTTTTTCGATTATTCGATTCCACATCGTTTCAAAGATACCTATACCAGTGCTGTCAGTGCCCGTCACTGTCATCATTTTCCTGGCCAGTCATCGACGATTTTCATACCCATTTTGATGATATCCTCGAAGCCCCTTAGGTTGCCTTCAATATCGTCAATACCGACATAGCACCGCCACATAATACCCTCACCTCCTCACATTGCTCCACGCTTTGGGTTCTTTTTTAAGCCCCGTATTAGCTTAAGACACTCCATTGTGTCAGGAGCAGAGCAGGCGTGCGGACAGTTCGTCATCGATCGCCTTCCAGGACGACGAGGGCTTCCATCTCGGCGCTGGGGAAAGACCGGGCCGAGCACCGTGGCACCCATCATCGCCGACATCGTGATCGTCCGCCGCTGACGCCATCCAGCACGTCGGTGCCATCCTTCTCCAGGCTGGACAACGCTCGGGCAGAGCAACATCACCACTGCCATCAGCACTGTTCCTACAGTTTTGGCAGTCCTTGGTGATCCAGAACTTCCGGATCCAGGTCCGACGGCTTCTGCATTGGCGTCACGACACATCGAGCCGCTGCGACGAGGGAAGGGAACATGAGTTCCGTTAGGGCTCCCCTGTTCCTGGCGTGCCCCACCGTCAAGTGGTGTGGGACTGTGGCCATCTGTTACACTTAGCAGTCTAAGCGCCAATCACGCCTGGCCTGTCTCCTCTTTACCTGTGCCACCATACCGGGTTTCAGTGTGAGATGGACGTTTACGTCCCCGGCCTTACCCTCGAGGACTCCAGAGACCGACGGAGTCAACAGTCTTCACCGGCTCGTCTTGCGGCGATCCACGTCGGATGGTAAGTACCCGCTTCGGCGGCATTCCCATAGAGTTGTGTTCTCCCATTCGGACCGTGGTTCGAAAAGTTCTGGGTCATGTTCCTTAGGAGCTGTATTAGTGTCACATATCGCTATGTTAGCTATGTTAGCCACAATTCCAGGAGAACCCCTCTATCTTCTTGGGATTGCAGCAGGGCTTCTTCTCTTGTCAGTAACAAGTCCCTGTGCCGACCAATGCTCTGACTCTTGGTTCCCTCCCAACCAAAGTTCCAGCTGCATTGGCTGATCTGCTAAACATGAGATTCAGCAACCATTGCCCCATGTACAAGTCCACCTTGAAGCCTGGCCACAGGTCTCAGTGTCTCCTTGTACAGCATACAGAAATGCGGGTACCACTTACCGCTCACACTCCTGCGGGAGCCTACATGATATCCTCCATTGGGACACCTCCTGGTCTCCCATCTGGTCAGATATCAGAGCGGCCACCCCACCTTGTACCAAAATCCCGGTACACTCCCCCAGGCGCTACGAAGTGCAGAGGGGAGAAGGGAGGGGGGTTGGGGAGTTTTAATTGCACTATTTTTTCTTTTAACAGAAAATAGTTACTCTCCGCACATCCTGGACCTAAGAAACTCCAACTTTCTTTAGAAGTCACAGGTACAATGGTATCTTTGGTTACCATCACTCCATATTGCAGTAAGTACATTATTTTAATGTTTCTATGTGCTTTATGATGAGTCAACATTACAACCCCAAGCTCTGCCGTTGGCACCAGCTTCGGTAAGTGAACTGTCTCTTGCATCATGGTGAATGCTGTTTTCTCTGCGGAGTGTAACATCATTCACTTTCCTTGCATAGACTACTGCTAACCACTTTCAGTACATGCAATGAGCTCTCACTTTTTTCATGACTCACTATACATTTACTAACTGGGATTACTGTCACTGCCATAAATCCCTTCTGTAACACTTCTGGACACCACAGTCTTAAGACCCTCTTGTCCAGCATGCGCACAGACATTCTGATACATTCGTATATGTCCCTGTGCATATTTTCCATAACCTCAGCCCTTCAACTTTTCATGGTTGGGCTATGGGGTTTCTTCCCACTATGCATTTTTCTCATAATTCAAAACTGCTATGGGTTATATTCAGTGACATTCTATACTCAATGGACCTAAGTGGTTTCATTGCTTTCGTCCCTGATTCTTATCCCAGTTCGAACTAGGACCTAGTCTCCTTCGACTCATGCTCGCAATTCCTTAGGGTTATAAAGTTTCTCCTGAAAGCTTTCAACCCATTATGCGTCTATTGCACTCCAGCATAGTTTCTCATAAACGTCCTGGACGTTGCACCCATGAGTTATGCCCTTATGCCTTCCAATACTGCTTTTGCAACAATTCTTTGTGCATACAGACAGACAGCATAGGGACAATGTGCTTTCCAACTCATAAGCACGCATTACCTCTTAGCTGCTCTGCTAGACAGCTGCGCAGCTCTACCTTGGCCCTTGTTCACTTCATGCCTCCTTGGGCCACATATCTAAGAGATTTAATGAACGCTCTATCAGACCTTCTCCACGTAGATTCTATCCTCTCGAATGGTCTCAATTACATGTGTACAGGGAAAATCTTTTCACGCTGAGTTAATTAAACTTTCCTCTGCGTCTGCATCATTCCATACGATGCACAGGTTCTGCTCCCTACACATGTTTCCTATGCGTTCCCTTAGACGCCTTTTCTTCCATCAAAGGCCTCTTCAATATATCTCTTCTGCTGCCTCTCGTAGCCAGCATTTTTTCTAATGTTGAACTGGGATGGGGTTCAGTATTCTTTTCCCCACTCCCTGACTGAGATCAGTATGCTTTCCCATACTTCTCAATCCATCATATCAGTAACCTTTTATTCTCTCACCAGTCAGTCCCAAATCATAGACTTACTGATGTTCTTAGGTTCTGGTAGCGTCACAAAACCTTCTAAACATAAATCTTGCCGTTAATATGGCAGGCTTTACCTCCTGACGCTAAAAAAAAAAAAAAAGAGGTATTACTCCTTTTACTTTTCCACCATTTTTTCTTACTCCCTCGGATTCTGTTCTCCAGACATCCTCCACATAGTTACACCTTTCTCTCAGTAGGTGTATCGTTTTGGGAGTTGGGTTCCCGTTTACGGTAAACCTCTCTGAGTCGGCTTACCATGGATTATCCACTGATCAAGCCGCCTCTATTTCTCTAATCACGGAATGAACATATATATTTTCCTTATAAGTCTCATACATTCTACGTTTGAGCCTTTCCATTCCTCTCTTCCACAGTTTGGCAAGGGAACTTCTTTCCCTCTTAATGTCATTCCTGCCAGCAGGGTCCGTGAGTTATGCACTCTTTCCATACTCACCTGACTCGTTCCTCCGTCACTGAGTGGTTCTATGCATTCATCTTTCTATCCTTTTCAGGTAGATGTTGCATCTCTCTTTACTCAGGAAATACTCTGCCAATTTTTCCTAGCCTCTCTCTCTCGCCCTAGGGAGAGAGTGGGTTTTCCACATTCCTGGACAGTAA
Source organism: Rhinatrema bivittatum (assembly GCF_901001135.1). Classification (NCBI taxonomy): domain Eukaryota; kingdom Metazoa; phylum Chordata; class Amphibia; order Gymnophiona; family Rhinatrematidae; genus Rhinatrema; species Rhinatrema bivittatum. Next base: position 176,192,247 of record NC_042622.1, read on the forward strand.
TGCTGCGCTTACATTCTATCTACATTGCACTGCATTCCATGTGAATTCCACTTGACTCTTTCCTCCATGCAAGACTCAAGCTGCGACTTCCAGTGGCCACACAGATCTAATCCTTCTAAGTGGTCTGTATTTCCTTTGCTACCAACAAGCAGACACTTCACTACAACACTGTGGGTATCCACATACTGTTGTTTCCGTCCTAGCCTTAACAGCTTCCCTTTGGTTACTGCTGCTTGTACTTTTTTATCAGGCTGCAGCCTGGAGTCCTCTCCATACCTTTGCAGCCTATTATTGCTTACATTGACTAGCCGGCATGCTCCATGTTTGGCCAGTCCGACTACTCTTACCTTTTTCAATTCACTACCCAACATCCTTCCACGAACCCATTATGGTGTTGCGGAGGCCCTCCGTTCCCATTTCCACCTCCGTCATTACGCTTTCGCGTGTCTGCGGTGTATCTGGTGCATTCTCTGGCATCCTCAGCTCGGTACTCACCCATTTGTGAGGACTACCATCCTGCTTGTCCTGTGAGAAAGCAAATGTTGCTTACCTGGTGTAACAGGTGTTCTCACAGGACAGCAGGATGTTAGTCCTCACGAAACCCGCCCGCCACCCCGCGGAGTTGGGTCTGTATACTTTTATTTTAGTTTCGCTTGCGCTTTTTAGCTATAAGACGAGACTGAGGGAGACACCTGTGGCTCACAGGGATAATTGCAGGCTGGGCATGCTCAGTGCACCCAGTGTGCCAGTGTCAGTCAAAGCTTGTTGAAACTTTGACAGAAAAGTTTTCCGTACAGGGCTCCATCCTGATGATGTCACCCATTTGTGAGGACTAACATCCTGCTGTCCTGTGAGAACACCTGTTACACCAGGTAAGCAACATTTGCTGTCTCTGTTCTGCATGCGTGACCAAGCTGAGGTATCCTGTTAGTGTATTGTTTCTCTATAAGGATCTATAGCAGCCGGTTTTCCTAATAGGAGGTGAATTGGTGTTTTAGGGCCTGGTGTAATATTTGCAGTATTTCATTTTCATAAGTATGTTTGTAACTGTTTGAGTGCTGCCAGTTAGAGCTGTTGTGGTATGGGAGGTTTACTATATTGCAATTTGTAATTCAGTTTACTTATGACTTTCTGAGGGCCAAGCTCACACCTAATGCACTTCACAATAGGCCTAATACCATATGAGTCCCGAGTGTCTTTTTGCTTTTTTTTTTTTTTTTTTCCAGGGTTTTCTGGTTGGCACCGGAACAGTACATATAAATATAATATATGTTGTAGTGATGTTTACCTCAGAAGATTGTATTTTGTCCTGTTTCATGTAAAATCTGTTGTAATGAATGCATACTTTTTGTGTATGGGGAGAGCCAGGGGAAGTAGGGGTTGGGTGCAAGGTTATAAGGTTCACCTAGGGCACCTGATACCCTTGCACCGGCCCTGGGAGTAACACACAGAGCCGCATCATTCACCCATCTTCAACTTCTCCTGGGGACAAATGCCAGGGAAGGTTGGGAGGTAGGTGTTAGGGTTCCTGCCAGCTTCCTAGAAATATCCCCTATTCTGGGAATCCTGACCCTATATCCCCCCTTCCCTAGCATGTCAAATAGCCAAAAGAACTATACATCAAGGGGGATTCCCCACCTTTTTTTTGGGGGGGGGGGGGGTTTCTCTATGATTTGACCTGCACCGGGGGAGCGGGGATTATATTTTTCCTTGCCTTGTCTTGAGCCACCCCTGCTAGAGCGTCTGCACACTGTTCACAAGCTCGCTCATAAAACAGGTTTTCACCTAAGGGTCAGCTACTAAATGTGCAACACATCTTGCTTTCTTAAACTTTTTCTATAAGTTTTGCTTAGAGAGGGGCAAAGTGTTTCGTGTTGTGTTCATATACCTCTTCTGTAAAGAGTGGAAGTATTTGAAAACGGGCTATAAAATTTGTATAAGGAACGCAATTCCAAGAGACTTGAGGAATTTAAAATGTATTCACTGGCAGCAAGAAGGGGAAATGTGACACAAACATTCAAACACACAGAGCATGCACACACAGCAAGAAGCTTGAATTTTCCATGGAAAAAGAACTTAAAAGGGCAGGGGGGAACGATGTGAAGTTAGAGGGAAGGAATCTTGGAGAAACATGAGGAAATATAACTTTACTTGGATGGTTGTAGACACCTGGAACAGCCCCCAGCAGAGGTGGCGGTAGTCAAAATTATGAGAGAATTTAAGCATAGTTTGCCCAGGAATGCAACAGAGTATTAAGAGCAGGCATGGAGGAGAGGTTGGTAAAGGTATAGGGAGCCTGGGTATTGGTGTAGGTTTGTAAACTTGTGTGCTCCTCTGCCTGGGATGGTAGAGAACCAGAAAGGGGCAATGACAAAGCCAGCTCATACAGAGCATGGTGCTACAGCCTCCATCAAGCTCCTTGAAAAAGGAGGCAAGATCAACCAGTACTTAGCCACAGAAATGACTGGGGGCTAGGGGAGGTGGCAGGTTGACTAGAATGATGGACATACAGGCAAAAGACAAAGATAATAATTAAAGAGCTGATTTTCCAAAAAAGAACCAAGTGCTTCTAATGCTAAGGAACCATGGAAGGGAGCTTAGAACAGAAAACATTTTCCTGTCACTTTTCTTAAGCTGTGAGTTGGATGGTTAAAGTTCCTTTTCATCTCCTTAGAGATATATACATCTACAGGAAAGCATTTCAGTATGATTCATTTTTGCGTTGCTATGTTGAAATGCAGCTTTAAAATAGTAAATGAAAATATAAGAAGTTGCATTGAAAGAAGAGCAAACATATCCAATCTCTTTTCTGATGCAGACTGAAGATCACGTGTAAAGCTTGCCTGAAAGCACCATGCACTGACAGAAGGCTCCTAGAAATCATTGCCGTCCTTAACCTGCACAAGCAATTATTTCCTCAGGATACCTTCCTTTCTCTGAGAAATTTCTTACATCTGGTGCAGTGGATTTGAATTTAAATTCATTAATTCCTTTCATCAGTGTGCATTCAGTAATTCTGATGTTTTCCAAAGCATGAAACCATTTCCAGTACTATGGGTCGGTTATTTAAACCTCTTATGAAAATCTAATCACATGTGACCACTGGAATAGTTCTTCAAAAGGTTTAGAGCGCACAAACTCAAACTGACAGCTCCTCAGGATTCTCAGGATCGGTACTGGAGGATCTGTGCCAGTATAATCAAAGTTGTAACTGGTTGCAGTCTCTCATAGCAGCAGGTCGGTTTTTGCTGTATTGTTTACCAGTGAACCTCATTTATTCCCCCCCCCCCCCCCCCCCCCCCCCCCGATAATTGATAGATTTATTGTATCTAAATCGTAGATCATAGCCAAGGATATTTTTGCTTTGCATGGATAATACTTCAAATCCCTTAGCCATCAAAGCTACTTCATCAAAAGGGATAGCTGATACCCATAAAACAATAGACAGTAAAACTGCACTGTCTGGTTCCAAATATACAAAAGAATGATTTTAGAGAGAAAAACAACAATTTTTATTATTCTTTAGTCATGGGGTTGGAAAAGACTGAGGAGCCGCTGACTTAACGTTCATATATGGAAAAGCTGTGAACTAAGAACCACCAATCTACACCATTAAGGCCCCCTCTCACCCAATACTTTAAAAATGACTATGAAATTATCAGAATTATGCTTTTTTGTAATGTGGAGCTAGTGAATAGATATGTTTTGGTGCCAATTAGTCATCTCTACAGGGGCAGTATCTCCAGGAGAAAGGCCCGGCACCAAGTCTGTGGCTCCTTCTCGAGAAGCTTTGACTACAGAGAGAACATCTGCTTGGACCCTTCCAGTGCTTTCTTAGGCCAGTGAAAGAGACACTGATTTTAAAGCCGTCCAGAATGCAGGAAGAGCTCTGCAGGGCAAGAGGCTTTTAGATCAGTGTTATTCCCCTGAGGATCCCTGACTCTTCACGCTAACAGCAGCACAGACACCATGATTTTATTAAGGAAAACTTAATGGTTGCATTTTTTATCTGCCTGCCAAATAAATGGTGTAGCATAATGTCTTCCTTGACCCATTGTTGAGCTAAGTTTGATAAAATGCTATGTGTAGCCTTCTAAAGAAGGGCTCTGCCTAAGGGGAAGCAAAATGAAATTGCTGATGGAAGGTGAAACTGCCGTGTTAAAGTGGAATATTTTTTAATTCAGCATTAGCTTAAAGCATGCGAAGATTTATGACGGCACTCAGCTTTCCCTGCTGCTGCTGGTATCTTGTGAGGAAAATATCTTTTAAAAATCAGGATTTTAAAAATCTATAAGATCTAAGCCCAGCTCCTCTTTCTCCACCTCTCTTCGTCAGCTCATCAATTTTTTCTCTTCTTTCTGCTGCTCTCACACTTTTTTTTTTCTTTTATCAGTTTCAAATTCACTTCATTGTTTAAACATTTTCCAGTCTGTTTTATGAACAAATTCTAGTGGCATTTTGTTTTTGGTAGTTTCTGTTTTAGTGTCAGGTGCACCTTCATAATTATCCACTTAGGTTGTAAACGCTCTTCAGCAGGGGCTCGCTGTACCTGAATGTAATTCGTTGTAAAGTGCCCTGGTTTAGGGTAAAATATAAATTCCAAAATCAGAATAAATATGCTTGCAAAACTGTTGACTTAAAGAATTCAGATACAAAGCAGCATTGTGCGACTGTAACTTCAGAATCTATATTTCACTCTGTCTAGGGAGTCCGATTAATGGAGTCTTAGGGGCCAATGTAGTAATAAGCTGCACCAAAGCTGCCGCAGGGTTTTTTTCCTCACTAGTCTTACACGCGTATGTGGTGATGTGGTCAGCATGGGGAAAAACGCGCACATAAACCCGCTTAAAAACAGACTGGCTTTGCGCAAGTGCATGCAAATGGAATTCAAAGCAGGCAATTACCTGCTGTTGGGCTGTGCAGGAAGCCGCCTGTCGGTTAGTGCAGGCTTTTCTGCTCAGGTTTTTTTTAGCGTCTGGGTCAGGGCAGGAGTTAAGTTAAAGTGCGTGTCTGGAGGCCGGTTTACTCCATGGCTGGCATTAGTGTGATTGTGTGGCTGTGTAGCTCTGGTACAATCATGGGTTACCTTCACTTTTTCCAGACGCTATGGTAGATTTTGCGGATCAGCTAAAGAATTTTCTGCTGCATTTCCGGCATCCACCAGTACAGCTGCCACACGATCAGAGATGGAACATGAAGAGATTAGACATTGCTGAACCCACTCCCGGGCCACTAACTTCTTCACTGTTTTATGAAAGGGGAAGGCTTTCGCCCCATGAGTGGGTCACCACATTAATGTGGATTTCAGTGCAGGTTTCTGCACAGTTTATTACATAGGGCCTTGGCTGCATGTTTTATTTTTGCGTGGATTTTCTGCGCTCATCTCATTTGCATGCCTGTTCTTTATTACATCCCGCAGAGGCGCCTGCTTTTGCCGTGCATGCTAAAAAAAAAAAACTACAGACAGCATAGATTTCACTGCAGGTCTTATTACATCGGCCCCTTGTTATGGAGAACTCCGGTTTTGCATACAAAATAAATGACTTTGGGATGTGTACAAAGAATATAAGGTGGTAGTTTAGAGAACGCCGTCAAGTTTGGTGGATGGAAGGGATTTCTATGCTGTGCAGAGTTTATAATGAACATGGGAGGTAGCAGTGAATGGATGGCTGTATGCAGTGCTGGAAAAGCATGGAAGTGCATGAGTTTAAGAGCAGTATCTCAACTTTTTCTTTTTTCATCCGTTTCTTCCTGTCGCAGCTTTTCTGGCACAGTATGAGTGCAGTAGTATGTCTCCATTCGCATGGAATGGGAATGGCCAGGAAGTCTAAGGCATTGCTGAGCTGTTTAACAAATTCTGTCCATTAGGTGTGAGTTGTGAAACATAAGTACAGAAATCTTTTCCATCTTTACTGTGACTACAGCTTGTTTGTTTTTGTACCTTTAAACAAATTATGCTCTTTAGTCCTTTACTCCTATCATTAAAGAACTGCCAAGTATAATTTCCCATTTTTTCCATTTTCAATCCATTTTATTAAGAAGCATGTTACTTTGTGATAAATTACGAAGTCTGAGGTTAATGCTTCAGTATATTTATATTTATATTTCAGTAGATATTGAAATATAAATTCTCTTAGAAAGTAATTTATTATATGTGCATTTAATGTTTATAATTTTATTTTAACCCTTTTAGATGTTAGAAAAATTAAAAAACCGGTGGATGCACACAGGTTTATGGGAAACAATTGAGCATATTAAGTTGGTCATCACGGAACCAAGAGGAGGAGACAAAAACGACTTTGATAAATTGTTGCAGCTCTACTATGATGGAGTGAGACACACAGGAGAAAAAGGTAAAGGTGAAAGGCACTAAAGCACAAAAGTTGCTGAATGATGCAGACTAAAGAGAAAAATATCATCGGAAATGTTTTGTGCTCTTCAGAAATGAGCCTTATGATGATTATTTTAATTTGTACATTTACAGACAAATATGGAAATGTGACTTGATATTGCAGGTTTTGTTTCCTATGTGTACTTTGCCCTATTTGCAGATGGCTCACTCCTGATAGCTGTATGCAGAGGGAAGGTGAGCGAAGGCCTGGATTTCTCAGATGACAATGCCCGGGCTGTTTTGACTATAGGCATTCCCTTTCCAAACACACAGGATCTCCAGGTAGGTCATGAAGTCTACAGTAGTTCAGTCCATGGCACGGAAGTTTAGTCATGTAGCAAACAGATAGACCCAACCTAATTAACTTACAGCCCGATACAGTAAAGTCCGTGGGAGAGCGGACGAACGCCCGCTCTCCCGGCGCACGCACCGGCCCTTGGCCGGTGTGAGCGATTCAGTATTCAAATGAGCTGACGCGGTGCAAACGAGGGAAAGGAGGTGCTAGGGACACTAGCGCGTCCCTAGCGCCTCCTTTTGGCCTGGAGCGGCGGCTGTCAGCGGGTTTGACAGCCGACGCTCAATTTTGCCGGCGTCGGTTCTCGAGCCCGCTGACAGCCACGGGCTCGGAAACCGGACGCCGGCAAAATTGAGCGTCCGGTTTTCGGCCCGACAGCCACGGGCCGAATTCAAATTTATTATTTTTTTTTTTTACTTTTTTTTACTTTTGGGGACCTCCGACTTAATATCGCTATGATATTAAGTCGGAGGGTGCACAGAAAAGCAGTTTTTACTGCTTTTCTGTGCACCTCCCTGGCGCCGGAAGAAATTAGCGCCGCCCAAAGGTCGGCGCTAATTTCTTAGAGTAAAATGTGCGGCTTGGCTGCACATTTTACTTACTGGATCGCTCGGGCATACCTAATAGGGCCATCAACATGCATTTGCATGTTGAGGGCGCTATTAGGTGCCGCGGGTGGGCCGCATGTTTTCCTCCCCTTACTGAATAAGGAGTAAGGGAAAACACGCGTCCAGAGCAGGGTGACAGTGCGCTCCGACGGAGCACACTTTACTGTATCGACCTGTTAGCTAGAAAAATGAAGATTAGTCTGGCTGTGGTAGGCTTAGTTGTCATAAAAGGAAAATAAATGGGATAATGAAGCGGGGTCATGCTTCGGATCTTTCTTTTTGAAAATCACTTTTTCTAAAATCAGGTTGTTGTAGGACATAGAAAAATAGAAATGTGAAAAAAGTAAATTTATGGCATGCTTATTGATCACATTTAGCTTCAGGAAAACAGGACAATATGGTTTGGAGCCAAATGTTTGACTCGTTTGACTTTAGCCAGGATTTCCTCTGCCTACCTTTTGGGACCTCTGAGCAGTGGAAGGAAAACTTGGCTGTGGAGACCAGTGCAGCTTGTTTGAGTCACGTCGTAATTGATCGTGTCCATCACCAGCAACTGAAAACAAAGAAATTCACTTTGAAATGTTTAACTCGGAATTGCAGGCAAAAACCCAACTTTTTCAGAGCGGATTTCATTGCTTCCGTGTCATAAGAACATAAGAAATTGCCATGCTTGGTCAGACCAAGGGTCCATCAAGCCCAGCATCCTGTTTCCAACAGAGGCCAAACCAGGCCATAAGAACCTGGCAAGTCCCCAAACACCAAGAAGATCCCATGTTACTTGATTAATAGCAGTTAATGGACTTCTCCTCCAAGAACTTATCCAAACCTTTTTTTTTAAACACAGCTACACTAACTGCACTAACCACATCCTCTGGCAACAAATTCCAGAGCTTAATTGTGTGTTGAGTGAAAAAGAATTTTCTCTGATTAGTCTTAAATGTGCTACTTGCTAACTTCATTGAGTTATCCTCAGTCCTTCTATTATCCGAAAGTGTAAATAACAGATTCACATCTACTCGTTCACCTCTCATGATTTTAAAGACCTCTATCATATACCCCCTCAGCCGTCTCTTCTCCAAGCTGAACAGCCCTAATCTCTTCTGCCTTTCCTCATAGGGGAGCTGTTCCATCCCCTTTATCATTTTGGTTGCCCTTCTCTGTACCTTCTCCATCGCAACTGTATCTTTTTTGAGATGCTGCAACCAGTATTCAGGGTGCGGTCTCACCATGGAGCGATACAGAGGCATTATGACATTTTCTGTTTTATTAACCATTCCCTTCCTAATAATTCCTAACATTCTGTTTGCTTTTTTGACTGCTGCAGCACACTGATAATAAAGGCCTTCCTCCTGCTATTTTTTTTCTTTAAATAAAATAAAGCCAAACAAACATTTTTCATTTTAAAACCTCACGGCACATCCTCTGTTTAGGACAGTGGTCCTTCGCAGCGAAATCGGATCCCTGGAGTGAACAGAATGCTAGTCAAGAGCCAGTCAGAGTACGGGAGTCCCAGCTGAACACTCGGAACCTTTGTCAGGAAGCTTGTAATCTGATGGGCAGGGCATTGTCTGGCTCCCTTCAACCATCATTTCTGTAAAGAAAATATTTATTTATTTTATTTTAATACTTTTTTATACCGACATTCATGATACAGATCATATCATATCTGTTTACAAGAAACAGGGGGTAATAACATTAACCTTAACCAGAAGACGAGGATGTACAAGCAAAACAAAAGTTACATAGAACAGGGGTAATGAACTGGGGTGATGGAAGAAAACAGAAGTACAGAGAGAACTCAATAACTAGTTACAAAAACAGCGAATGTGTGTACTTAATAGGCCTTAGTATCGGGTTTGTGGCATGGCTGATGTAGGCCTTGGTCAGGGGAAGGCTTGTTGAAACAACCATGACTTAAGTTTTTTTCTGAAAGTCAGTAAGCAAGATTCCTGTCTGAGGTCTGGGGGGGATGGCATTCCAGATGGTCAGTCCTGCTGTCGAAAAGGCCCGTTCCCTGGTGGTTGACAGATGGGTGGATTTGGCGGGAGGGGCGTGTAAGGAACCTTTGATGCTTCCCTGATAGGTCTTGAGGAGGTGTGGAGTTTGAGAGGGATTTGCAGGTCGATGGGGACCTGGCGGTGAATAGATTTATGAATGATAGTAAGGGATTTGTGAAGGATTCTGAAGCTTATTGGAAGCCAATGCAAATCTCTGAGGATGGGGTGTGATGTGATTTCTTCTTTTGGTGTTTGTTAGGATCCTAGCAGCTGCGTTTTGGAGCATCTGAAGGGGTTTAGTAGAAGAAGCTGGGAGACCAAGCAGAATAGCGTTGCAATAGTCTACCTTTGAGAACAGAATGGCCTGGAGAACAGATCTGAAGTCGTGAAAGTGCAGGAGAGGTTTGAGTCTTTTCAGCACCTGTAGTTTGTAGAAGCAGTCCTTGGTTGTGTGGTTGATGAACTTCTTCAGGCTTAGATGATTGTCAATTATTACTCCGAGATCTCTTGGTTGTGTGATCAGTGTTTTGGAACCATGTGTTGGGAAAGTATGTTGGGGCAGTAGATGGGTATTACTGTATTCCGGTGATATGAGAAGGAGTTCCGTCTTGGCAGTTAAGTACTAGGTTTAGGCTGGTGAGGAGGAGGTTTATGGCTTGGAGGCAGCTGTCCCAGAACTCAAATGATTTTGTAAGGGATTCAGTTATAGGGATCAGAATTTGTACGTCATCGGCGTATAGATAGTGTTTCAGTTTTAGGTTTGTAAGCAGTTGGCAGAGGGGGAGAAGGTAGATGTTGAAGAGGGTGGGAGATAGGGAGGAACCCTGCAGAACTCCAAGTGAAGAGTTAATGCGTGGTGACTCTTTATTGTTGACTTTGACTTTATAGCCTCTACTGCTGAGAAAGGAGTCGAACCATCTGAGTGCTGTTCCTGTTATTCCTATTTCTGCTAGTTGGTTTAGTAGGATGGCATGGTTCACTGTGTCGAAGACCGCAGAGATATTGAGAAGCACTAGTAGGAAGGAATGCCCTTTGTCCATGCCCATGATGAGGTGGTCTGTGAGGGAAATAAGTAGGGTTTCGGTGCTTAGCGATTTGCGGAATCCATATTGCGTAGAGTGGAGTATTTTGTGGTCTTCAAGATACTCTGAGATTTGAGCATTGACTACTTTTTCCATGATCTTAGCAACAAAGGACAGGTTGGAAATAGGGCGGAAAATGTTGGGGTCCCTAGGGTCCAGGTTCGGCTTCTTAAGAAGGGGTTTGAGAGTGGCAAGTTTTAGCGCATCTGGGAAAATTCCTTGTGAAAGGGAGCAGTTTATGATATCAGCCAAATACTTAGAAATAGTGTCCGGCACCAATAGGAGGAGTATAGTCGGGATTTGGTCTAACGGATGAGTAGATGGTTTCATTCTCTTTAGTATGGTTTCAATCTCCATAGCGGAGGTGGGTTCAAATGAGGCTCCTGTATTTGACAAAGAGGATGAAGAACTGGGAAAGAGGAGTGGAGCTGGGGGGTAGACAAGTTAGTAGGTTGGAAATTTTACTTTGGAAGAAGGTTGCAATTTCATTGGCTTTCGATTGTGCTTGGTCATCTGGAATGGGTGGGGTGGTGGTTTTTGCGAGTTCCGATACGTAGGAAAATAGTGCCTTCGCATCAAATACAAGGTCATGAATTCTGAGAGCATAAAAATCTTTTTGTTCTTAGTGTTGCATGCCTGTAGAAGTGGAGGGCAGATTTGTATGTAGCTAGTGTGCTGGGGCCGGGGGCCTTTCGCCATTTGTTTTCTTTCTGTCTAAGGTCTTGTTTTAGATTTCGGAGCTCGTTAGAGAACCAGGGTTGATTGTGTTTTTTGAGCTGGGTTGATTTTTCTAGTCGATAGTGGGCATAATTTGTTAGCCACTGCTTCAGTGATGTTATGCCATGAGAGAAGGGCTGAGTCAGGGTTTGAGATGTCTAGGTTATAGTCCCAGTCTGAACAAGACTTCAACATGCATAAATCATTGGGTTCCCCTTTTGAGCTTAATGCTCTTTCTAGCATTTGAATCTGTTTTGGGAGGACCTGCTATCTGCGTGGGCAGCCAAGGTGGATAGAAACAGCAAGCAGGCTTTTCCAAATCCCGTGTACCTGCACTGCTTTACTCCCCTAACCTAAAACCCCCAATCCCGGGCAATGCCTCTTTTCTAACCCGGCTGACAGTGCGTGAAGAGAGAGGAGAGTGGTTTTCACATGGAGTCAATGGCTCTGAAAGCCGCCATCAGATGCAAGTTTAGATTCTGATTTTTATTGTAACTAACTTGAGATCAGAATGTCCAAGCACCTTGCAAGAAGAGAGTGGGCACGGGCAGTATTAAAAGGGCCAAGGAGGAAGGTTTGATTCTGTTTGCTAAAGCCTTTTTCCCTTGCTGTGTTTCAATAACTCAAAGTCACGGTGTGAAACTCCAAGAATATCTTAATAAAGCCATTCATTTTCTTGTTGAGTTTATAACCATATCTATGTCCTGTGAGCATCTAATTGCTCAGATATATTGATATACTACTAGAGGCAATGGCAAAAGGTGACATTTCTCTTAACTATGCAAATTATGCACAGATGGACTACGGTGACCCCCCACTCCTATGATAGGTTGAATGTAACCATCATGGTTTTTTTCACTTTACAATTCTAGAAATACAAAAAAAACCATTGAAATAAGACTTAAATGTACCAGTTGGGACATATAATTAATATTACTATTCATATAGGTAAAGAGTAGAAAATAAATGAAGTAGCGAATGGTTCTACCAGTTTAGGTCAATGTTTAAAGGGCACTCTCCGGCAGTGTACAAATACCACAAGGGAGATTAATGAGATCTTGCAGGTAATACAAAATCAAGGAATCCATAGGCTAAAGGAAAAAGTATATAACCACCTCTGAAGGAAAGGATTCTTAGTCTCAGAAAGTGGTGGATTCAACCTTAGAATTATGCAAAGAGGGTATACTGGAATTGTGGCGAGCTGGTGGGTCCCTTTTTCTCCAGACCAATGTGACCACTGGCTCCTGGAACTCTGCAGTTAGATGGAGAAATTAGGGACCCTTTTGGCGGGGAAGCCACTCATGGCTCCAGCACTAAGGGCCAGGGGTTTCCCTCATTATCCCAGGACAAGCAGGATGCTAGTCCTCACATATGGGTGACGTCACTGAACGGAGCCCAGCGCGGGAAACCTTTCTGTCAAAGTTTCTAGAAACTTTTGACTGGCCCTGAGGCCACTGAGCATGCCCAGCATGCTATGATATTCTCTGCCACAGGTGTCTCTCTTCAGTCTTCGCTTTTCTGCGCTGCCGTTCGCACCGCGGACCTATAGCCCTCGCGTTTGGCAATCCTTCTGACTGAAAAAGTAAAAATATTTTTTCGTGATATTCTCTCTCATAGGAGCTCTCAAGCTCGCCGGCTGGTGAGTACTATTCATTGTCATATTTTCAGAAGAAAATTTCCCTCACACTCGCATTCATCGACGGCCGTCGATTCCAAAATGGCGACGGGATTAAAAAAGTGCCCCTTCTGCAATAGAAATATGTCGATAACTGATCCGCATTTTGAGTGTGTACTGTGCCTCGGAGAAAAACACGATGTCAGTACATGCGCCAAATGTGCAGAGATGACAGTTAAAGGACGGGAAAGCCAGACGAGAGAAGATGGAACATCTATTTTCTCTTCAGCTAATCCCTTCTCCCTCGAAAGCATTGAGGTCGTCTCCGGCTGGAGCAACAAAAAGGGTCTTACTTAAAAAACCGCGTCCAGGATGGATCCGGTGATCGTCCGTCCTCTCCATCGTCTGTGCTATCAACAAAATCGGCAGAGCACCAAAAAACCAAACATCGCCATCGACATCAATGTCCATCATCGTCCACATCGATGTCCCAGGATGAATCGATGCCAAAGCGGCCTAGACAGCAAGAAATACCGGTGACTGGGCCTTCGCCGTCACAGATTCCAACTACTACATCGATGGATGTCTCAGCACCGCCACCGCGTACACCATCAGTGTCTTCACCAATAGTACAGCCAGAATTGTCTACACTCATTAGACAAGCGGTTTTACAAGCTCTTCAGGAGCAACATATTCCGATGATTCTGTCCATGCCGACCTCCGGGTCGATGCCGATGACTTTTCCATCGATTCCAATGCCTCCAACATCGATGCCGGTAATGATACCGATGCTGGTGGTACCACCGATGTTGGCACCCTTTTTGCCACCCAAGTTTTCAACTGGTTTCATAACCACTACACCGAGGCTCGGAACACAGTCCACATCACTTTTGACTCAGATTCCACCGAGCCCCTTAAGGTACATACCATCGGTGCCATATCCACCGGCTACTACATCGACAGCATCCCCGCTTCCATTGGACCAACCTCCAGAAATCCAGGATGAGGCCTTTTATCGACGCCTTTTACAAAGGTACCAAAATGTGATCGATAACTTACCACCTATTAGGCCACGGACAACATCTGCAGATGTATTCATCGATGACCCACAGCCTGGTCCCTCAGGACTTCATGTTCCACCTACACCAAGACCAAAATCACCTTATAGAGAAGATTCAGAAGACTCCTGGGATGATGAACCCTCTCAATTTTCTTCAGAGGAGTTCATGTTTAATCCTTCTTCACCTGATCGAAGAAAGAAGTCACCCCCAGAAGATCTTTCCTTCTCCTCATTTATACAAAACATGTCTGACTCCATTCCATTCAAACTTACTGCAGAGGAAGACACAAGAGCACAAACCCTTGAGGTACTCCAGTTTGTGGATCCACCCAAGCAAGTACTAGCAGTACCAGTACATGAGGTTTTACTGGATCTCCAAAAAAGAATCTGGGAACACCCAGCTTCTACACCTGCAGTAAATAAACGTGTGGAGACTACCTACATAGTCCAACCAGCTCCAGGTTACCACAAACAACAATTACCACACCAGTCTGTGGTTGTAGAGTCAGCACAGAAAAAATCTAAACGTGTGCGCCCACATTCATCCATCCCACCAGGCAGGGAGCACAGATTCCTGGACACACTGGGTAAAAAAGTTTGCCAAAGTTCTATGTTAAGCACCAAAATCTCTGCGTATCAACTCTACATCACTCAGTACCAGAGGAACCTCTGGAAACAGATGGAAGAATTCATCACCTCTTTATCCACCCAGTTCCAGGAGCCTGCACAAGCGATTATAGCAAAAGGACTGGAGGCAGGCAAACATGAAGTGAGAGCAGTTTATGATAATTTTGAAACTGCTTCCAGAACAGCAGCAGCTGGAATCACTGCTCGCAGATGGGCCTGGCTCAAAGCATCTGACCTCAGGATTGAGGTACAAGATAAACTTGTGGACCTCCCCTGTCTTGGTGACAATCTCTTTGGAGATAAAATTCAAGAAGCTGTACAACAACTTAGTGTCTCAGTGTGGTCTTTGTCAGCTGTCTCAAACCCCTCAAGAGCCTGCTACTCAGCCCTCTCGTCGTCCCCCACGCAGAGATATACGACGTTCCTATTACAGGCCACGCAGATACTACCCACACAATTCTAGGGGTAGATCCAGCAGACCTACACAACGTTCCCAAGCCAGACAATCCAGGCCTGCTCGTGCACAGACAGGCCCTGCAACAGGCTTTTGAAGAAAACACCAGAGAACAGATCCAACCTTGCAATCCCAAGCCAAATCTACCAGTAGGAGGAAGAATATCTCATTTTCACACAAATTGGCAAAACATAACATCAGACCAATGGGTACTTTCCATAGTCTCTCGAGGCTACAAGCTAAATTTCACCTCCGTTCCTCCAGAATTTCCACCAATATACTGCCAACAACAAAATTTTCAACTTCATCAACTACAAACAGAATTATCCACCCTTCTGAGATCCAGGGCCATACAACCAGTGCCCCAGACACAGCAGGGCAGAGGTTTCTACTCCCGATACTTCCTCATTCCAAAGAAAACCGGAGTCCTACGTCCCATCCTAGACCTCAGAAATCTCAACAAATTTCTAAAGAAAGAAAAGTTCAGGATGGTTTCTCTAGGCACCATGCTTCCACTACTTCAAGCAAGAGATTGGCTTTGTTCTCTGGATCTTCAAGATGCTTATGCTCACATTCCAATATACCCTCCTCATCGCAAGTACCTGCGCTTCATGGTACTCCATCAACATTACCAATACAGAGTTCTACCATTTGGACTGGCGTCTGCTCCCAGAGTCTTCACCAAATGTCTAGCGGTCATAGCAGGACACTTACACAAAGAAGGTGTCCATGTTTTCCCATATCTAGACGACTAGCTCATAAAGAGTCCATCTCAACAAGGAGCAATAACTTCTCTCACTCGAATAATTGCTCTCCTTCACTCCATGGGGTTTCTCATCAATTATCAAAAATCCCGTCTCACTCCAACTCATCTGTTTCAATTCATAGGAGCAGAGTTGAACACGGATCTAGCAAAGGCTATTCTACCTATAGACCGTGCAGAAGCCCTTATTCTACTAGCAAATTCCATTTCCTTACAGACACAAACCACAGCTCATCAGTTTCTGATACTGCTAGGCCACATGGCCTCCACAGTTCATGTTACTCCTATGGCAAGGTTGGCCATGCGAGTTGCCCAATGGACTTTAAGATCACAATGGATTCAAGCCATTCAACCACTTCACTATCCAATTCAAGTGACCCACCAACTAAGATCATCTCTACTTTGGTGGACCAACAAAGACAACCTGTGCAAAGGCCTACCTTTCCAACAACCAGTCCCAGAGATTACTTTAACTACAGATGCATCCACCTTGGGATGGGGAGCTCATGTAGACAATCTCCACACTCAAGGGACTTGGACAAAATCTCGAAGCAACATATCAAATCAATTTTCTGGAACTTCAAGCGATACGTTATGCACTGCATGCGTTCCAGGACTGCCTTTCACACAAGACTGTTCTCATCCAAACAGACAATACAGTAGCCATGTGGTACATCAACAAACAGGGAGGTACGGGCTCGTATCTCCTTTGTCAAGAAGCTGCACAGATTTGGGGCTGGGCCCTGACTCACTCAATGTTCCTACGAGCCACTTATCTGGCAGGCATACACAATGTAGTGGCAGATCGACTCAGTCATCAATTCCAACCACACGAATGGTCCCTGGATCCTGCAGTAGCAACCAGGATATTTCAACGTTGGGGCCAACCAACAATAGACCTCTTTGCGTCACATCTGAATCACAAAGTGGACAAGTTCTGTTCTCTGCACAAATAGAACAACCAGCCAGCCAAGGATGCCTTTGCTCGCCCTTGGACCTCAGGCCTACTATACGCGTATCCTCCAATACTGCTCATAACCAAAACTCTAGTAAAGCTACAACAGGACAAGGGGTCCATGATTCTCATAGCCCCGTACTGGCCTCGACAAGTATGGTTCCCCACACTGTTAGACCTCTCAGTCAGGGATCCAATTCGACTGGGAGTAGCTCCCACTCTCATAACTCAGGATCAGGGCCGGTTACGACATCCCAACCTTCAGTCCCTATCCCTGACAGCATGGATTTTGAAAGCTTGATATTACAACCACTCAATCTTTCATCTCATATATCTCAAGTGCTTATAGCCTCACATAAACCTTCCACACGAAAGAATTATTCTTCTAAATGGAAGAGATTCACTTTGTGGTGCTCGGGAAAGGATAATAAATCCTTTCACCTGCCCCACAACTTCCCTACTGGAATACTTATACCATCTTTCGGAATCTGGTCTCCAGACTTCATTTGTCAGAGTACATTTAAGTGCAATCTCTGCTTACCATAACAAAATGGGAGATGCACCTATTTCCACACAACCTCTCGTAAGTAGATTTATGAGAGGTTTAACTCATCTTAAACCACCAATTCGACAACCTGTCCCAAACTGGGATCTGAATTTGGTATTAACAAGACTCATGCGCTCTCCTTTCAAACCCATAGACTCTTGTGATCTTAAATTTCTCACTTGGAAAACTATCTTCCTCACAGCCATTACATCAGCTAGAAGAGTTAGTGAATTACAAGCTCTTGTAACATATGAACCTTATACAAAGTTCCTACATGACAGAGTGGTTCTCCGTACACATCCAAAATTCCTTCCCAAGGTAGTTACAGAATTCTACTTGAACCAATCCATAAATTTACCCACATTTTTTCCAAGGCCTCATTCCCATCCAGGAGAAACAGCCTTACACACCTTAGACTGTAAGCGTACACTTGCTTTTTATATAAACCGTACTGCAGTCCACAGAAAATCCACTCAACCTTTTGTTTCCTATAATCCAAACAAACCAGGTAAAGCAGTGGGTAAACATACTCTGTCCAATTGGCTAGCAGATTGCATACAATTTTGCTATGAAAAAGCAGGCCTTCCTCTTCAAGGGCGAGTAAAGGCACATTCAGTAAGAGCAATGTCAACTTCAGTAGCACACTTTCGTTCAGTGCCAATCCTTGACATATGTAAAGCAGCAACATGGAGTTCTCTTCACACTTTTGCAGCTCATTACTGCTTGGACAAAGAAGGAAGACAGGATTCAGCCTACGGACAATCTATCTTAAAGAACTTGTTTCCAATTTAATCCCAACTCCTTCTACAACCAACTTACTATGATCTTCGGCTGACTCATTCTCAACAATACTTACTGTTACTTCACCACGAATGACTCAGCCTCTAGCTTGCTATTCACCCATATGTGAGGACTAGCATCCTGCTTGTCCTGGGATAAAGCAAAATTGCTTACCTTGTAATAGGTGTTATCCCAGGACAGCAGGATGTAGTCCTCACAGAACCCACCCGCCACCCCGCGGAGTTGGGCCTCATATCTTTATTATTTTATTTTTGCTAACGCTTTTTGCTACATACCAGACTGAAGAGAGACACCTTTGGCAGAGAATATCATAGCATGCTGGGCATGCTCAGTGGCATCTCAGGGCCAATCAAAAGTTTCTAGAAACTTTGACAGAAAGGTTTCCCACGCTGGACTCCGTTCAGTGACGTCACCCATATGTGAGGACTACATCCTGCTGTCCTGGGATAACACCTATTACAAGTTAAGCAATTTTGCTTTCTGTGTCTGAGAAAAATGATTAGTACATTTTGTCCAAGTAACAGCAATGACAGCCAAAGAATCAAACGAGCACTTTTGAGCAAAGTGGTAACTTAATTTTTGTCACTTTATAAATGTAATGAAGTATATCCTCCCAAAAAGTAACAATGTAAGAACAGTGCCAAAATTGATGTCCCAATGTCCCCACATTTATTTATTTATTTATTTATTTGAAAGGTTTTTTTATACCGAGGTATAGCTAGCAGCCTTCACTCCGGTTTACAATTATAACAACTTATTAAAATTAACAGAGAACGGAGAAACTTAGGCAACATTAAATTAAACTTGATACAAGCAAAAAATATCAGATGCTAATAACAGGGAATATCTGTAACCTAACCATGTAATTTATAACTTGAAAACGTTTTTTGTCATAGTCTTAATTATTCCGTTGCATATCCGATAGAGGTTATACGTGGGGTCAGTTGTGTTATGAGAGATTAACCAATACCATCTTTGAATGTTTGGCTAAATATCCATGTTTTGAGCTCTTTTTTGAATGACTTAATGTTGCTTTGTGAGCTCAAGTGCACTGGTAGTGAGTTCCATAATTTTGGACCGGCAGTGGATATGGCTCTGTTCCTTGTGGTGGATAGCTTGGCTAGTGGGAGTGATGGTATTTCTAGCTGTAATTTACTGGTTGTTCTAGTTGTACGTTGCGATCTTTGAATATGTATGACATTGTCAAGGGCCGTGTTATCTGTTTTGTAAATTGCGTTGTGTAGGACTGTAAGAATTTTGAATTCGATTCTTTTATCAACTGGAAGCCAGTATAGGCTGTTGAGTACGGGTGTGATGTGTTCTGATTTCTTTTTGCCGGTTAGTACTCTTGCTGCTGTGTTCTGTAGTAGTTGAAGTGGTTTTAAGGTCACTTTGGGTAGACCTATCAAGAGAGAGTTGCAGTAGTCAAGGCTGATGAAGATGAGAGATTGTAAGACTGTTCTGAAATCTTGTTGGTGAAGCATCAGTTTAAGGTGTTTAAGTATTTTGAGTTTGTGGAAACCTTCCTTTGTCTTTGTTGAGATGTGTTTTTTGAAGGTTAGTTCACTGTCAATCCAAATTCCGAGGTCTTTTAGTTGAATGTGGATGTTATCTACTTGGAAGGATGAGCTTTACATTTAATGCACAGTGGTAAGATGCATCGTACAAGCTAGTTGTGAGATGCAGTCCCTCATTAGAAACTTATACTGTGTTTCTCGAAGATCCATACTACTAGTAATGGAAAGTATTCTTTGAAAACACTGTACATACTGATCCTCTGTAAAGGGCAAATTAAGGTCCCCCTCCGAACCCTGATCATCTTCCCAGATATTGTTGAATTCTTATGACCCCCTCAATTGCCTATATAGAAAAGAAATTGTAAGATAGACCGGATCTTCCACATCAAATATATCGGAAAAAAATTTCTGATGATCGTGAGTCCATTTAGTGACCCCAGGGAGTGTATGTAATGACATACACTTGTAAATAGTGGGAATGATACTTATTGAGAGCAAACTCTGCTTGCAAATCGGAGAAAGATCTCACACGTCCTGTTTTATCTAACTTCAAATCCGAGCGGCCCAAAAAGTGAATACCGGGGGTCTGTAAACCCGGGAGAAAATGGGCATTCCCAGAAAGGGGCAAAAATTGAGATGCAGAATGTCGGAGCTGAAGGGTGAAACACATATATCTCCAAGCATGCCGTTGCAAGGTTATATAAGCCTTGCATGCTTTTTTTTTTTTTTTTTTATCACTGGGATTAGGAATTGATGTGCAAGAGAATGAATGGAGTGCTTCCAGTGATAAAAGTACTTTGCTGGTCAACAGTAGTAGAGGGAATCTATTATGCCTTTGTATAAGGTTAACATTTATTCTTTAATGCTGTTGGAAAGATGTGTAGGCAAATGATATTAACATTCCTGAATTCTAATACTGCTGTAAAGCATCTTAAGCATCATTTGGAAAGATGGGCTTAAAATAAAAAATATATACTCTGGAGGATCCCCCCCACTGTATAAAAAATTTCTTGTGACATCTGAGGCTGAGGCAAAAATCATATAAAATCCTAGGAGAAGAATTTAAATTGAATTGTTTCTTCTTAGAAAGCTTGATCACATGCTTTACATGTTTCTAAATACCATGTAATTTCCTTCTCTAATATATGTTGCTTCTAACCCATTCGAATGCATAAGAGCACAAGGAATCAGAAAATGCAAAGAGAACATAGAAACAGAGAAATGTGACAGCAGAAAAAGACCACATGGTCTATCTAGTCTGCCCATCCACACCAACTAATTAAGCTTACAATTCCTAGCACTCCCTTAGCGATCCCCTGTGTTTATCCCATGCTTTCGTGAAATCAGATCTTGTCTTTGTCTCTTCCATCTCTACAAGGAGGCTGTTCCATGCATCCACCACCCTCTCTGTAAAGAAATATTTCCTAAGATTACTCCTGAGTCTACCCCCTCATCCCATGACCCCTTGTTGTAGAGCCTCCTTTCCACCTCCTGTGCATAGAAGCCTTGGCATAATCAGGCTATACTCTTTGTAACCTGGATTTTTACCATAAACACACTTTGGAACAAAATATGCATTCAAATGGGGTATGTGTTTAGATTTGAGTTTTGAACAATAAAACCACTTTAAGACCTTAACATCTTAATACATTTATGCAGTTAATAACTGATCACATGCATGTGTGTGTAAACTATTATAGAACCTTTGCAGAAGACAGTTGGGTGTCTGTCAACAAAGCTTGTGACACATGACCCTGGTTTTCTTAAAAGACAGTCATGAAATCATCAAAAATGTCATTTGTCTGTTGGAAAGAAAATTCCTCCTCCTTTTTGTTGCCATTTTACCTTCTAAAATATAAAAGGGCATAAAATGAAATTGTTGGCTTTCATTGTTGTTAGCTCCCAGTTGGTGATTTGCAGGAGCGAAAGTGTTTTGCCTGAATGAGTGTAATCACTAGCGTTTTGATGAGCCATGAGTCCCAGAACTGAACTAGTTGGAATGTATTACTATATTTGATGTATGTTACCTCTTTTGTTAATGTTTTGTACCAGCTCTCTCAGTAACAGTGAATAGTTACACAAAGTTATTCTTAGGGAAACCAGCATATCAAGGGTGGGATTTGTATGGGTGGAATGGCTTTCACACTTCAATATAATTGATGTTCTTATTCTTAATGACTAAGAAATGCTGATTTCAGCATTCATGGCTTCCTAAAAACCTGAAAGATGTTTCTTTTCATAACCTAGTAGCATTCTTTGGAATGAATGTATGCATGTCTAATACAGTAAAATAGTAGATGACAGCAGAAAAAGACTGATCAGCCCATTCAGACTGTCCTGTTGTTCCTGTCCACATTGTAAGGGTCTATCCCTGCTACCAGCCATAGATCGTGACCACATGAGAGAGCATCCCGTGTCAAGGACAGTTTGTGTTGTCCTCCTTGTTTGCTCTCTGCCATCTTAGGCAGATAAGCTTAAAAGGTCCCCTACTAATTTCACACCCACCACCCATCTCTTCTCATGTCTGTTCACAAAGTTTTTTTAAATTGTTAATTCCCTGTACGTACCCGGATCAGTCCAGACTCTTGGGTTTTGCCTCCCCTCCAGCAGATGGAGACAGAGAAGTTTTAATGGACTCCGTCCTATACCCCTGAGGTGCCACCTAGAGTCTGTCAATATTTCTCTGTCTCTAGCAGATGGTGGAGGTGCAAAACCCTGAGTCTAGTTAGGTGTGTGTTAGGTTTGGGTTAACTAGAAACAAAAAAAAGAAAAAATTAATTGAAAAGTACATTGGGAGAAAAGAAGCATAATTTTAATTTGCTGAATAGTATTTTTGGAAGAGGATACTTCACAGCCTCCCAGGGGGTTGGCAGGTCCTGCTGGGACCATCCCCCCTGATAATTGAGGCAGGAAAAGCAGAGGGTTGAGAGCCCTGTATCTGCTACAGCTGGGGGTGATACTGGGGGGCCCGTTTCATTCACCCCCAGGGGGGGTGGGGGAAAGGCTTCAAGCTGTGAGAGCCCTTTAAAAAAACAAAGTGAGTGTTGGTTTGACTTCAGCACGACCGGCCCAGCATTCTCCCTCCCCTTTGCGGCTGCGTCTCTGTTCGGCCGCTTCGCTGTCTCCAGGGCGCTTTTTTCTTTGTTTTCGACTTACCTCCGGGGTCCGGGCTAACTTTAGATTGCAGACATGCTGGGTGGCGTGGCCTGCTCCGCATTCGGCTGACCAGAGCCGGTGTTTGCACGGCTTGTCTCTCAGGAGGGGCGGGATCCTCCGGCAGGGCTCAGAATAAAAATTCAGGCAGTAGCGGGCCCCAGAAACGCAGTGCGTCTGGCAGAGAGCCTGGGAGGTTCGAACAGCTACACCAGGCCCACGATCCGTTACTCCTAAGCATGGGAATGGAGGCCATTTTAAGGACCGTCAGGCAGGAGAGGAAAGCGCTGGGAGAAGGAAGTTTACCACCGCTCCTGTCCCCGAGGCCTGGGACCTCTGGTGGGGTCGATTTTTGAGCTGATCAGGAACATTCCTCGGAGGATGGAGCTGAGGAGGGCTCGGATGGGTCGTCTTCCTCCTCCTCTTCCGATTTGGTATGGCTGCTCCGCAAGATCCTTGAAGTACGCAAATCAACAAAGCGTCATGGCAGGTAAAGCTTTGAGGGTGGCACCAGGGTCCGCAGGAACGGACAAGGGAGCTCTGGCGCCCCAGAAGCAGGTCCGGCCACCTTTGGACGTTACAAAAGCCAAGTGCCCTTTCCAGTCCGGGGGACAGTTCTTCGGACCACACGGATGGGGAGGGCTCCCATCCGCAAGATCAGGGGCAGGACCCTGGACATGGATGGTCAGCTCCAGCCGCCCAAGCAAGGGGGCGCACTGGTGGTTGAAGGTGATGACCCTAAAGTGGTACATCTGTTCCAGAAGGAGGAATTAGATCTGCTTATCCCGGCGATTCTGGAGGAGTTGGGAATTGACATGCCTCCAGAAGACTCTCTGCTTGGGGCCGTTGATCCAGTTATGATGGGGCTCAGGGGGCCATCTAGTTCCTTCCCTTTCCATATGTTTGTCACGGATCTCTTGTTTCGGGAGGGGGACACTCTGGACCTGGGCTTGAAGGTTGGTCGGGCTATGGATAAATGATACCCACTTCCAGAGGACACTCTTGACCTCCTCAAAGTTCCCAAGGTGGATGCCGCGGTGTCAGCGGTGACTAAGAAGACCACCATTCCGGTGACCGGGGCCATGGCTTTGAAGGATTTGCAGGATCGCAAACTGGAGTTACAGCTGAAGAAGATATTCGAAGTCTCAGCGCTGGGAGTCAGGGCAGCCATGTGTAGCAATTTTGCGCTCCGGGCTAGTCTCCGTTGGGTGCAGACCTTATAGTTGGTGACATCGCTCTCCGCGGAGGAAGCAGCACAAGCTGATTGGCTGGAGGCCGCAGTAACTTACAGTGCAGATGCCCCTATGATCTCCTGAGGACTTCGGGCCAATCTGTGATCTCGGCCGTCTCAGCACGCAGGCTTCTGTGGCTTCGGAACTGGTCCGCTGATGTGTCTTCCAAGACTCAGTTTGGTTCCATGCCCTTTAAAGGAAGGTTGCTTTTTGGACAGCAGTTGGAAGACCTGAACAAGTCTCTGGGAGAGAACAAGATCCATAAGTTGCCGGAGGATAGGCCGCGGTCAAGGGGATCCTTTCCTCAGAGGGCTCGATTCCGGGGGAATCGGCATTTTCGTTCCTCACGTTCCTTAGGTTTTTCCAACCGTCAGGGTCCTGGGCGACATCAGTCCTGGAACCAGTCCTTTCGGTGCCGACCACCCAACCAGGAAGGTGGAAGCCTCAAATTCCACACAATGAAGTGAGGCCGGTCCACTCCTCAGTTCCAAGGATAGGGGGAAGGTTGTCCCTGTTTCTAGAGGAGTAGGCCAGTTTATCCTTGGCTCAGTGGGTCCTAAGTATAATAGAAAGAGGCTACGCTTTAGATTTTGCACAACCGCTCCAGGAGAGCTTCATGGTTTCTCCGATGTGTACCACCAGAAACGTCGTGCTGTTCTACAGACCCTACAGCGCTTGCTGGACCTGGGGGCCATAGTTATGGTACCTGAAGGAGAGCTGAGATGAGGACGTTACTCAATCTACTTCGCGGTGCCCAAAAAGGACGGTGCCTTTCGTCCCATCCTCGACTTAAAAAGAGTCAATCTCAAGTTAAAGTTTCCTCTGTTCTGCATGGAGACCCTTCGGTCAGTGATTGCGTCCGTTCACAGGGGAGAGTTTCTGGCATATCTAGATCATGTAAGCATACTTGCACATACCAATTCGTCCGGACCATCAGAGGTATTTATGTTTCGCAATTCTCTGGCATCATTTCCAATTTCGAGCTTTAGCTTTTGGACTGGCAACTGCGCCCAAGGTGTTCACCAAGGTCATAGTGGTGGTAGCGGCGGCCCTGCGAAAGGAGGGGATAATGGTGCATCTATACCTGGATGATTGGCTGATTCGGGAGAAATTGGAGGATCTTTGCCAAGCAGCGATTCAGATAGTCCTTCAGCTGCTAAGCTTGTTAGATTGGGTGGTCAATCCTGACAAGTCATCTGGTTCCCTCCCAGTCCTTGGAGTTTTTGGGGGTGCGTTTCGACACGACCATGGGCAAAGTTTTCCTTACCGAGGAGAGATTGTCCAAACTTCTTAAGTAGAGTTGTTGCGGTCTAGGCCTCGTCCCAGTGCCTGGGATTATTTGCAGGTCCTGGGTTCAATGGCCTCCACGATCGATCTGGTGCCTTGGGCCTTTGCGCGTATGCGTCCTCTTCAATCAGCCTTGCTCTCCAGATGGAATCCGCTCTCTGGTCAGTTCCATCTTAGTCTACCCTTGACGAACTCAGCGCAAGCGAGTCTGTCTTGGTGGCTGTGCCCGGAAAATTTGCAGCACGGGGTAGATTTGGAAATCCCGTCCTGGATAGTGGTAACTACCGATGCCAGCCTCTCGGGTTGGGGGGCTGTCTGCCAAGGGAGAGCAGTACAAGGACAGTGGACAAGGACGGAGTCCTCTTGGTCGATCAGTCGTTTAGAGACCAGAGCGGTATGCTTAGCGCTGCAGGAACTCCTTCCCTTGGTAGAAGGGCGATCTGCCAGAATCCTCTCCGACAATGTGACAACAGTGGCTTACATCAATCGTCAAGGGGGAACCAAGAGTCGTCCCGTGGCGACAGAAGCTCAGCTCTTTATCCACTGAGTGGAGCAACACCTATACCGGATCGCAGCATCTCACATTGCCGGGGTGGACAATGTGCATGCCGATTTTCTCAGCCGAAACCAGTTGGACCCGGGGGAGTGGGAGCTCTCCGACTAGGCCTATCGAACCGCTGGACCACCCCCGTCATGGACTTGATGGCAACGTTTCGCAACGCCAAGGCACCTCGATTCTTCAGTCGGCGTCGGCAGCCAGGGGCGGAAGGAGTAGATACTCTGGTTCTTCCCTGGCCAAAAGACGTTCTGTTGTGCGTCTTTCCGCCATGGCCATTGATCGACAAGGTTCTACGCTGAATCGAAACTCATCCAGTCATAGTGATACTCGTATCGCCAGAGTGGCCGAGGCGCCCCTGGTTTGCGGACCTCCTGAATCTGGTGATAGACGGTCTGCTGAGGTTTCATCCCTCTCCGAATCTCCTATTCCAAGGGCCCTTTTGTTTCAAAGAGGCAGATCTCTTTTGTCTAGCGGCATGGCTTTTGAAAGGCGGTTATTCAGAAGCCGTGATTGCCATGCTCTTAATGTTCCCGGAAGACTTCCACCTCCATGGCATATGTTAAGAGTATGGGGGGGTCTTTGAGTCTTGGTGCTTGGACCACGTGGTGGAACCATCCAGAGCTTCGGTGGCAGATGTTCTGGGATTGACCTTTAATTCCCTTAGAGTGCAGGTATCAGCGCTTGGGTGTTTTCGAGGGAAGGTGTAAGGATTTAGTCTGGCGTCTCATTCGGATGTGGTTTGGTTCCTGCATGGAGCTAAACATCTGCGCCCTCCGGTCTGGAATCCCTGTCCTTCCTGAAAACTAACAGGTCTATCCTGTAAAGTGCGTCCGCGGTTTCCCCATCCCTAACCGGCTCTCTACTCACTTTCCGGCCGCGTTAGCCCTTCCTGCGATCCCGAATCCCCTTTAACCTATTCCTACCGCGTCCTAAATTCCCCGGGCAACCCCTTCCGCACGCGGCATGTATATTGCATACAAACGAGCGAATTAGCTATTCCCTAGCATCCCTGTAACCCGCGCCCCGACTATCGCTAGTTTTCCCTGCCGTTTGTCACGCGTTTAACCTGCTAACTTACCGCCTACCCTGACCCCTGCGGTAGAGGCAGGGGTAAGGGTAGGTGGCAAGCTTTCCCCCAGCCCCCTCTCACCTGCCCCGGCCGCGATCATGGGTGCCGGTCTCCGGGGCAGCCCCAGTCCTCTCCCCTCCTCCCGAAGCGAAAAAACCAAAAGCAAAAAGTAAGTCGCTTCACTGTCAGTGTCTCTTCTTCCCTCCTCCCGGAGCAAGGCTGCTTTTTGCGCCCTGCTCCGGGAGGAGGGAAGAAGAGACACAGCGGCGAAGCAACTTTTTTTTTTTGCTTCGCCGCTGTCAGTCTCTTGCTCCGGGAGGAGAAAAGAGACACTGACAGCGGCGAAGCAAAAAAAAAAAGTTACTTCGCTGCTGTGTCTCTTCTTCCCTCCTCCCGGAGCAAGGCTGCTTTTCGCGCCCTGCTCCGGGAGGAGGGGAGAAGAGACACATTGACAGCGGCGAAGCAACTTACTTTTGCATCCCCGACTTACTTTTGCAGCCGTCCGGTCATCTGAAGAAGATATCGTGGCTCCTGCCTCCCGGAGGAAGATGGCTGCCAACACGGGGGAAAGTGACCCCTGTGCATTCAGTTGGCTGCTCAAGACGTGACGTCACGACGTTTGGCGTCACGGCATGTGACGTCACGTCTTGAGCAGCCAATTGAATGCACAAGGGCCGCTTTCCCCCGTGCTGGCAGCCATCTTCCTCCGGGAGGCAGGAGCCACGATATCTTCTTCAGATGGCCGGACTGCTGCAAAAGTAAGTCGGGTCAGGTCGGGGATGCAAAAGTAAGTTGCTTCGCCGCTGTGTCTCTTCTCCCCTCCTCCCGGAGCAGGGCGCGAAAAGCAGCCTTGCTCCGGGAGGGGAAAAGAGACACTGACAGCGGCGAAGCAAAAAAAAAAAGTTGCTTCGCCGCTGTGTCTCTTCTTCGCGCTCTGCTCCGGGAGGAGGGGAGAAGAGACACAGCGGCGAAGCAACTTCTTTTTTTTTGCTTCTGGCAGTCCCGACTTCCTGGTATCTGTCATTTCAAATGACATTTGAAATGACAGATACCAGCGTGGCGTGAAGCGTTAGGCCCGCGCACACAGGATACTGTATAGGCGCTCTATCCAGTACAATGGGTTGCGCGGGCCTAAGGCTTCACAGACGCGGTTTACATTTACATAAAATTAGTGTTCAGGATCGAGCGGTAGGTGTGCTGCACTGTGCTTGCGGCAACCGCGGGTGCCGCAGGCACTAACGCAGCTCTTTCTACCGCTCGGTACTGGATAGACCTGTAAATTTGGTGCTGCGCGCCCTTTGTAACGCACCCTTTGAACCGATGAAGCGGGTGACTCTGAAGAATCTGACGTTGAAGGTAGTGTTTTTCGTGGCTATTTCCTCTGTGAGACGTGTCTCGGAGCTGCTGGCCTTGTCGTGCAGGGAGCCCTTCTTACGCATATCGGCGTCGGGAATTTCCTTACGGACGGGTCCCTCTTTTCTCCCGAAATCAGTCAGTGGAGCTCCCTTCCTTCGCGAGGGTAGATGTGTCTACTCCTGCATCTAAGAACATAAGAAAATGCCATACTGAGTCAGACCAAGGGTCCATCAAGCCCAGCATCCTGTTTCCAACAGTGGCCAATCCAGGCCATAAGAACCTGGCAAGTACCCAAAAACTATTCCATGTTACCATTGCTAATGTCAGTGGCTATTCTCTAAGTGAACTTAATAGCAGGTAATGGACTTCTCCTCCAAGAACTTATCCAATCCTTTTTTAAACACAGCTATACTAACTGCACTAACCACATCCTCAGGCAACAAATTCCAGAGTTTAATTGTGCGTTGAGTAAAAAAGAACTTTCTCCGATTAGTTTTAAATGTGCCCCATGCTAACTTCATGGAGTGCCCCCTAGTCTTTCTACTATCCGAAAGAGTAAATAACCGATTCACATCTACCCGTTCCAGACCTCTCATGATTTTAAACACCTCTATCATATCCCCCCTCAGCCGTCTCTTCTCCAAGCTGAAAAGTCCTAACCTCTTTAGTCTTTCCTCATAGGGGAGTTGTTCCATTCCCCTTATCATTTTGATAGCCCTTCTCTGTACCTTCTCCATCACAATTATATCTTTTTTGAGATGCGGCGACCAGAATTGTACACAGTATTCAAGGTGCGGTCTCACCATGGAGCGATACAGAGGCATTATGACATTTTCCGTTTTATTCACCATTCCCTTTCTAATAATTCCCAACATTCTGTTTGCTTTTTTGACTGCCGCAGCACACTGAACCGACGATTTCAATGTGTTATCCACTATGACATCTAGATCTTTTTCTTGGGTTGTAGTACCTAATATGGAACCCAACATTGTGTAATTATAGCATGGGTTATTTTTCCCTATATGCATCACCTTGCACTTATCCACATTAAATTTCATCTGCCATTTGGATGCCCAATTTTCCAGTCTCACAAGGTCTTCCTGCAATTTATCACAATCTGCTTGTGATTTAACTACTCTGAACAATTTTGTGTCATCTGCAAATTTGATTATCTCACTCATCGTATTTCTTTCCAGATCATTTATAAATATATTGAAAAGTAAGGGTCCCAATACAGAACCCTGAGGCACTCCACTGTCCACTCCCTTCCACTGAGAAAATTGTCCATTTAATCCTACTCCTACCCTCCCTGGTACACACTGATCAGGTAGGGTTTGTTCCGCATAGAATGGCAGTGGACAATGTGTGCAAAATCATAGACCTGATATAGTGGGCAAAACGGGAGCAGATCCCAATGGCCCTATTGAAAATTGACGCAAAAAAGGCTTTTGATTTGGTACATTGGCATTTTCTTCTCCACACTTTAGAACAAATAAATTTTGGCCCATTTTACTTAAATTATATCCGACAATTATATAACTCACCCCAAGCAGCTGTGAAGGTGAATGGAGGATATGGAGAACACTTTGCTTTCTAAAGATCTGAGGGCGTTGTTACACTATCTGGAGGTCACGAATGCCTTCTGTCTTTCGGACCATCTATCCTCTGGAATGGGCCCAGGAGAGGTCATAAAGCCTCCAGGGCAATATCGCACGCTGGTTAAAGGAAGCTATTGTATCGGCATATCTTTTCCAAGGCTGTCCGATCCCGGTCGGTCTCAAAGCTCATTCTGCTCGATCCCAAGCAGCCTCGTGGGCGGAATGTTAGCAGGTGTCGCCGCACAACATTTTCAGGGCGGCGACCTGGATGTCTGCCCTCACTTTTGCCAGATATTATCGGCTGGATGTCCGGGCCCCAGAGCCCGGTTCCTTCGGGGCGTGTGTGCTTCGAGCGGGACTCTCTCAGTCCCACCCTGAGTAGGGAAGCTTGGGTACAAAGAGGAGCACCCGAGAGGAGGTGTGGCGCTTTATGTCCGGGATGGCATAGAGTCCAACAGGATAAACATCCTGCATGAGACTAAATACAAAATTGAATCTTTATGGGTAGAAATCCCTTGTGTGTTGGGGAAGACTATAGTGATAGGGGTATACTACCGTCCACCTGGTCAAGATGGTGAGACGGACAGTGAAATGCTAAGAGAAATTAGGGAAGCTAACCAAATTGGTAGTGCAGTAATAATGGGAGACTTCAATTACCCCAATATTGACTGGGTAAATGTATCATCGGGACACGCTAGAGAGATAACGTTCCTGGATGGAATAAATGATAGCTTTATGGAACAATTGGTTCAGGAACCAACGAGAGAGGGAGCAATTTTAGATCTAATTCTCAGTGGAGCACAGGACTTGGTGAGAGAGGTAACGGTGGTGGGGCCGCTTGGCAATAGTGATCATAATATGATCAAATTTGATTTAATGACTGGAAGAGGAACAGTGTGCAAATCCAAGGCTCTCGTGCTAAACTTTCAAAAGGGAAACTTTGATAAAATGAGAAAAATTGTTAGAAAAAAACTGAAAGGAGCAGCTACAAAAGTAAAAAATGTCCAGAGGCGTGGTCATTGTTAAAAAATACCATTCTAGAAGCACAGTCTAGATATATTCCACACATTAAGAAAGGTGGAAAGAAGGCAAAACGATTACCGGCATGGTTAAAAGGGGATGTGAAAGAAGCTATGTTAGCCAAAAGATCTTCATTCAAAAATTGGAAGAAGGATGCTGGGACCGGGGGGGGGGGGGGGGGGGAGGGTAGGGGATAAAACAAACAATAGACTGTTTCCAGTTAAATGTTTATTGTATTTCTACAATTATTTATTCGTGGTTGCTGTAAGTTACAATTGCTGATGTCTCTAATAAAAACCTTAAATCACAAAAAAAATTGGAAGAAGGATCCAACAGAAGAAAATAGGATAAAGCATAAACATTGGCAAGTTTAAATGTAAGACATTGATAAGATAGGCTAAGAGAGAATTTGAAAACAAGTTGGCTGTAGAGGCAAAAACTCACAGTAAAAACTTTTTAAAATATATCCGAAGCAGAAAGCCTGTGAGGGAGTCAGTTGGACCGTTAGATGATTGAGGGGTTAAAGGGGCACTTAGAGAAGATAAGGCCATCGCAGAAAGATTAAATGATTTCTTTGCTTCGGTGTTTACTGAAGAGGATGTTGGGGAGGTACCCGTAATGGAGAAGGTTTTCATGGGTAATGATTCAGATGGACTGAATAAAATCACGGTGAACCTAGAAGATGTGGTAGGCCTGATTGACAAACTGAAGAGTAGTAAATCACCTGGACCGGATGGTATACACCCCAGAGTTCTGAAGGAACTAAAAAATGAAATTTCAGACCTATTAGTAAAAGTTTGTAACCTATCATTAAAATCATCCATTGTACCTGAAGACTGGAGGATAGCAAATGTAACCCCAATATTTAAAAAGGGCTCCAGGGGCGATCCGGGAAACTACAGACCGGCTAGCCTGACTTCAGTGCCAGGAAAAATAGTGGAAAGTGTTCTAAACATCAAAATCACAGAACATATAGACATGGTTTAATGGAAAAAAGTCAGCATGGCTTTACCCAGGGCAAGTCTTGCCTCACAAATCTGCTTCACTTTTTTGAAGGAGTTAATAAACATGTGGATAAAGGTGAACCGGTAGATATAGTATACTTGGATTTTCAGAAGGCGTTTGACAAAGTTCCTCATGAGAGGCTTCTAGGAAAAGTAAAAAGTCATGGGATAGGTGGCGATGTCCTTTGGATTGCAAACTGGCTAAAAGACAGGAAACAGAGAGTAGGATTAAATGAACAATTTTCTCAGTGGAAGAGAGTGGACAGTGGAGTTCCTCAGGGATCTGTATTGGGACCCTTACTTTTCAATATATTTATAAATGATCTGGAAAGAAATACGACGAGTGAGATAATCAAATTTGAAGATGACACAAAATTGTTCAGAGTAGTTAAATCACAAGCTGATTGTGATAAATTGCAGGAAGACCTTGTGAGACTGGAAAATTGGGCATCCAAATGGCAGATGAAATTTAATGTGGATAAGTGCAAGGTGATGCATATAGGGAAAAATAACCCATGCTATAATTACACAATGTTGGGTTCCATATTAGGTGCTACAACCCAAGAAAGAGATCTAGGCATCATAGTGGATAACACATTGAAATCGTCGGTTCGGTGTGCTGCGGCAGTCGAAATAGCAAACAGAATGTTGGGAATTATTAGAAAGGGAATGGTGAATAAAACTGAAAATGTCATAATGCCTCTGTATCGCTCCATGGTGAGACCGCACCTTGAAATACTGTGTACAATTCTGGTTGTCGCATCTCAAAAAAGATATAATTGCGATGGAGAAGGTACAGAGAAGGGCTACCAAAATGATAAGGGGAATGGAACAGCTCCCCTATGAGGAAAGAATAAAGAGGATAGGACTTTTCAGCTTGGAGAAGAGACGGATGAGGGGGGATATGATAGAGGTGATTAAAATCATGAGAGGTCTAGAACGGGTAGATGTGAATCGGTTATTTACTCTTTCGGATAGTAGAAAGACTAGGGGGCACTCCATGAAGTTAGCATGGGGCACATTTAAAACTAATCAGAGAAATTTCTTTTTTACTCAACGCACAATTAAACTCTGGAATTTGTTGCCTGAGGATGTGGTTAGTGCAGTTAGTATAGCTTTGTTTAAAAAAGGATTGGATAAGTTCTTGGAGGAGAAGTCCATTACCTGCTATTAAGTTCACTTAGAGAATAGCCACTGCCATTAGCAGTGGTAACATGGAATAGACTTAGTTTTTGGGTACTTGCCAGGTTCTTATGGCCTGGATTGGCCACTGTTGGAAACAGGATGCTGGGCTTGATGGACCCTTGGTCTGACCCGAGTATGGCATTTTCTTATGTTCTTATCCCAGGAGTCTGGACTGATCTGGGTACATACAGGGAAAGGAAAATTGGTTCTTACCTGCTAATTTTCGTTCCTGTAGTCCAGAGTCCCACCCATAACGGGTTGAGAGTCCGCTCGGCTGGTTGTTAGCTTTATTCTGCTGAATTTTAAATGTTCCTTCATGGTGTTACAGGTTTTTCATCTCCTCTGCTTTTTGTGGGGGAGAGTTGGTTTATAGTAAGTCTTATGGTTAACCTTGTTTTCTGCTTGGGTACAATGTAATACTGACAGACTCTAGGTGGCACCTCAGGGGTATAGGACAGAGTCCACATTAAAACTTCTCTGTCTCCATTTGCTGGAGGGGAGGCAAAACCCAGGAGTCTGGACTGATCTGTAGTACTACAGGAGCGAAAACTAGCAGGTAAGAACCAATTTTCCTATAGCTACCAATGCCACATGACCGTTGCCCACATATTCTGTCTGTCACTCAACAATGTGAATACCTGTATTCTGCTAGAACTTAAAATCGTTACCATCCTTTAAGCCTGCTAGAGACTTGACTACCAATTTATTTCTGACTTCACAGCTTAATCTAAATAGGATGTCTGATGCCTGAATACATGGCCTCTTAGATCCCCTGCACAGCCTGCCAGACAAAACCAGCTGTGAGACCACCTGCATTTTATCTAGGACTTCTCGTTACTCCTGTACTTGCAGCCTGCCAGTTAATTCTATTCAGACCCAGCAGCATGGTTGCCTGAGTTTCCACTAGGACTTCTGTTTCATATTTCCCACTTTGCCTTCATTCTGGCAGCCCCAAAACTAGTGTTTGAATCGTTCGAGTAGGACAGGTTAAACAATTGAACAACTAGTTGAATCATTCAAGGCTGTCTTGGGATCCCAATCATTTGTGTGATGTGCTTTCAGGTGGAATGTCTAAGATCAGGAGAAAAGTTGAATTTTCAACGTGTATTTGTTTTTTGGGTTGTTTTTTGGTTTTTTTAAGCAGGAGGTTTAGCATTCCTGTTTTGGCAATTTGTGTAATATCTCCCCAGTAGGGTCAGCTGACAGGACATTAACTGTTCCCACCATTGTACAGATTCTCAATTTCAGCCCAGAAGCCAAGGAAAGACCATCCTCAGCTTCTATGTCAGAGCTCAGCCATCAGGCCAAGAAGCCTGGCAGTTTGGGGCTGGGAATGTTAACGGTGATGTGCCCAGCCATGGAGTATAGCCACAGTCTGCATCCTTCTAGTGATCTAGAGGCAGGTCTACAGTACCAGTGTGACTGTCAGACCGGTCAGATGCCAAGGTTCAGATACAGACTCTGGTACATAGCCCCTCTACAGTCCTAAGGAAATCCCTAGTCCCTGCTGTTTATTTCTGGCTGTAATGATTTCCATTGATTTTCTTTTGTGATGTATTATTACATACGGGCCGATACAGTAAAAAACGCGGGAGAGCAGGCAAGCCACAGGCCATTCTCCTGTACGTGCGATTCAGTAAACAAATTTATTTAAATTAGGCCCGGCGGTAAAAAGAGGCGCTAGGGACACTAGCGCGTCCCTAGCACGCCTCTTTTTGGACAGGAGCGGCGGCTGTCAGCAGGTTTGACAGCCGACGCTCAATTTTGCCGGCGTCGGTTCTCAAGTCCGCTGACAGCCATGGGTTCGGAAACCGGACGCCAGCAAAATTGAGCGTTTGGTTTTCGAGTTGCGGGCCTATTTCAAAATTTTTTTTAAACTTTCGGGACCTCTGACTTAATATCACCATGATATTAAGTCGGAGGGTGCACAGAAAAGCAGTTTTTACTGCTTTTCTTTGTACTTTCCCGGTGCCTGGAGAAATTAACGCCTACCTTTGGGTAGGCGCTAATTTCTGAAAGTAAAATGTGTGGCTTGGCCGCACATTTTACTTACTGAATCGCTTGGGAATACCTAATAGGGCCATCAACAAGCATTTGCATGTTGCAGACACTATTAGGTTCGGGGGGGGGGGGGGGGGGGGTTTGGACGCACGTTTTCGACGCGCTAGCTTTACCCCTTATTCAGTAAGGGGTAATAGCGCATCCAAAATGCGCGTCCAAATGCCGGCTAACAGTGCACTCCGGAGCGCACTGTACTGTATCGGCCTGATAGTGAATATAGGTTGGATTGAAGCAGAGGGTGGGTAAACGATAAGCAAAGGAAGCATCTAAAAAATAAAATGTTAGTATGTGATCTGTATGGTAGGCAAACTTGACAGAGGGTCAAAGTCATGTAGAAAAATCACATTCCTGTTAGCAAAACAGCTTCCTTGTGGTAGAGTTAATCAGTGCTGCCTGTTGTGGATGCATTTACCCTGCCTTGTAGGTTGATCAGTTTCCCCTTTTCAGTGTCTCCTGCTGTTGAATTAAAGAACTGAGCCACACTAAAGCTGTGCTAAATATTGAACAATATATGCTGTTCCAAAGCAGAGAGATCGGAAGCATTTGAAAAATCTTTCGCATGTTCTTGGATCTAAACGTGAGCATAGGCTTGTTAAGCCTTGGCGGCAGGGCTTAATTTTACTGGTTTTGGTTGAAGTACTCTCTCTATATAGAAGAAGAAAACAATCCCTTGAAAATCTGCCAGGCAAAATACAAACTGCCTTGGTCTTTTTATCTTTGAAAATGATTTAATGTAGAAGCCCTGGTACTATAGTCTTGGCCTTTAACTGCTGGAATTTATATTGTGATTCGCGCATTGATAAATGTGTTTACAGTGCAATGATACTGGGCAGTAAATGCCCTTAATGCACATTCCCTTTCTCTTTCCAGCTTGACTTTGCTGTAAATTGTTTAAGTTTCAGACTTTGTCCTTTGGCTGAAGATTAAAAGTCCTGCTGAGTGTCTGCTGGAAAGTGTGTTTATCTCTCTGAGCAGCATTTTCTCAATAAAGATTTAGCAGATTTCATGTTCTTTTTTTGTTTTGTTAACTTTCTGTCTAAGGGTAGAAGATAGTCATATGTTTAATGTGCACCACATACATGAAACAGATTGTTGCATAAGAATCTTTTGCACATTCTTCTATGTGACGAAAAAATCAGCTGTGCCTCAGTTCTTCATTCCGACTACCATATGGCTAAAAGTGTTCTATGAAATTAACCCTTGAAAGACACAAGATTTGAAATAAGGTTTTATAAGGACTCGTGGTCTAATTGTAGGATTTCTGCCCACCACATGGAAGTCAGATTGGATTCTTGATTCTGGTTCCCCCTTATTAGGCTGGTCTGGGTTGTGGTACTTCAAACACCCTAGAGCAGAGCTTTCCAAACTGTGTGTCGGGACACGTTAGTGTGTCGCCTGCAGTGTGCAGGTGTGTCGCGCAAGCCCGGTCAACTCTGATGCGAGTTTGGGCTTTTTTTTTTCTAGAGATTCACTTTTTTTTTTCCAGTTTATGGGTTGCTTATTATTGGGTGATTTTTGCTGTCAATCGCGTTTTTTTGGGGGGCTTGGTGGGTGGAACGAGCCCAGCCATCCTTGCATTGGCTGCTGCTGCCGATGAGGCCTGGCCATGAGGAGTACTGACTGCAAGCAGCAGTGTCTGGTGATCATGGAAGGGAGTGAAGCACTTAACTGGCAACAATCAAAAAGACGAGGTACATGAGTGTGGGGGCCAGACATGTGCTGGGGGGAGAGAGATGAGTGAGTGGGGGGCAAACGTGCTGGGGGGACAGACATGTGCTTGAGGGGGAGAGATATGAGTGTGTGGGGGC